>NC_133912.1:6390600-7590600 GCF_964199755.1 Larus michahellis | reverse complement strand
TAACTCCAGCCATTTTAAGTCCAAACAGATTTTCACTGGCTTTGCAATTTCAATGATTTGGTAACATTAAGAATGAAAAAGTACATTACGGAAACCTCAAAAATGTGGAATCATTAAAGTGAGTGAGACGGGATATTCAGAGACTTGGGAAGCTAAGTATTTCTATATCTGGGAGCAAATTATCAAAAAGATGACAAAATACTCAATGTGAAAGCAGCAGGATTATAGCATTCAAATTTGCCTTCTCTCAGATGAGAAGACATTTTTCAATTTTTAAAATCTCCAACTGTCTGACAGCATTTGTCTCACCAAACCGGGGCTCCCATCCTCTCCCATCTCTCCACCAGCAGGAAAGCAACGGTGGCTCCCTGCTCCCCCGCATGTCTCTTGCGGCAGCCTTTCCACCTCCCATGGCAACTCTCCCTTTTGCATAAAGCATTTTCTGCTTCCTGCACCTCTCAAAACTCTTTTTCCCATACTGCTGCATTGTAACACCTGTGTCTTATGTGAAATTGTAAATATTTCATACGTAACTTGCGTAATTACTTGTCTTTCATTCTGTATCTAATAAAGGGTAGAAACCATCAGTGCACACCTGTCTGAAGGCTCACACGTTTAGCACATTTTAAATCACCGACATTAGAATAGTGAATCAAGGAACACATATTTAAATCCCTCCTTAACGTACTTCCTGACTGTGTATGAAAGATGTAAAGGTGCGTCTGAGGTAAGCTTGCTCTGTAGGACATCAGGAATAAACGAAAACACTCTCAAATTAGACATATTAGTGACCTTACTCTGGAACGTGCCACACTTACGGCCGTGGCTGCTAATGCCAGCCCACAGAACTTAGAGGCACATTTTACAAAACAAGTACAGCAGGTGGCAAGAACATTCAGTAGTTCCAGCACATCGCATCTGATTAACAGAAGCTCACTGACAGGGTAGCAAGTCAACAAGCAGAATTAGAAGACAACCACCACTTCACTAAACAAAACAAACAAAAGGCCAGAAACAAACAAACCACAAGAGTTTAGCAGGATTGTGTTGTGACAAAAACAGTGCAAGCAGGGATATCTCCAAAAAGGAGGTGAGGCTGCACACTACCATCTTTGCAAGAAACATGGTGGATTGAGGTATCACTGCCTCTATTCCCCACCGCAGCACTGCCAAACCCCAAACTGGTTTTGCAGAGCCTTTAAAGAAACTATGCAGCACGGTAGCTAGCACTTAAAATTCTGAATTTTCATCTCAAAACGTCAGCTTTTATTTCAATAAAGTCAAAAGAAAAATCAGTTTGGCGGATCTGAAGACAACTTCCCCTACCAGTAATGCAGTATGACCAGCAGTTCTCACCCCCTGTAACCCTATATGGAAAACACCAAGGAGCGTAAGCCTAGCCATTTGGGACACTGCTTTGACATCCAGAGGTGCTATGACAAGCTCTGACTGCTGCTCTTAGCACCTCCTCTGAGCATCAAAGTTCACAAAACCACTTATGAAAACACCAACTTTCACTTACCACACACTTCAGACACCAGTTTCTGAGTTTCCCCAAGCAGTTGTCTGTCTCTGTATGTTCGGGTCTGCAGAAAAAGCAGAGGATTAGGCTGGACTTTTCTCCCAACACACATCCTTATACCTCCTATGGACTGTGAATTCTAGTTCTACCACGCTGAATCAAATGCTTTTCGTCCTGATGAAAAGCCTTTGACGCTGCACAACAAAACCAAAAAGAATAAAGAATGTCAGGTCCCTTATTCTGAAGGCAGACATTTGACTTAAGTGCCATGAAGAATACAACAAGAGTTGCTATTCAGCTAGCAAATCTTACAACGCTAATCAGAATGTTGTATTAAAAACCCATTCTGCAATAAATTGTAGTACAGAATTCATTGCAAAAACAGGTGCAGCTCCAGCAGTAGCAGCATTACCTTATTGTTGTCACTACTGAACCTTTCCAGAACAGAATCCTCTCCAGTTCAGAAGGGAATTCAGTCTTCAAGGCTCATTCTGTACCCGCCATCTCTGCTCAGGCCATCACAGGGGAACCAGTTAGCATCGTTCATTTTGTTTTGTTGTTATGGATACTTCATACCAAAATGCAACATAAAGCCCACATAAGCAAAATATGTTGCTGATTTAGGCTGAAATAAATCCAATTGCAGAAGTGAAAGACCATCTAACTGCTTCAGTTCCATGGCCTCACACGAAAAGGGGAATGTACAGCACTTGGTTTACGCTCCAACATGGGGATTTTCCAAAACTTTCTCACCACTGGCCAAATTATGCTCGTGAAGAAGATTTCAGTGCCTGAACTGCAGATGCTGAGAACTATGAAATGAAGAACAGTGGAGAAACTGTCCTTTGGCCTGTCTCAACAGGCCAAAGTAGAAATACAGGCTTTAGGTTCCAGCCAGAACTTACTCATCAGACACTTCGATGGAGGATTTCTTACAGCCAGATTTTTTTTTCTCCTTTAGCGCTCCAAATTTTCTTCCCATCCTTACCAACAGCAGAACGACCACAATGGCGGAAGGGAGAAATACTAAAATGGACAGCAGCGTCGCCGACGTTAGCTGGAAGGAAAGACCTGCAGGAAAGACAAAGAGCAGTAAAATACGGCTTTCTTAAGTCTCTGTGACAAACGTTCATCCAGGACACAGGTTGCTAGCCTTTTCATATAAAGCACAGAGCTGGCAGATTTGAAACAGCTTGTCACTGAATCTGTAGGATTCCCATCACGTATCCAACACACTAGGGTGCTTTATATGCAAAAAACTACAAAGGAAGGCAGGTCACGACATAGTTCTTTCACTGTGTCTAAGCTGCAAATTTGGGGCAGGTCTCACACGCAGGGCAGATGAGGAAACTAAGTATTACTGAGAAGCAGTGTTTGTGATGTGACAGTTATTTTTAGACCGGTATTTCCTAAACGTTTAGCTTCTTCTACTGCTGCAATATGTGGAGACCGTAACTCCTGAACATAGGCACACTTTTGATTTCTGTTATCACTACAGCTTCCTCTGTTCCTTCCTCCCTCCAGTCAAGACGAGCTGAGGTAACTCTTGCTGAAATTTTAACATGGAACTCCAGGGAACCCATTTCACACGATGCTCAGACTTCTAAGATCCTGACAAAGCTGCAATGCAGCTGTATCTCATAGATGAGGACATGCCATTGAAATGAGCCTTACCTCTCTCCACAACGATCAGCATTATCTGGGGAATGTTATGGTACACGTCTGGAGGATTCCTCACGCTGCAGATGAACGTCCCATTGTCAGTCATCACTGGGCTTTGGATAGTAATGGAAGCATCACCCTTGGCAACATTGCCAACCCAGGATATCCTGTCTTTGAATTTTCCCACTGTTGTTAGGTATGGAACAGACTGATAATGAAAAATCTAAAAGGAGACAAAGACAATAATTGTGCCAATAAAACACTCGTCTAAGAAAGCAAACTAAACTACTTTTTAGATTGTAAACATAAAGGAATATATGTTAAAACATCAGAAAGAATACTTGTTATACAGGAGACCTTTTCAAGTTCCTATTTGATAATTCTGAGTGGGTCCCATTACATTAGATCTCCAACGCTTTTATCTACCAGCCTCAGCACTCAGATGTCACCATCACCATTCTGACCAACTCCTTCCCTTCTGCAGATACTCAGTTAAGAAGCAGAGCAGGCTGCTTCTCTCATGCAAGACAGAACATTGCAGTTCTTCAGGTTTTGGTTCTTGCACTTTTGCCCTTGCTGTCCTACTAGTAGAGACTTACCAGACCTCACTTCATAGAAGCAGTACCCTTGTTTCAGAGACAAGGACACTCCTAAGAGATCAAACTCTTCAGGCTACAGCATACAATGCAGCACTTGTATCAAAACCCAGAGTTTATATACTTTATCATCATCATGCTATTATACATTTACATAAAATATTTTTGCCTAAAGAACATTAAAGCAATTTCACTTGGGAAAGAAGGCGACAACGAGACTCCCAAACCCCAAAATGATGAAGAAACACAGCAAGGCAAACAGAAAAAAATATTGTAAGATTTTCAGCATGCACAGAGGCCTGGGCAGTCTCCACTAGAAAAAGACTCCCTGCTCCACTTACTGTCTCCATCTGACCACTTGTGACGGGCCGGTATGTCCAGTCTATTGTCAGGCTTTCAGTGATGGGAGAACTGGATTTGAATGAGCATTTTAGCGTTATTTGTTCGCCCACAAAAGCTCGCACTTTAGGACTGACTTTAATTTCCACAGAAAGAACATTGCAGACGCCTGATAGAACAAGCACAAAAGACAAGGATTAGATTCTTGTTATCTGTGAGGTGCAGGAGTAATGATATCCCAAAGGTATCGATGCATGTGCAGCTCAACCACAGCCCAAAGACTGAAGCACAGTAGTGACTACCTCCCTCTCAATGAAATTTAAAGAAAAGCAGACAACTTCCTTAACCTATTCTCTGTGGAATTGGAACAAGTCCCAGTTAAAGTATTTATCTGGAAAACACCAACAAGAACCTATAGATATTTAGATGTGGAGAAAAAGAGCCGAGAAATCACATCAGCTAGCTCTCTGATGAGTTGCAAAGTGCCAGCTTTAGACTACTTCAAGGCAGTTCTAGCTCTGCTTGTCTTGCTCCAAAGTTGATACAGCCAGTGACTTGCACAGGCACCAGGCCAAGAGTCGCCCTGGAGCAGCAAGTACTCTTACTTCTTATTTTCAACGTACAGAACAACTTCTGCCTCATTCGCCCACTGCGATGCTCCAGCCAGGGATGTGGTCAGCCTGCCCAGCACTTAGCAGGAGCATCCTTCAGTTCCTCCCTTTCACGAATCTCCTGCTCCTGGCTTATGAAGATTTATTGTGTTGACACTCTGCTGACGTTCTGCTCTAGTTGTCACAGCTGCCCCCTGTGCTGTGCAGGCTCACAAGATGCAGGCACAGACTTCTATTCGGATTTCCCAGGTCCTGGGCAAGCTTCTGGCATCACAGCCCTGATCTGCAACCACCGATACAAAACGCAGGGGTCCTGACGCCGCACACCTTTTGCTACCAGCTGAACGCCCAGAAATCCCGACTACAGCAGCTGGACCTCAGCAAAGCAAGCAAAGCTGGGGTGAGGAAACGGAGGCTGCCCACCGTGCCCTGCTGAAGGGGCTTCGTTCGCCCCCCAGCCCACCATCAGCTCTCCCTCCCAGAGACCCGCTCCGCCTGGGACCGCACAGCCCCGGCCGCCCCCCGCCTCCCCACGGACCACGCTCCACCGCCCCCGGAGCCGCCTCCCGGGCGCCCGGCTGCCGTGCGGGGAACGCAGCCGGCGCCCTGCCCGTCCCACCCCGCCGCCGCGGCGGCCCCCGGAGGCGGGAAGGCCGTCACCAGGAGCGCCCCCGTTACCGAGCAGGAGCAGGATCCCCCGCAGAAGGAAGAAGCCGCCGCCGCCGGCCGCCGCCGCCTCGCCGCACCGCATCCCGGCTGCGCTCAGGGCCGCAACATGGCGGCTCACCTGCGGGCCGGCGCAGGTGAGGGCGGGAGCCGCCCCAAAATGGCCGCCCCCAGTCGCCATGGCGACGCGTCGCCTGGGAGCGGAGGGGCCCGGCGCGGTCACCGGGCTCTGCCCTCTCGGGGAGGAGCGAGCCCCGAGAACCTCGGGCCCTCCGTTTCTGGGTTACCCAATTCTGGCACTTTTCCGAGCAGAAAGGCCCCCTCAGTTGAGGCGACGAGGGCGCAGCAGCACCGCGCCTCGCCCGTGCCGCGGCGCTTGTACAACACCCACACCGCTCTCCACCAGGTGCGTTTATTTATGGTACTTATGGTAGAAAACGAAAACGTACAAACAGCTAATGTGGCCAGCACATTACAGGCTGAGGCATAAAGTCATAAAGGTACTCTTTAAACAAACAGGCTGATGTTTTCACAGAATCATACAATAGAATCATACATAGACTGGTTTGGGTTGGAAGAGACTTTAAAGCCCACCCAGTGCCACCCCCTGCCCTGGGCAGGGACACCTCCCACCAGCCCAGGCTGCTCCAAGCCCCATCCAACCTGGCCTTGAACCCCTCCAGGGATGGGGCAGCCACAGCTTCTCTGGGCAACCTGGGCCAGGGGCTCACCACCCTCACAGCAAACAATTTCTTCCTAATATTTAATCTAAACCTCCTGTCAGCTGGAGAGCCGAGGGGAAAGGAGGTCAGCATTGGGATATACCAGCAGAGCAGGAGTGGGAAAAGGAGCTGCCAAAGCACAGCAGAAAGTGGTGTCCTCAGCTACCGCAGTTACAAAGCCTACTGAAGCTGCCAGAGATCGATATCATAAAGAAACCCACTGGTAAACATTATCCCTAGTAAGTAACAGCATCCATTCCCAAACTGTAATACTTCCCATTTAAAGTAGCAAAGAGATTTAAAGTATGTAGTAGCAACTGGCTGCTCCTCTGATGCCTCCCATAGTCAGTCTTCCTTTTAGTGTCATCAAAGAGGATTTTGAGGGAGGAAAAACAGGGCAACACAAACACACCGTGCAATTTTTAAGGTGCAAGAGCCCGTCTGCTCAGACACTTTGAAAATCTCTGTTCAGTCAGCTATCTTGGCATTTTGTTTGAATCTTTTGGCATTTTTTCATCTCCAGAGCAGCCTTCTTCACACTCTACAGCTGCAAAGACAAAGGTAAGTTCCTCATTCATGGGCCAAGTTCCTCCTGGTTTGTTTCAATGAAGGAAATTTATGACTTATGTTAATGTCATTAATGTCATCCTCTTTCCTTGCCAGAATTTCAGGTTGAGCAGGGATACCACACTCGCAGCATGAGACGTCTCTAATTCAGCTTTGTTCTAACATCCAAAATTACAAGCTTTCACCGTCTGCTTTAGAAGTACCTAAGAAGAAAGATTATAAGGAAAACAAAACAGATTCATTACTGAGGATTATTGTTGAAAACAGCAGTAGTAGAGGCCGCTGCTGACCTCAGAAATTGAGAGGGTAAAGATTATGCCGAAATGTTTCAGCAAAGCCAGCAAATCTGGGAACAGTTCCAGTCTTCCTGTAGCAATTTTAAAACAATAAATATTAAATCAAAAAGCAGATTCAAAACTGGTGAAAGGAAATTAATTCATTAATTCCTCTTTATCCACAAAACAGGCATGTCATGGAAAGCAGCAACAATGGCTTTCCTACAAATGACCCTCAACACTAGGGTGGAGAAATCTCTTCTACAGCTAAGAGGGAGTTCTGCCTCCACCACCTGTTCAGTTTTCAGTCGCTTTCTGAAGGCTCCTCAAGAGCCAAGTGTGACTGTGGTCTCAGTTGTTTCTGCTTATGGCTAGTGCGGCCAGTTGACTGTGGATAGAAGTGAAATACCCAAGTAAAACTGTCTTAGAAAGTCTGCATTAACACCAAGACATTAATTAGAGAATAGATACCTGCATTGTATATGCCATCAAAGACCTCTAGTCTTCTAATGGACTATGCTCCTTTTCTTCTCTAATCTTCAGATTCTCCTTTTCTCTATTGTTATAAGGGGGGGACAGGGGGTGGGGTGTGGAGAGAAAAAAAAAGCCCAAATCAGAATCAGAGATCTCGAGCAGTAAAGTCACATTCCAAGTTACATATAACATAGATAATGTATAACAAGAAGTTATATGATAAGATAATAAGCATCCTAAATGCATGGTGACCGCAAGGTGAGGTTCATGGAGGAAAAGAAGAGAGTGATCATCTGCCAGCTACCACCACAACACCTGGGTCCTTCTCCGAGTGCGGAGCCACTGTGAAGGGCAAGAGCAACATGAGGACTCCGGAGCTTGCTCATCCCGGGTCTCTGTTCTGACTGCAAGTAAGCAGCCAATTATTGCTAATTGCGCTGGCAGTTTTGCATTGTAGACACTTAGTGTAAGGTCCAAGCCAATAATTTGGAATAGCTACAAAGATATATTTGGCGAGCTTTCCCAGAAGCCTTTCTCTCTCTCTCCTCTGTCCTTACAGTTCAGTGTCTGCCACCTCGATCCTCTTCTCTTGCACGTTCTTCCGATGGTGTCGACAGATAATCACAACTATCACCACAATGATCATCAAAACACAAGCAGACCCAATAGCCACCGCCAGGAAATGTATTTCTGAGAAATGCACTGCATGGAGAAAAATAGATAAATAAACAAGAGGGACACAGAGAGGGCTCTTAATATAAGGTTGTGAACCTGTATCCCAGCTTTCCTCAGCTCCTTTTTTCTTCATATCCGTTAAGTAACCTCGTGCTTTCTCTTTATAAGCCTTTTCTTCTGTACATTTTCCCAAATGTGGAGGAAGACCTGCCAATGCCTCGACTGGCTAAATTCACATAACCTCTGGGGGGCGGTTCTTGTCTGCTCACCTTTCTGCACAACTCTGAGTCGCACTTCACCAATTGTGCCACCAACATCTGGTGGGTTCTTCACCTGGCAGGTGAATGTCCCGTTGTCAGTGGGCTGCAAATTCCAGATAACGATGGAAACATCGTTACGCTCAATATTCCCATCCCAGGTGACTCGCTCTTTAAACCGTCCAGTGGGCAGCTTGTAGGGCTCCTTGAAGTAATAAAATACCTACAGGAAAGACAGAAGCTGTCATTCCCACATGCTGTGCAGTCTCTGTGGTGGAAGCAGCATGTGGAAGTGGAATGGCACTGGCTGAGGAGGTCTAAGCTGAGGAGAGCTGTGTCAGCGCAGTCACTCTCAGATGAACTCTGGGGCATTTCAAAATAGACTACCTTTGCTCCAGCAGCCGTCTGAGCTCTGTCCTGCTCAGGCCTAAGGCTTCCTTAGGCTGCGTTCAGCTGTCCTTCAGTTATACGGCAGTACTAGTTGAACTGCTTGCACTGCCACATTGGCCAAGGCAAAACATCCTGTAAGTCGTATCAGGTGCAGGATGTCAGCTAAGACATAGGGTTCAGCTGTGGTGTAAGCAGGTACAGTTTCATCGGGCCCTGGGTATTTTAACCCTGATTCCCTAAAACTAAACATAAAAATTGTTTCTTTAGCCAAGGTCTGTAAAGAAAACGTCTTGCTCAGAGTAATCGTTATGAGTCGCAGAGAAAAAGCCCAAGATGCACATACTTGTGCAGTTTGGCTGTGCTTGCCCATGCCCACCCCTGGAATTGCTGCAGTCCCTGGGCTTACTCAGTGCTGGGCTTTGGGAGTGGTTTGTTTGGGCAAGCGTGCATCAATGAAACGGAGCGTAAAGGTCTGTCTCACCGGCTCATGAGAGCTCTGGTCCTCAGGCTGGAAGTTCCAGGTCACTGACAGGTGCTGGCTAACAGGGCTGCTGCTGGAAAAGGTGCATTTTAACCGCAGGTTAGTGCCGTTCACAGCATCCACCTCCTTGGAAGTGTGAACTTCCATGGCTGTCGCAAGCCAGAGTGCTACAGGGAAAACAGCAGGCATTAAAGATAAAGAAAACTACTGTCTAGGAGTAAGCTCATCACTTTTCCTTATCTGCATTTAGTCTATGCAGGAGCCTGCCTTATCTATCCCTGTCAATGTTTAACCAGACCATCACAAGCACAATATAATTACTGAGGGAGGTGATCCTGCGTATGCAAAATCCAAGAGATCTCCCGTGCTTCATGGATCTTGTCCGTTGTTGTGCGAGCTGCACAGAGCTGGTCTCAAGGGAGTTTGCATTCATCTGAACTGCTCGTACGGTGCTTTCTCTCTAGTTTTGTGGCTGCACAGTTATCACTTACGGATCTGAGAACTGGTTGAGAGACCACTGGGAAGGGTTTGCTTATGGGGACAGACTGCGTTGGAGGGAAATGTCTCTCTTCAGGCATAAGCAAACTTAACATCTAGGAGGTGCAATGCGGTGTAAGTGCCACCCCTCCTTAAATATATATTTGCTCCTGCCTGGCACTAAAGATACCACATAACTTTTCACGTGCTTGTCCCGGTCACGTTTTCACAAGTGATTAGACTCTAGTGCACTCAATTCCCCAAGCAGATGTCTTCAGAAAAGCGGTTCTGCCCTTTCAAATAGGACTGCTGAACCACAATAAACAATTGCTATTTCCCATGCTAGAACTTTCTTTATAGATTTCGTATTATCAGCCTGAGTGGCACAAGTGCCTGTTAGAAGGTTAATAGCCCAGCTGGACAGCTATTGTCAGATATAGTCAGGCTGAGGAACTCTACAGGAAATCCTCAAGGTAAATCTGTAAGCATTTGTTTGTCAAAGAAACATCCTCTGTTAACCAAACCACCACGGCTGCCACTTTAAAAATAAGTTAGCATCGCTAACTCGGTGCTACTCTGCAAGAGAGATAACCAGCAAGAGAGCATCAAGACACAAAAAAAGAAAAGAAAAATAGGAAACCCAAAGAGCTGCTGGTGAAGATGGCTCTCATACCTGAGCCCTAGTTGTCCTCTGGCTTGCCCTACCGTTCCTGAGTCCAATCCCTCTGGCAGATTGGTGCTACCAAAACGGTGGTGCTGTAAATTCTCACCTTTTTTCCCCCACAATAGCTGCATTGCTTGCCTGACTGCTTTAGCACTCTCGGTTAGTTTCTGCAAAAGAGCAGTGCTGAGCTAGAAGTTTTGCTGCTGCCGAAAGGAACAGTCCTCCCCGTTCCCGATCGTGCGCTCCCATTAGTTTCCTTTCACGCAATGGCTGAACTAACCCAGCAGAAAGAAAATATTAATAATTTCCTGTCACTTTAGGAAGATGAGTTGTCTCACCCCAGTGTGATTCAAGCAACAACAACAACAAAAAAGCTTATCTGGGGTTGTAAAATATGGCTTCATAACAGAAACAATCAATACATTTCCTGTATTTTAAATAAATTATAACCAAAGACTTCCTTGCCAAGCAATTTCTTTTCTCAAAGGAGAAAATATTTGAAATGCCAAAACACTAAAGGTGTTCACATTTGAAAAACGTTGTTGTCAGAGAGCGCTGTTTCTCATCTAAATATTTGGTATCAAATCTTTGCATTTTATACGCCTTTAAAAGAACAACCGTAGGACATCAGGGTAAAATGCTCTTTTTAAGACAGATTACTGAGCATATCTGTGCGCTGATGCATTTGGGAAAGAAGAACATGGTGGTCTTAGATTCCAGCTATATTGATATAAACCACTTAAAATTCAAGCCAGTTTATTGTTGGTCTGGAATCGTTGCAGTGTAACCGATCTAAACCCAGTGCTGCTTAACAATCTCTGATTGTCCAGTAACAAAGCGAGTGAAAAAAAAACATCTAGGAGTAAAGTCCAAATTCCTGATGGGAGAGGAAAAGATGTGTAATCAGAGCTCAGAACGAGATCAGTGTTCTTCTTCCACTTGAACACACCTAAACCTGTTTGTCGAAGAAACTCAATCACTTCGTGTCACTTGCAGTGAACCCCAGACCGAAAGAATCACAGCAATCGTCCACAACAAGTACCTGAGATTCCTATAAAGTCGCTGCCTTAATGAGGATGTTAATTAAGAGATCAGAAGAGGAAAGTCAAGATGGCAACGGAGGCCAGATGGCACCAGGTTTCCTTACCTTGGAGCTGTACCCCAAGGAAGAGCACAGCACCCAGCCAGCAGGGGCCATGCATCAGGAAGACAAGTCCGTACTCCACAGGTTAAGCAGTATCAGAAAGAGAAATTCGTTTCAGGTTCGCGATGAAAGATGAGTTTCTCAAAGCCTTCCCAGCAGAGTAGAGCAAATTCCTTTCTCGCAGCTTGCCCTGCAAGGCAATGTGAGTCCTGCTGTGAGTCAGAGAGTGCGCCCTGCCTCTGCACTGAAAGGCAAGGTGCGGCCAGCACAGCTCACTCCTGTGTGTAAAACAGAGACTTTCAAGGTAAGATTAATTTCTTCAGCCTCCCATATTCCTTTGCTCTTTTGTGTTGCAATCATCCCTCCTCCCAGCTTCCACCTGAAGCCACTCCCCTCTTGTGGGAGGTCATTTTGCTCCTAAGAGAAAATTTGCCTGAAGGTGTTTATAGATACCCTGAAGGAATGAGGGCCATTTGTGTAGCAAAACCCTGCTATCAAAAATAAGCAACCCAAAGAAAACAGTCTGTGGCAGCAGTGTGGGCACACATCCAGAGGATGGAAATATCCTACTGAAACACAGATACCTACAGCAAAATTAAGTGATCATTTTAATGTTAGTTGGTTGCAGCCATCCTGCAGAAAAACTGGGAGACTGCGTTAACTGGTGCTTGTAAAGTTCTTGGAAAAGTCAAAAGACAGCTACATCGGTCGTGAGCGCAGCCCCGTGGTAGTCCAGGCACAGCTGAGGAAACCCCACTGTGCTTAACAAGCAGCACAAGGTACTAGAGAAATTCAGCACAACACAAAATATTTTCCTGGTGGCACGTGGCAGTTGTGAGAGCATGAAACTGAGCTGTGCATGCGTGTTGGCACAACAAGGATATTTGCATTCGAAGACTGTAAATCACTTTAACAGCAGAACCTGCTGCTGGCTGTGGCTGTGTTTGGCCCATGGCTTAGTTCCAAAAAATCATCCCAGGTTATGAGCTTTTGTTGTGACTGATGCTAATTGTCCTTGCAGCGGTGCCAAGGCAGGGACGGGAGGACGCCCTTACCTCTGGATGTTTTGAAGGGCTCCCTCCAGCTCAGAGCTGAGGAGCAGAGTGAGGGCACTCTTGCTGCGCAGCAGTGTGGGCTCCAACTGGGATGGTTTAGATTACCTGGGACATGCTGAGGATGTCAGAACTGGCCAGAACAAGGTTTTGGTGGAACGAGAACAGCAACAGGACTCTCAGACTTCCACGTGGACATCTCTCCTCCCATTTGCTGTTGTAACATCCTCTGGGCAGTTGCTGAAGAGAACACTGAATTTATTTTCAACTTTTAAACTTCAGGTTACAAATGTGGCAATGTAAAAAAGCACTGAGGCCATGGGTATCACGAATGGTCCACGGAACAGCCCAGAGAATCTTGTCTCTGCTAACACGTCTCTGTGCTAATAGCTCGGAGATACCGCGTATCTCTATTTTCATGGGAATAATCTGGCCCTGTGTTAACCCTTCATCGCTGCTCCTCCCCAGATTTTCACTCAGTTTCCATTCCAAAATGTCACCTCCATTTTTTTTCATTGCCACCATGAGAACTTACTAGGCAGGTGTTCTTTTTTTGTTTTGCAAACAGAGGATACTTCCGCCTATTTCAGATTTTGCTTCAACTATCTGTAAGGCAGTGCTCAGCAGTCAGTTTGCTGCCACTTCTCAAGATCGTCTTTCTGCCCAGCAGCAGCTTCTTACCCTCAGGCATCCCATGCAGGGTCCAGTAGGACAAGCGTGTTTCTTGCTGTAACTGCCCTTTGGCTACGCTGGCCATGCAGCAACACTACTGGGTGTCACTTAAGACCACATTCGCGTAATGCACAGGGCTGGGAAGAGGGTCTGCTCTGATCTTTGCTTGCAGAATTTTACTAACCTTCAACATCTTGTTTCAAAGAGCGCTGACTTCAGCTGTTAAGAGAAGACCATATCCCTGGCACCCTTACTAGTAACCTAAATTCTCTGATGTTTTATTTTGAAATAAGTAAAAGATCTAACAGCTAAAGAGGGCACCTCAATAAATGAAATAGGGCCCCCAACATCGTGATTAGCTACATCATTAAATGGTGAGCTCTTGGGAAGGAGCAAGAAGCCAGCTCTGTCCTTCCACACGTCTGGAAAACTGTCCTTTGGGTGGGACACCTGTGTGGCAGCTGTGGAAACATCCTGCGCCCCTTGGAAGGAGGGAGCCTTGGCTGGCTTTGCAATGTCTGTGCCCTCAAATCCCCACTATACTCACAACCGTGTGAGCAGCTCCGCCACCTCTGTAGGCTTCACGCAGAGGGGAACAGAAAGACGGCGTGTTCCCACCTCGTCCGTGCTGGATTTCCAGCCCTGCTGGAAGCAAAGCTTGGAGAAGCCCCTGCCCGGGTCCCAAGGGGGGCGGGAGGGCTGCGCCTGCCCCGGCGGGGAAGGAGCCGGGTGCCCGCGGGAGGCCGCCGGGGTGCCCGCGGAGCAGGGCGGCTGGAAGGGCTCCGAGCCCCCCCTGCTGGAGCCCGGCCGCTGCTGCTCGGGCCAGCAAACCCGTGCGGCGAGAACTCCTCGCCAGGCGCCTTGCAAAGCCTCCCGTGGGCCAGCGGCAGCGGCGTCGCAGCGCAGCGCCCGCACGGAAGGATGGCTCAGGCTTTCCGATGGCTCTGCTACACCATGGTCCCTTCTGCTTTGGGCAGCTTGTGAGACTTTCCCCAAAGAAACAGCCTTCCCCCTAGCATTTAACCTTTCATGAGGGCTACTAGACTGGTGAGTAGACAGACATAAATGTGATTTAAAGAAATGAAGCCGATTTCATTGTAGGTGCAATTCATAACATGCCGCATGAAAACATAGAATTGCTTTTGCAGTCTCATACTGAAACTGAAGAGAAACAGCAACAGAGTCGAGCAAGTTCCCCCCTTAACAGGAGTGTGCGTCGGGAGCAGAGCATCACTTCAGGTCAGAGGCTTGCAGCAGGACTTGGGGGCTTAGCCACCCCTCTGGCTGTGCTCCTCAACGTCCATATGTGTGCAGAGGCGAGTCTGGGCGAGGAGCTGGCAAACACCACCCTTAAAGAGGCATCAGGAATAAATGGGTTGTGTTAGAGCAAAATAACAAAAGTAGAGTCTGGTTTGCATTCAGCAGTGACTAAAAAACCTGTGTTTTACAGCCTGGCACTTACAGGCTCTTTTCTGCTGGCCGTACAGCATCTCTAGGTGCTGAGCTTCTTGTAGCATTTCTGGTTCCGTTGTTTATTCCCTCACTATGCTAAGTTGCTTGCAGTAGTTTGAACTTCAGAAACACTCGCTTTGAAAAGTCGTTAGGAAGGTCCTGATGGCAAATTTAATCCAGGCACGTTTATCTCTCCTGCTGCCTCTAGGGCAGTTACCACAGTTCTGAGCCTTGAACTGGGCTGGTGCAAAGCAGCCACCCCTTGCTGTCAGTGACGTTCCGTGAAGACGTTTTGAGCCTCTGCACTTCCTGACATGGGCTTATTTTACTATACGTGTTCCGTGTCTTTCTTGGCTGCTTGCAGGTTTCACTGGAAACGGTGAGTCTCCGCAGCGCTGCTCAGTTCATTGCCGTGCACAATTCTGGGAAAAACAACTCTTGGGCCTCTTTCTTGTAAGTGAGAACTTGAAAAGCCAATGCGTTCTTTCTTCCCTCGCAGCCAGCCTCGCCAGTCTGATGTGGTAGAGGAGAGCAAGAGGAGGAGGAAGACAAGGATGAGGTTGGAGCGGTCCTTGCCTCTGCTGGGACTCCTGCTGTGTGTGGGTGAGTACAGCCAGCCAGAAATCCATGGGGACCGGCGGGTGGCTGCCCAGGGGCTGTGGAGGAGGAAGCACAGTGGTGTGGGACTGGTTTTGCAAAGTACCTGCGTGTACACTGCCTGTGGAGCTGCTGCTCTCCAGAGTGAGTGTTCCCTTCAGAGCGCGGGTTGCAGAGACAGGGAAATGGGAATCCAACCCTCTCAGGCAAGAGAAAAGAACCTAAGGTCCCTGCCGAACTTTTGCTTACAAGCTGCGTCACTAAGATAACTGGCCTCCAAACTTCACGCAGCAGGGTTGGAGCTTGATGGACTCCTTTCTGCAGCAGGGTGAACTATAAGGTTCTGTGGGTTTAATTTTGTTTTTACACTTTATTCATGCGCTTTTCTTAAACCTTTTTGTGATCACGGGCAAGTAACTTCAGTTCAGATTCACTGGTATCATGGGACTGGTAGCAATTTTCGTGCTACCAGTGTGGACTGACCAGCGTTTACAAAGTTGGTTTGAGATGAAATGCAGAGTATCTGTAAAGACCATAAAGAAGCTGGTAACTTTGAAAGATTAATAAAATTAAAATAAGACTACAGCTACTCTGCCAATGCACAGCAAATACCAACTGCTATTCTTTAAGATTGAAAACATTTGGTTCAACAATGCCCTGTTCTTTTTTCAAATTTAAATTCGTCTTATATAAATAAAAAAGAATCAGATTTACAATTCTGTTAAAAGTAACTCTATTGTAAAGCGAGAACTACCTGCGATGAGACAACAGCCCTCAACGCATGAATACAGGTCATTTCTTTACTTACTTACCTTACTTTCTATAAATGTTTCTAAAGCAAATCAGAAATCTGATTCAGACCTCCTAAAAACTGTTCCTATAACCCTCCAGCTCCAGAGACTTCAATGGAGCTACTTGTTTCCTACCAAGAGAGAAAAATCACATAGTTAAACTGCTTTACATCATTAAATCAAGCATCAGGGGCCAATCCTCCAGTGAGTACACTCCTGCAGGGGACAGTGGTTCTTATTGCAGAAACTAGGCGTGATTTTCCGTCAGTCTTTGGTCCATGATAATAAAGGAAAATGCTTGGGCATACAGCCTGCAATAACCCTTTTTCTAAACTGGGGTGGAAAATGATTCAAATTTCCATTACGCGTTACCGTGTTAAAAATGGCTTCCAAAGGAAAAGACTTCATTTCAAACCAACATCCTGTCTCAGCTAACAGAACGCTTCTAATACATTTAGCACAAATACAGGAGCATAAACATCTCCTTCAAGCAGCTGAGTTCAGAAAGGATACCCTTGAAGTAGGAAAGCTGTGTGATATCAGTAACTAAATTGCTTAACGCTTATTTTTCTTTCTTTTGTAGTTGGCACCGCAGCTCAGCAGGGTAAGTATATTTTACCAGAATTCTTAACTATGGAGTATGATAAAAAGATCAACTACGGCTCACAAGCAAGAACTAAAAGTCAAATAGAAATATTTGAATTTTGCAAATATTATAGAATAGTAAAAATTCCCTATTCATTAATTGTTACTGATCTTACAGATTTGACAAATTGGCTGTAACGAACTGTCCCTAATTATTGCTCGTGCTCCCCAGGCAAGGTTGGGCATTTTCCAACAGCAACAAGCAGTAGGATTACAGCAGGTTGATTTGTTAACGCTTGTTATTCTCTCCTTTGCAGAGGATACCAAGGGACAGAAGGGTAAACGTATTTTACCAACATTCTTAACTATTTAGCATGATATAAAGACTAGAGATACCTCAGAGGTGAGGACTAAAAGTCAGATAGAAATATTTGAATTCAAGCAGTATTTTAGGAGGAAAAAAAAATCCTGTTCCTTAGTTGCTACTGTCATCACCAATCAGAAAGACAGCTGTAACGAGTTGCCCCTAATTACTGTTAGTGGTCTCCAAGGAGGGCTGGCCATTTGCAGAGAGCAGCAAGTATGTGGATAAACAGAAGGACGAATGGCAGGTGGACAGGCTCTCTGACATAAAGTAGAACACTCTCTGATAGTATTTTGATACTGCTTAGTGTCCCAAAGAATGAATGTAAAAACTAAAGGAAAATACGCATGCAGAAGACACGTACACAGGGAACTTACATTACACCATAAAATCACAGATTTTGCAGCGCAAACTGTCCCGGTGGGATCAAGAGCGTGCAGGGAAGCCTGCCCAGAAGCCGTTTGTAACACTGGTTTCCCTTCTCCTTGGCCTACCCTCCAATAAAGAATTCCTGGTGGAGATTTCTGGAACCACGGTGACAATCACGTGTCCCTTGACTGAAGGCAGCATAACCTGGAAGCCAACTAGGGTAACAGCAACCGACGATGAGAGGAAGTACGTTATAGAGAATCATGACAGCACTCCTGCCAACGTGAGTTGTTCGTCAGGTGATAACACGTATCACATGTACCTGAATGCCAGAGGTGAGTGAAAAAGCACTCAGTCTATGGGCTACAGATGAAGTCTACGCAGTGACAGACGTTAGGAGCCGAGCCCTGATTTTCAGTGCTGCTGGGCTGGGTGAATGCAATTCTGCTGAGGCCCTTCCCGCTCTGCACAGGCAGTAAATAAGTCCAAGAGCAAATTTTTGGCAAACAAAATCTCCCTGCTTTCTACGGCTTTCCCTTCCGCTGTCCTCAAACCAGGTGCATGTCAATGGTTCCCACTTATAGAGCGTGCAATCTTCTTTTATACGGCTTCTGCCATGCGACAAGGCAAGAGTAATGTCTGTCACAAAAGCATTTCTTACCTTGCAGAGTGGAAACCTCCCATCCGGGGCACACAGCCTGGTTTCTGTGACCCACTAGACGGGGGGCTTATGCTTAGAATCCAGCATAGGCACAGGGGGACAATGATCGAGGAGATGTTCTGCACCCTCCGGCTCCGGCCATGCGAACAGCAGAGGGAAGCCGAGGAGGCTGCACACACCAGCCCCCGCTCTGTGTCTCTCTGCAGACCGAAATGGCAGGGCAGATACAATTACAGGGGCAGCCTGTGCTGTCCCCCTTCCTTTCTGTTTGCTCATTTCTCCTTCCCACCCAGAACTCTCTCGTTTCTGCTAGCACTAAGCTGGATTTTCCATGCTGGAAAGGAAGGGTGCCCGTCTCTGAGCAGCTTCATCTCTCCTCCCCGCAGTGTGCACAAACTGTGAGGAGCTGGACGCCTTGGCAGTGACAGGGATCATCACTGCGGATCTTCTCATCACCTTCGGGGTGCTGATTCTGGTCTATTACTTCAGCAAAGACAGGAAGGGGAGAGCGAGTCCTAGTGCTGGCAGTCGGCCTCGAGGTAAGAGCCATCTCAGGCGTCTCTGCTCTCCATGATATTAAATGAAGCACTTGTGACAGAGCCACCCCTATTCCCCAAAAGCCTCCAAGATCTCACCAAACAATGCTCCTGCTTGCCGCATCTGTTGCTCTGGGCCGCCGTGTCACGTCAAGGGCTTCCTGCCCATAGGAAACCATTTCACAGGCAGCAGCGTTGAGTCTGTGCTGCAGTAAACTCTCTACGGCAGATGCTCAGCTTGCAAGTGTAGCTGCAAACCCGCCCTGGCCCACGCAGCTGCTGGCTCAGGCAATCACAGACCAAGAATTAGGCTCACACGCAGAAGATGCGATTAGAAATTGTGGTGTTACTAAAACCATACATTTTAATTTCTGTCTCATGAGACCATGGTTTGGTGACCCAGTCGGTCCAACAGCGGGGCTGATGGTTTATAAATACCAGGGTAAAGAGATGTTATTTGCTGGGTTCACAGAACTGTGATGACATGCTCATACTTGTGCAGCTTGCTGAGGCAGAGGAGGATAGATCTGGTATCCATATTGCGGCCTGGACCTATGCTCATGGGGCCTTCTTGTTCTCAAGTGTTTCTTCACAGCCAGGAAAGCTAGATTCTAAAAGAAAGCAAATTTCCTCCTAAATGATCATAAGGCCTCTTGCCTGCAGCAGTTGGGTCTTTAAAAGCTCTAAGCTCATAGTAAAGTCATGCAAGTTGACCCATAGTATGCGTTACCCTGGGATCATCTCCGTGAAGGTCCCTCGTGCTGCGTTAGATGAATTATCACCAAGGATGACCTACCTCTCTTTGCCCCTGTTGCAGGTCAGAAGGTGCAGCGTCCTCCCCCTGTTCCAAACCCGGACTACGAGGTATGGAGAATCTGCAGGTTTTTTCCATCTCTCTTTGCTGGTTGGGGATGGATAGCCAGAGCTGGAAATCTGTAGCATTTATCCTTTTCGCTCCTTTGAAGAAGCATCCAGTCAACCTCCAAGCTTTCACGGGAGTGGAGGAAAAAGGTGGTTGAGGGTGGACTCCTTCTCTTGGTCCCGACACAAGAAGTCAGGAGCAGAACTGCAGTTTCTCGTGCACGCTACCAGAGCGGCACTACACCACTCTCTTGTGTTTTTCTCTGCCTGCCCTGTGGACCAGGACTCTAGCATTGTTTGAGGGTGTGTTAGTAAGGATTCCCAAACTAACGTCTCTGTTGTTCCCACAGCCCATCCGGAAAGGCCAGCGGGAAGTGTATGCAGGCCTGGAATCCAGGGGCTTCTGAAATTCCCATGGATGACAGGCTGGAAAGCAGCAGCAGAGGGCTAAGCGCTTCTGCCCGTCTCGGCACCGGTTCTGCTGGGGCTCAGGCGGTTTGGGGTAAGCCAGGCGGCTACACAGGACAGGCACCCTGCTGCCATCCGCTGTCCCACCCTGACGTGTTACTTCACCCTTCGATTTGACATTAGGGAAAAGAAACAAATGAGTGCATTGTCAAGAGAAGTTTTCCTTCTCATTAAAGGACTGCAGCCTCACCCATGGCTCCTGGCCTCCTTTTCCCTCACACTTCTCTCTCTGCTCCAGTTGCCTGCCTATTTAAGTGCCTCCCATTTAATTTCCACCCTGACTGCCTCCACTTTCTCCCCGTGCCTCCCTGGGTAGGTAGTGGGCAAAGAGTGGGTCCTTCTCAGAGTGACTGGCCTCTAAGCTTGTCCTGCTCTCACGTTAATAGCCTATCTTGATTTTGCTGCCCAGCATTGTAATGAAAAGAACTGAGGCAGACAGCGTATTAAAAGCAAAATGGTACATTTTCATAAAAAAGCCACTCCTTTGAATTAAAATGTTTCAGTCAAAAAAACCAGTTTTCTTTAAAAAGAAAGAAGCCCTTCTACCAGTGCATGCAGACTGACCTGCCCATCCTCCAGCCCTTTTTCTGTAGGAAATGAGTGGGGCTCTGTACCACTTTGCATCCACCGACCATCACGTTTCAGACCTTCGGCAGAACACTTTCAGAGCGACACATGAGGATTTGGCACCTTCCCAATCCATCTGAAAGTCTCCTATTAGGAAATTTAAGCGCTTAGGTTAAATCTTTGTTGCTATTAAATAGTGGGGCTCTTAGGTATTTCAGCTAAGATTTGAACCCCCACTTAGTAATGAGTGCAGTCTGACTGAGACAGCACAACGGGGATTTTCATGTTTCCCAGAGTGGAACCGAGACCCTTTGGCTCAGGCCTGGGAATAGCACTCTGCTCTGAAACAGCTTCTTCACTGCAATTGAAATGAATGCTCTGGGGCCACAGTGATAAAGACCAGGACCTACAAAATCCAAGAGAGCATCAAACCCTTTTGCTAGCTGTCCTCCTCATTCCAGAGGCTTCATGGAATCCTTTTTTACTGATATTCTATAGTGCAGTCTAGGATAAACACATTTATTTGAGTGTGTTGTACCCTAAGGGGTGTACATTTGCTGGCAGAGTGCCATTTTCCAGAACCATTGCTCTTAGAGATTCTTGTGATTTGTCCTTTGCTGCTGCCCTTTCTCTCCCCGTTTCAGCTCTGTAACTTGAGTTCTGCCTGGGTTCTGTTAGAAAGATGGCGGGCTTCTTTCCTGTTGGTAAAGATCCATTTTAACTTTTGTACATACATTTAAAAACTGTAATATATTAATAAAACGCAGACAGCACCACCAGAAATGCATTGGAAAAGATTTCACCTGTGGTTTTGTCTCTGTTAAATAAGAAAAGGTTTTGTTAAGGGGAGTTCCCAGGTCCGGAGCAGTCCAAGACAGTGAGAGCTTCTATATGTTTGTGTCGGCTCACCTTGAGGCAAGCCTACAAGGTGTTTGGGAGCAGACTGTGCCAGGGCGGAGGGGATGACAACTCCACACATAAAAATACACTGTCGTGCCTAGCAGAGCGGGACCTGAGAGCAGGGCCGGGGTCAGCAGGAGCTGGGGAGTGGGTCTGGGGACAAGGGAAATAGCTGAGGTCCCATGCGCTCAACTCAACAAATGTTAAATCTGCCTGATTTTAAAAGCTGCAGTTTCCAAAGCAGCAGCAATGGGACAGGTAGTAACTTAAGGAGAAGGGGCCAAGAGATGCTGTGATACCTGGGAACGTTTCTGGTCTAACACTGGCTGCGTTAGACGCATTTCTGTTGCTCTGCAGAGCAACAGCTCTGAAGAAAGGAAACAGCAGCAGTGATGGGGGCCGGGGGTGGTTTAACCCTTGAGTTTCAGCATGGGGAGATGAACACCTAACAAGTTTCATGCTTCACATTGCTGTGCTTACCCTGCAGGATGTGGTTTTAAAGGCAGTACAGCTGGGTTTACCATACAAGGTGCTAAACATCTAGGAGGGAGATTGCAAGATACAAAGAGTGCTAACCCTGAGCAGCTCTAAAACCACTCTGGGCCATGTTCTCAGCTTCTGCAAAACATCACTGCTCCCGGGACGCTTGCTCAGCCCAGCCGTACAGCCCATTACCACGAATGGGATGTGAGAAGCCTGGAGCGCTCCAGGTGTACAAAGCCAAAATTTTGCTTCAAACTACACCCCGGTGCTTCTGCCACTGTTTATGGGGCTGCATGTTCGCCCCCGCCAGCGCCATCCCACGCTCTCCTTATCTCAGTGGGATCAGCACTCATCCAGTGACATCTCTCTGCCTCCGTGCTTACCTGCACTATAGAAATAGTGCTTTGTCCTCCCAGAGATGATGTGCTGAGGAGCCTCTCACCAACAGACAAGTTGCAAATGCTGCCCCTGCTGTGCCTTTGATTTGCGTAGAGCATACCCACCCACTCTGCTCTGTGTTTCTCCTGCACTTTGAGTGTGGTTAGCCGCCTTTGCTCGCTGCTTTAAGATCTGATGGCGATTAAAGCGTTATGAACTCGACAGTCTGCTGGTCGCTTTTTTTATAAGGTCCTACCTAGATTGCTTTGCAGACCAAAGGCGGGTATTGGCATAGTCCACCTGCAATGGTCCTATCGGGCTCAGCCTTCACTGGAGCAGGTCAGAGCGGAAAAACCGCTGAGACATTATTCTGCTCCTGCGAACAGCAAAATGTTGTCATGTAAAGAGCCGACGCTGTAGAAAAACAAGTCCTTTTCTCATTCACCGTCCACAAGGCTGATCACATACTGATTCCTGTAAGGGCACAGGGGGTACACCCACAGCTTTTCACACCCTATGCGTTGTTTGCTGTGCCAGACGCGTCACAGATTGGTGCCCAGTTTTTATTGAGTGTTAACTCTTCCAGTGCTTACTTTATACCACTGAGTCACACAGCAATTCACAGCCTGGTGCTCTCCAAAGCCCATCACCCACATTCTTAGAAAAGCAGGAAAACACAACCTACCTACAGGTGTGTGCAACTGGCACACGGAGGGTGTCCTGGTTTCTGAGGTTTCTAACTGCTAGCTGATCCTGTCTGTTATCTGCCTGCTGCTTTGGCCGTAGTCAGACAGCATTAGCTGTTTCTGCTCAGAGCTCTTGCCAGGAGGAGCTGGGCTGGTGTGCGGAGAGCCAGTGCTGCTCCATGTCTGGAAGGGTGCTTGAGATGGGAAAGGCTCTGAAAGTTTGCTTGACTACATCCTGCACTCAGCACACTGGGATGGCCAATGAGCCCGAAAGGGGGGTTGCTGGATGTCCCACAAAAGATCCCTGGCCTGGTCACAAAGGTGGACTGCAGAGGCAGAGGAGGGTAAAGTGTGGAGACTGCAATTAGATACCGAGCCCTGCAGGTGCAGAGGAAAAGTCCTCCCGCCTTTCTTCCTGCCAGTCCCCCAGCTCTGTCCAGGGGACCGAGGCACACAGACACTTCGCAGGGGGGGACACAGACCCTGATGAGTGTCGCTGTGCTCCCGGTGTCCCCGCTCCCCGTTCTGGAAGGGGAGTTAAATGAGACAAAGCCTCTGCTACTACCAGAGGCAGCAACCCTCTCCCTTCACAAGGTCCACCATCCCCAGCTTCAGCAGTGGACTCAGATGTCATTTGGATCGTGGCAGAGAGAGGTGGCACAGCCACGGCCGCCTGCCTGCACTGGCAGAGCAGCGTCCTACCAGGACAGGCAGGAGACTTACGGCTCGGCAGGGATCCGGGCAGTTCGCATCCAGCATGCGCCTTCCCCAGCGACTGCACAGCTCCCCGGGCCTCAACACAACCGACGGAGCACGGAGGCTGTGGGATAGGCTCATCTTTAATGAGAGGGATACAGAAGTACAAGAGGTCATGGAAAGAGTGCTACAAGCAGCCCAACCTGGCAAGGAGCTGGACGGTTCTCTAGGCAAAAACCTGCACTGTCTTCTGCCAGCACGGAGCTTACGGAGGCACTGGCGGTGGCTTTGCTGTAATATCAACTCCTGGTACAAAGGCGCCACAGGCCCCAGCGTCTTCCCACTTCACTTGCGGGCCTTGGCAGGTGTCAGCCGGCTATACTGTCCATCGTCCCGCTCGCCAAGGGGCTAGGAGGAAAAAAAAAGGTGAGACAAGCTACAGCTGCACCTGTCCAGCCCTGGGAGGGAGGGTACAGGGGAAGCTGGCCCAACCCTCCCTTTGCCATGCTTTTGGAAACCTTTCCCTCCCCACACAAAAAGAGGCAGGGGGCAGCTCCACACAGTGGAGGTGGCTGCGAACGCCCCAGCAGAGAGCAATCTCCAGCACAGCTCAGTACCTTGTGGCATCACGCGTCCCCCAGCAGCTGTGCCGTCACGGCCACGCTGGTCCCACCACACAGCCCCACACCATGCAGAGGCGCCAAAGCCCTCAGGCACACACGTGCATGCCTGTGCTCACCTGGTAGAGCTGCTCGTTGGCAATCAGGTTCTGCCTGTCCGAAGCTAAATGAAGAAAAAAGGTGATCAAGGATCAGGGGAACCATGAACAATGTGGTCAACATGTGTAAACAAACCTAAGCGGCTGGCTGCTTGCAGCCCTGCGCCTCTGGGAGACTCAGTGGAAAGACCCTGGCTCAGATGTTCCCATGCCACCAGCTGCTGCCTCTGGGATGAAGTTTTGGTGAACCTTGTGCATTTAATGGCTTCTCCTGGGAAGCCGAGCTAGGGGCAGGAAGGATACATGGAGTGCTCACACGAATCCCCACACTAGACATGCTGTACGCTGGCTGCTGCCTGCAACTTGTAGTGACTAGGCTCTGCGGGCAGTGACGGGAAGTCCTTAGGTACCACACACAGCTCCTAAAGATGCCCAGGCACCTCCCATCCCCACCCGCAGGCAGCCAGCGGGGCTCTCCCCTCACCTCGTGACATGCGTCCCTTGTCCTGGCCCGTGATGCAATACACAGCAACCGCCAGGAAGATGGTGGCGACAACATCTGCGACCACGATCCCCGAGATGGTGGGAACATCCACTTCGATGCAGTTCTGGCACACTGGAAGCCCAAAAGGACACAGACGCTGAAAGCAGGATCGTGACCAGGACCCTGCCCCTTGGGTGCCTCTTCCCTGCTGCCAGGGTCAGTCTGAGCCCAAAATGCTCAGCCAGCTCTCCCAGTCCAGGCAGGCTCCAGTCCCAGGAGGAGAGAGACCAAAGATTAAGTCTGGCTTGCTGCGTGACCAGGCGCAAGCTGCCACGTGTCCCCAGCATTCAGGGCAGGCCACAGGAGAGCCAGCGAGCGGCTAGCAACGAGGCAGTACAAGTGACAGGTTATGGCACTAAACGCTATAGAGAGCTCTGCCAGGGACACCAGATGTAGGGGACCGCACAGCTTTGCTGTTCCCATGGGCAACCTAGCACAGGAGCTGCCAGGACCTCTGAAAACTGGTGGAACCACCCCCAAACTCTGAGAGATCAGTAGTTCCCTCAAAAATTTGCTTGGGTGAAAACTCCAGGCAGTTCTGGCTCTAGAAACCGGGTTTGCAACACTTACTTCGATAGTGCACCTGGAAGGGAGAGCTTTGCTTGTCGCCTGCGTCACATATATAGGTGCCTCTGGGGTCATCATAAATTGCACCCAAGTCCAGCTGTGTTGTGTTTCCTACGTTATTCCCGTCTTTCCACCATACCACCTGACTTTGGCTGGTTGTCTCGCACTCCAGGAACACCTTCCCGCTGGCTTCCTTCACAATTACCTTCTGTCCTGTAAAAAAAAGGAGAGCAGAAAGCTTCACAGCTGAGTCCTCAGCCCTCATGGTGGTGCAGAGCTCAGAGATCTTGTTCGTGGACGTGGCTGTTGTAGGCATTAGGCTGTCCCCCAAGCAGTGGAAAGGACATGGCAAACAAAAAACTCTGCAAAAAGAAAACTACTCAGTGGAAAAGTACTCCACTGTTCAACTGGTGGTTACATTAATGCAGCTCTGGGTAGTTTAGAGATCCAAATACCCTTACAGTGAAAACTAACTGGAATTGGGCACCTACCTGGCCTCCATTCAGACTGTACGCGCATCACCCCCATCCCAGACACTGATCGCATTGGCATAGAAGCGCAACTGCAGTAAGAGACACTTCAACAGAAAGCATAACGTTTCCACCAGCAGGGACAGAAGCTGAGCCCAAATAGGGGGACAAAATCCCATTGGTTTTTTACCCAACAGTAAAAAACATTTTTAGTGAAGAGCATGCAAAAAATCAGGACAGAATTGCTTCCTTGGCCCAAAGGCACCACCTTCAGAGTCTCCAAATAGAGAGTAATTCCTTATCTGCTGAGCACTAGAGCTGAGTATAGAGTATGGCCTCTCCTGCTCACGTATTTATGCCAGGCACAAAGCCCATGGCTACTCTGCTCTAACACCATGGTCCAACTTTACACGCCCTGTCATTGCAAGATGAGTCTGAGCCTTCACAGCCAGCCAGGGAGTAACGTACGCGGCTCCAGACCGTCACAGCAACGGTCCAGGGCAGGCACAGTCGTCAGAGCAATCCCATCCTCGTGAACCATTGCACTGGTTCACTCCCTTCTCCCTGTCGACATTTACAAACCTCACGTCAAGATGCCGCAACAGACAACCCCAGGTAGCCACAGGAACCTGCTTCCCAGCCACCCTCCCACCACCACAGAGACACCTAGGGTATGAGCAATACGGGTGGCAGCCTCCAGGGACCACAGCGAGTGCCTGACGAGCCCCGTGCTGACCTGCTGCAGCCCACAGGATGAGCCCCAGCCTTGCCACCTGCATGGGGTCCCTCGGGTGCACCATGCCGGGGGTCTCCATGTACTGCATGGGTCAGCAACGCAGCACCCCACGGCTGATACCCAGGGACTTACCTCGGATGCCCCAGATAGCCACAGCCAGGCTGGCAAGGAGCACCCAGGCGCCCAGGGTCCTTTCCCTCCGCATGGCGTGAAGTAGTGGCAGCTCTTTCCCCTGCTCAGTGAAGAGGACGCAGAGAGAGCTCCTCGCCACAACGCACCACGCACCCCGAGGTCTTTGTCAGGTACCGGATGCCGAGGGCTGGAGCTCCCTCCCTCCCACAGCAGCTGGGGGATGTCTGAGGTGCTCTGCGCCTGCCTCCTCGCCCCAGCCATGACGTCCAGGGAGCGGCAAGGGAGGGCAGGTTGGCCTGAGGTAGCAGGTCCCCCAGTACCTGGGGACGCCCAGTAGTCATATCTCCCCCTACAACCACAGGTCCTCCTACAGCCATAGACCCCTAGCAGTTATTCATCCCCCAGCAGCTATGGAGCCCCCCAGCAGTTTTGTGTCCTCCTACAACCATGGACCGCCAGCAGGCACAGAGTCCCCCAAGAGCCATGGAAGTCCCAAGCAGCCACAGGTCTCAGCACATCCACGGAGCCCCTCAGCAGCTTCGGGTCCTCCTAAAACCACGGACCCCTTGCAGTCATATGTCCCCTAAGCAGCCATAAGGCGTGTCCCCTACAGCCATGGGGTCCCCCAGAAGCCCCAGAACCCCCAAACAGCCCCAGGTCCCACTACAGCCATGCACCCCCAGCAACCATAGGTCCCACAACAGCCACGGAGCCCCTACAGACAAGAGTCCACCAGCAGCCAGAGAGCCCCCCAGCAGCCACGTGTCCCCCGGCCGCAACGGGAGACGCCCCGAGCAATTCTGTCCCAGCCCGGCCGCCGTAGCGGCGCCGGCGCCGTCCCCGTCCCGTGATGCCGCGCGGCGGCGGGCGACCGCCGGAGCAGCAGCGGGGCCATGGCGGCGCCGGCGGGTTCGCTGGTGGCGGCCGTGCTGGCCCACTCGGGCCGCCTCGACAAGGAGGACCTGGGCACCCGCATCGGGCGGCTCTCCCGCCGCGTAGAGGAGCTGAAGGCAGGGCGGGGAACGGGGCGGGGGGATGGGGACGGACGAGGGGAGCTTCGGGGAGGCAGCAGCCCCGGCGCCGCTGCGGGCCGCCTCGGCCCCGGGCGCTGGTCTCCGGCCCTTCTTTGGGGTTTTCAGGCCGGGCTGGGGGGAAGCCCGTCAGTCCGGTGTGCTGCCCCAGCGGCCGGGTGCGAGCGGGGCGGTCCGGGCCGTGAGAGGGTCTGTGAGCGCCACTCACCCGAGTGACGGTGTCCCCGCGGTGCCTCTGCCTCAGGGAGAAGTCTGCAACATGATTAACAAGAAGTATAACGAGTTCCTGCCCAGCATGCAGAGCGCCGAGGACTTGGTGTCGAAGGTGGACGGGCTGTCCAGCAACATCGACCTGCTGAAAGCGGGGATTGAAAATGAGGTGACAGCGGGCTGTTCTAGATGCCACTCCATTCCATCCCAAACCCGTACCCCCCATCTTGGCGTGTTGCAAGGGGGCTGGGGGAGGAGGACTCCCGATTAAGAACCCTGGATGATATCACCCCTAAACTATGCCTTTAAGGTGACACATGCTGCAGAGGTGTGTGTCACATCAGGGGTGTAGGTAAAGAACTGTCATTTAAGGGATTGGCTTCGTTTGCTCTCTGTTGTACAGTTGGAAAAGTGTGTCACGCGCCTCTCCTTCAGAAAAGGGAGAAGGATCGGCCTTGTATATGTCGGTGTGACACAGTAAGGGACCAGCCAAGTGTTGTCGCACAGTGATTTTGGGTAGAGTGGGATCCTAAATCATAGCTGTGCACATTCACTGAAGTCTTTAAGGACAAGGTGAGCAGCTCCTACAGGCTGGATGGCAGACCCACGCTGGTTTTTTGCTGTTTTCATTTTCCAACATCTGGGGTTCTGTAGCGATAATTAAGAATTAATTTTTGGCTTAGAGCAAGCTTTTTTGCATTTTAAATGGCTGCATTAAAGGAACACTGAAGTCCTTTTGAGACTAATTTTCCTTACAGTGCCTTTAAAAAACCTATAATGTATTAAAAGAGAAACCAGCTTATAAGTGTTTCCAATGCTCATAAGGATCTTCCTAGCAAGGAGTAAAATGGACAGAGCCTTTTTCCTCCTCAAGAAATTACTCTAGTAACAGAAATATTTAAATCTCATATCATTATCACTTTTAAGAGCGAACGTGTCTGATGATAACATTTACTTACTGTAAGCGAACTGAAAAGTTTGTTATTTTAGGTTCAGCAAGATCTAAATGTCGCTGTTGCCGAGTTTACTGAATTGAAGCAGCAACTGGAGCGAGACACGCTGGTTCTGAGTATTCTGAAAAAGCTACAGGAGGTGAGGAGGGGGAGCAGCTTAAAATCACAAGTGGTAATCGTCTTCTCTGCTGCTCATTCTATGGCATTATTCTGGTCTTCTCTTTGGAATGACTGTCTGTAGCTCCCCTCTCTCTAGCTGTGTGGTTTAAAAAATTATAGTCTAATAGCAGATATAAAGCGGCATATCTAATTGATTGTTACAGTTTGATACAGCTATTAAAGACTACAATACTGCACTGCTGGAAAAGAAGTATGTTACAGCAGCTCAACAACTGGAAAAGGTAACAATAATTTCTTAAGCGTATAACAATACTGTTCATGTATACTTTCAATAAATTTCACAAGATGCTTTTCATTAGCAGGGGCAACACTTACCCACGTTTTGTGTTTGATCTTCACCAACAGGCACGAAGCAGCCTGAAAATGCTGGAATCCCGCAAGGGCTTTGAGCTGAAGATCCTGAAAGCACTAGGCACAGAGCTCACCGTGCAGACTCAGAACATGCTCTATCATCTAGGAGAAGAATGGCAGAAATTAGCTGTATGGAAGCTTCCTCCTTCCAAAGGTACGCGCAATTCTAGCCTGTTTCACTATGTTTGCTTCACTATTGGAAATGCCTGGTTTCAAGCACCTACAAGATAGGAAATACAGTAATACTGTTGAATGAAGGTTGGTTTAAGGAGCACTTTCTGCCATTTACATAACCTAATGAGCAGGACAGGTGACTGGCAGCGTTCTTTGGATATCGCTCCACTCCTGGAGTACTTAGGTGCTACCAAAAGCAATCTGATGTAGTCAGTAGTTTTTAAAACAGAGTTTTGAAGATTCATCTGCCTCATCTGTGGTATTTCTTAGAAAACGTCAAAGCAGAGAGCAGAACAGCTAATTGCAAGAACTGCCTAAGAGTCTGTATGTTGCTGTCTGCATTGAAACGCCACCTTTTCATTTAGAAAAGAAAAAACCTTTTCCTTTGGATTTGACTTGAAATGGAGAGAAGGCGGCAAGGAAAGCTGTTTTCACTAAAGGTCATTCAATTGCAAGGCAACCAAAACAAGAATTCTCAGATCTGTTGTATCTCGGAACACGCTGACAGTGAGATGGTTCTTCTTTTCCTGTAGAAAGCAGCAGCCTGGAGTCAGCGATGCATTCAGAATTGCACTTGCGCACAGTGCCATCAAAGGAGGAGGAGATTGCTGGCCCACCTGTTGCCTCTGTGCTGCAGGCATTTGCTGTCCTAGGAGAACTGCATACCAAGCTTAAGATTTTTGGTAAGACAGACCGTGGATCCACATAAACATAGCTATAGTAGCCCAGGTGGATATGAGTTCAGACTTGTTTTAAGATGGATCTCGAGATCCAATTCACTTCAGCAGTACACTGGAAGGCTTCTTTCTCTCTTGGCTCGTGTTTCCCACTGAGCATGAGGCAAACACTCTGGTTCCTATTAATAGGAAATTATTTATCCTATTACTTATCCAGAATTATTTATCCTTTCCTGTCAATTTAATATACTGGTTTTATCTGTAGCTATATAGTTTCATGGTCTGATGTTAAAAGAGTTTTTTTCCAGTTACGGCCTCCTCATGTACCAAGAGCAAGCCTTGACTTCAGGCAGCCTCCTGGCTTCAGCATTCTTGGGTGTTGATAAAATAGATCAGGAAGCATGGCAGATGCTAGGACAGGATTTCGTGCTTCCAGCTGTTTAAGTTATTTTTCACTTTACGTTAAATATGCTGCTCTTTGTTAGGACTCCACATGTTTTACATGAGTGAAATAGTCTTTAGTGAAACCAAACACAGCGTTTTACTCACTAGAGCAAATTACCTGCCTCTTGCTGTTAGAAAACATCTGTTTTTCGTTTCTCAGGCCAGTTGTTGCTGAAATACATCCTCAAGCCGCTGATTTCATACCCATCTCTTCAGCCATTCACAGAGGAACAGTCAGATGTGTTCATCCTACGTTTTAAGTGTGAAGAGCCTAACTTAGATCATTCTTCTCCTATGGAGGTTTTTTACAAGATCCAGCTTGTTTTTGAAGTTCTCCACAAATATCTGCTGAGTAGGTATTTTCTCCCTTTTGGAATCAGATCTCGTTCATGTAATTGGAGCGGAAGCGTTCTGGAATATCTGGTTGTTAAGCAGTATTGAATTATGTGTAAGGTTTAAGCAGCTTTTAACGTTAACTTGTTACACTGTGCTCTTGAACAGCTTAGCACCTTGTCAAACTGGACTTAGCGGTGATCCGACATTCAGAGCTAGGAAAATGAAGGAGGAAATGTTTTTTCTTATGAACTAGTCGCTGCATTTAAGACCTTTACATGCCTCAGGTCTGAGAAGTGGAAGCCAGGATGCAATCCAGGGAGGTCCCTCGCTCAGGCTGGTCACACGCAGGATCTTCCATTGCCTAGAAACTGACCTGGGCTTTGCCAGCATTCCACAAAATAAACATGGCTGGAAAAGTAGGCCCAGTGTACACAGAAATCCAATTGTCTTTTGATCAGGTGGGCTATTCCACGAGCCCAGCACGTGGCCTGGATAAGAAGAATACCTTTGTTATAAGATTATGGCACAGTTGATAGATGCTGTTCTAACAGGAAGGACTGAACAAACTGCTGAAGGGTCTGGTCCAGAAAGCAGGTGTATTAAAATCCATTTCTTGTGTTTTGAATTCAGATGTGCCTCTTGTGCAGCCTGCAGAAGATAAAAAGGAGTGCAGAGTTACACTCGCAGAACTGCTAGGCGATATGATATGGGAAGAGTTATCAGACTGCCTCATTCAGAACTGTCTGGTGAATTCAATCCCAACCAATAGCAGCAAACTGGAGCAGTATATAGAGGTAAGCCTCAAAATTCAGGTCCGTATAGTGGAAATGCCAGATAGCCAGCTTCGACAAAAACCTGTGTTTTGCTAACCCAGAATTACATATTTCTCTCAGTTAAGCTATGGCTTCTTTTTCCTGTCAGTCTCTAATCCATGGAACTTGGGCCATATTTAGTAGGACTTGGAGACTTTCAGGGTGTGCGACGTAAGGCGCTTTGTGGGAGGTAGAAGATGATGATGTGGCAGTACTGCTTCCCTGGGTGGTTTCCTGAGGTCTGATTGCTCAGTTTGTATTTGTCGTTAATGATCACAGGGGTTTCTTGCATAGGACGTGCATTTCTAGAAACTACATACATGAAACAGAACTTAACTGCTAGTGAAGAGTGCTCCTTTTCCTGGAGAGGGGGCTGTTTCAAAGAGAAGCAGTCATAGGATAAACGTGGTTCCTTTGCCCCAGGTAGCCTAGTGTAATGACATTTGATCATCTTGCTCCTCTGTTTTTTTAATTAGGTTGCCAGCACAGTCAGAGGGACAGACCTGCAGTTCAAACACTGCATTATTGTGCGATCATGACTCCCAGCTGAGACAGCTTTTTCCAAAAGATTGCTGAAAAGCTGTTGGATGGTTAGCACCCTCTAAAACCTACGTTCAGCCTTTGCTTTCAGCTGAGTGGAAGAGTTTATACCCAACTTTGATTTTAGGAAACTAAGCTTATGTACAATGTTTGTCTGCTCTTCTCAGGTGATTAAATCCACAGAGGAGTTTGAAAAAGCCTTAAAGAACATGCATTTTTTGAAAGGAGACACGACTGATTTACTGGAATACGCTCGTAATGTCAATTCCCATTTTGCTAACAAGAAATGCCAGGATGTGATTGTGGCAGCCAGAAACCTGATGACCTCAGAAATACACAACACTGTAAAGGTGACTGTTGATGCAATACACTGTTTTTCTACGTAGAAAAATAACTTAGCTGTTGAAGGTTGTTGACTCGTCTAGGACAGTCAAGTCCTTTTTTTGTGGAGCACTGAGTACTCTTGATTGTTTGGGGATCGTGGTAACAGCAGTTTGAAAGCTTTTTTTAATAGACCTTAAGTAGGTTATTCCACTAACGAGATGTTTCTTAAAATACTTGAAGTTTGCTTTTATAGGCTTTTCTGGCTAGTGTCATAAGCATAATTAAAATTGGAGGATTACTTACAGAGTTGCTTCTAGATATCCAACACTATATAGATTGTTTCGTGGTCTGCTGTGTTTTTCATAACCCAGGAGACTTCCAGCAGTCTTAGGGGACTTCTGCAGCCCTGTGTTTATCTTGAGTCTTAAGTTTCTGGCATTCAGTGTTTTGTAGTCTTGCACGATCTCCTTCCTGTGGGCTCTGAATTATATTACACCTCTTTTCTGTTTTCCCTTAGATCACACCTGATTCCTGTGTAGCCCTACCAAGGCTTCCTGGTCCTGCAACAGGAGATCACTTAAAAATGGAAAAAGCTTCTAAACTTCTGCATAACGACATGCTGAATTTGGAGAACGAGACTAAACTGAGCCAGTACACTTTTTCTCTGCCCACATGCCGCATCAGTTCTTCAGTGGAGAAACTGATGGAGCTGGCGTATCAGACACTGGTGGAGGCCACAGCCAGCACAGATCAGTGGTAGGAATTATATTCTTTGTACATATATATGTATATCTCTGTATCTCTCTCTCTGGCTCTCTCTCTCAGTGGGTAACTCTTAGGCATCAGATACTTACTGCCTTTAGCAACACCAAGCATCTATTAGTAGATTAAAAGAACTTTAAAAGAACAGAAGATAGTTCAATATTAGATTCAATCAGTACAGTCATTCTCTGTTCTAGCTGGAGGATGCATCCCTGGGTTCTTAGGGTAGGCTGGTACAGCAGAAACAGCTGCAGACTGTGTTTCCTGCAATACTTGGGTTAAGCAAGCCGTTTAGACTTACGTTTTCAGAGAATATTCAGGTACGCTTTGTTGTATTGCAGCTATTAAAGCAGTGAAAACATAGTAAGCTCCCTAGTGTGCACAGCATAGTTCACGGCTTCAGTCTTTTAGTTAGGAGAAACATTACCGCAGTGTTTACGTCAATGTTTTATCATGTGTTAGCCGTCAGTTTAGAAAAATCAAAACTATCTCTTTTTTTCAAACCAAACGGTAAGTGCACCCCTTCTGAGGCAAATTCTTGCTTTCTTTGTGCTGGGTGAAAGCAAAGAACTCCAGCCCTGGATCTGGCAGGGCTCTTCAGAGAAAACAAACATTTTGAGGAACCACATACAGTCTGCTTTAAAAACTGGGGACCACAACTGAATGCCCTTTAGCTACCAGGGCAGAGAAAGGGCTGACTATTTACATACACCTGGCGGGGGAAGGAACATTGTCCCCTTTGTTCCTGGGGTTTCACATATCTCCCTTCTGACAGGTGGTCCGAAGCTTATCTTTTCCACACTGAACTTACAAGGTCATCACAGCTTTTGTGAGAAGCCTTTGTGAACTTTTCCAGAACGTTACCTTTGTTGACTTCGCTGTAATTGATCCTGATGGTCTCTTCTTTGTGCCAGTACTTCACTACTAATAAAATCTTGTTTTGGAGAAGGGTGAGGATCACTTGTAAACAAGACATTAATTCCACTGACAAACTAACACGAACCTTGTTTTCCTTGTAGCTGCATACAGCTCTTCTACTCTGTGCGGAATATATTCCAGCTGTTCTATGATGTAGTGCCAACATACCACAAGTAAGTGCGTGTGTATTACCTAGGGCCTAGTTTGGAGAGAGAATGGTGCTATTGGAACAGCCCCGCTTGTCCCCAGGTTGTCCACCGCAGCCAGAGATTACAAAGGGCTTCCTCCAGCAGCAAAAAGCTCATGCTTTTAATCTATTATTAAATTATACCTGCTGCAAAATAGGTGCTGGAGAGTTTCTAAGTCGGCAGTCCTATAACCAAGGAGGTAGCTGCAGTTCTTGTAACAGTTGTGTTTGAATCCAGCCACATAACTTTGACACCAGGACTGATGCAGAGATTTTTCATGATATTTTTCCTGTAAAAGAGAGCAATAAAGATTGGAAGTATATAATTCTGTCAGAGAACACTGGACTATTACTGAGAAGGACTTCTCTCTTATCCTCACCATCGTGCTATAACAAAGCGTCTTCCTCTTTGAAAGTCCCTTGCTAGAAACAATGTGGATATAGCTCATGCTTCAAACACTAAAGCACCATTTCACTAGCTGTGAAACTCTTTTCCTCTAGATTCTCATGTGGATGCATCTTGTGTGCGTTAAATACTTTTGTTCTGGCTAAATATCTTGATTGGGCGTTGCCCACAGTTAGTTACTTGCAACACGTGTCTGAGGCAGACCGTGAGTTTCTCTAGGGCAGGCATAGCAATTATTTGAACAGAGCCAGGTCTAAGTAAATACATTTCTTCCTTTTCTCTTCCTCCTTCCTGGAACAGAGAGAACCTTCAGAAGTTACCGCAGCTGGCAGCCATTCACCACAACAACTGCATGTATATCGCTCACCACTTGCTCACCCTGGGACACCAGTTCCGATACCGCCTGACTAACATCCTGTGCGACGGAGCAGCTACTTTTGTAGATCTGGTACCTGGTTTTAGGAGACTTGGTAATCTTACCCTTCAGTATTGAAATATATTGATGGATGACATGATAATTAATCCTGGCGTTTGTTGCCCAATTATTTAATATGTGGCTACTGACTCGAGCAGTGGATTGTATTTAAGAGTTCTGGACAAGTAGCAAGGATGTTTTCTAAGTGGGGAAGTCTGACAGAGCATTACAACTCTGAGCAAGATAGCTGTTTAGGGCTTGACTCTTTGAAACCCCACTCGTCTTGTCCAGCACATAGTTCCAAGAACAGTTCATTATCCAGAGAGATGTTGTGGCACTCAGATATTTGGGGATCTTCTGCTCAGTCCTTTGATATTTTCCTTAGCTTATTCTGTGGAAACAAATTCTGAGGTAAGTTTGTAAGAGGAGCCTGTCATCCATAGCTAATTCTGCTACTCGTCTCTTTTTCCAAAAGAGCTTACCAAATATGTGACTGGGCCTGGTTAAATTGGTTCTAGGAGACTGTTTAGAGACTAGAAATTCCTTTAAAAATAAAACATAGCAAGTTCACTGTTCAGCACTTACAGTCTCCACATTGGTAGAGCAAATTTAATAATGGCTTAATTGCTTCTCTCTGCTTCTTTTTGCTCTTAAAGGGATGGAGTGTTTTCTGGCCCAAATGCGAGTGCAGAAAGGAGAAATCCTGGAGAGGCTGTCAAGTGCCAGGAATTTTTCTAATATGGATGATGAGGAAAATTACTGCGCAGCAAACAAAGCAATAAGGCAGGTAAGCAAGGCAATCAAAGCTAAATATCCCATTGTCTGTAGACATCCTTGGGAAGGAACAGTATGTAATCTCAGTCCTGAGAACTGTGCGGTGTTTCAACGGAGTGGAACTTTTCAAAAGAACAATTTTCTGGAATGTTTTTTTTTCCCTCCAGGCTGTGTCTTTTTGTAAAATTGAAGCATGCTGAGTTTAGTGCCTCTTGCTCTGAGTTGAAATGAAAAGCTTCTTAATCTTGACCTTTTGTTTATAGTATGTTTATGATGATTTTTATTTTTCAAGGAAAAGACCTGTCACACTTTTAGTAAGCCTTAATGCAAACTGAAAATGTTGCATTTTTTCCACAGGAATGTCTGCCCTATAGGATAGCAGGATACGTCATTGCCTTTTGCTTCTTTCAAACTGGTTTCTGACTATAGGTAGTTACCTTATCATTTAGTGCCTCTCGACACGTAGATAACACAGAGCTGTTATCTTCCAGGTATTGCATCAGTTGAAAAGACTAGGAAAAGTCTGGCAAGATGTCCTTCCAGTGAACGTATACTGCAAGGCTATGGGGACTTTACTGAACACAGCGCTCTCAGAGATCGTCACTAGGATTGCTGCCCTAGAGGTAACTGCATGAGATGAACATGCCAGGCATTGAGTGGTGTGAACAGCTAACATTTGTGACCTCTAGAAGTTCTTTTTGAGCTCAGGTTTCAGGGTAACAGTTGTCTTTCACAGAAATTATAATTGTGGTCCTCTATATGAGAAATGTTCGATACACCAATAATTCATATCTAATTGAGACATATATACTGTCATAGCCGTTCCGTGACTCTGTAGTGAAGGGGAGAGCCAGGGAGGTGGCTTGGTTTCATCTTAATTTGGATTTAGGTGTGTCACTCCTACTAGAAACGTTTCTATGAATCGATCTCTTCTTCTTTGTTCAGGGTACAGGAGTTAAATGGTCTCAAACTCCCATCTACTTCAATATGATTTCAATCTGTGCATCTCTAATCCTATCTAGGCACCAGATGCCAAAATCGCTGTGGCATTTCAAAGCGAGATTCTTACCTGTTCAAATCTCCATTTGACTCCCAGTACTGTGTTTAAGTGATTATCAGATTACCTTGGGTCAAGTACAACTATCCTATTACGTTTCTTAATTAAAACGTGTTTTCACAGCAAATGATAGAAATACGTTAGTGCATCTGTTCTAGTTGTAGTCTACATCCAAAGAGCCTTCCCACTGTGCATTAGGCCCGTAAGTCCTCTTTTCCCATAATGGCCGATTTACAGGACACTTGCTCAGGCCTGCATGAAGGCTTGGCTTTCATCATGGGGCTGGCAATGCCTGAGCAATTCCCTTGTGAACTGTTCAGACCTTCATCACAACGCCCCTGCTTTACAGTGAAATGCTTGCTATTGCCCCAAGATCCTGTTTAGAAACACAGCCATTGTCCTGAGGCAATCGCTGAGAACTTGCTGAAATAGCTGTTCATGAAATAAGTTATATTTGCTTGAGAACGTTAAACATGATCTAAACCGCTGCTTTCATTTCCCTTACTGCTTGGTGCTCCAAGAACATATCTGACTGCTCCTCTATTACCCATTTGTTCAATTCTAGGATATCTCTGCAGAAGACGCGGACAGGTTGTACTCTCTCTGTAGGACCATGGTGGAGGAAGGACCCCAAGTTTTCATCCCACTACCTGAAGACGACAAAAATAAGAAATACCAAGAGGAAGTTCCAGTCTACGTGCAGAAATGGATGACATTCAAAGAGCTGATGATCATCTTGCAAGCCAACCTCCAAGAAATAGTAGATCAGTAGGTGTCTTCCTTTCTTCCTTTTCAGTTAGTTGTTTCCCCAGTAACGGGGAGCTGGGAAGCGGTCTGACACCAGCAGGGCACTGCACTCAAGGGATTTCGTTCATGTTCAGATGGAAGGCAATCACCGTTAATAAGGGTCAGATAATTGCTCCTAGGGCTGTTTCTTGGCTGTGTGTTTATAGTCCATTTCAGACTTCCTCATATGTTCAGCTGCCTCCTGCAAAGGAAAAGGCAATGATAAAAAAAGCAAGTTCCATGGAAGAGCCAACACAGAGTGATTGCACATCCCCCTTGGTTTCTCAAAGTTCAGAAGTATTGCACAGTAGGCAGCCTAGCATTTTGCCTACAGCGTTTGACGTTAGCTGCGCCTTGCCGCTGCAATCATTCCATGATCAGCCTCTGCTTTATAGATACCGTTTCTTACTTTTAACTTGCAAGGGGGATTTATCCGAATTATACGTGAGGATTTGCATAATTACTTCTATTACTTTAGTTGGCATGAGTTGTCAGAAGCTGGATATTCCCTGTTCACAGCTGCCTCACATACATCTGAATGGCAAGAAAACATACTGTCCTCAGCAGGCAAAGTGAAAAGGCACCAGCCATGGAGAAAGCACAGAGGGAAGGCAGTTCCTCTTCTGTGCCCTGCTCGTTGCTGCTGTTGGAACCGCGTTAGACACCAAAGGTTCCCAACCTAGGCACAAACCATTCCTTTTTTTTCCTCTGCTGTTGTTTGGGAGGTGAATGGGGATTCTGCAGACAGGCTTTAGGCTTATTTTGGAGAAGGAAGAGGCACAGCTAATGAGTGCAAGAGTCACCTCACAACCTGTTGCTTTTTATGCCTAGCTAAACAATTCTGGACTCAAGGTGCATGCGGCTAATAAGCTGCTAACTGGATTTGTTTTGCCGTCAGACTTACTACTGTAACAAGTGCTCAAAAGGCTTGTTTTAACATGACATTTCTGTGCAGTTTGGTTAAATAAAGATCTTTCTCTTCTTTGTAGGTGGGCAGATGGGAAGGGGCCTCTTGCAGCTGAATTCTCCGCAGCTGAAGTGAAGAGTCTGATCCGAGCCTTGTTCCAGAACACAGAAAGGAGAGCAGCAGCACTGGCCAAGATTAAATAACTCTCTGTTCGCTCCTACATGTTGCGTCTTCTGATAAAGCAAGAGCAAACTGAATCTTTCAAATATTTTTTTGGATTTGACCCTTATTGTTTGTACTGGTATAAAAAAAAAAAAAGCTTAGCATTAGGTAAGTGCTTCCTGGAGGCTTGACTGAGTGGGGAGAAACAGTTCCTAGCTCAATATTTGTAGGGTGAATAGGATGGCTCTATGAGTCTGGGACCAAGAAATCAGAAGTGGATAACACATGAACACTAACTGCTTATGCTCCATCTGCCGGGCAGATGCAGTTTGGGCTTGAAAATTCAATCTCCTGCCATGCTCCCTAGAGGTCTGGCCAGATCCAAGTTTTCTCTCATGGGCTGGTGGGTGTACAGTCCTGGTAAAGACGACATGCTTTTTATGATGTTTGCTAATTTCTGTTCTCTAGGATTTAATCTTCCTGTTAAGCCCAGCATAGAGAAATAAATCAAATCATGTATCCGACACCTCTTTGTGAAAACAGGCACTCTTGTCAGATGGGCCTTTCAGGCAAGGCACAGCATAATGTCATCTCAAGCTTGCTCTCCTAAGGGTCTCACAGAGGGATTTTTATTTCTCAATAGTGATCTTACCTATGCAGTTTTACATCAGCGGGCACTTAGCCCCTTTGTGTCTTACCTCTTCTGTTCCTGCAAATCATGTGCGAAACCCACAGACTTCAGTAGCTTTTGATATCCTTCTGAGAATGCTGAAGTGCCAAACTTTGCTCTTTCCCACCTCAGGTTTCCCTGAAGAGCAGGCCTCAAGAGTGAAAATTTAGGGGCGGGAAGAAGAAAGATGAGACCCTGTTCTGAGCAAACTGTTTATCAAGTCACAGGGTTTTGCACAAGTAACAAAATTCCTCATGGCTTTATTTCTCATGGAAAATGTCTTAAAACGGACTTAGAATTTTTCAATCTCACTTGCCAGCTGTAGAAACCAGTTCAGCTCCTTCCTTTACTTTTTTGTTGCGTGTGAACTAGGTAGGTCTGGCATCTGTTGTCTTTCTGGTAGTAAATTTGCTGTCCTTTAAGAATAATCATGAAATTGTTTAGATTGGCAAAGACCTTTAAGATCACCAAGTCTAACCGTAAACCCAACACAGCCAAGTTCAGCACTTAACCACATCCCTCAGCACCACCTCTACGTGTCTGAAATACCTCCAGGTATGGCGACTCAACCCCTTCCCTGGGCAGCCTGTTCCAGTGCTTGACAAGGCTTTCAGTGAAGAAGCTTTTCACAATATCCAATCTAAACTTCCCCCAGCACAACTTAAGGTCGTTTGAGAGAAATGTAAAGGAATATAAAAAGGGAGTGAAGCGTGCACTCGTAGCATTATTTTTTAAGTTACAAAAGGCTATGTTTGAGACTGAGAAATGTACGTTTCTTTTAATTGAAAAACTCACTAAGAACATTCATTAAAACTGCCCAGAGGCCAAGATGTGCCAGTTGCTGCACGCGTGGAACAAGGTATTTCCTACCATGTAGTGCTTGCAACCTGCTTACAAAAGTTTCAGTCACGGAGCTTAATGTTTTAATCTGTTATCTACTGTTGTATTGTTTTCATTTGCAGTTTTGTCTGACTTCTGTTCACATTTCTAAGCACTGGTGCAGAGCCTGAGTCGCAGCTGGCTTTCACGGTGCACCTAAGGCATTGCAGAACTGAGTGGCTGGGCAGTTACACCGAGTCCAGCACATGGGGATGCAGCAAGGGAGAGAGATAGTAAAGCAAAATCTGACTGCCACTTAAACCTTGAGCTTTTCCTTTTCTTCCCCTCCAAGTAATTTCTCTGAGTGGTCCCATAACACTTGTGTCTCATGGGATCCTCTGCCCCTTTACACACAGCAATCAGAAAACCCACGTATTTTGAAAAAAGCCTCCCATGTGGACTGTTCACAGAAGTGTAATTTGCTATTTTCTTTAATAAACTATTTATACTGAGCACATTTTCTAGTGTTGTCTGGGGATTCTGTTAGGGTTATAGTAACACAGTATGAATTAGTCCTGGACCGTTCTCCACTTACTACGTGGAAAGGGCAGTGTTGGTATCTGGCACCTCTTCTCTACTTCTAGTAGATCTAGTAAAAAAAAGCAAAACCAGAATCAGTACCATAAAAGAGGTTGTCCCAGAGGTTCATGCATCAAGGGTGAGCGTAGGATAGTGGAGAAAAGAGTTAAAATAGGATGCTAGCATTGAGATTGGTCTGTGCTACATGCACGGCTGTAGGTCAGGCTGAACATAGACCTTTGTTTGCTCCAGCTTACCTCTGTGATGTGATAAATCCACGGCAGAAGCTGAGCCACATTGGTATAGACCCCGGGGTGGCTGGGTTCAGCACAGCCCTGGCCCCAGCTCACAATGCCTACTAAGCGCCACGTGAATCCATCCTGGCAAACCAGGGGGCCACCGCTGTCACCCTGTGAGACAGAGCAAGGACTGATGAAGCAGCTCTGCCCCACCAGCAGCTGGGATGCGGACCAGGCTGCCTTCTCCCGTATCAGCCATACGAGCAGCTGAAACATGGGTACAACAAGTAGCCTGTGCCTCCCTGCAAAGGTTTCCATGTTCCTTCTGTGAAAATAGGTAAGCCTCAGCCCAACATCGACGCCTGGGGCACTGCGGGCTCCATGCTGCAGCGCAAGATGCAACGGGCCCAGCTATACCCATCACAGGCTGTTTGTTACTGGAAGCTATTGCCACAAAACCGAGCATTTGCTGGAGCAGAACAGAGACATAAAACATATCAGTCCTTTCCACGCCTGCTCTGCACACACAGCATACGCCCGTCACTCCAGTACCTGGCACGCATCTATTTTCCCCCGCAGGTAGCCGGCACACAGCATCCTGGCAGTGAGCTCGCCTGCGTACATGCACGAACTATTGCACCTCTTGGTTCCGATCAAGGGAACGAGAGCTTCCTTCAGTGTCTCCGTGACCTGCCCTGGGGAGGGAGAAAGAAGCCAAGGGGGAAACAAGATCTGCAGGGAACTAGAGGGGAAGAGCAGGGCAGCTAGCTGGAGAAGTCAGGAGATGGGAAAATTGGGATTACTTTATGGGATTAAATATGGCTGCTGGCGGGGGCTGTAGAGCTGCTGGAGCAGGGATGGGATGAAGGCAAGAGGCGGCATTTGCAAGATCACAAGTGGCATGGAAGGGGCCGGACAGGGCCAGTGGAAGGGGAAAGGCTCAGGCCAGTGCTGAGCAGCAGGGACAAGATGGGAGCTTACCTTGGTCTGGTCTGGTATAGCCCCAGCCAGAGACCCAACACGGGGTGCCCTGGAAGAGGTCCTGGTGGGAGGGTGGCAGACACACGGCACGGATGGCACCTGGTAAGAGGTGATTGGGTAAGTGCCAGGCCAGCGGGGACAGCTTAGTGCCGGGCAGGAGCAGGCAGGGAAGGGCTGCAGAGCTGCCAGCCCGCAGAGCCACTCAGCATAGCGCGATGAAGAGAAAGGCTCTCAGGCCAGCTGCTCTGGAGACTTCAGCTCCCACAGCCACCTTCCCAGTAATTCACAGCTCTGGCACAGCCCAAAAAGCACCACACTGCTGTGCATGCTGCCTCCCGGGTGCCGGGCTAGATATCCTTGAAGAGCTGCTCTGAAATGGCAGGCTCAGAAAAGGCTGGGGTTCGGCTGTCTCTTAACTGTGGGCTCAGACAGACAACTCCACAGACAGGAGAAGGACACAACAGCAGCTTACCTGAGAAGTTCAGGGGGACTTGGAGCTTCATCAGAGCAATGTCATAGTCTAAGCTACTGTCGTTATAAAGCGGGTGGTAAATTATTTTCTTTACCGATACTCCGGCCTCCTGTTTGATGGAGCCATGGGTGATAATGCCAGCGAAAACCAGCCAGGCAGAGGCTTGAAGCCGCCTGTAACTGAGCGGAAATACAGCATGCCTCCAACTGCAGGGCAACAAGCTCTGGGATAAGAACAGCTACACAGTGGCTCCAAGGGTGGGCGCGGGTGAGCCTGGAGGTACCTGTGCACACAGTGAGCTGCTGTGATGATCCATTCCCGTGCCAGCACCGAGCCTCCGCAGTGGTGCCGGGAGCCCTGGTACAGGCTGACCTGCCAGGGCCAGCGCCCCGGGGACACCTCCGTCCCCCCGACTACCCGCACGGCGCCGGGGCGCAGCCCACACTCTGCAAGGCAGCGGGGAGCATGTGTTCGGCGCAGGTCCTGCTGCCAGACCCTCACGCTGGAGGGCGCGGGAAGCATGGGAGAGAAGGAATCACTAGATCCCAAGCAGAGATCTCGGGGACATAGGGAAGGAGAGGGGCACTCACCTGAGCATTTCAGAGACACAACGCGACCTGATTCACAGCTGCTCCTGTACAGGAATAAGCCTCAGGTCAGAAAACACATGAACAAAAAAATCCCTGGGGCACTATGCAGCCACAGCAGTCCTCAAAGGGGGTGCTTATTGCACAAAATCAGAACAGATTTTGTGTTCTTAAGCCTGAAAAAGCAGCCTCTTTTTTTTGCAGCCCCACCAGCAAACTCTGCTTCCCCCAGGCCTGCCCTTACCTGACCTGCCACATGTCTTCCAGGCTGCCATCCCGGTGGGGTCTCACCTGAACGAACTCCTGTGTGTCATTCACCTTGACGTTCGTCAGGTTCAATCCTTCCTGGTGGATCATTCTGCAGAAGCAACAGTCAGTGTCCCAGGAAGGGCTGGGGACCCTGTCAGGGGGTCAGGCATTTAACCCCGCCATGGGAACAACAGCCCACAGTCCTGCTGCTCCGGCAGCCGGGAATGGACCTCCTTGGCAGGAAGAATTTTCTGCAGCTCTTCCCACGGGTCCCCGTGGCAGCCCAGCACCCACTTTCCACCCACATTCACCAGGGAGCTGCCCTGACAAGCCTCCCAGCCTTCAGCGCCTGCTTTTCCCAACATCATCCCCCTCGGAAAAGGGCGAGTGGGGGTCCTGTCGGCCACCTCCGCCATGCCCACCTGAGGTACCCGAGCTGCCGGCAGAGCAGGGTGCCCAGGGAAAGGCTCCAGCGCTTGTGGCATGCCAGGAGCCAGCCAGGGTGGCCTTCCACCTGCGCTTCCAGCAAGGAGTTTGCCACATTGATTCTGAAAGACACTAAAACCATTCCATTAAAGAAAACCTGCAAGTTCCCTTCCTCATAGAGATCTGTGCAGGGCCAGCATAGTGGCAGGTCATGCGCATGTAAAGAAAAAAAACCACAAGCCCCAGAAAAAGCCATTATAAACTATACATGAACCTATTCACATATTTTCAGTGCTTGTGTGGCAGCTCTACTGAGTGATTACACGCAAAGGAGTCCGGCAAGAGCTGCCTTTGCTGTAGGATCACTCCAGGCAATGAAGCCGTAATGCTGCGGAAAGCAGTAGGACTTCAAAGCAAAGCAAAACAGTTGCAAAATGCAGCTGAAAGCAGCTGGTACACAAGGAACATATTTGTTATTAAAGAGCATCTTTTACTACTCTTGCTGGCCTTGGCGGGCACTGTCCTGCTCCCCTCCTCTCCCCACGCTCTGTGGCAGCAAGCAAAGATATAAACCTCTACTGGCAGCTCCACGGACAACAGGGTCTTCCTCTTCACCATCACCACACGCTGGGATCGCCTCCGGCTCCGGCAGCGCAGTGAAGCCCTGGTCTAGCTGAGGCTTCCTCAGGTGTTTCACTTCAGGAAACAGAGAAGAGGGCGGAGGGTCACTGACATGGTCTGGGCAGCATCCAAGGATGCACGATATCGGGAATGGTCCTGCCCTGCCCGTTGGGAGAGGTGATGAGCCTCTCAATGGACACAGCCGCAGCTTGCTGCTGGGACCACAGCACCGGCAGCAGACCCCTGCTGGTCCAGCCACATTCCCCCATCCGAAGCCACAGCTTGCTGACCAAGGAGCTCCCGTGACCATCACCCTCTGCTGCTGGCATTCCAAACTCACTTCCCAGTTTGGTGGCCGGGCTCTGCCCGCAGCAGCAGGGCTGTCCCGGGGCAGACACTGACCTAGGAGCCATGTCCCAGCCGCTGTCCCTCCCAGCAGCACGACGAGCCCAAGCAGCAGGAACAGCCTCCTGACAGCGCAGAGAGTTTTGAGAGATGCATTAGCAGGATCTTTAAGAAACAGAGAGAGAAAGGAGATTAACAGAATCTCGTCCATCTCTCACAGCACTATCAAGCCCCTGGTGAAGGCCCTGGGTCATTATGCACCTCACCCGATCCTTTCCCTGCAATGCCAGGAGGAAGTGAGCTAAGGCCATGGATTCTGAGGAAGGTCAAGACTGAGAGGGGTCACCTACACCCAAAGCCCAAAACCAGCTTACCCACCATGTTCCAGGGAGACCTGTGTCCTCCTCGCTTCCCTCCTCATCTCTGCTGCTGGGCTCTTGCGGCTTTGCACGGCATCCTTGACGCAAGGTGGGTTGTCAGGAAACTGCTCAGGCGAGGCTGGGCTCTAGGGAAAGGAGCAGAGTAGTAACAAAGGCTGGGTCTGATGGAAGGGGACAAGTTTCAAGCGTAGACCCTGCCGCCCGGGCTGGTGCTGCAGCAGAGGGGCAAGGAGAGGAGGCGCTTTCTCACCATGATGGCTGGGAGCTGATCGCCTGGGCTGCTGCCCAGCTACGGGAGACAAGCACACGTGTTTCCTGGGAACCAGCTCAGGTTTCCCTCTGCGCACTCCCGTGCACGCCCACTGCACCACCGCCACGCTGAAGGGACCCCTTCTTTTGCGGACACCCCCTCTGCCACTGCCAGGGCCCTTGCAGCAGGTGGGGGTGACCGCTCAGCAGCCCCCAGCTCTGAGGAGCGGGCTGCTCAGGATGGGGAACCCCTGGGGAAACACTCCCATCCCTCCCTGGTGCCAGGTCAGCAGCTGTTGAGCTGCCTCAGCTCACAAACTCGTCTTCCACCTGCTGCCCCCCCCCGCCCTTTCCCCGCCATTATTTTGCTTAGGTGCCATATGGGAAACACTGAAAAGCAGTGGTGGCCCCCAGGCTGTCCGTACAAGCAGGAGCCCTGCTGGCAGTGAGCCCCAGGGCGCCGATGGCAGGAAAGATGCCAACCAACCACTCTGTGCTAGCCATTACGTTCAGGGAGACAAGACCTTGTGGAACAAAATGTCCTAAATCAGGAAGAGATGAGAAAAGACAGCCTGCAGCTGCTCTTTATCACCTTCACATCTCAAGCCAAGTGCCTGCCAGCTGTGATGTGTAAAGGGTGACTTCCCTGCACACAAGCTGCATTAGGGACATGCTGGTGGGACCCCATCACTCAGCAGGGGTCCCCACCCCTTGTGCGCAGAGACCTCCAGGGAAACAGCCCCGCCTCCGGGTCTGCTGGATTTTCCCTGCCGTCTTTTGGCTGTAGCACACAAAGATCAATAAAGGTCAAACAGCAGCTTTCAGTTCGGCTTACAATTTTCCACATTATTTCTTGTTGCTGAAAGCTGCCTGGCTGGTGCCCTTGCAGGAAGGGAAAACTTTTAACCTGTGCCTTGGGTACTGGCTCTCCCACATCGGGGCACGAGACGCTTTTCTTACCAACACAGAGCCCTCGCAGCAAAGGCGGATCAGAAATCGCTGGTGCTGCTGCGTCCGCTCTTTTCCCTCAGACCCGACAGATGCTCCACCACAGATATGACACCTGAGGCCGACAAGTGCTGCTCATCCCTGGCTAGCACACTGGACCGGACAGGGATGGCACCAGGATCGCCTTCATCTCATTGCCCAAGAAAATGAGGGGGAAACCAGCAGCTGCTGGCACAGGGCAGGGGAACACACAACTCGCCTGGTGCATAAACCTGCTTCTTGGCTGCCTGGCACCGGGAACCATCCTGGCCATAGCCTGCTCACAACCCTTGCTACTCCCCACTACACAAAACCACCCCAGGCTTGCGGCCAGGTTTGTAAAAGTCGTCAAATTCCCAACACACAAATATGAGCTCAAAAGTCATTATGGAAGCCAGACCCAGGCAGTGAGCTGCACAGCCAGAGATGATCACTGCCACCAGAGATTCCTGGTATGGCAGCAGCATCCAGAGTCCCTGGGAAGAGCCCCAGGTCCCCGCTGTGTCACCCAGCCTGTCTGCACAGGGACTTCACCAGCTGTGCCTTTTCGCTGGCTGGCCATACCCCATCCAGAAATACTAAGATAGCCTTCTCCAATTAAGTGAGTTAGAAGACTAATTTCCCCTCCAGGAGAGAGGAGACTGTGTACCGACTTCAGCGTGTCTCAAAAACAAAAGGCAGCTGAAGCAGACTTAAATAGCTGTCTCGTAAAAGAAAGACTTTTCTTATTTACATACTTCTCCATCCCCGAAAGATATAGCTGATGGCTTGTTGCTCAAAATATCAATGAATTTTTAATGCTATTTACTCAAGGAAACTCCTATGAATATTTCATGATAGCCCTGTCTCGCAGGTTCAGGCTGAGTTTTTGTGCTGTCGAACAGCACGGTGCCTGTTGTGCCACGGGTCTAAGCTGTGCCGAGCCGGAGGTGCAGCTCCTGGAGAGCAGGGACCCCAGCACCAGGGGAGACACATGCTGCAATGCTGCTGAAGACCCATGCCAAGATGCCAGCTACAATTCCCTGGGGACGGGCTCCTTTTACAGCCTGGTGCCTTGCAACCACTCAGCTGGCGGTGGTTTTTTGTTTGGTTTGGGTTTGTTTTCCCCCTCCAGGCCCCTTATCTCCTTTCGCAATCAGGCCAGAAATCCAGAGGCAGTGGCCAAGGCTGCAGACATCCCCCCATCACAGTCTTGGCTCAGCGCCTGGCCCTTTCCTGTCGCGGCCGAGCTGTACCTGGAGGCGCCGGAGCATCTCCTCAGCCCAGGGAGGACTGTAGATGGTGCTGGAGGACCAGGGAGCACCGGTGGGAAAGGAGGCAAGAGCAGAGGCTGCAGAAACCGGCCCGAGAACCCTCTGCTGGCATCTGCCGCCTTCTGTTCGGGCTCAGAGGAGGGAAGGACTCAGCCGGGGCTCTCGGGGCTGCCAAGCGCCAGCCCGCAGCCACCGCGGGACCAGCTCAGGGCATCTCCCCTCCCAGCAGCCCTTGCCCTGGGGCTGTTGGAAAGCCAGCCCGCCTCCGCAAAACTTAAATGAAGGTGCAGGCTGTGACCCACAGCCAGCGAAACACAAACACCTTCCCTGCAAGCAGCAAAACACAATGAGCAAGGATCAGTCTATGCAGGGAAAACGATAAAAGAGAAATTCCCAGAACATACATTGGTAGCAGCAGTTGAAAAATAAGACACATCAATCAGTCTATACTAACTCGCTACTCTGAGTCACGCTCACTTTTTTTTCTTTTAAAACTCATTAAAAGAGGATCAATATTTCTATCAATTCTGCTTGCCTGCAATAAGAAAATAGTGACTAAAACAAGAGCTTTCAAAATTAAACATTGACACAGACATGTAAAAGGTAGGAAGGAGCACAGCACTGTAGCTTTTTTCCTCCTAGTTTTCATCATTTTTCTGTGGTTCTTTAGAAAAATAAGAGAGAAGCTGTAATGATTACAGACATTGACAACCACTGAAATGCCCATGTGCTGCACGAATACCTGACAGGTGGCAGAGGTGCTATGAAGCATAAGATGTTTCCTTTGTCATTTTTCCAATATTCCCATTGAAACAGACTTCCCATGCCCACCCGAGAGCAGCAAGCGGGGCTCAGCTGCAAAACAAGCCAGATGTGGGCTCACGTTGCTGCAACACCAAAGCTGCTGAAGTCATGGCTGTGCCCAGCAATGCTAAGATCTAGCCTACAGTTTGCCAAATGACATATTTTGAACTTGTGCAATAACAAGCAAAAATTCTCTCCAGTTGTTCAGTCAGTTCTGCTGAGATTGGCAAGAAAAGATCACTCATTGGCACATAAAATTGCATACTGAACACCTGACCCTGATGCATTCCTCTCCAAACTCCGCTCGGAGGCTGCTGGGCGTTTCCAGGCTGGGATAGGTATCCAGGCTCGTTCTCAAGCAAGCCACTTGTCAGCAGGCACCCTGCCCACAGGCCTGGCAGCCCGCTTCCCAACAGCGGTCTGTGGTACACTGCAGAACGGCCGGGGGAAAGGGGCTGCCCAGGTGCTGCAGCTCTCAGGCGCTGCATTGCAGGGACTCGATGGGTATGGATTAAGGCCGCAGCCTGTGGGTTTGTGGCAGCATCACAAACTGCCCTTTTGTGCTGGGCACAGGAGCAATGAACCAAGAACTAGTCTCCTCCCAAAAAGCTTTCACCCTGGGGTGAATTTTAGCCCATATGCCCAATACATTAAGTTTTCAAAGCAGCAAATTTCGCTTAATTTCTTTGTTTTAGCCTATGCTCAGATTGTTCCATCCTTTCCCAAGCAAAAGCTGAGTTCTTCCTTGGGGATTTAGCCAGAGGGACCCTAAGCCTCCAAAACAGTGCTAGAAAAAAAAAGTATCAGTTTCTCTCATCAGGATTTAAAGCATCTCTCTTGTTGATACGGGTTCTGCCCCTTGTCTCAAGAGGTTTTAAAATCCTTCCTGCAGCCCCTGAGCTCTCCCATTCAGACCGTCACAGCTGGACAGCCCCGGTAGGAGAAAAACAGTATTTCAGTTTTAATTAGGGCTGGGAGCTCCCAGCAATATTTGCTGGATTCGATGCCTCAGACCACGTCCAAGCAGAGGGGTCTGTTGCTTACCAGGTGCCAAACAAGCTTGCCTTTTGAAAAACAATATGCAAGCTCCTGTCTTGTGCTCTGAGGGAAACCCGGTGTTTAAGTTCTCACATATGAAGCACTGAAGTGTGAAGTTGCAGACTGGCAACGCAAAAACCTGGGAGCCTGAAAACTCTCTGTACTTACCCCAGAGGAACTCGGGAGGAGAAGACCCAATAAAAAGCAGCCAAGTAAATGTCGAGCAAGGCAGGATTCATTTGATCTAGGATGAAAGCTCATTCAATCTCATGCTGCTGGACTGCTAAAGCAGAAAGCTCTGCAATAGCTGGGGGCAGGGGGCAGAGGGGGGCAGTAAATGAGAAACAGTCATTTATTTCATCCAGTAGCTGGAGTTCACAGGGCTCCCTGCCTGTTCCATCTGCAGGGCAGAGGCAGCTCATCGCTCTCTGAGCGACTGAGAGGGAGAGCAGAGGAGTGCCCAGCGCAGTGTGAGCTGGTACCCAACGGGAAGAAGGAGCAGCAGCAGCAGGAGGAGGCTGCGCTCCTGCGGATTAACCAAGGAGTGGGAGAAAAATCAGATGTTCTGAGCAGACAAATGCAACAGCCCTGGCAACACCACAACGCCCCCATCCAGCTCCCCAGATCACCCCCACCCTGACCCAAACAGGGCTGTGCCCAAAGCTCTCCTGGGCAGACCAAACAAGGCAATGTGGCCACGACCTCAGGACATCACTTTGTCCCATCCTCTTGCCTTCTCCCGGATCATTTCCTTCCTTACCTCATTTCTTCTCTTTTTCCCTTTAGTCTCCTATCTAATAAAAGTGCTTCTCCATGCGATAAGGCAGACGCTGTAAGCCGGTAATGAGAGAAAAGGCCAAAAGCAGCAGCATAAAACCTGCCTAATCCTGGTAGCAGTCAAATCTCATAATGGATAATGAGTCCTGGATGTCCCAATTGTGATTTCCCAGCAGTGATGCTGTGGTTCCAAAAAAAATAGTCAATAATAAACCCTCAAACAGCCTTCCAACCCTCACACCCCCAAGTGTTTCCTAACCCCAATCCCCATTTATTCCCATCTCTAGCAGGATTTAGATATCTCTGGAAGGAGGGTAAAGCAGCTTGCCCTAGACCTGTCATTGCAGTTACAGCAGAGTTTAATATCAGACTCGCAAAACATCCCACTCACGTCACTGTAAGAAATAAGACCTGCCAGACCAGATCTGACTAGCCATCCCTCTCACCTTGCATCTTGTCTCCAAGGCCGATATCCCAAACCTCATAATGGGAAATTATTCACTAAGACTCTGTTTAACCCCAGGCAGTGGGATGTACTGACATGAAGGCAGATAGTTTATATCCTGTACGCATTTAATGGAACCACACATCTACCCATATTTCATATAAACGTCCAGTCCTATTTGGACATTTCCACAGAGTAAGAAGTTGTTACTCTAAGCTTGACACGTTGTCACTGTATCATTAATTGTAATGATCCATTTCATACCCTCTCCTGCACGCTGACCCCCTGCACACCGGCTTGCCAGCTGAACACTGCCCTGTGCCAGACCCCCTCCACGAACAGCGTCCCCACGACGCAAGCAGCCCTCCTCCCAGGGCAGTTCAACACAGATTTACCCGGTGCGCCACCCCCTGCGGCATGGAGGCACCCGCCAAGCAGAAACTGGCCCCTGCCCTGTTCCAGCCTTTCTCCCAAAGCAATTTGCTATGTAATCATTATAGAGCTGAGGGATGGCAATTTCAAGAAAACGAGTTTCTCTGTAGAAGGAATTGAAGAGAGGAACCACTATAATAACCTGATACAATCATTTATTTAAAAAGCAGCTGGCACCACTTGAAGCAAACAGAGACAATTTAGAGGCAATTCTCTGCAGAGACAGTACCACCTTCCCCGGCTCCGGGGCACGGGCAGAGGCAGTGCCTTGCACCACTGCGGGAACCGGAGGCTCTTGCTCCAGAGCAGCAAATATCAAGATTTCTAAGGGAAAGGGTGACAACTCACAGGTCCTGTGAGCACACATCGCCACCCTTACACCCTGCCATGTCTTGGGCAACATGAGGTCTCATGACCCATTTCCTTCAGACACCTTGTGCTTCCTGCAGGAGAACAGACATCCTGCTGGATATAAAGCAAAAGGCCAGAGACTAATCTAAATTAAAGCCTGGAAGAGTACTATTACAGCACCAAAATGCAATGAGCCAGTCAGTTCTGCAGCCTGTTTTCTCATCTCCTGCTTCAGAGGAGCAAAGAAAAATGTGTCCCGACTCCACTGGATGCTGTAACTATGAGAAGCCACGGGAAACTCAGTGCTAACCTTGAGCAAGGTATTTTCATTTTCTGTACCTTCCATTTTATGACTGCCATCCTCACAGGCGATTTGTAAGATGCAGTATTATTTGATACTTATGTTTCTGTGCTTCTTCAGAGGACTAACAGCCAGAAGAGGGCTGGGCCCTGGATTCTCAGTCACCTAATAAACATAGAATTTAAAGACGTCAGGGATAAAATGGTTTTGTTAGCTGTATCACGTTCCAGTGCAAAGATACCCTGAGGGATTTCTTCTCGGAGATGAGTCAAAGAAGAATGATTGTTAAGGAACAATTAATACTTTGTTCGTTCTTTTCCATTTCCAAACACAGTTCATTTTGTCACTTTGTCGGCTGACTCTTTGCCCTTACGAGTTGCCGAGGACCTACTACATCCCAGGAAGGGAAAAGGTAAAGACACCTTCAGGAGGCTCGACGGCATTTCTCCCTCAGCTGTAGCTGTACGTCCTGCATTAAATCACAGCCTCAGTGCAGCTCCAGGGATGTCACCCCGTGGGTGGCAGGCAGCATGTGGGACTGCATCTGGGACACGGGACAAACCCTGCGGCATGGCAATTGCCACCCTGTGGGCTCCACGCTGCTGCCTGATGCCTCAGTTGTGAGCTGGGCTCACCTGAACTGGGAAGCTGCTGCTGGTGAGGCTCTGAAGCACAAGGACATGCTGGGCAGAAGGGAGACACGGAGCTTGGCTCTGCTGCCAGGTGATCGGGCTACATCGCATTTGCGCAAATACGCAGGAACCAACAGAATCATAGAATCGCCTAAGTTGGAAGGGACCTTTCAGATCATCTAGTCCAACCAGCAACCTAACACTGACAAAAACCATTGCTAAACCGTATCGCTAAGCATCCAGTGCCAGAGGCTGAACCAGTCTGGTATCACTTCCACTCTGGTTTTGGCCAATTCTTGCACGAGGAACTTGATTTGGCAGCTTGAGGAGCAGTACAGGATTGGGGTGACAGTCCTGTCAGTAGGAGCCCTGTCCTTGAGGCCACAGCCAAAGGAGCCTGTGCTCAGTTTGGCTCAGCAAGGCACATCAGGGCCACTTTCTTACACAGGGAAGAGGCCCAGCATCACAACAGTTTCCATCTGCAAGCTGTAACAATTAACCACTGAAGATGACACGGAGAGAGGACCAGAAAGAGTCCGGGCAGAGAGAAGCTGTGACCCAGGCTGGCCTCACGTCCCAGCCAGCGGCTGCAGCCAGGCCCAGACGGGCAGCCTGCCACGCGCGCTGTTAAATACGGCACCCGCTTGCTCTCTCCTGGCGGTGCAGATGAAGTCACCAGCTGATGTAATGGTGGCTGAAGGGCGGCCGGGTCTCACCCGCTGCCGCACAGCATTACCATCTTGTTTCACAGGGAGAAGTGAACCTGATCTATCCAACTCCTTCCCCCATTTAAAAAAACCTACACAAAAATAACAACCAACCAAACAAAAAAACACAACAGAAGACACCCCAACTCTGAAGTTTTCAGCAATTTCTTAGGCTTTGATGGCCTAAGGTACACCAGGGGAAAATACAAGTAATCCTCACATTCTGCTCGGCCAAGGTTTGCAGTAGACAACTGCAGAGGAAACCCAGATGTGTGCAAGTCCCGTACAGAGCAGCTATCTGACAGCAGTCAGGGACACTACAGTAGGATTAGAGTTCAGCTAATAAACCCTTTCGTAAGATGGCACTAAGAGCCATGAGGGAGCAGGATGGTGTTGTGCAGGTGGACATGTGCTATTATCCTACAAGACAAGAGCTAAACAATCAGGCATACTTATCTGGATCATAAAAATATCCTTAAACGTACTGTCTGCAGGTACTAGGATTGTGCATACTTTTCTTTTCTTCCCCTTTTTCCTGTGCATGCTGTAATTTAGGTTCTTGGGATCCTGCAGAACCAGCCTGAACCATGCGACCCTGCCTGCACCGTGTGCCTTTTGCTGCAGGATTTGGGAATGCCCAGAACACCCTTTCTGCTAAGTGCTTTGCAGCATCGTGCTGTTTATTTGCACTGGGAGGAGGTAAGGCTTACAATGGACTGCAGACCTGCCTGGCTTAGGGATAGAAAAATGGATACCTGAGTGACAAAATGTTCTTGACCCACCTTGCTCATGCCCTGGTCAACACAGGACCAACTTTCAGAAACTTTTGACTGAAAAGCACCTTCTGTGTGCTCAGGTGCAGCCCTGCCTTATCTCTGCTAATCAGTATATTATCCTCCTCATGCCTTTGTCAAATACCATCTTTAAATTGTTAGATTTCTGACTCCCAGGAGTTCAAGTTAGCAAGCTGCAGCAGAGCCTTAGAGTTCTGGTGGTTCATAACATCCTAATTTTCTTCTCATGTACACTTTATACTGGAGTGTATTTGTGTTAGCAGAGCTTTTTCCTTCAAGGAGTTTTTCCTCTCTATGGAGTTTGTTCTTCTGTTTCTTCTAAGTGCATTTATAATCTGCAATCATTTCTCCTCTCAGCCTTTATTTTACACAGCTAAACAAGCTACACCAGGCTTAGGAGAGACTATTCTACCTCCGCCCTTTCTATTCCAGGTCTCCAGTATGAATGACCCATTATTCCAATGGGGTTTCAAGGCAATTAACATCTTCTGCCTCTCCTGGGACACGCTTGCTTCATACAACTTTTCACAGCCCATTGTACTTCTGTGCTTGCCCACTGAGAGCCCCCACCTACTGCAAACATTACTCACTAAATACATGAACTTTTCTCCAACCAAAATTATCTGCTGAATTCGATCAGGATTTGTAAACAGCTTAATTTCCTCCCGAAGCTCAATTGTTTGGGGAGGGAGGGAGGGAGTATTTACTATTTGTTTAAATCCCTTACCCCGGCTGTATTTTCCCCACTGTTGCTCCACCAGTGGAAGAGATGCCCTTCACAGACTTGGAGTGTGCAGGAATCTAATCGATCGCATCTCTGGACTCTGACACCATATGGTAAACCGGCTTTGAAAACTCTCCTTTTGGACCAGATTTTTCAATGCAATTATGCAACTACTAATTGCATTCCTTCAGAGTCCAGCACGTTGATCTTTCCACACTGATTCTCCAGTGTGAATTTCTACCCTTCTATTTCCACAGCAAGATCATCCCGATCAGACAGGTCATGAAATATTATCAGCTTTAAAGAAGCAAATCTCACAGTAGCTGCACACCTACATTTCCAGTTTCTTCCACATCATTAGTCAACACTTTACTCTTCTCAGACATACTAAATTCCACCCTTCAATGCTTAAAGATGGACTAAAGCGCTAGACAGTACCAGCAGCAAGAAAGGCCATCCACAGTGGCCTCTCGAATGTCACTGAATAGGGAAGACCCCGACACCCACCCGCGCACCGGAGGGGTCGGCAGGCACTGCGGGTTGCTATAAAGCTCGAGCAACGGACAGACTGGCTGCGACAACACTTGCTGAACCCAATACGAAAGTCAAAGTGCTGGATTTTAAGTATACCACCCCGAGAGTGTATTTAACTGCCTACAGAAGCAAAGCTGAAGGATTGACTCAAAATGTGTTTTGAATAATGAACAAAAGAGGCAACAAACTTGCTCTGTGTTTGTGGGCTTTGGAACTAGGGGAAAATTACAGGCATAGAGGGTCTCTGGCTCAGCTGCGTTAGACACCTCTATGGGCTGCTGCTTTTGTTGGTGGCCAAGCGCAGATGAGAGGCGCAAACACTCAGTGACTTAGTTCACAGCTGCCCACTCTCTCAAGCAGAGGATGCCCACTGTGCCAATTGCATTGCACGTTTGTGGGCTGCAACTGGCTAAACATCTTTCCCAGCATAAGAGGAGCTGCAGTTCAGTGTCATTAGGCTAAAGTTCCCTTTGCCAGTTAACTGGATTTTAATTAACACAACTCATCGCTTCCCCAGTCAACAGCAATCAAAACTGTAGAAGGTGTAAGGGACAGACTGTAAATTCCCTGAGGAGGGGCAGAAGGCCCTCCAAGCCTTCAATGGAACGCCTCAAACACTCACAAGGAAATAAATAATGCAGGCCTGGCCTTCAAAGAACTGATAAGGCTCACACTTCTGGCGCCTGGAAGTGTGGGAGACCTGTCTTGTGACGACAGGATAGTTCTGCCACTCGTGTGGTGAGCTTGCTAGTTCTCAGTTCTCGAGGCCGTTGTGTCCCACAAGTGACCTTTGCTTCATTCTCCGCAAAACGCATATGAAAGCGCACACCCTGCATATGCTAGTGAAGATTATAGAGATCATGCTAAACATGTATGACTATGGCACTCGTCTCTCCACCCAAATCATGCTGCACATCACCTGGGAGAAGGGAGAAACCTGAGACGAGGCTGTCCTCAGCAAGGGGAGTGGACCCTGCTAATTCAGCAAACAGAAAAGGGGAAAATAAGTGCCCCTAGGGGGGAACAAAGAAGAAACAATAGAAGAAGATTGTGCCTGGGAAGATTCTTCCCAAGAAAGAAGATTGGGCCTGGGAAGATTCCCTGAAAAAGACGCTGGAACCAGGACCGGCGATCTCTTTATCTCTGTCCTTTTCTGTCTTTTCCTTTCTCTGTCCCTCAGTTTCTCTTTTCTCTTAGAATTGTTAAGTAACAGTTAGCATTGTTAAGTAACAACCTTAAGTACCGCTTGCCATAATTTGTCCTGTTAATGTTATAATGTTAGGTAAGACAATGCACACCTCACCACTTGCCATAATTTGTTATATACCTAACCAATTATCATGGACTTGTTAAGACCTATACTAACCATTTTGGGAAGCTAATAAGTGTTCGTATATGGACCTTGAGATTTCTCACCTTAGTCCGCACCATTGAGAATTTACGAATCTGAAGTCACTTACCCTCCCTCTTCACTGGGAGCAGGACGTGACAGAAGGCAATACCAATAAGCAGATTTTAGTCTCCCCAAAGCAATCCCATCCTGAACGACTCTTCTCATTCTCCCTTTCCTTAGTTTTTTTTGCTCTGCAAAGCCCACAGCAGTTATGTGCTGGCAGCGACTCCTCCGCTGACAGTCCTGTTCCCATACTGTGCTCATACATATACATATCTTACAGACAGACACATTTTGCAATTTCCACAGCCTACATGCTTCCTCCCTGCAGGGAACTCCGCAGCCTGAACAAATTCAGCAGCACAGCATCCGCCTGACCTGCGCAGCCCTCAGCCTTATGGCTGGGAGTCTTCCACCCCATTAGCTTCTCCTCTCCCCAAGGGCCGTGGGAGAGGCAAGGGTCAGCAAGATCTTAATCAGCTGTCAGAGCCTGCAGTTCCAGCAGATGCTTTTCCTGACCTCTGCCCCTGCCCTCCTGCCTTCCTTCTGTCCTACAGAGGCCGAGCTGGGGATATTTCTCCCCAGATTTTGTCCCAGCTGTTGAACAGTCCACATTTGTAAAACAGGTGCTTCTGATTTCCTCTAAAAGTAGCTCTCCAACATGGGCTTGTTTGGAACATCAGTCTTTTTAAGGAAGACATTGCCCACCTGTGGGCAGCAGAGCTCTCAAAAGCCAGGATGTACCCACCTCACCCTCCTCTCCCTCTGCAGCATCCACAAAAGCTAATGCTCGTAGCTGCATCCGCAGGACACCACCTTATCTGCAGCTGCCCAAAATCACTCTCTGCTCTGCTCTTCAGCTCCCAGAGGGGTCACTGAACTCTGTGTCGGGGACAGCAGGATTTTCCATTTCTGGTTCTTTCTAAAGACCCAGGAGAGAAGCATTGCATTTACAGAACCTTTTTGCATCGTGTTCTTCCCCAGGGATACAACCTTGGCAGGGCTTTGGATCTATAAGGTGTAAAATGTACTTGCAATCAAAGTCCTGCCAGAAAGCTATCCACCTGCAAAGATGGATAGGTCTCTTGCTTCTCATTAAAGCCTGCTAAACACCCGATAAAATTAACTCCGTGCACTCAAGGGGAGCTTTCACTTTTTCTGAACGGTCAACTTGACAGTATTCCATGCAAAACTGTCATCGTTCAGCCCAACAGCTTCTCACTCAGCAAGAAAAAGGTATACCTAGTAGCAGGTGGATATTCCTGCCAGCCTCGTCTCACAAGATATTCGAGTTAGAGGCTACTAAAACTGATTTCCTCCTTAGAAAAAGAAAGAAAGCTTCCCCCAGCCATCAGCATCATCCCTCCACAGCAGAGGGACACGAAGTTGTGGCCAGTGCTGTTAACCAAGAACATCTGCCTTGAAGCTCACTCATACAGTCTATTTAGCCCACATTATGGATCCTAATTATACATTTTAATTAAATGTAATTACAGTCCCTACTTATGTAAACAAACATGCTGACCGTAATTACGAATTTATAAAAAGCTGTTATGAAGCATAGATTCAGTTACAGAGAAAACCACTTCCAATAGCTTCTACCCAGGTCCAATCCAATCTGTCAAGCCAGAAAATACAAGTTGCTAAGAATCAGTCCAAGTGCCACTGTGGGAAGCAGCAAGGATTAGGACAGAACGACAGTAAGGACAGGTCTAACCATGCTCTCTGTTCTTCTGGCAGCACCACAGGGTCTGCAACCCTGGGCTGAACCCATGAGCATTACCAAGGGTGACAGAAAACCCGGCAACACTTTGGGGTGACAGAACAAATCATGTGAATTTGCTTGTGAAAGCAGCAAATTCTCTGGGACAAATTAAATCTCTGCCCCAGAGAGCAGAGAGAGAGAGGCATTTCTACACATACAGGCACAAAAATTAGCCCCCCCTTATGCCAGCGTTTACCAATATTGTGGCCAGCAGCAATGCTCCAAGGCATGATATTTAGGGGAGTAAAATTTCAAAGTAGCCTTTCCTTCACTCTTCTTCTTTCTTTCCTCCCATAAATTCATATGAGGTAGTTACTAAGCACTTTGCCCTGAAGCAGTGGCCTTGATTAATCCCGCAAAGGATCACCTAACACTCAACCCCAAAATCTCTCTTGTCATTTTCTTCCCGCATGCAAGCGGTTTTGGCAAATGCAGCCTTCCCCAGGGCAAGCTTTCTGCAGCTCAGGAATTAACACGTTTGCAGAACAGTGGGTGCCAAACAGGAAAGGAAAAAAAAAATCAGGAGTTCACTTTTGAACTGCTACAGTACCTAATTATTAAATTAGATGCATATCACCCCAATTTACTCTCCTGAAAGAAGACACTCGGCTGTTTTCCAGAAGAAAAATACTCTTCAGAAGTCAGTGCTCTCATAAGTGCAAAACTTGAAAGAAACAAGGACATTTCTCTACATTACAAAACATCCTTGGCACTGCCTATTTCCATGTGCCTTCGCAGTTCCTATTGCCATCTTTCTTTTGCTTGTCAGACATTTTCCATCTTGATAGCTTCTGGATGCGGAGATCCCTCTGAATTGCCCGTTTCTGTGCTCCTAAACACTCATTTTGCAGCAAGGAATATTGCTGGATATTTCGCCTGCACTCATAGTCACAACGTGGTTTACATACCTATGAGAGATGGGGATTTTTCTTTCACTCCACAGTTAAGGGAAAGGGAAATTGTATCACACAGCTTTGTTTAATGCAGTTTTAAGACCCTTATCCCAAGTTTTTGGTTTCATCTACTCAAAGGCTGGTGTCATTTTATAATCTGCCTTTTCTATTATCACAGGCACCAGAAAACAAAATACTAATGACAGAATTGGACACATGCAGTAATCCCCAGTCATCTCCTACACTTGCCAAAGTGTAGATATATAACAAGGGAGGAGCATTAAGGATTCTGCCTGCAAAGCATCCAGGGAACAGGAACAGAATGAGCCTTCAGAGGTAAAAACCCCATATAACTCTAGAAAAGGATGAGGAGCTGAACTCTGTCAGCTGGAAACTGTTCACACAACAAATTGGTCTGGAGTTGAAATGCGTAACTCCCGGATGTGACTAATTGCTCATCTCCCATCTATCTTAGGCATATGGCTGATTGCAGCTGAGCCCCTTTATTCCATGCTAAAAAAGAGTTTGTGCTATTAAGCAATACATCTAAGCAAGATGGGAACAGTAAAGATGCAAATGGCAAACGTTAGCAATAAACCACAGCCCTGGATAAACAACAAGCAACTTTCCTCTTCCCTCCCTGACTCCCCTGGTAGCAAACAGTCATCACTGTCAGCAGAGTCTCAGGGGAGAAAAAGCCCCATTCAGTCTGCATCTTGGCTTTATCACCACGAGCCACCGTTTATCTTCTCAAACGTATTTTACCATCCCCACAACACTAAGCCGCAGTCCAGACAATAACACACCCTCAGCACTTCTCCCAGCAAAGTATAGTTATTGTTGTGGCATAAGTGTCACAAGTGTAGAAAAACGGGCTATTATTTCCATCCTATTTCCAATGCAGCTAATTAAGCATGTTTGTTTCACCAGGCATAGTTTGATAACAAAGCTTTGCAAATAGACCAAAGTTAGAGCTATATTAGTAATTAGATTGTAAGCATTTAACGGGTTATCAGCAAATGCCTCCTCTGTGGTGAGGCTCTTGTGCCGCTTCCCTTCCTCCTCAGCCCAGAGGTGCAACTGGCAGGGAAAGCCGGTGTGCACGGAGCGGGGCAGTGGGGAAATAAATCACAGGAAAACGTTACCCTAAGTGACTTCGTTGAGGGTGTTTCCAGCCAAGTTAAGAGCTGAAGTCCTATGTCACGGGGAGGAGGGAGCTACGCAGCATTTCCACCAGCAAATACATGCTCGCGTGCTCCAGGCTTGGTGAGGGCTTGCTCACGCAAACCGCTCCATTGGCACCCTGGGGCAGCAGATTGACTGCTGGTGGACAGTCAGAGTCTTACCGAGAGCATTAACTCCTGTAGTGATGCCACTGGATGTGGAAAAGGCGCCCACCCCTTTTGCAAAGCCTAAAGCACAGACAGCAACTCTCCCGGAGCCCGAGCTACCGGCCAGGGCAGGGCTGTTCAGCATAAGTAACAGTTAATTCTTAAGTAAATGCATCAATGTCAAGTGAAAAATATTTCCCAACGTTTCCAAGTTCACCCATTTTCTGAGTTCGGTCAAGATTAGAGTTCTGCTTCAAGAAGCCATTTGAGATCCAGTTAATCAAGACTACATCGGGCTGACAGGAAGAACAAGTCTTGTGCTTTAAACACTATGCAAGCGACAGTATTCAGTAGGAGCAGGAAAATGCCCAGGGCTTACTGGGGGGGCTATGCCACATTATTCTCTAGTCTTTCCTCACAACACTTTCTGAGGTGGAAAGGGAATGCATCACCTCATAAAACGTTAATATTGCCGCACTGGGTATTTGACATTTCCCACAAACTTTAGTAATGGCTCCACAATTACAATAAAAAAAACCTCTGACAGATTTTAATATTAATAAATAATTCTTATATAATTACTCAAGAAGTAGGGAGCTAAGGAGCAAACCGAACTACCCCCGTGAGCATCAACCATTTCCCTCTTCTCTTTTCCTGTTTGTTTGACATAACAAAGGAGCAAACGCTAAACGGGAGCCCTCAGGCACTACCGAGGGACGGCGAGGCCGTGCAAGCCTTTGCGGCGGAGGGCAGCTCTTGTGCGGTGCGAGCAGGGTGCTTGGCAGAGCTGCCATCTGTGACTCGCCTTTAGGCACTGCGACGGGCAAAGATACACGTACATTTTAGTAAGTCTCAACGATGGAGATTCTTCTTCTTTTTGAGGCAAAGAACATTTTAAAATTGGCTCACAAGGTGCCATGCTAACACACAGGTACTAACCGGGTTAAGTTTCTGTCTGGAGCACTACCAGTCTCCGCCTTACAGCTCGCCCTGCTACGGGGGCGTCAGCCTCCGGGCCCGGCACCGGGCACCCCTTTTTGTGCCTGGCATTGCCTCCCCGCGCCCCGTCCCGCTGCCCCGCAAGGTCCCGGGCCGGCGGGGACCGGGAAGCCGGGCTGAGCCCCAGGCTGACAGCAAACACTCGGCTCTCCCAGCTGTTCAGGCGGTGTGACTCAGTAAAACTCACTTAAGCATTATGCCGCACTGGCAGCGCCTAATTAAATGCTAATGAACCAGAGGGCAGCGTGCTCAAAAGCCAACACTGTCAGTCACAGAACGGGAACTTTTTTTGCCCGCTGTAAACAACACCCAGCGGCCCAAGTGCAACGTCTTTCTTCGTACAATATTTATCGGCTATATCGTTCTTCACCAGAGCTGCTTTCCAGCTACAGCAAGTACGAAGCTGCACGAGGGTATTAAGCACCTTGACTCCTTCAGCAACACAGCCGGTGCTTGTTCTGCAGAGGACACCGACTGCACGAGAGAAGGGTCACGACCAAACTCCTGTTATACAGCAAGCATTAGTCCCGTATTGAATTCACTCGCTAAAGACACTCAGTTTTAAAAAGCAGCTTACCAATAAATCACACCTAACAGAACACAGGAACAAATTTGCTGTTATTTCAGCCTGAGGATTGTTTTTCTTACTGAATCCCTGGTATTACAAAGAGATGGTTTGCACATGCAAAAAAACATCATTTTTCCCAATGCCAGGGAAAATTTTGCTTTTGTCATCTGTGAGATTATGAGTCAGCCCCACGTTCGCAGGCGAGGAAGAAAAAAAAAAACCACAGTTCTTTATCTGCACTTCCAAACGCTTTTGGGAGCTGCTCTTTTCTGTGGCAAAGTGCAGCACAGAGGCAGCTCCCAGATGAACCTCAGACACCCCTGTCCCTTTGCCACCCAAGTCCTCGTGCTACCACGACGTAACTGCTCCAGGATCAGATCTGACTCTGCACTCAGTAAGGCTTCAGTGCCACAGTTGAGGGCTGCCTTTACTTGGTAAACAGATTTGTCTCCTTCCTTTACACTCTAGCAAGATTGTCAATCTTTGTGAAATGAAAGGGAGGCAACAAACAAAGACTTTTGACACTTTTTTCCACAGACCAGAGCTGATTACTGTCCCAAGCACCCCAGGGAAAGGGGTAGCAGCTGGTGTTACAGGAATGCTATTATTTTTACCCTTTGACAAAAGACATTTCCATGAGGCCAGAAACCACAGCACGTACAACTACATATTTCTGCAAAGTCAGTTTTACCTCCTGACAGGGAACTATTTGTCTGCCAATAAGATGCCCGATGCTTTTTTTCCCCTTTTAGCATTGATTAAAGCTTTCAAGCACCTTCTCTCCACCGCGGAGGCTGACCCCTAGCCCCAGGAAAACACAGCTCCTGGTGGCTCTGAGCAGCACAAACCCTGCTGGGCTCCCTTCGAGGAGCCACAGCCTTTGGCCATAGGACAGGAGGAACTTGAAGGCAGGAGCAGTCAGAAAGTACCAGAGGGGTGGCAGAGAGGCCCCCCCATCCCCAGTGCTGAGGACCAGCAGGAGGGACTCGTCCCCCCGCCCAGACCCTGTACCTCTCAGCAGGGCCCTGTGCCTACCTTGGCCCTTCAAAACAGTACCGCCACAGCACCCACCTCTGCTCTCAGCTCAGCCCACGCCTGAAATAGAAGAGAAGGACCCCTTCCCTCTCTGCCCCTCTTTTACAGGGCCCTGGTGCAGCCCCTGCCCCAGCTGAGGGCAATGAGCATCCCATCAGTGCTGCCACCTGCCCCACCAGCAGGCGTTTGAAATCTGCTCTCTCCTGCCTGCCTCCCCTTCAGATGTCAAATTTGCTGCATTCTGTCCTGCCAGTAACAGACAGATCCCCCAGGCAAGGTGGCAGGGCTCTGGGGAGCATTCACCCCTTCGCCTTGCAAAGACAGCAAGAGCCTTTGACACCCACTGTGCAAGGAGAGGGGCTGCGGGATGCTGTCTTTAGCCCACTAGTGCCGGTGCCTGCTGACATCTCCGCAGGAACGTTATTACGTTTTTGGAGTGTATTTATGTCCTAAGAAAAGATCAGGTCCCCGGCCCTGATGTCCAGTGCATGGCTCTGAACCTGCAAAATGTCCTGCCACTGGCTTCTGCAAGGCTTTTCCTGATAGCGGTCTTATTACTTCCTGCTGGCGATTTCAAAGGTGCTAATCTAATGAGCCATTAGAGACAACTAAAAAATAGGAGAAAGAAATTGACTTAGCACTTCTTTCCAAAAAATACTGTAACTGGAGAATTTTAAGTAGAGCGAACCAGAGCAATTTTAATAATATTAAGCTGAAACTGACAGCAAAATGAGTGAATACAAAAAAGCAACAAAAACCCAAATATATATAAACCATAAGGCATTGTGAAAAGAATATGATTAAGCTTTCAAAGTTATACATTCAAAATTTAGACAGTGCTGGGAATGAGGTCTTTTTCTTCTCTGGTTAAGAAATACCCTACCATATAATCACATAACAAAGACTATGTAATAATTCATACAAAGGGAGCTGCTGCTGGCAAGCTTCATGTGGTTTTCTTTTACCCTCCCGTGCCCAGCTCTGCAGCACTAGTGACACGCCTGCCCCTTCGGCATGATCTGCACACTGTTGTGACCACGTGTCACCACACACACACTTTATATGTCCTAAAAAGAAGTCATCAGACTGAAAGTAATCAGAATGGCACTGTTGCCCCTTCCGTCTCAGCTGAGGGAAGAGAGACATCCATTTACTAGAACATTTTATCAGGGTCGGATAAGCAGCGGGTCCTCGGTTGCAGAGGCTCATTTACACCTGGGGAAATGCAGGAGGGCACAGGGAAAAGCCGAGGGCTCTGTGCAGAAGCTCCAGAAAGTTGGTGGAGGGATCCCAGGCAGATGCATCACCCATGAGGGGAGCCGCTGTCAAAGAGCATCCCTATTTTCTGAATGGTGAATGAAATGAGGTGCCTGATGCTGCTGTACTCTCATTCCCAACCACAGAAGGAGCAAATTCCTTCCACGGTCCAAGTGGTTCATCTTACATCTGCCAAACAGTAAATTAATTGCTGCTCAGCAGGGAAACCAGACTCCTAAATCTTGAAACAAAGTCCAAATCATATGAGCCAACGTCTGCGTGTCTTGGCCGCTCTTTCTCAGCCTCAGGTAGAAATCACAGGTTTTACTGTAAAAATAAACGTGAAAATTCCCACGTACATTTCCTGCCTTCATTTTCATTGTTAAAGCAGTGAAAACAACAGCCAGGACACACGACTGTCAGCTACTGATTCAATATTTTAGCAGCTTGCTAAAAAGGTCAGAGATACTCCCCAGAAGAGCAGCTGGCTGATGGTCAGGCGTGGACCAGCAGCTCCCAAAAGGGAATCGATCTGCACTGCCACTCCTCGCCTAGGGTCAGCGCTGCCCTCCTGGCTGTCCCCTCCTAACTCACTTCAAAGACGATGATGGAGCAAAAAGAAGGAAGGGGCTGTGACAAATAGCCATGTTTTGCACAGCGAGCGCTGAATAATAAAGCAGGGTTGGTCACTAAGAGGGCTTTTCAACCCCTCTGCTCGCTGTTTCCACTTTAGAGGTCACAGTGATTCTCAGCCCTCACTAAATGTGTCTGGCAAAGGAAAGGCTATTGATGCTCCCATTAGAAAGGGCTAGTAGGTCAGCACAAGTCTAGAAGCAGAGGCTGGACGGAGCTGTAGGGTCCGAGGGGTCAGGAGGGTTTGGCTTGACTCAAGGCGTGAACTGCAACGTGCCCCCGCTGGTGCCTTCTCCGTTCCTGTGTGTGTGCTACAGAGCAGCAGCAGGGCACGCAGTGCGTGAAGAAAGGTCTGTCTGGCACAACTGCTCGCTTTGGCTTTTCAAAGGCAGACAGAAAACCAGACCACGTCTTCAGAGCATCATTGAATCAGAAAGAGCTTTTTAGCCTCTCATTTTAGGGCAAATCGTGCAATTTGTCACGTGTAAATGTAGCCTGCAGTGGCTGGTTGATACCAGCTCCCTCACCAGTTATTAAGTTCCATTTGTAAAACAGCTGTATTGATCACAGCAGATAATTACTTGTTAATAATGGCATTCCTGATAAATTGCTCCTACCATGAAATTTACTGCAGTGGCTTTGACACTTCTCTATTGGTGGGATTTGCACTGTTTGATAAATTGCTGCTTCATGTTTGAAAGCTTAACAGTTTGCTGTGGGGCCTTTTTTTTTCTTTTCTTTCTTTTTTTTTTTTTAAGGATGGTGGAGGAAAAAAAACCAGTGAGTTTGGAGGGATATTTTCAATCAAACCATGATCATAGATATTAAGCCAGAATTCAGCTCTAACCATTCAGATGATGGTTCAGGAGAGAGAAAAGCAAAGCAGGGACGTGGGTTTTCTCCCACCAGCTCTTGGCACTCTGTGCCATCAGCCTGTTGCTCTTTGAGGCAGCCACCAGAGCTCAGGGGGCTGCAGCTACATGGGGCCATGTGCCTGCACCCTCCCTTGTGCTTCCCGCCTTCCCGCCAGGCTCCTGCCTTAAAAGTGTCACCCTGTCCCTTGGTCCAGGCATCCTCCCACTGCTCTGTATACGAGGGATGCTCTTTTGGGTACATTGCACTGAGAGACTGCATAACACAGGGTGGCAAGAGAGAGAAACTGAGATGTACGCCAGGTAAATAAATAAGGATATGATTACTACAGTGCTTGTTTTTCACTGTGTCACATTAATAACAACACCACCACCAACACCACAATATTTCCAGATACCAGGGGGATTAAACATCAAACTAATATTTAGCATGGTTAGGATTAAGCAGAAATAACAGCTTTATGATTAGAGTCGGAAACTGCTGCTAATAATGACTGATTACGCTCCTGCAGAGGAAGAATTATAAGTACTTAAGGACAAATAACCTACCAAAAATTTTTAGCAGCATAAAGCAGAAAAGTACTGAGAAGACCAATAAATTGTCTGCTGTAATGGGGCTGAACGTTTAGTGGACAGAGAAGTCAGGGGAGGGAGGATGTGACAGTGTTTCCAATAGATGAAACAACAGTTGCTTGTCTCTATGCCCACAGCTACCAAAGCTTCAGGGAAAAGTTAAACTTATGAGCAAAAAGGGAAAAAAAAATCCTTCTCAAGTTCCTGCTGCGCAGCGGCACAAGGCAGACTCTCCTCTCTGCATGGGACTTTTATCCCTTATACGCAGAGACCTTGCTTATTGGAAATTATTTTAACTGTAACTTGGCAAAGTCTTGCCTTTCTGCCAGTTTCCAGCTCATTAGGTTTGTCTTTATGAAGTTTGCCACCTCCTCTGGGCTCCTCTCAGCAGTCTACTTTTCTATGTGTTTATTTTCTCCAAAACGGCGATCACTTGGCAAAATGCAACAAGGCAGAGGCAGCAAATCTGTTCTGTTGTGTAAAGCTGGAAGTGAAAGAGAGAGGATCCTGGGGGGAATCCCCACCGGCCGCTTGCTGCAAGGTTAGAGACACGCAGCAACCCTCAGTGCCTGCAAAACACCAAGGGTGTTCGTGATGTTCTCCAGGGGCGCATTTTCTCTCCCACCTGGCAGCTCACCCAGGGCTTGGCCAGTAAATCTTATAGGTGAGAGACCTGCAGGGAAGAACATAACCCCTCAGGAACAAGGACTACCTCTTACGATACCTGTGTACCGTGACCAGCAGCACGGTGTGGCCAGGACAGCAATGCCTGGTGCGCCATAACATAGCTAAATAAATGAAAAAAGAATTGTCCGCTCTCCTTTCATGCTGAGACTGCCTTCTCTGTGTCGTAAGAAAAGCCTTTAGTGGGAAGAACCCCTGTTTCATTAGAGCTGGAAATGGCGAAGGGACACAGTTATGGGCTGGGAGCCATTACAAGCAAAGACAAAGAGAATTAGTGGTGTCTCCTGTGACAGCCAGGAGAGATCGACTGTCCTCCACACACCGCCTGAGACTTTTTGTATGGCAGAAAAACATTGTTTATTCCTGCTTATTGCTGTACTCGTGTGCATCCCTTCTTGGCTCATCTCTTCCCTGTCTTTCAGACTGTCTCAAAACGTTGGCAGTATCTGCCAAAACAGGGCTCTTGCTCAACAAGGCGTTCTTATGCTGCCATTATGCAATTATGTGCATCTTACTATTTGGTTTCCACTTCCATATGACCTGTAGCAGCCAGATCCATTCAACAAGATAGGAAGCCTGAAATTCTATTAGTCAGAGACAAATACATTGCCAGATTCACACAGTAAGCGCTACACTTACAGGAGAGTACTAATTCAATTCCATATGCAAATATACCTGCTGAAAACACAATGTACCACTGTGTATGCAAATCCAACCAATAGGTACTCGGATTACTCACATAAAAGAAAATAAATGCAGGATCCTAAGTGCAACATTTCTTTGCGTTTGAAATTCATGGTCTTGTTAACGCAGCAAACATGACTTTCTCTAAGTGTCTGTATTAGGAACGTACGGTTCTCCCAAAGGTGCCCTCATGTAGTAGAACACAGCGATATGAAGTGCATTCATGTAATTATTGTACCTAAACACATCTGCTGAAGAAAAATCAAATAAATTTGCAATGCCCATATACCACATCCTCTCCACCTCCCCTGCCATGTAACTACCATTTAAAAACTTTCTTGCTATACACTCAGGGCAACACTGAGCTCAAGCACCTCACAAAACCCAGATAACTCCTCCTGAGAAGGAGGAGTGCGTGTTGCACACTCCAGGGATTCAGTGCCTGCAGCTGTGATTGCCTGGATCTCAGCAGAGATGCTTTCCCTGACCAGGGATGTCGAGAGGCAGCCCTCCTCAGGAATGGTATTCTTCACTGGGTGGTGTTATCCCTGAACTTCAGTCTCCTGGGGGTGGAACTGGGCTGGGGAGACGCAGTCTCATGGGTCTCTGCTTTAATGACCTGAGCTGCAACAACCACCTAGTCGAGTTGCTTTGGAAGACAGGCAAGCAGCCATTTGACTGACTCAATGGCTGTTCCTTGTCTGAGACACCTTCCAGGCACCACAGCCAGTGTCCGCAGAATTCACCCACTTTGGCAGTCCATTTCAGACAGCCCAGTTCTGCCTCAAATATAAACTAAAGAGTGTGTGGGGTGGGAAGTGTCAATAGGCTTCTATAAACACCGTGGATTTTTTTGGTAGCAGTAGAGAGGTGATGTCTGCAAAATACAGCATGTTTACGCAGCAGTTGCCCTCCGAGAGCTGGTTTTATTTGCTCAGAAGCTGACAAGGAGAAGGAACAGCAGGCAGGAGGAGGGCAGCTGAGCATGTCCCGGGCGTCCTTTGCAGGCTGCTGGGCGCTGCAGACATCAGGAGGCACATAGACCCTAACCACAGCCGATGGGATTGACATGGGCTTTGCCTTGAAATGTCAGATGCCCAGGTCCATTTCTACAAACAGCTTTGCACGTCTTTGCATTTGCCTCAGGAGAAACCACAAGCCAAAGGCATTTCTGTTGAGGCCAGAGGAAGGACTTGAAAAGCTCTCTGTGCACAGTGTGTCAGCTACAGGTAAGAATACTGTCCCGCAGCTGGAGCAAGCTCATCTCCCGGTTTGGCTCTCCCGCACAGGAAGGTGCCTGGGTATGGGCACAAACATCATTCCCTGGATGTAAGAGGAATCTGCTGTCTGAGCAGCAGCCGTGTTCCTGGTGCCATTGGATTCTGTAGGGACAGGCATGGCAGTGCTTGCTATCCAGAAAGAGACTGTCAGGGCTGTAACAAGCACTGGACCATTTCATACACTTCAAGACAACCTTTCAAACAGCATGCTCTGAGGAGCGTTGCAATACATCTACCTTCTGTCACGCTGTCTCAGTCTTGCCTTTTTTATTTCACAGCCAGAGCGGTAGCTGAGGCTTGGCTGCGGTGTGGGGAAGACACAATGCCCAGCTTCTCGTTGGTCCAGACGTATGATGGGTACATCACATCCCATTTCACTCAGTATCTGAAGCTCGGTTCACCGTTGCCTTGAACCACGCCGCTCTGAGTGAGGAGGAAAGTAGAATGCTTTGGCCTTTCGCTCTTTTTGGCAGATGTTCGTTTTTGTGATTTCTGTGGATAAATGGGGGATTCCAGCCTTGCACACCCAGAAAAGTGAAACTGAGGCAGAGAGAGATTTGTAAGAGTCCTGACTCTAAGATGTCTCCTGGAAGCCAGTGTGTTGATGCCCCTCTGTGACCCCAGTGCGGGCTGGATGGTGCTTACGGATGAGGGGCTGGAGGGTCAGTCTGGCAGCAGGCAGTCCCGCCGATGTATTTCCAGGCTGCCGGATTTGACATTCCTCCTTTTTATTGCTGCATCTTCTTTCATTTCCCCTTATCTGGGAAGAATTTCAGATAAACACTGCTTGACATTTTAAAGTATGAAGTTTTTTGTTCCCTGTAATTACTCCAAATCTCCAAGAAAGCCTCAGGCAACTCTCAGCCTGGATTTCTCTTGCCAGCTGGAGTCTCTGCCTTTTCGTCAGGGATGGAGGATGTATGTGCTCATCGCCTCTGCCCAGGATTTGATTTCAAGTGAGGGCTGAAATGCTCTTCCAGGGAAGTATCCACTGCTGATGGGGAAGATAAGCAAATGGACGAAACAGGAGGCAGGAGAGAGTTCCAGGGGGCAAAATATTACCAGATAGGGTGTTTCGGTGGCCAGATTTAAATAAATCTTTGTGAAATCTTTTTCCCAGGATGCATCACTGGTTGACACCCTCCACAGCGTAGAAGAGCAGAGGGGTACGGAGAGCTGCAGTGGGTGGTATTTTATAAGAGGTGTATAAGAGATGGCTGATATTATGGGCATATGGTGCATGTATGCCTGCAGTCATCAGACTGAGCTAAGCAAGGCTGGCCTGTGCTCCCGTCTGGGCCCACAGTAAGCATTTAGCACTCTCTGGAGTGGATACGCAGGCCAGCATGGCCAGAAGATTCTGGGCAATGCACAAAAGATGGAAGTAGTCAATTTAACGGAAGAGTCCTTTAAGAGTGCCAGCCCCAGGCACGAGACGCAGCTCAGGAGACTGTGTGTGGCAGGAAGTTTGTCAAACGCTGGCTACATGCTAGTGACTAATTGATTCAGTTGCAGGATTAATAACGGAAGGGAAGCTGAAAGTAACTCCTGACTGCATCTTCTCCTTGCCCCTCCATCTGTCTCTAAGCAAACATCAATAAGATATTTTGTGTGATATATCAGGCTCTAAAATTAAGATAAGAACAATGAAAATCAGAAAGAAATCAACATAAACTTGCTAACAGAGAGAATGAGTGGCCCGTGGCAAAAGGGGAAATTTAAGGGCTTCTGGTATTGCACCGAGTAAAGCCCCAATATTTGAAAACCACGCACTGCTGGCAGCAGTGAAGTTTATGGCTTTGCTCTGCTGTCTGATGCCCCAGCTGGACATCAATTAGGCCAATACTAGTTCTAAGCACTCATAGAACGGTATTAAGCCGCAAAAAGAAATTTTGATCTGCAACAGCCTGGAAGAGGGTGTGCTGGATGGTATTGTGGTACCAAGGTGATGAGAAAAGCTTGACATTAGGCTGTCAAGACTGAGGAGAAGGAAAATCCATTTCCTCATTTGCTGGTCACTTGCAGGTCTGGGATTACCTATTTTTCCTGTAAGACTCTGTGCAAGTACATTTCGTTTTATCGATTGCTTGCTAACTTTGATTTATTTAGTGTACTCAAGACTGTCTGGCCAATGAGTTTGGCTCTTCTGGTTCCAGCTGGCTGCTGCCTGCTGGAGCACTGGACCCTTCAGATCTGTTCCTATCTCCCAGCTCTCCTTCCTGACCCATCCCACTTTGATTTGAGCTCCTTTTTCTCATTTTCATCCTGTCTCGGGTAAGCGACGGAAAATGAGTTGTGCAGCTTGCATGGGGAGGGCTGGAATTGATGGGCTCTGCCTGCAAGACTATTTACTACAGTATCATATTTAACCTGACATGCAACCAGACTGTGGCAGCTGGGAGCTGTGATTCATGGCCGACATGAGGCCTCCAGTAGCACATAAGCAGGGACTCATGCCTCTTCCACTTCGCTAATCAAATGAAAATAGAAATTAAGTCTTCAATTAATCTTCCCTTCCCCCCTGAGACTTGCCTGTGGTGCTGAACAGACCCACGTCAGTTTGCCAGGAGCCAACAGGGAGAGGGAAGCAGGCTGGGAAGAGGCGGCTCACATATTTTGCCAAAATATCAACAATAAGCCAGAGAGAAAAGTCCAGGTTGTGGTTTAGGCTGTGACTAAAAAGTTAATTTTCAGATGCTTGCTGTAACGTCACTAGCTATGGGGAGACATTTCATAAGAATGAAGTTCAGGAAAATCTCTAGCGCATTCACAAAAGTAAATGTGTGACCTCAAAATTAAACGCTTGCTTACAGCTTGGCCAGATCGAGCCCAGCACCAGCCCAGGTGTGGAGAAAGGAAGCTCAGTGCTGGCCGAGAGAGCACCGAGGGCTGCCCAGAACAGTCAGAGAGGTTGGCAAAAAGACAAACGCTACTGCCAGGGTAGAGGTGTGTAAAAATGGTGCCTTACCACCCTCATCTCAAATTGTGGAAATGTGAAGTAAACCTCCTCTACCTACAGATAGCTTCACAGTCCAGGCCACTAAACTGGATTTAGTCAGAGACAGAATAATAGATTTATTCTGAGAAAATCAATCAGAGGACAGTTCGTTTGCTTTGATGGTTGGCAGATATTTTAACGCGTGCCTAGGAAGGGCAATGTATCTGTGTGTGACGGGACTTTGGGATTGGAAAATTGACTATAAAACCTTACGACAAGGTAGACTGGGATAGTGACTGGAGCGAGAAAGGCCAGTGAATCTGTATTTAAAGTTAGAGGTGTGACAAAATAGCTCACAGCCTAAGCAAGGGGATTAGCTAGATGGAAGATGATTCCTGAAAGATAACAACTCCCTTTAGGCTTGAGACTAGGCTTTGTGCAAAAAGAGCTTCGGTTTTGGACGGAGGCAGCCCTTAGCAACTCTTTCCCTCCCAAAAGGCAGCATTCAAATGCAGCTGGCTGAAGAGTTCTCCGTTCTGCCTACACACACAGATAAACGTGGGCTGGCAATTAAAGTCCAGATTTTAAAATATAAATGAGTTTGCATTTGACTGCTGTGCACCAGTTGCACAGAGCAAATCCTGCATATGCATGCCTCTGCCTCCAAACCATCCCAACCCACATGAAGCACAGGCTGATCCTCTTCATTTGGATCCAGAGACACGTCTCCTGATTTCTGGTCAACATCCTGATATTCCTTTGTTTGCGTACCTTGCGACAGCTAAAAATAACCAGTCTCAGTCCTGCATCCAACAAGTCGTCTGAGAGCAGCAGAACTAGCAGAGCATGTTTTCATGTTACCTTCTTTGTCCGACTTTGAGATCGATGGGAAAGGACACAGTCTTCTTTCATTCACACTAGTTTGCTCTCATCCTCCCTTTAGAGGGAAATGTTTCTGAAAATGGTAACTCTGCTACAAGTTCAGCAAGAGGTTTTTGCAAAGCAAAGTTCAATAGATGTAAACATTTCCTCTTGATGACAAATATGTGGTAAAATACAAATACGTACAATTGCATAACACTGGGCTCACTTACCAAGCTAATTTTCTTTCATAGGCTACTGAAGCAGCTGCGGGGGGAAGTTATTCAAGGCAGCCATGGGAAATCAGGCCCCAGACCGATTGGCTTCATGCGGGAGGATTACAGTTATGCTTATCATCATTATTTATATAGTTGGCTTCATTTCTTTATGGGCATCTTGGCACTTTTTTTTAATGTAAGTGTTTGTACCGAGACCTGAAAGTACCAATTAAGTCATTAAGTCATTTGCCACACTAAATCTCACAGGGGTGGAGACAGACATGCCTTGCTCTGTTATTTTTGCTTGGCTGCTCTCTGCAAATGAACCCCACCATCGTGCGTGTGCGTGTCTGTACATTACATCAATGCTCAGTGGCTATAAAGGATGAGGACAGCTACAACGTGCCTTTGCAGACTTGCATAAAACAAACAAGAACACGAGTTAAAGCCTTGACGTGACATAAAAATGTTATGCAGATTCAGCCAGGAAAAAGGAAACAAACTCACAGGTGAGCAAACCACCTCAGCTGAAAGTAAAAACAACCTCATTCTGTGTAAAGCTTTCTAAGAAGAGCTGAGCACTACTATAGACTGATCTATACTACACTCAGCTACTTTGGAAACGTTGCTGCTCTCGCAGTGGCAGTAACATTCCCATTGCCATACTCAAGTGTTGAAAATCTCTCTGCCTCCAGGGCTATCCCTGGATAAAATAACACCCTGCAAGGTTTTCTAAGGTTTTGGAGTTCCCTTATTTCATACAAACCTTAAAGATCATTTCGAAACATTTCTGAGCCATTGAGTCAATACAATGGCCGCCACTAACACGCTTACACTCTCGTCTTGGTACAGCGACAGAATCTGCCCGCTGGGGTGAAATGATTGTTCTTGGATCCAGATCTTTTCAAAGAGCACCTGGGAAGACTTTTGAGTGTGAGTGTCACCCCTAAATAAATCTTAGTGAGGATCTTCACTTTGTGAGGTATTTGGTCTTTTGTTTGCGCATAGGTATTAAATAGTCTTGAACAGCTACGCATCACTCAAGAAATGTCCAGCAGGAAATTCAGATGCTGTTCCATTCACTTACTATTTTGGGGGGCTGGAGGAGAAAAAGACTTGTTTTTTTCTTGCAGCCTGCGGGCTTAAATCCTAATCCTTGTTCTTCCAAGAACCACAGAGCTCACAGCAAGCAGATTTCATCCTTCGTCCTCAAAACCTAGGAAAAGAGTTATTACTGGCAAGGTGTCTGAACTGTCTGACAACGCCTGGAGAGATTTGGGAAAGTTTTATTATGGCATGACACAGAGAACCCTTCTTCTGGGATGGGAACATAATGTGAGCACAGAACAAGGTGGATCAGTGGACTGAGAGTCAGTATGGGCAGTCCCAGAAAGACCTCTAAAAAATCCCCATACCTTATTTTAATAACACAAAAAATAGTTATAATTTCTGTCATTTGAATTTCAAATCCAACAGAAAGATCTACCCGATGCTTCTATTTTAAAATGTGATTCTTTCTTCTCCTTTCTTTTCATCTCCTTTTCAGAGCCAAACATCGTGTTTCATCTCCAAGCGCTGAGATTAAAAAAAGCCAAAACAATTAGTGGGGAGCTGATGAAGGTGACAGGGTCATAATTAGTGCTGTTCCTCTACAGCATGTGTTTATCATGCTAACAGAACAAGTCGCTCACAGGGTTAGAGTCATGAGCTGCAGGAGCACACATGCCTTTTGCAGCTGTAACACTGCTGGGTTTGTTCTGCAGAGAATAGAAGCACAAATAAAATATTTTAAAGGTGGGATATCACGTTATCTCGGTAAGCAAACAGGAATGGTTTGGCTACTGTCAGCGTCTCTGTTGTGCCTCACACTGTATGTAGCCCCGCAATTGCCTCTCTCTGGCATTTTGAGGGTGATCCATGTTAGGACAGGAGCGGTCCTGTGCTAATTCAATTCAGACTATGATATTTTGAAAGAAAATGGGTTTGTGTTATAGCACCAGTGACGCTGTTGTACACAGCAGTATCTGGCACCTGCATGATGAGCACAGGGGGCAGGAGATGCTGGAGGCAAATCCTTCAGTAGCCCTTGCCCAGCACCCCAAAATAGCCTCTTTGGCGTACAAAAGACAGACGAACTTGACCAGATACTTGAGACCCGGGCTGAGAGCAGGCAAAACTCAGCTTCCAGCTCTGTGCACAGCTGTTCCATCATTTACACTCCAGGTGCAATGCATACATTTATTTCTACTGCAGGGCAGCAGAGCAGACTCCTGTCCTTTTCCCAGCACTGTTCTGTGCTCAGCGTTACCCACAGCCTCAGTCAGACTGGAGGCTGCTCCCCACGACTCCTGGGATGCAGTCCTGAAGCTTCTTGTGATGGTCTTTGTTGTCCAGAACGATGCTTCTCACCAAGCGGAGAAGAAAGAAACTTGCCCAAAAACACCACTGCTGAAACTGCCCAGCTGGTTTTTGAATGTTTACTGAAGGACCAGAAAATAGGTCTTGGGAGAGCTGCTAGTGGAAATTTGTCTAATTAGATACTTAGTGAACTTTTCAAGAAATCTTTGTAAGTAGCTTCTTCTCACCCCTTCCCACTCAAGCCCTGATCAAGTATGGCTCAGCTACTGGGTGCTAGCAGTATTTTGCAAGGACTTGATTAAGCTGCTTAAAAATATTTTATCTTCCTGTATTCACAGATGAAAGTGAGTAGCAATCACCCGGGGAGGACTTCCCTGCGAGAATCCCTTGCTAATTATGTCTTCTTAAGTGATTAGTTCCCTTGCCATCCTGCTGTAGAATTTTACATTTTTCCCTGGTGTTGGAAAACCAATTGGAAAAAAGAAACAATCAGCAACTATTCTTTGACTAAATGCAATCACGTTGAGGACAAGTGCAGCAAGTAGGAAATAGGAACTGCTAAAGCTGTGGAATGAACATTACATGATATGTCCAGACCAGTGCCATTTCTTACCCTGAAAACTGATCAAAAATCGGATGCTTTAGAAGGGATAACAACCTCTCTGCTTCAAGACACAGCAGTGTTCCACCGGCGGGGAAGGAAAAACTATCCCTGGTTAAATTGTCCCTGAATTGCAGAAGCTTTTGCACTTTCCTTTGACGTGACTAGACCTGTAGGAAGATATTCATATGTAAGCTTTTGTAGAGAAATCTGCTAATATTCCTGCTTTATTGCTGCATCAGTTGGCCAGACCAACAAGTCAAGTGTGAGCCTGCAGCAGGCTGCAGTGCCGTATTCCACTGATAAAAGCAAGAGCTATTTACTAAATAGCAGTTCCCTTGCTAAGTCCTTGTTTTCACTGCGGTTTGGCACGTGTCTGCAGAAAAGTGCCCTGAGCAGTCCGTAATGACTTTAAATCATACAAATTGCGCATGCCCTGCTGCAGGATGGCTTCACATTTCTGCAATTATAGCTAGAACTAGTGACGTTACCGGTTTAACAATCTGATGTTTCTTCATTGATGGCCTGCTCAGTATGCTGGGCAGAGGTGGACTGCTGCAGGGTTAATAAAAGTCCCTAGTTTAGAATCCTAATCTGGGTGGAAAGTACCTTTCTAATTAAGCTCATTGACACCTGCTATCAATATATAGCCTATTATTGAGATTTCTTTTTATAATATATGGGCGAGTCTTAATGCAAGGGAAACCTGGAAAAGGGAAGTAGGGCACCTCATCTCCCAACAAATAATGGCAGCGCTAAAGCAATTTTCTTTCATCTATGATACTTATCCAGCTGTTACCATAGCATCTCAATGCCTTGCAGCCGTGCCTATCATCTGCACAGCATGCATTTACAGCAGGAACAAAGGATCGTTGTTGTTACTTCATCAATGCAGAGCCAAGGTACAGCAGGACTAAGTGACAGGGCAGAGAGCACAGGAAAAAACCTGTGTCAGAGCAGGTCATCAAACCTACTTGACCCAAATCACGGGTTAATGCAGGCTCCTTCTTCCATGGCAATTCACGAAGCTGTGGGATTCATGAATGCATTGCTGGCCCCTTATTAAACCAAGAAGCAGCTGAAGCAGTAACGGCTAGGACCCCCGTTTCAGAAACAACCTCTGATGCCTGATGCCTGCCTGGGGACTACCTGAACCTACATCTGAAGTGCTGAACACCTGCAGCTCATATTCACCTGTTGAGGGTTACCCGGGAACAGAGACAGGTCTCCCGATTCCAGCTGCTCCATCTGTAGGAGCAGGACTGACTGATTCCCCAGCACAGCTTTTTCAGGGAAGCTATGGCAGCTTCAGTCCTCGCAGCTCCTGTCCTCGCAGCTCCTTTTCCATGAGCTCAAGTGAGGCAGGGCAATATTCTCCCTGGTCACTTGCCTGTCTTTTTGTTCCTCTCTTCTGCCTTCAAAAGTGACTATTAATGCCAACAAGGAAAACAATACCTGAGCATTTTGGGATGCAGAGGAGAGACTATCTTGTACTGACCTTCTGTTAAAGAAAAGCTAGAATCAGATGATTCTGTAGTTGAGATGCAGGGCACACACAGACTCTACGTAGTGAGTCACAGATGGAAGGATACTGTTTGTACATACCGTGTCACGGTATTTCAGATCTGCTTAAATCCTGGACGGGGATGGGCATTCAGGTAACAGCCTGCCGGCTGTTTAGGTAACGTAATCTTCAGTTTACGTGTTTGCCAGAGTTCATTTATTTGTTCTCTTTACCTGCCTTCACACAGAATAACCAGTCTCCCAGGTGGGTATGCTTCTTGGAAATCGTATTGCAATCAGTATAAGCTAATTTGCTCACCGATTCTAGGATCAATACTGCTTTCTGACAGCCACAGGCCAGGGACAGAGAAGCAAAGCAGAGCAGAGACAGAATAAAGCAAGGGGAGGGTTTTGGTCTTGTTAAGTAAGTGAACTGGATAGGCAGTCCAAGAGGTTACAACAGACGGGGAGAAATGCTTGGAGAGATCCTGGGTGCTGCAAAATTACTTGACAGAATCTCCTGGTTCCCTCACTACACCTCAGCAGCCAGACAATGCCTGTGACAATGAACCGTACTGATCATGAACAAACTGAGCACCAGGGAAGCTTTAATAGAGAAATAGGAATAAAAACAAGGTAGCAGCTTCCCTTGGGTATGGAAGATGAGTTCCTTACAAAGACAGATATTTTCTGCACTATTTACAGACTTGCACAACAGCAGTACCCGGGCTCCCAGCTGAAACTGAAGCCTCATCTTACAGGGATCTGCACAGACACATAACAGAAAACATCCTCGTTTCCTGGAGAGTCTGCGGTCTAGAGCACCAAACCTTGTACCACCTAAGCAGTGATTCAGTGGGATTATTCCTGCCTAGGTCGCTGTAGGATCAGGCCTGTGGTGAAGGGCAGAGACATTATTGTCATTGTCCTGTTTTAACATTGGGAAGTCAAAACTTTGAAGAGACACTGCTTTTCCCAAGACCGCATGTGAAGTTAGCATCAGAGCTGAGAATGGATTTCAAATCAGCTCAGATCTGTTCTCTAATCAGAAGCACCGACTTCTTGATAATGAATGGTATGAAATCACCTACCAAAGACCTCTGTGGCATGAATATCTCTATCACCTAATGTAGCTGTAAGCAGAGTTGTCTTGTTTATTGGTTCGATAAAAAGCAGCCTATTATCCCATTTATCTGCTGATTAAATGTAAATTATATGAGATGCACACTACAGAATATCTCTGTGCAATTAGCAGTTAAATCCCTCTCTTTTTTTAATAACATAAGTATTCTGATTGCAGCAGTGATACATTCTGCAGACTCAATGGTTAAGCTTGGAATGAATGCAAAATAAAAGGGAAAAAATGTGCAGATAATCTCCAAGCACCAATTTGCCTATTAAAACTGATTTACTAACTCACGAAACAACCCTTTGCTAGTAACGGAGGGGGGAGAAGTTAGTAAATGGAGATGGTTGGAACATTCTTGAGAAAATGTTTTTTCCTACATATGCTGTTTTTACAGTTTAACTGTGAGTTTCAACAAAACTTAAGGGAGAGAATAAAAGGAAAGCGTGGTCTCAAGGATGTTGGCCTCAAACGCAGGAGACCCAAAGTCAACTCCCGTCTCTTGGGCAGAATCCTGCAAGCTCCAACCTAACTAATCTGGCATGCAGCATTGACCTTTACTGGCTTTTATTTAACAGGAGAGAGAGTCTCCTAAGGGATGGAAGCTTGGGCTCACCACAGCAGGTGATCTCTCTGTAAACAGAGGCGAGTCTCTTACTGAACTTTGCAGAGATTCTCAGTGGAGGGACAAATGCGCATGTTAGGGATGAGCAGCCAAGCCCCGTAACCCCTTCCTGCATGCCCTGAAAACACAGCTTCAACCCTAGCGTGTCTTTCAAATGCAGACGGATCGTTGTCAGAAGACTTTCTTAGCAGCCCTACCCAGGAACAGTCAAACCCAGCACCTTGCCATGTTACCTGCCGCTCTGGGAACACTTCCAAGGAGAAGCTTCCAACAGCCCTGTCACTTCGAGGTTTGTATAAAGGATCCATTGGCACCCAGGAGCCTGTCACTCATTCTTCAAAGCATGAATGGAGATGCAAGGGTGAAAAGCTCTGCAGACTCTAGGAAAAGACCCAGACTGTCTTTAATAGCAAATCAAACACCGAGTAGTTCAGCTTAAAGTTAAAGCAAAAGATCAACTTTCAGGTCCCCTAAGGTCTTAAAGAAAAGATCTCAGATCTATGTACACATGGAACTTCTTCTATAGTTCTTCCCCAATATCAGGTTTGGTTCGAGGAGGGAGCTACTTAGGCCTGGGTAAAACGTATAATAGGGCCTAGAGTGCTAAAACCAAGGGCTACAGTAGCACATGCCCAACCTGCCCTTACTGCTTTCAGAGTCCCTAGAACACACATGACTTCTCCAATATGGCACATGCTGGTATCAGACCCAGTTGCATCTCTGTTTGCAGAACAGATGTTCTGGTTCCTGGATCTACACCTGTGTTGTCTTTGCCTGGGAAGCTAGTGAGTAGCCGACATGGACAGGTCTAAGCTACTGTGGCAGTTAAATGCGTAGGACCAGCTACATTATTTCAACTGTATCCCAAATGAAGAACTTCACACACAAAACTACTATTAGATGTATTTTTTCCTCATTGAAACAAGCAACATTTTTATGGCAGGAGGGCTTAAAAGACATGCTCGTGGTTAACCTGGGCTGCATCCCGCCGGGAGAGCAGAGAGCTGCGATAGCCCTGCTCTGAGATTCCCAGAGGCCCACCAGCAACCTGTGCTCTCTGCAGTGGCACCTTAAAAGGAGAAGTAGCATTGGGAAGGTCGAAGAGAAACCTTTCAGTTCAGCATGGGTGAAAAAAGGCTGACTGGTAAAACCACAACCCCATTCTTTTTGTTCTCACAAAGATTCAGAAAGAGAAGCCAAATGAGGAAACATTTAGAACAAGAGGTCTCTGCAGGCCAGGTGCTACCTGGAGTGGCCTCATACGCAGAGCCAAAACACAGCCTAAGCTGTATTTGAGACTGGGTTTTTCTTCCACCAACAAAAGTCCTTCAAATACAGACGCATGCACAAGTAGCTTTTATCCCTCAATAATGGCACAGGCTAGGTGTAAAGAAGGCACTTGAATTTCCCTCACTCAGAGCATCTCCAGATCCCAAGCAGAGATATTTTGCATTTCACAGGCTACATTAGCACAACAAAATGCACCATGTATGAGAGCTATCCAAATTGTAAGGCAAAGGCATTAACAATAGGAACGTGAACTTGGCACTTAATTTTCTGTGTGTGACAATTCAAAGGCATAATTTCCATGACAGTTTTTTCCCCTAATTAGAAGCATAATTAAAAATCACACTTGAAAAAAGGTGGGGGTTTTTTTCTTCTATTTTCCCTTTTAAGGGAACAAAATCCTTTGAAGATCGGTTGAAAAGCAAGATTGCACGAGAACTACACTGGTAAATCCTTTGGAAACAGATGTAGCTGAAGTAATGTAATCTTGAAAAATTTAAGTGAATTCTTTCATGGATAAGTTATACGTATCTACCACTCTTGAGAAATCATTCTAGGACTTGTCTCAGGTGCTTGTAATTCTGTCTCTTCAAAAGGAATCCAAAAAGGCACTGCAAATTAATACAGAGCAGGAAACAATACATTTTGCGATATACGAGAGGCGTAAGACACTGTGTCACATTCAAGTAATGAGTCTGTTGAACCACAAGTGCAGGTGGGCCATCTTTGACAATGCTGCTTAATTCAGATGTAAATGGGGACAGTGAAAATTACTTTTGGTTCTGTAAGAACTAATTAATTCTCGTGTCACCCCTGGAAATGTATCAAATATTACTTTGCACGCTCCTCCAATTTCGGTAGCAAGACATTGGCTAGACATTGTTTCAAGGCTGCCATTGCTTTCCTTCCTTTTGTTTTTTTCCTTACTCCCGAGTTTCCAAGGAAAACATGATGTGGCTGTAACCAGTCCACCAGCAAAATAGAGTTTTAGAGGGTTCTCAAAGAGAGTGTATTCTATACATGCTATGAAAGTATGAAGCTGGGTAAAGAGGAGTGCCCCAAATTAGCATCTCAGTACAAAAAAGGTACTTCCTTAATTCAACAGTACTGCTTTTTTATCATAAAGATAAAATATCCCCAAAGGATTTTAACAAGAATTACAGCTTAGGTGGTGATAACCTAGGAAGTTTTTGATGATTGCTGCTTCATATGAAATGGTCTCACCACCAAATGTTTGAATCAAGAAAGGAAAACTCAGAGGCTTCAGGCAAGTAAGAATACTTTCATGGGAACAACCCAATTTATGTGATGACAGGCAGAGATTCAGAACACTCAGCTAATTACAAGGTGGCGGTAATTATTGGTATAAAACCGATGTTAAAGGCAGATGAAAAGTGCTGGTGTCATTTTTTAGGCACAGAGTTACAAGGCTCAGAAATGTCAAGTCAAAATTTCATTTTGAAATACAATTCCAAGTCTTTTATATCTATGTTTTTTAATCTAATGACATGCAGGAATCCTGCACTCAGGAAAACAGCTTTCCTTTATAATATGCATCAGAGGTTTTTTTGGATCATGTTTCTTCTCCACAAGAGTAAAATCAGACTACCACTCTGCCACAAGCCCTCTGTTTTAGGGAAGATTTTTTGAATTCTTTGATACAAAAGAAGAAACCTTATATTAAAAAACAAAAAAACCTCACCCACACGAAACCAAACCACCACAATCTGCGGTCACTGTCACTTCTATCTAAAAGTGGGAAACCAAGAGACACAAGATAAAATAACAGCTCAGTCAAACAGTAAAGAATGCTGCTAAAATTCTGGGCCACAGGTTAATTTATCAAGACGTTCAGGCAGTATCAGGTCTCTCTGGAAGAAGCGCAGAGCTAAAGCAAACAGAAGAGACTATCCTAGTAAGTACATGCAGTGCAGACAAAACCTGGACAGGGAGGAAATTTTAATTTTGAGTGTTATATTTCTCTTGCCCAGTATCTCATCAGGTGGCAGTAGGATGTATTCGCAAGTACCCAGAATTTCAGACATGATCGCTCTGAATCAGTAACAGTTCAATGCAGAGGGCATTTCTGCATCTGAGAGAACAGCGTTCTGGACCAGCAGATGCAATACTATTTCATCATTTCTTTACCTTTATTATCTCCAGGGACAATAGTCCATTCTGCATTTTACTATAGCTTTCTGGGAGAAGACTTTCAAGCAATTGCTCTGTGCCTGAAATACAGAAAGCTGCATTCTCACTGGGGACTTGTGAAACTTGCTTTGATATAAACCCTACACAAGCAAAAAACCTCTACTCAAGCAAAAACAGTACAGTTGCCAACAAAAACCTCTTTGGAAACCGCCATCTCATCCCTAAGGACTCCAATTGCAAACAGTTGGGATGAAAACACAACAGAAACACATCGCACCAAGAATAAGGTAAAACACAACTCAGTATAAAAGTAGCCATAAAACAAACATACTTCAATAAATATATTTTATTGAGTAAACACAGTAACACCACCAAGGGAGCTTCATGGCTGGATTAACAAACAACCAAAGGAGCAATACGGCAAAAGGCCAACAACTGCAGAAGCAATAGACCGAGCCCTGGTTACAGGGAGGTCGCCCAGCGCAAAGCCAGCCGGGGCACCCCAAAGGCGCCCGCGATGCTCTTACGTGCCCGTGCCCTGGTGGCGACAGGGAGGTAGGTGCCTTTGCCCAGAGCGCCTTTCTCGCAACCGCTCTCCAGCCCGACGCCGCTCCTCTTCTCGCTCACTCTTGCCTCGCCGTTCTACACGACGCCTCTTCTTTCTTCTCCGACAGCTGCCAACAAGGGAGGAGGAGGAGGAGGACACAGTTAGGCCTGAGAAGTGCCGACTCACTCGCCCGCCCGCCAGAAAGGGGGACCCCCTAAGCCCCCAAAGGGAGCTCCCCCCAAGGCACAACCCGCCCGCCCAACCCACCACCCCGCCAAAACCCTCCGACTTCAGCTTGTCTCACCAAAGCGACGCGCAGCAGACTTCCAGCCGGTGCCGGAGCTAGGCTCGGAGGCGGGCACCCTGGGCAAATGGAGCTGGGCATGCAAGGCGGCGGCCAAAGAGGCTGCACCCCTGCTTACAGGGGGCTCGAGCCGCTGCCTGGACTGTAAAGCGCCTGGGACTGCAGGGCACTGGCCGGGCCCTGACTTACAGGGCAGCCCTGGTCCCACAGGCCCTCGGAGGCTCCTTCTCTCCGATTTGGGGGCACCCTGACCCACACCCGCTAACGGGGCGGTCACCCCACACAGGCTGCCAGTGGAGCACAAAGGCTCCCAGACCCGGACCCTGGTTACAGGCAGGTCGACACCCAGGGAGCCAGAGAGCTCGGCCTACCCCCACAGCAACAGGGACGAGACTCACTCAACAGCCAGGCCGCGGAGCTTCCCGGCCAAAGGCCCACACACATCCCGGCCCCATGCCTCTGAAAGGCCGGGGCCAGGGGCACCCGCCTGATTACAGGGGGTCCCACCAAGCCCAGGGGACAGGCACAGCCCTACTTACAGGGCGGTCCCCCGTGGCTCGGCACTCCCAACAAGGCTCCACGGAGCCCGAGGCTCCGACCTGCGCCCCAGTTACGGGCCGGCCAGCCTGGCTGCAGCACAACACCATCTCTTCGGGAGCCCAGCGCGCAACCTCAACCCCAACCGCGGGGAGGTCACCCTAGCCAAAAGCAGCGCCAAAGGCAGGCCTGCACCCTCCAGCACAGCACTTCCTCAACCTGCACCCTCAAAAGAGCCAGGGAGGGCTCGTTCCTGTTGGCTGGCTAAAGCAGCCTCCCCAGCCCTGCTTACAGGGAGGACGGGCTGCTCCTGGGGACACAGGGCTCCACGGACTCGTGACACGTGCCCCGAGTACGGGGCTGTCACGCTGGCAGGTCGCCAGCAGGACAGGCAGCCGCGCAGGCAGAGACCCGGCCCCTGACTACGGACAGGTCGCCTTGACCGCACTCTACGACTAAGCGGCTTCGCTCTGTCCTTAGAAAGGAGGGGCAAGCCCGGACCCTCCCTCCGCTCGTGGCCTCAGAGGGGACGCCCCTGTTGCTGCACAGAGCCCTCTCTCCCTCCTGGGAAGTTTAAGCTAAACTGCAGCGATTTTATCAGGGGCCTAAGGGACAAGCTCACTCGCTCACACTCACGCCGACAAAAGACAAGGACACACACACACAACTTCTGAGAAGGGAGGGCGAGCTCTGCGCAGCCCCTGTCTGGGGAGCCATCCCTACCAGCGAGCGGGAGGGGAGAGCCTCAGACCCACCCCGCTGGGGCTGCATGGAGGCGTGAGGGGCCTCAACACGCCAAGGGGCAAACGGGTGGCCAAGGGGCAAACGGCGTGACACGCCCGACTCCTGGGGGTCATGCGGGCCAGGCCACCAGCAGGCAGAACGGCACCGGGGCCAGAGGAGGGGGCCGGGAAGACGGCCCTCCCCTGCTTACAGGGTGGGCTTGGCGTCCAGCGAGCTCCATTTCCCCCTCGGGTGCGGAGACGGTGGCCCTCGCCCTCCTTACAGGGTCGCCACTCGCTCCAGGCAGCCAGAGGAGCAAGACGGCAAAAGGCCAACAACTGCAGAAGCAATAGACCGAGCCCTGGTTACAGGGAGGTCGCCCAGCGCAAAGCCAGCCGGGGCACCCCAAAGGCGCCCGCGATGCTCTTACGTGCCCGTGCCCTGGTGGCGACAGGGAGGTAGGTGCCTTTGCCCAGAGAGCCTTTCTCGCAACCGCTCTCCAGCCCGACGCCGCTCCTCTTCTCGCTCACTCTTGCCTCGCTGTTCCACAGGACACCTCTTCTTTCTTCTCCGACGGCTGCCAACAAGGGAGGAGGAGGACACAGTTAGGCCTGAGAAGCGCCGACTCACTCGCCCGCCCGCCAGAAAGGGGGACCCCCTAAGCCCCCAAAGGGAGCTCCCCCCAAGGCACAACCCACCCGCCCAACCCACCACCCCGCCAAAACCCTCCCACTTCAGCTTGTCTCACCAAAGCGACGCGCAGCAGACTTCCAGCCGGTGCCGGAGCTAGGCTCGGAGGCGGGCACCCTGGGCAAATGGAGCTGGGCATGCAAGGCGGCGGCCAAAGAGGCTGCACCCCTGCTTACAGGGGGCTCGAGCCGCTGCCTGGACTGTAAAGCGCCTGGGACTGCAGGGCACTGGCCGGGCCCTGACTTACAGGGCAGCCCTAGTCCCACAGGCCCTCGGAGGCTCCTTCTCTCCGATTTGGGGGCACCCTGACCCACACCCGCTAACGGGGCGGTCACCCCACACAGGCTGCCAGTGGAGCACAAAGGCTCCCAGACCCGGACCCTGGTTACAGGCAGGTCGACACCCAGGGAGCCAGAGAGCTCGGCCTTCCCCCACAGCAACAGGGACGAGACTCACTCAACAGCCAGGCCGCGGAGCTTCCCGGCCAAAGGCCCACACACATCCCGGCCCCATGCCTCTGAAAGGCCGGGGCCAGGGGCACCCGCCTGATTACAGGGGGTCCCACCAAGCCCAGGGGACAGGCACAGCCCTACTTACAGGGCGGTCCCCCGTGGCTCGGCACTCCCAACAAGGCTCCACGGAGCCCGAGGCTCCGACCTGCGCCCCAGTTACGGGCCGGCCAGCCTGGCTGCAGCACAACACCATCTCTTCGGGAGCCCAGCGCGCAACCTCAACCCCAACCGCGGGGAGGTCACCCTAGCCAAAAGCAGCGCCAAAGGCAGGCCTGCACCCTCCAGCACAGCACTTCCTCAACCTGCACCCTCAAAAGAGCCAGGGAGGGCTCGTTCCTGTTGGCTGGCTAAAGCAGCCTCCCCAGCCCTGCTTACAGGGAGGACGGGCTGCTCCTGGGGACACAGGGCTCCACGGACTCGTGACACGTGCCCCGAGTACGGGGCTGTCACGCTGGCAGGTCGCCAGCAGGACAGGCAGCCGCGCAGGCAGAGACCCGGCCCCTGACTACGGACAGGTCGCCTTGACCGCACTCTACGACTAAGCGGCTTCGCTCTGTCCTTAGAAAGGAGGGGCAAGCCCGGACCCTTCCTCCGCTCGTGGCCTCAGAGGGGACGCCCCTGTTGCTGCACAGAGCCCTCTCTCCCTCCTGGGAAGTTTAAGCTAAACTGCAGCGATTTTATCAGGGGCCTAAGGGACAAGCTCACTCGCTCACACTCACGCCGACAAAAGACAAGGACACACACACACAACTTCTGAGAAGGGAGGGCGAGCTCTGCGCAGCCCCTGTCTGGGGAGCCATCCCTACCAGCGAGCGGGAGGGGAGAGCCTCAGACCCACCCCGCTGGGGCTGCATGGAGGCGTGAGGGGCCTCAACACGCCAAGGGGCAAACGGGTGGCCAAGGGGCAAACGGCGTGACACGCCCGACTCCTGGGGGTCATGCGGGCCAGGCCACCAGCAGGCAGAACGGCACCGGGGCCAGAGGAGGGGGCCGGGAAGACGGCCCTCCCCTGCTTACAGGGTGGGCTTGGCGTCCAGCGAGCTCCATTTCCCCCTCGGGTGCGGAGACGGTGGCCCTCGCCCTCCTTACAGGGTCGCCACTCGCTCCAGGCAGCCAGAGGAGCAAGACGGCAAAAGGCCAACAACTGCAGAAGCAATAGACCGAGCCCTGGTTACAGGGAGGTCGCCCAGCGCAAAGCCAGCCGGGGCACCCCAAAGGCGCCCGCGATGCTCTTACGTGCCCGTGCCCTGGTGGCGACAGGGAGGTAGGTGCCTTTGCCCAGAGCGCCTTTCTCGCAACCACTCTCCAGCCCGACGCCGCTCCTCTTCTCGCTCACTCTTGCCTCGCTGTTCCACAGGACACCTCTTCTTTCTTCTCCGACGGCTGCCAACAAGGGAGGAGGAGGACACAGTTAGGCCTGAGAAGCGCCGACTCACTCGCCCGCCCGCCAGAAAGGGGGACCCCCTAAGCCCCCAAAGGGAGCTCCCCCCAAGGCACAACCCGCCCGCCCAGCCCACCACCCCGCCAAAACCCTCCCACTTCAGCTTGTCTCACCAAAGCGACGCGCAGCAGACTTCCAGCCGGTGCCGGAGCTAGGCTCGGAGGCGGGCACCCTGGGCAAATGGAGCTGGGCATGCAAGGCGGCGGCCAAAGAGGCTGCACCCCTGCTTACAGGGGGCTCGAGCCGCTGCCTGGACTGTAAAGCGCCTGGGACTGCAGGGCACTGGCCGGGCCCTGACTTACAGGGCAGCCCTGGTCCCACAGGCCCTCGGAGGCTCCTTCTCTCCGATTTGGGGGCACCCTGACCCACACCCGCTAACGGGGCGGTCACCCCACACAGGCTGCCAGTGGAGCACAAAGGCTCCCAGACCCGGACCCTGGTTACAGGCAGGTCGACACCCAGGGAGCCAGAGAGCTCGGCCTTCCCCCACAGCAACAGGGACGAGACTCACTCAACAGCCAGGCCGCGGAGCTTCCCGGCCAAAGGCCCACACACATCCCGGCCCCATGCCTCTGAAAGGCCGGGGCCAGGGGCACCCGCCTGATTACAGGGGGTCCCACCAAGCCCAGGGGACAGGCACAGCCCTACTTACAGGGCGGTCCCCCGTGGCTCGGCACTCCCAACAAGGCTCCACGGAGCCCGAGGCTCCGACCTGCGCCCCAGTTACGGGCCGGCCAGCCTGGCTGCAGCACAACACCATCTCTTCGGGAGCCCAGCGCGCAACCTCAACCCCAACCGCGGGGAGGTCACCCTAGCCAAAAGCAGCGCCAAAGGCAGGCCCGCACCCTCCAGCACAGCACTTCCTCAACCTGCACCCTCAAAAGAGCCAGGGAGGGCTCGTTCCTGTTGGCTGGCTAAAGCAGCCTCCCCAGCCCTGCTTACAAGGAGGACGGGCTGCTCCTGGGGACACAGGGCTCCACGGACTCGTGACACGTGCCCCGAGTACGGGGCTGTCACGCTGGCAGGTCGCCAGCAGGACAGGCAGCCGCGCAGGCAGAGACCCGGCCCCTGACTACGGACAGGTCGCCTTGACCGCACTCTACGACTAAGCGGCTTCGCTCTGTCCTTAGAAAGGAGGGGCAAGCCTGGACCCTCCCTCCGCTCGTGGCCTCAGAGGGGACGCCCCTGTTGCTGCACAGAGCCCTCTCTCCCTCCTGGGAAGTTTAAGCTAAACTGCAGCGATTTTATCAGGGGCCTAAGGGACAAGCTCACTCGCTCACACTCACGCCGACAAAAGACAAGGACACACACACACAACTTCTGAGAAGGGAGGGCGAGCTCTGCGCAGCCCCTGTCTGGGGAGCCATCCCTACCAGCGAGCGGGAGGGGAGAGCCTCAGACCCACCCCGCTGGGGCTGCATGGAGGCGTGAGGGGCCTCAACACGCCAAGGGGCAAACGGCGTGACACGCCCGACTCCTGGGGGTCATGCGGGCCAGGCCACCAGCAGGCAGAACGGCACCGGGGCCAGAGGAGGGGGCCGGGAAGACGGCCCTCCCCTGCTTACAGGGTGGGCTTGGCGTCCAGCGAGCTCCATTTCCCCCTCGGGTGCGGAGACGGTGGCCCTCGCCCTCCTTACAGGGTCGCCACTCGCTCCAGGCAGCCAGAGGAGCAAGACGGCAAAAGGCCAACAACTGCAGAAGCAATAGACCGAGCCCTGGTTACAGGGAGGTCGCCCAGCGCAAAGCCAGCCGGGGCACCCCAAAGGCGCCCGCGATGCTCTTACGTGCCCGTGCCCTGGTGGCGACAGGGAGGTAGGTGCCTTTGCCCAGAGCGCCTTTCTCGCAACCACTCTCCAGCCCGACGCCGCTCCTCTTCTCGCTCACTCTTGCCTCGCTGTTCCACAGGACGCCTCTTCTTTCTTCTCCGACGGCTGCCAACAAGGGAGGAGGAGGACACAGTTAGGCCTGAGAAGCGCCGACTCACTCGCCCGCCCGCCAGAAAGGGGGACCCCCTAAGCCCCCAAAGGGAGCTCCCCCCAAGGCACAACCCGCCCGCCCAGCCCACCACCCCGCCAAAACCCTCCCACTTCAGCTTGTCTCACCAAAGCGACGCGCAGCAGACTTCCAGCCGGTGCCGGAGCTAGGCTCGGAGGCGGGCACCCTGGGCAAATGGAGCTGGGCATGCAAGGCGGCGGCCAAAGAGGCTGCACCCCTGCTTACAGGGGGCTCGAGCCGCTGCCTGGACTGTAAAGCGCCTGGGACTGCAGGGCACTGGCCGGGCCCTGACTTACAGGGCAGCCCTGGTCCCACAGGCCCTCGGAGGCTCCTTCTCTCCGATTTGGGGGCACCCTGACCCACACCCGCTAACGGGGCGGTCACCCCACACAGGCTGCCAGTGGAGCACAAAGGCTCCCAGACCCGGACCCTGGTTACAGGCAGGTCGACACCCAGGGAGCCAGAGAGCTCGGCCTTCCCCCACAGCAACAGGGACGAGACTCACTCAACAGCCAGGCCGCGGAGCTTCCCGGCCAAAGGCCCACACACATCCCGGCCCCATGCCTCTGAAAGGCCGGGGCCAGGGGCACCCGCCTGATTACAGGGGGTCCCACCAAGCCCAGGGGACAGGCACAGCCCTACTTACAGGGCGGTCCCCCGTGGCTCGGCACTCCCAACAAGGCTCCACGGAGCCCGAGGCTCCGACCTGCGCCCCAGTTACGGGCCGGCCAGCCTGGCTGCAGCACAACACCATCTCTTCGGGAGCCCAGCGCACAACCTCAACCCCAACCGCAGGGAGGTCACCCTAGCCAAAAGCAGCGCCAAAGGCAGGCCTGCACCCTCCAGCACAGCACTTCCTCAACCTGCACCCTCAAAAGAGCCAGGGAGGGCTCGTTCCTGTTGGCTGGCTAAAGCAGCCTCCCCAGCCCTGCTTACAGGGAGGACGGGCTGCTCCTGGGGACACAGGGCTCCACGGACTCGTGACACGTGCCCCGAGTACGGGGCTGTCACGCTGGCAGGTCGCCAGCAGGACAGGCAGCCGCGCAGGCAGAGACCCGGCCCCTGACTACGGACAGGTCGCCTTGACCGCACTCTACGACTAAGCGGCTTCGCTCTGTCCTTAGAAAGGAGGGGCAAGCCCGGACCCTCCCTCCGCTCGTGGCCTCAGAGGGGACGCCCCTGTTGCTGCACAGAGCCCTCTCTCCCTCCTGGGAAGTTTAAGCTAAACTGCAGCGATTTTATCAGGGGCCTAAGGGACAAGCTCACTCGCTCACACTCACGCCGACAAAAGACAAGGACACACACACACAGCTTCTGAGAAGGGAGGGCGAGCTCTGCGCAGCCCCTGTCTGGGGAGCCATCCCTACCAGCGAGCGGGAGGGGAGAGCCTCAGACCCACCCCGCTGGGGCTGCATGGAGGCGTGAGGGGCCTCAACACGCCAAGGGGCAAACGGCGTGACACACCCGACTCCTGGGGGTCATGCGGGCCAGGCCACCAGCAGGCAGAACGGCACCGGGGCCAGAGGAGGGGGCCGGGAAGACGGCCCTCCCCTGCTTACAGGGTGGGCTTGGCGTCCAGCGAGCTCCATTTCCCCCTCGGGTGCGGAGACGGTGGCCCTCGCCCTCCTTACAGGGTCGCCACTCGCTCCAGGCAGCCAGAGGAGCAAGACGGCAAAAGGCCAACAACTGCAGAAGCAATAGACCGAGCCCTGGTTACAGGGAGGTCGCCCAGCGCAAAGCCAGCCGGGGCACCCCAAAGGCGCCCGCGATGCTCTTACGTGCCCGTGCCCTGGTGGCGACAGGGAGGTAGGTGCCTTTGCCCAGAGCGCCTTTCTCGCAACCGCTCTCCAGCCCGACGCCGCTCCTCTTCTCGCTCACTCTTGCCTCGCTGTTCCACAGGACGCCTCTTCTTTCTTCTCCGACAGCTGCCAACAAGGGAGGAGGAGGAGGAGGAGGACACAGTTAGGCCTGAGAAGTGCCGACTCACTCGCCCGCCCGCCAGAAAGGGGGACCCCCTAAGCCCCCAAAGGGAGCTCCCCCCAAGGCACAACCCGCCCACCCGGCCCACCACCCCGCCAAAACCCTCCGACTTCAGCTTGTCTCACCAAAGCGACGCGCAGCAGACTTCCAGCCAGTGCCGGAGCTAGGCTTGGAGGCGGGCACCCTGGGCAAATGGAGCTGGGCATGCAAGGCGGCGGCCAAAGAGGCTGCACCCCTGCTTACAGGGGGCTCGAGCCGCTGCCTGGACTGTAAAGCGCCTGGGACTGCAGGGCACTGGCCGGGCCCTGACTTACAGGGCAGCCCTGGTCCCACAGGCCCTCGGAGGCTCCTTCTCTCCGATTTGGGGGCACCCTGACCCACACCCGCTAACGGGGCGGTCACCCCACACAGGCTGCCAGTGGAGCACAAAGGCTCCCAGACCCGGACCCTGGTTACAGGCAGGTCGACACCCAGGGAGCCAGAGAGCTCGGCCTTCCCCCACAGCAACAGGGACGAGACTCACTCAACAGCCAGGCCGCGGAGCTTCCCGGCCAAAGGCCCACACACATCCCGGCCCCATGCCTCTGAAAGGCCGGGGCCAGGGGCACCCGCCTGATTACAGGGGGTCCCACCAAGCCCAGGGGACAGGCACAGCCCTACTTACAGGGCGGTCCCCCGTGGCTCGGCACTCCCAACAAGGCTCCACGGAGCCCGAGGCTCCGACCTGCGCCCCAGTTACGGGCCGGCCAGCCTGGCTGCAGCACAACACCATCTCTTCGGGAGCCCAGCGCGCAACCTCAACCCCAACCGCGGGGAGGTCACCCTAGCCAAAAGCAGCGCCAAAGGCAGGCCTGCACCCTCCAGCACAGCACTTCCTCAACCTGCACCCTCAAAAGAGCCAGGGAGGGCTCGTTCCTGTTGGCTGGCTAAAGCAGCCTCCCCAGCCCTGCTTACAGGGAGGACGGGCTGCTCCTGGGGACACAGGGCTCCACGGACTCGTGACACGTGCCCCGAGTACGGGGCTGTCACGCTGGCAGGTCGCCAGCAGGACAGGCAGCCGCGCAGGCAGAGACCCGGCCCCTGACTACGGACAGGTCGCCTTGACCGCACTCTACGACTAAGCGGCTTCGCTCTGTCCTTAGAAAGGAGGGGCAAGCCCGGACCCTCCCTCCGCTCGTGGCCTCAGAGGGGACGCCCCTGTTGCTGCACAGAGCCCTCTCTCCCTCCTGGGAAGTTTAAGCTAAACTGCAGCGATTTTATCAGGGGCCTAAGGGACAAGCTCACTCGCTCACACTCACGCCGACAAAAGACAAGGACACACACACACAACTTCTGAGAAGGGAGGGCGAGCTCTGCGCAGCCCCTGTCTGGGGAGCCATCCCTACCAGCGAGCGGGAGGGGAGAGCCTCAGACCCACCCCGCTGGGGCTGCATGGAGGCGTGAGGGGCCTCAACACGCCAAGGGGCAAACGGCGTGACACGCCCGACTCCTGGGGGTCATGCGGGCCAGGCCACCAGCAGGCAGAACGGCACCGGGGCCAGAGGAGGGGGCCGGGAAGACGGCCCTCCCCTGCTTACAGGGTGGGCTTGGCGTCCAGCGAGCTCCATTTCCCCCTCGGGTGCGGAGACGGTGGCCCTCGCCCTCCTTACAGGGTCGCCACTCGCTCCAGGCAGCCAGAGGAGCAAGACGGCAAAAGGCCAACAACTGCAGAAGCAATAGACCGAGCCCTGGTTACAGGGAGGTCGCCCAGCGCAAAGCCAGCCGGGGCACCCCAAAGGCGCCCGCGATGCTCTTACGTGCCCGTGCCCTGGTGGCGACAGGGAGGTAGGTGCCTTTGCCCAGAGCGCCTTTCTCGCAACCGCTCTCCAGCCCGACGCCGCTCCTCTTCTCGCTCACTCTTGCCTCGCTGTTCCACAGGACGCCTCTTCTTTCTTCTCCGACGGCTGCCAACAAGGGAGGAGGAGGACACAGTTAGGCCTGAGAAGCGCCGACTCACTCGCCCGCCCGCCAGAAAGGGGGACCCCCTAAGCCCCCAAAGGGAGCTCCCCCCAAGGCACAACCCACCCGCCCAACCCACCGCCCCGCCAAAACCCTCCCACTTCAGCTTGTCTCACCAAAGCGACGCGCAGCAGACTTCCAGCCGGTGCCGGAGCTAGGCTCGGAGGCGGGCACCCTGGGCAAATGGAGCTGGGCATGCAAGGCGGCGGCCAAAGAGGCTGCACCCCTGCTTACAGGGGGCTCGAGCCGCTGCCTGGACTGTAAAGCGCCTGGGACTGCAGGGCACTGGCCGGGCCCTGACTTACAGGGCAGCCCTGGTCCCACAGGCCCTCGGAGGCTCCTTCTCTCCGATTTGGGGGCACCCTGACCCACACCCGCTAACGGGGCGGTCACCCCACACAGGCTGCCAGTGGAGCACAAAGGCTCCCAGACCCGGACCCTGGTTACAGGCAGGTCGACACCCAGGGAGCCAGAGAGCTCGGCCTTCCCCCACAGCAACAGGGACGAGACTCACTCAACAGCCAGGCCGCGGAGCTTCCCGGCCAAAGGCCCACACACATCCCGGCCCCATGCCTCTGAAAGGCCGGGGCCAGGGGCACCCGCCTGATTACAGGGGGTCCCACCAAGCCCAGGGGACAGGCACAGCCCTACTTACAGGGCGGTCCCCCGTGGCTCGGCACTCCCAACAAGGCTCCACGGAGCCCGAGGCTCCGACCTGCGCCCCAGTTACGGGCCGGCCAGCCTGGCTGCAGCACAACACCATCTCTTCGGGAGCCCAGCGCGCAACCTCAACCCCAACCGCGGGGAGGTCACCCTAGCCAAAAGCAGCGCCAAAGGCAGGCCTGCACCCTCCAGCACAGCACTTCCTCAACCTGCACCCTCAAAAGAGCCAGGGAGGGCTCATTCCTGTTGGCTGGCTAAAGCAGCCTCCCCAGCCCTGCTTACAGGGAGGACGGGCTGCTCCTGGGGACACAGGGCTCCACGGACTCGTGACACGTGCCCCGAGTACGGGGCTGTCACGCTGGCAGGTCGCCAGCAGGACAGGCAGCCGCGCAGGCAGAGACCCGGCCCCTGACTACGGACAGGTCGCCTTGACCGCACTCTACGACTAAGCGGCTTCGCTCTGTCCTTAGAAAGGAGGGGCAAGCCCGGACCCTCCCTCTGCTCGTGGCCTCAGAGGGGACGCCCCTGTTGCTGCACAGAGCCCTCTCTCCCTCCTGGGAAGTTTAAGCTAAACTGCAGCGATTTTATCAGGGGCCTAAGGGACAAGCTCACTCGCTCACACTCACGCCGACAAAAGACAAGGACACACACACACAACTTCTGAGAAGGGAGGACGAGCTCTGCGCAGCCCCTGTCTGGGGAGCCATCCCTACCAGCGAGCGGGAGGGGAGAGCCTCAGACCCACCCCGCTGGGGCTGCATGGAGGCATGAGGGGCCTCAACACGCCAAGGGGCAAACGGGTGGCCAAGGGGCAAACGGCGTGACACGCCCGACTCCTGGGGGTCATGCAGGCCAGGCCACCAGCAGGCAGAACGGCACCGGGGCCAGAGGAGGGGGCCGGGAAGACGGCCCTCCCCTGCTTACAGGGTGGGCTTGGCGTCCAGCGAGCTCCATTTCCCCCTCGGGTGCGGAGACGGTGGCCCTCGCCCTCCTTACAGGGTCGCCACTCGCTCCAGGCAGCCAGAGGAGCAAGACGGCAAAAGGCCAACAACTGCAGAAGCAATAGACCGAGCCCTGGTTACAGGGAGGTCGCCCAGCGCAAAGCCAGCCAGGGCACCCCAAAGGCGCCTGCGATGCTCTTACGTGCCCGTGCCCTGGTGGCGACAGGGAGGTAGGTGCCTTTGCCCAGAGCGCCTTTCTCGCAACCACTCTCCAGCCCGACGCCGCTCCTCTTCTCGCTCACTCTTGCCTTGCTGTTCCACAGGACACCTCTTCTTTCTTCTCCGACGGCTGCCGAGAAGGGAGGAGGAGGACACAGTTAGGCCTAATACCTTAAAACTCCATGAGCTATCATGAGTCAGAGAGTTTCTCATTGAGCAGTAATCTTAGAGTTAGAGAGAATTAGCATGCTGTGTTGGTCTACTCTTCCTCCATTCCTTTTAGATTTGTCTCTTCATTCCGTCCTCATTTCCTCCAGTACCATCCTTTCTTTTCACAACTTAGCTCTGTATCCCACCTAGTTCTCTATGTAGGAACCGTTTTCCTTTATCCCCACCATGAGAGAAGAAGTGTTTAATACTTTGTCCCTCAGTTTTGAAAAGTTTTTTGCCTCCCTTTTACTCACCGTGTGGCACAGGGAGTTCCCGCCGCTCCGAACGGCCTCTCTTCCCTCAGGGCGCTGAGGCGCCAATCCCTGAGGCGGACCGGGGCGCGCGCAGCCCGCTCTTCGCAGGCAACCCTCATTATCGCTTGCCCCTGCTCGAGACCTTAAAAAAAAGGCGCCAAACACCGCCCGCGCGTCCGCCAGCCAATAGGAATGGTAGAGGGTGTGGCGCCGGTCACGCGCTTGCGCCCTGTTGCTGGGTAGCGCGGTCCTTGCCTCGCGCCCGGCCGTTGGTCACCCGCCCCCGCCCCTCCCGTTCCCTCAGCGCCGGCCGCCGCCGCCGGGCTTGGGCGGGCCAGGCCGCGGGGATACTTGGCATGATGCTGCCCGGGACTTATTTCTTTTGGTGTGGGCGTTTTTGTTGTGGTTTTTTTTGTTTGTTTGTTTTATTACTTGTTTTTGCCAAACACTCCTCAGAACAAAGGCCTCAGAATCACACCTGAGGTGGTTTTTCTACTTCAGTGTGTCTAAGGGAGCAAATGGGAAACCTGCGCTGGTCCTGTTTGTCGGTGTAATCTTTGGGGGCACCAAAGAAAACAAAGTCTGAAAGTCTCAGCTTCCCAAATGCTCACTTCAGACAAGGAAAACATTACACGTTCCTTCCAATGCAGTAGATGTCCCCAAAAAATATTTTTTCTAAGTTATCCCCCACAGTGACTTCTAATGTCTCTGCTTCTAAAGTTAAATCCCTTTTGAACCCAGAAATGTTACACAGTGAAGGGCAAAAACACCCTATGTCGGACAGTCTTAGACTCTCACCTAGCCGGTTCTTAAAACCCAACAGAAAGATTTTTATCTTTCAGTAATTTATTCCCAGCATTTAATCTGCACTTTTTGAACTCTTGGTGTGGCCCCGCAGAAGTGTTTGAACAGATCAGTCAAGGAAAAAACATACGGCTGAGATTTGGTCTGCAGCTGTGTGTCTTTAATTTGGGGTTGGGTTTTTTTAAGTCTGAAAGAAATTTACGGAAATGGACTTCATTTTACAAAAATACTATGAAAATGAGATGATTTTTTTTTTACGTCTGTGTTTGTTGTGAGAAATACAAACAGTTTGAAAAGTTTTACAGGAGCAATTAGGTGAAAATTCATAAGTTTGAATATGAAATAACCTTGTCCGTGGAAACAGGCCCTGATCTAGTTACAGATGTCCCTGCTTACTGCAGGGGGGTTAGACCAGATGACCTTTAAGGGTCTCTTCCAACCCAACACATTCTATGATGCCATGATTCCATGAAAGCACTTGAGCAGTGCAGCCTCACAAATTTCACGTTATTGTAGCGACCTAATGTGTTTTGATGTCATTAAATTTATTTTCCTGAAACTGATCATAATGTGTGGCTTTGTGCTGGGGAAGGAGGGGGTCTAAGAGCTTTTTAGAATGTAAGGAAGGACTTGTGTCACTGGTGGTGTTTGGAACACCCACATCAAGACCCCTTCTAAATTAAACACCTGCCACATAGCTTCTGGGGCTGTAGGGCGTTAGACAAACTGACCCATCATGAAAAATACCCACATACGTTCTCTGCCCGTGAATTTCATTCTTTCTGCATTTTGTTCTACCAGCTTTTGACAAAGCTACTGTTCTAATTTTCCTTCTCAGCTCTATCTGGTGCAGGTATGTGTCCACAGCGGTCACAGCCTCGGAGAGAAGGAGATCTCCAGCTTTGTCTGATCTCCACAAATCCTGTCCCTTACAGCAGCCGTTCAGCCACAGAGGCAAGTCAGGACTGCCTCTGAATGGGCCCTTAGCAGCCTGACAGTAATGCAGGAAGAGCTGTCTATATTTATGTAAATTACACTTAATTAGTACAAGACAGTAAACTCTCGCTTTAGGCGAAGAGACACTGAGATTGGATACAACGTGAGCTATAAAAACTGGGGGATCCTACCACACGTGGTAGGGCCATCTGCTGATAGTATGCCCTGCTCTAAAGACTTTGATGCCTTGATTATGTAAATAGAGGAGATTATTCCATCCTTAAGACTCCAGCAAGATAATTACCAAACAATAAATCACCACAACTCAAGCAACTGCAAATGAATTTTGGGCTTTATTGCCATAATTGCAATTGTATTGCTGTTATTAACTGAGCAGGATAGAGGGTATCAGGCCCCAGAGATACTTCCCTACTGGTTGTGATTTAAATTAGAATGGTTTGGCATTACTTAGCCTGCTGGGAGGCTGCAAAGAAAGGGGTTTAGTTTGCAGTAATTTGACTTGGTTTCTTTACAAGTATGATTTCCACTTGCCTGGTATTCTGGGTTATAGCTGATTCAGATACTCAAAAGGCCTGATACAAAGTGTATGAAGTGAAGACCTGCCTTTCTCCTGATATCAGTAACTCAGATCCAGTGCTAAGCCTCACATCTGTTCAAACTACCATGATCAGAGCTGAAAAACTCCTTCAGTCCTTCTTGCCTGAACTCAGGTTGGTTGTCACCCTTACCTGCCTATAGTTCTCTAAGGTCCTGAGCATGGTTTACTATGGCCAGACATATTAGGGAAGATAAACTCAGATAACATCTTACACTTAAGCAGAGCACAGCCACTACAGGAGCCCCACAGAGCAGAGAGAAAATCCCAGGGCGTGTTTAAAGGCAAAAGCACTGGCATTTTTGGCTGCTTCAGGCTTCATTTTCCTTGGAACAGCCATGCTCCAAGTAACAAGGGAGCCAGGCCTGGAGCTCCCTAAAGCTGTGCTGCCGCAGGAGTTCTTCATTACATTGCGTCACAGGTGCCTGTAGTATTTCAACAAAGCAGATGATGTTTCTTCCGAGGTTAATTTACATTCAAACTTAATAAATTGTAGGGATTTAGGAGAAACATATGTTGTGGGTTTAGGTATAAAATGATGAGATCTATTATAAATACATTTATAAAGGAGGAAAATGTCTGATGGTTTGTGAAACTTAGAGATATTGAAAGAAGTATTTGACATCTATATTAACTCAAAGCCCTAAATGGGCTGGGCTTGTTTACATTGCTGCAGTCTTATTACAGGGTGAATTTTACCAGCTGTCTTGCTGAGCAGTCATTTAGCCTTAAACTATAGTTAAAACTGTCATGGTTTTAAGCAAATTATATTGCGTAAAGTAATTATTTCCCTAACTGCAAAGAGGATCCAGGTAGCTTGTGAATCTAATTTCTGAAAAAGAGCTAGCAGAGCGCCCTCTTTGTAAGATACGGGAAAGCACAGAGTTAAGAATTTGAAAAGATCTGTGTAATCCAGAAAAGGGCAAGTAAACTTGATTAGTTAGCTCTGTACATTTGGGTATGAAGCAGACAGGAAGGGAACAGATTTCTGCTAAACCAGTCTGTTAATTAAACAGATTGACCGCTGATTCCAAAACATCAAGGCAAAACTTGTTTCTTTCACAAGGTGTTCCTGCACTAATAAATGCGAATCCTCATGATTAATACAAACTGTATACTTACTGTGTCTGAGGGGAAACTGATAAAGAGGCATTCTGGGGAAATAAACTACAGCAATTAGGCGATAGCCAGCGTGAGGAAGGGCATTATTTATGTTTGATCTATTAGCGATATGCAGAGGTCTCAGAGAACCCTTAAACTACTCTTTGCAGCCAATATTCACTGTGTGGAACAGGAAGCTCCGGAGTGATTTGCTGAATCTGCTATGGGGTCTGAAAACCTTAATATATTCAAAGTACTGATGGGCTATGTCCCCCAGCCTATTAGGTACAGACTGTGCCCCCCTGTGGGTATCCATCCCTGGAGTTCTTACTAATATTGAGCAACTGCAGCTTTTCTGCCTCATTGTGACTATGCCTTTCCTAGGGTTCTCCGCCTCCTCAGCTCCATTGTTCCTGAACTCTACCCCCATCTTCCACTCCCAGCTAAGTGTTTTGCTGCTTTTACATACTAGATGATGTTTGTGCCACCAAGATGGGCCCGTCTGTTCTCCTTCATTCTGCTCTTTTCAAATTCACAGCAAAATTAAGAACTTGAACCCAGAACCCCGCACAGCACTGCCCAGATTATCCTGTACCTATTACCAGCCGATTCCACCAGTGCTTTAAGTAAAGCAACAATCACATTATTTAGGGATGCATGAAGCAGTAGCTCCCCAGGACAAATCTATACTTCTTTTTGAGCACAGGCCTGAACCCAGCTTTGGCTTCTGTCTAAATTTCTGGGACACAAACTGTGGGTGAACCCAGTGGTATAGAGAAGGAGAAGACTTGGGCTTGAGCCTCCCTTTTGGGCTTTCTTGAGTTTGCGCTACTCGCTGTGCCAGAGCTTTCGCTTGTGCTGCTTGCATGTCTTTACTGGCAGACGCAGGCCTGACCAGGCCTGCCTGGCTGACTTTTTGACCATGTGTAGCTACTTTTCTGCAGGTGGCATACAGCAGCTGATGCCTGGCAGAGAAGTTTGCTAAGCTCCATGCTATATGGATAGAAACCTCTCAGCAACTAAGGCAAATATGCCTTATACCATGTATTCGCTGTCTATTCTGTTTGGTACATTGCTGTGTCCTTTATTGATCACTTCTCCTTGCAAATCACTGTCTAACCAGTGACATTCTTTTCTATAATCAGATTTACCAACTCCTTCATTACCTGGTACTGGCTGTGGCTCTGTTTTTGATTAGGAAGGAAAAGCTCACCTCAGATGAGTATTTCTTCAGGACAGTCCCCTTGTGAGGCTGAATTTGGTACTACATGTAGCCTGTCTAGTGGCAATTTAACAGTGCCATCAAACATTCGTTCTAGTGTCAGAATGGAATTTGCATCATATTCATGGGCCTCATTTAAAACGTGTGCTGCCCAAGAATCCAGCAATTGATTCACTCATCAGCAAGAGCTGATGCACTTGCTATCAGCAGAGCAAAGCACTGTTGAAGTACTGCCTCTTTTTACATTGACTGTACTGCAGTCCACTGAGTAGCCACTACACCAGCCCATAACGATGCTAAATTAGATATTTTGAGGATATTTAGAAATGCTTTTTTTCCCGCCAGATACCAAGACAGGTTATTTAATGCAGATACTTCTGAAATCATTTGTCAAAGAGGCACAATGGAGCAAAATGCCCAGTGAGGTCTGGATCAGAAAAAGGGCAGAAGCGAGTTTTGGATTTGGTATATAACTGTGGGGTGTAACAGGATTGTCTTTGATTGTATATCAAAGTGTTGTCAGTTTCCTCCTCTGCCTCAGGGAAGAAAACTTGCAGCTGAAGTATTGATTAATACCAGAGGCTCTACCATAGATCTGTCACAGCCAACCACAAAAAGTAGGCATTGAAAACCTTGAGAAAACTGAACTCCCCTGGTTCCTGGTGCTATCATAGTGTACTATGTCTTGGCTTTCACAGCCGTTATTTTCTTCACTGCCAGTCCAGCACCTTTGTCAGGTGCTGGCAACGTGGCCTAACTTGATCATTACGCCAGTGAGACTCCTGGGGGACAAGGGGACATTGCCCACCTCCCTCTGTGAGCAGAGCAGAGAGAAGCAGGAGCCGCTCTCCTGTGCTCAAAGGCAAACAGTGCTGATGGCCGGACACTAGAGGGGGCTGGCATGGGGCTGTGGTGGCTGGGACGGAAGAGTGGTTCTGAAGACCTCTCACTCGAGAGCTTGCCCACTCGTGCTAACGGGCACCAGCCGTATGTGGGCCAGAGGCACCCTGAAGCCATGTCAGCGGAGGGGCTGTTGCATCACCGAGCGATCACAATTAACTTTAATTACATGTCTCTACTGGCTGCCGAGCTTTGGAAAAATAACAAGGAGGTGAAAAAAAAGAAAAGGCAGAAAAGAGGCTCTTGCAATCCAGGTGAATTTTTCCAAGCTGATTGCCAACACTCAAGGTTCCCAAGGGCTTTTGTTAGCAGAGAAAAAGCACCAGACAAAGAGATGGAGAGAACAGGAAGACTCTTCTTCTTTCTTTTAAAATAACCTAGTTAGCATTCAAAATTTGGGACATTTATACACGTGCTCTGCAAGTGTCTCCAACTGAATGGGGGCCATCACAGTAACAATTCTCTGCTTGCCTGATGTGAAGCGCATGTGACACAGCTCTGTCAGCACCTGACCAACCCCATCGGCACTGGGATATTGAAGTACTGAATTTTCTTAAGGTTCATCAGAATTAATAAACTGCACCTAGACAGGTGCTTCTAAATCATCATAGTCTTGTCCTTATCTGTCGTGAAAATATTGCATTCAGTGAGATGAGTATCCAGCACAAAAGGCACCAACTGGTGAAGAACAATGGCAAAGCCATGAAATCTTGGCCCTTTTCAGCAGCACATCTTTTATAGTTATCCACAAGAAGGAAAGTAATTGAGTTTTTAGTTCCCAAAAAGCCACCCTGAGAATTAAGTGTGTTTTCTGCAACCCCAAAGGCATCAATATGCATATTTCAATTCTTTATTCACTTACAAATATTTATTGACACTCTGCGTCAACCCTGGATTTGCTCTCTGGAGAGCTAAGTCAATATTTTTTAACACAGATACAGCAAATTTTATTTTATTTGAATGTGCACTGGTAGCATTTCCCCAGTTGAAAATCCTGTGGGAATTGAATAGACCACTTCAGAGGACAAAAGTAACTGTAAGAACTACTAAATGATTAAAAGAGAAAAAACAGCAGTTGCATAGTGCTCTTCTAGATTCAGGGGTATGTTAATAAACAAAATGGAGATAGGAAAGTCTTCAGGCTACCCTGTGCATTAAAGTAAATGTGTTTGTTTCATGATTCTCATGCCACAGAAAGGAAATCCATGGCAGAGAAATGAATGGCCATGTGTTCATGCTTGCACCTACATTGTGTTTCAAATTTGTCAGAGGCCTCAGCTTAAGATTGTGTCAGGCTACTCGATAATGGCACGTAAGGCAGTTGGAGTCATGTTGTCCAGATCAAGTATGTAAGTTTGTCTGTAAGGAGACAGACTTTATTCACCAAAACAGGTAGAGAATGCAGAGTGGGCTGAATCTTGGTTGAGCGTGTGAGATGCTGATGAATATGTAAACTCCAAGCCTACCGTAATCCAGAAACTTTGTTCTAACTTTAGGCTAAGACAGAGAAAAGGCAAAAACTTGCCCATTAGTGGCAGAGACAGGTCAGAGTTCCCTTTTCCCAATCCTCTCCCTAATACTAGAACTTTCTGGTGCATCGCTTTTGGAAAAAAATATTTTGAACTCATTATTGACTTCTTATTCACAGGAGAAACTAGCATTCTCCTCGCCCATTTTTGGATAAGATATAAGGTGATGAGAATTCATTTCCTTTCCAGAGAGATATCAATATCCATCTTGGCTTCTGAAGAAATTTCATGCAAAAGACTATTGATTTCTTAAACTTGAAACGAACCAATTCAGTCATCTGCAGTGTTGCGCGACTAGATTGGATCTTGGCTCAAACGCACTGAGAACACAACAGGTATGTGGCAGCCACGCCACTTCGAGGATCCCAGCAGTTGAGTGAAAACCGGCATACTACCTCACTGCCTATCACACAGGCTCCACGCCAGCAGACATCAAAGGCAGCTCATTTGGGCTACCTCTTCCTACTGACTCTCAGAGACCCAAAGATGGCAGTTCTCTCATCTGGAGTGACACAATTCCTTGGAATTTGTCGCAATGAAAGAACAAGGCGTGCCCATCAGTAAGCTGCATTTAATGGGCTGTTAGTGTGCTCAGTTGAATAAGTGCCAAAGTATTACCATTAGTTTGTATCACAGGAAAAACTGTGTCTTCCGAGTTACGGCTCCTTCATATTCCTGTGTGTTCTGTTAGATTACAATAAAAAGGAAACACAGGAAGTACTTAAGAAGCCATCAGGCCAAACCCTCAGATCATGTCAAGTGACATACTTCTGATGCAGCCCATGATTTTTACACCTTATTACTAGTTCGTTCTCTTAAAGGTACAGCATTTTTGATAGGACACTTCCTCGCACATTATGACTCTGTGCAGCTGGTTAAAACAATATTTACAGCTATGGCAAGAGCTTGGATTTCCCAAGGACTGATTTAGTATTATGCAACTAAAGGCAAGCCTGTAACAAATCATGTGTAACTTTCTCTAGCTAGTCCATCTAGGACTAACTAGCTTTCATGCACCAATGTAAGGCACGGAGCTAATCACCTCCCAGAAGCTAATTCTGACCCTAATAACTCTATGTGCCTCTTCTGCTGATGAAAGCGAAGTCTCCCTCTACCCTAGAAGCGAGTACAAGTAAGAGTCTGGTAATGTTACTTGTTTTGGCAGAAGAGATGAAAAAAATGCAGAGCATTCAAGTTCACAAGGCTCATTATGACTAAGCTGCCTTCCTGAGCTTCAAGTCTTTTATTCAGAAGTCGGATATAGGTCTACCCTGAGAGAAAGCATCTTCTGCAAAAAAAAATGCTAATGTGCTCTTCTATGTATTTATAATAAAGGTGGCACAACATCCAGCCAAATGACTTTGCAGCAGTCCTCTGTGAAGGAGGACTGCGCACATGATGAGAGAGAAGTCCTGCCAACTTCCATGCAGATTTGCACATAGATCCATCTTGACCTTTCCGCAAATAGTCTGGCTGCTAGGTGTTGCTGGTAAAGAGATAAAGAAAGAATGGCAGCCTGAACTGTAATTAGGCAGTGCAAGAGGAAGTGGGACTGGCATTTTGGCCCTCGACTGGGGTCTCCGTTGCTAAATCTAGAGTGTAACTTTGGCTGCAGGGGGCGGTAAGCGCCATAGAGAAAGGAGCTGCTGGGGTTGAAAAGCCTAGGCCTGTTATTGTATTTCTCTGACTTCCCTCCTAACCTTTGGGTTAGGACCCTTGGAAAAATGGCAGGTTTTAGAAGTCTACAGAACCAGTGTTTTGAACGAGGTGCTTAGCAACTCCACTTCTGCACTGTAACCAGGAGAGTTCTGCACTATTCTGAGTTAGGTTTTTTTTGTGTGACACGCTTTATATGAGATCTGAGCACTATGTAGAAGTGTATGTGAGGTACTTGTATCACCTAACTCATGTTAAGGCGTTTGGGTTTTTTTTTATGCTTGAGGAAGAACTGTGCACACTGAAGTAGCTTGCTCTGAAAATCTTCTTTATTTTTATATTTATTGAATGTTGATTCCAAGAGTCAAAGCCAAAGACACCATTGTGACACAGAAGGCAACAAAGTTGTGATAAAGTTGCAGGGAAGCTCATCCTACAGTTCTGGACTGGGTCCTAAGAAACCTCTGTCTTGTCCCCAGTGGAGTCAGAAACATTTCCTCTTCTGCATTTGTGGCTGACTATTCCTTGTATCAGAGAAAAAAAGTTGTCGGTCAAGACCCTATATTTTTTCTTCAAAGCTTTCCACACCAGCAGCACGTGACAGGACAGTAAAATAATAAGCTGTCTTTTTCTGAGGATCTCGATGACTGATATTTCGCTGCCATTTTACTTTTTCAGGGCCATGGTGCAGTGCAGGTGGCATCTTGTCTTATTCCACTTCCAGTGCTGTTCAGATGACTGAGTTTTCTGTTAAAGAAGCAAAAAGAGAGAACACATGTTGAGGAAATACTGCAGAACACTCATATTTGCCGCAGGAACTGAACTCCACTTGTTACATCCCTAAAATCAAAGAGGAGATAAGGCCTAGGAGTGATGTGTTTACTCCATATTAACCAGTATCGACTCTTCACCATTGTCTATTGCAAAGACCTGCTGTTGAACAACCTCTAACCAAAGCGCTAGTCACAGAGCTTCCTCAGTGAGCAATCACAAACCAGAAATGCACAGGGAAAAAAAAAAAAGATTTTGCTTCTTTTAAGAAGGTTGTATTTGTGGTTTTGAAGTTTCATTTTATTTTGGCTTCAGGTTCAGGGTTGGGGTTTTTTTGTACATCAGTTTTTCTTGTTATTGTGCTTTATTCTCTCCCATGATTCATCTAACTCCAGGGCATTTATTGAAATTCTTGATACAAAATTCAAGGGAAATGAATCTCACTTTAAACTTTATAAGGACAGCTATGTAGCCTGATCAAAGTCTCTTGCAGTTTTCACCAGCTGAGGATGTCGTTCTTCACGCTACAGACTAAAAGACCAGGTGCTTTTCTAGCACAGGCAAGAGATGTCATATGTACCACTGTCTTCCATCAGACTAGCCATTGCTTTAATTGGTAGCTTTCTAATGGACAGAATGAAAGCTGTTTTCTTTAGTAGGACTGAAAAAATGTGGTGGCAGTAGCACGCAGATTTGACTCTTACAAGCAGTTAAGCACATCTTCAGTGTAAATCAAAATGCCTCAGCAGATAGTAAACTCGGTGAGACTCAGAGGTCACCCATTAAATACCTTACCTGCTTATTAATTACTAAATTGCTGTTTCCCTGACTTGGACTATAGTTGATTTTCTTATAGATGAATGGATGGGAAGCATACTCGTGACACAAGTAGTAGCCCAAGAAGGGTAGGAGAGGACAAGATTCTTCCTGGCCTCAAAGAAAGCATAAACACATTAAAGTCCATTCATTAAATAAATACATTTATTTTGAGGAAAGTAAAATATCATATGTACTAAAACTTTCCTGTCCTGCTTTCAAGGAGAAATCAGTGTTCTAGATATACCAAAATAATAATATCTGATACCTCCTACACTGACACTGAGTAACAGTTTAGCGCTTCAGAGGAATGACTCCAGGTTACTGCAGCATTACAGCAATTGCTGTGATTGTTTCTGGGTTTTATGCTAAAGGTGGCAGCTCTGGTATTCATTTGGCTAGCTTGGCACTGCAAAAGTCAGAGTGGAACATTACTTGGATGAAAAGGAAACTATTCCAATAACACTTGGAAAGTTCAAGAGAACGTGGTTTGACTTTAACACTAAAGAAGACTCAGAAAGACAAGTGTATGTACATTTCCCAGCAATTCATGAATGCAATATCCTAAAGGGGTCAGTAGCTGTGCTGTAAAATGTTTAGGTTCCAGAGTCAAAAAAGGTTGCAAGCAGTATTCTAGATCCCCTCCTTTGTAGAAAATCCTCCAGAAATTGAATCTTTTTAAAAGCTAACCAGTGTTATCTGGTAATATGAAAAATACATTCAGAAAAGAGAATCAAGCCATTTCTGGAAAAAGAAATAAAAGTTCCTTAGGAAACACGCTTCAAATTATGGACTCCTAATGTTTTGAAAATTAGGTAGTATTAAAGATATTAAGCTAGAAGAAGATAGTAAAATACTGCAATAGAAGCTACATTTTCATCATCCTTTCAGGAAGCGGTTTCTCTTGGTATTTGAATTGCAAAGAGAGCTATTTACCATTACAGAGAGCGTTTAAACCAGGAGCTCTGTTGAGAATTTTAGCCTGGGTCGTTAGCAAATAAATAGGACCTTGCTGGGACTTTTCCGCAGAGGAAGAATGCGGGTGAGTGATGTCCCTCTTTAGCATTGGCACGTTTCTTTACAAAGAAAGTATGCAAGATGTTTACAGTGGAAATAACAACTACAGTCAGTTTCCTTACTCAGAAATTTCTGCCTTCCTACCCTGTCCATACTGGAGGGTCATTCCATATTTTCCCTGCCTTCCGTGTGAAGCCCCACAGCTATGCGCAGACCTGGGCACACGCAGGGGCAGCGAGTCAGCCTGTCGCCTGGAGGCTGCCCAGCGTTCCCAGACCCTGCGGGGCAGCCACCGGCACTCACCTGGGAGCGGGCTCCGAGCCTGCGGGCTGCCTGCCCCCCTACCACCGGGGGCTGCCCGGCATCCCCAGAGCAGCCGGCATTCCTGCGCAGGGCAGGGCAGGGCAGCCGGGCGGGGAAAGGCTCGTTTCCACCGGGGTTTTTCCTCGGAGGTTGGGGGCCCGCTGCTGCCTCCTGTCTCCGGGGCTGCGGCGGGAGCCGCCGCCTCAGTGCCCGCACCCCCGGGCCGCCCCGCGCTCCGCTCCGCCCCGCCGCCGCCCGGCTCCGGCGCTGTCCGCTCCCGGTGCTGAAGCCGCCCCCGCGCACCCGCCGGAGGACCCCTCGTCCCGCACCCCCGGGGAGCCGTTTCTCCCCGGCGGGAGTCGGTGGGATTCGGGGGAGGAAACTTTGCCCCCCGCCCCCCAGCAGGCGAGGCAGAAAGGGAAGCGCTGCGGGAAATCGCGGGCAGCGACAGGAGCTGTAGTGGAAACAGGTTGTTGGGATCTCGTCGTCGTGGGAGGAAGGGGCGGCTCTGATTGCCAGCTAGCCAAATCTGGGCTCTGGGAAATGGAGACGGAGCCGCAGCTTTCCCACCCAGCGATGTGCTGAAAGAAATGGAGAGCGAATTACCGCAGGAGAGCTTTGCTCCGAAATCGCCTCTTCCCAGGAAGGGAATACACTCCCTGAGCTCTTGAAGTTGTAGCGGTTGCTAGCTTAGCTTGGGGTTAACCTCAGCAAGTTTCATCTGCGTGAGTTCCCGGTTTCAGTGGTCAGGCAGGTGATTTTTTTCTTTTGGCTCCTCTACTTGTGCGTGAATATTGAATACCAAAAAGTCTGCTTGAGAGCCTGGGAGAGCTTGAGAAAAGCCACGGTGGAGAGTTGTGGTGTTTTGGATATATTTGACACAAAGTACTGCCACCTCTGCTCGAGACAGTCGTATGGCTTGAAGGTAAGAGATACTTGTTGGTGCTTTTCTTCAAGAAATACAAATGTTGTGAATATCCCGGAAAGGGTATAGAGACAATAGTATCTGCTGTAGTCACCGCTGCCTGGCAATGGAAATAAAGACAGTAGAAAAAGAAAATATTTGTCAGTATACCAAATGATCCATTGAGCTGTTCCCTTCTGAAATGGAGTAGGTGAAAGCGAGTTTTCAAATTCAAAAATGCAGACTGTCTTAATTTTTTCTTCTAAAACACTAACTGCAAACCCATAAACAATTGTTATTAAATGCTAAAGAGGCATTTAGAGTTGCTAAGAAGCTGGGATCATTTTTAGAAGTTTGATGCTTAACATTGCTCTCACATAGACACAATGGAAATAGATTGACAAGGAAAACTGTAGGAGGAGGATGCGTAGATAGAATATAATGTAGGTACATTCCATTTCCCCAAAGATTGAGATTGTTCTGTCAAACTGTTTGAGGGAAAACACTATTTTTTCTCTTATAACACTCATTTTTTTTTACATATGGCAAAACTTGTGTCCCTTAAAATTTCCTTCTCAGCACCAGTCTTGATGTTGAACAATCTTTCCCAGTGAAGGACGGGAGATCTGTCACCCTTCCCTGAAGAAGCCCTGGAAGGAAATCTTTCAGAAATACTCCTCTGAAGGTTGCGAGTAGATTTTGTGCAAGATTTACAGTAACCTTTGTGGCATGAAGGAAGTCTGAATTGTTCCTCTTTGTACCTTAATTTTTTTCCATTGCCCTTCAGTTATAAGTTTCATCTGGATTTTTGAAACCAGTGGTACCCTGGGATTTAGGGCAGGGAAGCAGACTCTAGGATTGCATTGGGTCTTATTCAGTGCTGAAGTATTTTTGTGCAAAGTTGTTGACTGTAGGTGGTTTCTACACAGATAACACATCCTCACATGTTAATTCTCACGTCTCTCAGCCTGACTGTCTCACATGCAAAGCATGGAGCTATAGAGCTAACAGCATGTGGAGCACGAATCACTGCTCTTCAAGTAGAGTTCAAAGTCAAAAAGAAAAACAGCTTTATTGTTTTACAAATAACAAGCCTCAAGATTATAATATAACTGGTCAAATAGGTTACACACGCAATTCACTGCAAAATAGGGTGGGTTATATTTCCTACATGTTCAGTGTTTCATGTAATTATTCTTCTTTAACCACAAAATGGGCTTAAAAACTCATAATCCTGTGCTTATGGGTTTTTATTTCTTTCAAAGTAAAAGCCCGTGAATTGCTTGTAGCAATACAGAAGAAACATTCTACTGACAATATTGCTAACTCTATCAAAGAAGTGTAAAGAGCACCGTCTCTGTAGTTTTGCTTTGGGTTTTTCTCCATTTAACTTCTTTTTCATCCTACACAAATTCTGTTACATTAGAACCTTTATTCCTTACTTCCCATACTTCTGAACAGAGTTTTTGTAAAAGTACTTTCCACTGATTTATGTACCGTGTGATTATCTTTTGCTTACATCGACAGTGTATGGCGTTACAGGCAAATACGATACAGAAAGAAAGAGAAGGGCAGACTTCAAATCTCCTGACCATTTGAAATGGTAACATCAGGAGGAATAACTCTATGTCAGGAGATTTACAAAGATGTAACTTTGGGCCTTGCCTTTTCAGTTAATATTCCTAAAGATAGCTATAAAGCAGTTATCTGACATGCATTAAGTGAATTGCCTTGCATGATGCGTCACATATCACAAAACACCACCCAAATGCATAAATCTGTTGTGCAAAATCTGCCATGCTATTACGTTTGCATATAAATTCCATGGGCGCACGTGCATGGAGATTGCATGTGTGTAAAAAAGAGCCTCAACTTGGTCCACTGTAGCATTTATAAAGCAAAGGTGCATGTTTTGGACTTTAGAGAGAAGCAAGTGAACCCTCGAAAGCCAGGTGAAGCTGGGTTAGTTATTAATATAGTTATTATAGGTTATCTTGTAGCTAACAGATCTTAGCCAGGACCAAACAGGTTCCTTTTTGCTTTACATTTTACTTCTGTGTTATTTTCACGTTCTGCATGAAAGGCTAGGTCATGATTTAGATCAGATAAGTGGTCACAGAACATCCATCACACCCATCTTGATACTGCTCCCACACCCCAATCCCAAATCATCACAAAGCCCACTGAAGTGAGTAGGTTACATCCACATAAATCTGCAAAGCAGAGATGATTTATATATGTGCACTCCTCTCATGAGGGAATCACAGCTTGACATACGCTCACTCTGCATGCAGTGCTTGTATGCAAGGCAGCAAGCACAAAGATTGCACTTTAATCTTTTCCAGCTTTGCTGAAGTATAAGACACCCGCCTGGGAAAAATACTCAGCTTTTCCTTTAATGGCACTTCATCATTGGTTCAACGTATTCTTCTTCATACTCCCTCAGGCTAGCAGACTTGGGCTATTACTACCGTTAGCAAAGGCTCAAGGCACTGGTCAGTTGACAGCACAAGTTACAAACACGCTGGTAAGTGCAACTGGAACAGAACAGCAGTGTTCTGCAGCTAGGTTGAAAGGTCTGAACAATGGCACAGACCGGTGAGGACCTGTGACTAAGATGTGCCCCCTCAATGAAATAGAAAGGCCTAGCTCATAAAGTATGATTTCCTGTGTGTTCTTCTAAAATCCATCCTTTGTATTAAATCAGCAAATCTCCACCCTCCCATCCTCTGTTTACTTAAACATTGGAATTCAAATTTGAGCTTATACTACTTACATTTTGATGCATCTCAAAATGCCACAGAGTTGCTCTTTCCACGGCACAACTGACTCTCAGAAAGTATCATTACCTGGTATGCCTCTGTGTTCATCGCTGGATAAAAAAAAGAAATTCACATGGCATCGCCATATTTTAAAAACCCTTACTACCCAATGGGTCATTTTAATCCTACTGGACAGATACGGGTCTACGCTATGTAACAGCCAAATTGCCCTTGTGACTGTAAAAACCTTGAGGACCAGGTATGAACTGACTTACCCCTAGGCTTTCTCATCCTTGGCACCCAAGGTATTATATGGAATTATCTTCTGAAGCTACCTCTGAAACTGCAGGGAATATTCGGATGGAAACAAAAATCAAGTTTCCTGCAGAAGAAAGCAGAATTTTACGTTACTTGGAAAACTTTGGACATTGTTATTTCTGTCATGTGAAAGAAGCCATGGAACAAGCTTCTAAGCCCTATGCTCTATATTTCTACAAAGCATTTGCTTTCTTAACACCCTTGTGCTAGACATACCCTTTTACTCACTAGCAATATTCTTTAACGAGTAGTACATACAAATTCTCTAAAACAACAAAGAACTTTGAAAAATGCTTAACTTCAAATGCACGAGTATTTGTAGCCCTTCAGATGTGAATAAGAGGGATTTGACTCATGAACCTTATAATACTTTCATAATAACTGCTTTTCAATTTCACCCTCTCTGCACAAATTTCTTCTGAACACTTAGGAAATCTGGAAACGAGTGTTTGCTTTCTCACATGCACGTAGCTGACATTTCAATGCCAGGAGATATAGGGCAGGGAGTATGTTCACATAACACGTAATTTAGCTGTAAAGCTTCTTGCCACGGGATATCTGGATGCTATACGTTCCTAAATGTTGTTGACCTAGGTTTCAAGGGGACACTAGGCAATTTCAATTCTAAAGGAAAGAAGTCCCCTGATCGTTAATAAGTGCACAGAAACCACACTGGCTCAGTATATAGCTGAGATGCAAACAGTTGGATGATGAGAGAGTACTTGCAAAAATGTCATATACACTCGCTCTGTTCTTGCACTCTCGCCCAGGCAATAGCTTTTGGATACCATTGGAGAAAAGATACTGGACTGGTTGAACTTTGTCTGACCTCTCAGGGTTATTTTTTTAAGGCTACAGGAGAAAATGCAGTCAGCTAAACATTAAAACATATTAAGGTTTGGAATATAGGGAGGAAAGATTTCAAAAGATTTGTTTGGGATCTAACTTCATTGTATTTTACAAATAAAAACTTTCAGTAACTATATTTGCTTTGGCTAACTCTTTAGGAGCACGCGAGACCGATCAATTTGTGCCAGGGTGCTGCTAACTAGATTCTTTGGGAAAGAGGGAGGCAATTGTTTAAGTCCTGTCAAATGCATCATTCCTTGTGCTGTTACAAAACCAACCTATATTCAATCTAAAATGATTGCTAATAACTATTAACTCCTCTACCAATTGTTCCGCTTCAATCATGTTTTCTCTTGCTGTCCTTCACCTGGTTATTTTTAGCATTACAGGTTTTTTAAGATGTGACTATGTGTTCAGTTGCTTCTTCTCTGTACATCCCTCCCAATTATCTTGGTGGGTATTTTTCTGTCAGCCCCCTGGAACGGGTTTATTTCTGGTTTACTCTTCCCTCTTGGTTTCCATGTGGTTATGTGGGAGGCTGCACATTCTTTATCAAAGCGGAGAGCCATGATTAGTCCATTCAGAAAATGTAAATGCAGCCTTATGTGTTATGTAGCACTGGAGAAAAGAAGATAGGCTGTAAGGAGCAATAAAAGCAGTCAATAATAGAACACAGTATTAAGCCCTGTAGGTAGGCCTGGATGATCACAGTGACGTCCACGCTTCACATTTCTAATGGAGCTAAATAAACATACTGAACCTGTGTACTGCTGTCTGGGGAAAGCTAATCAGAGCGCAATCCAGTCCTGCTGAACTAAGTGAAATCCACTGCAATTGTGCAGCCTTTGCTGTTAACATTAATTTTGATTTGTTTCTTCCTTTCTGTATGTGTTCCATTATTTATCCCAAATTTCAGGCTCTGTACCCTCAGCTGTATGTCCCAGGAGCTGGAAAAACACTTATTAGTTGATAAACACATGTATTTGATTTTGCTCACCGCTTCAGGTTGCCAACTGCTAACGTTGGGCATCTATCAGCAAAATCAACACTATTGAGAATGCACTGCGCAATTTGCAGCTTTATAGACAAATGAACTCTTCACCAACATCTCAGGTTTTTGAATCATGCTCCCCTGAATGCGGCAGCTGAGATAGCGTATCAGAAAAGTTAAATTTACTACCTAATATATTACACCTTGCAAATTACTTGTCTAAACCGAATCCTCACCCCAAACGCTATTTAGATATCTCAGGCAATTTGGACTTTTAGCAAATTAAGATGCTGTCTGTAACAAGCACTCTTCTGACCTCCACTTACCGCTGTATCTGTGTATTTCAAGCTTTTACATATTTGTATGACAGTCCAGGAAAATGTGATTATCTATGGGATTACTGAAGTCTGAAGCTGGATTTCTAACCTTTTTATCTGTTTTCTCTGGTGACCACTCCAGGCAAGAATACCTTTGAGTTACGTGCTTGGGAATCTAGCGCTCTCCCACATCAGAGAGACCAAGGTGCCTCCAGCCAGCTTTCTTTCCTTTAGACATTTACACACAGATTCAGGAGTCAAATTTTAGTCACCCATGCTTGAAAATATACAGTTATAAAGATCTTATTAATTTAAAAAGCATTAAAAATAGAAACACCACCCCACCCCCTGTATATATCATTAAACAGCAAGAATCACCCTGGCCCCAGCACATGAATCATTTATTGTCCCTGTGAGCTTATGGATGCTTTAAAAATGTGTTTGTCATTGTACAGGAATGCTTTAGCCCACCATCACTCTGAGTGAACGGGCTAGGCACATGTAAGATCCTTATTTGCACTTTTTTAATGGCAAACCAACAGTAAGAGTTAGAGGGTTTTAGTTATCTTACCAACTAGGGAATCAAAAAGTCAACATCAGAATCTCCATGCTAGTAAACATTCCTACATGTCCTTATTATTGGTGTGTTTTAATTTGTAAAGCATATATCTCAAGTTGGTCGTGATCCATGACTGGAGATTCTAAACCTTTGCCAGTGTAACAGGAGGTTATTAAAGCATTACAGTTATTATTATTATTTTACAACTGCACACAAAGATACCAGTGAACTTTAGGTTGCCCCTGGCCTTTCCTCTCCAGAAATCAAGACAAAAAGAGCAGTCTTTTCCTCAAATTTTGCAATTGGTTGTAAAGTAGGCTTTAGTATTTTCAAGGATAGCACTGGCGCAACTACTAGAGATAGAGTTGCCAGGTGGAAGGGATCCCTGGGTGTGGATCCGGTTCCAGACTGAAGACAAGGGCTGAGAGTAAATATCAGCACATTTGGTCACATGCAGTTTCCATCCACATCGCTGGCTGTTAGCCTGGCTCTAGCTCAGTGTCCACACTGCACTTTGAAGAAGCTGAGCTTAGGTGATCTATTAATAACTACAGGGCTTCCTTCCTATCTGTTACTGAGTGCTGGGCATTGGAGTTCTGCCGATAGATATTTCTGAGCAGGGATATACAGGCATGTATATTGCAAGGCAGGGGTACTCTCAGGGGCTCCCCTGGGAGCTGGGCCAGGCCCCCCAAGACACAAGACTGGGTGTTGAACTAGCAGCACGTAGCTCGCTGGCTTAAATAAAGTAGCGTCAACTTTACACAACTGTGTATTGCTAAAGTTTGCATATTTCAGGCACACACAGGCAGCACTCTTTTAAAACATCTTATTCTGATACCCCCAATCACAGCATGGGTTCCGAAAAGCTATAGGAACTAGGGCTAGCTGAAAACTTCATGGCCAAAACTATTTCCATTGGAAGTTAATTGAATCAGTATTTTGCAGAAAGTCACTGCTTTACTCATAAGTTTTCTTTCTTTCTTTTCCACCCCCATACAAGTTCAATGATTTCTTAACTAATGTTTGGTTTAGCTGCAAAAGTTCTGGCTTCAGAGCTTCTGACAGAGTTTAACGTTCCTAGAGGAGAGATCATTTCTGTCGCTGGCATTTTACCATTCCATTGTTCCACACCACCAGTAAAGTCCAAATAGTCTTTCTAGAGTACAAGCGTATGCATTTCCTTTGAAAGACATTTTACTAATAAAGGGAGAAATGCATACAATGACGATGTCCAGTTATTCATTATGTAGGAGGATGTTTGTGTACATATGATGTCTATTTCTTTGCAGTTTCCTTTGTCATCCTTTCCAAGTGTTATTTTTGTTTATCTGTAGATTTTTTTTTTTCTCAGTGGGAAGGAAGAATCAAATAGGAAATTACAACAGTAACAGAAAATGACAAAAAGGGATAATAATAAGGTTAAGATCCTTTGGGGCTATATATTGCAATTCAGTTTACCATTGAATTTCTCATTCAGAAGGCCTCAGAATCATACCCACAAAACCTTAGCATAAGAGACATTGTTGTAGGGACAATAAACATTCTTTAGGAAAGGAATGAAAAAAAGAAAACCAACATGCAAAGGAAATGTTAAAGTAAAGCAATTACTAAATATGTGCAGGAGATAGTTTAATAACTCGGACATTTCCATCAGCATTCAGTGTTTGCCACAAAGATATCATTCTGAAGACATCCTTAACGTGTGAGGTGTGACAGCACCTCAACCACTAAGAATATGTCTGATTCTGGTGTGGGTGAGAAATTAAAATTGTAGGCAAAACCAGCGACCCATGATTACAGAGCAAATCACATCACTTACAGATGGTGATTTTTTTTTTTCTTGGAGAGAACCACAGGCTCAAGAAGGAGACCTGTGTCTGCGGGATGAGCATCTCTCCTCTGCACTGCTACAATCCACTTCTTTTAGGAAGACGAAAGCCAGTGCCTGCTGGAGGTTTTTCCTGGACTTCTGTGCTTGTTTCACCTTCAGCAAGATCACGCGCATTTTGCTTTCGGTCTTCTGCACCCCCTTATTTGTATTGCTGATGAATTAAACAGACACTGAAGATAGCACTGGATTTAGTCCTGCCTCAGCTTTCACAATAACTTGTACCTAGCACTCCATAATTAAAAACATTAGTGGCTCCTTGTAATGTTTCATCTGAAAGAGTATCTGCTCCCCGCCAAATAGGGTGAAAATATTCATGACTTTCTGGAGCTCGGTTAATGACTTTGTGGACAAGAGAAATATGGAAACAATATGGAATTCATAACTAGAGCAGGTCCAGATTACTGGTTTTATGAATTGGGTTCATTATGGATGCTGTGTGCAATGTCTGCGCTTAAAAGCTTCAGCTAAAACAAAGTATTCACTGTTATTAGGTGCCAGATGTGCCCACCGCAGGAAATGGGCCCTGCCAGACAGAGATTGTACTTCTTTACAGCTTTGACAGTTGCAAGCTTTTTTTTGACTGTACCTGACAGCTGAGCCCAGATAAATTCTACTGGAGGAGCTGTCGGTGCAAACAATATCCACAGATGCTGTGTTCACCCCTTCCACTTGTAGCCTCAGACAGTAGATCTGGAGGGTTATGGGGCTGCAGGACCAGGGTGCTGGGGCAAATCAATTCTGCCAGCAAGCCAGGCATCGCTGGTGTGGGAAACCGCTCAGTGTTTGCACAGAGCGGAGCAGGAGCCCTTCCCAAGGGGCCTGAGTACTGCTGCAACAGAAAGAACAACAGTAACATTTTTCCTTTCTTGTCCTTTCCTGTGATTCCTTTTGTGGATTTAGCTAACAAACTTTCAGGGCAAAATGGCTGTATTTTGTATACTGAAGCCTTCTGTATAGTAACACCTCACAGTAGGGTGAAAGTTTTGCTGACAGCGTAAAAAGTAAACAGCAAAAACTTAGGAGAGCAGCTGTTGAGTGTGCACAGTCATCCCAGGGCTAAGCCAGAGCTAGAGAAACACAGGCAAAAGCCCTGGTTGTCACCTGGCCTCACCACGGCAGCTCCACTCCACTGAAATCCATAAAACAGGAGAGGTGTTTCACTCATTCCTTGTCTTGAGATTTGCAGCACCCTCCTGGAGCCCATTCTGTGTTTAAAACTCAATGTAGTCTTCATGCAGCAAAGGCCATGGCAGGATTTACACAGGCTACTAGTCCAAACATAACCAGCTACTCTGTGCTGGCCTCTTGTAAGAATGTAGTAAAAAGTCCTGTAACCTGCTCCCACCTGCAATAGCTCTCTCCTCTGACCAAGCAGACTTTTCTGCAATTTTGAAGCCGAAATGACTCAAATAATTCAAAAAATTGAACATCTTTTGAGTATGGAAGATTTGAATAACCTTTTCCCCTGGCTAGGGATTTGTCAGTGATGGTAGCCACAAATCATGTGGAGTACAGGTGGAAAATATATGTCTCTTCATGGTTTCTACCAGCTGTCAGGTTAACAGGTCCTGCTCCCCCACTGAAGAATCAGCCCAAAGCCCTCAACTGAGCAAGGGGTACTCTGGCAACAGGCTGGAGACCTGGGAGACCGGCCTGTTCTTAGGCTGTAACCCACACATGTGCTGTAGTTAGACTTCAGAATGCTAATGAGCTTGCCTGAATTTTAATGAAGGCCTATGGGACAAGTTCAGTTCAGTGCCTTCTGCCTAGTGAAAACAAACAGGACAGCTAAAATCTTAAACCACTTTTCTAACATCTTAGCTCAGGATAAGGCAAAATAGCCACGCATTCACCTGGAAAACAAGTTGTATCACACACGATGAAAGCAAAACACCTACTTACCTGTGGGTTGAATCACCCATACAGATTGCCTGAGGTCTTTGAAGAGACACAAGTGGGGTATCTTCTGCTTCCACTGCCAAATTTCACAAGACATGGGAGAACTTAATACATAGCGGGAGACCCCTCTGCTCTTAGGCACCAGTCAAACAGCTCCAAAGGCCAGGCAGAGAAAAATATACCCCCCAAAGGCATAGACAACAAACTTCCCCGACCCTGCAGTGTACCTAGATGAGCATCTTTCTTCAAGAAACCAGGATAAAACCATTGAAATCTCTTAGCTGGTGAAGGGCACAAAAAGTAGCAACCAAAACCAGATGGGCTATACAGAATGTTGAGGAGCTTCAACAAGTAAAAGCAAGTAAGAACAAACACTCAAGTTCTTTAGACGTGCTTGAAAATCCTGCCCACAAACACTGGCAAGACGAAGGCCAGTTTCTCTTCCTCCCCTCCATCTCCATGAGAGGCACATCAGGGCACAGCTCTGAAGCAAGCTGAGCACGGGGTGCTGAGAGCGCAGATGCTGGATTGCTACAGCAGGAGCACAAGGGAGTGCTTGACTCTCGCGATCCCAATGAGGGATTTGATGGTGAGTCAGGCAGGGGCAACATCAACATCGTATAGGTTTATCTGATCTCATGTGACACTTCTTGTCACATTGCATCTTTCATTAGCTCAGCCAAAAGGCTAAGGGGAAAGGATGCCCGGCTCCATTCTAGTCTGCTTCCCTGCTGTACGTTCACAGGGGAGTGGCTGTCCTCAGGTGCCCCAGGGAAAAGAGGGCTGTGAGTGAGGAGTCACTGCACCATCATCACAGGAGGACATGCCTGCAAATTTCCCCAGCCTCTGAAACGTGAATGACAACGGGAAATGGGTCCCACCAGGGGTCTCAATGGCAAGTGGATAACTCTCTGCAAGCTCACTCTCTGTAAAATATATATTCTGCTTTTTTCTTTTTTTTTTTTTTTAATTGGTTCCCTGGCATTCTCAGGTGAGTTTTATTTGAAACGTTGCATGTGGCTCGCTCTCTCACATGCCTACTTGAGTTCCAAATGCATATGCTACCTCTGCTACACAAGCTGAGGGCCAAATCCATTTGAAACCATGACAAAACTCCCATCGGGAAGAAAAATCATTCCTAGGAGTAATAATTCTTCCAAGAACGTGAACTTTTGTATCACAACAAGTAACAGTGAAAAAGATCTGTTGCATAGTGAATTTCTGCCTCTGTGGGGAGACTACACTGAACAAAGAGGGGACACAATGATGCAGCAGCATTAGAATGGAAAGACAAACTGGAGAGGAGATATATATTGCATATCTAAAAGGTGATGAACCATTTTGCATATCTAGGAGACATTCAAGAAGGCTAGATCAGGAAGTTCAGACAAACACTTGTCATGGAATGGCCATGGTGCCGAGCAGGAACCACAGGACTCTCCAAGTCCTTTCCAGCACTATGGCCACGATAACAGACGCTGATTTACAGAAGCTGATGATCCAGCCCAATTCCCCCACTCTGTGGGAGGAGATGTAAAAGGATAGGTCCAGAACTAGAGGTGTTCTTCTACTCACATTTTGCTTGCAAAGATGAGAGAGGTGGGTGTTGAAAGTCAGGATTTAAGCTGAACAGTGGAGCTGATTTGGGTCAGGGATTAAATGATTAAAGATCCTTAGGATTTGAAATTTGAGGAGTGCTGGCTGATCTGTATAGGAGGAATGCATAGAGCCTCCTCGCCTCCCCTCTGCTGATTGTGGCCTGTATTTGCACTCATTCGCCAAGAGGGACAGGACAGTAATTCAGCTGATGCTTTCCTGAAGTTTCAAATACAGGGAAAGTGGCACTTAGAGCAAGAAGGAGTCACATGAATGCTGTGCTGATTGACACATCTTCATCAAATCTTCTACAAAGAATCTATTAAAAGGGACTTCGTGGCAAATATTAGTCATATAGGGTTTGGGGCAAACACCCACAAAACCTGAAAAAGAGGGAAGGGAAGGGGGAAGGGGGAAGGGAACTCTCCTCTGGAATTCACTTCTTTTGGCAAACATTTTTGCAAACAAGCTTAGTGGCAATGAAAAGAGCAGGTGTTAAATGAATGTTAGATGACATAAGTGGAAGGCAAATATTTGATCTCCTCAATCTGAATTATTATTATTTACTTTTAATAAAGTCTGGCTGAAAGACTCTGAGCTAAAATATCTTTGTGCTAGGTGCTTCATAAACACAGAAAGCCTGACTGGAGGGAAAAAAAAAGGTTTATTCAACTAAGGAATTAACATAATCTATTTCTGCAATCAAATTAAGTTATACTCTTCAAATGCCAAGCACCAAAATGTACAGTGAACGTTAAACAAAATAAACCAAATAATTTAAAAAAAATCCTTAAACGTTAGCCACATTTTAACCAGTACTTCAAAGTAAACATTTTGTTTAAATTTCAACTGCCTCTGTACATAACTACTGGGGATGGGGAGCGAAGAGAATTCCTGAAAAATAATACAAGTAGCTCTAGTACTGATTAAGGGTTATTTGCAGACATTGGTGGATGATTTCAAGCACATAACAAATTCTAAAAGAAGATAGATCACCAGTATCATAAGACTGGGAATTTATTAGATTAGTCAGAGATCTAGTCAGAGAGCTTTGGCATTAGGATACATATAAAACAATTCAGAAAAAAAAGGGCTTTTGTACAGAAGAGGATGTTAGGTCTATAGCAATGCAGGACTTAATGAGAACCAATGTCTTTCTAGTCAGAAGACCTGTCTCTGACAGCCACCATCTCCATGTGAGAACGCAGGAGGGAAGTGATATGCAATACCTACGCTATTAATTCACAACCTTATCTGCAGCTGTTACAGATTTCATTAGATCCTGCAGCGCAAGATCTGATTGTTTCCACAATTTGTTTTCAAACGAGCCTAACGTAGACTTTGGAATGGGTTTTTGTTTTTTAAGAAATAAATTCTTTACCTTTAAACACTGAAAATTGAGATCTGTGTAATGCTTCTGGTTGGCTGTCCAAAATCGAAAGCACATACAGTCAGAAATGATTTAAAAAAATTCTTGTCTGCCCATCCTTTCCACCAAGCTGAGAACTGTTCAAGTGGGCTGCATTTGAGGTAGCTTCAGCTTGCAAAATGCTTCATCTGCCAAATGCTCAAAAGATTAAAGCTTGCCCCGTACCCACATATTCTTGAAGAGCAATAGGAATCAATGGCTCTACTCCAGCAGCCTGCCAGGCAGGCGTCAAATCTCTCTTCTGAATTACAGGTGGGTAGAGGGAGTGATGGGGTTTTCTGGAAGGAGATTATTGCCAGAGAAAACTATTTATACCTACCATTCAGGATGGAAAACTAGTCCATCGCGATGTAAACTGCCCTTCTACATTTAAGACGACTGTCTGTGCATTTGTCGAGTCTCCTTTGAGGAGGGCTAGCAGTGAGACCACATGCTCTGACAGCTGCTGCCATTTAAGAGCCCATGCTAGAAGTCTTGGAAACCTGATTTTAAGGGGAAATGGTTCTGGGCTTTCTAAAATTGTTTGCAAAATATATTCCAAACTTGGGTAATTAAAATGTTTGAAGTTAGATCTTTTCAAAGAAAAGGGCATAATTTAACTACAATTTCAGAGTAAACAGTTATTGTATATTTTTTATTTTTTTCTCATTTTGATGTGAGACGTTTGAACAGGTTTGAAATCCTGATAGATCCTAAAAAGGTCATTTATGAAAAAACCCAAACAAACAGACAAACAAAACCACAAAAAAACCCCAACCCGCTACAACTTTTCCTTGCAAAAGTTATTAGTTTTGACTGTTTAACATATTAGAATGAGAAAACGTTACGACCAGAAAATTCCAAGTAATTTCTGATAAAACCCTATGACAAGCTGTAGGTCTTGAATAAAGAGAAGGCCTTTTTAAAACGGAATCTGCTTTTTGTTAGCAGGAAGACATTCTAAAGCAAGTTAAGTGTGCATTTCTCCACCTCTAGGGAAGATATCACTGAATTCTTCCCTTCCATTAGGACTTGCAAAAAAACCTTGCAAGCCTCTAATTATGGGTGAGATTTCCAAAGGACGTGAAAGCAGGAGGCAGTCAATTCCCAGTGAAATTCAGCCTTAGAACATCCTTCTCCAAATGGTCCAGACTAATGTGTGCGCTGGTTTTCAATAGGGAGGGCAGTAACACACTGTTCCCTTTGTGCTCCTGCTGCCTATACCACAGCAGTCCTGGGAAACGTTTTGCTCCATCAGCACTGTACCCAGGGATAATGGGCAAGTGTTCTGGGAAAAAGAAAAACATCTTCCCTCTCCTCCCTGCAATGCAATTTCAAACTCAGGCGAAAATTCACGACATCAGGGGGAAAGAGGGATGATTAATGCACTAATACCACATACGGAGAAGTGAGAAGTGATTTCTTGAAGCCAAAAGTTTCAGAGCATCTGCATTAAAACCTGGCGTCAGCCTTACAGTTCTTGGGTTACAAAGCTATTGCAATAAGATCATCCTGCACCAAGTCCCACAGGAAGGAAACTCTCTCTGCATTCCAGAGAGCGAAGCTCAGGCTGCTGTGCTGCTCTTCACCTCTGTCCCTGTGCTGCAGTTAGGGAGGTGATTCACATGACAGAATTAGTGCAGAGTGCTCTGAACAATGCAATTATTGAGAAGTAAAGTGCTGTGAATAGAAAATATTGTGGCATCAATGAGAACGGTTAAAGTCAGTGACTCAAAGGCCTATGTGGCAGGAGTGTATTATATCCAAAACCCGTGCTAATAGCACTTCTGAGCACTTACAGGAGGAAGTGCTTAGATTAGGTGCTTTACAACACACTCCAGTGGGACATATGCACGCTTTCTAGTAGGAAGATCCAATTAGGTATTACGCAAGACCAAGTGAAACGCAGAAATGTTTCTGAATCCGAAGTGAGCAATAACTGTGGCCTTGCACTTGTATTTCAAATAACAATGGAAGCTTTTCAGGAGGCTTTTGCAAGGAGCTGACGGGAAGAACTGTTGTATTGGGTAGATACGAAGGTTGCACAGTGCTGAAGATAGAATTCAGCCCCTCCAAAAAAACCCAGCCTTGTCCGGATCTTTGTCTCTAATTTCTGTACCTCTAGGTGCAGAGGTAGCTAAGCCTACTGCTTGTGTAGTCTACTTACTACTAGAGACTGACTTACCACTAAGAAAACGCAAGGAGCGTTGAAAGTTAAGTTTGCCCAGTACTGCCTTCTGAAGAGATACAGTCAGTGCTCAAAACTGCTCCAAATGTAATTACTGCCAGGACCTCATCAGTCATGACTGTCAAATCCCTGCTGTATTTGCAGGTACTACTCAGTGCCTGGGAGAGTCGGGTGTATTTAGAGCCACTAAGACTTCACTTATTATGTTCAGTGCATCAGCTGATCCTGGAGTGTCAGATGCCAGTGGCTGGGATTTTTCGTCAGCGTTAGCAGAGGCAGTAGGTACTATGGTCCTCAGGTTGAGATGGAATTTACCATCTTTTCCTAATTCCTGACCTTTCCTTGTGCTTCTCAAAGTCTGCAGGCACTGTCCCCTGCGCAGAACTGGATGGGAAGAGATTCCTACTCACTGCTAGCTGTTACACACCTTCCTTGCTCTCCAGTGAGCCATGACGAGGAATTCACAGCACCAATTATAAATTCTGGGTTTACATAAAGAAAATAGTGAAATTACTCCAGAAGCTGCTTTCCTTTGCACAGAGCTCCTGAACAGGGAAACTTCAAACACGCTTTCCCCTTCCCTTTCTCTTCCACCACCTCCCTACTCCCAAAGAATATGTTATTTCCCTTGATGGGAATGCCTCAGTCACATTCTCAGCGGAGCCAAGTAAACAGCATCAAGAAGCATCTTCAGGACAGAAGGGATGTCAGTTTGACAGCTTTCCTGTGGCCCATTGATTCCAAGATTTCAGAGGAAAATGACAATATTCAGGGAGGCACTGTACTGTGCAAATTTCACTTAGACATTGATTTCTGTGAAACAGAAATGCCTTTGGAGCAAATCTGTCTTTAAACACCTTTCTCACACAGTCCTAGGCTAGACTTTCAGTAACCTGGTGGGTACGTCTGGGTAGCAGCAATTAGAAGGAAACGGGCGATCTGGCAAGAACTGCACGCAAGAAATACCTTGGGAAAGGGAGATAGAGACTGTTCTGAGGCTGCTGTGGAAACGGTGGATCTGCCATCAGAATATTGTCGCTGGCGGCTTTCGCTGTTGTTTTCCTGTTAGGTCTACAGAGAGTTCAGTCAGAGGCATTCTGGGAATCAGGAGTCCCAAGATTAGCAGCCCAGATTAGCTCCAAAGGCCACAGATCTTTACCAAACAGAAACCAGATGCTGCAGTGACATGCATCAAAGGGTCTGCTAGACACTGATGCTAGCTCAGGATCAGGCCTTCGAATATTTTATCCCTGAGGGTGTTTCTAAGCAGAGTAAAAACCTAAAAGTGTGTTACACCTTTGCTATTTCTGAAAGAAAAAAAAAAAAAAAAAAAAAAAAGGCATTTGCACTGAATCAGAGTATCTCTAACCTAGCACAGCACTAGGAAGAGCCGAGGGCAGCCCCGGGATACTATTCAAATGCAGGCAAGCTGTAGGTATGAGTTTCCGCTGGAGCCTTTTACCTTCTGCTTTCTGGTGAGCTGTCTGGTACATCCATCTCTGCTTAATACACATTTCATGTTTCAGATCTTGCCAGAAAGACAAACAGTTTTGCTGCTGCCAGTTGTGAACATTACACATTTGCCAGGGAGATGTCATGCTTTTTTGCCACAAGTGTAATTAGATGATCAATCATGAGGAGCCAAGGAGAAATACCGGCATTGCAAACAAACATATTTTTCAGTTTGCTTTCTGAAAAGAAGGGGGAGTTAACTACAAAGGAGAGAAAAGATCTGGCTCTGCATTCACAGCATCTGTCCTGGCTCCCTTTTCCCCGTCATTTCCAGCAGGGAGTAGCAGCCAGACAGCAGATTTCCTCCAGTTGCTGGAAGACAACTGGAACGCATGGGAACCTGTTGAGAGAGGCTGTTTTCCTCTGGATGGCAGACTGCTTCCCAGTTAGGCCATGCTTGACCAGGGGCACTCAAGCAAGTTAACGTAAGGGGGATTAGCAGAGCCTCGGGTGCGGACCGGACCCGACGGCAGGGGAGAGCAGCAGAGATGCTCGGTGCGATGCAGGCATGTTGCTGCACTGCTGGCATCAAACACAGGGCTGCAACCTTGCTGCTTTGTCCTGCCCTTGACCTCTCAGTAAATCCGCATCTGGATTAGCTCAGCCACACTAAAAATCTGCGTGGACTCTGTATGGGAATTAAAGTGGCTTTACTGTAGTTAATTCACAAAGGAATTTGTTCCATTTCAGGACTCTACCCACATCTGCATCCAAAGCCTCAGCTAAAACTGAGACTCTGTTCTGCCTTGTTTACAGGGATAGAGAAACTCAACAAGATCCCACAGGTCAGGGCATAGCGAGGTGCTATTTGTACTACTTTTTCTCTGTATTTATGATCCCTTCCCTTTGCCTCCATACGAAAATGCAGGTCCCTGGTCAAACACAGTAAAAATCACTTTATTTTCTAGTCACCTTTTAAAGCGGTTCTTTCTTCTCTACTGAGAAACCGTCAGCAGTAAAATAATAAGTGCTATTAAAGCAGTACTGAAAACTCACGAGACACTCTAATGGCCACCATAATGCTTCCAAGTGATGCCAGTTCTGTGGCTGGAGAAGTTAAGATTATTTTTAGGACTGAAAACTCAAACTCTCAAAAGTTAGGAATTAACAGAGTTGTCCATGTAGTTGTAGTTTTGTACCAGTACCATATGGATATGTACCAGATACAGACTTTAACTGCAAGATCACAAATTACATAGTCTTTTTGTTTCCCTATTTCATGCAAAACGTTTGGAACTTCTTTTGTGTTTCATTTTCACAAATTAAAACTTTTTTTTAAATAGAAACACCAAACCCTTTTCATTTTTACAATGTTCAAATGTAATCTTTTAACTTTCCTCATGATGATCAACTGCACGAAAAGACAAAAATTATTGCTGTAAAAGCAGGTCTACTGAAAGAAAAAAAAAAACCTTGCAGAAGCTGCAGAAGGGAACAGAAGAGGATTTTTGCTCACTTTATCCAGGGCCCTCTATATCCACCCTAACCCCCATCAAGTAAACGCCCAATAGATGGACATGAGAGATTAGCTGTATATAGTTCTTCCAACTCCACCACTGAGTTGCAATGGCCTGTAAAATGAGCAGGGCTAGATTTCCCGTGTACATCCCTCACCCCTGTCTCTAGCTTTTTCCCCGTGAAGCACAATTCTGTTTTGTGAACTGCAGTCAGAGCTCAGAAGGAGCCAGAACAGGACCAAGGGGCTGATCCTGCAGATATCAAATCATTCCACTCCTTTTATTCTTTTAAGATATTTTTCCATGTTCCTGCTTTTTTTTTCCATCCTGCATTTTATGCATGTTTCTGCCTTCTCTAGAGAGTTTTGCATTATCAAAGGGCAACAGGAGAAAAGAAAAAACGGTTGCTGCATTTAGCATTGATTTTCCCCCTTCACTCTGAGTCACATAAGCTAACATTTAATTAATTTCTGACACTTTGACAGTTTCTAAGAAGACATTTGTAGAGCTATCAAGTGCCGCTGATAGCACTGTCAGACAGACACTTTTTGAATTATCAGCTATTAAGGACCCATATGCAACAAATTTCCAAGGATTATTATACAAATTGTTCTTTGAATGAGAAAAGCACACAAAAGCTCAGTGAAACATAAAGAAACCATTGTTCCCGGGTGAATTTGATATTTGCAAATGTTTTGCTATTTTGATCACTTACATGGTTTAATAAATTGAATTCACTTTTTCTTTTATTAAGAAAATTAAATGCCCTGGTTTAGGATGTCTGAGAACATGGCCAGGTTTTCAAATCGCAGTGGTCTTTATGGAGATACAGCTTGAGAAACACGGAATACTTGCTTTTAGGAAGTGCTGAGCAGTGAATGAGGCCCTTTCAAAACCTCTCAAACCAGAAACCCCAAAATCAAAGTAGCCAAAATCTCCAGTTGCTTTTACGCAACTCTTGCCTTTACTCTTTGATCATGGTCTCTGATATGTCACCATTTCTTGATGTAATGACTACTTCAGGCCCAGGTACAGACCTCGATACTTTGCTTTTAAACACACAAGCAATCCTGGCAAGGGGCTGAAATGATCGATGTGGATTATACCATTTCAGAGACCCTCCGCAGCTGTGGGTGCAGTTCAGGTATGACAACTCTGTTTTTGCTGGCCTCACCATACTCATTTACCAGCTGACAAAGCAGCTCCGTTTCAACAAATGGGACAGAGCTGTTTCACCTCACTCAGTGGCACAGCTATGATTTGAAGTTAGCATTTGTCTGCCTCTGCTGTACACCAGAGTCCTGCTGTTATTATCAGACTACTCCACTTGCTCATCCTTGGAGCATCTGGCATTAATGGTTCTGGTGAGCTCAGGGGACCTATCAGCTCACACAGTGAAAATCAGCTCAGTGCTCCCCTCCCCGTGGCCTTTGTGGCTCTCTGAAAGGCAGACTCAGGTGCACGCCAGTCAGATCTGAGCATGTCCAGTTCTGCCTGTACTGCCGGCTCAGTTATGCAGAGAACAGGGATGATCTGCATACTGAGGCAATACTCATATTTTAGTCTCTACTCCTTCAGCAAACACACATTGTGTGGCGATTCTTTCTTTTTTGAAGTGTGTAGAAACTCCAGCAGGACCCAGACATGGTGTGGAAATACCCAGATGATGATGCCAACCGTCACAAGCACCCACTGCATAAATCCTGCCCTGGGAGCTCTTTAGTGAGCCCACCTAAGCAAGACCGCACAGCCAGGAAAGTCCTTCCAGTATGCCAGAGACTGAGGCCAAATAAACTACAGTCTCATTGCAAATATAAAATTTGTTTTTCATACGCTGGCACCAGACAAAAACCCCAATACAGACAACCTGCTGACAAGGCCTGCATGATGCAGCTTAACTTTTAGCCAGTTTCTTACAATGTGGACATATGTGCAGTTGGATGCCAATGATCTAGGGGTATGCAGTCCTGATACCACTGCTTTGCATCACCTGTTGCCATAAAATCCATATAACCTCAGGGACATTCATGCACCTTCAATAGCCTGCACCATACAGAAATAGGACCTAAGAGATATCAGTTCTGCTGTAGTCTATCATCAGAGCAGAAACCATAACCTTCCCTTCACGCACCACATCCCAAGCGTTAGCTTTGTTTATACATCGCCCTTGGTAGAGAGTAGCTTTTTGCTGCCTGCATTTGCAGCTAATAACTCACAAACCTCTATATCCAGACAGCAACAGTTCTTTGGAATATTGTTTCCTCATCTTTGTTCAGTTCACTTTCATTCTTCTTCCTCATCATCCATAAGAAATGCCTGTGAGCCTGGGACCCGATCCATAGCCAGTGGAAACCAAAGGAAGGCCTCTTGGAGACAGCCCCCTCACCATGTGCCGAAAACGGCCCGGCTACGGAAGCAGAGCACAGAAGCAATCCTGGGAGACAGAAAAAATCCAAAAGACTAAAAGACACTTGCAGTTGCCTTTGCTATGCCTGGATAAAACAAACACAAAAGCCTAAATAGGTTCTAGGACACTCTACAGGAAAAACCATGATTTGTTATAAGCTACCTTTGAACCTGTGCAGAGCATGCGGCCATTGGCCAGGGAAGAAGTGATGGTTTGGCATGATGCCACAGATTTCCAAGGAGACCTGTCTTCCCAGTGGCAGGAGCTGCAGAGGTTGGGCTGTGGGATGGCACCCAGTCATGCCCCCACCATGTTCCGTGTTCCCCTTTGCATTGCAACCTCACTGAGGGAATGGCGGAAGGCAGGCACAGACCAGCCCTGACTTCAAAACTGCTACTGTCAGCTTTCATTATCATCACAATTGGGTTCATAGGGGTTTTTTTGTTTGTTTTTGTTTTTTTTTTTTATTTCCCTGCTGGAGAAAAAAAAATAAGGAAAAGCAAAGGAAAAAAAAGGGGGAAAAAGGAACACAGCCCAAAGCCCCATGGAGCACATGAAAAATAAACAAAGTGAGTGATGGCATATCTGCCCTGAACTATGCCCGCCTAACATGGAGCAGTTAGCAGTTAGGGATTGTCAGGGGAACAGACGCAAAAGTCCCGGGCACTCTGGGTGAATCGGCTGCAACACAGAGTAGCCGATATCTTTGACCAGAGAAATCTGGTGGATGAACTGGAAATAGAAACTAACTTCTTGAATCCCTGCCTAGGTATCTGACCATCAGTTCAGCCTCCTGTCTAGGTCTTCATCGCATTTCCAGTCAATCAACCATTTGCACACAGGAAATCAGGGTAGGGGAACAGGCTCCAGAGAATCCCAAGAATGAGCTAGCACATGTGTAATTGTTTTATTGTTATTTTACATGTTGGCCTTTGACTGTCTTTTCAACATCTTTGTGTCAGGGTGGAGCTGGAACCTGGCACTTTTACGTCCATGGATCCCCTAAACCTCTCTTGGTACAACGGTGACATCGGTGACAGGAACTGGAGCAAGCCGCTCAACGAGTCCGATGCAGACCAGAAGCCTCAGTATAACTACTATGCCATGCTGCTCACCCTCCTCATCTTTGTCATCGTTTTTGGCAATGTGCTGGTGTGTATGGCTGTGTCCAGGGAAAAAGCCCTTCAGACTACCACTAATTACCTGATCGTGAGTTTGGCAGTGGCAGATCTCTTGGTAGCAACCCTGGTCATGCCTTGGGTGGTCTATCTGGAGGTAGGTGACCCAGTTTTCTTTTGCAGTACTGAATGTTTCTGGTGAATGGGGATAGAGAGAGAAGGTTTAGCAGCCTGGACATCGGCTATTTCAAGGCCTCCCGAATTTCTCGTAACAAATGCATTTTTAATTTGCTAACAGTTGGTCAGATTTTTCCAGGAAATCGACATGATAGCAGATGACAAGCTAACTTGAAAATGCACTGTTGTTCGGAGGACTAATTTACTAAATCCAATTGCATTGAAAAGCTGGCCTTTAAATAGAGGGATCAAGAGTGAAAGGACCCCAATTTTGGTTTCAAAACTACATAGATGAACTGTTCATTCCCAAGCATGAGTCTGCAACAACGTCATGGGTGTCACACTAATAAACTCCATCAAAGCGTAATGAAACCCGTATTTCTGAAGGACGACAGGAGGACAGTACTAAGAAGAGCAGGCAATTGTAAAAGCAGGATGTAAATCCAAAGCTTTTATGTCACAATATACAAGAGAAACATAATCGCAGCTGAGCTACTTTTCAAATTGCTGCCGTTAGCATGTCGTTTGGTACAAAAGAGTTCTATACTTCTGCATACAGAGCCATATTTGAGTGGCGCTGTGGTTTGTGAAAGCCAAATACTCCCAAGTCTGCCACCCGTTTACTTGATGGCAAATGACTCTTGCAACAGCACGTAGCCTGAAAGAATGAAATGCATCTCTAAAGGAAAGAATAAGAGAAGCTACGCAGCCCCTCTCCCTTGGGCCCCTTTGCTGGCTTGCCCGTGTTCTTCAGTCAGCTGAGAACTGGCGTGCCGGTGGCAATCACAACCAAGAGAGAATGAATGGTGGTGAGAGAGCATAAGACTGGAACTATACTGAGTGTACAATTAATTTTCAGGCACTTGTTTATGAGAGAAAATGATAAAACAAAGAGGAGAGCAGGGGAAGAAGCCATAATCAATTATACCATTAAGTATTAACGCAAAGCAAAACAAACCCACTGACATGACATAGACTGTCAAGAAACCACAATACTAATTATCACTCTAGTTAATTATTGTTTTCATGGCACTTTAAAAACGTAAAACATTATGCATCTGCTAAAGCTTATTAACATGACCACAGCCCGGTTGCGATTGTAGGCAATGCCTCTTAGACTAGTTATGCTCTTCTATTATATTCCTCTTTTGCGACAACCCATTTTAAGCAGAGGCTTTTGCTCTGAGAAGCTCTTGCTCTCTTAGGCCCAGGTAGGAGAGTCTCTCAGACACTTCTTATTTTAATGTGAAAGAATAAAGCGCAAATCGTGTAAGATACTTTCCCCTGTCTGGGCTCCTGGGTACGTGGAGTTGGTGTGGAACCTCACCTTCCTTAATCTGCCAAGTAGGACAATCAGGCCTTTACATCTGAATTTACTTTTGCCCTTTTCACTCTTATCCACACTCTGCTAAACCGACTGCTAGCTTGAAGCAACAAAAAACATGACAAATACTTGCTGAGAGAGAAGGAGCCATTGGACTGATGTGGATTAGGCACACTGTGGTCCCTCTCTGGGTCTGCAGTCTGAAATCAAAACTGGCCAGAACCCTTTGTTCTGTAAGTATCTTCATTTATTTTTTTTAGGATTTGTGTCACAACCTCGGACAAATAGGAACGTCAAAAGGAAACCCTTTTAAAAAAATCAGCCTTCTTGCAAACAAATCTTCTACCTCCAACTTTCTGAGGTTTCTCCTACATTAATGAAAGCACTAAGAGAAAGAACTGCTGCAGTTCACAGCATCTCCCATAAATTTAAAACTATACGTTCATGAAACTGATTTTGCAGAAGCTTATAGCTGGCTGGAAACCTTTGCCTTTGGGCAAATTCTCATCAAAGTTACTGATGTAACTGTCTCTTAAGTGCTTTTTTAATCACTGAGTATTCATCTGTCACTCAGGCTTCAATGCAGTCATTCTTTTTTCTTTATGCTGCCTATGGTTATGTATATCAGAGCAGAAATAACTGAAGAATAGATATCTTATTCATTCTATTTTCAAATGCAGTAGGACTCTATTTTTATTAGAGGGAAATATACCTTTTTCATCACATGTCAAATACAGCAGTCCTAATAATTGCTATTAAACTTAATTGGCAAAGTTCAGTTTCAATAGCAAGATATGTGAAGAGAAAAAGGCTATTGGTAACTGGAAGTGTTATCATTAGTTCTTTGTCTTTATCACAACATGTAGCGTGTCAAAGACTTTTCACTCTAAATTAAATAAATTTCCTTCACCAAAAAAACAAAAGGAGGAATTTCTACGTTGATTTTTTAAACTGAAAAATGAAGGAAACTCCTGCTTCTCTACTGCTGATCTTTGCTAGCTATAATTGCAAAAAAGTGTCTAATAAAAAGCCGTAAGTACAATTAGAGGTGCTCAGGATATAAATTTAATGTATTTCCTTTCTAATACTTCTTTGCAATGCTTCAGAGACCTGTTTAAGCTCCTACATAGTTCACTCTGAGGACACTTGCACTCCCTTATGTCATCGGAATATGAGCTCAGGTTTGTGTTTGCTGTTAGGGCTGTCCAACTCAGTACAGAGTAACAGGATGGAATTAGGAAGGACAAAAAAATCCCATCAGCCCTCAGGAAATGCTCTAAGAAATGGTTTGGATGGAGCAGAGTACTTCCTTTGCGGCCATGCCATCGTTTGACACCTTTAGACTAGACAGGAGAAAGCCCTTGAAGGCACTCAATGGCAAACAATCCTACTTGATGCAGCATGTGACTGATTACATATGACCCGATTCCAGCTGGAACTTCTGTAGACAAAATTTGAATCCCGCTTGAACCAGCCGAACTCCAGCTACCAGCAAGCGTCTGTGTCTTTGTGCAAAATCCTCCCTTTAGACCCTCTCATTAGCTGTGCATTCTCAGTGAGTTCTTTTACTGACCTTATACTCTCTCTTTACAGGTGGTCGGTGAGTGGAGGTTTAGTCGGATCCACTGTGATATCTTTGTAACCCTTGATGTTATGATGTGTACTGCCAGTATCCTCAACCTCTGTGCCATCAGCATTGACAGGTGAGGGCTCCATGGCAGCAAGTTGTATCAAACCCACAGCAGCAAGTCGCGGCCAGCTTTATATGGTCTAATTTTACCTGTAACACAGAGACTTGAAAATGCTGAGAGCTAGTGGTGTTGACATCTCTTGAAGAGTGATTTAGAGGACCTAAACGAGGTCTGAGCAGGGATTCCATCAGAAGCAGACATAGAAACACTGGTCTCAAGAATGTAAATGGAATTGTCTGTATACGTCCCCATTAGTTCAGTCCTTCTGTTTATATACTTTAATAGCAAAGCGATCATCAGTGGGAAGGCAGCAGCTCAGAGAGTGTGGAAGAAAAATGCTGACCCCAGCCTCATGCCTTCCAAAACAAGGAATGCAGACCCCTTGGAGATTCGTGAAACCTGACTTGCCCTCTTGCTGGACCAGGCTCTCAGACACAGTAACTAGGTGTAATTTCCCACAAAGTTTGTCAGCGCTGGCAGAATAACAATAAACTGTATTTGTATCTTCACACTGCAGGTACACAGCAGTAGCAATGCCAATGCTGTATAATACCCGCTACAGCTCGAAGCGCAGGGTCACAGTCATGATTGCTGTGGTCTGGGTGCTTTCATTTGCCATCTCCTGCCCACTCCTCTTTGGCCTCAACAACACAGGTGAGTTGTGATGCCACCTGCAGCCAGCTATTGGCATCTTTCTGGCTTTAGTGGGTTCCCAGATAGTCTTCTGTTACAAGTCAGGAATAAACATGGGGATCAGGTTTTAGGTGTATTGGGATGTGTCCGTCTCTGTTTCAGGTCTCCTCTCCTAGCGTCATCCCAGACTATTTCTGTCAGCTGCTTCTGGATCCGTTTCACCTCTTGCTGTTCCAGACCAGTGTTTTAGACACATCAGAACTGAGGTTGTGCAGAAGTTTACACAGCACTCATCAATGTTACATTAACATTTGTCCACTACAAAAATCAAAACCTCTCTTACATTAAAACACATGAAAAGGAAAGTCATGGGACAAATAGCTTCACTGAGACAGGCAAGAAAGGAACCGGGAGTTCAGCCATCAGTTGCATAGGAAGACTCGATTGTATACAGCATGGGATTTGCAGGCTTCTAGTTAGAAGGCAAGCAATATCCAGGGTCTTCGGGTCGTATGTGACTCCCTGTGACCCAAGGGGAGTTTGCTGTTCTAGTACCACTTCCAGCTGACGCAGTGGTCCCCCCTAGAACCCAAAGCTCTCACTCTCTGGGTACCTCTGTGCCTTCTGAAAGAGGGAGAGAAGAGGGGGAAGCCAGACCTGGCTCCTAGCAGCAGCGACAACAAGCCTGAAACTTTTTGTCTTCCAGACGAGAATGAGTGCATCATTGCCAATCCTGCCTTTGTCGTGTATTCCTCCATCGTCTCCTTCTACGTTCCCTTCATTGTCACACTGCTGGTGTATGTGCAGATTTACATAGTGCTGCGGAAGCGCAGGAAGCGCGTCAACACCAAGCGCAGCAGCCATGGCCTGGACTCGGACACGCAAGCCCCGCTGAAGGTAACTAGACCTCTGCCTTGCTCTCAGCAGTCTCCGTCCCTTCCTCTTCCTGCTCCGCTTTGTTCCCCAAAGCACGTCCTCCTTTCCCCAAATGGCACTGGCTGGACTAGGTGAAATACTGGATCACAAAGGTGAACGCTGTGTCCTGTGCCATTTTGGAGTCCCAGTCGCACAGTGGATTATCAGGTCACTGGCTGGTGCTTCACAGGCCTCCCTGGGTCTCAGGGGATGTTTCATCAGCAGATCTGCATTAGGAGCTGCTTCATTAACCAGGCTGCATTTCCTTTGGCTCTAAGTTTGGGTTAGTAGCCTGACTACAGGCTATACTATTTTCTGAGTCAGTCCTGCTGTTGTGATGAAGAAGTTCAATGGAAATTGTTTGCGTGGCTGGGGTGCAAACTACATCGCTGGTAATGATACCTCTGCAGTGAAAACAGCCTCTCAGAGCATGAGATATGTGTGTAAGTGGAGTCCAGCTGAGCGTGTTAAGTGCGAGACTGCTTGTCAAAACGCTACTCTCGTGGCACATGCAAAACAAGCAGTAGGAATGTATAGTCCCAGAGGCGCTGCCTCCAAATTGCGTTGCCTCAGAGGCCAGTGCCATGTCGAGCAAAGAAGGCACCGAGAGAGGGACAGACAGAAACATTAGCAGATCTTTGCGGTTTCCTTCCTTTGGTGAAAAGCATAAGGGATACTTGCCTCCATCACTGCTTCTTCAGAGTAGTTTTCCATCATTCTTAGCACCGTAGTCACACTGATTAATTTCTGCTTCCTGCCCTGTGTTTGTATTTCCACGTGCCTCCCTTACCAGCTTCCCTTCCCAATTAATATTTGCTTGTGTAACCTCTGAGCTGGTGCTTGCCCCTTAGGACAAATGCACTCATCCAGAAGACGTCAAGCTCTGCACAGTTATTGTGAAGTCCAATGGGAGTTTCCAAGTTAATAAGCGCAAAGTGGTGAGTGTTACAGAGAAGTCGTAGCTTTTCAGAGCATTTAGCTTTCCCCTTTTCGCCTCTCAGGCCACAAAATGAATTTATGTAGGGTGGGAGAAAAATAAACTAAGAACAAAGGTTACCATTCAATCTTAAAATTTAAATATTCTTCCCATTCCTTAGAGTGAAGCAGGGGGTTTAAGATCATAGAGCTCAAAAAGCCAGACTAAGCTCACCTAAAGATCAGCTGTAAAAGCCGTGACATTTTAACATTTTCTGTCTTTGATTTTCTTCTCCTCTCTGTTATTTATTTTAAGTCTTGGACCGCATTGGCTTTGTTGGGTTTTGCTTGTTGATTTCGTTTTTATTTATTTATATTCTGAAAATGAAATAAAATCTACAGGGAGCGGAGACAGTGTCTCTCCCATTTCTTAGCCTCTTTGTGCAATAACGGAGAGTCAATCACTGCAGTTCTGTCGATCCCATCTACCCAAAAGTGTTCTTATCTGTAAACACTTTACAGGCCATTCTCCAAGCACCTACCAAAAACGTAGGGAGGGAGAAGAGGGATTGATTGTTCTTCAACATCATCCAGCTTCACTCTGTAAGGAATGTTCGTTGCTCCTCTCTGTATATTTATCTGTCTTTGTGCTGCGGACATTTGATTCTTGTCCAGGAGCCGGAGAGTCACATAGAAGATATGGAAATGGAGATGGTGTCCAGTACCAGTCCCCCTGAGAAAATCACCATCAAACCAGCGGCACCAAGTAACCATCAGTTGATTGTGCCAGTTGCTTCTAATCAGGGCACCAACTCAACCCTGCAGGCCTTGGACAGCCCTGGGAAAATAGAGAAGAATGGACATGCCAAAGAAACACCCTACACAGCCAAGGTCTTTGAGATCCAGTCTATGCCAAATGGCAAGACAAGGACCTCTCTCAAGACTGTGAGCAGGAGGAAACTGTCACAACAGAAGGAAAAGAAAGCCACTCAGATGCTAGCCATTGTACTTGGTGAGAGTGCACATTGGCTTCCTCTTGTATTTCTGCAGAAAACCAATAGCTAGCCAGGATGAGGGTAGCCAGTCTGAATGTCCAGCGTAGACTATTCTTCCAGACCTCCACAGAAATAGTTTCACTGGATACGTTAGAGGATATGTAGGCAAGTAGGCAGGGTGCTGCCAATAGGAAGGCTACCTCCTTCCCAGCTAAGAACAGTTCCCAGTGCTGTACAAAAGGCTCAGAAAGCTGTCCATCTGTGGGGTGCTCGGACTGCCAAAAGACAGCTAGGTGCAGGGGCAAGAGAGCTCATGGGCTTTCTGGAACACAAAAGGCAGCATAGCTCAGAAAGAAACTGGCATCTCTGAAGGCCAGATTTTTTGATGCAACTGTCCTAATTATCCAAAAAGTTCTTTAATACCTGGATACTCAGAATATAGACTATGAGACCTAACAGACAAACAAAAGGCTTATTCCTTAGGGAAACATTTTTCTTTTATACCAAAACATCCTCGCTGTTCTTATAGTCTCAAAATTTGTCCAGCTTTCAGCAATCAAAATCTGTCTCTTTCCTTTTCCCCCAGGTGTTTTCATCATCTGCTGGCTCCCATTCTTCATCACTCACATCCTGAACATGCACTGCGATTGCAACATCCCCCCAGCAATGTACAGCGCCTTTACGTGGCTTGGATATGTCAACAGTGCTGTCAACCCAATTATTTACACCACCTTCAACATTGAATTTCGTAAGGCTTTCATGAAGATCCTCCACTGTTAAAAGTAAAAACAGCAACCGCATTTTTAAGAATGAGAAAAAAGAAACCAATGCCATTCACGCACACAAATGGGCAGCCATGGAGAGGTCTCGAGCTCTTGTATTGGGCATGAGGCCTAAAGTGTTACACCACTGCCATGCCCATGCGCCTCTTGGTGGGGATGTAACGAGGGCCTTCATGTGGGAGGTCCTCTCATCCCTCAAGGTGATCTTTGGACTCTGGGACACCAATCCCAAAGGCACTTTTCAGAGCTACCCTCACACTGTGTTTAAAGCGGAAGCAAAAATCAAGGCATACTCACTTGATTCTTGCCTGTGGCCATCTAACCTTGAGTGCATTAAACACAGACAGAGCCATGTGAAGGTAGCGATAGGTCACTGCCGCTACTGGCTTGCGTGTTACGTCATTGATACAATTCTCACCAAAGACAAGACCATCTTTTCCGCTTTACAATAGGAGCCAGACAGAGCTTGCGGAAACTCCATGCAATAGCTTTGCCTTCACCTCGAGCTGACTTACCCAGTATTAAACTCCTGAAGCCTTGAGAAAAAACTTTAAGAGGTCCCCAAGCGGGCTAAGAAGGTTCTGCCACCTACAGATCCAATCCCTGCAACAATGTGGGCCTACAAGCAACAGGCAAAAGGAAGAAGGGGAGCATAAGTCTCATGTGGGACCAGTACATCAGTGTAAATATGAATAAATGAGTTGAACAGAAGCCCAAGCCAAAAAATAGAAGGAGAGAAACTAAAGAAATTATATGCATGGTACACATTCAGATCAAACAGGACACCAACTGTCATCTATCATCAGCCAGCCCAGCAGCAATTTCTGCCCACCAGCATTTCATCTCCAGTCTCTTACAAGAAGTTAAAAAACTAGGTGAGGTGTGTTAGTGTGGTGAATGTTTCCACGGAAACATGAAGACAGCGTGCCAGGTGAGGCATCTGCAGCCATGTCCATCTCAGATGTGAACTTGAACAAGTCAGCTAAGTTAGGTCCAGTTCTTCTCACCTCACTTCAGGGTACCATGAAGCCAAGGACCACCTCAGATATGATTTGCCTATGTCTCTCAATAGAGAGAGCGCAGAATAACATCGTGCCTAGTTTAAATTAACAGTAAATGAGATAAAACTGTGTGTTTTAGAAAAAGCCAGAATAAAAGCCCAAGAGAGTCCCTAGCTGGACCCAATCCTGTGTCCGAGTTGGACTGTGGAAAGGTCTGGATGTTCCCAGCATCCCTTACCCTCTGATATCTATTTTTCACGCATTAAAACAATTGAAAACCTATAACAGCATAATTTTACCATGCTGACTCTGGCATTGCCAAATCCACACTGTACTTACTAATTATACTCAGTTCAAAATATATTTTGTAATACCTCTGTAAAGAAACTATAGTAAGATTAATAAAATGACATGGAAATAGGACTGGCTAGAAATTAATGTAGGATCTGGAGAACTAGATGATTACAATAGCCATATGCAGAGGCAGGCTCTGAAGTTCTAGTTACCTGCTGTTTTGTAAAGATGTTAAAATGCAATCTGGAGAGCAATATAATCCCTTTTCTCTCTATGCAGTGTGTGGAATATTCGCATAGTTTCTGTTTCAGGATAGATAAAGACCGCTGCCAAGGGGGCTCTTCTTTATTCTCTGGTTTTCCTAACAATGCTAACAAAGCATTTTCCTGTGGGATGGACTGCACTGGTAGAATGTGCTCCAGCTGTATATCGAGAAGAAATTATGCCAAGCAGCTATAACACATGTTCTCAGTTGTTTTCTGAAACTGAAACAGGACCCCCACCTTGATCCAAAAATTTCCATTCTAAACTTTGCATTCCTGGAAGAGGCCAATAGCCAGTGTTATTAGTATTTAGCCCATGGACTTGTATAACATTTAAACATGGCTCTTCAAGATCTGTTCATAGCTATAAATTTAAATAAAGAGTGATCCTACAGATGCCTAAATGTGTCCCAGCTTAGTGAGGGATTTTAGCATATACTCTCAGCAGAAATAGGTCCTATGTATTAACTGAATAGGAGAGTACATGCTTATCAGAGTGACATTTTATTGACATACATGAACTGGGTGTTACATGTTGCTGTCAGAACAAAATGTTATGAATATGTAAGATGGGACCAGTCACTCTTCTGTCTTAGCATTGTAATGCATAGCTAGGAAACCTTTATAATTTGAGCTGTAATAGAATTACAGGCAAGGGGAAAAAACACTTCTTACAGAAGCACAGGAAACTTTCCAATCCTTTTTTAATCAGAAAATTGGAAACACTAACTCAAGAGATCTCAGGCACACGTTATCTGTTCTTTGTTTCCCCAATTTTAACTGAGCAAGTTTACTCAGTAATGAGAATCAACTCAGACTGCTATTACTTAAAAGATTCAAAGAATAATGTGAAGTCAGTAGGGGTTTTTTGGTGGAAAAATAGTAACAAGCTACTGCTCAATTTTCTAACATATTTACAATCGCAAAGCAGAAAGGTGCCATTTGACTTAGTGAATTAACAGATGGGGAGATGAATCAAAATAGAAAATAATATGCATATAGACAAAAAAAGCTCTAAAGCATTTGGAAGTTGCCATAGGTGATATTTGCCCTGTACTAAAACCTGGTGTGAGCCCTCAAAATAAGTGGAATGTGAATAATGTCTTAACTTTGTGCCATGATTCTATTTTGTGTTCAGTGTTAACCCAGGACAAAATCATCATCTTCAATACAGTACACCTTGTTTGAAAATTTTGTTTCTGAATCTAGATGTGGAACATTGTAGCTCAACTCACCTGTGCAACTAGATGAATAACTCTTCCAAAACATCATGGAGGAAGAGAGCTGCTGAAAAAGGGCTTATGTCCTTCATACGTTTGCTAACTTGGACCAAAAAACCCAGGTGTTGTTTCCTAAACATTAAGTATTTTTTGGGAGAAATTACCTGCAGCCCATCGTTCATCCCAATGACAGTTTAAGTCACTCATTCCTAATACTCCAAACTCAAAGGTATCTTGTGGGAATATCTGTATCCCCACTACCCTTGGAAAGGTGGTAATGTCATGTCTGTTCATCTCCTCTGCAGCAAGTTTTCATTTCCCATAAAACATCTGCTCTTAAGGACAATAAACTAAAGCGCTTTCCACCCATGAATCAAGCCTTCATAACTCTCTTCAAGAGAGGACCAAAATTTATCATCATCTCTGACTTTACAAAGAATAAACTAACGGCAAGAGCAAGGACAGTCTTTGCAATCTGTTTGTACAGCACCTGGCACAATGACAACTAGCTCGTAGTTGTGATGGAAGGTGTTTGTAGAAACTTCTGAAATTATGAGAAGTCTGTTGCATCATACAGGACTCTGAGGCCTCTTGCTCACAGATCTGAGTCTAGCAAATACAGTCCTCACTGCTACTTCCACTCTGGAAAAAATACTGCTTTCCCAAGGACTTCAGATGGTGGGAGATGCTGATGATGGTAAGGGTACTGATATGTTTTTTAAAGCACATTGCTGAGAAGATTTCGTTTCTTTGTTCCTGAAGAAGAACTTAAGACCCTTGCTATAGTCCCTATTTTGTGATTCATTATTTGTAACTGAAGCTTTAGTTCTGCTTATTGAGTCTTCCTGTTCCTGCTTTTCTTCCCTGTGATTCACAGCTCGCTGAAGCCCGCGGGGCTCTCTGCACCCCCTGAACAGGTTTTAATTAAGAAGCTAGCGAATTCTGCCTGCACTGTATTTGGCGCTTGCCTGCTTGCTCCCACTACAGTCATGATACTGTTTATCTTCCTGATTGAAGAGTAAACTAATTACAGTAGGTCTAACCAGCTTATTAAATCCTGCTGAAATAAAAAGGAAAACAGAAAAAAAAGCCACTACCTCTGTGGTGAAAATCTCCAGTGAAAACATGACTCCCTCAAGAGTCAAGAATGTATAATACCCATCACAAGTACATGTGACACCAACAAATGTCTTCATGCAGCACTGTAATTAAATAGAGACTTGCACAAGCTACCCTGATGTTATATGCTTATTTCGTTCTTTTTACCAGAAGCAGCAAACACTGGTGTTTAGCTGTAAGGCGTCAGACTCTAGGGACCTAGGTTATGCTATACATAGTGCACCTAACAGGAAAAGATGGCCTTCAGATGAGATCTTGCATTTTTTCTGACTTGCTTTTCAGATTAGTTGCATTTTTTCTTTCTCTCCCTTATCCCAGTCTATCCTTAAGAATTCTAGCTTTTGTCTAGACTGAAGCTAGGTGAATCAGACATGGGAAAGAAGGGGTGCAGAAAGACACAGGCAGAAAATAAACTGTTCTTAAATGTATCCGTCTCTCTTCTCTTCTAGACAGAAGCAGGCTGGGGAGGATTTGGAGGAGGAAGGGATGAAAAACAGATAAGTACCTAGCAAAGAGCAGTCATGCTGGTACTCTGGCATCGCAACTGCTTCCTGTATTTACTTTTTGGCCATACTCATTCACATCTGGTCCATAGCAGTGCAGGTTCAAGACAAGGATCAAAAGCCACTGCTCTCACTGGGACACCGTTTGTCTACCTGAGCTGTAACAGTTGAGGGAAACAAATACATAGGAGTGAAACATAAGCACCAACCTGCATGAGTTTGGTTGGCAACAATAAACAGTTGTGTGGAATCTACAAACTCGTGATCTCTCTGCATGGAGAAAATAAATAGAAGCTGTTCAGACCACTATGGCACTGCAGACAATTTGTATGATAAATACAGTATTTTTAATGCTGTATTTTATGCAGAAGTTAATATGCCACAAAAAAGCAATTATGGACTTCACTTGGCTAAGCACACCCAATGTAAGAATTCACACGAGTGGGAGTATTTCAGCTGTCCATCTCTGTCCCTTGGTCTTGCATAAAAGGTTTTGGTGAAGGCACTGCATGAAGCTGGCAGTGCTGACGGCGCACTGCAGCTGAGCCCTGTGTGGTAGCTTATGCCAAGGTTAAGTAACTGGCACGTGGAAGTTTTTTCCCTTTTGCATTTCACTTGACCTATATGCTGGAGAACGTCATTAATTCATTTAAGAATATTTATATTTATGTTGCACTTACTGTTGCACTGTTTCCTCAAGCTACCCACTGAAACGGTTGGTAATTATGCAAGAACGAATCCAACAGACACATGTGAACTCAGCCAGGCTTAGCCAGCACAACAGTATAACCTCAGCTTAGACTGCCACACAAATGCAGTTTGTGGATAGTTCTCTCCAAGATTATTTTGTTTATACAAAAAAGAAGAAAAAAAAAGAAAAGAAAAAAAAGAAAAAAATCGCCTTCATACTGCTAGGGTAGAAAACTATGTATCCCCAGAACTAACAAACTGAAATTTCAGTTTAAGGGCCTTTTTGATCCTTGGCATGAACCAAAGGTCTTGGCCTACTAAGTTCTGAACCAACACAGAACAGAAAGATAATCCCTGCCGTGAAGTCTTCAGCTTAGACAGTAACCAGAACATGCAAAATGTAAGTTCAACTGATGCTTAATTCTCCTTGCTGTGTGATCAAACTCTATGCAACCATGACTGACAGAAAATTAGGTGCTCAAATGACTCTCCACCCAACACAACAGAGTAAATGATAAACCAGGACGAAACAATGGGACACACACCAGCTTGTTTTTAGCGTGTCTGGCTGGGGCCTGTCAGGATAAAAGGCAGCTACTATGAGGTTCTCCCTTTCTAAGCCTGTGGACTACAAAACAACCCCAGAAACCACTGCCAGCAAGCACTGTTCACACCATTCCAAAGAAATAAAACAGAACTGATATGTCCATCTCCTGGGGCATTTGAGCGAGTCCTATAGTTTGAGGTCAGGCCTGACAGATTAATGGATATGCTTTCTTCTGCCTGTCTAGCAAAAAAAAAAAAAAACCAAAAAAAAAAGAGAAAACCAGTTGCACTTGTTAAATTAACTCACTCTCTTTAATCAAAGCTTCTTTTAATAATTAAAACTGCTCCCCCAGCTCCCATCTTTCTGACAGTACCAGACCGTCTGCTTCACAGATAACTTTTGGCTCATAAATAACAACTTTCTTCACTAAAGAAAGAGTGACGATGGTGGACTAAATATAATTAAGGTATAATGAATAATTAAGAGACCTGGAAATGCATTTAAAGGGACTTCAGAAGCAAAGCAAAACCCAGGCCCTTTAAATGAGGAAAAACATTCTGCATTCCCAAGCTGACATGCTGGGCCCATGCAAAAAAGTGGGATAATGAAAACAAGTGAGCACATTTAACCAAGCTTAGCATTGCTTCCCTGCTGCATGCAATCAACTGTATCCATAGCTTTGATGAGACTGTAAAGATTACATCACTTAAATCTCAGCTGCAGAATTTTATGCCAGACTTACTGAAGGGAAGCGAGCAAACAGCACAGAGGTTTTGTGCTTGCTCTATGTTAGAAGCCATCGCTCCTGTTTTTAACCAAGCCACTACAGAGATATTAACACACTGCTAGGGGAGTTTGTAACATGGAAGAGGAATACAACATGTTGTACATTAGCAGCAAATTTTATGAAAGCAAAGCAAAACAGATGTCACAAATACACAGAAAGCTGATTAAAATAGGCTCTACAGGGTGATTGTGGAACTCAGCTGCTATCACTTCACTGGAGAGTCTCCTCAACAGAGGACAGACAAGGTACATCAGCCTCTCAGACCCACTGCCCTGTCTCACATGCGAGAGATTCTTCAGCTCTGTGAGAAGCCCAAGTGGGCAGGGGTCTGCGTGTCTCCTGCCTAACCCAGAAGTCAGTAGCGAGAGGTAGCTATGAATCCATGGCTCTTCAGCAACATGCTGGTTTCTCCTGCCCCAACCAGCCCTCTGCCCACACCACATGCCTTCTGCCCCCTCCCCTCCATCATTTCACGCACACCCATTTCAGCAGCATCTTCCTCGCTTTAGCTTCTCACTTTTCACCCAAAGCCTGTTCCGCAGAGAGAAGTGGGGCAGGGAATACCTTAAGGTAGGACGGATTCCTGACCACAGTGAGTCACACTGCGTTTCAAAATCAACAGGCCCCGGGCTCTGAGTGAGCAGAGGACAGGGAGCCGTATAAACCTGTAGCTCAGTCTAGCCAGAAGACAGAGGATCCAAGCACTGCCCAGATCCTTTTTCCTGTGGGACACACCGCATGTAACACGGACAGCAGCAGAAGACTTAATGGAGGCACGGTCGGGGCCTGGCTCCTCAGTGGCAGAAAACACCTCCATGAACCTGGCACACACAGATGTCCTGTTCAGTGTGAAATGCTGCGCTTTTTCTTTCTGCTCATGAATAGAGCAGACTTCAGCATCACTGGAACAAAGCCAGAGGCTGATACGATGGCTTTTAGTAGTGACTACTGCACTTGGGGAAAAAAAGTCATCAGTAGAAGACAAGTGTCCTCACGGACATCTCTGCTTCCTGTCTCCACGCATCTGTGGTTTAACCACTACAGAAATCCCTTTCTATTGCGTGCAGAACAGATGTAAAGGGCTACAAATCTCACTTGGGAGAAAATTGGGTCATAACTTCCGGCTTTGTAACTGCATCAAAGATTTCATAATAACCATTGTTAATATTTAGTAATGCAGCCATGAAGCTGGTTTTCTTTTCAGACCATGGGAAAAAGCAAAAAAACCTGAAAATTAACATTAGCAAGAAATCTAATCTTATCTCCAAACAACAGCAGCAACACAGGAACAAACGGCAACAAAGAAAATCTCTGTGCAGATCTCGTGAGCATGAGCTCAGAGCTCTGTCAAACCATAAGCTGGAAAATGTAACAGGCTACAAAGGAAAACCCAGGAGCTGGCAAATATGATGGAATGAGACAGGTTATGAGCTGAGAGCTTGTCTGTGTGAAGAAACAGGCAGTCAGTGCTAGTCTAAACAAATACACCTGTACATCTCTTTCAGAGTACTTCCTTCCTTTGGGACAGCTTTAGTCAAATAAAAGCGACTTTGATCAGGCATAATTGTTCTAGTTTCCTGGAAAAAAAACCCAGCAAGATTGCAAAAAGCAGCTGCTGTGGTACCTTTAAAGAGACTTGCAGTGTAATGGCATGAGAATGGGTTCACTCACAGCAGGGGACTGCCAATGCCTGGTCTGAAGAGGACGTAAATACGGTGTCATGTGCTCTGGCTTGTAGGTTAAAAACATACTTTTGTGCCCTTGTCTGGCCTGGATTAAATCCATTGCATAAGATGATTCGATGACACATGGAGTTGATATTAAAGAGCTGAACTACTGCTTCTACTTCCCTATGGGCCGTGGGCTGGGTTCACCAGCAGGGAATAGTACAGATAATGATACAGAATGAAAGGGTTTGACCCAAACCAAAACTGGTGAGTTTGGAAATGGGCTACAGAGTCTAAATCTAATGAGTAGGCTGGCTAAAAGCAGAGACATCAGGAAAAATGTTTATTCCTTTGTAGCACTGTACACCCACTTTGCACTCTGTTTTGCTATAAATGACAGTACAAATGCAGAAAAACAGGGAATCAGCTTCTGCAATATATATGAAAGCTGGAGTCTAGTTGCAAAAGTCACACCAAATTAACTGAGGCACGTAGATTTATGATGGAATTATTCTGGCTTGGCAATTTACTGTGCTACGGTAATTGAGTTTGTGCATGTTCTCAGCTGGTGGTAGATGTGCAGTAAAAGGCTCTAGGTTACATTCCTTCATTATGTTTACACTAACATGCCTACCTTGCACTTGCTATGAGTTAAGATTATGCAAAGAGTGATTTACTGTGGCTCAGTTAATGCATGGTAACCTGTTTAGCCGCGGAGATGTGCCTGCGTGTCTGAGCCCACTTATCAAAGGAAATATTCAGGTCTATGTGGCAGTTCTCAGGGCATCTTGGAAAAAACATGTCTGATTGCCTTTTTGATAAACAAGCTCAGTAAATTATTTCAAAGATAAACCCAGAATCACTCAAGAAGATTACAGAGAGTGAAATTCTAGGAACTGGAATGTGATTCAGAGATAGCAGTGAAAGGGAAAATGCTAGTAAATTCTACCTCCTTCTTAATTAAAAAAAGCAAAGGGAAGTTTTCCATGAAGTAGACTAATGTTGAGACGCTCTTCTTCACCCAGAGAGGCTGCCTGAATAAAGCAAGGTGCTCAGAAACAGATACTCAAAGCCAAAAGCCTTAGAGTAAGCTGTCACCCTGCAGTAACAGTCACTGCACTTCCACCAAAGTGGCACCAGCAGTGGGGTAGGGCACCTCCATTCACAGGGGGTTCATCCTGGCGTGTCCCTGTGCTAGAGGTGAGAGCAGAGGCCTTAGGCAGTATATTTACTGCCTGCAAGAGGAGGAGCTGACTGTATGCATACGTGTATGTGCACAAGCATGCTGGACAGGCTAATTCGTAAGCAGAAAAGATATTTTTGCAATAAGACTTGTCCCCTAGCTGTCTTTTCACCCTAACTACATGTTCCCCAAGAGTCTGAAATCCATGTTCGTGTTTGAGGCATAATAAGTGGATTTGAAATTTTCACGTCTGTCTACAAATGCAGTTAGGCCAAGCCATGGCCCAGAAGTGAGACAGTCCCATGCTTGTACAGCACCCAGGGTAATGGAGGCTGTGCCACAGCATGGCAAGCAGTGGTACAAAAGCTTTTACTTGTTTCTTTTGGGATCTTTGTAGAACACGTTTTCAGTTTTCTCCCCTTTTTGCTTTTAGAAGACTAATAGTGGAAGAAACTGACAGCCCTGATCTGAGCTAAACCAAACAAAACCCAGTCCCTCTGGTTATTTAGATCTTTTAGGGAAATCCCTCCTCTTTTGATCATTCCTCAAAGCAGAAAGTCTTCAAGTAAACTCCATGAGGGAAGTTTTCACCTTCCAAGGAGCTGCCAGTCAGTGACTGTGGCAGTGACAGAGCCCATCGGACCCCTGGTCTGTCTGGACTCCAGACCTCTGTCTGCAGACAGAAACCTCTGCTCTCTGGCTGGCAGATGCAGTAAGCAAAGAGAAAAATCACTGAGGAAAAGAAAAGGAGCTGTGAGTCCTAAATACCAGTCCTCTACCAGTGGAGAAGGTGCAGTCCCACCCTGAGACCTCAGCCCAGGGAATCCCATCAGGAGACCCCAGAGCACAGCCTGAACACTTATGGGAAGGGTTGGCACACACCGAGAAAAGAAAGGCAGAATGAATGCACGACTGAGCCTTACCTGAAGGACACCTGGGCAGCACAAGGATGAATTTTAGAGGTGACTGATAACTAGTGAACACAAAGCACACATGACTTCCGCTATCAGAAATGGGAGAAAGCATTCTCCTCTTCACAGCATGAAGAAAAGTGCAGACACAGCCTCCTAGGCAAATCGTCTGAAATTGCCTGTAACCTCATATAATCCACTTGCCTGAACCCCCTAAACAGTCCGTGCTTTCTGCATGTCACCCAGCATGTTCCAGATACCCCAGTTCCTGACCTCATTCACTAATTCTTTCCAAAAGTGGCCTTACCCTGCTGTGGCACCCTTCCCCACATACCAAGTTTTAAACCTTTTAATCGCTGCTGAAAAACAAAGATGTGATCTTTCAGCATGGAGACTGCGAAGAGGAGATGAGCTGAAATATAGGCAATAAAAACACTAATTTGGAGTCATTTCCCTTCTCAAGTCCTCTGTTAGCTTTAGGACCAAAAAATCCCAGTAAAATTTGAGTAGAAAAGCCAAAGCTTTCTAAAGAAGCAGATTTCTTCCTGAAATCAGAGTGCAGCTCCAGTTCCCAAGGAACTAATCCTTGCTGTTTAGCCCATGCCGCTCATGGGCCCGTGCCAATACACCCAGAGCACAGTTCACTTGACATCAAGGTTCAAGGAGCAAACCTGGCAATCTTAAGCATCTGTTTTGTTTGCTTGGTTTAAGGCTGTATTTTCTCTCAGCCTAGATCAATACTGCATAAAAGAGGCAATTTATCAGTTGTGCTTAGCTGCCATGGCCCATGAAACCCAAATGGAGATGAAAGAATTAATTATTGCAATTACCCTGGTCTGTGCTGATGGGCTGCAAGTCAACACTCCAGCACGTGCACCTGCCCACAGGACAGGGTCAGAGTAGGACTGTGGAAACCCACACACCTAGTAATGAATCCTAGCAAACATTGGTCGCTCTGTCCATTACATTGTCCATACATTGGATGTACGTAATGTAACGTTTGGATATTTTCCACTTGAATACCACCGTATGTCTGGATACCAGGCACAAGCTGAGAGGTGTGCTAACGTAGCACGTCCCTTCCTTCCTCACTGTCCTGGCTGGGCCCTAACATGCAACTGAGAAGATGAAGCAGTAAGCACCGTAGAGCCATTCTCAAGGCAAATGCGGTGCGTGCCGCACTGAGCAGCTCCAGTACGCAGCAGACTCTCAAGGGCAGCAAGAGGTCACGTACAACCTTCATTTGGCAAACTGATCGTGCTAGGTAAAAAGGCCAAACAAAGCTGCACTAAGCTGGGGAGGGAATGTCAACTTCTGTTAGCGTGCACAGCCATTCACTTCTAAATTAATAAAAGCTCCTCTGCTCAGATCCAAAGGCTGAAGTGAGTTTCCTCTGTTGCTGCTGTATGGATATGTTTATCCAATTAGGCTTGTGAAATGCCCATTTAACCCAGCCCTTCATCAACATGAAGTGTCTTGACATCCTGAACATCTTGTTAACGTGAAAACAACCTTGAAAGCACCTCTTTTCCAAGAACCTCACCAGATTTTGGATGAGTTCCACCTTTTCCTCTGTTTTTGTCTGTTGGTTTATTTGATGGTGGTTGTTGTTGGTTTTCTCCCTGTTACTTTTTAAAAATGTCTCAGTGGGTTCACGTCCTGTGACATTTTCCTGCATTCTCTGGAGTCTCTAGGGATGAGCCATAAGCAGAACACGACTGTGTTCAGTCAAAAGGAGGAACATACCGGCCAGCAAATAGACCTACTCAGCTCTCCTGGGAGAAATCATGCTGGGCATTAGACAACAAATATTTACTCAAAATAAAGGCAGGTCAGTCTCAGCAAAACCTTTTGACAGTCTGGAGTCTTTTCCAAAAAGACAAATTAATTCCCTGAACTCTGTATAAGGATTTTATTTTCTTTTCCCCTGCTTGGAGAAAGCTTTGTCCAAAGAATGGCAATAAAATCTTCACGGTGATAAGAACACTCCTCTGCCTTACTAATAAATAAGATCATGCTGATGAGCAGAAAAAGTGCCATGGAATGAGTCCAGATATGCCCCAAACTTAACATTCTGTCAAAGCTGGATTCTATCAGTATCCATGATGTTTCTCTTTTTCTAAAGTAATGACACTGTGCCACAGGATTAACAGCAGCAAACAAAGGCTCATTTTATTCTTTATTGCAGCTAATTACTGTACCTCTTTATTGTTGACCCCGGCCTAAACTTCCTCTCTATAACTATAATGGAATCTTTAACGTCATATTTTCTAACTAGTAAGGTTGTTTGAGTTTTTTGTGGGTTTTTTTTTGTTTGGTCTTTATTTGTTGTTTTGGTTTTTTTTAAATTCAGAAGCACTGTTACCATGTATCTCTAGGACGGAGAGTTAAGCCATGTGCATGGCTCTTAAGCCACGAGAGTTAGCTGAGCTCTCTGTCCATTGGATGATTTTGATCTTTTATCTTCCTGATTTTTCATTTTTCAAACCAGATTTTTTTAAAACAGAAATGAAGCACTTACTCATTAAATAAACAGTAATTCATCGTAGCTGCATGTTAGTTATGCGATTCGCAAATTGCCTCTGTTAACTGAATTATGCAACTCACGCAACTCAGTATATCATAAAAAGGTATTCTTATTTTAGAGAGTAAAAAAGCTTGAGGATATTTGTTCCAGGAGTTCACACATGTCCCCCTTAATAAGTGGCATTAGACAGAAGGGAGCTGTAATTAAATCAGAGTTAAGCTTGTCACACCGATCCCGTGTGGAAATTGATTAACTTAAGCTAAGCATAAAAAAAGGTTAATTCATTAAACGGTTGCACTTTTGCAGGTTTGGGACCCAAAACGCCAGTCTGGATACCTGTGTCCATAAATTCGAACTCTACTGGGTAAATCTGAGACTCATTTAAAGAAAAGCTAGTGCATCATGTCCTTGCAAAAGCAGAACAATTTCTTAAAACGCAGCAGTACTTAGTGACTCACAACAGCATCAGCAGTCTTTCCTGCCAACCAAACAGAACGCAGCTTTTCAACATGGATACAATGAGCAACTGCCTCTACATCATTATGTGATTAATTCTATTCTCGTAGGATTTTATTCTATTTGTAAATCACCTGCGCAAGAGTGTTTGGCCCATAATCCAGGGCTTGGTAACATAAAAATGAGAATGTTTTGTGTATTTCTAGTTGGGACTGATTATTTTAAGGTGCAAATGTTTACATCCTCATTTAAACTACAGCAAGGAAGATATAGGAACTCTACAGATATACAAACTCTAGTTTGCTTTTTTTTTTTAAACTGTAAGAATGGTGCAGTGAAATGAATTGCCCATGGAAGCGATCTCTGTAACTGATAGTTTTTAAGGCCAAGTTAAAGGAATGCGTTTTGGGGATGGTTTTATGTGGAGGACAGGATAGTATCCTCAGGGTTCCTTCCAGCTGTATTCAAAACACTGCTATTGGTACCACCAGTCCTTGTCAGAGAGCGAGCTATTCACTTTTAATAAAGACAATGTCCTTGATTTCTTCCATGTTTGAGTCAGCTAACCTGTTGGGCTAGCAGTACTTCAAAGAGGAGAGAATTATTATGGATTGAGTCCATAGGAGAAGGTTTGTATGGGATGGCTAAGTCGGCTTCTTCCATTATCTCATACCGCTTACTCTGAAGGCAGAGCAAAATGCAGGTCCAAGCTGAGGGACACGAGACCTCTTTTTACAAAATCCTATTATCAAGTCAGATGTGTTGTGGGGTTTTTTTTGTTTGTTCTCCCCCTACCTTTTCTTTTCCTCTGCTTCAGCAAGTGTGTTTTAGGCCAGAATTTGGCATAAAAAACAAGTAGAGTTTTCTGGGCCAGGAGAGGCTGCAACACAGACATGAGAGAAAGCATTTGCAAGTTTTCGCTGAATGAAGTGGAAGATCTGCAGTACCCTGCATGGAAGCAGTGCTGCAATCGCATCAGCCTTTGGATTCAGGGCAAGAGAGGCAATCTCTTTCTCTCAGTTTAATACTTCCAGCTCCTCCTGCCATAAACTCCAGTTCTCCGATCAGTCTTTTCTGCTCTCATCCTGCCCCTCGTTTTTACTGGACCAGGTGGCAGCTGCATCCTCTTACTATGCATCCTATCAAGAGATAACAGTAACCAGGTTAGGTGATCACTGCTAACTGCTCGCTGATTTGGTTTATTGGCAAATGCAGTGATCTTACTGTAGAAAGAGCACAGATGCTGCTCTGCCTTCATTCGCATGAGGCAACTCTTGTATTAGGCAGGCTTTCTTATGGTATCTCTAACGGGAGCATGCCAGTGTCTCAGCATTTCTGGGATTTTAGCCCAGAGGCGCAAAAAAAGATGTTTTCTTTCAACGAGGAAGGCTAGCCTGGGAGCTTCTCTTGCGCATGGTCCTTGCCCTGCCTATGGCAAATGTCCCAAGCACAGCTCCACCAGCTGCTGACCACACCAAACACAAGGCAGCTTCTGCTGGGAAGCAGCTTTATGGTTCTGAACCCCTGAGACAGTCTACATTACTCATTATAGTAGGGATATACATCTCTTTTTCTGGGCCTTGTCTGGGTACAAAAGACTTTTCCAAAGACCAGAGAGGGTGTGAGGAGCAGAAGACTGAACTGCCAAAGTCAGAGTCTGAACTATGATCTCTCCTCACCAAGCTGCCTCCATGCCCTTGAGCTCAGGCTGCTCTGGGGCCATAATGACGCTAAATATTGTCAAGCTTTAAAAAAAATAATTGTCGGATTGCGGTTTGGTGGTTTGGTTTGGGCTTGGTTTTTTGTTTCGTTGTGGTTTTTTTCCAAAATAAAAGAAAGAGGGGTTATAACTAGGCCAGTAGCAAATTACAGAAGAGAAGGGTTTCATGCTGTGCTCTAAGCCAGAGTAAAGGAAAGTAGCAGCTGATGAAAGGATCAAAAGATGTTAAACTTGCTGGGGATGAAATGCCTGGTAGGAGAAAACAGCAAGCGCTCCTTGATACCCAGTCAGGCACTTTTTTCCATTACTCTAATGGAAGTTAGCTCACACCTGCATGCAGTGATGGAACTGGGTGGAGAGCTGCGTTTTGAAATGATACATGGTTTTATTTCAACGGAAGAGGATGAAAATACTCCCTAAAGCTGGGGAGTAGCACAGGGAAGTGCTGGATAGTCTGGAAACAGAGCAGCCAGAGCAGGATTAAAATTATGTCAGGCCATGAAAAGCTTCTGAAGGGAGTAAGGCACGTCTTACGCTGACATCTGATACAGTACGTATCCTACAACCACCTCCTTGTAATAAAAAGAAACACATAGAATTCACTATTTCTTCTTACACTGAAATCACCCCCTCCTACATTCACATCATTGCTGTCAGAAACATCTTGATTCTCCACACCTAAGGGGCCATGGAATAAACCAAGCATTTCTGCTAAAAATAGACTTTTTTCCAAGCTGTGTTTATTCAGATCTCTTTTCCTCCAAAATACAGGATTACTTTAATTTTAATTTAATCGTATATCTAGATAATTCCAGTACTGCCAAACAAACAAATTGTAGTCACAGGGAGGCAGGAGCTTTCCCTCCTCCAGAGTTCCCACTGCTGAGAGAGGGCCTCTTAGGGAAGCAAACACTGGAAACACACACAGAAGAAAGTAGTGACTTCAAAAGGTTTCTGCTCTGAAAGTCCACTGCTTTAGAAAACTTTAAGCGAAACAGTAGAACTGCCTATAGAGTTGAATGCTGCTTAACCTGAAGCTGTTTGGGTAGAAGGACAAGACAACATCACACACACAGAGAGCCTTTGAAGATCCACTTACGTGATAAAGTATGTCAAGCAATTCAAGAGACAGCAGGGAATGAAAAGGTCAAAGTTCAGACAAATTTGGGTCATCTGAAAGATCTGAGATCTTACACCAGGGTGGAGACAGGATAAAAATTAGGGAGTTTGAGTTTTAATGAAGGTAATTTTTAAAAACAAGAAGAGAGTAACAGACACAATAGGGAAGAAAAGCAGTGTGCATTTACAAGCAGACACGTGGGATCTCACACAGGGGGTGCAGTTTGAATGACTCTGTGCTATGACCATATGATATTATGACCAGATTCATACCGATAGAAGGGATCATTCTGCAAATGAGATGCGACTGGGCATGCAGGTAGTATCAGGGATGGATTTGCGCTGAGAAAGGACTAGAGCTCTCCGATTCCTTCATAGAGGATGACAGCCACCTGCCTACATTGAATTAATGCAGATATCTATTTTTGTGGGCAAGATGTTTTTTTCCCCTCACCCTCTCCCACTCCGGACCATCCTCCTGCCACACTACGCAGTAAAGCGGAATGATCTGAAGGGCAAGAAACACTGAAATCCTTTCATTCTTCTGCCTTTTGTTACAAACGACTTTGCAAATGAAACACAAGATGATGATGGGAAGACAGTTTCCTAGAGCTGGAACTGGATGAACAAGTTGGGAAACCTTGAAATTGTAGAGATTTCATTCTAGCTATTGCAAAGTGCCAACTGTGGGGCTTGATTCTGTCTCTGGACTTCCCAGAGCTGCAGTGAATACCAGACTATGCACTTTTCTTTCAGCTGAAAGAAAGGAGTAACCGATTGCTACAGCTGTAAATAAAAAGGACAGCCAAAGGGAAATATCGTCTTCATAGAAGCAGTTTCTCCTCCTAGCAGAAACAATTGATCTTCCCTTCTCCCATACTTTTACAGCGTTGTCCGTTTAGACCAAAGTTGCCTCAGGGCAAGAAGCACTGCTACTTGCTGTGCAGGCACCCAGCGCTGTTCAGCATCCAGCACAATGGGACTTCAGCATCTGTTCTGCACTAATCCTCCACAAGTATCAATAACAAAAACAGTAGGAGAAATTCCAAAGGCCAGCAAAAGATGAACGGATGTGTGCTGCAGTGAGATCTATTGGGAATTTTTTTCCCCAGAAAGACTGTATTTCTCTGTATTCAAGACTGTCCTTTTTCCCAAAGAGCCATTTTGATCAGTGAACTAGGAATGATAAATTGCAAACTGCTGGAGTACCATAATCATGTACTTGTAAGTGATGGTAGTCCTTAGTCTGGAGAACAATCTCTCACGCAGATTTTCCCTTCAGTTTTGGAGGGGGGATGAGACAGTAGCAATGACTTTCAAATCCTTTCCTCTAACCCTGTTCCTAGGAGGATCACAAGACTTGTCTCATGGTGCGTGCTAATCATAAATTAAAATTAACCCTCCTCAAGCCAGATGCATTCTACAGCTCTCCTCTGGAAGAAATTCAAATATTGCAAGCATGCAGAATCAGTGAGAGATAAGTCTGTTCCGGTGATCTCTCTTCATAAATGATATGACGCTTCCTTTTTTCCCAGAATAAGCCTTAGGACCAATCCTGCTGTCCCACAAGATTCATAGCTGCCCTACGGCACTTGTGTCAAGAAGAGCTCATAGGCCAGTTCTGGACAGCCAGAACAAGTTCCAGTTGTGATATTTGTTTCAGATCAGAAAAAAGCCAGAGCACTGTCAACTTACATTAAGCATTATTTTGAATCCAATAGTATTGAAACAAAAAGATCTGGTGCTTGATTAATACAAAACATAAAGGCAAATGGAACGATTTCATTTCAAAACATTTTACTGTAAAGAGTTCTCCACAGAAGACCTGAACTTTTTACTGAAATGTCCACAAAGCATTTTGATTATGACAAAACCATCTCTCCTGCAAGCAAATTTTTCATCAGAAATTTTATTGCTCCATGCTACACATGACAAATCACCACTTCCTCACTTTCTTTTAGTTAGGTTGTAAATTTCTCAAGTGAAAAATTGTTTATAGTCAGATACAGCACTAAGAAAGCAGACAGCACTTAAGAAATCAATAACAGCCCTAGCTTTCACCCCCCCTGGTAAGCACGCGAGATGCGGTAAGACCATTCCTTGGTTCTGTTGATATATTTACTCTTTACTGAATTTATTTGCATGGCGTTTGTTAAGAACTGTATGTGTTAAAAGTCACACCCTGGCCCTTTCCCCACGAATCTCCTGGACAGAAGCAGCGGAAATTGAATGCAGGCAGCTGGTTCAGTATGCCCAAATTACATGACAGTGAATTAATGGAGCATGGTGTGGCTTCAGAAATAGCTCATGGGAATCAGATCAGTGGTGCCTTCAACCCAATACAAAGGGCAGTAGTAAAGCAATGTGAGAAACACATACTGGTTGTGTATTTTTTTTAAAAAAGCCAGTAAAAGCTGTGATTCAGTCTCCTAACCAGATCCATATAGAAATATCTTAAAAGCACCCCCCTCTCCATACGTCAGGAGCAAGGATTTCATTAGCTAAAGGCATCTGAAATTGCCCGAGAACCTAGTCACCTCTCAAACTGATTCTCCATCATCTTCGACCATACATAATGCTGAGTAAATGAAAACCACCGTGAAATCAAATTAGTAATGAGTTATAATTACACATTACACATGTGCGTCTGTAACTGCAATATGCCAGAGATTCAGTCTGTCAAGGTTTAATTCGGCTTTCAGTTTCAAAAGTACAAATTGCAGAAAACTCAGATTTCATCTATGTTAAAACCTTTCTACCATGCACAGAACTACCATAAGCCAAACATTGCTCCTTTTCACTGTAAGATGTTTCATTTCCAGAAGGATTTGAGCAACACAGAAAGAGAAGATTTTGAAGAGCAATTGATTTGAAACTATCCCTGTGGTTCACTCTGGCTGGGACTCCTACATGACACAGAGATGTTCAGGGTAGCGCTCCTGAGTCATCCCATCTGGAGGCAAACAGTACAAGAACAACACTCTCTAGAATTCCCCGACATGAAACGCCAGGTTATGAAGAATAATGATATCATGGGGAGCCCTGCCATTTGAGATCACTGACAGGTGGGTGCTGCACAACACTGTTCACCAATGGCACTTTTCAGATCAAAAGAAACCTCTTCTGATCCAAGACCACAGGTCCAAAGAAAGCCAGGGCAAATTTGGCCTACATAAGGCTTATGCAAAATAGAACGTGCCCCTTCCTTTCTGTTTCCTATCTACAGATCTCAGTCTTTACAAATACAGCGACCTTCCCAACACTATCACAGAAAATCACCTTTTCTCCAGGTATTGGGAAAGCTCCGTCTACTCTCCCTCCTGCCCCATATGCAATAGAAGAAATAACACTGCAGAAAATCAGATGTGCAACAAGGAGATGAATATGAAGCTTTCTGATACTACTCTAAGATGAGTTTAGAGTGCTGAGAATTTACTGCTGAAAGTGCTGTACAAATGCTCCAAACAGGGGCAGGCAAGGATCCTCAGCACGCATGGTTGCCTTCCATCCTGAGTTTGGGCACTGGAGGCTGTGCCGAGAGCTATCCCTGCAGTTCAAGGCCACAGGCAGTCCTTTCAGTCCACGCGAGACTCAGCGGAGAGACATTGCTAAGGCTAATGAGAGAGGAAACATCTTGTGCTGGAGAAGCGCTTACACTCGCCTTCCTGAACAAGGTCAGTGACAAAGTGAGAAACACCATTCTGTTCACCCAAGCAGCTTTGGATACCTGAAAGAAATTATTTTTGTGAGGCCCAAGGGTCAACAATTTTGGTATTTTTAAGAGTCTAAACAGCACGCTCAAGAAACGAGCCATTTAGAAGATTTATGTCCTGTTACTGCTCCCTTCAAAAGACACTACTGACATGTGCTGCCTTGACTGTCAGCGTTGGCAGTTCTTGGTTAAGAACATGATATAATCATCAGTATATTTATCAGCAGGGACAAAAGACTAAAATGCATTTGAACAAGGGAAAAAGGGCGGGGATGGAGACCTACGACTAATTTTAGAAATAACAAGCTGCAGGTTGCACAGTCACAAAGCGGAGGCTGGAATGCAGTTTTACAGAGTTTATAAAGACTCATTTAATTTCTATAGAAACTTAGCAGCAAACAGGTAATTTTCTCTGCAAATTGCTTCTATCACTTCTGTAACACTCTGCAAGAGGAATGTATTTCCCCTGTGTCTTCTTAATCCCCTGTTATTTTCATTATAAATTTAATTAAGCTTTTCTAGAGAGCATTCTATGATATACGAGCTGAGTTTTGTTTTTCTGTCAAGAGTGATGGCAGAAATGAGCTGCTGAGTTATGTGGCAATTGGATTGCTTTTTTCTGTGTAAATATTTCAAATGATATTAAGCAGTGGAGACATTCACTTTCCCCAGCTGAATCAATACAGCTAAAGTTAAGAGAAGGAGCCGTATGGAAAAAGTCTGAGTGCCTGAAGTATGCCTTCCAGCCAGCCCTTTCCTCCTTTGGACGATGCCCGCAGCTGCCGTTTTGCGGAACATCTCAAGAGCAGATTATCTCTGTGCAAACCAGGTAAATGCATGCAGCTCTAGGACCAAAGCTTCAAATGCAGCAATCTGCACAGCAGAAATGAATCCAGAAGAATATCCTACTTTTTGTTGTGAAAGTGGCGTTTAAAGATCTCCCCTAGATTAGAGCACAGCTGAACACCGCTTCCTCGTGATAGCTTTTTCTTTCTGTGCTGGCCCTCATTGCAAGATATTATTATTCCAGGGAGGACTCTTCTGAGTGTCCTCTTTGTTTTACTTGGGGCTGGTTACCAAGCAACACATGCTGTATTATCGATGTTCCATTAGAACGCAACTTGAATGGGACATTTTTTGTTTTGGTTTTCTCCTTGCAAATTTTAAAGAGAAGATTTATTCTAGGCTAATTCCCCATTTCTAACATCCTGCTCATTTCATACAGTTAGTTGACACTCTTGGATAAAATTTATCAAATTATAGGATTACCAGTGTCCCGAGTAACACAAATTGTGTCTGAAGACAGATATTATTATAATTACCATTTATGCTACCATGCATAGGTCCTCGAAACAGAATCTAGGCTGTCTTGTGTGAAAACCAAATCTACGCTCCTCCCCCCCAAGTCCCAGTTTTCCATTTTAACAAAGTGACAGTTGAGAACATCTGCCTTTGTTCCTGTCTGATAAGCAGCTGGTGGAATCAGTGATACAAGAAAGCCAGAAGTTTTGCAAAGGCTTAGCACTCACAACTGAGTCCAGATTTCTGGAGACCCATACAACCTGATTTCTCTATTTCAGCTGCAGGATTTTCAGAGCTGGACATAAACATCAAGAATAAAACCCAAACCATCCTTACCGAATAATTAAACCTTTAATACCTGTTGGTGCACAACATTTATGAGGGATTCTGGTATCCCAAAACATTTCAACTTCGCTTCCCAAGAAGAGGGAGAAGCAAGAAAAGATCATGCGATATTAGCTGACATCACAGTCGAATATGTAAAAAACATACTGATGCTTAAAAAGAAAAAAAAAAAATAAATCCTTCCTTTTCCATATCACATTAGCACATTCCCCAACTGCTTTCCTATTATTCCCCTCGTCTTTCATAAATGCCATCACATGTAGGAACACACAGAGATCACCAAAGAAGTGCATACATATGGATAAGGCATGGGGAAGTGAACCATGCTGCCTTTAATTCTCATGTCTCTACAACTCAGTAAAGGCACCAATTGCGATCAACGCAGACAAGCTGAGAAACATGCACTGTGCACAGCAGGCAGAAGTCACTCCTTCAAACCTCACTTCCCCCTGCCCCCCGCCATCTGCTACCTGGAGATTAAAGGGAGTAAAATGAACACCACAGGTTCCTGTCACAAATTTGAGCCCTTGAGAGCGTGCACTTAGAAAAGAAAAAGAATTAACAAAGAACCCCCAAACCCGCAAAACCCCTCCCTGGACTGACTTCATGACTACAGTTACTGCTGAGATTTTGGGTTGTTATTTGAGCTGTTGGATTTATTGCTTTTTTTTTTCATTTTTTAAGACATGACTAGTACAGGGAGACCAGTATTCCTGCTGCCAGTCACATCCATCATCTTGCAGAATTTCAAGCATCACTGCTAAGAAAAACATCTTCAAAGTGACATCAGAGTAAAAATGTCACACCAAGGGAGAGATATCTGTCTATGCCTCAAACTTTTTTAATGTTATGCCTTTGACAGCTTTACAACAGCTAAACAGCTTAGGTCTCAGCGAGAGATTTCGAGGCTCTTTGAGTATGAGAAGTATGACATTTTAATTAGAGGCGAAGCTTGCGATTTGCTACAAACACCCCTCTGTTTGAGGCTAAGCATGAGGAGTGCTCTTTCTGCAGCACAGCACGTGGCACCAATGGCAGCTGCACGGGTTTGAGTTCTGCTTTTCCCCCCCAGAGCCCCAGGCACCACTGTAGTCAGCACTACTGGTGCTAATGGGGCCTTTCCACAGAGAAACCACTTGTCCTCTCCACCCCACCCAGGAGCCACTGCCAGCAGCAGGTTGAGTTTAGGATCATCTTAAACTTTAACACAAAGGCGAAGCAAAACGGGCCTCACGTGATAACTTTTTCAGCAGTTTCTTCCTTCTCTCTCTCTCTCCCCCCCTGGAACCCAGGTCTGTGGTTTCTCCTGTCTGCCACGTTCTGTGAGCATCCCAGCAGACGCCCGATAGCTATGAGGCTGGCTGGGCCACCAATCTCCCAGGCTCCTCCTTGTTCTGAACTTAAGAGAAAGGATGCTCACTGTGCAACCCTGAGAACTCTCTGGAGAGAGTTGGAGACAGGAGACAGCTTTGGAGACAGCTCACTGCTGCCCAACTACAGTTAAGCAAAGAAAAGATGTACTTGCTTCAAAATACTCCTGTGAAATAATGAAGCTAGGGCACCTCATGAGAATGTCTGAATGTGAGGTGTTGAAGGACATCCTTATGGGAGCAAAGTTTAACTATTTCCACTGCAAGTGTTACTATGAAGGAATCCTCCCCCAGAATGTGCGGGTGGGTGTTAGCCAGCCAGCCATTCCCAAGTTTGCAGTTGTTGATGACATGTAATGCAATTTGCCTTTGGTATGCCACAGAATCCAAGAAGGTAACTATAACATCAGCAAGACGTGTGGAAAGGTATTGTCTTTTTCAGTTTTCTGTGACATGAAGCCATCAGAAATAGAAGATATTAGCCACAGACCTGCTATCTGAATGATATAACCAATATAACCATCTTGACTGCCAAGCTTACATCAAGGCACTGAGAAAGCACAGAGAACAGACAGAAGAACAACTGTATCATTTCAGAGCTCAACAATTGTGACTAGTTTCAGTGCATTAAATTGCAGGCTTTCCCTGATTAATGAGAAATGGATATCCCCACCCAGGCACCTCTGTGTGTGAAAGGTCCATTGAAGGAGGGCGGCATTCTGAGAGTCACTTGGGACCTTGGCCTTTACTCTTCAGTTAGCTGTCTTCTCTCAATTCCTTGGTCACTGACTTAATGCAAAAGATGTCATTATCCTCTCCCACTTCAACTGATGAGTAAGAAAAAGCATCAGCAGCAGAATAGCCTCTTTCAAAACGCTGCCTGTGTCCATGCCCTGGACTGAAGACAGGGCATATTTAACAGCCAACACTGGGAAACAGCTCTGGATTTCAGAGCTAGGCTTCAAAGCTAAACAGATGGCTTTAGCTCTCTGGCAGGGAAATACTATAATGGCTAAAAAAAGATCGGGGACCATACTGAGAAAGTGACACTCCCCCTTCATCTGAAGTGCAATTCTGCAGATGTTCTCTCTGTGCATAGTGCCCAATTCTTACAAAATTGAACATCATCCATGAACAAGAACTTAATTGGGAGTCATCTGAAATAATACAGTTTATGCATGTGCGATCTTTATATTACCCAAGGCATCCCCAGGGAGATACAACTGGGGAAAGAAAGGAAAAAAACTAAGGAGATATTAGCACAGGTGACTGAAAGTTCATTCCATATTGTATGGTGGGTTCCTTTGTCTCAATTACAGCAGCCTCTAATGCTGCTCTGTACATCTGTATTATGCGTTAGTATTTTAAGTCACTGTAAAAATGAAAGTGAAATTAGTAAAGGTTGGGCTTTTTAATCTTCTCAAGATTTGGGTGTTATCAAGCAGAGCTTAATGAATCACTTCAACTTTTTCCATAACATCATCCGTTTCCCCACAGAAAATGGTTCAATTGAAAACAACATCAACTATATCCCTTCATAATGTAATAAAATTAAGTCTCTTGTACGCAGACAGAAGAAAACCTTTTTTGGCATACAGAAAATATGGAAGTTTTCCTTCAAGATCTGAAGGCAGGTAATTGCAAGGCCATATTGCAGACATGGTAATTGTATTCCCACCATGCAAGGCAGGATACTGGACAGCCCATTCAAGCAGCAGGCAAGCCTGGAAGCCAAAGACTTCTATACCGTGGAACAGAGAGAGTAAACTGAGCAGCTTCCCGCTTTTGTGTTTCAGTAAAGGACCTTGCTCCTGCATCTGCCGTTCTCCAGAGCTGCAGCTGATCCTGCTTCTCCCACAGAGAAGCAGCCCATAGCCTGCCCTTGGGGATGTAGCCTGGCCCCCGTTTCTACCCAGTTTATCTAATGTACTCGTGACATGTTCCACTGGTCAAATGTCAAAAGGAAAATAAATGCATGAGAAGTGACTAAAAGATTTTTAATAACAGGCATTATCATTACAATCATCCCTCCTGATCTTTTATTTAGCGTAGTCCAGAGAGGTTCAGTGGGTTAAAGCTAATCTAAGGAAAAGCATGCTGTATTAAACAATGAAATATATTTATGACTCACGCATCACAATATAGCTTAGCTCTCAGAGCATTTTAAACCTGAAATTCTGCTCCGTTCTGATCAAACAACTGCCAGCTTTTCCTGGACAACACGCATTTCTCAGACACACCAACTCTAGAGGAAGCCACTGAACAGAACTTCCCTGTATTTCCCAATTGTAGTTGTTGGCCAGAGCTCCCTCTCATATGCCATTCACCCTTGTTCACATGAGGTACCAGTACAACATTTCCAAATGGCTAAAGCACTAAAGATGACACTGGAATACCAGCAGAGCAAACAAGAACAATTACTGATGTTCAGCTAGAGGAGACGGTCTCCAGCACAGTCATGTTTCTTTTCAGCCCTAGCGCAGCTACTGGAGCTTTACCAGCTGTCTGTTCAGACCTAGTAAGCCTGTTTGTCTGGAGCCCACCATTCTCTCACTGTAGGAAACAAATTACGCGTTTGCATTATTGCTTTGGCTTGCTTGCTGGGACCTGAAGTGTGCTGCATGCACAAATAGATTTTGCTGTTTCTCCATCTATAAAGGACAAAAAGCAACACTTGCCAAAGTAATGACTCTCAGCTAATAATGTCCATCAGGAAAGAGGCATCTTCTCCCCTGCAGAGCTGTGGATTATTTGTTTACATTGCAGCACCTTTCCAGCGAAGATGATGAAAGTCAGTCATCATCCCAGGCATGTTTTGGAAGTGCTTGGCAAATCATGGTAGGATTGTCACAGGCTGCACAAAAGCGCTATTTACTGTGACAAAAGAATCAAGTCCATGAAGACTACATGTTCTCCAGAAAAGTAATCAAGCTCTAGAATCAAGAATTATTTCCCAGCAGAGACATAACCTAAACCTTGACCTGAAAACAGACAGTTCTCTTGTGTATCAACTGTTAAGAAACAACTTCTTTGGGGCTAGAAAGTCCCCTTTGCTCTCAAGCCAGCATACTGAGTGACCTACTCCACTACCTAACTCACTGTTGAAGCAATTTCCCTGATTCTTCACCTCTAAAAACAACCCCCAGAAATAGGACCAGACATAAAAATAGGATGCATTTGTCATAAAGCCTGTTCTACTCATCCACAGAAGCATATTTTCAGCAGAAAAAAAATTAATCCAGAGAATTGAATTCAATACCTTAAGCACTGCTTTCCAGAAGACCCCATCTCTTCAAAGACTTCACCAAGGCTCTTAGAGACAAACCTTTTAAGATACTACATGCAGCTGACTGTTATAAGCCCCACCTGTCTGTTTCCACAGAAATTTCCACCTGCCAACTTTCCCAGCTGCTCAGTGCTCTTGGGGGGGAGTGGAGCTATAAGAATTTGGGGTAAACCAAATGAGATACTGCTTTTTTAAGTAGGAACTCTTTCAACCGGTCTATGAAACTCCCACAGCAGCATTTTGTAGTTAAGACTAGAGGTTATTGGTAGTCCTCATGGCAGGGAACAGGATTCAGAATGGCACACACTTTTTGGCTTATCCTTAGAGCCATCTTTCTAATGACAGCCTCAGTGTTTAAAGCCTGAAGTGTGGAGGTGGTCAATAAGTAATTTGAATGCTTAGGAAAGAAGCTCTTGGCTCTTTATTTTTCTGAAGGAATGGAGTGGAATTACTCTGGAATTTCTTTTCTCTGTGTTGCATCCATTTACATACTTCCTACTAGTGATTTTTCTTCCTTCCTTGTTTTGTTTTATTCTGGCTACAAAAATGAGATGTCAGAAAATCTGACACGTTGCTGTACCATATGCTCTGTGCCTATTTCCAGCAGCAGGTGAGAATCTCATGATTCAACTCCCACCTGTGGCAAGGCAATTTTACACCAATCTGCTCTATAGGAAAACATGGAATAAAAGCAATAAACTCTGTGGAAGACATGTATATATATGAGTTACTGTGCACAGTGTCAGCATTGCAGATATGAAAAGAGAGTACATATATCCATTTCCATCCCTGCACAGGAAGTATTAAAACAGGAAAGCATTGCCTAAAGCCAGCATCACCAAGCCAAAATGTTTTACAGGCTTGGTCAGACTGGAAAATAAATTGTCAGCTTCCTTCTGCAGCTCCAGTTGCTTCTACTCTTTTAGCGTTCATATTTAGAAACTTCTATTAAAAAAAAAAAAAGAAAAAAGTGGTATTTTCCTGTAATCACCAGGTGACAGGTTATGCTGGTTTAAGGCATAGCACCTGATATTGGAAAAGTCAAGTCATAAATGCCAGACTTGATGAATCTACAAATCTGTCCTTCCTGGAACGAATTTGGGTCTTGAAATCTTAGCATCATTCACCAGAGTCCCATTCCCCACTCTATTCATCAACGAGTCCTTGCCTTGAAGCAGCGTAATGATGTTTTCTCTCTGATGTCTAATTGCCAACTGGAGGGCTGTACAGCCAGTGATATCTTCCACGTCAAGCAGAGCACCAGCCTTAATCAAGGTCTTTATAATGGCCATATTGCCCTTGAGGACAGCAAGGTGCAAGGGGGTCCATCCCATTTTGTTCCTAGCATTGACATCTGCCTTGCACTCCAGAAGATTGATGACAGTCAAAAAGGAGCCCCGCTGGACTGCAAAATGGAGGGGGGCCCACTCTGACTTCTCAGCAATATTGGGATCTGCCCCACATCTCAATAGCTCACAGACTACTGGTTCATCACTGTAGCGAGTAGCCAAGTGAAGTGGTGTCCAGTCCATGCTTCCTTTGGCATTCAGTTTGGCACGGCTATCTTTTAGCAGGTGGATGATTTCAATGTGTCCTTTGAAAGAAGCCAGGTGCAGGGGAGTCCAACCTTTGTCTGTCCTTAGCTCCACATTAGCGCCGTATTTGATGAGTTTCTCACAGATGAGATACTTCCCCCTCACCACAGCCAGGTGCAGGGCACTATAATGATTTTGATCCAGGCTGTTGACAGAGGTCCCGTTCTTCAGCAAATAATGGACTACCCTGAACTTTCCCCTCTCCACAGCAACATGAAGTGGGGTTCTATGGTTCTTCTGCTTTTTTTCCAGGTCTGCTCCTTGACTGGCAAGCAGCTTCACCAAGCTGACGTGTCCAAAGCAAGCTGCCACATGGAGGGCAGTTTTCCCATCAACCTCTTGGGTGTTGGAATCAGCCTGGCGAGATAGCAGTACTCGGGCCACATTCTCAAAGTTGTTTTGTGATGCCAAGTGCAGAGGGGTCCACCCATCATGCTCTTGAGCATTTACTTGTGCCTGGTGGTCCAGCAAAAGGCGTACAATTCTGTCATCCCCATTCTGAGCAGCGAAGTGAAGAGGTGTCCAACCATCATCATCAGGCATATTGATGTCTGCATCATGCTCTATCAGAACTGAGCAGATCTCTGGTGACCTCTTCTGAACAGCCATAATGAGTGGGGTGTAGCCACAGACTACCTGGCTGTTCACATTGGCTTTACAGCTCAAGAGAAATTTCACTTTTTCTACATTTCCCTGGATCACCATGAGGTGAAGCAATGTGAGGCCATTTTCATGGACTCTACAGATTTCCTCAGACAAGATGTCCTCTGGACTTTCAACCTCACTGTAAGAAGGTGGGATACAAACCACCTGATTATCAGTTTCTAAAGGCGGGGAAACAAAAACAAGAGAGAGTAAGACCAAGTGAAATAGCTTGGTGTGCACAAGATGGGAGGGAGAGCACGTGAATCTTCATACTATGAAATGAAATAAACGTCATTTTAGAGATAGGCAATATGAAATGAGGCAAGACAACTACATGCAAGCCCTTAGAAAGCAGCGGGACATTTGGCTTCTCCCTCACAGGAACTGTATCTGCTATTTCCTGCATAGTTCATTTTGCTTAACTTGAAAAGAAAACTATCTTGAGCCACAATCTTATCACTGGAGAGCGAGGAAATAGGCTATTTTTTGTAGGCTTCCCCTTCTTTATTTTTGAATTATAAAGAAAGTCCCCTACTTACCACCCCTTCTGATGTCTTGGGGGAAGGTGAACTCTTCTTTGTCACTCTCGTTTTCATGAAGGGGAAAAGAAAAATCCGTAAGACAAAATGCTTATTTGCATTCTGTAATGTTTGCACAGAGTTGTTCTTTGCTACTGCTCTAGAATTTTGTATTATCACCCTAGTATTTTTTATCCAATCCTGTTACTGCATCCAAAACTCAGCAGAGCAAATCATGACACTAACAGGAATGTGGGAGCCTAAAAATTATCTCAGGATACCGGTGAGATGTTTCCTCCTCTTACTCATTTACTCCTGAGCATAAGTTTATTCTACTTCCTTATTGCAGCATGTGCCCATGGCAGCATCCCAGCTAGTAGTCGTCTTTGTCGTATAGGGAACCCAAACAACCCCACCTCCTCAATTCTCTATACTCGGGCATTTTGTTTCTCGATGACTGCACAACTAGGCAAAACCTCAAAATAGCAATAGTTCTCAACTGCCACTTCTCCCTGTATGAAGCTGTCTTCAAGGCACAATTACACTCCAGTAGCTAGGCTAAAATTGTGGCTATCCTGAAACCTGATTTTTGCTTAGTCAGAGAAACACAGGAATTTAATTTTTTTTTTTTCCTTCTAGGAGACTTGTTTAAACCCGAATGCCCTTAGTTCCATGGAGCTGGAAAATTGCCATCTGAGCACAAATGCCAGTGCCATGAGCAGAACCCCCCTGATTCTGTGTCTGCTTGAGCTTCTTTTAATGACTCTGGCCTACATGATAAACCCATTTCTGAGCAGGTAGAAAGAAGGGTCTTCCTCTAGGACTGTCTATCATTTAGAACACTGGCCAGCTTGCTAATTTTATTTCCAAGTTTCCTATCCTCATAAATGAATTACAGATGTACAACCCATGCAAACACACTGCACGAAGGTTGCTGAGGCGCCCTTGTCTGATGACAAACAGCGATGAGAGAGGAAACACATTCTCAAGAACTGGTAAGAACAGGGAAAGGACTCAAGGGAATTTCCCAAGCGGTCCTGGGAAGCCTTCCTCACCTGTTGGTTCCCAGAGATGGCAGGCTTGTGGGACATCTTCCTAACAAGGCGCTCATTCTCTGGATCCACTACAAGGCTTTGTATCAGTGACAGCAGCATGTCTGTTTCTACAGGGATATCTACCAGAGAAAAAAGACTGTTAGCTGTGCGGACTACCCAGATGTTCAGAACCCAGTCAGTACCCAAGGCTGTGGAAGTCTTCCATGTGTCCTCCACATAGGGAGGAAGGAAAGAGGGAGAAAGAGGATGTGTTGACAGCAAATAGGTACCAAACATTTTCAAGGCAACAGGCCATTTAACTGCCAAAGAGTTATATGCAAGCTTATCCCCCACTTGTTAATCCATGCGTCTGACCCTTGGCTAATCCATATCGCAATTGGATACTACACCTGTAAAGCTTGGCCTTTGCTTAGGGTCTTGGTCCCAACACCTCTTCATCAAGTCAATCATCTGCTGGCATTCGCCTGGCCAGTCATTGCTGATGGGTTCTAGGCAGGGCCTCTTCCCTGCTGCAACCTTGACTATAATGGCCATCATGTTGGCTCCTGAAAAAAAGCAATATGCACTGGGCTTTTTCTCTGTGAAGATGTCTGTAATAAACATTTAATAAGTGCAGAGCACACAAGAAGTGTTCATATTTACCTGCGTAAGGTTTCTTCTGCATAAGTACCTCCCAAATGACAATTCCAAAGCTGCAGGCAATGAGAGATCATGAGCAACCACTCCCATACGTACACAAACATAAAATTCACTTATTGCTTTCATGTTCTTGAGAAATGGAAAAATTAGGAAAGAAGTTCTTCAGGATGGAAGGCTTTCATCCCCCACACCAAAAGGACAAGATCTTATGAATCATCACATACATGTCTGATGCCTCAGCAAAAGGGTTGGTGTAGTGAATAAGGGTCTTATAACATTTCCTGTGAAAGTCAGGCTCTCGGTGCCTTTTTTTCACTCTATTCACATTGGGTTTTAGAGCCCTTTACTACTGCAAGTTTGTGTGGCCATGCAAATCCTCCTTTGCTTCTTGTCTTGGGTTACTGTGTAGTGTAGTGGCTAAGGAGCTGACAGATTACCAGAGCATATATATGTAGCTTTGCTTAAGTGAGCTGCAAAGTGCTTTGACCAAAAGGAAAAAAGTAAAGTTGAAACCTTTTCGCCACCTGTTACTGACCAAAAGGAAGCTGAATACTAAAGCAGACTGGCAATATTACAGTTGTTTTAAAATCAATGTAAGCAGCAAGTGCTATGAAAGAGCAGACACTGTCTGTTCTGAGCTCTAATCTTACTCCTTTTCTATAATAACGTCCAGCAACCCAACAGGGTGTGCTGGAACCTAAGGCAATACAGCCTGCCGCTCACATGGGATCAGTGCTGCACAGGGGCACATCTGGTAAGAGAGAGACGTTTATCCACAGACAATCCCACTTGCCATCACTGAGGTTGGAGTACCACATGTCACTCACAGCGTGTTCCCCACCAAGGACATTATGCAAAGCAGAGAGCCAGAATATAAACAAAGCGAGGCAATGTGCCAGTCTCTCCTGCTCTGCACAAGAGCTAGGTGGCAACCCTGTGTGACCACTGAACAGAAAGGCAGCCCTTACCTGTACACATCATATTTGATTCCTGGGGGCTTGCTGTTCTGGAGAAACATTTCTGGTGGGATGTAGCTCAAAGTGCCTCTCAAAGCAGAGCTTTCAATATATTGCATTCGGCTAGACTGCTCCATCCATTTTGATAGCCCAAAGTCTGAGATCTGTAATCAGAAAAAAAATCAGAGCATCCCGCGTAATGCTCACCATCTCACCCCTCCTTATTTTAGCTGGGAAACACCTCCATCCTTCACGATCAGGGATATAAAGAGGTACCTAGCAGCTGAAGCTTCATAAAACCCTGGTTAAATTGTAGTCAGTGCCTTTCACTTAGTCCAGGAGATCCGCATTTCCTCCTAAATTGGAGCCTTAAATTCCCGGTTCTGGCACAGATTACTTGTATGCTCTTGAGAATACCATGTAAATTGTTTACCAGCTGCTTCTTATAAGCCCCACTGGTCAATCTTTCATTGAGTGCTCCTGAAGAACCTAACTTATTAGGATTCTGGACTCATTTGGCAAAAATAACCTGTCTCTTATTTGAGAAATAAGCTGTCACTACAAACACAGCACTAAGGTCATACCTTGACATGCATATTCCCATCTAGGAGAATGTTCCCTGGTTTTAGATCTAAGTGCAGCAAAGGAGGTGTCATGCTATGCAGGAAATTCATAGCCAGGCTCATCTCATGGATAACCCGGAATTTGAGCTGCCATGACATTTTGTGAGTGGGAAGAATTTTCTCCAAGGACCCTCTTGCCATATACTCCATTACTATCCCCAAAGGACTGTTGCAGACCCCATAGATGGTGACAATGTGCTGGAATTTGATTTTCTCCATCTTGGTTGCCTCTTCCATTAGACAGTTCATACTGGTCCTGGAAAAATAAAAAAGAGAAAAGTGGAACCAAGACATGCTATCAGTTGATTCACAGGCTGTTACTGTATAGTAGCTTAGTGATATCCAGCAGCCCTGTCTACCCCAAAAAGATTCATTCCAATTTGCCCCTTGAATTGGTGATATTGCAACCACACACATCATGATCTTTCACGGATTAAAATCTAGCATACAAGGTGCTATGACTTTTGAAAACAAGCCAAGGATTGCCTGGGCAAATTCAACCACTAGGCTCCTAGAGAAAGCGATCCAAACTTCCATCTCAGTCCAGCTCTTAGAAGACCTTCAGTGATCACCGAAAGCCTGGTCCACGTGCTTGTTTTCACACTGTGGTGAAATTCCCAAGTGATGCTTCCCTGAAAGCATGATGTCAGGAGCAGGCACAGCATGGTGAACCGTGCCTTTTTCATACACCACATGTCCACACGGCAGCCGCAGTGATGGCCTGCACGCTTCTTGCGGGCAGACAGGGTCCAAAGACACACTAACCTGCTGAGCTTGAGTATATGGAGGCTTGTATGGCCAGAGGGCATGCCTTGGCCATACCTATACCTCTGGCTGAAGCTTTCTGTCCATGAACATAGTGAATCTGGTCCCAGAGGGAGTCTAGATGTGTCTGTCCATTATTGCCAGTTTTGGCAGACGTTTCACTAAATCTTTACATTCTCCAACCTGCTAAACAAGTTGGGGTGCCTGGAGCGTGCTGACAGCAGCCAAGCAGTAAAGTGCCAAAACTGCATTTAAAAAGCACACCCTGGGAATGAATCTGAGCTTGCAACAACATTATGCCAGGCCACTAATAGCTCTAAACATAGTTCAGCTAAGCAAATCCTTCTGCCAGACTTCCTCTAGAAAGCTCCCCACAGTGAAACGTACCTCTGTATTGAGGAATCTCAAGTATTGTCTTTCCAACTGCAGAAGAAAGGCTTAACACAGGAAGACAGTTGTAACCTGCAGCATAGAGGATTACACATTGATTCTTTCCCCTCCCAGGAAAATGATGGGTGTGGAGAAAGATTTTTAACCAGGCAGGATCCTTCCAACTTGAACAAAATACAATTTTAGAATAAATAATTTCATTGTCTCGGTTGTTTTTTCAGCAGGACTGCCTATATTGTATGTGGTATTGGTGGTGGCCGCGATTACCTAGCTTTGTTTTATCTCCAGACCCAAGGTAGTCAGCAGAAGAGTCTCTGCAGGTGAGAGACAGAGCAAAAAGTAAACTGAAGGTGCAGGTGCACCATTGAGAGAAAAAAACATATTTGGAGGGTAAGACAAGTGAGGGAGCAGAGACCTTTGCTAGCCCAGCAAAAACAGCTGGAAATTCTCTGTCTCTCAGCATTCAATATGGTGATTTTAATGACTAATTTAGTTTAATATATACTCATTAGTCCAAATGTCCAGTGAAACCTGCAAACAAGTAATCAGGATGCTTTTAGGCACGTGCCCATGTTTAGTTTAAGATGGCTACACTTCAACCTCCAGATTTCAACCCCAATTGTTCTGAATAAGCGTTCCTTTCCCACTTGCACATGCACATCACGCACACACAGAAAGAAGGAATGAACAAACGAACTCCACATCACTAGTGTTTTTTCCACTCCCTTTAGGTACTTAAAAACCTTACTTCCCAGGGAGAAGTAGCCACATAAAAATTTCCTTCGGGGTTTTAGCACCACGTCACCGCAGGTGGCTCTAACTGACAGCTTGAACTGCTGAGTGAAAAGAAACCGCATGGTTACCTCTCCACGCCGGAGTCCTGCAGCAGGTACGGAGAGCATTTCACTGCATAAACTGTCCTCCACCTCTTGTGCTTGACTTGGTACACATGCCCAAAGCCTCCGCTGGCCACTTTAATCCAGTCTTCTTCAAAATCCTCCTTATTAAAAACAGTTAAGCTGCCCAGTTGCCGGTCTTTCTCCGAAGTCATGACAGAAAAGGCAGCCTGGCTATCTGCCTCCTGCTCAGGCGGTATCAAAGAAGAATAAAGGAGCTCTTCCTACTTCTGACTTGCATAGGGAGGTAGGGGGTTACCCGAGGTGAGCCATGTTACTTACTGCCAAGAGGTGGATCCCAAGTGTCACTCTCATTTGGTAGGCAGAGGAGCTACATTACTTAATTACAGGCACTCCTGCCAGCCTCCTGCGCTGAGCTTGGCCAGGCTGGGTACATGTCTACACTTCCATAAGGCTGCCCTTCTCTTTCACATCAAGCACTGGGTGGGTAAATGCTGAAAGAATACAAGATGAAAAACTGTGCAACGCAACAATCCTTTAGCAATTGCACTGTGCTGAAGATGGGATTCCTCACCTGAGGCACGAGTGTACGCTGAGTGAAAGTGAGACAGACTGATATTTCAAGGGAAGGAAGGCCTTACACAGAGAGAAATCCACAAGGCTCCTATGCAGCACTGCATGTGACCTGGATAAAGAAGAAAAGTGGAAAACACTCCAAAAAGCTGAAGTACAGAGAAGACCCCAGAACTAGCATGTGGCAAACATGAGTGTATGAACCTGAGAAAACACTTAAACAGAAACGCAACTAACATGGTGAGCCAGAGCGATTACCTCAGGGATAAAGTATGCCATCAAATGCCTGCAAAGGGCATTTGAAGAGACAAGCGAATACTGAAGAGCTGGTCTGAGCAGTTTAACCATTGCCATGTGAGCACTAGTAACAGCTTTTAGTTGTTTTGTACCTTGACTCCCCAAGCTGTAAAAAGGGTTTAATGACACTCATCTGGGCCTTGGGCATATATGTCTTTAACAGCTTAACACTATGTAGATAAATCTATGTTAAATACAATGTGATGCTGGTTTGCTTAGCGCTACTGCAGTACAAATAATAATTAGTATTTCTGAAGGGCAATTATTATTGAGCCTTGATCTGAAATTTTTAGCTAGACATCAGACCTGAAGAAATTCTTGGAGGAAGACTGATCCAGGTGGAATTACAAGCTACTTCTCTGTTACAGTTGACACAAGGTGCTCTGGCAATGGCCCATCACTCACAACTGTGAGGCTTTGGGGAAAGAAGGAAAAGGGAAAAAGCCAGCCAGGCTCTGCAGCCTTTTAGGGGGAAAAAAAGCATCAGAATCTGCCACAATTATAACTAATTCCCTGCCCACTCCTTGGCTGCTGCCCACCAAGTGCGATGCTTCTGGCCCAGGTACCGCCCCTAGCCACCTCCACTCCCACTTACCAGCACTCACCTGCCAACACAACTTCAGAGCTGAGGACAAGCGCGATGGGGGTCCATTCACTTGTGGTCAGGCACAGGCAGGACAAGACCTCACCAAAATGCTCAAGTTTTATTGTAGAAAGTTCAAGAGAAGATGAGGGACTGGAGAAAAACACTCCACAGTTGCAGAGCAGCAGCAGCACAGCCACTGCTTCACTTCCTCCACAGACCTTACAGCTGTGCTGCATTTATTGGCAGTTAGCTCAGGCACCTTCCAGAGTCTGTCTCAACTTTAATGGCATTAAAATAAAAGGTTAAGAAGTGAGACAGTCACGCTGATCATTTACACCTTTGTTGACAACAGCAACTTCCATTTCTTGAAATGAACCTTTCCTGCTTTTGCCCCAAACTGGGGAGCAATTTTACCCCAGTCCACGCCAAAGAACACCTTGACTGTGGAAATGGTGCTCAAGCTCACTAGTTTGCAATTGTGATGCTTTCTTTTGAATTTCCTAAGGTGCAAGCTTGCAGTGCTGCTCTGAAGCAAATGGGAATACTGCAATTATCCATAGCCCTCCTCAGCCTCCTGAGGCAGAACGATAGAGGCTGTGATGGTCAGGGCTGTGGCCTTGCCCGCCCTCAAAAACCCACCCCCTATTTGCTCTGCACACGTCATGTGTGCGGTGCAATTTTGCTGGCATCAGCTAAAGTACAGCTAGGCAGGAAAGTAGCTAAAGCTAACACACTAACACACCATCAGAGAAAGCATTTTATTGGGTGCCCCCCTGCACTGAATAGCTGGGAAAAGGGAGACAACAGAAGCTGTTTCGGGAGAGGGAGAAGGAACATCTTCTTCCAGAGGCTGAGGTCCAGCGGCTTCCTCGCCCGTGCAGGTGCTGAAAGAGAAGCATTCAGAACAGGGGAAACCACCTTAAAATCCCTGCTCCCGAGTACTCGTTCCCCGGGGTGCACACAGCCTCAAAGGACACTCTGGGTGTCTGCGCAGCCCCTCCACTCCCCACATCTGGTACAGCAGTATCAAGCTACAAAAAGTAGTTTTGAGACAACTTTGGGAAGTCACATCATCTTAACACAGAATCGGAGCACTCCTAAAAATCTCGGGAACTGCCATGAGCCAAGTACCTGCTCCAGAGGCACAGAAAACATCCCCAAAGGGCCAGGGATGCTTTAGGCGACCGCAGCTCCGAAGATAGGGAGATCCCCTGCCCAAGAGTGCCTTTCTCGTGCCCTTTCTTCAGTCTGCTGCCGCTCCTCTTCTCCCTCGCTCTTGCCTGGCGGTTCCTTCCACAAACGACGGCTCCACCAGCAGCTGCTGCAAAGGCAGGAGGACGCGCTCAGGACCGAGAAGCCCCCGCTTCCTGCCTGGAGGACAGAGGGACGCCGGGCTGGTCCCCGCAGGGAGCTCTCCAGAGCACCGTCCGACCCCGGCCGTCCTCCCACAACACACCCCCACCCCCCCACAAAAAACCTCGCAGATCGGCTTTTCTCACCACATTGGTGTTCCAGTCCCAGCGCTGCCGCCTGTGGAGTTCCAGCTGGTGCCAGAGCTGGGCTCGGAGGTGGACGCCCTGGGCAAATGGAGCTAGGCATGCACAGTGGCAGCCAAAGAGCCTGCACCCCTGCTTACAGGGGGCTCGAGCCGCTGCCTGGAATTCAAAGCGCCTGGGACTGCAGGGCACTGGTCTGGCCCTGACTTACAGGGCAGCCCTGGTCCCACAGGCCCTCCGAGGCTCCTTCTCTCCAATTCAGGGACACCCTGACCCGCACCCACTAACGGGGCGGTCACCCCACACCGGCTGCCAGCAGAGCACTATCAAGAGTGTACTTTCTGCGCTGAAGGCAGGAGACTCGGCAGCAGTGGCTGGTGACTAGCAAGGGCTTTTCCCGGGAGGTTTTAGGGGCTTGGGCAGAAGAACGTTCTGTGGGTTCCTTGCCACTTGGGAGAAGCTGCCGCTTCAATGCAGAGCAGCTGTTTGGGAAGTGGCTGGTGTTTGGGGCCTGCAAGTGACATTTGCCACCCTAAACCTGCTGCGCTGCCCTGCCCTGCCCTGCCCTGCCCTGCCCTACCCTATCGTGCCCTGGTCCCCTTTCCCTCTGCTCTCAGCTGGGGAGAAAGAGAACCCCCGGGGAAGGCAAAAGATGGGGGGGAAGGGGCCCTTTCCACCGGCCTGCAAGCAGGGCCCGGGTCCTGCCCAGGAAGCCCTGACACTGGGCTTAATGGCGTTGAACTGGGCCGCCCCCCCAGAAACAGGGCCAGGGCCTCTCCTCTGTAAAGCCCCCAGGATGCTGGGCACCACACGGCGCCCAAGATGTCTAAGCCAAGGGGGGTAGGGGGTGAAGGGGGGAAGGACGGCCAGAAACCAGGGACCGGGGACCGCCGTGGGGAGATCTCTCCGAGGGCCGGCTTCCCCCTGTTCTCCGGGCGGAGGCGCTTGCGCTCCTGTGAAAAGACTGCACCGTCCCCCCCAGCAACAACTCCTAGACAAGAAAGAAAGAAAGAAAGAACAGGCATCAAACGTGTGTGTGGAACCACGAGGCAAGAGCGAATAGGAGGAGGAGCGGCAGGCTGAAGAAAGGGAAAGAGAAAAGCAAAGAGAGGCACTCTAAGCAAAGGGAGCTCCCTGTCACCAGGGATGCAGTCAAACAAGAGCATCCTTGGCACTTTTGGGAAGGTTTTTATGACTTTGGGGGAGGTACTTGGCTCAATGCCGTTCCCTGGGTTTTTAGAAGCCATTCCAATTCTGTGTTAAGAAGATACAACTTCCAAATTTTTGCCCTTGAAGGGCCAGGACCAGGGACACCCACCTGACTACAGGGGGTCCCTCCCAGCACATCCTGCCAACTGCAGGGGACACGCACAGCCCTATTTACAGGGTGGTCGCCCTCGGCTCGGCACTCCCAGGGCACGCCCAGAGCTGACTTACAGGGCAGCCCTGGTCCCACAGGCCCTCGGAGGCTCCTTCTCTCCGATTTGGGGGCACCCTGACCCACACCCGCTAACGGGGCGGTCACCCCACACAGGCTGCCAGTGGAGCACAAAGGCTCCCAGACCCGGACCCTGGTTACAGGCAGGTCGACACCCAGGGAGCCAGAGAGCTCGGCCTTCCCCCACAGCAACAGGGACGAGACTCACTCAACAGCCAGGCCGCGGAGCTTCCCGGCCAAAGGCCCACACACATCCCGGCCCCATGCCTCTGAAAGGCCGGGGCCAGGGGCACCCGCCTGATTACAGGGGGTCCCACCAAGCCCAGGGGACAGGCACAGCCCTACTTACAGGGCGGTCCCCCGTGGCTCGGCACTCCCAACAAGGCTCCACGGAGCCCGAGGCTCCGACCTGCGCCCCAGTTACGGGCCGGCCAGCCTGGCTGCAGCACAACACCATCTCTTCGGGAGCCCAGCGCACAACCTCAACCCCAACCGCGGGGAGGTCACCCTAGCCAAAAGCAGCACCAAAGGCAGGCCTGCACCCTCCAGCACAGCACTTCCTCAACCTGCACCCTCAAAAGAGCCAGGGAGGGCTCGTTCCTGTTGGCTGGTTAAAGCAGCCTCCGCAGCCCTGCTTACAGGGAGGACGGGCTGCTCCTGGGGACACAGGGCTCCACGGACTCGTGACACATGCCCCAAGCACGGGGCTGTCACGCTGGCAGGTCGCCAGCAGGACAGGCAGCCGCGCAGGCAGAGACCCGGCCCCTGACTACGGACAGGTTGCCTTGACCGCACTCTACGACTAAGCGGCTTCGCTCTGTCCTTAGAAAGGAGGGGCAAGCCCGGACCCTCCCTCCGCTCGTGGCCTCAGAGGGGACCCCCTTTTTGCTGCACAGAGCCCTCTCTCCCTTCTGGGAAGTTTAAGCTAAGTACGCTGCAGTAATTTTAACAGGGGCCTAAACAAGAAACTCATTTGCTCTCTCACTCACACAGACACAGACACTGACACAAACAGGGACAAACAGAACTTCCGAGAAGGGAGAGCGAGCTCTGCGCAGCCCCTGTCTGGGGAGCCATCCCTACCAGCGAGCGGGAGAGGAGAGCCTCAGACCCACCCCCCCCGGGGCTGCATGGAGGCGTGAGGGGCCTCAACACGCCAAGGGGCTTCACGGGTGGCCAAGGGGCAAACAGCATCACGCGCCTGACTCCCGGGGGGCACACAGGCCAGGCCACCAGCAGACAGAACGCTGCCAAGGCCGGAGGAGGGAGCTGGGGAAATGGCCCTCCCTTGCTTACAGGGTGGGCTTGGGGTCCAGCGAACTCCATTTCCCCCTCGGGTGCGGAGACAGTGGCCCTTGCCCTCCTTACAGGGTTGCCACTCACTCCGGGCAGCCAAACCATAGGGCAACATGGCAAAAGGCCAAAGACCTGAGCCCTGGTTACAGGGAGGTCGCCCAGCGCAAAGCCAGCCGGGGCACAAAGGTGCTGACAATGGTCTTGCGTGACCACAGACCCACTAACAAAAAGGTCCCTTTGCCCAGAGCACTTTTCTCCTTCCCCCTCTCCAACCTCCCACTCCTCCTCTCACCTGCTCTTGCCTCGCACTTCCTCACCATGCCTTGTGTTTCTTCTCCAGGAGCTGCTTCCAAAGAAGGAGGGCACACTCAAGCACCAACTCCTCCGCCCAGAGGAGAGAGGAATGCCAGCCCCTGGAGGGAGGTCCCCACAGCACTCCCCAGCCCCCAGCCATCCTTCCCCCCTCCTACCCTTTACCCCCCCAGGCTCAGCCACCTTAGACCTATTTTTGCCACCGCCATAGTACCCAGTGGCCCAGAGGGAGGCAAAAAAACAGAGGCCACAGCCCCGCTTCCGGGGCGATGGCCCAGCTCAAGGCAATAAAATGGCCACCCAGAAACAGAGCTTCCGGGGCAGGACCCAGGCCCCGCTTGCAAGCACAACCCAATGCCTGGAAAAGGCCCCTTCCTCCCACGTTCCCCGGTGGTTCTTCTCCCAAACTGCTCCTGGGGCCAAGAACAAAGACAAAGAGGCCTAGGGCAGGGCACGCCCAGCCCCACACATCCCAGCCCCACGCCTCTGAAAGGCTGGGGCCAGGGGCACCCGCCTGATTAGAGGGGGTGCTGCTGAACACAGGGGACAGGCACAGCCCTACTTACAGGGTGGTCCCCCTCAGCTCAGCACTCCCAACGAGCCCCACGGAGCCCAAGGCTCCGACCTGCGCCCAAGTTACGGGCCCACCAGCCTGGCTCTTTCCCTCTTCAGGAGCTCCACTTCCCCCCCAGGTGTGGAGATGGTGGCTCTCACCCTCCTTACAGGGTTGCCCCTCTCTCCGGGCTGCCTAACCATGGGGCAACATGGCAAAAGGCCAAAGACCTGAGCCCTGGTTACAGGGAGGTCGCCCAGCTCAAAGCCAGCCAGGGCACAAAGGTGCTGGCAACACCTTTGACCGACCACAGTCCCTCTGCCCAGAGCGCCTTTCCCTTTCCTCCACGTCAGTCTCCTGGGCTTCCTCCGGCCCTCTTCTCGCTCGCTCTTGCCTCGCAGTGCCACACGATGGATGCCTCCTCTGTCTGCTCCACCAGCTGCTGCCGAGGCAGGAGCACGCGGTCAGAACGGAGGGACGCCGGGCCCCGTAAGGAGCTCTCCTCAGCACCCCTCGGCCCCTGGAGGGAGCTCTCCTCAGCACCTCCCGGCCCCGGGCCGTTCCCCCCGGCCCCTACCCCGGGAGGAGTTTCTTTCCCACAGAGGCTGCGGAGCTCCATTGTTAGAATTCAGAAAAAAAATGTCCAGATTTAGAATTACTTACCGGTGGCAGAGTCTGACAGAACCGCCTGGTCGTTCTTCTTCACGTCCGAGAGCGACGCCGTCCCCCGCAGAGTCTCCCCTCAGCACCGCCCGACCCCCGGAGGGGGTTCCTCTCAGCACACCCGGTCCCCGGAGGGAGCTCACCTCAGCACCGCCCGACCCCCGACTGTCTTCCCGCCCCTACCCCATAACCCCTGCCCCGGAAAAAACTCGGAGATCGGCTTTTCTCACCGAATTGCTGCTCCGCTGCTCCCTGCAGGGACGAGTGCGAGGTGCCTTCCGCTGCTCTGGCCGCTCCCGGCGGGGTCTGGACCCTCCGTACACCCTGTGACGATGGGCGACCGCACCTCCCCGGGACGGCACCTGAGCCCCAGCCCTCCCCACGGCGCTCGCAGAGCCCCGAAGGCGATGGTCGACCCCCGCTCGCCCGCCCCGAGACGATCGCGGACCTTTCCCCGACGGCGCCGGCACCCGCCCGCCCCGAGACAATCGCGGACCCTCCCCACGAAGGCAGTGGCCGACTCCTGCCCTCTCGGCCGCCCCGAAGCGACGGCGGACCCTCCCCAAACGGCGCTGACCCCCGCCCGCCCGCAAGCGACGGCGGACCCTCCCCAGACGGCGCCGACCCCCGCCCGCCCGCCCTCCCCGAAGCGACGGCGGACCCTCCCCAGACGGCGCCGACCTCCGCCCGCCCGCCCGCCCCGAAGCGACGGCGGACCCTCCCCAGACGGCGCCGACCTCCGCCCGCCCGCTCCGGCGGGTCCTGCTCCCCTTCCCCTCAGGTGCCCGCGCGCCCCCTCACAGAGGCGCGAGCCCCCTCACAGAGGCGGGAGCGAGACCGTCGGCGACCGTTGGCGCCCACTGCGCGTGCCCCTGCCCCGCGAGCCGCCCGCGCGAGGGGGCACGCGTCCCGCGCCTGCCGCAGCCTCGCGCCCGCCCGCGGGGGGCTCCGAGCAGCGGCGGCGCGGAGAGACCGCAGCGCTCAAAGTGCCCCGGGAAAGGGGAAGGCCCACCCTCCTCCCGGGGACTTGATGCGATCGCCACAACAGGGCTCTGGGCAAACACTAGCCAGGGCAGGAAAAGCCAACTGGCACCAGCAAGGAGATCACGTCCAGTCTCACAGGACCCCAGCAGAGAGAGGCTCCGCTTTCTGAAGTGAGGTTTCATGACACACGCGCAGAACAGGAAGGTGCTTGATCTTCATTAACAGGGATTTCCACCGCCTTCGTAAGGGTCTTAGGTCTTAACAAGACATAGGCCGCGTTTCCCAGATCAGCAACAAGCGCAGACGCTGCTCGAGCACCTGAGAAGAACTCTACGAGGCTCTACCGAAGAGCGACCCGCAAGTGCTGTTTTATTTCTTTACGAAAGAGCAGCTGCATCTCTGCCACCTCCTGGCGGCTCAGTGCCTTGTCACAGGACTGAAAGGTCAGCCTGTAGCAGAGGCTCTTCCGACCCGTCTCTGACTGCTGGAAACTGTCGATTAACTGGATGGATACGACCATTTCACCTGACACCTGCCTAGCAATGGTGTGAAAAGCAACCTCATCAAATTGTTCCCCATCAGGAACCCAAAAGCTGACATCATGCACACAGGCAGGTGGGCAAAGAGAAAATACTTGAAAGGCCACATAGCAGTTACCTGCTGCCTGCACGTTGACACCCTCTGCACTGAAGACAGTCAACACAAACCTGGCTCTTGCTGACACCGCCAAGTGTGTGCCAGCAGTTGTGCTACTCTGTCCTTGGCTGAGGACGTGTCCCACCCTCACCCACTGCAGAGCCAGAAGGAAAGCCAGACAATAAAGAAAATTCTGCTCAGACACTCACAAATTTTAGTGCCAACAAAACATCTGCAAAGTGGTAGAAAGCTGTATCACAGCAGTTGGCATAGCACTCTATCTGGTTTATTTAGCAAAAAAAGAAGGCAAAATGCTGCTGCTGACCAACCTCTAGGGTGGTTGCTGACCACTCCCAGCTCTATGACTCTGAACCCCCTCACCCCGAGATACTTGTGCCACCCCTCACAGCAAGATTTATGCTGAAAGCGCCTTCCCTGAGACGCGCAATTACTGTACTCAAAATGGTTGCTGCCAATCCTTTGAAGATGGTTTCCAGCCTGCCTGAAGAGATAAATTGCCAAGGTGATTGCTGACACCTCACAGCGAGGTGGCTGCTGACCCCCCCCCTCCTCCCAGCCATGGCCCCCGTTGTTTCCAGGACGCAGCACCCTGCTCTGCCCACAGCTGTACCTGGGCACCAGGTCAGACTCCTTCAGAATCACAAAGTCTGGTATTTGTGTAACGGAGAAGCTGCTGTACTTCAAATGTGACTGCATTTCAGGTACATTTTAGTGCAAAAAGTAGTACGGCTTTTTACGTTGTTATTCCTTTACCTGCTGCTTTGTACAGAACCTGCTGTGTCAGTCTCAGAGACACTGTTTACAAACTTATTTCAGGAAAGAGAACAGTCCTTTGGTTAAAGAGCAGGGTTAGGGCACAAGAGAGATTAATTCCTTCCTGACTATATCAGGGTAGTGATGTACATGTGCTTTTATTTGCTTTATGCCTTGATTCCCCAGCTGTAAAAAGGGTTTAATGACACTTGTCTGGATCTTATGTACATATGTCTTTTATGACTTAGCACAGTGACTATCTCTGTAGGTAAGTCAATGTCAAATACAACGTGATGCTGGTTTCCTCAGGGCTACTGCAGTACAAATAACAATTAGTATTTCTGAAGGGTAATTGTCATTGAGTTTTGACCTGGAATTTTTAGCTAGATATCAGACCTGAAGAAATTCTTGGAGGAAGACTGATCCAGGTGGGAGTGCAAGCTACTTCTCTGTTGCATTTGACACGAGGTTCTCTGGTCATGGCCCCTTTCCTGCCTGCATTCTGGCAACAACAGTAAATAAACTGGACCTAGAAGTTCAATGTGGCGAGTTCTTTTCATGTGCTTTCAAATCCAACCTTATGGACAATGCTTTTCCACTCTTAACTTTTTTCCACTATGTGGATTTTACAAACAGGCAGTTAATGGAAACTTGCTTCCATGAGAAGTGAAAAAACAGTACCATGAATAAAGCAAAAGGATAAAGGGACTCAGTTCCTTAGACACGAGAAAAGGTGGATCTCCGGAGCTCTTGGGTCCTGTCCCCATTCCCAATCAATAAACTTGGTTTTGTCATTTTTCCTAACAATATGTTCTCCTTGATGACATGGCTCTAGTCTACAGTGCTTTATTTTATGTGGCTCTTCTGCACCCCAATTTCCTGTCTGCTTTCCTGTTTCTGTGAAGAGACTGTATGCTGGTGCTTGCACATACCGCATTAAGCTCTGCTCTCCCTTATAGCTGAACCACTACTACAGTTCATTCTCCAATCTGCAGTTTGTGGACTTGCTCATGTGGAAGGAAAGAAAGGAAGAAGGAGAGATGTGCTTAAAGCAGAGATTGAGTATCTTGCTCCCTGGGTCAGCAGAAGCTCTACAAAAACAATACAGCGTGCAAAGCAAAATCAGTTGCTTTTCTGATCATTGTAGCAGTTGCGTAGGATCTGCAGGATCAGTCAGCTCTCGTAGTTCACAGGCCACGGATTTCTCCAAGTTGTGGATAGCGCGTGTTTTTGTTTTTCTGTCTATGATGTAGCCAAAGGCTTATGAAAGCACTGCCCAAGACAGCAAAGCCAGTAAGGGATCCCAGCAGAATGGGTACCAGCATGGCAGAATCAGGACCTGGAAATAAACAAAGAAGTAATCAAGCAGTGCACAGCATTAAGAGAGGGAGGGGGAAGAAAAAGGTTAAACTCCCATTCATCTTTATAGCATGCCGAGCAGGTATGGCTGTTTCTTTCCAGCGGGTAGCCTGAATGAGTAGTGCCTTTTCAAACACATGACCTTCTTTGTCATAAGATCCCAGCAGTAAATACTCTTTGCACAAAAAAAGTAAAACCATAAGAAGGTAGGTGATTCTCAGGTATGGTGCCAGTGAATTTAAGAAGTCTCTCATGCTCATGATGTACAAGGTTCGACATCACTCCTTTCTAATATCTGGACAACATCTAATCAACATTGACCAACTGATGCGTTTTACCTATGAACAGAAAGAAAAAAGAAAACACTCCTGACTCATGACCAATCTCATTCCGCACCTAATGTTCTCAAGTTAGATTTTTTGTTCAGTTACCTGTGAATGTTGTTTCCTCTTGCTGTACTACATCACTACCTCTAAATATGGGGACTCTTCCCTAAGCTCAGTACAAAAAATGACTGCATTGCTCTTTCATTCTAAAAGGTGCAAAGCTAACAGAAATCAATATTTAAAAGGAGGTCCCTATACCTTGACTCCTCCCATCTCATCTCACCTAAAACCCAGCTACTTGAAGGAATGAGTTAGTGACTATCTCTCACAGTTATTTTAATGACATTCCTAATCCTCAGTCAACATGTTTCGCCAAAATGCCAAGATGCAGGAAACGTCTTTTCAGCTAGAGGACACGCTGCCTTATTTTTTCCCCCCTCTCCTCCTCCTAAAGCTTCAGTTCCTGCAGAGGATGCATTTGGCTGTGTCTCCTGTCTGAAAGTCTATTGGATCTGATACTGAGTAACCATCATGTTTGGAATTTAGGAAGGCCAAAGCAAACATGAGCAGTTGTTGGAATATAATCTAGTCATACCAGCTGGCTGTCAAGAAAGCTGTTAAAAGCGTACTGTTTTTCTTACAGCAGGAAAAGTCGAACAGAAATTTCTGCAGAGAGGTACAGAGAAAGAGAGAATCAAAAACAGGAGACCCACTTTCCACAGGTTTATATAGAAACTTGTTCTTCGTTCTCAAAACTGGACCAAATGAGATCAAGTTGTGCAGGTTTCCATAGCCGTTCCTGTCACCTGGCTGGAGAAGTGGCTCCACACTTTCAAAGCAGTCCTGGGAAAGACATAAGAAAAACATTTGAGAGCTTACTGGTGCTGCCTGACCAGAATCTCCTGCACTGGTGACTGTGCGCAGTCCACAGCAACCACAGTGCTGATTGGAGCAGGTCTCCTCAGATCCGGTCTTTGTCCAGCTTTGCTCTCATTCCAAAAAAGTGAGATGCCTAATGCTTGAACCAGCTCATCTGTAAATCCCTATTCCCTAATTCCATTTCCTTAGGGATTAGCAACTATTGCTACCATTTCATATCATTAACTCATCTTCCAGACTTTTAGCAAAGGGATTGACCAGATATGGGGTGATCCTCACATGGTGACTTTGTTACAGGAGGCTGAGTTCTTTCCCAGAGAGCCCAACTCTCTTTTCAGGACCGATGGTTGTGTCTGCAGGCCAGGAAGTACCGTTAGAGCAAGCAGGGCATATGCAAGATGCAGACATTCATCCTTCACGTGGCCATACAATGATTTTCTAATTTCTGCCAAAGCTTCGTATTAAAAGCAGGCTCGGCCTGACTGGCTGAATTTTGGGAGCTTTTCTAGCTCTACTATGCAGCTCAACCACTCAAACTTTAATGAATGTGTCTTCTACAGCCCTCTCAAACGCTTCTTCGCACTACTTCCGTAGTGCAGTACCCTTTAAATCCACAGCATGGCCTATGGCTAAGTACAAGACACTGTGCCAAGTGTTTCACAGCAGCCTTATCCCTAAGCCCTCCAAGCTTGTGGAAGCCTGAAAACTTCCAGATCCCAGACCCAGGACAATCCAGACACCTTTCCAGAGATTTGAACCCTTTCACGTAATTCTGCAATGTAAAATGATACAGTTCTGCTAAGCTTTTGCCTTGTGATTCTCCTATAAGGTTGCTACTTGCTTGTTTGTTGATACTGATTACGTGTAAAGTGAAAATACAACACTGTGAGCTCAGTTAGCTTAATTGAGAGTATAAATTCAGCTGGGGAACTCTTTAAGAGACACAGAGTATGCAGGAGCTTAAGAAAGTACTGTATGAGCTGGAAGGTGGAGCTCTATAATCCACCATCAAGATTCTTTACTGAATCGACTGTACTTGCTAGAAGCACCAAATCTTTCCAAAATTTCCTTAGACGGTCAGAACGGACCTGTCGCACGTACCTGTTCACATCCTGTTTTGTCATGCAGGCAGACATTAAGCTCACAGTGCAAATAGGCCACTGAGTGATCCAGCATCTGGAACAGCTGGATGGTGAAGCTAGCAGCTCTGGATTTACTGCTCTGCAGTAACTGGATGTGTCTGCATTCAAATGGCAACCTGGCAAGGACAAATAGCAAACAGTTTCAAATTCCAGCTCTCCCTGATTAAAGGCAGGGAAGAGGGGGATCTGCTCACACAGGTCTGCACAGGTTCTAAGACAGATACGTGCATCTACAGAGTCAGAGTTAAACAACAAAATGTCAGCGTCTTAGGCTGTACTTGTCCCTGCTGTAGAGGCCACAGTCCTAGGGCAGCAGAACTGTTTCTTAGAGGTTGATTTTGTTACAACCATTAAAATGGCTGCTATAGTGTGATAATCATTGCCTGACCTAGACACTGCAGAGGTGATCTCCCGCCATAGCCGACACAGGCAAATCAGAAAGCTTTTACTGATGACAATAATGTGTAGCACTTCAAATGCACATTTTACACCCCCCAGTGGTTTTACAAACATCGACTAATGAATCCTCCAATTTCCCTGTGTTCAACCCAGACAGGTTAGGCATAAAAAAAATAGCTGTGAAATGCTGATGGGGAAATGGAGGCCTGTGGCGAAGCCTGGCTCCCATCCTTGGACTGCTCTGCTCCACTCCCAGGCCGTGCCATCCCCTAGCAGAATGTGCAGGAGGATACTGTAAACCTGACATCTGTGACAGCATGGTGTGGAGCAGCGGGATGGCTTCTTTACATAAATCAAAGGGTGAAGGGAGATTTTTTTTCCCCCTGAGGGTTCTCCGTCTTATCAAGCCCTTGGTATTAATTACAAGACAGCTAAGGGAGCAGAGCACTCTCGGACTCATTGTCACTGCTTTGAGCTTACTCTCAACTCCAAAGAGACACAGGATACAAGAGATGATAGGCTCCTCTAAGGACCAGCCCATTCCCAGCCCAGGCCCTTTGAGCAGTGTGATGCTGCACCCACCCCTGTGGCCCCATGTCTGACCTGCGGAACGGGCAGCACTTGCCACCTGGTCCCCGTGGGCTGGCAGAGGGTGTCACACAGCACGACTGGACCTGCAGCACGGGCTGGCTGCTGTTGCTCTGCACAGTGATTAGAGCCAGGAAAGTCTCCTGGGAAGGTGCCGACCCTTCGCCCGCAGGGTCTACTTCTGCAGCAGGGTGCAGGCTCATCTGCACGGTGTAGTTACCGGAGCCACAGACATCATCACTCACAACTGCAAGGCTTTAGGGAAAGAAGGAAAAAAAGCTGAGGCCCAGCCAGTCTCCACAGCCTGTTAGCACCAGGGGTGAGTTCCTCAGTAAGCTGAAACAAATGAGCAACACGCAGACCCTGACATGACAGAGCCTCCCACCTCCTGCCTCTCTGCACAGTCATATCATTTGAACTGAGGGGAACTTGGAAGTGTTTTACTGTGTGGGAATATCTACCTCCTTTGCTAGCGCATTTGAGCAATATCAAATGTTCCCACTTGCAAAATTTTATGTAGATTGGTTTTGGGAGGAAAGGCAGGAGAGTCAAAGGCTGTTGTGACAAAGAAAACTAGGTCTGAAGGACAGTATTAATATCCAAAATGTGAAAATCCCCCCCCCTTTTTTTTTTAAAATGTGATATCATTGCTACGTGAACTAAGTGTTTTTAAAGCCACAATACAGCATACCCATGTTACTGAGCCCATGGAGCAATTTAGATACTAACCTCCCCCTTCTTAAATCACACAGCATAAACATGCAACAACTACTACACTGAGGTAATTACCCATTCAGAATGGTGGCATGTGACTGCAAAACCCTCCTCTGATGTGATTCACTCAGCAGTGCACTGGGCTCTGAATCCAGCAATGTTAGAACAGTTACTAAGCCTTCAGCTGCTTCTTCTGTTACTTCATTTGTTCTAACTATCTCTTCTGCCTCTGTGTTCAAGAAGAGCCTGTCTGATTGCCCAGTGCTGGCAACATCCAGCAAGGAATTCCCACGTGGTGTAAGTGCTACCAGGCTCTGAGGAGAATATGAGGGGCCCTCTGGGCTTGGAAGGAACTGGATTAGATCTCTGTCTAGAAGCATCTCAGCATCATTGACAGCTACTTTATTGGAACCGGTGGACTGATAAGTAACCTTATTTACAAGCCTGTTAGCAGAGACAGAAAATGCTTTTGTTGTAGATAGCCCAGTGGTGTGCATAACAGTGTTAGGGCTGGAATGACCAGTCTCATGTTCAATGTTATCTTCCAATGATACCTTCTCCAAAGTGCATCTTGTTGATGCCTGATGTGATGAAGACAAGGGTGCCTTCGTGGGCAGCTGGCTATCAGTGGCTGCATCTCCTTTCACTATCATGTCCTCATTCTTCCCCATTGATGTAGAGACCACAGTTGATTTGTTCACCCTGGCAATCATAGGCAGCACCATGCTCGGGTCAGATCGGGTAGCTGATGTTGGCAGGGGAAACGTTTTTGTGGTTGCAAGTGAAGTAGTGATATAATCATCCTTAGCTGCAGAGAGAGGAGTCATTGCTAATGGAGACCGTGATATGGTCTGGATCAATTTAGGCTGTGTCTCAAGAGCAATAATAGCTTCTGCAGACACAGATGGTTGTACTGGAGTTAAACCAAACTTATTCCCAAGGGGTTGCTGTGTCCTTGTGTTAAACGTGGCTGACAGAGACATGCTTGTTCCCAAGACTTTACCAGTTCCTATTTTTTTTGAACTTGTGCTGATTTCAGTTGGCTTTGTATTTTCTCCCATGTTGGCTTGTGAGAACAATTTAGTAGGGGCTTGATGGATTTGGTCACGTTTCACAGCTGATAGCAGGGGACCATATGGAGACACAGGTGAAGGTGGGCTTGAAGGAGAGTTGGTATACACCCTTGGATGGGTAATTGCAGCCAGAAGTTCCCCAGAAACTGCTGTTTTCATTTGGACCTTCATTGAAAATGGAGTATGTGCTGGTGCTGTTGTTGGTCTCTCTATCATTATAAAGGGTTTAGGAACAATGGGAGTAAATTCCAAATGTTTAGTAAGATCAGGTTTTACAGAAGTGGTGAGGGTTTGTGCTGCTTTAGCATACATAGTGACTTCTCCTGAACAGGTCATGCTGCTCGCTGTTGAATCTTTGCGATCATTTCCAGCTGGATGTGCGGAGAAAGCTGATGATGTGCCGGGTACAAACTGAACTTGTGATGGCAGCTTTTGAAGAGACTCAGTACTTAATGGATTTTGTGGGGTGGACTGCAAAGGCACTATGCTTGTGAACATCTTTAATGGGTATTTTATGGATCCAGCTGAGCGCAAAGTTGAACACACTGTGCGTTGTGCGTGGGCAGAGGAAGGCGCGGTTGCTAAGCCTTGGTGATGGCCAATGGTTTGCGGCATTTGTTTCTTACTGTGCTGAACCTGACCTACAGATCCTATGACAGTAAATGGAGATTGGGCAGGCATCTGAAAATCAGGGAGTCCCTTTGCTGACAGTAAAGGAATTACAGAAGAAGGAGGTGGCTTTTCAGTGGTGAAAAATACTTTGGGGGAAACACGGGGGCTATGCTGTGCAGACTTTACTAATGGTGGTGCAGGGGAGCTGAAAGGCATTAACACACCGTTAAGTAAAAGCAAATCAGACACCTTGGCCTCATGGGAATTGGGAACAGGTGCTTGCATCTCTTCAGGCAGCCTGTGCAGATGCATGGCCTGCGCTGTAGTGCTCATCCTCACCCCTGGGTCCAGCAAAAGAGTTGATGCTGAGGTAACAGTTTGAAACAAACTAGCGATGGGTGTATAATTAGGATTAGTTAGCACTGACTGAGAAGTTACTTTTGTTGTCTCTGCTTGTTGGTTAGATGCAGCGGAGAGAGTAGTTTCAGGCCTCAAAGACTTAGTTGCGGGGTAAGAGGAACTAGTTTTCATTGGGGTATCATGGCTGCTTTCAGTGGTACCCAAATTCAGATCTTGCTTGTTCATGAAGAATAGGGCGGCTTTGTGATCATCTTCACCCTCAGGAGAGGGCACTATCTGTAAATCTGGTCTATCAGTGGGCAAAAGTATAAATACAGGATTAACCAGAATTAAACTAGAAGGACTCAGATTTTTTAAGTTGGCAAGGTCCAGCACTGAAGAGTTTGACGCTGCCAGGATTTGATGAATGGAAATCAGACCCCCAACACTGGTATTTGGGAATTTTGTAGGTAGAGCGGAATCTTGCATGGGCTGCAGGCATATCATGCCATTAGTATTTTTAAGCAGGAAGGACAAGTATGGGAATGATGGTAGCATTGTAAGTTGATCAGCTCTAAAAGCACTGAGGTTTTTGGTAGCTACATAGTGTGACATACCGAACTGCTGCGCTACTGCTCGTGCCAGATATGCTGGGATCTCATCAGAAACACTGGGCACCACCGGTTCAGGATGCGCTGCAGTTGAGCTGGACTGGATTCCCTGTGCATGGGGTGAGGGCAGTTTTGAAGCAAAAGTTGCCAGGCTGCCAGCTTGCTGGATCTGGGAAGCTGAAGCGGCAAAGCTGTGAAGAGGAACTTTCTGGTTTCCACTGTCATGCAGTCTAGAGGGGCTGGGGACTGGGGTGGCTTGTGGAGTCAGCAGGGGAGAAACAGTTTTATCTCTCTGTTGTGGGAGACTTTTCTTTCTCTTGGAGTCTTCCACTGTGCTCATCTGCAGCATCATAGGGAAGGCTTCCTGAGATGCAGGATGGGCAGAAATGCCTTGAACCTGAGATTCAGAACCAGTAAACGTGGATGAAGTTGGTATGTGAAGTCCTTTCCCAGCAGAAGTGGGGATGCCCATTCGCTGCAGTCCAACATAAGTAGGAAAAGATGTACCTGGTGGATGAAGCCCCGCATGAACAGAATCAAAAGCGCTTACAGGTTGAAAGGCTGCATTCTCAAAGGTAGATGTACTTGGAAAGAGTGTGGATGTTGCTCTTTTTAGCTCTTTAGTAGTTTGGGAAAGTTTTAATGTAGAAATCCAGGACTGGGTTAGTGAAGATGAATTAGCAGAAGTCTGCAGGCTCTCAGGGGATCGGGGTTTTTCAGGTTTACTTGTCATTGTCCGATGATTATCTCTTTGCAAAACTAGAACTGTGATGTCTTGAGAGCTCCTGTTGCTTTCTTGGGAAACATGTTGTTTAGTATAGTTGAGAGTCTGGGACAAAGGGAGGGGCTGTTGTTTATCAGTTGTGCTAATGGGCCCTTGAAATGGAGATGGAAGTAAGTCATCATGAACTAGAGCTTCCAGATGCATCAATAATGAAGAAGAATGTATGATGCCCTGTGGACGTGTCTGAAGAGCAGGGAACTGGGTTGGGTGTCCAGAACCGTTTATTACAGCTGTTGTTGAGTTTCTGGCTTTACTACCTGTTGTTTCTTGCTTCAGAGATAAAATAGGGGAAAACGGAATAACACTTGTCTGTGTCATTCTGGAATAGACTGCATCAAGGTCCCCTGAAGCTAGCTTTGGTAGGAATGCAGAAGTTGCAACTTTATCATCCATATTCTGCATCTTCTTCAGGTATACAGGTGTCACACCAGCTTTCCTGTCAGGCGGGACTTGTGGATTTGTGTCTTTTGGCCTTTTGCTAGCAGGGGGCGTTCCTGGTGGTAACCAATCCACACTTGCACTTTCAAGGGCAATATTAATTCTAGTGGGAAACGGAGATGCTGCTATTTCTTTTCTTGGAGGATGAAAATATACTGTTGAAGTCAGAAGAGACGTTTTAGGACTTGGCATCTCCATCTGCTTGCTAACAGGAATGGAAAAGACAGGAGAGTCTCGATGTGTCCCTCCACTGAGAATGGGCTGGGGCAGCCCAGCACTAGAGCTGGTAGGACTGAGACCAGCTTCAGTAATATTTTCCATTTTTCCTTGCAGTGAGCTGTCTGGCTGTTCTGGATGCGTGGTAGCCTGTGATCCTTCTGTGGAGACATGGCTGCTTATGCTACTCAAGAGCTTGCTAGGAAATGCGTGCCCATCCTGGCGCTTTAAAGCTGCTGCTTCTGTGTGCAGTTGCTCAGGCACCTCCAAGTTTCTAACCAACTCCTTAGGCAGCACAGCCGTTCTTTTTGCAGCTGTCTCTGTATGGACAGGAATGTAGTCAGCTGTCATTTCATTGGTAGGGTCAACTGCTGGACTCTGAAAATTAAAGGTCACCTTGTCTGAGTTATCTTCTGTAATGGAAAACACTTCGCTGGGCACTGGGCTGCTCTCAGCTCTTGGTTGGACTTCTCCAGCAAGTCTCAGGCCTAATACATCACTTACATGATGTTCATTCCCAGAGGCACCTAGTGAACAGAAAAGAAGCCTATTCAGTTGTACATGAACTTTTAACAGCTTGCAGCAGCACTTTGCAACAGGCTGAGTGGGAAGCGTAAAGTTAAGCGGCTACCGGCTCCATTCAGAACGGGAGGGAGGATGGGTAGTTCTGGCACTGACATTCTTAGAGCCAGCTGCTATAAATCAGATCCTCTGCTGTTTATATTCAATGTCTTATGAAGGATGACACTTCATATTCCTGCCATACTGATGCAAAGCATTAACCAGCCAGAGAGGAACCCTTTATTTTAATTGTATGAGGATATAAATGACAGCCAAAGATGCAGTGAGAATGAAACTCTCAGGTTGCCTGAGGACTGGCTGGTAGCTCTTTAGTAGCAAAGCAAGATTAATATATACGTGAATGAGCTCACTCACCTGTCCCTCCTTAACCACTCTTCCTCCCCCAATATCCCAGTCCTGCGATGAGTTTCTTTATTCATACTGGGTGACCAGGCAGGACAAAGCTGGTTTGTTTTGTGGAAGTGACACAGAGCAGACAGAAGACAATAATTTGTCTATTTTTACCTTCTCAAATCAAATGCAGACACTTTGTCATTTAAAGAGGCAGACCTATGGTTTAAAAAGCTATTTTTTTATCCACACATTTTACTTTTTTCTGTCTTCACATTCAGGAAGTTGATATTCCCAATTATACTTTCCAAACCATGAACTAAAATATTAATGTACTTTCCTCTCCAAAAACTTTAAGCATTTTCCATTAGGCTCCTGCCAGTAAATACATGTATCTAAAAGCTAAAAAGTGATTATGCGTTTAAGTGTTATGCATTTCAGTTGTGTTTTTTGACAAAGGCAAAGCAGAGGTTTAGTAGTTTTGCTTCAGATGAAATCCCTGGGGTTGGCATCCAAGTAAGGTGCCTTAAGAGGAGATTACAACTTCTCTGTGGTCATTTGGAGAACCAGTACCACTTTCAGTCAACAGTGAGCAGGGTAAGCTAGTATAAGGGAACCCAAAAAGCTGATGCATTGCTAAAAAAAGAAATAGACGTTAACAGATGATGAAGACTGATATGGTAACCTATAAAATATTTTGAATTGTGGTTTTGTATAAAGAAATGGAACTCCCATGGTTTAGCCCCAACTCAGCAAAGCAACACAAGCAATCTGTCTACAAAGGCATGCACTTACTGAATCAAGGTGGTGTAAATATTTACAAATACACCTTTGAGGGGGACAATGTCATTTAAAAAAACCCATAACAAACAAAACCCGCAAACAGAATGAAATTTCTAATTATGTGGACAATTCTTTGACACTTCTTCCGCACGAGTTTATCTTTACTGAAGAGAATAGTCTGCCTGAAAACACAAGACTGCTTTCATTTAGCCAAGTTAATTTTATGTATGCTTGCAGGGTATGCACACATGAACACAATAAGAGGCAGAAGGCAAAGGACTGACTGGTTCCCTGCAATGAGTGACAGCAGCCGGAGGAACTCACTTGAGGCATGACAGCATCACAAACTCATCATTGATTTCATGCTGTCAGAAATATTTGGCAGGACAGCTGTTCCTAAAGAAAATGCAGAACAATGTGTTACTGCATGGTGAAGAGTGGAGCCCATGCTTAATGTGACAAACAGTGGTGCCTGGAAAAGCATATTCTGAACAAGACATAAGTTTGATCCTCAGTCCTGCTATGGACCTGCTCTGTGAAAAGTGACTCTATTTTTCCTTTGCTTTCCCCCACTTGAAGGGGACAATATATTCTTTCGGGAATGGACTATTTCTTAGCTTGGGTAAGAGCACAGCTATGTCCTGATTTGAGGCCACTAATACTCCCATAACACAAACCATTTAAACTATATCTTGAGCCTTACAGCGCAACTGCACAAACAGAGAGAACTTGCTCCTTCATCTCCTTGTTGTTACACACCTGAGACTGATGGCATAATATTTAGCATAGTTTTTCTGCTCACTGATAACAGAGAAAAAGAAGGCAGAAAGACAGCAACTGAGATTAGAACAAAACACATCACTCACCAGATAGATCCAATAGTCCAGCTGCAATCAGAATAAAGATAGGGAATTCTTCCTGCATCTCGAGAAGCAGCTCCTGAGTCACCCCAAAAACAATGCAGACAGGAAGCAGCTTGCTAAGGAGTCACTGTTGCCTCTTAGCAGTGGGTTTTTGCTGTGTTTGTTCTGGAAGGGCAGAGTATTGGGTTACTTTATAAGAGTTTAGGCCAGACAGCAACCAATAATCTGTTCCCAAAAAAAAAAAAGAAAAAAAGAAAAAAAGAAAAAAGCCTGCACCAATTGGAATCAATTGATTTCTAACAAAATAAGAGAATGTTCACATGCATAGCAAAGATGGAAAATGTGACTGTAAACATAAGAGGTTGCCTATGCAAGGCAGTTCTTTATCCCTGAAGACAGAGTTAAAATGCTACCTTGAGTATTGTGTGCAGTTCTGGGCCCCATCATTTTAAAAGGATGTGAATGAAGGTTCTTGAATGTATCCAAAGGAGGGTAACGAAGCTGGTGAAAGGACTGGAAGACACCTCCTCTGTGGAGCAGCTGAGGTCTTTGGGTTTGTCTAGTTTGGAGAAAAGGAGGCTAAGGGTTGACCTTGTGGCTCTCTACAGCTTCCTGAGGAGGGGACAGGGAGAGGGAGGTGTTGAGCACTTCTCCCTGGGATCCAGCAATAGGATGCCTGGGAATGGCTCAAAGCTGCACCAGGGGAGGTTCAGACTGGACATCAGGAAGCATTTCTTTACTGAGAGGGGGGTCAAACATTCAAACAGTCTTCCTAGAGAGGTGGTCGATGCCCCAAGCCTGTCAGTCTTTAAGAGGCGTTTAGACAATGCACGTAATAACATGCTTTAACTTGGTCAGCCCTGAAGTGGTCAGGCAGTTTGACTAGATGATTGTTGGAGGTTCCTTCCAACTGAACTATTCTATAACTCTAATTCTACGCAATAAAAGGGTCATAAGGTTTTGCCAGACAAAGATACACAGGGATCAGTCTGGATCCCAGATAAAGACACTTCACTAAAGCAATCCATTTATACAGGTATTTGGCTTTGTGAGCCCAAACAAGATGGACATTCTCTCCCCATGACTCTCCAGGTAGGGTTAGGCCATGGAGAAAGGCTGCTGGCAGTGCTGCTTCTATTAGTCTATCAAGCCTACTGGATCCTTTCTTCCCTAGGCCCACAAGTGTTGGCAAAGCATGTTCTTAATTCAAGAGACATGGAGAAAAGCCAACACACACTGAAGAGAAGCAGATTACAGTACAGAAACTAACCCCATCTGTCTCAGAGCAGCCTGAACTAACATTTTGGTGAGTCAGGAACGAGAACCATAGTGAAAGAACAAGCAGGACAAACACTTTACAAGCACACAATTTAAACTTTCATAATAACAAAAAAAGAGACCAGAGGCTTCTTAGACAAAATCACTGCTTTCACCTTTAACTGTAAGGCCCTACTGTCCTTGCAAATATTCACCTGAAAATAGCAAGTCGTATACATTAGGCATCTTTTTAGTGCCAGACACCTGCACTCACAAATAGTGACAGAAACTCTTGGAGACAGGAAGTTTAGAGCAATGCGATTTAAGGAGACGAGAGAACATTATTACATAGCCATGACTGTTGCAAGTGAAGTAGAAATATGTAAAAAAATGAGAAGAAGTCAGATAAGTAGCATGACAGCTCAGAAAAACACTGCAAAAGACACTGAGGACGAAGTGATTGCTCTTGAGGGAAATAACAATAAACCATTATCCATCCTTCAGCAAATGATAAAGTGTAGTCTAGCAGATAATACAACAGGTTAAGTGCTGACAGATATGGTTTCCAGTCCTAGCCTTCTCAGTCACCTGAATGGGGTAGCCAAGGTCAGGTCACTTCATCTTTTTCCCACTCTCTAAGTTGTCTGGGGAAGAAAATTATCCTGACTGGCATTTGTATAGCACCTGACACGCAGGGCCCTAATTTTAGTCAGTGCCTCTACCGAAAACCAGCACACAGTGATTTGTCATGTTAGCTAACACGATAAATGCTTTCAAGAAGGATCAATTTCCAGAAGTTCCGCATCTCCAAGATGTGTTTTGCTTCTTCCACCAGTTGACAGTCTAACCATTGCCTGGTCTTTTCTTCACACAGCTGACAGTGAGGCCAAGTCTGTACTACTGTGTTACCCAGATTAGAATAGATGCACTATTTTACATCTTAGGCACCGTGATCAAAGTTTGTGATCTGCAATTCAACCCATATCACATTGTTTGACAGATGAACTGAGAGCAGCATCAGCAGATTTATCAGTACCAGAGCTGGTACTGTTAAGACTAAACAGCATGAAACTTTACAATTATAACTAAAGCAATAATTCTGCTAGAAACGGTAGTTAGTATACTCGCTCTCTGCAGACCACTTACCCTTGAGAAGGCATAGGTCTCTTCCCAGACTGTCATGAGTTACACTGCCCGAATATCAGTCAAGAACTATTCCTGAACCGTAAAATCTGCTGCAACGGTTTTGCAAGTATAAAGATGCTACAAAAGTGATCCATAAACCCATGGCGACTCACATCTAGGATCTACCAGCAGGTTCTTTGTTCTTCACATAGGACTATAGCTTGTACAAGCTCAACGCCTCTTCTGTAACTGCTTGATTGCTCACATCCACTTCCCATCTCCAAATGGCAATAGTTCCTGTGGCAACCTCATACATTCGCAAAAATTCTGCGATAGCAGTTCTTTTTGAGGAGGACAAATCAGGTCTCAAACACCTTGTGCAGAAGGAAGTTAGAAGCAATTTTCTTACCTGATCACCATTTTCTTCTGGGGACAATAGCAACTGGTGTGTGAAAGGTTCCATTAAGCAAACCCCAGCTTATCAGTCAAAATCAAGAAAGGTCTTTAGCTTTTAGGCTTTTAAGATGATTTTGACTCTCCTGTAATTTTCTGGTGACACAGTATGCATGCTGTTCCTCTCTGACATCCTGCCTCTGTAAACAAGAGATTCAATAACTTTTTTTCCTTAAGACAATGCTTGGCCTTTGTCAGGTTTAGAGCATAGTGCCTATTTGGACTTGAACACTACATATAGTATTTGTTATATATTTGTCTTGGCAGGGTGTAACTTAGTGGTAGGAGTTTAAAAAAAAAAAAAGACAGTGAGATTATCAATTGTATGCTTTTCACTGTGTGAGGAGAAAAAACAGGTGCGAGAATTTCCTTCTCCTGAAGTGGGAAGATGATTCAGCTGCTATTTTGAAAAGGAGATGATATAATTTGTCAGCCACTGTTCTAAACGGACAAGATTATATAAAGAATAGACACCTACAGGTGTCAAGAAGGCTAATTGAAGAGCCATTTTAAAGTCAAACATGACTGGCCTGTGCTTCTTCATGTAAGTGTAACACATTCTTTTGTTTCCTGTGTTCAAAACGAAGGCAAAAAAGAAATATTGTATTTATGGCCAAAGTCCTTGTCTAGCCTAAGTTACAAGCCTTTAATATAGATTTGTGTCTACACACACCTGTTTATTTACAAAGAGACTATTTGTTAAATTTGACAGGTTTCCGCCAGCAGTACTATAGGTGCTGTTCTGTTAGCACCAGCACCAGAGGCCTCAATAGATATGCTTTCCAGAATCATCTTAATCACCAACTAAAGCTGTGGGTTTTTTTAATTCACAGATGATTTACTTGCATTCCTAGTGCTTTGCCTTGATTCTAAGGCTTTGTTTTACAGATGATGATGAACTTCAGCAATAAAGCTGCTAGGCTTTAGCACAGAAAGCAGGCTCTTTGGAACAACTTCTCATTCACGTGTTTTAAACTGCCTTTTTGGAAGAATACACAAGAGGTAAGAGCAATGCATTACTACCTTTCTTTTCAAATTACACTTGCCGTTAGCAGTAATTAATTTTTGACCTCTCCAGAAAACACGGACACTAGAATGATGTGCCATTTGTGCTACCGTTTAAAAAAATAAATAACTGTAGCGGAGATGTGCGATGAACAGAAGGCGCCATGAGAAAGTACTTAAGATCAGGAAGGTCAACTACTGTTCTTACTCCACACAAAAGTAAATGACAAAGGGATCCCATTACACTTACTATCTTTGTAAAGCTAATGGGACTAAAATAAACAGCCCATAGTTCATACACAAACCTCATTGGCATAAGTTATCGTTAAGACTCAGCGCTTAGTGCAATTAAGACCAACATATTTAAGCACCTGAGCATGAGGATAAGGTTTAAGCAAAGTGTGGTGATATCACATGAGATACTGAATCATAATCTAGCTACTAGAGGACAGGATATGGGGGGTAGGAGGGGGAAGGATTCTTCAAAGTCACAACTCAATTTATTTCTATTTTCTTCTAATGCACTGGGTACCGGACCCAAACTGGAAGTAGACAAGATGAGCCATTGGTCAGTGATTAACCGTCAAGGAACTGACCAAGAGAAAGTTCAACATCATTTATTAAAACAAACACAAGCTTAATACAAGCTGTTATTTTAGTTTTTAGCCTAGATAATAAATTAACTTTTTTCTCCTGGCACTTATATTGATATTGTTTCACTGGCTTCTATAGAGGACCAGCAAACACTTTGAAAAGGGACTGACAAGTTTATATTCTTTGAGTTAGTTTTATTAAAGGAAAGCAGAAAATACTCAACAGCAAGTGGTATTAACAGCACATTTCAAAGTTCTTGAAGACTTCAGGTGCTATGCACGTATTTCATAGAGGAGTTCAGGATGGCCAGTCCATTGAGTTTCCGCAGTTGAACAATATGCCTGAAAAGACGACAGAAAGGTTGCTCTGAGAGAATATAAGATGACTAACAAGGAAAGTTTTAAGCTTCCACTGCTTTGATATACTGCATGCCCAAACCATCAAGGATATCTAATGCTACATTTGATAAATTCTTCCCAAAGTAGCGTGAGAAGCAGAGTTTCTAGATTGCTATTCTCCACAAAAAGGAAAATGAAAGTTCTAAATAACTTCAAATAGGTGACATTTCAAATTAACAAAGTGAAGAAAATAAGGTGTTTCCCTTTTATATCTCTGGAGCGTTTTTCAAATCTCAGAACAGATATTTTTTCTATTGCTCATTTGGAACCTCCAGCAGAAGCAAGGTACTTAAACTTTTGGAACGTAAGCACTATGGCCGTGCTTTCTGTAGTGGTTCAGGATGTATAAAATAACCAATTGAACTCAGTTCCTCTGTCTGGAATGCAGTTCAAGATCTAATTGACAGTTTGCAGCTAGATAGAGAGCTTGGCATACTGTTGGCAGGCAGCAGCAGACATTCTTTGTTGACATTTATACTTTTGTTTTGCTCTCATTATTGCTCTGACCTCTACAAGCTTATAACATTACTCCTCCTCCCTCCTCCTACCAGCAGAGGTAACATCAGAAAGCAATACCAAGTGAGCTCTTTGAAATACGTTCAGACAACTAACAACACAGGAACCCTAAAGCAGAACTGTGGGGAGAGTACCACAAGTGGTAATTCTAGTTGGAGGAAGGGTGTTAGATTTCATGGGGTGTTTATATAAACTAATCATCTGTCCTGTACCTGCTTGCTCTACAAATAGAATCAACTTACAGTAGGCAGTTTTTCAAGAATCATCACCAAATAACAACCAGATGGTGCTGGAGAACAATAGTCTTTTTCACAATACCTTGGTTCAGCGACACAAAGCTTCCCCAGGGCAATCGCTGCATTCTCCTGCACTGAAGTTCTTGTAGCATCACCACCAGCATGTTTCAACAAAATCATCACAACATTGGAATTCAGTAAGGATGTTGCTGCTCCAGGAACTACAAGGCATTGGCCAAGGCAGAAAGCAGCATTTCCCACAATAATTTCGTTCTCTGACTCCAAGAGCTTCATCAGCACACTGAACTCTGGGAAAAAGTGAGATTAATTGTACAGAACGTACACAGATTTGTTCAAATAGCAATGATATTTTCTCCTGTTTTTACCTAAACTCCTGGAGAGTGAGCACAGTTCCATGTGGGGCATTTTCCCAGAAAACCTGTAGGAGCAAGGGAGTTTCATAGGAAGGTTCAGGACCCAGGATGCTGTCTCAGCTTCACCTGCCTAGATGCCCCTCTCACACACTAAGAGGTTCTCCAGCATGGAGCCTGTATTTCTGCATTTGTTTAATAGTTCTCTGAAACTGAACATGCCACCTTTGCTGCTAGCAGGATCTTGTGCTGGCCTCTCACCCCACCATAATAGCAGGGCAAGCACAGAGCAGAGCATTTACAGTGCCAAGCTAAATGTGTTAAGACAGAAATGCAGCAGCTCAGCTCATCTGCTCCTGTAATCTATACTAATGTACAGCAGCAGAGTATTTTGTCTATACTCTTGACACAGAGTTGTATAGCTCTTATTGGCATCTGCTGGCAGGGATGACATAAGTAAGAAATAGTGACTTTTACAAGATTAATACCCAGAGCTTTGGGGGAAAGAATGAGAGTGTTACTGCTAATTTGAGGAAATGAAAGTTTCATCTACAGATGACAGCAAAACTAATATGGGGTATACAAAAGGAAGATGATGCTCTGAGAGGCTTTTAATGAGTGAAAATCCTTAGGGTTCAAGTTGAACTACATGAGCTGACAGTTTCTTGACAGGTTCAACCATTTAGATAAAACTAAGTATTCTCTGTTGTAGTTACATTAACAGTAATTGAACCTGGATTTTAAAGCAATCTAAGTAGCGTTATACCACATGACTAGAGCCAATATACTAAAAAATAACCTAAGACACCTAGTATCGTCACTCTGTCTCCACTCCTATTTCCTTTTAATACCAGGCCAAATATCCACATGTAAATTGAAGGAAATTATAAACAGCCTCAGCCTCTGGAAATCAGATGTCTAAATGGAGTTTGTTATTTTGGCCACTAACTTTGGGAAATTCAACCCAATTCAGTTAGAGTTTATATGTGTATTTTGAAAAAAGTGCTTATTTCTGGCCCTGAAAAAGCACATCAAGCCATTTTTCTAGAGTGAAGTGCAGTTTCTCTAACTCAGGCTCATTATCTGATGTGCCTATTTCCATCCACACACAGAGCTAAGGCTCATTAAGCACTATTTCAACAGGTAAAAGGGCACATTATTCAGAAAACACGGCTAAAATCTTGCAAGAGTAAAATCCAGTGTTCAGTTCCATTCTAGAGGGGAAGAAAGTAATTGGATGATACTGAGATTACATTTCTGCATTCAGCCTCTAAATACTGAAGTTGTCACTTACTTTTATCTGACTTCACGAGATCTTCTTGAGCTTGTCTGTTACTTCTGGTGCAGATGGAAAGGGTCTTTATACCATAATTGGATGCGATCTGTCCTCCAGCCTAGATTTGATTAGAATAAAGCATACATTAACAAACATGCAGTTCATACCCCAACTTACTCAAGGTTACAGAATAGCTTAGGGTACCAAGGAGATAGTTAGGTATTGCTTACACCTAAGCTCGAATACCAAACTAAGACCTTTGTAAAGTATATATTGCAAGGTGAACACGGGCTGAAAGTGACAGAAGAACCATCCCTTTCTTGCCAACAATGAACACACAAAATTCCCTGAATCTCTGGAGCCCAGTTCCTTTCAAACTATTAACTCTTCTGATGCTTGCTACTTACAAGAGCCAAGCTAAGTGTTGCAACCTTTTTCTAGAATAATTTTATCTGCGTCATAGCAAATCTGTAGAATATGCATCGGGCTGGGTGGATATACATTCTGCTAGATACACAGATATACAGCAAAACAGTGTCTACAGATTAACATATGCATATATTTAGGGAAAAATTGCTCCCAAGCTTGATTTAGCACTCACTGATAATCAGTGGGAAGGGCTCCATTGCTTCTCAGCTGTCCGAATTAGATCACACCAATTTTAAGCTTTAACACTCCAACTGGGCCTGCAGTAGTGGAATCTTGAATTTGCAGGTCTCTGCGAGTAAAGCTGTGCACAGGCATCTGGCTCATATGGAAACAACTGAAAACCTGGGCTACGAACCAGACTAAGGAAGCAGTCTGGTCTCCAAACTGGCTACCTAGCTTAAAATTAAACTTGAGAGGGCTGTTTCAATGGACAACACAGATACAGACACATGCAGCCAGAGTGACTGCACAGGTCTTTCTCCTAGGGAAAGGAGGCCAAACACAGGGGCAACTATGGTTTTCTTAAAGGACCATACAAGCAGAAATAAAGTGAATTCTGTTAAGTTAATTTACTTTCAAGAATTTGATCATTTTCTTCACCACCCCTCCTTTCACTGCTTCTTCTACTGCTGACAAGGATGCTGGCAGGATGCGACTTAGCACTCCAATGGCTCTCTAAGTAGAAAACAGTGTGAGAGAAGGAAAAAAAAGTTTATTTGTCCCAACAACTTTAAAGGAGTTTTCAAATTATTTTGTTTTTGCAGATGGCAGAATAAAACCAAAGTAATTAAAGTGGTAAAAGGAATAAAATTACAGAAATATAATGAAGAACATCTTTAGGACATGGCTTTTTTATTGCTTACTTGAAAGTGAACTCAGCACAGCTTCTAAAGACTCAGTGTAGAGAGAGAGAAGACCAAATTGAGATGAGGACAACTCCCTGGTATGCTTATTTACTGAAATAAATTCCTAGTAGAAGCCAGCCCAGCACGGCTGGTATTAAGTAAAACAGATCAGAACGATTCCTCTGAGTTCAGAGCGGTGAACGGACTCCGAGTCCACATCTGCTCCTATCCACTTGCCTTGAGTAACTGCCATCTGTTGGAGTTACACACCATTAACAGGAGTACAATCTCCTATGTGTGATTCACATATAAGAACTGTAATAAGAAACAGCTGCTGAACACCCAAATCGTTCTTGGTCATAGATTGATTGAAGAGTTTTATATTGAAAACCATTGTAAGAATGATTTGTAAGAGCTTTTATTAAGTAGGTTTCAAGAGAACATTGAGAAAGTCTTGCATCAAACAATAAAAGAAACTGAATAATATAAGTGGTATATTGTTTCTTTACCACTAATAATTATGAAAGTTTTAAGCTTCAAAGCCTAGTGTACAGACTTGCATAGGGCAGCAGTTTGTACTGAAGTGTTCAGGTCAGGTCAGCCAATACAATCTTTCATTAGTCCACAGATACCCCACTTACTGTCACAATCCTTCCATCCTTTTCCCTGAGGAGAGACATGCACTTGCCACTTATGTCCACAGCAAAGTGCTGAAACAACAACGTGAAAAAACTCAGGTTCAGCTGATTGCTGGGAAGTTAGAGCAGAAATGTGTTAATAGACAAAGTACAAGAAAGAATCCAATGGAGATCAGGGCACACATGGCAGTAAGTTACTAACACTTCAACACTCAGATGTAACTTAGGAAATTCTTCTTTCTTGACGGAATTCTTAGCTTTAAGAATTAAAATCTTGGTACATTTTGGAATGTACCAAGCATCTAAAAATATCCCATAACTGGAGACTGATGCCAAACAAAACATTTATACCACTATGGAAAGGTACTATAAGTACTTTACACTGTATTTTTTCTCACAAGTCGGGCGGTAAATGGAAGGTGGTATGTGGATGAGAAAGTTTTTTTAGTTTGTAGCTTACTTAAATTGTCAACTACCTTAATGATAACCTTAAACCCCAATAAAAATTAAAAATTAACTGAACACCAGCAAAATCCAAGGTTGGCAGCCTTTAAGCGCTTCAGCACACTTGATGTGAAAGAGGGCTCCAAATCCATATAATGCAGTCAAGCTCTTTTTCCCTGTACAGGCTGGAAGGTTCACAATATTCCACGGTCATTCCCTCACCTGTTCAATTTGGATGTTCTAGTATGACTTCGATGACTTGCATCAGGCCCATTTACAGTGACAAGGAAGGAAGATGCTCTAACTGCTCAAGCAATTCTGAATCCCTGAGGAACTGATTATCAGAAGAACCCTACCAAAGAACGTTCACAGATCTTGTATACCTGGATGATCCCATTTGATTCAAGCAATAAGTTCATCATTAGGCCTAGCACTGCAAACAAACACTCCTGGTATTTGGGTGTGCCGACATCAAAGCATTCATCCTGTGTACAAAGGAGAGAAGACTGCAATCGATTTAGAGGTTCAGAATATGCGCTGTGAGCACGAGAGCTAATGACACTTTTTCGATAAGTATTCGTTCCTGTGTTTGTTTCACTTTGGTATCTAAAGCTGCACACTCCAAACTTCTGACGTTTAGGCAGTTAACAAGATCCTTTCCCGCTCTCTGAATTCTTTAGTTTCTGCAGACTGAGTTCATGCTGCATCCTTACGTTGAAGAGGGCCACTTACAATAAGGGACCACTCGCTCTCCCCCACCCATCTGTCAATCCACAACTTATGCGGACAATTGACCGCTTTGAGACCTCTATCCAGATTTGAAAGATTTCAGTCAAGGGTTCAGACAGATATGATCACACAAGTGCCATTTCCACAGGAGACAGGGCTGAAAACACTATTCTAGGGAGTTGTCAAGTTTCTTTACCACAAGCTTTAAGCACGCCTGCCAGCACTCTTTGCACTTGGCCATCTGCATTCGAATGACTACATCTGCACACAGATTCCCCATGATGCCGATGCAACGGGCAAGGGCTGCCTGGTTCACCAGCTTGACAGAGGTCTAAAAACAGAAGAGTGGAATAACAAATTAAGAACAAATGACAAGGAAACAACAAATAGATGTTCCTGTCCCTCTGACAATGGAAAATGGGATTCCAGAATCTCTTACCTATGTTAAATCCCAACTGTCCAAAGTTTGAAAATCACCTTCATTTTCACAATGAATCTGATGATGTTTTAAGAGTCCTGGGAAAAAGTGACTGGATTCTGTGGTCCCTAACATGAGTATTTCCTACTGTCACTTAGTTAGGTCACAGAACAGAACAGCCTCTGCTGCAGCTTAATTCCAGTAAGGTATGTTCAAAGGCGAGAGGCCCAAGAAATGTAAAAATGCTGTAATTATTACATTGTCTTAGTGCTCATTCAGAGAAGCGCAAGTATTTTACTTTCCAGCTATATCTGCTGTTCTGCAACAGAACCAATCTTCCCCATCATCTTCCCTCTTCCCGAGGACAGCTTTCTGTACCAACAGTATTGTAAGCTTGTAGTTTAAATAAATGATAACTAGGAAAGGGATCTGAACCACTAAACATCTTTACCTTGTGACCTAATGTCCTCTCTTCACTCTGATCTCTCAGATTAGAAAGAAGCAGAAAAAGCCGCTATCCAAGATATAACCAGTTGGTGACAGTGGATTAAAGTCACATTAAGAAGAGTGTAACACAAAGCTGAGTGTGAAATCCCAGCCTGACAGATTACCAATGGGAATCTGCAACCAAGCTCAGAGTTTTCACTGAATACAAAACTAGTAATGTGCAGAAATGAAGCACTAAGTACTGGAAATTGAGAACATTTTCCTGAGGAAAGCGTATGACAAAATTGGATTTCTTATGCCTACAGAACTAGAGACACAGTAACTACTCTAGCTCTACACAGAGGGGTTCTATCTAGGAGCAACTGGCTGTAGAACTGGAAGGAGTGGTCATAAGACATATTACACAAAAGTAAACCAGAAATATAGAAACTGAGATTTTTCATACCAGCAACTGGGTGAACAAAGGTAAAACACTCGTGGAAAGCATGAGACGACATTGGGTTTTGAACCTGTTGGGGGATAAGAAAGCCATATTTGGACACTTAAAGCTTTAGACAAAAATCACAGATAAAGGCAACACAACAGCAACATAAAGACAAGGTAAACATCAGTCAGCAATGTACCCTCACGCAAAGAAGACCAAGAGCCTCTCATCACTTGCTCATTTAGTACATTTCAACGCACAAATTTATAAAAACGAATGGAGAAATGCAAATTACCTTTCCTCCTCAGTTAAATTGGATAGTATGTTCATGGCACTGCTAGCCCTGGCATCAGTACTGTTGACGAGCATCATCAAAATCTGCAGCCATCTGTTATTACGAAAAACCAACAAAAAATATTATGTCAGCTTTGGTTTAATTATTAAAGATCAGACTTGTATTTTAATCGCACCAACACAATTTATGATCCTAAACTCCTTTGTGTTCAGTAGGGTTTTGACCAAGCTGGATATACTAGGCCCTGCAAACATGCTCAGTAACCTAACTGCCATTAGAACGCTATTTTGGCACTAGATTCTCAAGCAATATTGTCCCTTTTTGCTGAAGTACGATGATTTTAATCCACATACCAATTTCTGTCAGCATTACAACATTTCGTCAGTATGTAAGCTTCACAGACATTTGGCTGCTTTGCTGCTGGCAAACATCTTAGGGACAGACAAGTAGAATGCAACAGTGAGGACCAAGAACACCATCAGCGCAGCCCAGTACTGAACAGCTTCAATAGATTGTAAAGACCTGCAGGGAAAGTCAGCGTTGATGCTTGCTTGTTGATGGCTTAAAAGGATATGCTGAGCAAAGCCAACAGTCTTTGGAGGGGTTTAACTAAAAAGCTTTATAGTAGCAAAGAAATATTAATCTCCTGCCTGAATAAAACGAGCATCATGCCATGCACCTTTTGAGCTTTTGGAATGGCATGTGTTTGCAGCTGTGGAATTTGAACTGCATACAGTTCACAGGACTTCAGATTGTGAACCCATAAGCTCTGCAGAACAGCAGGGGGGTTTCCACATGCACCTCTACTGGGCCGAAATTCTCTGCCGCTCATCTCCAGATTTGCAGCACAGTAAAAGAATCTAATTAATGTTGTATATAATAGTGAACTGTGTAGAACTGTTGGAGAATCTTTTCTATTCATCTGCTACTTCAAACCATGTAGTGCAAACCAGTAAATTAAAATTTCTCCTCTGCTTAACTGTAGAAGGAAATAGTAGGACAATAGGATTAAGGTGATAGAACGCTGTTTCTTTCTCTACTCAGTAAGTCATGGCAACATTGAAGAATCATAAATACCAATTGCCAAATGAGGAGAGAGTTGCAGCTTGAAACCATGAGCTATTAAGAGACAATAGTGTAAGCTTCTGATTGAGTGTTAGACAAACACACACTTAATGGTTTTAAAAAAAAAAAGGTAACTATGCCTTAAAATTACATGAACATCCTCAGGAATAAGCCCTTTCTACTTAGTTTCACAGACATCTTCAGATAAAAAGTTTACTGAAGCTTTCCCCACACACCTAACTTTCACTTTTGCTTAACTAGGCCTACCTATCCCTCAAGGACAGAAGTCTCAGTGTCATTAAGTTCTTTTCAGAAAGCCTGTCACCTTGGTGCTAGTGGAATGAGTTTTGTACATCTGTGAACCCAGGCATTAAGGAAGTCTGTCTGAGGTATAGTAGTGTTTATTACTTGGTTAGGTCCTGGTGCCTGACAAGCAGTCTCCTCCCATTCTCATTCTCTGAGTAAAGAGAGATTAGTGCCAATGTCTGCTTCTGGATCTCCAGTACTCCAGAAGAAAGCAGTTTTGGCAGCTGTGCATTCACATCAGGGTAAGTCAGTAGAAGACGCTGATTTTCTTCTGAAAAAAAGAGAAGATTTAAGAGCAATGTCACCCACAATGGCATCTGCATTACTCTTATACTTATTTTTTATATTATACTCTTTTAATAATTTTTTTTCCGTTAGGTACTGATTTAACAGGTTTAAGGTCTTTATTTCATCCACTAATGTGTTCATCTTGCCTAATACTCCTGCAGAGCAATAGTAAGGCAGAACACCCACTAATCTCTCAGCTGCATTAGTTCAACACATACACTGGTGTTTGAATTTTTACTCTCACTAGCAACATGCTCTTAGGCACCAAGCATTTCTTCAAACAAAAGTGCTCTGGGAAAGTGATGTTCATACCAAATAACAATTTTAGACACAGTAAGTGTCTAACAGTACATTAACAATGATGTTGATTACATAGTTTTACCATTCCCAGTGCAGACAGCTTGCCAAAGGAAGAGAAGAGAAACAGACAGATCCACTTCAGCAGCGTTTTTCCTCTCTGCACAGAAGCCCCTAAATTAGAAATGTTAGTTTGTAAAAAGAGCAAAGGACAGATCAAACAATTAGCTCTTTGGCAAAGCCCCACAGAGACAAGGATCTGCCATATGAGCAATTAAGCTCATAAGCCCTAAACCCAGCTCATTGGTTAAACATTTTTCACACCATCGGACTTGTTTTCCAGAGGACCTCCTCTGAGACCAGATTTGTGATCTACTAGCTCTACTCTACCTAAACACAGGCCCTATACAAGCATTACACAGCACAATACAGGTGATAAATTCAGTTCTGCACTGAGACAGTTGTGAATAGCCAGGGCGTAATAACTTCGTGCAAATTTGGAAGTGCTTCATCTGTTAAGTCTATTTACAGCCAACACCCAAAATACTGATGAACCCTGAAGAAGTTTCTGTGCTGCAGTCCCACTGACAACCTTAAAGAATAGCTCTCCTGCTCTGTTCAACCAGATCATGCTGTTCTGAACCAACTTAGTTGTGCAAAATTTTCAAATTGCATGTTTTGCACATCTTTCTTGTTTCCATTATCTTTCCGAACCTGACTCAAATATACATTCAGATAAGAAATACCTCAAAAGACAAAGTTTATAAAGCAATAACAGAGAAATATTAGTCAGATTTGTTTCTTGATTACTGAAACACAACATAATGGCAGCCAAGAAAATACAGCAGCACAAGATGTAGGTCCCCAGAGATGATGCTCTTCCTTGATTACAAGGTTAGACAGTTTCACAGGTTCCATTAAAAAACTATATGGCCAAATATTTACTGATACTTGGTGCTGAATATAGCACCAAGGAGTCTAGCCAGGTATACTTAAAACAACTAAGTGCTTTCAGATGTTCTTTTATATTAAGTTTTTTTACAAACCTGCTCTCACCATGAGAGATAGGGTAACCGTACAGAAATATGAGACAGAAGCAGAAATTCATTAATTTTGTTCACTGCATCTAAGGCAGCACTGTTTGTACAGGAGTCAGATATAAGTCAGTCCATTCAGACATTAAAATATGTTATTACATTATCTTTTGATCATTTCAAGAGGCGATTGTCTTTCTTGAAAACAGTATTTTCATTTCCTCATGCTGTAACACCCTACCGTTTTTCTTTGGAGAGCTCTTACCGTCTTACAACCTCGTTGTCTTTGAGGATACTGAATCCATTGTTTGTTCTAAATAAAGTTTGCTCAGTGCCTGAAAAATTCAGAGATAAACAAATCAGCTCTATGGTCCACCTGGCTAATGTATCATTGTGAAAGCAGACTCCTGCTCTCCTGTGACAGAGTGTTAAAAGAAAAGGTCACTGCATCAACAGCTTTGGAGAAAGAACATCGTTAAAAGAGGGGAAAAACTCCAAGAATGATACTGAAGTAGAAACAGCTTTGAAGCTGAAGACTGCTCTAATTCATGCCTGGTGCTATAAAGCACAATTGAGTTCAAGTTAAAGGCTTTTTAGGAAGACTGAAACATGAAACTGGCTTTGCAAATCAATATGCTTTAACAGAGAATTACAAATATTTCAAACAAATGAAACACTTCATAAGAGACACAAATCCATAAGAAGTCTTAACAGCTCAGCTACAACATTGGTCTAGTTCTAAAAGATGTATGTAAATACTTACAATCTTTAATGGCTCCTGTCAAAAGTCTGATCCCTCCTGTATAGTAGAGGATATTCTGGTCAGGCCTATCAAGTTTCTGCAGCAATTCTTTTATGGACAGAGCAGCCAGCTTTCCAGACTCGACTTCCTTCATTGCTCTCTCTTCATCTTTCATTCTTTTTTCCTCCAAGTTTACCTCATTCATGCAATCTTGGAAATTGAAAGAAAACAAAGCATATCAGTTAAATGTTTTGATCTGGTCAAGTTGCAAGATAAAAAAAAAAAATGAAGTAGACTGCGTGACAGAGAGCGCACTACCTGATAGATACAGATCAGGCAGTGAAACAGAGCTTGAAGAAGAAACGATCAGAAACAAAAGCTACATGAAGAGACTCCATCAAAAGTTCTGAAGAGCCGAACAATGGTTTCCATTAAGTTCCATCTTGATCAGAAAACAGGGACAACTGTAAAAATTTCTATTTCTTACCTTTAAATAGGCTTTCCTTTTGGGGATCAATTTGTGAGATCTTCTCATAACACTGCCTGGACTTAAGAGAAAAGAATTGGGCTCGCAATTTAAAACAAAAATGGGAAGATTATAAAAAGTATATCCTAGTCAAAAGTCACCCGATTGAAGCTCAAAAGTTCTTGGGACACAGTCCTTAAGTACGAAAAATAAAATTCATGGAGACACACAAGTCAAAATTTCCATAATTAAAACTGTAAGTTGAATGTTATTCTCAGTTCCTACATCTAACTGCTGTTTCAAATTTAAAGGAAAATTTCAAGTACAGAACTAGGAACATACTTGCAGGAACAAAATAAGCAAAGTTCCAGGGAGAAAACAGAAAACGAGGCATAGCATTAAAACTGCAGGAACTGTAACTATCACTAGGGAACAGACTCGCGCATCTTGTATCTTTATCTTGTATTTGTGCATTTTGTCTGTCTTGAGCATATGCTCAGAATTAAGCCGATCACCCAGCTTGCAACAGGGAAGAATCTTCCTCACAGATGAAACTCAAGGTGGACTTCACGTAGACTTTTATCGTCCATGCGTTATAGTTATTTTACTAAGATGTGGAAAGACGACTTGATTTTAGAATTATCAGTCTTTGCAAAGCACAAAAAGTTTCTCTTGGGTCTAAAGGCTCAACATTCTTTCATTTGTCCAATTGTTAAGAACACAAATTTCAATTTCTCCCTCTCACCCACAACATCCCGCCAAAAGCACAACAAAACATGGTCCCATAGCCACAAGATTTAGTCTGCTTACCTCACTGAAGTGCTTAAGTGCCAGGTGAGCTTTCCCCATTAGAAAATAGGCTTTAATACATTTTTCATTGCACTATGTTAAAAAAGGAATTATTAATTATGTGTTTAGAAATTTTAACCTTTAAATATTCTTTCCACCTTCTGATTAATAGTTATAGCTGCCCAAAGTAACTGTAAGCACAGAAGAGAGTATTCATACTGTCTACTAGAGGCACCTAAAGTTTATATGATGAGTTTTTACCTCCAGGTACCAACTTTCCTTCCCAATGCAAGGAACATAGGCTCTGGTGTGGTTAAAGGTGAAAAGCAGCTGGTGCTAATATCCTGCCCAGAAAACCGCACTTTGGGCAATACAGACTGTTACACAGTTAGGCAGTGTTAAGACTTGTATCAACTAGTCTATAACCACAGAACTTCTATAAAAACAGAATTTCCGTACGCCTTTTGATCAGTTCTGCCAGGAATTAAATAAGCACTGATTTTCACTAGGTGTGCACAAAAAAGAAATATTGAGGAAACATCTAGCTCAACACTAACACATGAGGTGATCTTTTCCAGTTCAGTTATGTATCAAAAATATTGATTTCTTTAAATGATGCTGCCGATATTATTAATAATCTGTTAATTGTGGGCATCACTGATGTAACACAAATGAATCTGGATTCAGCTCTTTAGCATTTTATATAATCTTTGCCTTTCGCACCAGATCTGATCTTTGTAAGCTTAACGAGTCCCCTTTCCAGTTGTAGAAGGATGGGCACGATACTGTATGCCAATGTGTGCAGTTAATATTTTGTTATCACTTGTAACAAACTTTTTAATTGAAAGCTCTTAAGAGCTAGAAAAGATTCTGCACACAGGCAGCACTGAAATATTAACTGCCTTATAACATTCAAGTCAACTTGGGATGCAGGAAGCTGTGCAACACGACCACATTCTTTCATTTCCATTATTAAGTTGTCTCCATATCATCAGTTACACAGAAAATCACCTTCCAGGAGCACTTGAGCTGATCATAAAAGACAGAATCCTGAAGTTACCTTTAATGCCCATTCACAGTCATTGATGGCTTTTTCATACTCCTGCATCTTCAGGTAGGCCTGAAATAAAACCAAGAGAGTCCAGGCAGGAGAATTAGAATACTTCAAAGAACTTAGTGGCCACTAACTATTATAAAAACATTAGTTAATAAAAAAAAAAAAGAAAAAATTAGACCATTGATTTGCTTAGACATTGATTTTGCAGTACAATTACCAGCTGTTTCCTAATTTGTCTTCCATCTCCTTGGAGTTTGTAATTTAGAATAAATTTAATAAAACAAATTCAATGCACACATATGGATTATACAAGGCAAGTAGAGAATGCAAAGCAAGTGTTATTCTGCAGTTATAAAAGTGATTCCTAAAAAAAGAACTTAAAAAAATCAGAGCATTTAAATAAAACTATGGACTAGAATGATTTTTTTCCACTTATTCTGGAGGAGCAGGGGTTCACCTGTGCCACATCCAAGAAAGAGGGGACATGAACACTCTCTCAGGAGGGACTAGCCACAGCAGAACTAAAGCCTCCGAGGGATTCAGACACATCGATCACGAGGGAAGAATTTACACCACTAATGATCTTCTTTGTGCAACTCTTTCATAAAGTTTATAAGAAGATTAAAACCTTCAGCCTGCACCGTCTCGCTGTTAACTTCTAGCCACAGTAAAAATTTACTGTTGATAATATGTCAGCAAAACAAAACTCATTAATTCCTGGTAGCAGAGGATGGCCAAGAAAAACTGCTTGCTCCCTTTTTTAAGCTTCTCTGTAATGCAGCAAATGTTCCCTTTTATGAAATTCACCGAGATAACAGAAGAATCCTTTTTGGGTTGTATCCTGGCAAAGTAACACTAAAAGCAGTATAGTGGTAGCTCATTTCCACATGCTGACCTGTGCTCTGTTTGTGTAAAGTTCCTGCTTATCTTTCAGTATTTCCAGACCCTCAGTGTATCTCTGAATGGCTATGACATAGTCTCCTTTCCTGAAGGCATCGTTTCCCTTCTCTTTCAGAGCTGCAAAAGAACATACGTGCATTCAAAATAACATTTGGGTTTTATTTTCCCAAACGGTGACTGCAGAAACAGAGACCATATTCTCCTGTTGGAATGATCATCAAAATTCCAGTCCAGCTCCACTGCAGCTGTCTTCAATAACCACGATTTGCATGGGGCTTCTGAGCTATTCAGTGCACATGATCTCCATCCCTTTTTCTGAGAGAAAACTGAGATTTTCTCTTTGCCCAGCCCAGCTCTCAAATACTCAAACTTGCTCCCTCCATCCCAAACCCTTATCATAAGGAAGACAGCATGGAAAAGAACAGAATGCAAACTCTTAAGTATATAACCCTGTTATACCCAGCTAATCAATGCTGTGTCTCAGATAACAGAAGCACTGTCTCAGTGTGCATAAAAATGGCAATAAGTAGCTCAATAACCTCTTAAATCAGCTCGTTCCTGCTAAGTAGTCTGTGAAGGCATTAGGTAGAAAAGCCTTTAGCAATTACCATTTGCTAAGTGTTCGTTTCTCTTCCTTCGTTTAGCTCGTTCTTTTGCATCCTTTTCCAAAATTGCCAGAAAGCCATCTTTGAGCCAGGACAGTTGGTGGTATTTTAGTTTAAAAAAAAAAGAGGGGGAGAAAAAAGAAAAAAGCAAGCTTCATTAAAATCAATCTACAGGTGAGAAAAAAGTGATTTCTAAGGTATTTCTGAGTTCTTTCTCTACAAAGGAAATATTAAGGGGATATTTCAACAATTAAACTGGAACACGAATGACAAGCTATTACACATAAAGACCATGTTACCGCTCAGGATTTGCATACTTGGCTTGAAGTATCTCATCTCTAGAGATAAACTCGTTTCCTTTTAAATTCAGAAAACTAACTTTTTAGGTGAGAGGCCAGAATATGATAACAAACTATACCAACAAGCTTCCTACCTATGAACAAATACAGCCATACTGGTAAGATCCTTGAGCGTGTTCCTAGGTCTGACTGCATTTTGATTAAAGTCACTAGAAAAAGTTAGCTTTGACTTTGGCAGGAGTACAATTAGGTCTTGCAGGAAGTAACCGCAAGCCTTACTCCGTATCTGCTAAAACAGGTTGAAGAGATGCTAAATACTAGAGGGAGCACTGTCCTACCTGCGTTTACTGCTTCTGCATTTGCCACGTCCTAAAAAAAAGAGAAACACAGCACATGCATGTACACAGAGGCATTTTAGTAAACCCCATAGCAGCAAAGGAACACTTGGTTAAATTGTTCAAAGCCACAGAGCCTCTGAAATATCCAGATTGATGCATATTAGGAATATCAAAATAACACTTAAACAAAGAATGGTAGGAACTTAATTATTTTTTACGTTACCAGAAACCTTCTGTTTGTATCTTTAATGAGGCAAGTCACCGAAATCCACACCCTACTGCAGGAATCAAAGCCTAATGAAATTAACAAAGAGACTCCTGTGTCTCAACTACTTTTGCTCAAGTTCCTGAAGCACAAGTAAAAGCTACAAGTTACAGCAACTCAGTGCTTACGTACAACTTGGATAAATCCAATTCTGTGTTATTAGTAGTCTTAAGACAAAGGCAATAACCCAATAAGATAACTAGTGAAAAACATAAAGTCAAATTCAGACCATACTTCGTAAGTTTTGTGCAAGATTTTTTCTCCTGGGCAAGGAATGTGAATTAATGTTATTTAAAAGACCTAAATGGCATACAGCTTTAACTTCAAAGGGAAAAAGACTCTTACAGAAGCTTGTGTATTGATGACTGTTCTGTCCACCACAGTCTTGCTTTCTTCCTCCTTGCTATTTTCTTGATCATGGAGCCTTTTCTCTGCCTCAGCAGTGGCTTTTTCCTTGACACCAGGGTCCGTAGAGTTCAAGCCCTGCACTAACTCGGCTAAAAAGAGGAAAAATACACACTTGACTCAGTGGACCTAGAAGGACCAGGAGTTCAGTTTTGCCTCTGATGATATATGCTTTTGAAGGCACTGGTGACCAGGAAAGTCTTTATAAATGGAAACATGTACAAATACAACTTCAGCTGACTTCGGAGAACTACCTACAGCTTCTGCTATAGGTTTAGAAAGCAGCTCGTGGCACCTGCAAAGCCTGACCACACCTGAGCTCACACTTTAGTATGGAGACGCCATGCTAAACAAACTCGGCGCGGGGGGAGCAGCAGTTTTCCTCTTTTCCATTCCTTTTCTGCCTTCCCTTTACCCGCCCCTTTTCCATTCCGTCCCTAGCGCTCTACCTGAAGAAAAGGGCCGCCACCGCCTCCCCGCGCCGCCCCACGCCCGGCCGGGGGCGGTCAGCTCCGCCCAGGCCCCGTGGCACACTTACCGATATCGTCCACACGGCGGAGGAACCGCTGGAAAGCCTCCTCCTGCTCCCGGTCGGCCAGCATGGCCGGGAGCCACCGGCCGCGGGGACCCGCCGAACCGGAAGACGCGCAGCGGCCACGCCGTTGCCGTGGGGACGACGCCGGGCTGCCACGCTCGTGACGCAGCGTCAGAGGGCGGGGCGCCCGGGGGCGTGGTTATGCAAACGAAGGGGCGGTGCGTCGCCGTCCGCCATTTCGCGGCCCGGGTACGGATAACAGAGCTACAGAAAGGGCGTTCCTGCCTCCTCTCTTGGCTGATTTCTTTTGAATGCTCTTTTTGAGCTATGCTACAATGTGGAAAAAGTACACTTTTATGTTTGCAATGTACGTCAGAGCATTAAGCAGGCGGTTTCTTTTCTTCCTCCCCGTATACTCCTAGGTAAAATCCCTTTGCTGGCAACCACGGCTTATGTTTCTGCTGCAGCATAATGGCCGCCAGGCTCTGACAGGAGCTGCAGAAGGCCCCAGAAGGTCCCTTGACCAAAGGCCTGCCAGGTGGCCCATAGAGAAATATCTATAGCACAGCATGGCCACTAGCTTCATCCTGCCTTTCCTTGCTTAATTTCTGGCTTGATAACTCGGAGAAATGCTTCACCGGTCACTGAGGTGAATGTGCTCCTTTTCCCTCTGCTAAAGAGGTCAGCCTTTGCCTGGCAGCCTGAATGTATGCAAACCAGAAGTGAGATCTGCCGCTGCCTCCTGCTTGTTGGTTTATGAACACACACATCTGGGGTTGATTTGGCTGAGCGAGGAGGCCAGCTGCCCCGCTGGCAGCTAACAGCAGGGAGCACATCAGCAGAGACACGGGCATGTCATTTCTCCAACGAGCGTTTAAGATCCTTTTGGTCTGGCTTGTTTAAAGCTTGAAGTCATTTTCTGTTCATACACAGGGGAAAGGAATGGGATAGCATGGGCAAAAAATCAGTGCAAGGGACTCCTTTCGTTAATATAAAGATTAGCTGAACTGAATTGTAGCGAACGTACCAACGGGGAGAGGGAACCTGAAAAAAGAAACGCAAACACTCATCCACAGCCAACGCCCTCTAGCCCGCATTGCCCTGATTTTTAAACCAGAATTGGATTATTTTTCTTTTAAGATATCCGTTAAAGACTGGGCCTTTCTCAGTCTTTGACTGGGAAGGGGAGAGACTGGAGTCAGCTGAGGGTTAAACCCTCATTCAAAAGGGGCACTTCTTCCCTCCAAGTTAATGGGATCAGAAGGTCTCAGCAGCGTCTGAGAAGCGGACACTTGACAGCGAGGACTTCCGTATCCTCTGTACTATCAGACAAGGTGGTGTGTCCCTGGGAAGTAGGTTGCAGGGTCTGGGGGGGTCTGGTGCCCAGGGAGGCTTCGTGCCACTCCTGGGAGCCAGCGCAGCCCTTCCCGGGGTGGGACATGCAGCCTGTCACCAGTGAGACAGCCAGAGGGTGGCACCATCCTCCAGCACAAAAAGCCGCTGGCCAACTGAGAGCAAACCCTTTTCCTCTTTGTTGCTTGTGTCCCCAAATCAGCCTCCATGCTCCTGCCAGCCAGGCTTGTGCACTGCGTGTGCCGCCAAACCCAAGCTACCCACCCAGCCGTGCTGTGGATGCACGGTCTGTCCGGGTGGATGATGCCACAGAAAAAGAAACACGGGCTGGCTGATCTCCAGCAGCACATACGATGGCCCAGAGACACATCTTTCAACCTCTTCAGGCTCTGAGGGCCAGCCGCCCTTGCAAGAGAATCCTAGCCCTCCTTTACAGCATGTGGCCCTGCTGGGATGTGTCAGGCTCGTGGTTCAGAGCAGTCTTGTCCTCCAGCTTCCCCTCACACTAGCACTTCACACAAAGCATGTCCCCATCAGAACAAGGACGTGCACATACATGGCTCCAACAGCCAGATGGATCTTTGTCACCACTCCTGGGAGACGCTCTAGGGCCATGTTTTTTTCAGAGCTGGAAGATTAGAGGTGGCAGTTAGTGGAAGCTGTCAGCCACCAAAGGGAGTCAGAGCATCACTGAATCCCAGCTGCACTGCCAGGATATTTTAATTCCAGACACGTTATAACCCAGCCATCTTAGGAGAGAAAGGCGAGAAACGGAGAGGGAGAGAGAGAGAGGGGATCTGGCAAATTTCAACGTGGCAGTGTTGCCTAAGGCGAGGGATACCAAGAAGGGCAGGCCACTACTGTGTCTGCTGGGCGCGAAATTAGAAATTTCACTGTGAAGGTACAAACCACAGCTACGTTCATCTGCCTGCTCTTCAGTGTCCTGCCACACTGCCCAGGAAGGGAAATGCTCTCCTGCGCTGCGTGTGCCAACGAGGTGCTGAGCTGCCTGACTCCACAGGCAGCGTGTATCTCCTGTCCCTTCCATACCCTTTGCTGCAGGAACTGCCAGACAATCCCTTTCCCCATCCCTCATGCACCAAAACAAAATAGCTCCCTTCTCTCTGTTCACTGCAAGACAGCTCTGCTCTTGCTCGCATAAGCCTCCATCCCAAAGGTGGCGTTTTTCTTCTCTAATGAAGCTGTTTCAAATCCAGCGTCCATGGTGCCCAATTATAAATACTCATGAGGCAATAGTTATGTCACTGGGATGCTTAGCAGACTAGCTTTTATTTGTTATCCTAGAAAATCTGGGGAATAAAGCCATAGTAGAAAGAGTTCGGCTTGTTGGGTTTTTTTACCTGCATCTTTAGTTCTACTCCTCCTGTTCAGCTTTCCCTTCTCTCTCCATCCCAGAAGTTGCATTTCATTCTGCCATCAGATCCATTGTTTATTTCTCCCGTCCATCAGGCTCTGCAGGAGGGCTACAGAAGAAAGAACATAATTTGCTAGCGCTGCATGGAAGCCGCTGCTCCCTCCCAGTGCTGTTCACATGTTCCTATAAAGTAACTTGCAGAGCAGCCAGCAGACGTGGTGCTATACTGCTGTAGGGTCTCTGATGTGCCGGTACCCCAGCAGTGAGGCGACTATAAAGTGCACCAGCGAGCCAGAGAAACATGAAGAAAAGCCTGCAGGACCTGAGTCTCTGTGGGCAGGATGAAGATAATGTAGCTGTGGAAAATGAGAGTTGGAATTCATTTAGTAACCAGGCAGAGATTTCATTACAGCAAATGAAATGAAAAAGTTCTCAACTCAGCTCTGCTGCCGGATCTGCTAATCCCTTACAGAAAGCACGGCTATGGTGCATGCTCCCTGCCTGGAGCTCTGGGAAGCTGTGCTAGGTGCAGCATTTTCCTGCCAGTTTGCAGCAGACAGCAGAGAGCTTAATTGGTTAATGTGCAGAGGGGAGAGCCACCTTTACTGCAATGGTATCCAGGTCTCTAAATATTTCCATACAGTTCAGTACACTTAAAATGTTGCCCCAAAAGCATGGGCATGAGTATTCGTATATTTATATCTGATGACAAGCCAGCTAACTAAAATGGCTAGAAGAGACGAGAGAAAGAAGCAACCGTTTGCAGCAGACCTCCAGCCACCTCCTTTAAGCCCCGTCCATCCCTGCTTAGACTTACCCTTCAGCCCAGCCTGTGGGACAGGGAGACATACTCAGCCAAGCTGACATTGACAGCTGGGTGCCACGGCCTCAACAGGGGGAGAGACAAGTTAAAATTACCAAGAAAGAAAGGTAGGTCTGAAGACTCACGAATAGCTGAAGAAATACAAAGATCTAGTAAAGAATTTTTCAGTTCTGTTTGTTTGTCATTGAGCGCAACCCTGACTCCAGGGAAAGAACCCGTCACTCTTCACACATGGGCACGTGCTCCGCAGCCACAGTAAATTAGGCCAAGTGCTCCAGCCCCTCTATCAGTCTCAGAGCGAAGAGGAAAGACTACCTGAGCTCCTCATGGTTTGAGATGCTACAGCAGGAAACAGGCCAAACACCAGGGAACAGAGTGCATCCAGCAGGCATTATGCAGAGGTGTGATTCAGCGAAGCAGCTGCTAAAGCCACGAACGCAGAAAAAGGCAGCCTCAGAGACTTCCCTTGAAACAGAATCAGTGACTTTTATCAATTAGTTCTCTGACTTGAAAGCAGTTGAAATTTTTTTGTTCAAATGGTAAGATAGCGAGAAGAAAAGTTTTTTTCACCTAAATGGAAGCTTTCATGTGAAAATAAAGTCTACTTTGTCAGAACTTGTGGAGGTGTTCTCAAGAAAAAGTAAACAGACACGCCCCTACAGTCCCAGACTAGAAAAATTGAATAAAGTTTGGAATTTCAGCAGTTTTTAGCTTAAATTTTAGGAAAAAGAGAAAGAAAATTTTAACACAAAAAAGAAACAATTTCCAGAGCATCTCTTGACTTTCAACTTTCCTGCAGAAGCAAACTGTACAATACAACTGCACATGTGCATATTAATCAAGGACTGACGTTATACTGCATCCGCCCACTCTCCATTGTTCCTGGCAAGTTCGCATAAAAAATGTGGTATTGCAAACGCAGTATAACAAAGCAGAAATCAGTATCTGAATACAGAACCATTTTGCCCTCTGTATGCCACCGACTGGAATAAGGAGGATCTCTTTTCAAGCGCAAAGCAGGCTGGGAAAACTCCACAAACTGTGTAAAAGAAAGAGTCGGGAGAGGGAAGTCAGGAATTCTGGTGAAAGAAAAATGACAGCTATAAAGGAGCTGACAGCATGACTCTGGAACATGAATTCAAAAGGAATTCTGCCGTGACAGACACCTAATGAAAGAACCCAGCAAGAAGATGGATTGTTTCCCCTGCATTTTCCCTGCCCCTTTTCTTGGGACAGCCTTTTCTAAAGCAGTAGTACCAAAGACATACGAGGCCAATCACAGCAGCTTTACTGAAATAATGTCTTACTGTAAACCACAGTGTAAACAGCAGTCAAGAATAAAGGGCAAAGCGCTGGACAGGAAGCAGAAAGGAGGGTATTCTCTTGGGATAACAAATACTATAGTTCAATACATTTACTTTCTTCTTTTTCTGTGAACAATTCTGGCACCCAAGTATTGATACGTGTCAGAGCTCCCGTTTCTCCTTCTGTGTCCTGGGAGATCAATGCCTAGGACAGAATTAAATTTAATTAGATTCATCCCGCATTGATCAAGTTCAGGCACCCAATTCAGGATGGGTTAAGGACACCTTTTAAAGTCAAAACATGCGCCACCTCCCCCCTCCCTTTCGTAGCCATCGAACAGAGGAGCACCTTTTCATAGGAAATCCCGCTGTCCCTGATTCACAGTGGACATGAAACTGCATTTGTGTTAGTTATCTCAAGGAAACGATCTACAGTGGGACAGAGAAACAAACTTCAAAAATACTCCTCTCTGTGACACTCAGTACTTCGGAAGAGCCCTGTCCTGGTTTGAGGTAAAACGGAACCAATTTCCTGTTTTGTAATTTTACTTTTTAGCTGGGCCTCTTCTAACTGACTAAACCCTGAAATTAACAGCATATTGTTCAGAAACTGTTCACTCTCAGAGTGATAAGACCTGATTATACCAAGGAATGGTGCGCACAGAGGCTCTTGCTTATACTTACTGCTGTAACAACCAAGGTCGGCTAACTTCACTGTTTGCCCCATTAGAGGGTCAGAAGCGGAGAAGCGCAGAGGGGTCACACCTGCAGGGAGGAGCAGACGGGACAGGTGACCCAAAACTGACAACAGAGTATTCTATCCCATCTGCATCACGCTCAGTGTAAAAGCCAAGAGATTAAATGGGCGAGTCTCTCTTTCTTCAATGGATGATGTCCCGGGAGGACCCTGTCTGTTCGTCTGCCTTTGATTCTGATACGAGCATTCCTGACTCCGTCTGTTGCTGACTCCAGTCTGGGACATTCCGTGTCTGCTGGTGATGTGATCATCATCCTGGGAGCTGGATACAGTTTTGTATATATTGTATACTTTTTTTTCATTTTCGTTATTCTATTATTATTTACTATTTCCTTATTTATTATTATTTTCATTAAAGTAATTTAGTTCTTTTTCTAAACTCATAAATCTCCTTATCTCTTCCACTCGTCTCTTTGGAGAGAGTGGGGGGAGGGCCATCTGTTGTTCCGATTGGCCAACCAGGCAAAAACCACGACAGGCCCGTCAGTGGAATCATGTGCTGGCAGGTGTTCTTTCTGCACATCTGAAGCTTGGAAAGGCGCTACAGCAGCCCACTGCCACCGTTCCAAGGGGTACCAGCTTGAACCGCGTAGCACGACTGCTTCACTACCACCACTGTGCAGACAGTTGCATTTCCTGCTTGTTCATAGCCCGGAGCCTCGGACAGGTGCTTAACTCACGCTGTGGGCACACCACAGCGGGACTGCTCACTCCGCGTTAAGCTCGCATGCAAATGCAGCCCCGGGAATCCATGTCTGTGCACAGGACCGAGTGGAGCACCTAAAGAAGGGCAGACTGTACGCAGGAGGTTTTTTTTTTTGTAATTTTTATTTGAACACAGTATTCTGACAGAATGCAAAGTCAAAATCCTCAGTTAGTATCAGTATTTACACCAGTGACAATGGGAATAAAGGTGGAATCGATGTTTCACTTGGTAAAAAGATTTTTTGTTTTTTTGTTTTTTTAATAAGATAGAAGGCCCCCAAAAGTAGGGAATGCTGGGTAAGGATGTCAATGGAGGGTCTGAGAACAACTATCAAAACAGCCTAGTGTGAAAATCTGGGGTTTGAAGGCTCCATAGAAAAGTGTGAAAATAAAACTCCACTCTAAAAGCTGAACAACTGGATGCACTATTATCATCTTTACGTATGGTGCAGCACGAAATGTAATCACTCCACAACTAGAAGCTGATCAGTCTGCATTGCCATATACATATATATGTATGGCATGGATACATATATAAACATATATAGCGTAAACGGCATCAGGTTGGTCCCTCTTCAAAGGTTTAAATAAAAGCAATGAAGCCTAAGCTATCTTGGAAAAGGGGTACTTCCAAATTAAAAGAAATTTTTCTCCGTTGAGAGCGAGTATAAAACAACTCTCCAGAATTAATCTACAAGTATTGGGAGGTATCACAAGGGCATCCAAAAGGAGTTGAATGGATGCTCCTAGTGTTCAGGTAGTCACAGGGTTCACTTCTGCCTTGGAATGGTGCTCACCCCATCGATCTTGACACAAACCCACTGCAGTCAGCAGGGTATTTTCTAATGATGCCGCTGCGTGTTGTATCGGGCTTTGAGCTGGTTACCTTTTCGGACAGAAATGCCAATCCAGGTGAGAGTTACTCTGATTTTCACCCAACAGGTGCTGGCCAGTGTCACTGGACGAGTTTCTGGTTATTAGCATTGTACAGCATTTGTTTCCTGTCAGCTGCTCATCTCTCAGTGAGTTAGAACTCAGGAGGTATAACACAGACATGACAAAAGCAGTCAAAAACTTTGCAGAAATGAGGAACAAATTGTGGTGCTCATCCACAGGAATGGAGGTACAGACTGCCTGCCCGCTAGTCCTCTGCTGCCACAAGGACTCTTCCCAACCACAGAGAGACCATGGTAGCTTTTTTTGCTGCGTTTATATGGACTGATTCCTTAGAAAAAAAATCCTAAGGACTGTGCGCCCAACTTCCCCATAGTTATACCGACACTGCTGTGATGGGTCATGCAAGGGCCGAATTTGACCCAAGGGCTTTGAAGTGAGGACACATCCTGCCCTGATATCCTGATCAGGATGGGTATTGCACGAGTGTCTATGCCTACAAATCCAGTCATCCTCCATTTGCATTCCAGGAGCTACGGAAAAAATGCAATAACCCCCACACTTAGCAAATGACAAGACCATTATTCTTCACAGTTTGAAATTATGTGATGCCACTGTAAAAGACTGCATACTTGTAAGAATACACCGATGAAAGTGGCTCAATTTACCTGAGCCAATCTGCAGTCTACCCAACCCCCATCATCCTTCTGTTCATCACCTTAGTGCAACGGAATGGATGCCATAGTCAGCTCAGTTTGATTTTTCATTTAAAGGTTTCTGTTCCTTTTAAGAGTTGTTCTCTTTTTTTTTTTTCTGAATAATTTTTTTTTCAAATCTGAACTATCGCTACACCTTCCACATCCAAACTATGTTGAAGCTTTTATTATTTCAATACTATGACAAAAAACACGTTTCACACTAAAATAGTCACGCACCCACAGTGCACAAGCTTGCAGATCTAAAGTAGAATAAAAAAGAAAATGAAAGAAAAAAAAAGAGAAAAAACCCCAAAACCCCAACAGAAGGAACATCTCTATACAATGGGCTGGTCTTCCCCTATATACCTCTGCCTTCCTTCCACTCAAGCCTCCTTTCTTTTCACCCCAAAATCTCAGTGCTACTCCACGACTCCGAATCATAACCTCCCCTATCCATACTGATAATATATCTACTACAGCAGCCCCCTTTTCCAACTGTTAAAGACACAATGCCAAGACAAGTGAAATCAATGGCAGTCCTGGCATTGATTTCCAAGCACTTGCTCTTGCTTTCATGGTTTTGATTCTGCAGAGCGTACACAGATGACATCACATGCGATGTGACAGAATAGAATGGTTCGGTTGGAAGGGACCTACAACGATCATCTAGTCCAACTGCTGATGGAGCCAGCTTTGCAGGAGGGGTCTTGCACGCTGCCAAGCACCCTTGTGCAAAAAGTCTTTGCTTTGAAATCAGATTTCTAGGGTCAAAGGAAATGGTAGTTACTGACCTATTAAGGAGGAATTGATATAGTCAAACATCTGAGATGAGACCAGACCAGCCCTAACTGTACAATCTCCCTTCTGCTTCTCAAAGCTCCGGGAGGGTTCCATGAAGGAAAGGGGAGAATGTCCTAAAAAGCAGAGATGATATTTCTCTTATGCAGTCAGGCCCAGGTCCAGCAAGGGACTTAAACGAAATTAAAGTATAGAAGGACTCTTGCCAGCAACTCTCTCAGTCCAAATTAAGTGTGTGTTTATGTGGACTGCTGGATAAAGACCTTGATTGGTGACAAGTGGTGTGAATACCCCCCACCCACCCAAAACAACCCAAACCAAACCCCAGCATTACTTTTCTTCTTACTCCAGTAAGAAATAATAATAATAATAATAACAATAATAATAATAACAATAATTAAGAAAAGATAAAGGGGAAACAACTATTGTAAACATCCATGTTTTAAAATGTCTCCCTTTGCAAAGCAAGCATGCTGCTAACCTAGTATCTATAGACTGTATTTACTTAAAAAAAAAAAAAAAGGCAGCTATTTTACACATAAATTTAAACACAACAAAAGTTAAAAAAAAAATATTTGTCAATTGTAAACACTGGAAAGAATAAAAATTGGCAAAAATTAACATAAAATTTAAAGAAATGTAGAGTCTGAATACTGCAAATGGAAATATATCCCCGGAGCTGCAATTTTGGCATTCTTCCTAAAAGATAATAATTAAACCCAAATAAATGTTTTAACGTGGAGAACAGAATTCAGTCACAAAGAGCTCAAGACGCTTTGCATACTGAACAAATACAAGGTGAACAGAAATTATAACTTATTTATGAGGCTTTACATATTTCAAACTTGACTGAAAAGTATAAAAATAAATTGTGGACTTTGTTCATTAAGTACCAGCCATACCAAGTAGTACAGTGGTTATATCTGCTATACTAACAAAGGAAAGAACAGGGTCTTCTTTTTTTGTCCTTTTTTTTTTTTTTTTTTTTTGCTAGGACTAGTTGATTTTGAACTTCCGAACCATTGCAAATGGTATTTGCAATTTTGCTTATTTGAATATACCCAGGGTCAGCTAAGCCCTGATTTCTTTATGGGTTTAACCCTGTTTTTAAAATGTATTACTTTTTAAAAGCAAGTGCACAACAAATAGAACCTTTCTAGAAATCTTTAAAAAAAAAAAGAAAAAAGAAAAGAAACAGAGAGATTCCCCCCTCCCCCCATTTATGCATTTTCTGTTTTGTTTGTTTTTTAAAAAAAGGCAACAGACACTAGAGGAATGAGATGTGTTTTGTGTTTTAAATGCTTGGGTGAAGTTGTTCTGTCATTTGTTTTCATCTGTCGCTGATCATGCTTTGCTCTCGTTTTCATTTGTTTGTGTGGCTTCATTAGGGACCGTCTTGACTTCTGCCGGAGGTGTCTTAGTTTCCGTTGCTTGCACTTCAGGTTTGTCCTCTACTGGGATTTTCCTGAAGAAGAATCACCAAAATGGCACAGTTTAGAGACAAAGAAATACAGATTGTCTGCTGCTGAATTAGTGATAAGGAAAGAATATGTTTCAGGAACAAGCAAATATATCGCCTCGCTAGAGCAAAAGGAGCATTTCCCAATGCAGAAATAAGTAAAACTGACCTTGCCCCCTGCCCCAGCTTCATTTAGCTCTAGTGAAATCTTTTTTCGTTTCCTCCTGCTCGGAGTTAACATACTAGTAGGATGAGGTCTCAGGCTGCGGCAGAGGCACAAGGTGTGTTGTGGTGTGAAAAAAGGAGCAAAAGGGAAAACTCACAGTTGCAAAGGAATTTGATTTTACCACTACTCATTTATATCACCCAAATGTCCTATTATAACAGACTGCCATTTTAGCAGAAAATCTTCTTCCCTACATGAAGTCAGTCCCAGAATTTCCTAGTGCATGTTGCAGAAAGGGAACCACGGAAGTGAATTTTGTCAAACACATTTTCACAAAGTGTAAGCGAGATCAGCATCTTCACAGGCTAAAGCTCAGGTCCATCAGCCTGTCTTTTGGCACTTTACTAAAGAATGAGAGAAGCCTCTTTGCCCAGCTCTCTCTTTGCAGTGATGAAAAGTGCCACACAAGGCATATCTCGTGGCCTCCCTGAAGTGCCCGTTCCAGCCCATTAGCTGCAAAGTTAGTCTGAGATGACTGCAATCTTCCTTCACCCTGACGAGCAGATGAGATGAATATAAGCCTATGGTTGCAATACTGATTTGCCCCAAGGGAAGGAGATGAGCAGCACAGGTAGAAGAAGGTGGCCGGATCAGCAGAAAGAACACAGCTCTGCATTCCACCATACGAAGAACTTATTCACATGACACAGACCAAGTTGCATTAATTGAGTTGAAATGTTTCCTTACTATGGGCAAACCGTTTCCTACCGCCTTTCTGCTCAGTACCGGACCACAATTCTCCCTCCTGTTCTGTTTGGCTCTCTGTAGCACCCAGCATGACAGGGCAGTGGCTTTAGGTGCAACGAACTCATGTGAACATGGATTTCTCTGCTGAGCTGCTCCCATCAAGGCTGCCTGGTTCCCTCCAACCCTAGGACATCTGTTGTGACACCCAGGCTTTCCAGGAGGGGCCAGACGCTCGATAGCTGCGTGGGGCACAGGGCAGTGCTGTGGACCAATCACACGGCAGGAATGTCTCCTGACTTAATGGAGGACAGGAGCACAGCAGGGAGGTAGGGAGGCCAGAGCTGTAAGATGTAAAGGCTCCTGAATAATATAGTGAAACAGCACGGGTTTTCACTCAGATCTGGAAAAGAGCCTCGTTCTTGGTTCTACAGTGTCAGACTGACTGCTCTTCTGTGAGTGCTACTAAATATTGCAATCACAGTATCAAAGCCAATGATCAAGGCCAATGCTTTATTTCAGATTAAATACAAAGCTTCCAGAATGAGGTAATTTTCCTGGAGATGTGGGGATGGAAAAAATTCTAACCAAAGCCGTGACTTAGGGTACATCTCCAGTGTGGTTGCTATAGCAGAGCGTACATTTATCTGAGTGAGCTGTAAACCTAGCTCTACAACAGCTAATTAGGTTCTTGGCAGCAATCTAGCTGACAGTGCAGAGCTCGGTGTCCTCAATACACTTTCCTTTGCAAAAGCAAAATGCAGTGTGAACTCAGCCTTTTGGTTTTGGGAGCTGCTCCCACAACAAATCTGAGCTGCCTTTTCAGGACTCTTTCTCGTGATAAAGCATGGACCCTCTCAAGCAGGAAGGACTCCCATTTCATCCTACCCCTATCAACACATGGTATCCAAATAGGAAGCCAGAAGGAACAGGGACCTTAGGTACTTGTCCCCTCAAGGGTGGCTTATCCATTTTCAGTCAGCATTTTCTAGGCTTGTGTGCTCACGGCTCTGTCAGCAACTGCCATCCAAACCGACACAGTAAGAGTGTTCTTGTCCAACATCTGCACAACAGTTGGGGACCGTCCCCCAGTTAACCAGGTGAGGACTTCATGCCATTTTCAGTCCCCAGTTACAGCGTCTCTTGCCAAACACGAGGTGCCAACTTGTCTCAGCTGAGGAAAGTAGATCCTGTCCAGATGGCCTAAGGTTCCAAAGGACCCCTAGAGTTGTCCTGCCTAGGAACGTGAAGGTGCTCTCTGAATAGATCAGCTGGGTAAAGAGGAGACCTAGTACAGTGGATGCAGACTCGTCTCTAATACACCAGGACAACACACTGCCAAGTTATTCTGACCCAGCTGTGCTGCTGTGACTGCTCCCCACCTCTCAGACAGGATCACGCTGCCTTATCCTTTTGCCAGTTTAGGAACAAATCCAGAGGTACCATGCTTTTTACAGTTTCACATGGCACTAGTTTCTGCCCTGCCTTATCCAGAAATAAGTTCTGAAGGGCTCCACTGGTCTGTTAGGAAATTGAATTTGAGTGTCTCTGCGCACTGAACTGCAGGAACCCAGCACCTCTGAGGACAGCACCTCCTTTGCATCAAACAGAACTGTTTCCCATCTCTTTCATAAAAGAATAACCTCCAATAGACAAAGCCGCATAAAAGTCTAAAGAGTAACAAGTTTATGATAAATTCCTGGGTTTGTCTTTTCTCTGCTTCCCTGGCACAGCCTATTCCTGCTTTTCTCCTGGACCTTTAAAGCCAAGCCCTGTTTAGCTGGTTCACAGGTGAGTTAGTTTGCTAAGAAAACAATGAGATTAGTTAAGAGAACACCCAACAAGAACACAGCACAAGCACCAGTGCACAAGAGACACAGCACACAACCAACAGAAGATTAAAGGCAGCCATACTCGGTCTTTGCAGGTGCAGCAGGTACAGAGCTGTCTGCAGGGGAAGAAGCAAGCTCACGAGCTTGCCCGCTAGTCACACTGGCAGGAGTAGTAGTGCCAAGAGCTGCAAAAACATCCTTTGCAAGATCAATGTCTGGTGTCTTGAAGGTCCCTTCGTCCATTTTAAAGTCCTCAGTCTGTGAGGGGTTCGTAGTGCTGCCTGAAGCAGCCTCACTCTTCAGATTGTTTGGGTTCTTGGTTGTCTCTGTTGGGCTCTTCACTGTACTGGGCTGCATGGCTTCCTTTTCAGTGCTCTTGATGCTTGAGGCCTCCTGCTTGGGCTCTGATGGAGCTGGAGGGCTAGTGAGGTTTGCAGGGCTTGGGGCAGCTGGCTTGTTACCAGCTGCCGCTTTGGAGGTCTCAGCCACGTTAGCAACAGCGCTGGGGCTGAGCACTGCACCTTGGTTGGACAGAACACTTGAGGACAAATTATTAGTAGCTGGAGTAGAGCTTGGGGTATCGCTGAGATCAACAAGGGGGGCCACTTTGGGAGTGGAGGAGGGTGGTGGTGAAGAGACTGAGGTGGCTGCCCCTTTGGCTGGAGTAGCCTGGCCAGGCGACATGGAGTTTGAGTCAGGAATGGCCGTGGCTGGCAGGGCAATACTGGAGGTCAGCGTAGTGGTCTCGCTGGTGGGGCTGTTCTGAGCAGTGGCAAAGGTTTCAGTGATAGTGTCAGAGTTAGTGGTGCCCGTAGTTACAGAAGGCAGCATGTCCTCAACAGTAGCTGCGGTATCAGCAGGGTGCCTGTGAAGAGGACAGGAGTAGAAGAGAAATAGAGACAATGAAGACCGTAAATGACAGCAGAGGAAAAGGGAGCAGAGTGGAAGAGTGAGAAGGCAGGTAGGTGAAGAAGCATCAACATGGCATGTGGTTACAACACACACAGAACACAGAGAGGTACTCAGAGGAGCAGAAACCTTTCAGAGGTCAAATGTGCAAAGGGTAGCAAGGGCTGGCTGGGATGACTGAAGAATAACTAGGAAGAGAAAAAGAGCAAAGAGGACACGTCCTTCAGGAACGGCTTGCTCACAGAGATTTTGGTCCAAGTCTTAGCCAAATGTAACCCTGTCAACAACTTGCAGAGACTTTTCTACCCTAACTTTCCTCTCAGCCTCTTCCACCTAACCTCACGAGGAAGCTTTCTACAAATTCTCTGAACTTGCAGCCCTGTGCCATCTGTCACCACGCAACAAGGTCCCAGTGTAGGATCCCTGAATCCAGTCGCTCGTCTTGGCCCTGTCCTTTTGCCTGCAAGCCTAAGGCCTTCGTCAAACCACACAACACAATTCTTTTTCTCACACACACGTAATATGTGTGTGTATATACATATGTACAAACACATACATACACACAGCTTTGAGGTGATGTTTTCTGCCCTTTTGACCAGATTCCAGCCTGTTGCGTTAGCTAGAATAAGGTTTGCTTTAGGACAACGTCTGACAGTGTAACTATGCTTTAGCAGTCATGATGTAGCACTGGTTGCCTTAACAAGTATATGGATGCGAGGCTGGAAAAATGAATGGTTTATTCCATGAGAAACCAGTATGCCTAAGAACACAATCTAAGGCTTATTTAACAGAGAGAAAACCTTCATAGAAGAGGATAATTGAGTTAAAACTCTGGTAAGACTAGCCAAGAAAATCAGGACAATATAAATCCCAGCTATTCCTCAGTGCTGCGCGTCCACATTTCAGTGCTGCTTGTGGCCATAGCCTACTTTCTCCTCTCACCTCACAGAGCCTTCCAGCAGAGACATTTAACCAGTGGGCCCCACTGCTAACATAGTCAAAGGAGGTGTTCAGTGTGTGGGAGGAAGAGGTTGATCACCTTGCCACTGGGATGTCCCTGCTGAAGGAAAGGAATGCAACTTGTGTCATCAATCCCAAACCTGACCTAAATATTAACAAGCATTTCAGCAGCCTCCTAAGGTGAATTCCTCCCACTACGACTCCAGAAGCTATGAAGAAGTACTCAGAGGACACTAGAACTGCAGCAGTTTAGGAAAGAGCTTAATATAGACAGTGGGCAATACTTCAACCTTGCCAATCCCAGCTAACGTGGATTCACAGACTCAGGCCCCAAACAAGTTCTCCAATATAAACAAAGCTCGTAGGTAGTTCTCAGCCCTCTCACAGCATAATCAGACTTGCCATGCCTCTCTCACCATCTGAAGCATAGCTACTCTGCTGCTATCAGTAGAGGACTGCTTCCACCATGGCGTGTTCAAGCACTCATCCAGCATTGCTAGGGCAGAGCTCAAGCAGGAGTCTGTGCTAGCTGGGGGCTGCTTTTGCTCTGGATCCTTTGCAGTGAACCTGGACAGGTGCCTGATCTACACGCTGGACAGGCCTGACAGACAGGCCTTTCAAGAAACATTGCTTTACTCCCCTTCCAGTGCTGGAAATAGGAATCACTGAATCTTGGTAAAGAGAGAAGGCATTTCCTCCCTGGCATGTCACAAATGGAGTGTGGAGATTTTACCTTTCTTCCTTTCTTATTAAGGGATTAAGGCAACTGAGGACAACATATTGACCCTGTGCTAAGATTGACTAATGCAAACATACTCTGGCTCCGTCAGTGGGGTGGTCTCATTGGGCTCTGTGTGTTTTCCCCCATCGTGGTTGGGGGTCCGCTCCTCTTCAGTCCGCACCTCCACAATAGGCTCCTTGGACTCATCTTTCCTGTAATAAGGGAATTGCATGGACATTGGTTCCCATTCACACTAAGTATCCTCCTACAAAGACATGCTGCAAATATTGATAGTGAATGACAGAAACAGACTGGCCTAAACAGCAGATTACTTCTTTTTGTCACTTCCCATTCCAGTTATTACCTACAGCACAGAAGACCACTGTGATGTCCAGCATTTGGGCCAGCCATTTGACGGCTACTTACAGGAATAGGACAAAACCAGAGACATAGCTGAAGAAATCCCTTCCTGGAAATACAAAGCAGAACCAGCCATTGACCCAGATCTTTTCAGTACTCTCCTATCAGAGATGAGAAACTCAGAACTCCCTAAAACAGTTTTTTTCACCAGAGTTGCTGAGGGGACACACTGATCAACAGAAGGAACAATATAAGTGATGACAGTACTCACGAGAAGGCGGCTTTGCCCTCCTCCATGTCTTTGCCCTTGGCTCCTGGGCCGGATTTGCCACATAAGTTGACAGCAATGCACATCAGCAGGCCACACTTGTTCAGGAAGTAGCAGGTGACATCCACAGCCACCAGGAGCAGCACAAAGATAACAATGAGAATGCCTACAATGGCAGCAGTCCCAAGGCCTGATGTAGGGCTAGTGCTGGCTTTAGAGACCAAAAAGAGAAGAAAAGAAGGCATTGTAGTTAAAAGGCGAGTTGGAGCTAGTTACAGCTCAGTTTTGGCTGTGCTTAAGTTGCAAGCATGGGAAACTCAGAGAAAGCACACCTTCCCTCTAGCAGCCTTGTGCTATAACCAGCAATCCTAAAGACACGCAGGACAATCTACCTGAAAAGACAGATTCGGTTGAACCTAATGGGGCTTTTCCCATCTCTGTTGGGCTAAGGCAGGAAAGCAGATGACAGAAACCTCTTCTATTTTAGCATATACCAAGCTGGAATCCTGTCTCCCTCCACCACTTCCTCAAGATGAAGGCTGTGTCTAGGGTCCAGAGTGACTTTGGCATTGGCAGCCTGGCACAAGGGCAAGTGTAAGTGGAGGCTAGACTCTGTAGCATGACTTGCCCTGGTGGGACACAGAATACTGGGTGATACCCGTGGTGCCTCAGTGTTGATTAGCCCCTTACGTGGTGAAAATGAAAGGAGGAATTAAAACCCTTCCTGTTGCTCAGGTAAGACCCAGCTATCCGGAACTGGAAAGTGGTAAGCTTTTCATGTCTTATCCAGAGACGGCTGAGCTCATCAGTGAATGCTCTAGGAGTGTTATGGCTTCAGTACGGGCAGCAATACGAGTAGCCTTCTGAGGAAGCAGATGGTAAAGATAAGCAGACTGTCACTCTGTTAACATTGTCCTGGTTGCAGCAGCTGCCCGCTCCACCATGCCCAACCTCCACCAAGTTTCCCCAGCTATAGGATAGAAAAAAATACCTTGCTTTTTCCAGTAGACAAAAGGACAGCAGGTGAGAGGTGGCGATGGAGGCCTAGAAAATGCCTGGGGTTGCCCATATAGTACTAACTTCAGGGGAAGTGCCTTTCACTTTCTACCTGCTTGTAAAATGCTGAATACTTTCTTAGAAACAGGGAGTGGATAAACACACCAGTTAATCCTATCAAAGCCTTTGATCATCACAAAACTAACAAGCACAGCCTTGAACGTTGCCAGCTGCAGCTTCCCAGCCTCTTACTGTCATACCCTGACACAAACTACTTTTTGTTACTCTGGTTTTATTCAGAATAATTCTTCCCAAGCTGCTGATCTGCAGGCAGAGCATTTGGCTGTTGACTCATACAGTTCAACACCTATTTAGATGTACCAAACTGCTCAAAACCAACTTACTTAGTCTCAACCATCACATAATCTGTCTCTCATGATAGGACTGTGCATCTGACAGAGCTGCATACTGATGTTTACTGAGACAGCTGAACAAGAGAAGCATATTTGTCATTGTCCGTAGGAGTGTTTTGTTGTTTGTTTGGTTGGTTTTTTTCCCTTTCACTTAAGACCCAATTCTATTCATTTCTACTGCATTTTTTACTACTGGATGTCACAATCCCCGAACACTTAAAATCTTTTCTTTGCAGAAAAGGCCAGCAAAGCACCTCCTTCCACTCAGACGATCTATGTTGACTTTGACAGGTGGAGAGATCGTTGCTAGGGCTCACGGACAGAGCGCCAAACCCTCTGCCACAGATTTTATTACTTAAAAATAGGAGACAGAACATCCTTAGCATGAGGCAGCTAAGTGTTGTTTCATTTTGTGACCCTGATACTTATTAAGGAATCCAGACTCCAATAGGAAAGTTTCTTTCTGCATTTGACTGTATCTAAAAGTCTCTCTGAGGCACCCAACTCTGACACTTACATCACAAGTCCATTAAATGCTCAGCAGAACATTTGTGCCACAGACCAGATCCCTGCCAGCGCCTTGCAGCAAGCTGCATAATTAAATTAATTAATCACCCTCTGATGCATGCAGGGAGTTAGGAGGTCATGTGTATTTTCCCTCTTCTAATGTGTTCAGGATTCTTGCATGACTTATTCAATAATTAACATGTTCCTGTTCACACCAACTCCTGGAGAAAAAGCTAAAGATGCGTCAAACTTTTCTTCTCATCTACATCATCTTTCTGGGAATGAGATCCTTGGCAGGCTAGTAAAGGTGCACTAAGGAAAGCATCACAGATACCACTACAGGATAATAGTTCCTTGTTGTGCCTCCAAAGTATACCTCATCTCAGTCACCAGAGCTGGAGTGAGACAACATATTTCATCCTGGGACAAGATGGAGTTTTTCCCATGTGCTAGAAGACACCTTGTGGAAAATTTCATTCAAATGACAGTCCTACTCTTTGCTTCCTCTCCCCACCAGCTTTTACAAGACGTGAATCAGCTATAAGCCCCTTAGGGTCAGGAATTATCTGTGGCATAAACCACATCAATAGCCTTACACATTGCCCACACCTTGTCTGTGAGTCACTGCACATGATCCATGTGAACTCCAAGAACAACTGCAAAACCTGCAAACCCATTAGGACAATCACAGCTTCTGCCTCTGGGGCACAGCCAGAGCTTCTGAGTTCTCAGCAGGCAGTGCAGCAGTGGCTGTTTTCAAGCACTTCAGTGTTTACATGTGGTACTGGACTTGGGCAATCTGCTTTACATGAATAGTGAGGAAGGAACTAATTTCTTCCCTGTGCAGGAGTCAGTTCACTGTGCCATTGGAGGTGAAATGGTTCAGGCATTCCCACAGGAACCTGGGCCAGCTTGTTACCATTTCACTTCTGGCAATACCAAGGCAGATGTATAAACAGGGATGCAAGAGGCTGGAACTGAAAGAATACCTGTCTGTGGTGTTGGTATGACTAATGTGGGAAAGCTGTTTAGAAAAGATGCTGAGGAAGACAATGATTCAGGGCAATCATGGTTGAAGGATTAAAAAAAAAAACAAACTTGGGAAACTCAGTCAATGTAACTTCAAAAAAGAAATGTGCAGGAATGAATTAGGTCATTGTAGCCCTATATACAGCAGAGTAGTACATACAATAAAGGCCCTTTATTTGAGCAAAGATAAAACAAGATTCAAAAGCTGGAAACAAAAGGTGGATGAGCTTAGGCTAGGAATAACGTAAGAAATTTTAACAGAAATTACCAAATAAGAGCAGAATGTCATATCTTTGTCCACCAAATTTGGCTGAATCAAACTAATATTTAGACACTTAATATCCCTAATGAGTTTGCTGGGGCCTAAAACAATTCATCGTACAAAAGAAGTATATAAATAAACTTTTAGGTTGTTGAGCATCAGGTGCTAACACTGCGCGTGCGAGAGTACATGTGTATCACCAGTGAGTGCTACCATATAAATGACCTGATCCAGAGCACATTCAACCTGATGAGCAGCTTTCCATTGATTCCCTTTTGCTACTCTCAGGACTAAGAGGAATAATACTTCCACAGGTTAAATAAGGAAAACCAAAATGTTAAAAAATTTCTTGAGTCCTTAATTCTAAAGAAGTGAAGAATTTATTAATTACAAATTATTTTTTCAATGGAAAATGAGCTTCCTACAAGACTGACCTTTCTAATCACCCTTATTTTACAGCATACAATAAAAAGACCCATCACTTTTACTTATGTGCAACTCTGTACAAACATCGGCTCTGTCAGAGAGAGCAGAACCACTCAGATGTGTCTTCCTAGTGGGGTCTCAGCTAGCATGTGCAGAGAATGTTCAGGCACAGGCAGACAAAGAGACAAAAAAGAGACGGAGAGGAGCAGATTTCAGGCATTTCAGAGGTCCTACAATATTTGGCAGAAGAGAGAAGAACAAACAAAACAAATAAAAACTCATTTAATGCATCAGAAGGAAAAAACCCTAAACCCTAGGAGAAAAGCTATTTGTTCTCAGTGGATGCTAACAGCTGTAATTTGCAAACACTTACAAGTATCCTTCAAACAAGGGGTGCCACATTTTGCAGACCTCATTCTCTCAAACACTCCGCACAATTTATAATGGAGAAAAGCAACATGCAAGCAACCTTCTGTTCCAAGTGGCAACAACTTGTTTCCACACAGATTTAGGCTTGACAATGTACGCTTGCTTTCAACTTAGCTATTTGGTAGCAGAAACACACAACAGTCTGTGGAGCATTCCTTCCAAGACAAGGGGCAATGGCTATTTCCCAGAACTGCTACTGAACTCCTTTTAGGTTGTCACCAAAACTGTGTGGCTTCAGTGGTCTGCTCCTGGCTTCAAGCTCTGTTATTTTCCTATGACTGACTCCCTTTCAAGGATGAAAAGGAAAATACGAGCACAGAAGAAGGAAAAACTGTAAGCAAAGAGCAAGTCACGCAATGATCCTCTTTTCAGGAGTAAAACAGACTGTAAAGCTGAACAGCTGATCTGCAGTCTGACCTCTGCCACAGCTGCCCTTCTTCTACACTAGTGCAATGCACACACCTCAGTGCCACTAGCTGCTCGTTCCACTCCACCAGCTTCAAGAGTCAGCAAAGCTTCAAAAACTTTTTATCTAGCAGAAACTAGGAGGTGTGAACAATTGCAACTGATCCTGGTGGAGCAGAACATTATCAAACAAGGTCTTCTGTAAAACGAAGGCAGCCAAAGCAATGCTTTTACAAACATCTTTGAAAATACGTAGAGACTTAAGAACAAACGAGGGATACAGCTGCTGGAATCCCATGGGCCATATGAGATCCTACGAGGCTCTGCAGTTCATCACACACACAGGAAAACATCTTTTCTAAGGGTTGAGGTTACGGTCTTCCTGTAGATATGGCTCGTTCCCACAGAACATGTGCCTGCAACATTGCATGTGTGCACTGAAAATCTGAGTGTCTGAACGTCTTCTGGTTCCAGATCTGAATCTGTGTCTCATCTGTGAGCACAGAAGAGAGAGCTGGCTTCTCTGCAAACTTTCTAAAATTTTATTTACATCAAGAATAAGGCCTGAAACCTTATCCAGCAGTAACTGTCAGACCTCAAGGATCTAAAGTATATCTAGTATCTGACATGTTACAAATCCACATACCATCTGATGGTAAAAATATCAGTTATGCTCCTTATTTTCACAAACACAGGGACAGAAGCTCTTTTTGTATATATTCCACGTTGACTGCATTCTTGTTTGCCTTTGAGTATGAGATTCATTTCAAGTAACTGCAGCCATGTAAATGATCTCTCATCTACTTGTCTGGGCTTTGCCTAGTCACCACAGAGAGGTGAGCATAATGCATCTCCACTGCCTTAAATCCCCACCTTCTCCTTGAATAGGAAGATCAACCTCCAGAGGTGCTGCTCTCTCTCCACGTGACACTCTGTGAAGTTATAGTTTAGGCAAGACAGTTTTAATAACCTATGAACTGGGTGAGATATATCTCAACCTCGGCCAGTAATCTCTGTCTGTGGATAAGGGGAGACCCACAATACAAGCCGATATCAGACCTACAGATGAACTTAATAAATTCAGCTATAGGGGAACGTCACAAAACTTTTTAATGTTATGATTACTCTTGCTGTACTTCAGTAACACTAAGGTGTAAACTCAAAAAGTCTAAAAAATTTTCTATACTCTAAAACACTGGAGGTGAGGGTTTTTTAAAAGAAATGCACGTGCTTTTGTGTGCAACACCTGCACAAAGGCTTCATTTAGATAGAAAAGCAGTTCACAAATCATAACGAACAAGGTCTGAATAAACACAGGAGAGACTTCTGTGCCGAGCATAAACCGCATAGTTAGACAACACTGATAGCAGCGTTTTCTGTTTGTCCCTTTGTTTTTGTTAGAAAGATTAATCCCATTGCAGACAACTGAGAGTTTTTGAGACATTCTGTACAGACAGTTAAACAACTATGTCAAAAATTTCATCCTTTGCAACCTTAGGCCCATTCACAGAGAAAGAGACATACCCATTTTTAGAAGAGCATCAGGGCCAAATGTATTTCCCATCACAAAGACAATTCATGAGGGGCACAGGTTTTGTTGTTGGGGTTTTTTTGTTTGTTTTTTTTTTTTTTTTTTTTTTTAAGTAAGAACAAGAGAAAAGAAAAAAATCAAATGAAATTTCTTCAATGAAATGCAATACACAGAACGTGGTAACAAAGATCCATTATATTGCACCAATTTACACCATGGACCAATCCTGGCTGGTAGTGTCACATGCACAGTTAACCATGAATATTAGTAAGGATCAATAATAATAATAATTTAGCTGGTCAGGTAACTTGATTCAAGCTAATCTTTTCTGTTAAAATGGCAAGAAAAGGGATTCTCTATGAAGTTGATAATACAGTAGTGGAAAACCAGAAAATGTTAGACAAGCATCCATTGCAAATCTGTATGCTCATCAGCTGTGTTATGCCCCAGATCCACTATGGGTCATGAGATAACTGACTGCCCAAAAGGGGCCAATGGAGATGCAAGGATTCAACCACATAAAGAAGAAAGAAAGAAATCTCTTCAGTGTAATTCCCACAAGATGTTTATATTCCGACCACCACATCAGGAAAACCTTCTAATGGCCATAAATTTGAATCCCCATGCAAAAGCCCACAGTGACATTTGGGCAACCAGTACTATTATCTCTGACAAATCTTCTTTCTCTTTTTATAGTCTGTGGGTGTAGATTTGTGGGTGGGGCTTTAGAAACCTTTTGCACAATACAGTGGTGATCAGCACCAGATGTGCAGAGAAATCAGTAAAAGCAGTATCTTAAAAGGTTTTCAATATTGTACCTTCCTTTGATGAAAAACAGCAAAGAAACAACAACAATCATCTTTCTTTACATCCATTAAAAAGGGCACATTCATTACAAGTAACAAAAAACGTTAACGAGAAAAAACTTGGCTTAAACGTTTTTTCCTTGTTACAAAATACCAAATCTTTCAAATTACACATTTTTTTTTAAATGTTCTGTGTTTGGGGTTTTTTGTTTGTGTTTTGTTTGTGGTTTTTTTTTTTTCTTTCTCCCCGCCCCCCCGCCCCCTTTTTTTCTCTGAACTGACATGATCCTCTGAAGCAAAGTTATCTGGTTTCATGCCTTGGTGGAACCCAGGCCTTCTCAAGCAAATATTGCTTTATTTTATTTTAAGTTTCTAACAGAGCAAAAGCAGAGTCACTGCAGAAAGAAGCAATGAAACAAAGGAGGACGACGTTGATGGACTTCCCAAGGTCGCTGCAGGTGCCAGACAATGGTTCCCAGGAGGGGAAAATATGGTTGTTTAAAAACAAATTTGGTGTATGTGGCAAGCGTGGATGTTTCCCCGTGAGATCCAAGGTGACATGTATGACGACAGACATAGGAAAGGAGTAAGGGGAAGAAGGGAGAGGGGAGGGAAGAAAGGACGAGGAAGAAAAAGAAAGAAAGAGAGAAAGAGAGAAAAATAGATAAAAAAAATTAGGTCATAAATATAGAAAACATAAGAATCAAAGGTTTATTTAATTTCGTAAATTAAAATGGCTAAAGGTTAAAGAAGAGCATAAGCACATTCACACCGACAAAAGGGCTAGTTCAGAAGCTCAGCAATGTCCAAAGCTGCAGAGCAGGGTCCAAGTCAGGGTTTATGGCGTTCGCAAGCAAATGAGATTAAAAATGATGGAACAGAGGGCTCAGTGAGAAACAGAAGAAAATGGTTATCTGGTATCTGAAAGGACAACACTGCCTTTTACATATAAAAAAATAAAAGCTTTTGTGTAGCAGACAATCCACCTGCCTGTCCAAGTTCCTCCCCCAAAGCCTGTTCTACCAAGGACTTGGATGATTGATCCAAGTGACTACAACCCTGGAGGAGCAAGAAGGTCTCAAGAATACAGGACTGACTTTTCCATTTAGCCTTCCATCTGCTCGTAAACTACTCTAATGCAATTATTATTATTATTACTGAGAATAATACCCTTATTCTTCCAACCACTTTAAGGACACTGTACAGGTGATGATAACAAAGCACTCTACATAATAAATATACATTTTGTCTGCAGGAAATTCCTAGCTATTACTGTCAAGCAGAGCAATGCCATGTTAGAGGCACCGGCTCTGACTTCTCCTATGTAGCTCATTTTGAAATCAAAATGTAAAAGCTAAATACCATAAAAATGACAAGAGATGCTAAAGGAAAGTAATACACAGAACCTCTTCCCTACTGCAATTTGGCATACTTGCCTTCATTTCAACAGAGGCCTGTGGTTTGCATGTCAGAAAAAATCTAGCCTGCCTTCTGGAAATATTTTCGTCAACATTTTTGTTTGGGGATCAGCTCAGGGAACCAAAGGGTCTGGAAACACCTTGGAAGGCCTAATAGAAACCAGATTTCTCTACAAAATGGAAAAGACCCAGAGAAAGAGAGTCACAAATCAGCATGGCCAGCAGTAATCATTTCACTGCACCGTGCTCTACTTGTCCCTGAACCAGAGCACATTCTTTCTGAGAATGAACTGCACCCAATCTGTTGGGTCAATCCTGCAGCAAATTTTGCACTCCAAAATGACTGCTTTTCAAAGTGCTTCTGACAATTCCAAGTGCAACATTTGAGTGGCAGCCTCAAATCCTGATTCCTCCTATGCTTCAAACCAGACTAAATGAGGAATAATTTCAGAGGCCAAAGAAGTTCCATCTGTGATAACAAACTGGACCTCCCCCCCATTTTTTTAGAGTGTCCCTGCCCATGTTACTGTTGGATTTAAAGGGCTTAGTGGCATCTAGGCTTTTTCCTCCTGCCATTGCCATGGACTACAGTATGAACACTGTATTCCAAAGGCAACAGCTTTCTCAAAATTTGCTAATACACCTGTGCAAGACATCCCAGCTGTCCCAGGTAGCTTTGGTGTCCCATTAGGCAAGTGACAAAGGCTAAAAGAGAATATCAGCACAGGAAGGCAACAACGATTGCGCACAAAGGAGTGTGGAGGAACAAAGAGACTGATCGGTAATTGTAACTTTCCATCTCGTAACTTGTAGCTTTAACTTGTATCTTTCTATCACAATGCAAAGGAACCACCATCTGCTGTGTCCAGCCTACCGCATTTGATTGTTCAGCTCTGAACTGACCTTAAGGCACTCTTTGCCAAATTACCCTCACTTTCTCCTGCCATATCAGTCACAGTTGTCCTTCAAATATGCGAGTGTAGTAGGTATGAGAGCTGTTGAAAATGAGAATCAAAGAGTAAGTTGCTTAATGAGTTACTGAGGGTCCTTCCACCCAAAACTACAGCCTTGTTCAAACACACATCCCAATTTCTCTTTTGATCCATTTCCCTCCTCCTCCTTCTCCTCATCCTCCCTACCATACCCATAACCAACCAGGTCACTCATTTGTATGCTTAACAACAATTTCTGCACAAGGTCTCAGCTGTTTCCTTCAGACAGGAAGGGAGCAGGCGCAGTGGGGGCAGACCAAGGATTGAATTCTCAGTGCAAGCGGAAGACTGAAGAAAACTCTCTAGTTGTTCTGAAGAAAAACACGAGACTAAATTAATAGTCTAGAAGACGGAATTAAATCAAATCACTCCCTTTAATATGGACTGTCAGCACCAATCTTGGCATGAATATGCTTAACTCTGGCTGTGCAGTAGGGACTTATCTTGACTGACTCATCAGCTTTAAAGTTTGTCTATCTGCCTTTAACCGATCAGAACTTTAATTTATAGGTAGTCCAGCAATTTCATCCTTGAGGTTTTGTTTTGTGTTTTTTTTTTCTCTGCCCCCCCGCCTTTGTTTTTTTTGTAATGTGCAATACTACTACCTGTGTAGAAGATATACGAACTGTCCTTTCCTCACCTTCCAGTGAACTGCTACATTCCCAGCACCTCAGCTAACAGAATCTGCTTGCTTTTCGTAGCATTTGTGCTTCTACCTCACTTTTTAAGCACGCTTTTAAGTACAGTCTGTCTGAAACAAGACTTTCCAGCAGCATTCTAATGCTATTTAGTTACTTTTCCCTAGTGCCCTATCCAACATTAAAACAGTGTTGTTTAAAAATTACTGTAATTTTATCTTAATTTCATTTGATAATAAAACCTTCAGAGAAAGATTTTAACTCCCTCCCTTTCCAACTGCTAACAAACTCCTTATGCCTTTATTATTTATTTCTCCAAAGGCTGAGCTGGATGGACAAACGAGCAGTAAGCAAGCCAAAGCAGATTTGGAAGGAATTGGGAAATCCCATCTTCATTGGGAAAAGCATCGCCCCAGAGATTTGAATGGTCTCTCTTGTTTTAGCTTAAAATGGGAATCCCACGTTCTCATTTCAGAAAGTGTTACCTATCCTCTACTTTTCTCATCTGGCAATCCTATTACCCTGATACAAAAAGTCAACATTCCCTGCAAACAGTCAGACAAGGATTTGTCACACAGCATTCCTAACAGTGTACTGCTAATGCTGTACATACTGTAACATGGACTACAGTACAGGTATGTACATGGCAAAAACTAAGCTCTGGATGGGTAACCAATTGTGATAATGGCTTTAAGCAAGCAAGTTGTCAGGGTTACTCAGGCACATTAAAGGATGCAGCACTGTTGCATTAATTAGAAGCAGAAAAAAATGGTAAAGCTTATGACTGCTGTACCTGGGATGACAGTAGGCTGAGCAGAAGTTCGGAAAGCATAGTGAGCTGGCTTGGACTTCCCTTGCTGGTTTTCAGCTATCACATAAACCTCATACTCTGCATTCCAGTCCAGGGACTTGAGCATGACGTGGTCACTGCCAGATGGAAGTCTGATCTCTGGTTTCCATTCTGAGGAATGCTTCTGCGGAGCAGCGAGATGGCAGGCAGGGATGCAAAACACACAGCACAACATTAGTAGCCAGCTTTGAGAACACTGTAATGACTAACTAACAAATGGAGAAGTGGGGAGGTTTCTACACAAGCACACACTCCTTAGCTAATTCAGGGGTGCAAAAATGTCATATGCTGTTGGCTGTACATGGAGAGGACGAGAGATACCGAAGCAGCCGCTTTCCTGCTCAAAATCCTGTCTTCTGCAGCGTTACCACACCTGAAGAAAAACCCTCAGTTTTTCCCCCCATCTTTGCCTCATCACAAGACTACTTCCATTTCAGAGGTGAAAAGCTGCATCTTCTGCACATCTCTGCCCTGCAACGCACTCCAAGAGTGTTCTTTCATGCCTTAGTATGTCAAATTTAAATAACCTAAGAGACAGAGATTTACCTCTTAACATGGTTCTGGCCTAGCTTACCACTGCCATTCTGTTCTGCACTACTTAAGAGAGATTTTTAAAGGTGCATACAGCTAGTAACTTTGATAATTCCTACTCCAGTTTCAGGGAATCCAGATGTACATTTCACCCAGATGAATTTGAAAAACCCACCGCCAAGATACCTTGAGACAGTCTTAGGCAGTTTTCTGGAACTCAAGTGTACTAACACACTTTTCCATCTCTGCTGGTATTTATGGTTCTGTGATACTAGATTGTCCTTTTGACATTCCAAAGACCACATCTGCCGGACTCAGTCACTGAGAAAGTGTCCTGCTTTCTTAATAGATGGAAAGCTTCCATATTTCAGCTCAAACACACTGGTACAGCTGAGCTGCCCCCAGGTGGATTAAGACTGAGAAAGCGTGTAGACAATAGTTTCAATAACTTCTGGCAACTCTTTCTGCTGCCCTGAAGAGCTTCACATTCTCACCAACCCTCTCTCAAGGTCCTATTCCTCAAGGATGTGCTAAGCAATCTTTCTGACCAGCTGTTCTTGTTCTGGTGTGGTGGCGGGTTTTTTTAATGTGTTCCCCCCCCGCCCCCATTGTAGGAAAAAAATATCAAATTCCACATAACACAAAACAAGGGCCATGTTCAGCTTACAACAATACTAGCTGCTCATCACATAGATGTTCAATCTGCAGAATAATTAATTTGGTACCGAAGCACCCATTACTCAATCAAATGTGGCAATTTCAATGACCAAAAGAAAGTTATGATTAGATACATGCCTGGAGGTGGGCAATGTTCTACACTATGAACCTCTGGTCCACAGCTATTTAAGTTGTTGCTGGCAATCCCATCTCACAAGTATATGAAATGAAATAACAACTAAGTGCACATAATTACCATATGCTCACAGTTCTAAAAAAAACAGCATGGAGAAATAATCTTTCCTAGTCAAAGTGAAAGAAAGAAAATGAGACAAAGATTTTGTATGTTGCTTCTGTGCATGCCGTGTCTCATACCCTATACACTTCCACCACATCTGCTTAGCATGTATTCCCATACCGGCCTGCCTACAAGCTTCAGGGCTGTCTGCCAACACAGTGAAGCCTGAGTACTGAACAGGCTAAATACAAATCTGGCATAAGCGTCAGTCATACTTACAGCTTTGTATTTGATCAGATAATGTCTAATTGGGGAGCCACCATCATCCTGTTTGATAACGTTCACTTTAATGGAGTTACCATCTTCTCCCATCTGACCTTCCAGTTTGGGTGCGCTGGGTTCCCCTGAAACAATGGTGGATTTAAGTTTAATTGTAAAAAAATTAATTAGGGGAAAAGTATTCATCAAAATCAGAAAAAAATTTCATTATACTCAGCTGCTGCGGTATCAGCCTCACTCTGACCCAGACAGACGACACTGTGTGTCTAGGGTACAAATATTTGCAAGACCCAAGTATTTCTCGCATGTTTGTTTTCACTGATACAAGTTACCGTTTTTGTGTGTGCCAGAATGGAGTCAGAGGCTAAGTGAAAAAGACCTCACCCTTCCCCAAGAATATCCTTGAGCAATGACCAGTTCCTCACTATTTTTGTTGCAAAACATTTATGTGAAACATGCGAAAAATGTCAAAATGTGGCAAACAGGCAGGCTACTCCTGCAGCCATTATATAGATGTAAAGAGCATCATCGAAAAGGGCCATATAGACCTTGTCATACAGACCTGTGCTTGCACTCTGAACGTTGTTTAGGTTTTATAGTTGCTGAACCAGAGACTCACCGGTGTGCTCACTTAAATGAATGTGGAAAAAAGGGTACGGAATCACAACAGCACATCTTTTCACTCAACTTGCACTGGTGTAACTAACTGCAATGAATACAGGCTGGAGAGATGTAGACCCCTTCACTCTTCTGTAATAACCATTTTTAAAAGAAAAAGCTATCATTTCCCAATTTGCACCCCTGAAAACTGAAACACACTGATTTACAACCACACCCTTTCACAAGGGTGTGAAACAACTGCTTTTTCTAGCCAATTCCTCCATAACCTGCACCCACCATCTGCAGATGATGGTTCCCCAATCCAGGCTCAAGTACTTGCTCCTCTTACCTTTACTGTAACACCTCTCCTAACAAGAGTCAAATCCACAGATTGTCCGATTACACATCTACACCCCCACCCCCACAGAAATACTGCAGCAGATCCCTCAAGAGACAGGCATCCTCCTTCCACTTTCATATTACCCCAGGGATCCATTTCTTCCAAAGTGCTCTGACAGCCTGTGAATTTACTATGCAAGAGAAATTATGACCTATTTATTTGTTTTTGTGGAAAAAGAAACACATAACTGAACAGCCCCCTGTCCCCAACAACATAAGCATCAAATTAGCAAAAGAATTTAAATGATAAAAAGAGTACTGGTCTCTCTTTTGAAAAGTGACATAGACCACAAGAGAGCTCAGATCCTGCTGATTTTCTGTCAATGCCTGTGTGCTTGCTTTGCTCCATTTCGTGTAAAGGCAAGAATGGCTCAGGTTCCTCTAATGCCAATGCTCATGTGAGACTGGAGTTGGAGCTATTGTTTCTACAGCCCTGAAATGTCCCAAGAGTTTAAATGCTAGTTGACAAAATCATAAATCTCGCTGAAGCTTACTACATCATTTTACAGCACTTAATTCTGTAGTATCATCTCTGTGATGTAGTCTAAGTGCTTAAGCCATGAATTCTGGGCTTAAAAGCTTCTTAAGAACTTTTGACTGTGTTAGCTGCTATTCTCTGGAAGCCATTCTGCCCAATTTCTTTATGCATAATTTGAGCAAAACCAACACTGCAATTATTTGTAAGTTAAAACTTACAAATCAGCTGCAGTTGGCAATTCTAGCAAACTCCTGAGATTAACTACACTCTGTTGGTTGGTCTCATTACAAGGTCCTAATTGTTAAAGATATTTTATATAATAATTATAGTGGTTGAATGTTAAAAAGCAAAAAATTCCTACACCTCTGTTTAACCACAGTTACGCATATTTTATGCATTTTGGAAGCATTTCTATTTATTCATCTGAGTGGTAAACAGCTCATTTGGAGCTGACTACAGGAAATTTATATACCAAGAATACAACAGACAATGCACATCCTGTGTTTTGCTGTGCACCTTGACAAATGTTTACAGCCCCAAATGTTTGCACAGGTCTGCTAACGCTGAACACATACTTTACTGTTCTAGCTCAAAGTGACCTACAGTTCTGCTAAAGCACCTCTGTCTTCACTTGCAGCGCCGCTTGTGATTTGGACAATAGGCTTTCTTGAACACGTGTTCACGGATACACCGAAGTGTGGTGAAATACAGTTAAAAGATGATCCAATTCTGAATGTATCCCAAAGAGAACAATTCCAAAACTCTGAAACGTGATATTTGCAACTTAAGAGCCTGAATGTTACCAAATGTGAACAGAACCAGGACACTGAAGGAACATTTGTGACTTTTTAGAAGCTCAGCCTGTTGCCTAGAGTAAAACTTTTAAAAAGATTTAGTTATGTTGCGTTATACTAAAAATGAAAGGAAATAATAAGCCTGTAGTTGTATTAAGATCAACTTTGAAAGATAACATCGGTCATGGGAATTTAGAGGATCTTCTTTCAACCCAAAAAACATTCTCAATTCTATATCTATTCTGTCTGGATTTGTATTCAGTTACTAATGGAGAGCACATACATTTCTGACTAGACAGAGAAAGGTTAATCTTTCAATATCTTTAAAAGTTGATCTTCAGAAGTAATTTGAAGCCCCTCCTCCGCCCCCTTCCCCTCCAAAGAAAGAATTCAAGCACGGTTTTTGGTTTTTTGTGAAACATCAATGAGAAAACTGCAAGACCTAGACTGAAACAGTAATTTAAGATTAATTTGATTTTCTTGCAGGCTAACGCATGCTCTAACATACTAACTGTTCCAAGAAGGAATTACGATCCATGGATATACAGAGCTCTTTGATGTGAGATACATACATTCCTGTTTCACAACACAGTAACTCCTCTTGAAGATGTAAAGAGGGAATACTCCTTTTTTCCATGTTACATTTTCCTTTTCCAAATCCTTGCCTCTGCCTATATCCCCATTACAAGAGTCCCATGATACAAGTTGGACACTCAAGAGCTGTATTCCACCCTGTGACAGGTTTCTTAGTGACTGTACATTGAAAACACAAAGGTAATGCCGTCGAGGTGACCGTGGTGCTGCCCTTGCATGGACCTCTAATGCAGTTTGAAGCAGATGGCGCACAGGAATAGGTCCTCCTGGTTATGGTGCAAGAGGTACTATGCACTCCTCTGGAGTTCTCCTGGTTCACACGGTATAGGGCCATTCATGTCTCAAGAAAGAATGCGAGAATTTCGTGTTCAAGCGATGACCACCCACATTTGCCATGTACTTATAGACAAGAGAGTGGATTTTTACCTTTACTGCCAACTAACTGAGGCTGCATATTTAAAAAGCCCTTGCCAGCCCATGTTTCTCCTGGAATTATGAATGCTGAAAATTACCGCAATAATTGTGTCATTACTATTAACCAATAATTAAATGAAACCAGAAGCAATTGTTCTATCAGTTTTTCACACAAGAAACTAGCTCCCAGTAATAACGGGGGTGAGGCATTCATGGCTACTTATTTTGCTGCACACTGAGATACTTGACACTGCTGAAACTTTTACGAGCAACAATGTTTAACTGTTGCCATATTTGTGATAGACTTGATGAATGGCTTCACTGATAACTACGTAGTACAAGATCAACATCTCCTCGGTACTCTTCCCCATTCTCACCTCAGAGAGCTAATTAGTAATAAGTAAAGAGATCTTGAAGTGATAAGGGAACACTGTACTTACAGAATTTGACCTCTTACCTAACACAGGCTAGAAATTTTTTCCAATGATTGAGTACCACGACTAAAACGTGAAGAACATCCTTTGGCAAGATGCTCATTCTTGACAGACTTAAAATGTCAGAGATGCTGCTGTACCTTATTACACAGACATTCCAATGATTAATTACCCTCTCTGCTGAAACTTTTCATCACTTTGAATTTTCACTTTCGTGTTTCTAGGTCCCGATTCCTTCCTTCCCCAATAGTTTAAATGCACTTCTGCTCTCAGAAACATTCTCTGCAAATAGGAGAATACGGACCACTCCTAATGGCTGAAACTCAACAGGTATAAAAGGGCAAGCCCTGGTGAAAAATACTTTAGTTTTCTCTCCATGAATACATGGCATTTAATTTATCTTAAGCAGGCAGACGTAATCCAGATACAGGGCTGTAAAATTAAAAATGGGTTAGTGTGTAGTTTCAAACAAAGGAGGAAGAAGTTTAGTGGGAAAAGTTTAGTCCAGCAGAATCACCATCCCTATAGTAAGTCAAAGTGTCAGTAGCTGAAGAGAAAAGGTTGTCATCAGAAGGTTAGAGAAGAAAGTCAAAAGTCATGCTCACAGAACATGCATCCTCCCTACGGGATGGGGGCTGAAAAGCAAAAGTGCATTACAAAGGTGTCTACATGCCTGGAGATCTCCCATTTACACTGAGATGACTGGACATATTGCAGAAATCTGCCTATTCCACCCATAAAACGTGGGATCCTTAAAGAATCCCCCTCGTGATGCTGCTGCTTAGCTTATTGAGAGTAGACAGCTCCAAGCATGCCAGACTTCTTCTGTATAATCATTTTACAAACACCTAGCTGCTTAGAATTCACTTCGCTGCAGAAGGAGGGATGCAGGATCTTATGCTTTCACTCTACGGTGCGACAATGCTGATTATGTCTGAGCCAGGTGGCACCTTATTCAGCCCAGCAGCAAGTATCTAATAATGCAAGTGGAGCCCCTGGAGGGCAGCAGACAAGCAACTTAAATTTTCACACCTATTCTTTACTCTCCTTGAGAAATGGAGAAATTTGTTCAAAGATGTAAAGTTTATGGGTTTCAGCCACCCTACATACTTTGTTAGAATTTGACCACTTCCACTGATTTAAGCTTCACCCATAGGACACTCTTCAGCAAAGGAAAAAAAGTAAACCAAATAGGTGCTTTACCTAAGAGAAAAGCCAGTAGACATGCATGGCACACTGCCTGCTTCTTGCAGTTTAAACTATTTTTGAGCGAACCTTCTCTGGAGCTGAATTCAGGAGACTTCATGAAGTCCTGTATTTTGAAAGGCAACTCATCGGCTCTATGAAGGCTCTTCCAAAGGCACCATTGCCCAGAAATTATGAGGTGTGAATTAGACAGCCATCAATTTCATTAGTGCCTCTTAGGAAACTATGTCTGTTTCTGCTCTCATCTTCTGTGGCTCTGGGGCCTTTTGCTTTTCATTAACTCTTCTTTCTTTACCTTTACAACCACAAAGAGCTGCACAAAAAAAACCAACCAGACTCAAGCTCTTCAACACTCATCTGTCCAGATCCCTCCCCCATTCCTTATGGCTGACTTCTCAAGAAACAATAATGACATCAGGAAAGACTCCTGGCTGCATTGGTTTGCCTAACATCAGATTTTAGGCCAGAAACATCTTGCTGGCCAGTATGAGACACAAGACACTGGGACTAGGTGGCTCCAGTCTTGCACCTCCTATCTTCTTAGGAAGCAGCACAATCATTTTACTGGTTTCTATGAGAGCTAATCAATTGCTGCACTGTACTGGATTACGATGCAGGTCCCAGGAGTCATCTAAGTATCACTGCATGGTCCTTCTCTGCCAGCAACCAAGTTTGTTACTTTCAGAAAGGAAGAAGCCAATACTTTGCTCTCATAAGAATACAGAACAGTACATTATGATTTATGATGGCCCTGCCCTGTCAGGGTGCACATCATTTGGAATCCAGTATTAAACTCAGAGGTCCATTCTTTGAGCTTCAGATGTAACCCATAATGAATATAACCAATTGTACTTGAAATAAGGAACCATTCTGCAGGCTCCTGAATCACTCACTACCTCTTAGCTCCTACACATGATGTGAGGGTAGCTGAGGACAGTGCTCTGAGCCGTTACATTTTCAAATTATTTTTTATCCACTCCTGTAAGCCAATAGCACCAATAATCTCCTGCTGCAGGGAAGCACTAAATGCTTCCTGGTATCTTTCCACCATTGTTTAATTTATATTCAAAGTGCTTCCTTGATCTAATGCTAGTCTGATGTGGTTGGATTTCAGAAGCTAACTGTTTTTAATTATCTGGGTTTCAGAGAGCACCACAAGCACCAGGACTGGATGCAGCTGTAGTGAAAAAACCTGAGGTGGGTAGAGAAGAGACTATGAAAAAGCAGCACAAACTTTTCCCTAGTCACAGGACACTGAACACATGCAGTACAGTGATAGCAGTGCAAATGACAGAGACCTTTTATCACATCTCTTCTCCACTCCCATCAAATGTGTTCCTTCTGACCACCTTTGAAAAGCAGCTCAAATTGGTTACTAGACAACTGCAGCACTTTAGACTAGGAACTTAAATCCTTGCCCAGCTGGCACTGAAGAAAGATCCTGCATCCTTGCTGTGCTTAGAGAATACAACTGCAATCTATGGTAATTTATGCAACACATGAACAAGGAAGCAGCTGATTTCTGCAATCTTTGAGCATCATGTAAATAGGACTAGATTGCGATCTACAGCATCACGATTTGAAACAAACATCAGCCATACCTATGGAAAGTCTCCATGAGTGGTAAATATACAGGGGTGAGAAAGAATAGGTAGGGAGTCTTCAGAATGCACATAAGAGAAGCAAATAGCAACAATCAAAAATAAGGAACAAAACCAGAAGAACATGCAAAAACAAGACAACCAAGTCTTCAATCCTCCTGGTTTTTGACCAGAGCGAGAAGACACTAGGGGAAGAGGGGCTGCTTTCATGCTTGCAGTCATGTGGGAAGGTTACTGGTGTTAGTTTTGTTTTCCTGGCAAACTCCAGCCAAATCCTTTCCTGGTGGTGGTCCAAGACAATAAGGTGATTTCAGAATTCATAGACTGAAAGAAGCCAATTGATTCCTGGTTTTCGAAATTAGTTGTTTAGTTGGGGAAACAGAAAAGCAGGAGTTTCCCTCCCTCCCCAACTTTAGATTATGCACAGAGGATTAAGTGAAGTTGTAAAAATCAGTAAAACATAAAAAACGTTGCAGAAAATGTTTTCACTGCCACACACTTCACTTGGAGACTCATTTCATCTCCATAAGCTGCAAGGGTCAATCATTTGCTTCTTGATTTCATGGAGATCACCAGCTACTGTAAGTGTTGCTGGTCAATGAGTTTAGATTAAATCCCTTGCCAGGCTTTGAGACAGTGTGTGGGAGGAATGAGGTGCTCTGGCAAGAAAGGTGCAATAGTACTTCTGATGCAAATTGTGTGAAGTCTAGCTCCCATCGTGTACTCTGTGTGTGCCCACATATACTACTGTATAAAACATAGTTCCCACTCTAGCTATGTTTAAGTTTTACTCAGGATAGAAAAATTTCTTAAATCATAATGTGACTTGCGTACCAATAACTAAATTTCAGAGATAGGTGATTTCGGATCCTTTTGATAGGCTACTAAGTATGTATACTGTGAATGGGTGTGTGTGTATATATATATCTCAATATAAATATATACTGTATTGGGTCAAAATGTTGCTAAAGCAACAGGAGATACGGTGTTGACATTATCTGAGCATCTTACCCACAATCTCCCACCAACTAGCAGTCTGTAGTTGGCACACTGCTACCCTGAAAAGCAAAAGGATTTTTACCATTGGTGTTAATGCCAGAGAGAGTTTTAGAACCTTACTGGAATGCCGATTGTTGGATTCTGATAGTGGAAGAAGCAAATGACTGAGCCACATGATTTTTGTCTTTATTGTTTTTTTTTTTTTTGTTTTTTGTTTTTTTTTTTTTTTTTGTCTTGTCCTCCCCCGCCCCCGGTTTTTTCAAGCTCAGTGTGGAAGACTGAAGTTGAGTTCTTCACATGCAGACAGTGGTGAGCAACTTCTCCAAAAGGCTTGTAGAAGGATTTTGGAGTGATGGAATTTGGAGATCCCTGGTCACTGGCCAGAGGGGAATCCTCATCCCAGATCTAGGCAACCAATCAGAACAAAGTATTTTACCTTCTGTTCACCAGCGTGGACGACATCATCAGCACCATGCAAGCCACATGACAAAGTCACATGATACGCACGCACATGATTGGTTGAAAGGAAAGTGGAGGAGGTCACATGGAAAATATAAAAAAATTAAAAAACTGATGTAAACAATGGGCAAGGGAAAAATCAACAACAGAATTACAGACTAAATAAAATAGAAACAAAATTAAATTAGCCAGTATATATCAGAAACACTGGGGAGACAGTAAAATCACCTGGAAATACAAGAATATTAAACCATAGAAAGCACTGAGTTATGACCTTGTGAGTGTTAGGCACAGCTGCATCGCTGCATATTAATACCAAGTCAAAGAAGAAACAAAAATTATTGTAGAGTGTGCACCAGAACTTGGACAGCTGAAGGAATCCACAAGACTGTTGGAAAGAAAAAGGGAATACATTGTTATTCAGAAACAGCCCACGTAGCAGAGGTGAAATGGTCAAAATCATAGCCCACGCAGTTCAGTGAAGACAAACCTTGGCATTTCATATTGATGTATTCTACCCCCTGCAGAAACAATTATCTTCCTAAATAGCAACAACAATAATGACTGAAAAAGAGAAAAACCCGCTGCGCGTATACATTTGCAAGGACAGAGCTTTCGATCAAAGAGCTGCAACCAGATTTTGGTCCAACTGACAGTTGTCACTCAAAGTGCATAAGCTCCGTCCAACTCATTCAGCCTGAAGATTTGAGAAATGGCACGAGTACAATGAATTACACTGATGATTTCATGTGTGCAAGGGCTTTTTCTGTCAACGAGGAAAGGAATGAAGTGCTCTGCACTGGAAATTAATTACAATTGATGGCATGAGGAAGACAGCTACTGCTGAAAGAGATGAAAAAGAGTGCAGACTGCATGACAGGGGAATGAAAAGAAAAGAAAAAAGTAAATCAGTTGTCAGGCTGGAGGACACCACTAACTCCATGCTCCATTTCCCTTCCTAAATTACTATCTATAACTTGCATTTTTCATGATCGTTCCTTTGTCTCATCTTAATGAGGCTACTTCACAGTGCTCTGGTACTTCCCTGTTAATTTGGTGTAAAGAGAATTAAACCCCTAATCTTTTGGGTGCTTCTATCTGACAAGATTAAGGGCATACCATTACTGGGGAAAGAACTGATAGTACAAAATGCAAAATCGATTTGTGATATCTAAGCTTTCAATCCATTTTCTCTAGTTATAAACATAGACTCACGGAACTCCAGGTAAGCATATCATGAAGGAGAAAAGTTTAAGAGTTACTGTGAGATTACCTGAAAAAGTCCTCAGTGTCTTCTGCTCATGAGGAAACATACTTCCAAATCCCCAGTAAGCTTAACATAACATGAGATATAAAAACAGGCAAGTGAGGTTGCCTTTGAGATCACTTCCTCCCTACAGAAAGCTTTAGTTAAAGATCAAGGGCAAAATAAGTAGTATAAATATAACCAAAAGCTACCTCGGATGACGCTTCTAAGACACAGAAGAAGTTTGGAAATACTGTCTTTATCTTACAACCCTGAAATTCCTCCTGTTGTCATGGGTAGAAGTCAGCTAGTCCAAACACTGTCGTCTTGGAGCTTGCAAGAGGAATGAGGCCCTGGTACACGTAGATTTCTACTCACAGGCAGTACTTAGGTGAATCTGAGAACACAAGGGCTTTCATAGTCAGCTCTGTCTCTCTCAGGACTATTCGACCAAGGAACCTGATAAAAACATCTTTTATAGCTAACATTAATATCAGGGTTTGTTAAGAGATACGGACCATTGACCAGCTTACTTGCAGATCATATTTTTAAAAAGGATGAAAAGAAGAGATGCAGTTTTGTCTGTTCTGTGAAAATGCTTCTCTCTAACTCCATAGCTAACTAGATCTTAGAGTTGTCTCTTAATATCAAACTCCTTTGGAGACAGGGACCTCAGCATTGTTTTCCTTGAGGCACTGCAATAGCAGCTCTTGGATTCTGGTTGGACCCAGGCAGTGGCAGCAAATACACACATCTGTACTTATTTCCTGGTAAATCTAGAATGAGTGAAAGGAAAAAGAAAAGGAGTGTGAAAGACAAATGAATTAATGAACAGCTTTTATCAAACTTTCACATGTCATGTAAATAGGCTTCCGACACACACACATGTCTATCTTCTAACAAATACTTGGTGGCCAGGCCCATTTCATGGGGAAAGAAATTCCTAAGCAAAAAGCATCACCAGCTCCTTGGTATGCCCATGTGACCTTTTTCCCAAGACTGCAACCTATTTTGAATTGACTACATGCACTGTGCAAGATAAGACAGAAAGAAACACTTGGCTTCCACCTGCTTGTCTCCTGCTCAGTGTCCTCCACCTCCCGCATCCTGCAACTGTTTGAATCTGTTGGCCAGTATCTAGTACATATGAAAAAAGTTCCTATAGATTCTGGAAAACCAGGAGACTGGGTAGAAGACAGACCCAAATTAGTACCTCAACTGAAAAAAAAAAAAACACCACAAAACACCTCTTCAAGTAACCTCAAACATTGGTAGGCAAACCAGATTCCACAGTGGAGAGAGCTACAAGATAAAATTCATTACTGCCACTGATGCAGAACTATTGATCTAAGCAATCTAAGAGGATTAAGTCAAAGGAGATATATGTTCCTAAACCTCTTACAAGACTATAGACACCTCCCATATGTTACTGATCACATAAAATCAAAAACCTCACTAAAGCCAGTTAAGAAACTTCCTTCAAGTTTGTTAGATTTCAATTAGTTCCACTGCTTATTTTCCTGACTTCATGATGCTACACAGCAGCTGTCAATTTCTAATTGATCTTGATTTCATTCATTTAACCACTGAGGTTAGGTTAGGGTAAGACACAAGATCATTCAGCATCATCATCAATAATTAAACGATGCAAAGTTATATGAGCACCTGCTTTGTGCCAATGCCCTTTTATACTTTTTGATATCGCATATTCATATGCCGCAGAACAACATAGCATACAAAACAGATGTGTCTACTATTTGCATAAATTGACTATGTGCACAAATGACAATGAGGCAGTAAGAGGTCAGATCTGCTTCTGTTCAGTATAAGGCTTGAACTTCAACTTAGGTGAAAAAGGAAACTTTTACCTTTAAAAAACCCAACACACACCCCCAACAAAAGTGTAGAAAATGTTTATCATGAACTAGCTCTTAGTGTCTTCTCTGGGTAAAAAGGCCCATTCTTTTTAAGGAACAAAAAATGTTCTGTAAAACATTAACACAGCATTTTCCCTCATAAGTCCAGCTATCTCCTAGCCCCACATATGAACAGCCATAATGGATTCTCTGCTTCCTAAGAAAAAAAGAAAAAAAAAAAAAAAGATTATTAGAAGACCTGCTGGTTGCGACCTTTCCCCTGCCCTTCGCCTTCTCCACCCCACCCTCCAAACTCTGATCCAAATTAAAAGTTCTCTCCAGCAATACAGAACCACTACCACTTCAGATGCATCAGTAATTACGATTTGGAGTATTGTATACAGGAAAAATAAGGAAAGCATTCGTTGTGGTCACTGGCAGACAAAAGGACATTTCATGCGATGTGTAAGACCATGGAATGTGCCAGTCATAAATGCAATCATAATTTTTATTCTTATAATTCCTTTGACAGTTCTAGACTAGCCGTACTATCCTCTCCCTCCATCCCAAACCCCCAAATTCTTGCATACTTCATGCTTTTAGTATTTTCCATTTAGAAGTGATGAACCATTTCTAACCCACTACAGGTAAACACACAGGTATTTATCTTAAAGACCATATTAACAGAAACACATACATTTTATTATTGCAAATCAAAGAAAACCAACACAAAACCATAGGGCTTTGTAGAAACGATTTAGTTGCTCAAAACACACATATGCACCATATAAACCTATGTCTTCCTGAAGTATTTGTCTTCCAGGACTATGTTGCAAATACTTGCTTGGCTTTCATATTGGCATGTGATTGTCTATAAATCTTCTCGTACGTGTAAAGATTAAAATCACACTTGATACACCCACTCAGTATCAGGAAGGTGTGTCACTGAACTCTTAACAGCTAGTCTAAAACAGACATTTCAAAATGGTTCTTTTACGTACAAATCAACTAATGCAAGTTTTACCTATTTTTCCTTAGACTGCTCAGATCCAGCGTGGAAGCATCTGCTTACCTGACCCAGTCTCACTGGAAACGGCTATCTGAGAAATGGTACTGAGCAAGACCTGAGGGAATCTGAATCCAATTCCCATTTCAGATACGGACTTCTGAAGTCTTAGATCTCTTTTAATGCGGGTGGGGTATCAGTGGTAAGATGGGGCAATGCTCCCTCTCCCCACAGTCCTCTCTCCTGTAAGATATTCTACATCCTCATTTGCATCTTGTTTCAACATCCAGCATCCATAGTTGTAATATCAACTGGATCTCCCTAAATTCACAGAAAACAGACCGAGGCAGGGTAGCAAGAAGATTATTTAGTCCACATCCCTTTTGCAAAGGCAGCTTTAACACTAAAATCACTAATGGAAAACATGAAAGGAAAACATTCCTTTTGTAAAAGATAATTTACATTTTTTCCCCCTACATGTTTCTTCTAAATCTTGTATTTCCATTTTTTACTGCATGCTTGGTAGGACAACAGGAAGAGAAGGAAGAGTGGTACCATGCTGGGTTCTTAACAACTACATGCTCACACAACACATTAATGCCAGATTGTTGGTTAACAGACATCAAAGTAATGCAGTATAGTGCTTTAATTCCCTCAATAGAAGGGCTACAGCATAACAAATAGCACTCCGGACCAAAGGGGAGCAGTTCCCATCTACTCACTTGGTGGCTCTGAGCTTTCGGATTCAGCAAGAGTCTGAGTTGCTATGGAAACATGAAGGATAGATAGGACACGTAAAGGTGAAGCATACCATGTAAATAAGTTATAAGAGGCAGAGACGGGGTGAAAGAAAGGAAAGAGAGGAGGTCTAATGAGGAGAGAGTGAGAATTATACTGAATCCTTATGGCAGATGCGTATTACCTGAAGAGGCTGCGAAAACTGTGCTCTGCTACTGCTGTTTTCCAACCCCTCTCCACAGGGAGAGTTGTGCTGCCAGATGCAGGCCCTTCCAGGTGACAGGGAAGCCAGCCTACACTGGCTGGCTCCTGCAGTAAGCCAGGGCTCCAAGAGTCCCCACTGATGATTTTTCATCCTGAAGAGTTTTGAAGCTCTGAATCCAGTTTCAGAGACAGCTTCAGCATTTCTGCCTTCTTTTGATCCAAATAGCAATCTAGGTTCACATCCTGCTAGCCCATTAAGTACTGAAATTTCTGGAAGACCCTCTAAAGCAGCACCCCATTGCTAGCTTTTGCCCAACTATAGAAGACAAAGGAGCAAGGACTAATGGGAACTTACCCTTCCAATACATTGTTCTTTCTCACCTGCACTAGGGCCAGGGTACAGGCAGAGAGGAGGAAAAAAGATCTAACAGTGCAACAAAGTGTGAGCACCCTTAAGGAAATAAGGCAGTTTTGAGAGAAGCTGACAGACCGAAAGCCCCTTGGGAATGCTGCTAAGCACTCCACTCCCTACAGGAAAGGCAGACTGTACAAACGCCAAATACAAGGATTACCAGGGCAGGACAAAGAAGCAAGTCTCTACTTCCTGAAGTCATGGGAAGAATGCAGCATGAGACACATGAGCTGTGAGGGATTTCTCTACTATTTTAATATAACATCTTTAAAACCAAAAGAATTGTCACTGTCCTGTCTTCATGACCAGGCAGAGAACTACATCTACAGAGGGGGGTAAATGAGGCGTCTTAAGAGGCTGGAGAGCAGCCCTGCGGAAAGAGGTCTGGGGATTTGGGTTGATGGCAAGTTGAATATGAGTCAACAGTGTGCCCTGGCAGCCAACCATGTCCTGGTTAGCTAGCCAGTTGAGGGGGGTGATTGTCCCACTCTGCACTGCAGTGGTGCGGCCCCACCTTGAATACTGTGTGCAGTTTTGGGCACGTTAATATAAGGAGGACATCAAACTATTAGAGAGTGTCCAGAGGAGGGCACCCAAGATGGTGAAAGGTTTCGAGGCCAAGACTTACGAGGAGCAGCTGAGGTCACTTGGCTGGTTCAGCTTGGAGAAGAGAAAGCTGAGGGGTGCCCTTACTGCAGTCTACAATTTCCTCAAGGGGGGCAATTGAGAGGGAGGTGCTGATCTCCTCTCTCTGGTGACCAGCGATAAGACACAAGGAAATGGAATGAAGCTGCATCAGGTGAAGTTCAGATTGGGCATTAGGAAAAGGTTTCTTTGCTGAGAGGAGAGGGTGGTCGGTCACTGGAACAGGCTCCCCAAGGAAGTGGTCACAGCACCAAGCCTGGCAGAGTCCAAGGAGTATCTGGGCGATGCTCTTAGTCATATGATTTCATCTTAGGTAGTCCTGCAAGGTGCAGGGAGTTGGACTTGATGGTCCTTATAGGTCCCTTCCAACCTGAGATAATTCTATGATTCTAAGAATTCCTTTTGGTCCCATGGTGATATCAGTGCTGCTGGTGTGAGGGGAGAAAAGAATAGACCCTTGTGTGGTTTGCAGCCTAAATCTGATTAGGTAGATTTTAAAAACCAATGAAGCAGAATATAAAGAAATGAGTTTTCTTCCATGGCACCAAAAGATGTCCTAGTAACAAGCTTAGGGAAGCACAAGCCATTCCCTGCTGATCACTTGAGTATTTTCCACTCTATTTAGCTGAGAAATTAAACTCTTTATTTGCTGTGCTAAGTTGATTTCAGGAAATTTAGCCTCACACCACAAAAGCCGAGTATATCTCATAAAATGCCCCCAAGAATGGAACACAAATTTATCAGAAATCTTAATGGTAAAGGCCAGTGACAACAACCAGCTTTGACATGGGCAGGGTTTCACTCTACTCTTTATCTCTTTCCTTCCATGAGTCCAGCATATCTGGGAGAAGGCTGTGACTATCAAACTTATGCTTATCTGCAGTTCCTCTACCTGAAGATTCAGTTTTCGCTAAGGGGAAACCACCCCCCCCAAACATATATACATATACAGAAAAGAAGGAAAACACCCAAGGATGTTAGGCAGACTGCACCGCATTCAGTGAGGAGATGCATGCAGAGCAAAGTGGAACAAAGACAACAGCCTCTTCTACCATACTCACTCTCTGCTAAACGGGAGGTGGGTACAGCAGTACTTGCTAAAGAAAGAGAAAGGAAGGTGAAGAGGGGAGTTGATTCCTGTTAAATACTGCCAAGAGATGGAAAATTAAAAAATAAATTGGTAAGATTTTGTCAGACCAAGCCTCTCTGGACACAGAGCGCAAGCAAAGTAAGAGCACTTTGCCAGACCTACATTTTGGATCCCCTGGGAGTTCTTGCTTTAAACCAACTTTCTCATAACACAGGCTCATTAAACACACACCACTGTTCAGCAGCGTTCCCAGGAGTTCAAACCAATGCTGTTCAAGGCCAGAAGAGATTCTGGCCAGCGCTGTGTGTATGGCAGCAAAACACAGCCTACATGACCACTGTTTTGGTGAAGGCCATTGCTAACTATCCTATTGCCAGCTTTTTTATTTTTTTTTTAAATTATATTAAGGTATTTTGATATCAAACCCACACACCATACACATACACTCATGGTTTAATACATATTTGAGTTGCACTTGCACAACAGCTAGAATAGCTGGGGCTCAAAAAGAAACTGTTCACAAAGTCTGTGTGCAGCCTTTGTTTGCCTTCAGATTTATAAGGAAAAGGAAATGCAGAAAAACAGTGAATTGTTGGGATGAAAATGCAAACCCAGGTCAAGTCAGACAGATATCCTCCCAGCCCCACAATTCCCATCTGTGCTAGTATAGTACATCATTAACACTAACTACTTGGGCCTTCATGTGCGTAAGATAGAAAAAAAAGTACTTTTTGCTTATTGAGGAAAATGAAAAAAATCAAAATAACTATGGACATATTCCAGCAGGCATTAAAAAATGGTGTCAGTATTTACACTGAAGTAGAAACTTTAAACAATAGCACAGGGAAAACTAGTTGCTTTGGCTAGTCTGAAAATACAGCCTTGGCTCGCGTCAAAACACAGTTTTTATATTCTTCCCTGTAAAATTTGTGAAACATTTCTGTGATCTTCAAATCACACCAGACTAGGGGACACCCAGCTTCCTCCTGATTTTGACTTTGCCCACAAACAGGTAATATTGCGCGACTGGAATTCCAGCATGGATGAAAAAAAGGCATTTTTGCTGTGCCACCAATTTCTTTACCAGTGCTGCAAACCAGTTCATGATCTGAGACAGGTTTTGAGAAGCCCAGAGAGCAGAAAAAGAATTAAGAGAACCAAATACTTAGAAGGATCACAGCTGCAAGGCATAAATGTGCTTGAAAGAGCATTAACAGAATTTAATTTGTAAATGAAAAAAAACCCACCATCATAGCTCACAAAGAAGAAAGAGAAACCAAACTTACCCTACAAGGGAGACCAGTTAGGGACTACAGACTGATTGATAGCCAACTGCCACGTTAAAAAAAAAAAAAAAAAAAAGAAAAAATTCCTCTACAAGTGTGATTTAATGGTCTTCAAAGCCACGTACCTGTCCCCAAGTGATGAACATGAGGCTTAGCAGACAGATCTGTCGATGTGGCTGAAACAAAGCTTTTAATGTTCTTTTTCCTCTCTTCTTAATTGGATCTTTTCCCTTTTCCTGTGGTACTGATCTGCATAGAGACTGAATATCTAAGCCCTTATCTCCCTTGTGTATCCTTGACTATGTCCAATTCAGAAGGGCCTACCAAATCATTTGCCTGACAGTTAAAATACTAACCACAATTGACTTCATGTAAGGGATATATTACTTCTACCGAAATTAACAAGCTCCAAACAATTTTAGGCAACGGGCTGCACATAAGTTCTTGGAAACATGTCTCCCACTTGACTCTTTGTAACTACTGCAATTTGGAATTCTGTCTATCCATCTGTCCATTCATTCATCTAGCTTGACTACCAATCCATCCATCTTGTTAGTGGTTCACCAAGTCCAAGCTTTTGGGTAATACAATCCTTAAGGAAAAATAGCACAAGCATGATTCAAACTCTGTTATTAGGGTTAAAAAAAAAAAAAATTCTTTCCTTTTTTACTTCAACTTCAGAAATCTCAAAGATTGTGATAGCAGCTTCATAAAGCTTACCAATGCAATCTTGGGAATAACAACAGTTCACCACAAGGACATATACTTTAATAAGCAGAATAATGCTCACTTAGATAAAGAGGTTTCTTTTGGCTGCCATTGTTTAACTCTGATTTGAAAGGCACAAAGCTATGGAGCATACAATGTTTCACTGAACCCAACTGACAATTAAACTTATCCATCAGATCTCTCTAACTCATTTTGCACTGGGAAGGGGGAAACATGCATTTTTTTTTTATTTAGTATGAGGTTTATTTATTTATTTGAGTATACGATCTACACAAGTGCTGGAAGACTTTCCAAAGACCACAAAGTATTAGTGAGAAGAGGCAAAAAATGTTAATTTTTTCTTGAAGTTTTTACTTTCAAAGAAAGTAAAAGGTACTAAAAATTCTGAAGTTTTTGGTTAGCTCTTAATTGGTCTAAACCAGATCTGCAATTTAGCTAAAACTTTCTACTGGTTTGTTGTTGGTGGTTTTTTTTTCTGAATTACCTACATTTCATTAAAATTTGAAATTTTTTCATCGATTCATAAACATTAAGCCTTCCACTACTCCACTCTGTAATCAACAAGCTAACTATTATTATTAGACAATCACTAAGTTAAATATTTGAATTGCATGCTTTACAATAAAGACAAAGACGTTAACCCCTAATTCTGTTCTAAAAAGAGCACTATTACCCATAGTAGGATGGCTATTCTAGTGTCAGTCTTGTTAGGAAATGGACAGTACCAGTTACTTCATTTCTAAAGACCCTGAGAGGAAAAAGGTACTAGATTAAAAGCTGATGTTATGTATGTTAGAGGAACACTCTAGGAATATAAAAAGAGAGTGGAAGAAATGCAGAGAGGCACTTACGTGAGTGAGGGATGCCTGCAGTTTTTCCATGGATGGAACAGATAAAAATAAAAGACAGATAGACAAAAAAAAATAAGATGTAGAAGAGGTGAGGAGATAGAGAACATGGAGCTGGAAAATCAAAATACCATCAGCTGTCTCAAATCCAACCCTAGGGAGTCGGTAGGTTACAGGAGTTATCACAACAGATGGGACATCAATTGTGAGGGCTACCTTACTGCACAGAGCCTGGGATTTCCAAGCAACAAGGCATGTGTACTGTCCCATACTGCTTGGCAATTCTAGTGAGGCAGAAGTTGGCAGACTATAATCAAGACCATGCACAGCTCACAGGGCCTCAAAGCATGCACGTAAATTGGCTAGGAATATGACTAGCTCTGAATTCAGGAAAAGATCCTGCATAGTCCTTTCAGAAGAGCTATGAAACAGGTACATGAGTACAGTTGTGATGGTGGGAAAAAGAAAAGGCTGTAGATCTAAACGCAAGTGTAATGGGAAAGAAGAACCCCAGGGGTTGGGGATGGTTGAATACAGATCCTAATACTTGGATGAGGTTGCGTACCAAGGATAAGAGGCCACCTCCCTCCCCTGCCTGCTTTCGGCACATCTGCCCTACCTACTCTGCACTTTTTTTTCCCCCCTTTCTCTACCTTCCTGTCTTGAATAACTCTCTCTGGTTTTTGATTCTTGTCACTTTTGTTCCTAGTTGAAACAGAAGGGAAAGTGTTATGCCACAGCAGAGCATCCTGCCATTGGAGTGAAATATTACCCATTAAAGCAGAAAAGAGGTTGTGGAAATTGCCTTACATGCTGCACGGGTACCTTATGCAGTGATATGCAGAAAAGAGAAATCTCCCCCCCTCCCCCTCCTTCCACACTTCATGGCCAGTCCTACGCTGAACCTCTAAACTTCCAATTTGCAAAAAACCTGCCTTGTGATATGACATTACATGCTCTATGACCAATGCCCTTCTCAACTCACTGCTTTTTCTTATTAAAACTCTCCATGGCACAGTCCCTCTCTTTGACAATACGAAGTTTATATTAGTAACCCAGGGCACAAACTAGTAGAAATAAAATAGCTCCTCTACCTCCTACCTTCAAAGAAGGTTTTTAATTAGTAATGAAATTCACTACAATCAAAAAGCACAACAAAAACAAAGGGTGCAGAAGAAGGGTCTGCAAAAGAAGATGGTGTCATCCATGCATGGCAGAGATTCCCTGGAAAGATGCAAGGAAAGAGAGCCAGAGGGAGGTCTCAGTTTTACTTACGAACTGGTTGTGTCTTGAAGTCAGATGGTAGGCTAATCTCACCCACACCCTTGCCATTGACCGCAGACAGTCTCACGGAGTAGGTTGTTTCAGGTTTCAGGCCAGTGATAGTGATCACACCCTCCACATTTGCTGTTGCAGAAACAAGGGAGAAAGGGCAAAGAAAGGCTCAGGCTTTAACTCAACAATAAATGCTATGTTTCTATCATACAGTTTTGCCACGCTCACCCCAAATAACAGAGTCCTCTTCTGGGCCCAGCCTCACATAAACAGTGCAGGCAAAGAGAAAAGGTCAGAGCTATCACCTCTGTGTCAACCAGCTGATTAGAGAGGTGTATTGCCACAGCCTCTCTAGAGGGTATGTAGCAGAGTTCGTGATAGACACCAGAGGGCATCAGCCCTTGGCCTGTGCCAAGTTGCTCCTTGAATAATGCTCTTCAAGACCACTGTCATGTGGGGATAGTAGATGTAACACCTAGAACTGCTCATCTGTTGGGCTGCACGATCCAACTGAAAGCAAAGCCTTCAGCAGGAGAGAAACCCATCTCTCTCCTTTAACAATCCGTAAGGAGGTCAGACGCAATGTAAGAGATGGAAAGAAGCTGCTGTGGGGTCATCGTGATATGAAGAAAGAAATAAGCTCTTTTTTTCCTGCACTCAAAAGGCGCTCAAAGCCATCCTATCACTCCCCCTCCTCAGCGGGACAGGGGAGAGAAAACAGAACAAAAGGCTTGTGGGTTGAGATAAGGACAGGGAGATAACTCAGCAATTACAGTCATGGACACAACAGACTCGACTTGGAGAAAATTAATGTATTGCCAATCCAATCAGAGTAGGGTAATGAGAAATAAAACCCAAACCTTAAAAACACCTTCCCCCCACCCCTTCCTTCTTCCCAGGATTAACTTTACTCCCAAATTCTCCACCTCCTCCCCAAAGCGGCACAGAGGGATGGGCAATGGGGGTTGTGGTCAAACACAACATCACAATGACATTACATTCTCTATGACCAATGCCCTTCTCAGCTCGTTGCTTTTTCTTATTAAATCTCTCCATGGCATAATCCCTTCTTTTTGATGCTCCGCTCTGACTTTCCCCTAAAGAAAGTCAGTCTTTTGAGATGCAGGTGGGGGAGGTAACATCTTGTTTTATCATCCTACCTTCTTTTGCATCATACAGCCTCGAATGCCATTCTCCCTCACCCAGTGCTCTCCACTCTGCTTTGTACTTGAGGATGGGCACCCCTCCAGTAGCTTCAGGCTCATCAAACTCCACCTGGGCAGTACTGGAATAGGGCTCCACTCTGTCAATGGAAGGAGAGGATGGAGTATCTGAGGGAGGAAGAGAAAACAACCAGTGATACAGAAGACAGCAGGAAACAAGGATGCCCAGTTCCAGTGGCAACAAAACCAGAAAACTAGGAATATCAAACACACTCTTGTCATGACTTCACAAAGGAGAAGGGTAGGCCTAAGGCCCCCCTCAGGGGGGGAAGATTGTTAAGAGTGCTTTTAAGAACGCTAATTAGTGCAGAAACCTTCATCTTGTCTCTCCTCTAAGAGGCTAGAGACTTGCACTACCTTCTTCAAAGGGGACAACCAGAGCAGAGTAGCAAGAGCATCCTGGATGCTATTCTGTCCCCACAGTCTCTTCCATAGGGCACTCCAATGCATAGCTTGACCATTCTTAAATCTGCCTCTATAGCAGCCATGAGAGGACACCAGAGGCCCTTCCAGTCTGTCGTGCAGTCAGACACTCGGCCTCTTTGGCTGGTACACAGTACTCCGAGGTTTCTCTCTTGCACTACCTGTACTATTAGGAATATTTTGCTGATTTTGAGAAGCACACGTGCATGCATATGCACATGTGCAATGGCTGTCAGAAATCAAAGATCACAGCTCTGTCAAAGAGTACTGGAAGCGCAGAAAAGAATGAGACCCTTCAGAAACAAAGAAACAGAGATACTGAGGATCTTCTTGTTTACAACCCATCCCAACGCAAAAATCTATGAACAGTCTCTCTGAAACTAGAAAAGAACGGTCACTCTGACACCTCAGCTCAAGGGCTGCGTTTGCATTTCCTTATCTCCCTGCCTGGGATGCTCACCTGCCTGCACAAGAATGAACTCTGAGGACTCTTGGCCAATGCGGTTCACAGCAGTGCAGTTATAGTTCCCAAAGTCATTTTCAGAGTCCGGTGTCACCTGTGGAAAGAATGAGAAGACTCATGCTTGGATCAGAAAACCCTTTTCACTCTCTGAATGCACTCTGCATTTTGATGGGGAGAGAAGCTGCAATAAAGTACATGTGCTAATCTTCTAAGGGCTGTCCACAGAGGGGGGAACTGCAGTGGGCAAGAAAGTCAAAGGCAAGGAGGGGTTGGTGTCTTCTGTTACCTGATTTTCTTCACATTTATGTGCCAGAAACAACACACAACTTCTTGCCTACCAACAGGGTGCCCTGACAAAAGACTTAACTCCTTCAACATCAGGAACATAAATTATTTGATAGCACCGAGCCTTCCTGGCTGCATATGCCTTCTCTTCTCCTTGTTTTTCCTCACCTCCAGGTAGCTTGCTGATGGAGTGTTGTAGATCTTGATATTACTGTAGTTTGAGCTGGGAAGCAGCTGTCCATCCCGGAACCAGGATATGACAGCACTGGGGTAAGCAAATACCTCACAGGTGATGTTCACTTGATTCCCTTCCCAGGTATAGACAGCCACAGGGCCCTGAAGCTTGGGGGCATCTGAAAGATAGACACATCTGTGAAGGCAATTTGAGCCAGAAAATCTCCTAAAGTAGCGAAGTCAGCATCACTTTGAGGATCCCTTGGCTGGGGTCCAGTTTAATGTGGGGAACAGAATCTAATATAGGAATCTATATATATAATCTAACAGGAACTGTCTTCTCATCTGGGGGGGGATAAAGGGCATCTTTTGACAAAGGACATGAGGACGAAACCTACTCAGTCCCAAAGGCTGCTCCTAACACAATGTGGGAGGAGGAGCAGAGAGCATGCTATGCATCTAGGGAAATGCATACCAGAAAGTTCTCCTACAGAAGAACTCTGATGCACCCAACAAATCGAACTGTGGCAGATTCATGGCCCATAGTCTTCCCAAGGTGCAACTAGTATCCCAGCTGGAGACAGCTAGAGCAAACGTTTGCATGTATGCACACAGCAACATGCCTCCAACAGCATTATTTCAGACCGAATTGCCTCCCATGCCCTCTACCTAAACAACACACATTTCCCTAGCTGTAAGCGCCTTGGTCTCATCACTGAAAAAGGAAATCAAAACAGTCTGCCCTCTAAACACATGAACACCCTTCCCACCCCATCCTCCACTTCTTACACTGCACTTCAAGGTACATGGCTTGGGAGTCCTGCCCGATGGTGTTGCTGGCTGTGCATACATATTCTCCAGCATCTGTGTACTGAATTTCTTTGAGAGTCAAGGACGACACCCGGGCATGGCTACGTACTATGATGCGTCCATCCAGGGTCTGGCAGGAAAGGAAAAAAGAGTTAGAGGCTGAGCTCTGAGCCTGTGGTGCAGACTAAAGGGATAAGAACAAACGCAAGCCTACCTCACACCCACGCTTCAGTGCTCAGTACTTCAAAAGTGATCACCTGAGGCCAGGTGAAATCATGGGCACAGAGAGGCGTTTACAAAAGCAACAAGAAGATTCCTTGTTGCATGGGACCAATTGCAGTGATTCAAAGCACTCAGGAAAAAATAAAAAATGAAACGAAGGACCAAAGTATCAGATGCTACTGTGTGTCTGAGGACAGCTAGATAACGTCAAGCTTCTTCCCAGAAAGAAAATTGTAGAGATCCAGCTCTGGTTAAAATTTTTTGCCAGCACGCTCTTGTAGAAAACCTCCCCAACAGCTACTGTGTTTCTGCTCAGAGAATTCAGGCCTTCCTCTTCTCTCATTGATACTCCTTTTATTTTTTATGTCTTTGAAATGGCATTAATAAGAACAGATCCAGCCCTCAAGAGCTGTATCAGGCAAAATGAAAGCTCCGAACTTTCACCTGAACGTGGCACTGAAGAGAGCAAGGTACAGTGAACAGGGCATGAAAACTATGTGACCCTTCTAGAGACAAGTCTGCTTCAAGGTCTTGTGATGCATCAAGAAAATTCTAGAGCAATCTGCATTGGTTATATGCCAGTTTAGAAATTGCTCCCACATACGAGAAAGTGGGGGGATGTCAATGACAGAGACAGAATGTAAAATCCAGACTACCATCTGCTCAAAGTGATTGTGGCCACCCAGTGATCCCAGCCCATTCCACATCACTGTGTTGGTTTGTTTTTTCCCCCCCCCCTCTCCAATTCGTTACCAAAGCCCTAGCGCTCTCTTAATACATGAAGTGCACAAAGCCATGGATTCCGCCTTCCACTCTGGTGCTTGTGCATCAGCTTGGAAGCTTTAAAGCACCAACTCTCTCATCTAGTTTCCAAAGTGGCACAAGCGAACAAACTAGGCACCCTCACATCTGTGCCTGCTGCTGCAGCCTGCCACACCTAATGCAATTAATGCTTCAAGAACGTTAATTTTCTTGGAAGATACAGGACAAGTACTGAGATTATGAGTAAAAACCCTGAGGATATTAAACAGCCAAATGCACTGAGCTGTAGCACAAAGTACATCTCTGGTACCTCAAGTGGTCAGATCCTCTGGGCCAGAAGCCTCTTTCTGTTGTGAGCTAGTGGTCTCAATCTCTAAGACTGACAACGTTTCTACAAGTAAATGTGATTACCTCTGTTAGTTCTGAATAGTACTTCATTTGAGCTAGTCAAATTTCATATGCACAAACCCAATATCCTTTGATGACACAAAACCAATTATATGTATTTTTCTTCTCTCTTCTACACTGCATGCGGGTCTGCTGCAATCCCCAACCAACACCACGAGCTACAAGCTCCACTCCTTCTCCTGTGCGTGGTCCCTTATGTTGCTGGGAACAGTTCTATATTTCATGTACATGTGGTGCTGTGTGCCTCATTTCCCAGAACCAGGGAAGGAACCCTTAACACAACATTAGTCCATTGTGGTATCTTACACAACCAAATTCCGCTTTTATCTTTCTTCACTGGTTGACTACATTGTTATCCTTTTGTCTGACTTGTGATTTGACTCCAAAATCCAGCTCACTTCTGAAACTATTGCAGTAGGATCCATAAATATCAAGATTCCAGATTTGCAGAGGCTCCCACAAGTTGAGTGAATATTCTAAATACTCATCTTTGAGACCTCATCAGCAGGCAAGAGTATAAACATGGCAAAATATCAGCACATGATCATTACAGCAAACCTGCCTTTTCCCCACTTTGTCAAGATCTAATACAAACAAAAGAGTGATAGGCAGTCATGGTTGAATTATAACTTTACAAGTAATGCAACTGATTCTGAAATGAAGCTCTGTTTCTTAGTGCAAAAAGCACAAGTAAAGAAAAACCAGGGAAAAATACTCCAAAGAAGAGAAAAATGTCTACCCAAGAAAGCATGCTACTAGTTTTCTTTATTCATATTTCAGGGCATCAGATGCTACCAATTCCCAGCTATTAGAGACATAGGATAGGTAGAAACTTGTGAGACAGGTGTAGACACTTGTAATCCCTTTACCTAACCTCTTTGATTTCGAGGATTTTGGATAACAAAATGCTTCATAGTCATGAAGGGACAATCCTAACAGACAGAAGCAATAATTCATGCCATAGCAACTGCCACTCTACAGAAAAGGGTATGATGGTTCTCTATATCAACAATTACTACAACTTATCCTGAGATACATGGAGGTGTTTTTCTCCAAATTCTGACAATTCCATATGACACATAGTCACTATGTACAAAGCTGGCCTAGATTTCAATACTTTGGTGACAAAGGGGAAGAGGAGAAACAAGTAGGAAATGCATTTACCCCCTCCCTTCTCCACCTTCTGGATTTTTCAGTCCTTTCACGAACAAGTATCCATGACCTAATTTCACATCCATGTCTTCTCCTCGCCCACTATTGACACGGTGGACATCATTACAAAACAGCACTTGGAAATCCTGACCACAGCTACAAATTCCATTGAAGGAAGATGAGTTGTCTCTCCTAATTCTGGGCTTGCACTGCACTAACCAGAACTCATCTGCAGCTCTTAATAGTCGTAAAGTTGCACTAATTCTCAGTTACCAGAAAGGCATCACACCAGTTTGTGGTGTAACCGAGGTATGATTTTGCATGTAATTCAGTTCTTTAGCATCTGTTGGTGATAATGTGAGGGGGTTTTGTTAGCATATGCTGCTAATATGACTTTCAACAATTCTCCAGTATATGCAGGACCAGAAAGGTGAACTGAGACTATGGGCTGTGCACAGTAAGTAGAGCTGACTGTCGTTCAGAGGAAGAAGCAGCCAACTGCAATTGTGCCTCCAAAGCAAGGAAAGCAAGATTTAACAAGCATATATGCTGCTATGACCAAAGGTCATAGAGACTTCCTTACTTTAAACTAGCTAATGCATTTCTAAGAGTGAAATGCTTAACGCCAAGTATTCACTCAGCTTCCCAAGACCTGAAATCCCTGCCACTCTACTACACTGCTAAAAGACCCCATGCTAGCTATTTAAAAAAATATGTCTACACAAGCTGTGACAGTAAGCTTCAACAGCATTCTCACAGAACCCCACTTAGATTTAAGACAGAGACACAATAAGAAATTTAGAGACAGCAAGCTTAATAGTATTAGTGCTCATATTAATAAAAAGCTTGAGACAGAGAGCACAGTGAAAACACTGGGGATGGGGTTGCGGGGAGTAGAAAGGAGTCAGAGACAATTGTAATAGAAATTATCACGAGGCCTGAATAGATGCAACTACTCAAATTCCAAATTCTTCAACGCAAACTGGTCTGAATATCCAATGCCTTCACTTGCCACAATTCAACTATTGCAACAGATTATTTTGAAGTAAAAATGGGCAATTTCTTCTCAGTCTCATACGAAACAAAGGCGGATGGTGCTTAAGTTAGATGTTCACTTTGTTTAGGCCACACCAGTCTCCATGGTTTAAGACAGCTTAAAAATAAAAAAGAATTCAGGATACCCAGAGCCTCCTCAAAGTTGATCCTAAAAATACGAGTCACCCAGTTCGAATAGCTAATTTTGTTCTCTACCTAAGCCCTATTATTTGCTTGGAAACATACTTTCTGGTTGATTTTGAAGCAAGAATGCTACAAATCAGGTGCATGTAAAGGTAGGTTATTATAATTATTTTCAAAATACAGCACTGAATGTGAAATAAAACAGCAACAAACCACATTTGCACCAAACAATTACTGCATTATCCTACACCCTCTCAATGACCCTTGCAAATCAAAGACAAATAAAAATTAAGCAATTTGGAGCATTTTCTGGAGAAATATAACTTGTGAGAGATTTATCTGCATTGATTTTGAAATGGAACATGATGCAGTTGTCCTTTAAGAGAAGGTCAAACTTCAGGAGCACCATGAGCAAACAGATGAGTTGGCTGGAGCAGAAGAGGCTATCTTTGGGAAAAAATATGTTCCCAGAATACATCCTGTTGCTAATTCTTTAAACTCTAGAAGAGAGATATGATGCACAGCGGTAGCATAGAAGAAAATGGCGAAAGCAGTGTTTTTCAGATTTTACATTTGCTTTTATTTTTGTATTATTTTTTTTAAAGTGACAACCTGAATTACTCACCCCAACACAGCTAGTTTGCTCATCCAAAAATGCATTACTATATGCCAAGCAACTTCTAACTCTATAAGCTGTTTCTTTTATGTATTGATATTTAATTTGTTCATATTATTAATGCTGGTTTAGTTGGCGTGGTTACTGGACTAGAGATTTGTTAATCTGTAATGCTTAAAACAACCAAAACCAAAAAACTAAGAAGTTTGCTAAAGGTCTGATAATCTTATACCTCTTGTTTCTCGGGCCGGGTCCACGAAGCCTGGAGAGAACAGATATAAAACACAACAACAGAAAAAAAGCAATAAAAGTTTATCAAAGGTTGCTTTTAGGTATCATAGTGTATGCACCACATTGTGTTCTGTGCACATGCAGGCTCCAAGTTGTATATCTCATGTGTGTGGGGTGATCACAATTTCCATCTCCCAACAAAACCTCAATTTAGATTTGCATTCAAAATTTAATATCCTATGAATCAGCCTTAAAATGATAAAGCAAAGGCTACTGATACCTAAAGATTGCTTCTGTTTTTACATATTGAGTGGCTATTTCCCTTGGCGCATCTCACTGTTTCTAGAAACCTGTTCCCAGCATGGCGGGGAAGTGATTCTGATGACCTCAGTCACTAAATTTCGAAGAAAGTTATGGAACTTACTTTCTAACACTGGCTTGTTAGCCACCCTCACACACTGATTAACATTAACACTCATATCGTTAATGTGATCATGCATTTGTACAAATTTTTACATGCATACTGTGCCAGGAGTAGGAGACCTTGAGCTGCAGAGCAGTGAAACAGCATGACCCCCCTGGACAGGAGGTAGCAGGGCAGAACCTTGTACCTCCAGTTGATAATGTCCAGCTCATTATGCTTAGGGATGTGTGCACCCAATCCTTACTGGGCTTGGGACAACCAAGCAACAGGCATCAGTGAAACATGCACAAACCTTACCAATAAACATACATTTCCCATTCAGAGAAAGCCACCAACAGCGTGAAACATATTCACTGTGGTTCAGAAAGACCAAAGTTGCTGGGTTCTGTTTTTCCCCTATAATTTATCTTTCAAATATTTTTCTTCTGGTCTCTATTTCAGTGGCAAGTTGATCCATTTTAGTTCAGGAGTCAAAAATCACCTGCTAATATCACAGCCATGATGGCATTATTGAATGTGAGGCACAAGCATTGCTGACGTGTGGTTATAACAGCACACACAAGAATGACATTACAGAAATGGAGATGAAAGCTTAGGAAATGAGAATTAAAAACATGGTATTGTTTTCACCGTGCTTTTAGTGAACATTGTGAGACTTTAGTATTAACATATGGTACAGACAGCCTCATTTTAGAACGTTATCTGATAAAAGCAAGTTATTCACTTGTAACTAGAGGCCTGAAGTGCAGCCACTTGAAGAGAAGCTCACCAACATCTATACAGGCTAGGACACTCCCATCATCTGCTCATTTCTATGTACATATATATCCTGTTGTGCACAAGTTCCTTGAAAGCTTAACAGGCAACCATATTAATTCAGCATAATCCCTTTTTGATGTACAAGTCATTCTCTGTACCTGAGTAAGCTAGGCTAGCTACAGAACTGCCTTGCTTATACCCATGCAAGTTCACTTCCGATCCTATTCACTCAGTCTCTATGGTGTCAGCACAAATGGATTTAAAAAAAAAAAAAAAAAAAAAAAAAGAGAGAGAGAGATCTTTTTATCTGTTGCTGTTCAGTACCTGTCAGCCTAAAGGAAGATTAAGGAGAAAAAAAAGCCTGTTCCCACACTCCTGAAGTTTGCTGATGTCACTTGTGGGTGTGGGGAAAAAAGGCAGAACCACATTCTCCATCCTGGAGAGTTTCATACTAACTCTCCCTCATCAATACGAAGAGATACACAAGCTCTACTCAGCACCAAAGGTAAAGGGCCGATAACACTGTACAGGTTAAACTGCAATTAAGGTAAAGGCGGAAGAATACCAGAGCTGATATCTTCCTCTGTTCTTTGATTCCTTCATTCTGGTAAGAAAATGTTCACTTTATTGTTGACTTTCTGTAGAGAAAATTGTAATGTGATGCAGGTCACAATAGCTAGCACAGGAGGCCAGACAGCAGTACTGGGTGAGATCCTACACTGAAGATATGCCTAATGACAGCTCTGGCAAGAAGTTAAAAGGCCTGCATAAAAGCATCACCTGCTACCTGTTCCCGTTCCTCACACGCTGGGCTATACTGCTGGATAAGAAACGTAGGACTGTCTCTGCAACTGTGTCATGAAAGTGTGTTTGAGAGTAGCCAGTGACTACCTCACCCAAAAATCTGACAGGAAACACACTCCTGTCTGCACTAAAATTGTATCACTTGTATACACCAATACACAACAGATCAAAACTATATTTGCTGTATCACAGTTAGCATTCTGCTAGAGCAATAGAAGAAACATGTCTCTTAAAAGGGTGTGAAATACACTGAAGGTGATGAGGAATACGCATACTGGCTTGGTCAGCTTTACATCTGGTATCATTCAAAGAGAAAGCATTCCTCCTCCCTGCAACGGCACAGCAATAAATATCTGAGGTAAGATAAAGCCAAACCATTTCAAATCATCATGTTGATGACTTTCCAGGCCTGTTAGTTCTTGCTATGTTCTGCCGTAGTGATAGACAGGAATCTCAGACTGACAGGGCAAAAGTTTGTCCTAAGTAGTGTGTTCCCACATTGACAACCAAAGTAAACCACACATAAGCAATTTGTTTTGTTTTAAATTTTACTTGCACTCTTTGCAGGGCAGAAGAATGCAAGCTGCCAGCTTACTAGTAAAAGGAAGTTTCCACCATGCCAGTATCTGGAACTTCGGTCTGCTCATTTGTGTTGGTATACAGTTCCCAATCATCTGATTTTGCTAGAGCACAATCACAACAACTTACCTTTGCGGACCATCCTCAAAGCAAAAGACTCTTTGTCCAAGGGGTGCCATATTATGTAGGCATAGCCACAGAGAGGAGAATCTTTTGCTATGCATGCTAGAATATCAACAGGCCTCTCAGGAACGCGTGGGAATGTTGAAATAGTTGTCACGTTGTCAACCTAGGTGTTTGGGCTATAGCACCTCCTGCCCCTTGCCCACATGTCAGACCGTCTCCGTTCATGAACAAAGACTGAAGGAGGAAAAAAACCTCTAAGCCAGAGAGGGGTTCTTTTTTGTTTTGTTTGGGGTTTTGGGTAGGTTTTTCTGAAGTATAAAATGTTCATGGGAGTTAAGGCACCTGTAGGCCTTTAAAAAGCTGGACTGAAGTATGATTACAAAAGAAAACAACATGTAGCAAGACAGATGCATCCAAGTATCTAAAGCATATTCAAAAGTAGGGCCTGATAATTTTAAAAATAGTATTGTTCGTCCCACATCAAAGACCACCCATTTCCCTGACCTATCCCAGAGACAGTAAGTAATAGTAAACTGAATATACGTATTTGGTTGTACATGTAATAGAATGCTTATCAGAGCTATTTTGACCTGAGGATTTTCTAGACATCTGTACCATTCACGTAAACTTACAGCACAAGATAGAGAATGGGAAAAAGTAAAAAACAAAACAAAACATACACGCAAAAAATTAAAATCCTGCCTAGAAAGTGCATGGTATATGATCAAAAAATAATCTTTGCCCGGAAGGTTTGAACAAGTACACGAGACACATACCTCAAACCTTCGATTTCCCCATCTATACATGAAACTATTAGAGTATTAACATTTTCCTTAATATTGATCACCAACTTAACAGCATCAAATGGGATATATGAGAGTCTCAAAAATGGTTAGCAGTTTTGCCACTGAGATCTTGTTAGTTTAATTGCGCTGGACAAATGGGACTCTCTGTAAACAGGCTCTCCTACTGACTTCTACTTGATTTAGTGTTATTTCAGTTTTTATATTCTTCTCCATGTAAAAGCTCTTTTCCATGGCTGTGAACCAAACTCCAGTACTAGAAGCACTAGAGCGCTTAGCTCCTCCCACTGCTCTCCCAGAAAGAACAAGACCATGAATAACCTTATCCTGTCAAAACAGGTCCTCCAATCATGCTGTAGTGACAGCCCAAGCCAACAGCTTTTGAAGACAATGGAAATCTCTCTCTAAACATTGCAAGGATTTACACTAGCCTGTGAATCCAAGATGATGTTAAGAAAGAATTAAGGCTGGAAAACTTTGGCACCCCGATTAATAAGTTACACGTTAACAACATGGTGAAGAGCTGACATCATGGGGGCAATTAAAAAAGCTCATTTAGGAGGCTATAATGCAGAATGGCAGCTGTAGGGATGACTGACAGCAGGTACGCCTGTCACTTTAAGACTTTCATAGTCTATCAGCTGCTGCCTTCATACCAAGTCAGAACCCCTGGTATGCCCAAATTAGCTGAGCCTTGAAGCATCCTGTTATTAGAAGATTATTAATAAGCAACAAGTCCTTACTCCAACTTTTATCTAGGCTTTCTTTGGCTCTAAACTACGCCTCCTGATCACCTTATGTAATTATTATGAAATATCTACAGTAACACAGCACATCCTAATCTTGTCTAGTTAAGGGGAATTGTGGCCAATTAAAAAAAAAAAAAAAAACAACACAACAGCACTCTCTTTTAAAAGAAAAACTGCTAATTATTTTTGCCTTTTAAGAACAAAATGGTATTGATGTGATCAACAAAACAGTGGAACACAAAGGCAGCCAGGCTTTTGTGCTTCAGGATCATGCAGTATTAGAATACAATACAGAAGGGCAAGAAGGAATTAACAGGCTCATTTTGGTCCACTGCACCTTTGAGAGATAACACCCCACACCTCTCCACCTGCCACCCTCCCAGAACACATCATCATGATGATGTCAGCATGGACAACATCGGAATCAGGGTGCTCATTCCCACCTCTCAGCTTGGAAACAGACAGAAAATACGCTTTCACAAGCTTCCTGCAACTGTAGGTCCCTTTGGAAATTCCTATGAAAAGGGTCTAGGGCCTATTGCTTTCCAAGTTCATTCAAGTGAGAGTGATACCAGCAGGAATTAAAAAGCCTATCCTCAGTTGTTACAAACTGAGACGGCTCTTTGTACAAAAGGACACCTATGGCATTACTTCAGCTGTGGAGCTAACCCTTTAGCAGATTGTCTGTGCAGAACATGTGTCCTCACTACAGAGAGGGGAATCACCATGATTTCCATGTGCATCTGCATGCGGCTATCATGCATTCTGGACCAGCAGAGGCAGGCAGATATAAACCCCCCTAATCCCAGCAAATGAGACCATGGTTTTGGGAAGAGTTATACCTTCTCTTCATTGCTGATGTTCCGGGTGGAAGTTCTCCAAGTGATGGAAGGGATTGGGTCCCCAGAGGCCTCACAGGTAAGCGTAATCTGATCCTCCAGCTCCATGGCTGTTTTATTCTCCACATAGGTGATTTTGGGTTTTGCTGAAAAGAAAAACCAACTTTCATTCAGTTGGTGCTCAGAATGAAGCTTGCTTTTCAACAGCAATGTTTGAAACAAGCAACACTGGGGAAAAAAGGCTTTTGAATTGGCACAAGTTTACTCCCATATGGGGAAGGGAGCAGAGCGACATTTAAGAACAGGTTACCTCCTTGGAAAACTAGAAGACATTTTTTACACGTGCTTACAGCTGAGGCTTGTAAGAGGACTAGAAGAGAGCATATCTGAAGTAGAACCCATTTAACAGCGTACAAATGATCAGTTCCTGGGATTATCAGCTAAGTCTTCTTTCTGTCTACTTTCTCTGCCTCAAATTAGCCTTTTAATAAGCAGCTTTGTCAAGTGGCTGCAGGGCGATGGGACTGGGAGAATTATATTCCTCAACGCTCCCAGATTCATGGAAGGTAGAAAAGCTGCTGATTCATTCCTGCAAGGTTGAGGTCATTCACACAGTGGTGGGGTGGAGTTCACCTCCCTGTCCAGGTATAACAAGTCTCACTGAAGTGCTAAAGCCCTTTTAATAGCAGGCTTAGATTAGGATTCGGCCCTCTAGGCTTGGAGGGCCTCTCCAATCTCCAGTCTCACACCAACCCCTGCACCAGATTGAATTTCTTTTATTAGAGAGGAAGCAGAATGGAGTTGTCATCTGCTTCAGACATACACAGACTCCATTTTGCCTAGCATGATGGCAGAGGTGCACAGCATTACTTGGGAAAGAAGCATCTCTGGATAAGCCACATCAGCCATTATCTGGGATAAGTAGGTTACTTCCAGCTTGCAGTAGTAAGTTACTAATACCCAAATGGATTGTAAAGGGGGGATGGTAAGAACGTGCTTACCAAAGACTTTGAGATGAATGGTGGCATCCTGCTCTCCAGCCTTGTTCTCAGCGATGCAGATGTATTCTGCTTCATCACTCTTATCCACCTTCTTGATGATGAGCTCAGACCCATCGTAGTTAAAACTGTATTTCTCTTCATCATCGGCCTGTTCTACTGGCTCTCCGTCCCTGCAGGGCACAAAGCACACTGGCTGTGTTGGGGAGGAGAAGCAATCAAAGGCTATTTGTTTTAGGCTTGTTGTTAATGCTAGAACTGTGTTACTACACAAACTCCTCAGGCCTACATTTTGATCTATTCCTAATCCCTCCTGTCTTAGAGCTCTTGGCAGATGCACCTTTCACCTCCTGACACACATCATAGCCTATATGCAAGAGCTATAAACACCTCAGAAGGTGTCTTCTGTCCTTGCATATCAAGTCAGTATTCCAAGTTGTCATTAGCTTTTTCAACATTACAACTTGTCCTCGTAACCTTCACCAAAGGCTACACAATTTCACGAAGAGTATACATGAAGTCTGTATCACTGCCCGATAGAGAAATTTAGACCCTATCAAATGAAGAGAAAGACTTTAGACGTGAATCTCCTGGCATAAAAAAAAATAAAAAATGCAATTTACAGCATCCACTTTTGCCTGCCACACAGAATCAGGACATTGTACACAGCATCTTACTTTGTCCACGTCACAGTTGGCTCAGGAAAGCCATCAGCATCACATGCTAAGGTGACAGACTGGCTGAGGTTGGCAGTGGCATTCATAGTGGTCTGCCTGGCGCGCACAGAAGGAGGTACTAGAAGAGAAGAAATCCACATTCAAGTTAGAAAGGATAGAAGATGTGAGCAAGAGTGACCTCTGGAAGGCTCACTGTAAATCTCTTCAAGTCACACAGATGTCTCTAGTAATTCAAACCCATATGCCATCACCTGCATGTTTCAATCAACAGGTTTAGAGCCTGAACTCTCCAAAGCAATTAGCACAGGGAAGGAAGGGCAGGGGGTGGGGAGACGCACAGAAAATCAGTACTGTGGACAAAATTACTTGAGTCCCAAAAAGATCAATACCTCACTCTAAGTCATGAGATGCTTAAGGTTTCACTTGCCATGATAATTTCCTGTAAACATCTGGTAGTCAGTCAATTTTATGGACATTTTTATTAGACACAGCAGACAAAGATCAGTAAGATGATGGTAAATCATGAGTGTGAATTGAAAGCAACATTTTATCAGCAGCCTGGAGTGCAGGTGCCCTATATGCTGTCCCCATACTAGCCTTACTCTGAGCTGCTCACCATTTACGATGACCTGAATATCTTTGAAGTTTATCTCCCCACGAGCCAAGATTCGTCCCTCACAGCGGTATGTCCCTTCATCTGTTTTCTTGATTCCCCGGATCTGCAGGTAGTTGTTGGACAGGACTATAAATCGAACTAGAAAAGACAAAAGGAAGGTTCATCCAAGGATCCTCAGAAAAGCTCACTGCAAGTAACAGGTGGTTCTTCTCTCCACACCTTTTCTGGGTTGAGACAAGGCTTAGTATTAGAAACTTCACCTTCCTATCATTTAATGGAGATGCTGCTGCAACTGGGTCTGACAGTGCCAAGAAACAACCCAGATGTGGGTAGCAAGCAAACTGCTCTGGTGCTTTATACCGCAAGTATGCACAAAGAGATAAACAGATAAATACACACACACAAACACATTTACATGTAATTAGTATCAGACAACAAGCTGTTTGAAACTTGCCCCTCTTGCCCAAGGGTGGCAGAGGTCAAGTCTTTCTAGAGTTCCCATGTGCCTGCAAAGAGCAGATGTGGGAAGCACAGCTGAGGCACGAATGCCCAACTGGAGTCAGGGCTCTGGAGTGCCCTCTGACAGTAAAATGCCCCTCTGGGTAAGACAGTCTGCAGCATTTTGAAAGAAAGGGAAAGGTTCTTTCAAGGAGCTTTTAGCCCCTTTTTTCTTAGGAAGACTGGAGAATGTCACAACATGCAGCTTTTCTGTCTGATGGCATTTCTTTTATCTGAAAATTTTTTCTAGCATTCCTTGGTCTATTCCAGTATCAAAGCCTTATGGCCATTTCTGTGGGAACATTATTGTTTTGCCATAGCCAAACTACAGCACCTTGAATAATTAAATTCACATCCTAAGATCTACTGTTAGGTACAAATTGCTTCTCTCCTCCCTTGTGACCACCACCGTTTTGTTCTCCTGAACCCCTTGGTATGAGCCTGATTTAAGCCGTGATGGGAGATGGACATTTGACCCCTGAATGGACAAGCACTGAGACACCTCTTGTGCCTTACCATCTTTTTTTAGGATAACATCCCTGCCTTTGTGCTTCCAGATGATGGTAGGAGGCAGTGAGCTGACCACATCACACACAATCACAGCATCATCCCCTTCCTTGAATTCCTGAGGAGTGGGAGCATTCTTGAACATCAGCTTTTCTGAAAACAACAGAAGGAGAAAGTCACTGCAGCTTTCTCAGCACACCTCAAAGCAGTGCTTCTGACTCAAGCCTGAGAAAAGCAAAGAAACCCCAGAGGACATGTTCTCTAGAAATCCTCATGTACCTGAGGGGATGATAAAGGTGTGCCTGACTCAATGCACTGCAACACAGGAAGCCCATTTTCCAACCCTGCCTCCCAGGCACATCAGTGGACAAATCAATACTTAGCTCACCAATTTGTCCACACTGCAAAGAGAAAAGGTGATCTTGGAACTGCCCAGCTTCCAGCAGGAAGGGGAGGAGCTGCCATCATAGCTCTGAGGGACAACAGGCTGACTCCTTATTATAACCCTTCGGAATGTGTGATCCTCTTCACTGAAAACTAGCCTTACCTCATAGCATATCTGTCATCCACAAAAGCTACTCTCTCTGCTTACTCCTCCCAGACATTTATGATGTGCTAGAATCTTCTCCTTCTACCCCTTGCTCTCCTGTCTTTCGGGAGAATGTAAGCAGTAGACATGCTGGTAATGCCCCGACAGGCCAAGGTCCTAGTTCTCACTTTCTCCTCAAAATCAAGAAAGGAGAAGGCTGCATCCTCTTAACATCCCCTTTCTTTTCATCCTCCCTTTTCCCCTTTAAAAATAGCCTTTTCTAGGAAGTTAAAATTGTAGCCTCCCTAATCTTGCCTCATAAGTGTGCAAGGTATATCAAAAAATAGCCTCGGAGCCGCTCTCTTACGGAAAATTTTCACATTGACGGTGGCCTCAGAGTCTCCCTCCTCCACGCTACTGACAACACATTTATAGATGCCAGCATCATCAATGTTGGCGTTGTAGATGGTGAGGGTGGAGGAGTAGTCATCATTTCGCACCACTGAGATGCGCTGTTGGTTCGGCGTCAGCTTCTCACCATTAGGGGAAAACCAGGAAATGTCTTTGTATTTGGCCTCCCCTGCCACTAGGGACAATAAAAGAAAACAAAGCAAATTGAAATGAGTTCCCAACAAATCTGCACAGAGGAAATAAATACAACCAGTAGCGCTATGTGGAAGATTGACCCAGGCGAAGGGCTTCCGGTACCTCAGAAGCAAGTAAAGAAAATTCTCTTTCGCAGCACTGTGAATGGGCAGCTGCTGTCCTGCAAAAACGCTATTAAGTTGGTTTTATAATCTAAAGGGGTGCACCCATTTCAGCCCATAATGGCCTTCTATGCATCCTGGGACCTCATGTCCCAGTCCCTACACTATGCAGATCAGCCCAAGAAATAAAAATCTCTTCCTGCTTAAGCTCCATCATTTTTTCAATACATACCTGTATTTGCAGACTGGGCTACTTTGCATATCAAAATTATGACTTTGCTGTAGCAGGAGTTCTGGCATTGATCAGCTTAAATCTCTTGCTGCATCCAGTGTAAATCAGAATTGTTACTAAGTGGTCCCAGGCTGTCTCTTTCTTGCAGCTCGCATGTCTGCATTCCTCAGAGTGGCTTTGTTATTTGGGACAAACTCCTATTACTGGAGGGGCTTTAACTGATCCCACAGCTTTCTGAATGCAAATATCATCACAACAGCACTTGCTCAATGTATACTTTCATTTTTAAAGCAGTGGCATTAACAAATTACTCTGCAGTTAAGCACTCCTGGATCAGATGACCTCATCACTTGTCCCAGTCAGTATGCTCCTGCTCTGGCATTTTGCTCCCAGAGCTCACTGTTGCACCTATTTGCTCTACGTTATGCTTCATGATGCTACCATGTCAGTGCTCCAACATACTCAATTCCACCCACGAGAAACCAGACCAGCTGCTTTCAGGAAAACCTCTAAAGAGGACATGTGAATTCTAATTTGGAAAATGCCATAAAATTGTAGGACCCGCTTTGGGGCACATGGAGTGTGTTAACACTGCACCACATTGTGCAGGAGAATAGCCTGGGGCAGTTGGTGGCCTGAACAAACAGCAAATTGTGTCACAAGAAATGCAGGTTTTCAGCAGCATTAAAATCCTTAGTTGCAGAGGTAACAACTCAGAAGTCACCCAGCACTCCCATTACTGCTGTTACCAGTTTCTTAGAGAAATAATTTGGAAAAACAACAGGCTTAATTCTAAATTCAAAAGATCAAAAAGTTGTGGAATAATGCAAGGTGCCATTGTTGTGGCTATTGCTAAAGCTTAGAGACAACGCTTCAGTACCTGTTTTTTCAATTTAAAATCTGTTTGCTGGAGCTGCTTTCTGTTGCCAGCTCTCCAGGGAGAATGCATTTACTGTTTCCAGTAAACAGCAACTGTTGCCTTTGCTACTCAAGTCTTATAAACCATAAGGGCATATGAGAAAGAAAGAGCAAGTGATCTTGCAGCGAGACCTGACACTGGAGTTTTTATCCCAGAGTAAATACATTGATTGACCTTGCCAGCAAACCCATATGGAGACAGCTGATGCCGTAAGCCATCACTCACCTTGGCATAAGAAGAACTTGGATTCTCCAACACTGATCTCCCCCTGGCTTGGAACAATGTCCACTTGTAGAGAGGCTGCAAAAGAAATGAGCACATACAAGAGGGTTAGACAATAGGAGTGGTCTTCAGCAAAAAAGCTTTGCAAGCCTTCCAATCCCTGTGGCTCCTTTACTCACCAAATGGAAGAGCATAGGGTGGAGCATTCTTGGCTTCACAAGTGTTACCCTTTATCAGTATTTGAACGTACAGTGACAAAGATCCCCGAGGACCCAAAAGTAGTAGCTAACATTCAGAGTTACTTCCAGCCCTTTATAAAACCACATGGAATGACACAGAAAAGGCTGATTTTCATTCAAATCTCTACCACGCTGCAATACTAGGCAGCACGCTTGGTGTGCACACTAAAACATCAAGCAATCTGTAAGGACTCTTCTGAATTCAAACTGGAATTGGCTGAAAGACCTACCCTGGCAGCAAATACAAATTATCTTTCCTTCGGAGACTTCTTGTTGCTCTATACGATACCATATTCATACATGCCCCAGTTACCAACCATCACAAATGCAAAGTGGGATTGACTGGCATGCTCCAGGTCCTTGATCTTCCTTGATCTCCTCTCTGATCTTCCAGTCAGAAACCTAGTCCAAACAGCCAGCAAATTGGAGATGTTTATAGCAGACAAAGCATACCTGAATTAGAAAGGAAATTTCCTCCAATATATGCTGACAAGGACTATTGACAGTTTGTGCTTTCTGCCTTCACAGTACTGGCCGAGACTTGCTTCCAAGTTCATCCAGGCACATTTCACCTAACTCCCTTTTACTGCAGAGATGAGAATATTAGCAATACTTTGGTCTCTTCCACTGTCTTCTTATGGAATATCATCAGTGCTTTGGCTTTCATGTTACCATTTTTTAGTTGTTGTTTTCTTGATTTTTTTCTTAATTTAATTTTCTTTTTAAATAAGAGACTGAAGGTCTTCTGGCAGCAGCGATGGAACAGATGTTCCATGGACCAGAGCGAAGCATCTATTACATGCTTGTCTGGAATTCAGGGAGCCTGGAGAGAGTGAAAGATATTGTACCTTCTGTGCTCCCTACGAATGAATCCAGCACAGCCTCAAAGGAATCATTTAAAAATAATCCAAGTTAGATAATAATTCCAGAGAGAATATTTGAGGATACTGTTGCTGAAAGAAAAAAAAAAAAATATTCTCAAGACATTTTCAATTTCCCTTTGGACATCTTTAAGTCATGTGCCTTGTCTGAGGATACCCTCCAACCTTCCTTGTACTTTTCACTGAAGTACACATTACCCTTCTAGCTCCTGCATTCAGACTTTTTTATTTCCACGTAATCTAATTTCTCTTAAGTATACTACTTTAATATAATTCAGTCCCAAACAGAACTGCAAGTACAAAGAGCCAAATATAATAAACTGCTAAAGGTTTATTAGATTAATTGCAGAGAGGACTAAGTAGCCTGCTTCTATAGGCTCATTTTTGTTGTTGTTTTTCTATAAATCTTTCCAACATTTGAATTTGACATTTCAAATCATATTCTGGGGTGCTCTATTTGGGAAGGTCTCTGCTGTATGGAATGAGTGCAAAGGTACTACAAAGAGATCTATGATTCTATGATCTTAAATGTCTCAAATTCAGACCTCCAAGTTCCTCCAGACCAGATTTCTGCTTTGTATTATCTAAAACATTTCTCCTTCTGCATTACAATGGATCTAGATTTGAGCATAGACAGTATTACAAACTCAATTAATGTCTTTGGGCAGCAGCTGCAGCAATGTGCAGTGATGCAAATACTCCAGAATGACATTACAGTAGTTTCCAGTATGAACAATCCAGAAGCTGGGGGAATCAGCAAAAGACAGGCACTTTCTAATAATGGGACCTTTTAAATATTTTCAAATTATCAATTAAACTGTCTTTTATGATCTTGTCTTTGGCATGTGAGTGATAGCTCCTGTTTAGAAGTTAAATTTACAGAACTAAAAATCCTTAGTCTCACCCAAATGAGAACAAATTATTATTAAGGAACACTTAGAGCTCCTGGGTGAACAGTTAAGATGTTTGTTAAAGTTCAGAGTCTCCAATAATTGCTGCTGTAAAAGCCTTCTCAACTTCACTAGGAAAGTGAAAAAGAAAGGCCAACATTGACAACAGAAGTCCAAAGTTCAGGTTTTGAATCTGTATTTAGGTATCTAAATTAAAAGTTGGGCTTTCAAGAATAACCAACCTCTCTGAGCAGCTCTCTAAGAAGTATGGTAAGTTTCCTGCCTCAATACTTAAGCACAGGGTAGGAGCTTACATTTAAGTCCCACTACTGAAAAACACTGTATTTTTTCCTCGTTTATTTACGGAAGTGAAACTGATTAGCATTTGACGGACAAAGGAGAAGGAACGTACCATTTTGGAAGTGTCACTAGAAATCAAAAAGTCAAAGATGCTGAATTTATTAAAACAATCCTATTTTAATACAGTAAAGGGAGAGCAAACAATCACTGCAAAGCAAGTTAGACAGACAAGATGAAAACTAAACAGATTTCTGGCCCATGTTGTGTATAGTCCAGTATATTTATTTTCTGATTTTAATTACATTGGTACTAAACAAGTGAGAAAGGAAAGCAAACCTCCCCATTTTCATGTTCATTTACAATCAGCCTTCCACAATACATATCCAAGTATGCCCAACGCCCTTTTCCCCCAGCATCATCACTGCCTTCTTCATAGCACAAATTATGACCCATTAGGCAGAAAATATAATTTGATTCTGGCTTTCCTCCAGCTATAGCTTAATGCTGCAACAGCTCTGTGGCCTAACAAGTCCTAGTTAAGTATGGATTTCAAGAGTCCAAAACGAATAGGTTTCATTTTGAATCTGCAGCCATTAACTTGCAGAAAACAATCATCTTAATTGAGCTATTCCTCTTCCCCATGTAGCCAAAGCACTTCTCTGCCACATTACTGCAAATGCTTTGTCTGTAACCCTCCATGTTTTCATGCTGTAGTGCATAAAACCCCTTCTCTCAGAGCAGCTAATTTTACCTCCAGACCACAAAGGCATTAGTTTTAGCTGCCAAACACACCTGGGTTTTTAAGAAACATGCACTGCTTCAGAAATGAAAACCTGTTTGTATGTGCCAATGGCAACATTCCTTACAGTACTTGGGAAACAGACATATGGACTGTGGGGTTAGACATTAAGTATATAGCTATACACAGAATGAAGAACTGCCTGCTATCATTAAAAAAGGACATAAGTAGCAGGATTTTCTGATAAGGAGTCTAAGAACATTTCTTTAGCCAACAACCATTCTGACACAGCATTTCTCTTCATAAGTAAGACGGAAGCAATTAATCTGAACCAGTGGAGCTCCGCAAAGGATAATAATAGTGCAAGGTCCATGCCAGTTTCCTAGTTTTACTCTCACCAGATCTTAGTGGGCTAGACTGATAAATGCTAGTATTCCATCTGAAAAGACTGAGATACAGCAGTAAACAGAAACGACCCAGCCAAGATTCAATTCAAACCAGGGCTTGCGAGTACTGTGCACTCTAATTCTGGCTAACATTTGCAGGTATGCCTGTATGTCTTGCCTATCCAAGAGGCTTTCAGAAGGAGGGGACATTAAAGTATCCCTGGATCTCTTGAGTAACAGGAAGGGGTATGTTACAGCTCCTCTTGGCCTGTCCAAGACACTCTTCTGAGCCTTGCACTTTTTATCAACTGGGAACATGATGAAGTTGTGACTGAATTCCCCCACAGCACTGCCTTGCAAAACCAGATCAGCCCAAGGAAGGGCATTTAGACTAGTCATCAACTTTTCTACTCAGCCAAGCACCGCTAGCGAACAGTGGGGTGCTAGTAAAATAGCTTTGAGCTAATTAAGTTGTAATATAAATTCATACTACTTTTCTTTCATTCTTTTTTGGCCACACTACACTATATAAATATACCAATGGACCTCTTCCACACTTTTGAAAGTTGCTGCATGCTGGGAAGGCAGTGGCAAAGGCTAGGGTTATTAATGCCTTTCATTCCATTCTCAGGTGCTTTCTGTTAACAGCTAGAAATAAGAAAAAAGACTGTGTAAAGCACTGAACTTTTCATCACCCCAGAATTCAGCATCTGTGCTCTTCCTTGAATCTTTTTTAATGCATGTCTGTGCCAGAGTAGATGCAAAGAATAGAAGGAAATCACACAATTAGGAAACATCTTACTGTAAATTCAGCTGAAAGGCCCAGGCAAGAGATCTGAGCACAGGCAACAGTGTCCAACTCTCAAGATTTCCCCTTGTTTTTTGTAAGGACTCAGGTCCTTCTGTATATTTAAGTAACAGGCAGTTTTTCAAGAAAATGAGACCTAGAAATCACTCTTGGGACACAGGAAGTTAAAACTTTTTGGAGTCTTAGAAATGAGAGAAGGAAGGACATCCTTGGTTATGTCCCATTGAGTCAGTGCTCTCTCTGCTTCACCAGCTGCAACGTTATCATTAAATCTCCCAATTAATTACTCCTAAGTAACAGAATTTCTGAAAAGGTTATGCAGAGGGGCAGCAATTCCTTCACCAATAGTCCCCCTGTATGTCAGCACAGTCCCTCCAACCATGACACGAGAGAGGCAGAGGAAACCTCCTGATATTATTACTTACACTGGAAATGCACTTTTCAAACCTAGCAATTACCATGACACAGAAACTGTGACCTCATGAATAGTAGGAACCAGACAGCCGGTATTAACAAATCTACTTCGCACTGCACTTCCATTTCTTCAATCTAATACCAGGAACAAGATGCTGAAGTACCCTGTGAGAGGATCAGGTAAGTCAGACGCACATTGTGTATCTTGGGACTTTTCTTGAAGGAGACTGCTGAAACATATAGCATTGTATCTGCATCACTGCCAGCTTAAGGCCTAATTAATCCCTTTTACAAGAAAATACTTACCTGAAAAATCTTCTCATTGATAGACACTTCCTGCTAACCAGATTTCATGAGCTGACTTGAGCAGGTTACATCACGCAAATCTCTGATACAAGCAGAAGAATGGTGTGATTGCTGCCTCGGTACTAAACACAGTAATTCCATTATTGCCTTGTTCATCCACTAGCAATCCATATGCACTGGATTACATACTATTTCATCGTATTGAAAACATGTTATCTCTGTGCAGCATACAAAACAACAGGGATGCCTCTCAAGCGCTTCAAGGGGTTCAGCAATATACAGTATTCCGTTCACACTGTTTGAAGAAAACCAACAGAACTTGGCGATCTACTGCACATTAGGAAATGGGACTGATTTAAAAGGCGCACATAGGTAGCTGTGTGGCAGATGACATGCTAGAAGCTCGTATCCCAGTGGTACTTTGCTCACATGTCCATGGTTCTGGGTCACTACCATACTGCTAGGACTGTGTCTTTCTGTTTTAAGATGCTCTCCCTGCTTTCATCTCTCCTCTAGCATTCGTTTACGTCCCTCAAAGGACAAGCTGTTAAAAAAAAAAAAGTCTCCCCTCAAATGCTTATTCTAAGAGAGAGCGAGCTGACACACATGAATCCACATCCTTTACACTTGATTTACCTTACCCCAGAAAAACTGCATAAGGCCAGCGTCATTCAAGAAACTGACGCTGTCAGAAGCGCCACTTTGTCTTTTAAAATGTCAGTGTGTTGTTAAATGCTGCTATTGAACAGCAACAAAGCGACAAGTCACTGGCAGATGGTGCTATACTATTAAGCTGGTTTGGGAAGTAGAGCAGAATATCAGCTAATGGTGCTGGGCTCGCCCTGGAATGGCAGACTGGAGTTAGTATAGTATGTTCTACTTTTGAGGGTACCTGCTGCTCTTGTCTGTTCTGCTTATTTAGTGGCCTGTACAGAAGGTGTATTACAGAGCTTCCATCCAAGGAAGGAATACTTCCCTCTAATTCTTTTGACCCAACAGGGACACTCCACAGAGTTTATATTCTCTGCATACCTACATTGGATGTATCTGAAAACACACAGGCACAGCTTTCAATGGACATACTGATACTGTGACAGTGTTCTGCACCAACACAAAGCTACACTTAGATCCTACTGCTAAGCCGACAGATATGTGGGATCCTTAGCAGTAGCAACTTCCGAAATGGTCTCCAATACTTTCATTACCCTCTAAACAGAGAGGGCCGGGCACAGCAGATTTCCTATAGCAACCCATCCATCCTATCAAAAGCACTCCTGCAGGGCCTTATAGAATTACCTGTGCATTTGTCTCAACCTCTTTGTAATTTAGGACATTATGGTTATACGAAGTACTTTGACAGGCAACATCATTGTTTTTCTCCTAGTTGCTCTGTCCAAGCTTGCTACCTTAGCAACTTCATAAACTCAGCCTTTACTCAAAGTCACATACTGAAGGGTTCCCTAATTTGCAGTGACACAGCAGGGCTGAAGCACAAGAGGGCTTCCTTTCATAGAATCATTTTGGATGGAAATGACCTTTCATACACAAGTAGGTCTTACAGGAAGGATTAGCTGTTTACCCACCTAGAAGAAACATGCTGCTGAAAACATTCACGTTTCTTTAGTAAAGACAGGAGGGATTTCTCATATGTGGTAATAGACTTCATGATATGAAGCATATGGATTTATTTTTTTTTCTGTTTTTTCACTCTTCAGTGCAGTAAGGTTTTTAAAATGTATTGATTTTTTTTTGAATGGGAGAACTTGTATCATCGGACTGCGGCCTCTCTGCTTGCACTGGGTAGGGTATTCTTTTCCATCGAAGCACTTTTACAAAATCAGCTCTGTTAAACAGATTAAGGACAGGAGACTCAGCCTCAGTTGAAAGCAGGCCACACACCTGAAGAAATGAACTAGTACAATAGGTCTTTTAGAGACAGATGTGCAGTGCAAAAGCAGGAGAACTTCATTCTTTACTGTGATGGTGAAAAAGGAACAGGCACCCCCCCCCCCCCCCCCCCCCCCCAAAAAAAAAAAAAAGATCCCATTTAGAGGAGCACAACAGAGAAGTCATCTGCACCAGAGAAAGCCGCAGCTTATTCATTTCTTCTCTGGACTTGACTGACAGTGCAGAGCCACCCTGACTCATGCTGTAACCCTACCCTGTCCTCGGAGCAGCATAACCACATGCCAGCCAGGCACCTGCAGAGCAGAATACCACATCACCTGTCACATACTTACAGTTTAATATACCAAACCCAAATAATTTAGATGCTGCTTCTGCTGCCGCCTGTAAGACATCACGTTTTCACAATCAGAAGACCCTGACATTCCTATGCAGCTCAACCCCCCTCATCCATTTGAGGGAGGCCAAAATTATCTGCTTGGGTCTGCCTTGTGATCATCTGCACTCTAGCCTGAACAATTAGAAGCTGTCACAGTTGTCATGCATGGATTAGGTAACTCCATTGGCTTTTTCTGCATCACCTTCACATGAGAATTCTCCCCTTGCTGAGGGCTAAAGTACAACGATCAAAATGTAACTGCTATTTTGCTCCTGTTTCCATTGGGATAGGAAACTCCTAGTGCTTATATAAACAGAAATACACCAAGGGGAACCTGCTGGACTAGAGACCTGAGTACAAGCACTCCAGGCGAACTCCAACTCCTCCTCAGAACTTCCTAATCAGTCTGCCTGAGTCACCTGCATCTTCTCATCCTTTATTTGTATTTAGGCAGCAACCACAGCATTTTTTTTTTTGCATTTGCACTGTGCCTCGCACAGGGGAATCCAAGATACTGCACTACTCTAAGAAACAGCCATAAGAACCTTAAAGTAATGTCCGACTGCCATGCCTTTGCTTACATCCAGTCAGCAATCACTCCCTGCTGAAAGACTTCTGATTGTTAATCACCAGGTGTAGCGAGCGAGCAACCATCCTGTAGTTGTTAAAGGCACAAACCATACTGTAAGAAATCTCAACATTTCCATTCTACCATAGATGTTGAGAAGCAATATTATACCTGGCTTTTTTCAATCTCTTGTGTTTTCTTCTGGTGGTGGTTCTCTGTATGAGTCAAGATAACAGACTAGATAGGCTGTGGATCTGCTCCAGTCTGGAACCTGTCCTGTTTCTTCTTCTCAATGAGTTCGCAAACAACGTTAAGGCTTTCTCCTACAAACTGAGTCAACAATGGGCTGGGAGGCAGACCCCGATGATGAAATTAGGCACAAAAGAGCCCAGCTGTGTTTGTCCAGCAGCCTTCAGTCCTGAAAATTGAAGATAACTTCTGGAAATTAGGTATCATTCGAGAAGAAACGTTCCTCTGAGTTATTCATATCAAGCTCATTTGTACTTCTTTTACACCAGGGAGAGTTCAACCCTAATTCTTTCAACCAGTCTTTATCAGCAGAACAATTTGCTGACATCATAACCTGGATAAACAGGTTCATCATAACAATGACCTATGTCTTAAATTACACAAACAATTGCTCCCTACTTGCTAAACTTCATTGCTCAGTATATGATCAAACTGACAAATGCAGCACTGCCATGGTTTTTAATCACTACTTAATCGTTATTTTTGCTTTGCAGTTCAGGGAAACGGAGACTATTTTTTCCACTCTTCATTTAATAGACACTGTGAGCCCATTTGTATTCTGCTTCCAACTTCAAGCAATAAAGGCCTTTTTAGCATCACATAATAACCGCATTAAAAGGCCTCTTCATAATCACACAATAACACTTTTTATAGCTCTACCCTCCCCCATATCTTTTATCTGGTTACAAAGTTCCCCAGCCCCCAAATAATGCTGAACAACTCCCCATTGATTTGAAAAAAACTCTGTTAATGCAACATCCTGTTCATCTGTAGTTAAATACAATTAGTTTTGCATTTCAACAAAAGAAATGAGCTCAAATTAAGCCATGATTTTGGTAATAGGCAGGGAGCATGTCTCCCTGCTGGGCTAAGACTGAGGCTAACACAGCAGGCTTTACCTGTTAAGTAAATAACATGCCACTTTTAAGTACAGGATAAGTACAGGAAAGTGTATTAATTGCTGGGTATTGGTTCTGTATCTGTCTACGTTCAAAAGGACTCAAGTGAAGCAGAGTGTGAATGAACTGCAGTAAGCTGCATCACCCACATTAGAAGCAAGAAGGCTTCAAGAGCAGCACACACTGCTCTTGAAGATCTATCTGGGGCCATGCAAACAGAATGTCTCGGAACACTAATAACACTTAACTAGAGATTTGCATTAATGCAAATTTATTACAGAGTTATATCCATTGTGGCTCCCTAGGATGAATGTGAGTTCATCCCCCCCTTCCTTTCCCATAAAACAATTACTCCTTTTGCCTTCCACCACTTTGCCACTGACCTTCAAGGTTCTGATTTGAGCTTCAGAACTAAATAAGGACCTAAATCCTTCTGACTTCACAGCATGAATTTTTATCATGTTCAGCATGTGCTACATGAACAAATCTACCATTTCCCTGTAGCTAAAAGAAGTGGGCAGGAATCTACGGGAGGACACACTTGCACATCCAAGGTAGTCTGCCCCTTCTCTGTATTTCTGGAGAAGCCCTTGCCAGAACAATTTCATATCTTTGTATTTGCTTTTGGAAGAGATACAAACCCTCCAGCTTCAGGACAGCTCATCTCAAGCAAAGACAGGAGACACCAACTGCAACCTGGGACCTGACTAAGCCAGTATCATCAGAATTTTTCACCCTTCTCTGACAGAGCTTGTTTGTCCATCTTCTCAGCAAGATTCAGGGCTGAAAACCAGAGATCTGGCTTTTCTGCTTCATCCAGCTACCATCTTTGTTATACAAGAATTTGTCTATGGGTTTGGAAAATCCATATTGGAAATTACTCTTTGGTGGGTATCTGTAGAAAACTAACTTCGTCAACAAACACTTGTAGATTCTACATGAATTTTCTGTCTTTTCTCTATTTACCTTAAATCAACACCTATTAACCACATAACTAAGCTTTAGGGCAATGAAAAAATGGGGAGAGGAATTGTCTCAGGTTCCTTCCCCATGTTCACTCTTAACATTCTCTTCGCATAATATTATTACAAACTGAAACACTTTCTGACCCACATTTCATTTCTAATCTCATCTGAAATGTCTCTGCTTATTATCACTTCAATCCTCAGGTTAGTCCATAGACATGCCTCCACTCATTCAAAATCTTACTCTAAATATGGCAAGATATTCAGTCTTTTGGCCATTGAGAAAAATAGCATAGACATGATCGGAAAAAAACCCCAAACCCCCAGAAAATAAAACTTGAACTTGGCCATGAAACCCCAGCTGCGCCTACAGCCAGATCAGGAAGAGGCACACACTGAGATAATACTCACAACACAATGACAAAGTGGCTTAATGTCTGTGGGGCTGGAGATTAGGGAGGAAGGATATAGCACATCACAATCAGATGCCCTCAAGGAGAAAAAAGCACAGTGTTCATCAACTCAGTTGTGTCTCAGCAGAAAAGCAGTGACAAACACTGACACCTTCTGCAGTGACAAACACATTTTTCATATCACTTTCGATATCTCTGAGTGAAGACTGAACAAGCATTCTCTGTACCACGAGTCGAGCGCACAACTTAGAATGATTGCAAAGTGCACAGTGACAGTGCAGCTACCCAAAAATATCCCATTCCTAGTCACTTGATCATACCTAATTCTCTTACAACTCCCTGGAAATGTCCCCTTTCAAGACATAAATTTGAAGTTCATCTGACCTTCCTAGTATGGAGAGAAATTTAACTTATTTTGTTTTCAACACTTAGTGCTGGCTGCGGCTATTCTGTTTACATACCATAAAGTCACCTTTATGGTATCACACCACCCTTTCCGACGCCAGTGTTTCAAAAGAGTATACACATCTGAATCCTTGCTCAATGGTCTGCATATTACTCACACATTTTCTAGCTCCTGCCAGTAGATTTATGCCCTATGCATTTGTGTGGTGTTTCCACTGTTGCGTGAAAAGGGGCCAAGCGGTTTTGGCAGAAGATAAACCCCCTTGCGTTCTAACACTCCCCACCGAGGTGGGAGGCTAGGTGCGGCTAGGTTTAAAATCCGAGTGATGCCCATTTCAGCATTATCAGTCCAATCGCGTTTAATATGTATTAAACTATTACGATTTGGATACACTAACAGTGGACTGCACCTTCAGTCTAGTCGTGCTCCTGAACTAGCACGGCCTCTCTCGAGTCTTTGGTCGCGTTCAGTGAGAAATCGAAACGACTAGCTGTTTAAACAGTGCAGTTTATTTAAACAACAGATATACAGGTTCTTTAGGATTGCTGGTGATAAATACACTGTCTGCAAAGCACGTGCAAATAAAGATATTGTTAAGTATACAAACGCGCGACAAAATTATAAACAATACAGCCTGGCTATAAATGTAGGGTAGAGATTCTCTAGAGAAATTTCTAAGTCCCTGAGAAAGCACTTGGTGTAATCGAAATCTTACCCAAAGGCATCCCTATGGGGGGGAAGAAAGGCTCAGCCTGTCAACTGATCCCGGAAATCAGCGATGGAATTCTTCGCGATGGTGTCTTCCCTGGCATCCCCTCTCTCTTGGGCTATTTTTATACTATTTTTTTATCTTCAAAGTGGTGTTTGAGTGACTTTAGTCATACGTACTTTTATTACGATTAATGTGCTCAAGGAGGAGTGTTCGCACCTCGGGGGCGGATAGTCTCCGGGATGGAGGTGTGTTTTTGTACATTGTGGTGAGCAAAGTTCGCACAACAGGACAGCATTTCATCAACATTTGACGAAATGTTGGCTCAGGTAGCGTGTAGGCTGCTTATCTGTTCCGTAGTACCATCTCGTCCCCATATCTGCTATTCGTCACAAGGGAAGGCCACGAAACAAGCGCGTTCCATTCCATCCCTTGTGTAGTTTCGCAAACAACCTTCTACAGGGAATCATAGATGTGGCATTCTTCGCGTGCTAGCTGCGTCTGTATTCTACCTCAGAAGCCTCTTGATTTTATGACTTTCCTTAATGTGTGAACAATGCTGTATTTTTGTATTCTTGGCCCATTTAGTAATTATTCCACATCCACAAGATCATCTCTTACCAGGATATTCTCAAATGACAGGCCATAGTAACTCCAGCCTAAAGAGAAACCAGGGTGAGTTGCGGGGGCAGCAGGAAAGGATGAGGGTACCTGAGGAAAGAGCATAAAGGGACATTCAAACCCTCAAACCATCTGAGTACAGTCTCTAAATGCTCTCCTAGGTACAGAATATTGATACTTTCAGCGAGTAAGTTTGAGGAGTACGCCGTGTTGCTTTCACGGGAAGAACCAAACAGTCTATGCAGTCCACACTGGAGAGTAGTACTCGTGTAGCTGGTTAGGGGAAAGGAAAACTCAATTCTAAAACCAGCTGGGATAGATAGGTAACGATGCTGTGTTTCCCTGCCAAGACATACTCAGGTTTCCTTAGCAGTCTTTATCCGCCTTTTCATGGGTATTCTAGGGTTGAATGAATTACAAAGGTAGGGATGTGGGTATATTACAGTAACGGTGCCTTCAGGAGATTAGATAAATAGGAAACAATTATGTGTAACACTGAAAAGCAGCAAGGAGGATTATTACAAAGCAAGAAAAGGAAAGAACTACACAAAACAGAAATAAAAGAAAACAACAAATACTAGGATTGCATCTACTGCAGGATGTAAAACTTGTAACAGAGAGGGAAAGGGGAGGCAGCTATCCTACTCAACATTTGATCAGCTCACTCTAGCACCAGGGGTCATTTAAGATTCTTGATAGACAGCTATCTCTCAAGAGCTGAGGGCGTTTAATTTATTTGTTTACCTTTTAAGTCCCATTAATAGCTAACTTCCCAGTTCTCAGTGCTCTTTCTGATATTCGCTACTTTTGGCTTTGAATACAGTCGGCAAACTTGGACAGTATTTGCCTTTGAGGCAACAGAGTTCCTCCAGCAGTAGGAACCCCTGTCCTCATGCCACTTCTGTCACAGGTAACCTTCTGGCAGTAGCAGTATATTTCTTTCTCCCCAAACAAGCAATCAGCCCCTAAGATTACAAAGATCTATTGTAGCAACCCTCTGAAGGTCCAGGCCCTCTACAAACAGCAGTTACCTAGCATGCTATGAATTCACAATATGAACGAGCTTCTGACTAATACCAGAATGGCAAGTGAACAAAACATAGAATAGCTTTCAAGGAAATTCTTGTGAGATTATTACCTCACTACCACTTCTGCCTTTGAAAGCCTACCATCTATAACAAAAAATTGCTAGAAGATGTCCCTCGAAGTATACAGGCAATATATACATATGTAAAGAGAGCGAGTGTAACAGAGTATTTGTCTATGGTCAAACTCAGATGACTCAAATTCCTGGGCTACCCACAACCCCCCCTAATCTTATGCTAGGTGTGTGACAGCTTTTTTCAGAAGACATTGTGTGCTAGCATCTACTAGTCTACCTCTTCTCCCTTGGATCCAGTGCAAACACTCACAAACACCAAAAGCAGCAGTTTCCTTTTCTGTCATTGATATGCTTGGGACCGCTGTCACAACAAAGCAAGCAGTCTTTCACAAGATGTACACCATTCACTGTCACCACAACACAAGAGGAACCACAGCAAACAAAGGCCTGCTTTCAATAAAATGGAGAGGGATTTGAGATGGGTTAGGACAATACAGGTGGGGATCCACACATGAAACAATATGCCTCTTGAACAGACATATTAGGAAGTAGCCTAGAGCTCCAACAGTTGTTAGAGTTAACTAAACTCTTGAGTTTTCCTTCCCAGATATTAGTCAAAGGGAAGTGAACCCAAATATAGAGCCATCCAAGTATGAAACCATTTGTTGGTTATATTTCCTGAACGGCCTTAAGAAAAGAAATTGCAAAGGAATAATCCCTTGGATAAGAATTTTTCACATCCTGCTGCTATGCTTATGTGATCAGCTACTTCTTTTTTTGAATCAGAGGCAAATGTCCCTGAACCCTTCTCAAAAAGGACCCAGACCATAAATCTGAGTCACACTGCTTTCATGACAGCAAGCACGGAACAAAGCATTGCCTCTGCCACACCTTTTATTTCCCCAGATAAAGAATTATTGGGATCAACTGGATCTAAACAGCTTTCAGCACCTTCAAGCTCGATTAAACAATTCCCTAAAAGCTTGGGATACCACCCTACCTTGGTGTAATGACTCTTAACAATAGCCCAATAAAGCAGACCGATGGGGCGCTTCATATTTAGAAGACTGTCGCTGTGGAAAAGGAGATAAAGAAAACTAGACTCATCCCTTTATACAAACACATCAGGCAGGACTGCAAAGAACAAACCTGGAGCCTTGCAACTACGATACAAACAGAATTGCCATTTGTAAGAATCTGCCACTGATGCTCTTTCACTGAAGGTTGTCCATTTCACAGTGCTCTAAGAAGCATCACCTAGCGGATAACTTGACTGCTGTGACTGTTTAGAAGAAAAAGCTTTGTTTAAAGAGTACCAAGAACACTTTCCAAAACACTTTCCTTTCTCAACAACAGTCTTAAAAAAATAAGCTAAATATACTTGAGTTACTGTTTCGAGGAGGAAGGAGATAGGGAAGAAAAGTAAGTACAGAGCAATAAATAACAGCCAACACAAGTCTGTTTCCAGCTGTCTGAATTCTGTCATCCAACCTGTAACAGAATAGCCGACAAAAGCCTGAGTGAAACAGTACTAGCAGGATGTCTTGGTTTATGACCTCAGTGCATAGGAACAAGGTGAATTTCTGAGGCCTGGAGGTCAGACTGTGGTATCTTCTGGCATCAAGGTTGTGGAATTTGAACGATACACCCAGTTTTTATATATCTAAAGGCAGCCCTAAATATGTGCAGCTAGAACTGCGTGGAGAAGGATTTAGCGCCCACTCAGGTACTGATACAAGCACTGGGTTTTCAGAGGAGCTCGCCCCGCCTACTGACACCGTCTTTGACACCTGGAAACAAATTGAATTTATGGAAGTTAGTGGAAAGAAATACAGGCTAGAAGTTAAAGTCTATAAGCAAATGCACTAACAGCACAAACTTTCAGTTTTCTGTTCCCATTGTTTTTCCTTTGGATTACATTCCTCTGCAACATGCAAGTGAAGCTAAGAGAAAATGCATCACCTTTTGGCAAATAAAACCCAATATGGATAAAATGGGTTTTAAAGGCAGAACCCTAGGTTCACTTCTTAAAGACTATACCTCTAATTTCATGTGCTTCTAGCAACAGTTCCCCAATTAAGCTCTGCAGTGCATGCTAAATTCCAGAAAGAAACAAAATTGGTTGGGAAAAAATATCTACTGGGTCTAATGCCCACAGCTCTTTGAGTAAGGGTAGGATTTGTAAAGCTTGTGAGTTCAGCAGATTATGGTGAAAGCCCTCAGGATTTAATATACAACAAAGGCTTAACAAGACAAAGACATGCCCCCTGTACATGGTCACTTTATTAAAAATACGCTGACTGCTCAGGAGTAGTAGGCAGGCAGCTGGGATTGATCTCAGATGGTCTGCAGATCCAGTTCCTCCCCCTGTCACCATGGTAACCGCTCAGTAATTCTGCCATGAATTGGGAGCAGGGGATTGTTGATACCTTCAGGGAATATCAGAACATAAAGATTCAGAGAGGAAGCAAACAGCAGCTTACCATAGTGCCACAACAAAATGCAAAGAGAAACACATAACCAACGCAACCCTTAGAGGGGAACCATCTGAAAAAACACCCCAAACCTCAAGCTAGTGGCCTGAGGTGACCCGCAGCTGGTATGTGTGGGAATGCACTTCATCCTGTTGCTATACATGCCGTACTGTAGTCAACACAAACAGACAGCACTACACACTGCATAGAGGGCATACGCCCTGCCCATCACTGCAGTATCCCACTTCTAGTTGAGCACAGTGCTGTCAACCACAGGTTTTTGAAATGGCTGAGACAGCAGTGGCTCTTGCAGAGCATGCAAAAAGCAGGGGCAGCTCTGATCCTGTGCAGTGCCTCTGGCTGCAGACCCCCTTCTTGCCCAGCCAGCTCTAGTGCTAGACACAGTCTTCCATTGACTACCCTGGCCTCAGCTGGATAAAGAGGTACCCGTAGTACGTCCAAGGTGGATTTATGGGATGAAAAACGCCATTTGCAAAATGACTTGGTGGTTGCTGGAGGTGGGAGAAGGCTACCTCACTTGTTGCTTTAAGGAAACCAGATGCTGTCCTCTTTTAAGGCAAACATACTTCAAATCATCATATAAAATAGTGTAACCTTGACATTGAAAAACGTGCCTGCACATGGTCTGGGTGCAGGCCCACAATATACTCTTACAAGGGACAAAACTAGCTCTCTGAGATGAAAGCCTTGTCCACTAATCCATCTGCCATTCTGCAAATGTCTGTAGATTACTTAAAACTGCACCCTGCCAGAGAAAGATACGCTTGCTTGCAGCTGAAATCAGTGAGCCACCCAGCCTATGTAATCACAAAAACATAAACAGGGAATTCAGAAAGATTTCTTGTATGCTTAATTTAAGTCAAAAATACTTTGATTCTGGACAAAGTGACACGCCCAAGTTGATACAGGCAATCTGTGCAGAAAAGAGGGAATAATTCAGATTGTGCCCAGAGCTCTTGCCCAGGTTGTGACCCCATCCTTTGTATGTACAGGATCTTTGCAAATATTGCTCAGAAGTGCTTTTAATTTTTGATGTGACCACAAGATACACCAAAAAAAGAAAATGATACCACTAACACCTTTTCCTACAGAAACTTATAAACCAAAGTAAAGCTTCTCAGACATACAAACAGTTTTACATGGAACACAGTTTTATGTCTCTTCTGATAACATTCTTGAAAAAAGCTTTTTATTGCTATGGATAAAACTAATAGCCCTATTTGCCACAGCAAATATTTTCATTTACCTGAGGCAGAGTAAGCCAAGATGCTTTATGGAGCCATTAAATCAGAGTGCGGACAATTTTAATTAAAAACTAAAGAAGTTACAATCCTCTGCTGAAAAAGACACGTGGGTGAGTGACACTGCATTGGGGGTATATTAAGAACCCAGAAAAGATGAGGAAAAAACCCAGGATTTGTAAAAGCTCACGATTCAACTCTAATCTTGCTGCAGCTAGTTCGTCTTGGCAGTCTAGTGAGCGACATGCACACATATTGCATTCTTTTGTGGAGCAGAACTATTACTTCACTTGGCAATGCAGCAGCAGCTAACAAGCCTGCAAGAGCTGAAGCTCTTTGGATGTCTGTGTCATTCCTAAAATGAGGCAATCCCTATGACCTGCAAGCTTCATTTCCCCTGCCATCTATCATTTAGCCTTAGTGAATGCAGTAGCATTGTTAGCATAAGATTTGATTTGCAAGTCTTGAATAATTCTTTCCCAACCTTTTTTATATAGTGACTTAGTTTTGGGACATATTTTTAGCAACAATTAAACTTGGACTAGCTGAAAAGCTTGAAATTAAGCATTTACTTCATAGAAATTATTAACTTCAGTATAACATTTCCATCACTGCAGTTACTAGATTCACTGAAGGAAGCTCTTTTCTAGGTTGAGCTCATTCATTCCATGAGTGGACTGTTGTTCCCATATTGTATAGTGATTTCTCCCTTTGCCTGACCTAGCAGGGGTTAGCACCAGAATCTCTCAGGAGAAAAAGAAACCTTTTTCTTGTACTTCAGATAACTGCAAGAAGAAAGAAAACATGGAATGTAGTTTCTCTCTCTTCTCTCCGTTTCCAAAGAGGTCAAATCACAGGCAGAAGCAAAACTCTCTAATTCTTAAATCCTTGTTTATGAAGTATCTTCGGGTGTAAAAGCACTGGTGCATTTTGGTCTCACTGATCAAGCTGAAGCACAGCAGGTAAAAGTCACTGACATTAGTGAGAGTGGGACTTGGCTTCTCCTGCTTCCTCCCAGGTTTAGCAGCTTCTGCTTAAGATCATATCTCTTCCTAAAGTACTTAGATATCAAGGTAACAGGAACAATACAGTCCTCATCAAGAGACCTGATATAGCAGAGCAGACATCCAGGCTCCCATTTCCACGAAAGGTTCAATTAGATGATCTTTTGAGGTCCCTTCCAACTTAGGCTGTTCTATGATCCTGTAACATCTTTTCCGCTGTAGACTATATGTTTTTTTTCTTACAGCTCACTGTTTCTGTTCAAAATTAATGAGAAGTGGCTGTAACAGTACATGAAAGGTCATGTCAAAATCAATCCTATCACTTGGGTAGCATTGTTACATTGCCATAAATCAAGCAATCCCATAGTACAGTAGCTCTGATTTGCTGACAGCATCCTGGAAGACTAGTTACACACACAGCCATTTCTAACTTATAGGTCATACATTTATTATCTATGAATCTATCCTGTGGCAGCTGAGGGGAAGACAAAAAGAATTTAAGTGTTGAAGGGAGAAGACAAAGAATCGCAATTTTTCAAAAGCAAGAAAAAATATAAAGGGCCTTCATTTTCCGATGCCTCTTCTAAGCTGCTTCAAGGAACCCAACTTGAGGCAGGTGTTCTGCACTTAAAAATACCAGGATCTGCAGAAATTTCTCCCAAACATCCAAATCCAAAGCACCCTGAAGACTTCCTACCTGAGTTTACGTCAATTTTATTTCCTTAGGAAAGTGAACCAGCTTCAATGCTGTCCCCCATGTGTGGGGTTAGCATCCCCATCATCGGCCAGTGTAATCACAGGTTTCGGCCAGCTGGGACAATGCAGAAACAGTCTCAAAGAAAAATATGCTCTTCAGAGATTAATTGGAAATCAGAAAGAAACCTAATACTGCCCCTGTTGAAGAACAGGCTGGAAAGTAAGCTTACTTGGCAATAGAAAATTCCCATCAACCACAAGTGTCATCTGTGGGAAAAGCACTGGTCAGTGTCCACAATCAATCCAGAGACAGGACACCATACTTGACAAGCTATAGCAGTCCGAATATGGATCCCAGCCTCAACGGAGGGAGGTTCTTTCCATCTATGGAAAACCCTGTTCAGTGCAGATTTCCCACACACAGAATACCCAGTTCTAGCAATGCAGTCCAACTTGTGGCAATTAACTGGACATGACTTATCAAGTATTTACTTCCTAGACAATGACTTCTAATCCTCTGAATCATACTTTATGTCAATCCATCATTCTGTATTACCAGCACTGAAGCAACAGCCCTTTGTCTTATTTGTCTCGGAAAGGATTTCACAATGTCCAGGTCCTTAAATGTTCCACACGCATTTCAGAGTCATACTGCCTCTCAAATTGTGGCTCATAAACAGGCTTCAGAGAGAGTACTGTATATTTTAATAGTTTAAATTCATACCTGGAGCCATCTTTTGCCAAGTAAAAAGTGCCAGAAATCAATACTTTATTTATAATCTTTCATAGCTAGTGGGACTTCGGCATTCTTTGATAGCTGAGTATCACTATATAGTTTAGAAAGAGATAAAAATCATAGACTTAGAAAGAAAACATAATACTTACCGAATTTTAATAGCAATAATAATAAATATGCAGTTACTGCTACTCAACAAATGCAAAGAAAAAAAAAAATCTCACTTTTAGTCTCAGTTTTAATTTCAGTATGAATCTTTGAAGTACTCCGCCTTTAGATGCCATCAGAGTTGCACAGCTGAAAGAAAATAATCTTCTTGTGCCTGAGTACACATCAAGACAAGTTATCTGCATATACCTACAAATTCAATGGTCTGGTGCTGTTGAAAATAAATAAGATGCACAGCTCTCTCAAAGGATTTGCAGTCTGATGAATACAGGTACAGAGACTTCTTGAACATGTGACATACGTCTGAGGAAAGACTTTCAAGAGGTTTGGCCTATTCAGTAGCCTCGTCAGATTAACAGTACTGAAACGTACTAGATACTCTAAGTAGCAAAGAAACTTTTATAGAAACATGAAATGGTACCTTTCTATGAAAACATAATTTTCAGTGAAAAGGCTTAAATCAGAGAAGGAAAACATAGCTGGGAAAAGACTGCCCACTCTTCCATTCAGCCTAAAATTTTGAAATGAAGTCTGCTGGGTTTTGCTGACATTATTCAAAAGCTATTACGCAGTGTCATGATCGGAGCAGCTCTTTTGCAATGAAGATTAAAAAAATCAGCATCAGCTACAATAGACATAGAACTATTCTTATGCAAACCCTGATATTCACACTGCAGTAAGCCTGTGTGCTTAAAGGCAGCATTCGCCAACAACCTCAAGGCATCGAACAATAGTTATTACAGGCTCAGTTACCTCATCCTGCATAACACTTTACTCCTCCATTATCATCAAGTCCTGGAAATGGCTGCCAGCAAGCTGTTTGTTAAGGACAATGGATGTTAAGAAGATCAACAGCCACATCTCTCAGTACAGCCCCTAGGAGTTCTTTGTACTCAGCATTCTGTAACTACAACACAGAAAAATAACTATGGCTATATGATTATCTCTGATAATCCTGTCACTCACTCTCTCAAGGCATTTAGCTTTAGGCAACAAGCCTTCCAGGGCTTACACCTTTGCTCAGTGCTTTACGCACTTATAGAGGAAAGGCAGCCAAAGGAGTATGGCTTTGGGTATGCTAGCGTATAGCAATGTATACTGCATAGACAGCGGTGGTTGTCACGTGCCACCTTTCTTTGCAGAAACATGTTCTGACTATGAACTACCAACATAAAAAAACGTAAGCTTTTTTAACTGAAGTTAGTTCACCACTGAACTGAAGAAAAGACAACTGATCATTTAGGTGCTTCCTTTCTCCTGGGCCCAACTTCAGGCAGGATCAGGAGAGCTGTATCATCCACATTATTTGGAAAAGAGGAGAGACAGCTGCATTTTGGATCCAAATGGCCTTTTCACATCAGCTGATAAAAAAATCTCACACTGTTACTGATTCGGTGAGCAACGAAAATTAGTTTCTTCTTGTCATACATTATAACTACACAAGACAAACAATGGGGCTATATTTGCCAAACATTCAAACATGCACTGTTCTCCACATACTGTCACATACATTCTTGCAGTTTTTATTATTTCAGAGCAATATCAAGAGTGTTCTCTGGTTGGTTCTTTTTTGCGTTATAGAAACTGACAGTAAGATTAGGAAATATATTTAAAACAAAAACTAAACCATGCTGCGCAAAGAAAGTTTACAAAATTTCTGTCCTGTTGCCAAACTGTACATACCAAACACGTGCCTCCTTCAAGAAGTCAGGTAAAACATAGGTGGTACTGCACACAATGTCATGATGAAAACATCCAGTTGGAGCTCTTTCACTATCTGTTTTGCAAGCTACTTTGAATATATGCTCACAAGTGTCATTCTGTGGAAACCACTACAAACAGTGAGAATCAAATCAATTCATAGGTCTCATACTCTTAAGTGAAACATAATTTTTGGATGGAGCTGCTTTCCAGCACCAGGCAAAATGCTACAGAAACTCTATAAGCTGCAGAGGATGGATGACAGAATCAGTAACACAGCCTTTGGAAACACTCCTAGTCAAGGGCAAGTATGTACAGCAGTAATAAGACAAGGTACATTTTACAATGCTTTCCCCTTAAAAAATCAGATCAGGCCACAGGAACTCACAATCTGCCATCAGTCAAGAAGGATAACAAACCTGCAGGATGAAGAGCTGAAAGCACTTTGAAGATTAGTGACATGGAAGAATCTGTTTCTCCACCTGACCCTCTCAAGAAGCCCTCTCATTGAGGGCTGCTAGTTTTGGAAAAGCCTTGATTAACATGGCTCTGTTCTTCATGCCGCATTCTGGAATCTGCGGGGTTTGCGCTGACTGACCTGAACATTAGGCCACTCTGTTGACATGTTTTTGTAATCTTCTTTGCATCTGGAATACAGAGTTTCTCTCAACAGGTCCTTCCAGCAGAACATTCCCCTCGCCAAGTCAGAGCTAGCACAAGAAGATAAGGAGACGTGTGAGGTGGTCTTTCTTTTCCTTTAGCTGCTGAACGCAAAAGGAATGTTTAATTTACCTGCTTTCTCCTGCACATTCTCCCTGGCTTCCTTGTCACTTGCAAGACAGAAAAGAACAACACAACCTGCAAAGTGCGCAGCTCTGCCCTGTTGCCAACCTAAACGTATTTTTCAAGTGTTTCATTTGTTGCAAAGTAGCCTTTTTTATCCAAGCAGCACCTCAGATTGAGGCTGCTGCTTAAATTTAATTTCCTTACTACAATTTCCTTTAGAGTTCTAATTACTCATGTAAATTAAGGAAATCTGTAAACTGGAGTATTTCATTAAAAAGTACAGAAATGCTGAATTCCTGACTCCACCACTACTTTCAATGTTGATTGCAGTTGTAGTTTTAAACGAAGGGTTTGTATAACATGCTTTGTCACCATTTTCCCCTCTCACGTCGAGATGTCAGTGTTTTGCGCTTAATGGTAAAAAATGGTAATAAAGCATCAAGCCAAATATCTGGGTATATCTGTATGCTGCAATGTCTCCTTTTACCAGAGGACAGGGAAAGTAATGTTTAATGCCACTTCCTACAGATAAACTGCTGTTGTAATGTAGTTTACAATAATATTTATTAGAAAATGGTCTACCACACCTGATTATTTAACTCTGTTCTTTAAGGGTCAGCAAACAATCAGTTTTCCAGATCATCCAGTAGCTATTTCCCCTGACATATCATGCTAGTTTTCCTCTTTGCTGGGATTAACAGTAATCAATGCAGAGCATGTCAGGCTCTTTTGTTTAATCCTGCACATTCTGAGTATTTATGCTACTTGCCAGGCCGTTCAGGGTGGCCAGCTGACTGCCTCACTTATCTGAACCTCTCAACGAAATCCCTCTGGTCGTGGAACAGACTGTGGACCCTTCACCACAGTTCTATGCTGGGAACTGTCTCCCCAGTACAAATTAGCAACACTTACTGGTTTCTGTCTTCTGAGACAAATGTCAGCTTTCCAACAACAGAAAACCCTACCTGGCTAATCATCTGTCAACGAACAAAACTGCTTCTGTTTACACAGATAGAAGAGTAGCAACTTGTAGTCCTGCACTGTTCCCATCCCAAAATCCTAAACTGAAGTCAGGATCTCAGGACTACCACAAAACTACGTATGCTGTAAGAATTTATGCAGAAAGCTTTCTTTACTGAGTACTATGCCTGAGCATGCATTTTTAAACCACAGATTAAGATAAGAAGTTCTTGCTTTTATTGCTATTCATCTCAATATTTAAGTAACCTCATTTCATCCAAACTCCTAACTGATGGACTGAGACATTATGCAGTGACTTGGCACTTCATATTCAAATATAGCATGACTTAATAGGGTCAGCTCCCTCAGTGGCCAAAGATTGTACTCAGGAGTCACACGGTATCACTGATTTTGCGCAACACAACATTAAAAAAGCCTGTTAGTTGCCTGTTCCGGTGCGTGCCAAAACAGACGCTTTTCATCTTGAAAAAAATAGAGAATACATGTCGTATGCTTGCACTTCTTCACTTACCCCAGCTGAGGAGGACACTTCAAGAGACTTATCAGGCCTGACTTAGGCTCTGGTTACTCAGAACATAATCAAAGCCAGCCCTAAGAAAATAGGAGGAAGGTATGAAAGATTGCACAGGATTTCAAGAGAAAGATACCCAGTCAAGTCTTGTGCAGTGCCGGGGGGCCAAATAGAGTGCAAGTGTAACATGAATAAAGTCAGCAATATTACAGCAGGACTTGATTTGGCTCACACCCAATAAAGTCCACAGATGCACACTTGTTATTCAAAGCATCTTCTACATGCATAAAAGTGTTCTTGCTCTATGGGACATGCTGTGTCAGCACCTATTTTATAAACTTGTACTCTCCAGGATTTCTAACTTGGTTATAAAAATTCACCCTGGCAGAATCTTGGCACACAGTCTGGAGCTGTACCATTAAGGAAGGCAAATAAGTCAGCATAACATTAATAGTGGAAACTTCACCTGGCAGAGTGAGGGTACCTAGGGAGCTTTTTCCTTGCTGAATGGCAAAGCTGAAGGAAATGGGCAAGAGTAGCCAAAAGTAGTGTGTAAAGCATGCTAGCCTTGGTGTATCTCTCAACAAAAGAATTGGCCCATAACTTTCCCACAGGAAATCTTGTTCAGCCATCAGTAAAAGCAGGATTTGTCATGTGAAGCAGCCAAGCTGGATCGTGGCTGCTAATGAACAGAATTTGGCCAGATAACATTCACAGAACACAGTTTCCAAAAGGTGATTCCTGATCATTTATAAATGACACAACAAGCAGAAACATGCTGATAACTAGCAGGGTCCCAAAGATACACACAAATAAAAAGCAAGAACAAGTATGACTGATTTATAGCCAACTCCTCTGTAGTAAACAGGAATTATTAACATTGACTTACAACCTAATATTGCAAGTTTAGAGAGTCCCTAGAGAGTCCCATTTTTCCGTGCTATATCGGGTGAAAAAGAAACTTAATGATTTGCTTTTACATTAAAAACATGGGAAAGTTGCTTAACTACATAAAACCATATTGGAAGAGTAGAAGACATAGGAAAGCAAAAGAACAAGAAAATATGTTAGTATTTGTAAGGAAATATTATATTACTGTCCGATGATTTTACAGAGGAGAAATTAAAAAACGTGCATTTTGCAGCAGAAAAAACACAATGCTACAGTGTTGAACTGCAGAGGCAGACTGAAGCCACCACCGCCCATCTCTAGGGATTACTTCATCTATTCTTCCTGCTTTTCAACTTAGAAAACAAGCTTTTAGCATTTAGTAACTGCAGAAAACTAGAAGCAGTTATAGTAGGGCTGGCAGCTTTGAGATAGTAAAGTAAGCTGGTCACAAAAATCAAGGCATAAAACAGTTTCAAGAGTTACTCCAAGCCCCATGGCATCTGGCCTCCTTGTACAACTGTAGTTCTCACTTTCTCCACTGGTTCTTTCTGCCTGGAGACAAACGACCCAAGCAAGTAACGGAAGTAAAGGCAGTCAGTAAACTGACGAGACTGCAGACACAGCATAACTGGTCAGAAGCGGGGAAACTCAAGCAGTTTGTATTTGGGGTTTTTTTCAGCTCCTTTGGTTACAGCATCTTAGTGCCACACAACTGGAAGCTGGAGAACTACTTTCAATGACAGCAGAACCAGGCCACCACTGACGATACCTAGAAATCCTCACACTACTATTTTTTTATACAAGCCTTCAATCATGGTGAACAAAGCCAGCCTAGCCACTTATACTCCACGGACAAAGCACTGTAACAGGGCAGACTATTAAGACGTTTCTGGGAATTTGGTGACTTGCTAAATATGTTAGTGCCTCTGGAAATACCACTATAATTTGTGGTAGGCTGTGGTAACATTAAAGTAGCGTGTTAACCTTTTGCAACTACCACATTGATAGAACCTTCGGAATTTCAGAAAATCATTAGGACTATTAGCATCATTAAGACATCTTTCCCTTGAATAAAACCTAAAGTATTAATATAATGAAAACAGAAGCCAAAAGATTAGGAAGAATAACATGCTAATATGCTGGCCTATTTGCTCAACGAACACAGGAACGAAAAACACCTTCAGGCAAGAGTGAGAAGAGCTTGTTTACTGCTGCTTCTCTCTGCTGCTGCATTACTATTTTAACTATGCAGTTGTCAGACTACTGTCAAGTTACAGACAATAAATTAGTGGCCCTCCTCATATAGGCATTACAACTTATAGAAGAGGAATAGTTTACACAAACTCAAATGTAGACATCATTTACTGCTAAGAAGCTCAAAAAGGGGTAGATCCCAGGGAAGAAATAACAATAATATAAAACCAATCAAACCCGCCCCCCATCCCCCACTGTATCTAAATGTCTTACAGCATCAGCTGTGACTGACAGGATAAACAGTAACCAAATTGCCATAAGGCAAGAAAATGCTTACTATTGTCCACTGGGAAGTCTCCTGGAAACCTAGCAAGGATTGACCACAGCAAATATGAGAAACTTAATTCATGCTTAATGACAGGGCACAACTCTGAGCAGCTTGGAGTCTTTTCCAAAATTACCTCAGCTTTAAAAAAAACATACGGCATCTAATTTGATTTCTACTGGGACAATTACATCTGTTAAGGGGTTTGTAGTTAGCCTCATCAGCCAGTTAGTTTGAGTGAATGCTGATGCTCTTCTGCCTGGCTATCTACAATGCTTGGCTCTGGTCTTGTTATATTTCTCTTCTGAATCTCTGCAACTCATAAGTTATGCAAGTCAGACAAATAACATTTTAGCTGAACGTCTGTGCTTCAATAATTAAGAGAATGGGCAGAGTTCAGAACAGAACCTCTCTTGGTCACTACAAGCAAGGCACTCCTTGCAATAACATCAGCCTTGGGAATGAAAGAGGGATCAGGTGATCTTTTTGAATTGTATTCATTACGGGGCCAAACAGCCTCTTCAATTTTTAATGCCTTCTCTGTGTTGTAAGCACCAAATCAGGTGGGATAAAGCAGAGCTCTTCATCTCACATTCCATCTGTTTCTGTAACCCATCCCCAGACCTAGTAACGTTACATGAGCAATGGGCAGGAATAAGATCTCATACCTTTACTACTCTTTTTTTTTTTCTTTTAATTAAACAGCCATGAATTCAGATACACACCATTTAATCTTATATAAATACCAATAGCAGGTAACAGTCACCAATTATCAAATAGTGGAACCAAAGACACATCAAGCATGGTCTGAGAAAATGGATTTCTACTAGTAGATGACACCATCTCTAGCTTAATCAATGGCTTACACATAGGACTAAGTTAATCTCAAAATTAACTATAACATTGAGAAAAAAATGCTTTATTTCCTTAATAAGCACATGATTTAAGGTTTCTATCACAAAACAGACAAGCTGTGTCACAACAAAACACTGTATACAGATTAACTCCAGGATCTGGGACATAAGTAATTTGCATTTAAAACTGCTCCTTGGAAGAAGAAGGACTGAATGAAAATGTTTCATAGTTGGATGTTTAAGAAGCAGGCAGTTTGTTTACTTTTTTATTGGGGGAGAATGTGGAACACTAGAGGAAGAAAAAAAAAAGAGTTTAAACAGTTCAAAGTAACATCCTGAACTTCCTATCTTTCTGTATATACATAGGGCTGATGGCAAGACTCATCTTCACCATTATCAGAGAATGTATCCTTCTGTGCCTTTAACAAGTATAATACAGAAACACAGTCTGAAATTCTAAGGCTAGAACTCTACCATATCCTTCTGATATTTGAAGGATAGACCGAGCAGAGATAATCCTTCCTTGTACCCCCATCAGGAGTCTTTCTTGCTTTCTGTAATATTGGCATGAAGACCCTGGATTTAATAGCAGAACTCCAGTTACCTTTCTGCATCCCAGAGGCCACAAAAACTGAAAAGCTAGTATAGCCAGAGGCTACTCGAATTAACATTGGAGCATGGAAGCACACACACAGACATAAAATATCACAAGCTCAAAGCATTTTTAGTTTAAATATCACTTTCCTTTCACTACTCCCAGCCCAAATACAGAGAAAAAAAAAAAAAAAAAAACCAACAAACCCATGACTTAGACCAAGGACAATTACACTGGCTGGTATCTGTGTCACCATCAGAGGAAATGCTTATGGTGTGGTAGCTGTGAGCTGGCATCTCCAGTCTGTGGATTGTGAGGAACAGTCCCTATAAGAGAAACTGGACTTGAAAACAGCTGTTATTGTTGAGACCCTAGCCTAAAGTTTTCCCCTTTGCACTACACAATCATCTCTTCTCAAACACAAGCTATCTGCCATATGCATAAAGAAATAAAAACAGAGAAGCCTGAGGGCTGGAGATCTGCCTGTTCATAGCTTCTGTAACTGAGAAAATAGATAAAACAAGTAACACAGAAATACAGAATGGTTTGGGTTGGAAAGGGCCTTTAAAGGTCATCTAGTCCAACCCCCCTGCCATGAGCAGGGACATCTTCCACTAGATCAGGTTGCTCAGAGCCTCATCCAACCTTGAATGTTTCCAGGGATGAGGCATCCACAACTTTCTGGGTAACCTGTGCCAGTGTTTCACCACCCTCGTCATAAGAAATTTCTTCCTTATATTTAGTCTGAATCTACCTTCTTTTAGTTCAAAACCATTACCTGCTACATGCCCTTAAACTGTATTAAAATATAGGTCACCTTAAACTGTGTATCCAAGAGGAAGAAAGGGAGGGAGTAAATGTCCACAGGCAGCTCCTAAGCAAACATACAGCTATCCCACACACCACTTCCATGCACCATATATGGGAAAATCTTGCTGACTCAAAGGTGTTGCTGGGCTTCTCAATCAAGTCTCAGCTGAGTCTGCAGAGCTCCTGCTGAGCAGCTTTCAGATCATAGCCACAATCAGGTGTATCCGATATTTGCTAGACTCAAACCCTTAAAGACAGACAAACATATTCCAGGTTGACAGGTGTCCAAACAGAGCCCTTGAACCAAAAGATCTTAATGGCCCAATTCTCTCATCCTCCATCCTCTTGTCCCTTCTGGTTATTTATTCCACTGGATTTTCACACCTCTCCCTGTGCAGCTGGATACAGGATAATGGGGAACTAGAGTCCTGCTGCTGTTGCTGAGCGCTTCACGTGACACTGCTTTTCTAACAGCCCTCTGAAAAAAAACAAAAACAACAAAACAACCCACAAACAAATAAACAAGTCACACACATCAATTCATCTTCTGACCCTACTGTGCAACTCCTCTACACAGATCCTAACGCTTTAACCACAAATATGCATGAGTTGGTTATCTTTATTCATATAGTACTGTACCCTGATTTACATCTCTCCCGTACATTGGTCTCTCGCAGTAGAGTTAGAATGACTTAAATCAGAGTAGTGGCTTCAGGCATCAAGTGTTCTGCATGTATAATTTACACTGCACACGTAACATAACCCATAAAAAATGAACTCTCTACTACAGCAGTTTTGATGGGAAGGAAAATAACAGGTGAAGATTGTAAATTATGAGAACTCAGCCTAAGCCATAGCTAAAAGAGGCAGCCTTGTATTAAAACAACCATAAAGGATTCATAAACCAGGACTATCTAATCTGTGCTAAAACCACTGCAACTCTACCAAAGTTACTTATCAAAATGTATAACCCTAGGGAAGCAACATCAGCCACACACATTAATCCATCGCTTTTATGTTCTTCTAACTTTGCACTCAGCTGCGCTCACATTTTTTGTTCTATCTCAGTCTCCTCCAGAACCTCTCTTCACAGGAGGGTAATATCTGAACAATTTGGCCTGTGAAGTTCACTGCCTGTCACAAGCAATAAAGTCCTTCTTTATTGGCTCCCACACAATGCCAGTACACTTCTCTGACCATTGTCTTCTCTGAAGTAGGCTACCTTTATTCCCTGTGCCACTCCAAGTCTTTTCTAGGATGCAGCATTTGCTTCCATAGTAATGTCATTGCTTACCCTCCTTCTTCATTGATTTTGATCAAGGAATGGCTCTGCCTTGCCTAAACTTTATCTCCTCAGTGTAATAAAATCAGCAGGAGAAGTGAGTCTGCAAGTGTCTTGATACTGCGATAATGCAAGAGGCCTGTGGTGTTCTTAATGAAGTTGGCTTATACTTTTATTTAGTGGATGATTACTCCATCTGAATAAAGACGGTGAGAATCCAGCCTCAACCTTTTATAACGTACAACATTTGCTTTCAAAAAAACCTACATCTCACATGCAGGAAAACCAAGAACAGTTATCAGATCCCTTTCAGTAACTCATGAAAATTCAGTTGGCGCTCAGCCATAATTGCTGCCCAGTCTGACAGCAAAAGTTTGAAATTAGTGGCAATATAATTAAATGTAAATAGCAAATATACTAGAGTGGTAACCACGATTTTCAGAATATTGGATCTTAATTTAAGGGTCACAGGCATTATTTCTCTAAAGCAGCTTTTCTCCTTCAGGCTCCATGAAACATCTCAAACCCTGAATCCTTATTTAGATTTACAGTGGTCCAATATTCAGCACTGAACACCTAATGTCAAGATACGTTTGATGCCTTCTCTGCACTTTCAAAAATCAGATCTTTTCAATAAGATGTGTTCCCTAAATAGGAAAATAGGAACCGTCACGTGGCATTATACAGGCTAGAACTGCAGCTAAACTCTTTAGGGTAGGGACAGTTCTTTTGTTTGAGATTTAAAGAGCACTTAGCGCAACAGTACCCTGATCTATAATTGCAGCCCTTGTGCTCTCCCACAATATGGATGAGTCAGGTGCAATAGCTGGTCTCCAACTGTAGTCAGTACCAGCTTTTGAAAAGAAGTAGGCAAGGTTAATCCCTAGTATAATGTATATCCAGAGACAGACTCCACCTGACCCCTATTTACTAATGGTTGGTGGGAAGCATACTCTGAAGCCTGAGGATTTATCTGTCTTCTAAAGCTCCCTTGTATATATTAATTTCCTTAATTATATCAAGTAGTCATTTACATACATTTTGCTAAGAGGTCTACAAGTTTCAAAATCTAAATATGACTATTGAACACAGATATATATTTTTCTTGTTCTAAGAAAAAAAAAGTCAAGCTGTTGACTTGGCTTTATTATTCATTTGATGAATGAATGTTAACAACTTCAGACAACTGAAAAAACACTTCAGTTATTCTGTGAAACCTGAGGATCTAACTAAGCCTTAAACCCAGAACAGTAAATTGTTTCTCTTAACATAACCATTTCCTCCTTCAGCTATCTTTCCCTGTCCCTCTCTGTTAGAACTGTAGATGCTGTGAGACCGTAAAACTTCAATGCTGACATGAATAAAACACTGTTTACCACTAATGCTTTAAAACAGTGCTTTATAGGAGGTTTTCTGCAGGGCAGATAGAAATGACACTTGGAACCCATTGACATTTAGCTAGAAGACTTTTTAACAGAACCTATGTCCTGTCTGCTCAGCCAGCTCAAGGCATAAAACAGCAGTGAAATGAATCCCAAGCAAAGAATTAAATATATTCAATATATTCATCAGTGACCTGGATGAAGGGACAGAGTGCACCCTCAGCAAGTTTGCTGATGACACAAAGCTGGGAGGGGTGGCTGACACACCGGAAGGCTGTGCCGCCATACAGAGAGACCTGGACAGGTTGGAGATTTGGGCAGAGAGGAACCTTATGAAATTCAATAAGGGCAAGGGTAGGGTGGTGCCCCTGGGGAGGAATAACCCAATGTACCAGGACAAGTTGGGGGCTGACCTGCTGGAGAGCAGCTCGGTGGAAAGAGACCTGGGAGTCCTGGTGGACAACAGGACGACCGTGAGCCAGCAATGTGCCCTTGTGGCCAAGAAGGCCAATGGCATCCTGGGATGCATCAAGAAGAGTGTGGCCAGCAGGTCAAGGGAGGTCATCCTCCCCCTCTACTCTGCCTTGGTGAGGCCGCACCTGGAGTACTGTGTCCAGTCCTGGGCTCCCCGGTTCAAGAAGGACAGGGAACTGCTGGAGAGGGTGCAGCAGAGAGCTACCGAGATGCTGAGGGGGCTGGAACACCTCTCTTAGGAAGAAAGGCTGAGGGATTTGGGTCTCTTTAGTCTGGAAAAAAGACAGCTGAGGGGGGACCTTATCAACACTTATAAACACTTAAAGGGTGGGTGTCGGGAGGATGGGGCCAGGCTCTTTTCAGTGGTGCCCCACAACAGGAAAAGAGGTAATGGGCACAAACTTGAGCATAGGAAGTTCCACCTAAACATGAGGAGGAACTTCTTTCCTTTGAGGGTGGCAGAGCACTGGCACAGGCTGCCCAGAGAGGTGGTGGAGTCTCCAACTCTGGAGACATTCAAAACCCGCCTGGACGCGTTCCTGTGTAACCTGGTCTAGGTGACCCTGCTCTGGCAGGGGGTTGGACGGGATGATCTCCAGAGGTCCCTTCCAACCCTACGATTCTATGAATTCATTTCTGTTCACGTGATACTTAGTATTAATTCTTCTACCAGGTCAACTCCTGTATTAGTCTTATGAAACATATTCTTCCAACTTACTCTTTTCTTCAAAACTTAGCCTAACCAGCAATCATATCGATGATCTGCTAATGCCTTTTGGCATTAGGGCAGGTGACTAGCCAAATACCATCAGCCTTGAAGATAAGAGAATTCTGTAGACAATAGCACAAACTGAATATTCACCTCATATTTCGTAACCAGAGACGAAAGAGACAAAAGAAAGGTATTTCTGACTAGCATTGAGTGGAGAATTATCAGCCAACCATTTAGCACAGAAGGTATGTGCGTGTGTAGTAACAAGCTACTCACCTTGCAGTCCTAGGATGGATCCGCTGTCAACATACTGGGGAGCATGCCAAACCTCTGAGTCTATTCTAACGCTTTCCTGTCTCTGCATGTGCATCTCTGAGCCACTCACTCATCCAAATTAACTCTTCACCACATCTTACTGAAATCAAGCAGATGTCAGTGCAATACAGACTTCACCATCTCACTTTCAATCTGTTTCAATTTTCTGACTGTAAAATGGGGACTGTATTGTCTTTTTCTTAGCTTGTCTTGCTCGTTTACAACTGGGGACAGTCTATCTCTCTGTATCACACAGACCTTGCACACAGCAGCTATCAGGACTAATGTAGTTAGATTTACCACATTTTGCTACTACTTACAGTGTTTGTATCACAACTGTAGTGTAGGAACTACACACTGAAAGCAAGCAGGGACGGGAAGGCTGAAGAAGGATGCTCAGCTGGAGTGTTCTGCCCAAGGTGGCTGCAGTGATCTGTGAGGGCAAAGGCTTTTGGGCCACCAGAGGTTTCCTGCTGAATACCTTTCCTTCCATACCCCCTTCTACTTTCCAGGGCGTGAAATAATAGCATAAGAAAAACACCACTATTATGTAATACATAACTGCAGTAGAGAAAAAGCAGAAAGAATAAGGCAAATGTCCTCTGAGAGTACAACAAGAACAAAAGTGTCCTCAAACTGAAAAAAACCTGACACACACAAAGTAATCAATGTAGAGGCTTGCTGAAAGAACAAACCTAAGTATCATTGTACTGCCGTGATTAAAAGTAGCAAAAGTTAATGTACCACTAAAAACCCTTTCAGAATCATTGTTACCATTAATTGGTCTTTACTATAAAGAGTCCCCAGGGAACAGTGAGATATGCAAGTCTCTGGATCTCCCAGATACAATATCCTGCCTTTTATCTCCATCATCAAGAGCCAATATTTGTTTTTACAGCCAAAGTCCCAGTACTACATTTCCTAACCTTACCCAGATCCACAGCTATGCAAATAATCACCAGCAACACGGGTCAAAAATTAACACAGGTCAGTCTCTACCCATACGATTCTTACATTCTTTTCAGACTGAGAAACAGTTGAGCAGGAAGGTGCAAAAAGAGCCTTCCAGAGACTATAGGGCTGAAGATTCTAACAGTCTCTCACAAAGCTTTGAGGATGATGTACTACATAGAAACTAAATGGATACAATGAAGTTGTCAGAGGTGATCAATAATTCTGATTACCAATCTGCTTTGAAAGCCACAACAGCAGTAGTTAGCATGTCCGGGCAGCTAACTGACCCCTCCTTGCAATAAGGTCAGTTCTTAGGGTCCAAGGAGCTTCTACTTCTCACCCAGGAACTGTCATATCACCTACACAGCTCCGTGGATGTTTCCAGTGATGTATAAAGAGAGAGGGACCTATGTCATGGAGGGAGTTGTGACAATAGATAAATATACGGAAGCAGTCACTCTATCACTGAAACGATACAAGATAAATAACTGAAACAAGCACGGGAGATCTTTATGGAGGAGCTATTACTTCACCATAGTCTACACCTAGCACTAAGAGGCCTTTTGATCTACCACAGAAAGAAATAACCTTGCTAGATGTTAGCTGCAAAAGATGGACAAAAAAATCTTGCCCAAAGGACTGCCCTGCACCACTGTAATACCAGAAAAAGCCATGCTGGATCTGCTAAGGATCCTACCCTAATTCCTATTTTCTACACCTAAGTTTTGTGTGCTAATTGTTGGAGATGAAATGAGAAAACATCAAAAAACCTTAATTCTGCTCTCCATGAAGCTTTTATAGTCAAGTTAAACCAAACAAGAGTAAGCCTTCTATTACAAGCTAAAGCAGGTACATTTGTCAGTGACTCGGGCCAATGCAAGTACCACACATGAAGATTAAATAACTACTGTAAGTGCCATCTTCCCTGGGTGTTGCAATTATAGTCCTTGAGGCCGTTTACTTAAAAAGGAATCTTAATAGTACACTACAAAACTTACATCAGTATAACACAATGTTGCCAGTCAGCAAAATGTCAGGCTCTCATCAGCATACACGTGAAGACAGGCAGTATGAAGACCAGCCTTAGAAAAAGGTTCTGGATGTGCTTAAGAGCATGTATAAAACTGGTACACCTTGTTTCCAGCAATTTCCATCTGGACACAAAGCATGTTCCTCAATATCTACCATCCTTTGGTTATTTGCAAGGTCCTTTTCTCATCCCCCCAAAAAACACAGTTCAGGTCTAAAAGCTTCTATCAACAGTGTTTATCACTTGTAACCTGCTTTTGACAAGACATGTCTGTAAGCGCCACCTCCTACTCAGGTCCACTAAATTCACTTGTTTATCTGTATTTCACAATGACAAGGGATTCAAATAATTCAGCTTGTCTTCACATTAGCTTCATTATTTTCTCTTACATTCCCATAAAGATTTACACAGTCCTACACTTTAATCTCCTCAACCACCTTTCAGGGTAGCAACAAGAGCTAAGCATGGGCTTCGCCATGCTAACTTAACCAGGATGCCAGTGAGTTTTCATGGTCAATGCTTTGGAAACGGAAATTCATTCCATTTCAGCTTCCACAAAAGCAATGAATATACACCTGTCTAAACCAATCCCGTAACTATGAAATAACCCAACCAACAAACAACAAACCTGGATATGACAAATACATTCCTGAGTTCTGATGGACATGCATTTTTTGTTGTGCCTTAATCACTATTCTGTTAAGTACCTCAACACACCTTTTCTGTGAGAAAACTTGGCTATAAATGAACTCCCTATCAAGACAAACCATTCATTCATCCATCTGATAGGAGACAAGTAGAGTAACTACATCAAATGAAGGTATAAAAATCTCAGTGTTCTGCAGTCACTCACACACACACACTGGGGCTTCTCAGTTTACCAACAACCAAATAAACACTGTAAGAATAACTGAGAACAAACATAATCTTTGGAGAAGGTTGTGAAGACTGGTTAACTACAGCTTTCACGGTTCACCCTTAAGTAATGTAATACAGCACAATAATAATGTAATGCAGCTTTGCAGAGCAGCACAATAATAAGACTCAGCTCATAGGGCTACAACTTAGTAGTTGTTTGTTTTTAAAAATTGAACGCAATTTATCTGAACCAAGAGCAAAAGGGAGTGCAGTACAGTCCCCACCTTCTATTGTTTTGATTAGAAGTATTATCATCATTATAAATTTCCAGGTCTAAGCAGCAGTGGCTGACATCTCTGCGGAGAATCTATTTTACTCAGTTCTCTATTATGCATAAGGTTAGTGGACAGTTAGTGCAGCAGCTGCCTCCCACTGAGCATCACTGAATGAGAGTATCTCCGCTGTACACAAACAATACATCAGTAAGGACCAAACAAGTCTCTTCAGAAAAGTTTTTAGAAACATACAGCATATAAAATGTGTTTCATTGTGGGCACCAGAAATTTTACCAGAAACCAAAAAAATTATTTAAACATTTTCCTTCCAAGGAGAAATTAATGGGAAAAAATAAATCTACTTTGTTATTTGTTTGAATGAACTGTAAAAGGTAAATGCAATTACTTATTTGATTTGCATTTTAAAACAAACAAAAAAAATCTCTATCAGTAGTATATAACTACATCTACTAAAGCTCATCCACTACTGAAATGCAACGTGCTAATCAGTGGGCTGCCACTGTGCAATGAAAACGCTGTGTCAGTGACTGGATGGCTGACTTCCCTTTCAGCACTGCTATGGAACAAGAAGTGTTATCGGTTTTAGGCAGCACAATCCCAAAATGCCACGAGAGGGAGTACGTAACCTACATCACAGCAGAGCCTGCTGTGTGGACTGCTGCGACAGACATGGGCAGGAATCATAGAATGGTTAGAGTTGGAAGGAACCTTAAAGATCAAGTAGTTCCACCCATCCTGCCCTGGGCAGGGACACCTCCCACCAGCCCCGGTTGCTCCAAGCCCCATCCAACCTGGCCTTAGACACCTCCAGGGATGGGGCATCCACAGCTTCTCTGGGCAACCTGGGCCAGGGGCTCACCAGCCTCAGAATGAAGAATTTCTTCCTAATATTTAATCTAAATCTTCCCTCTTTCAATTTAAAACCATTCCCCTGTTTCCACTCCACTGCCCAATAAGGAGTCCCTCCCCATCTTTCCTGTAGGCCCCCTTTAAGTACTGGAAGGCTGCTACAAGGTCTCCCCAGAGCCTTCTCTTCTCCTGGCTGGGCCACCCCAACTCTCTCAACCTGTCCTCAGAGCAGGGGTGCTCCAGCCCTCAGGTAATCTTCATGGCCTCCTGTGGACCCGCTCCAACAGGTCCATGTCCTTATGCTGGAGGCTCCAGAGCTGGATGCAGTACTCCAGATGAGGTCTCACAAGAATGGAGTAGAGGGGCAGAATCACCTCCCTCAACCTACTGGCCACGCTGATTTGGATGCAGCCTAGGATGCAGTTGGCTTTTTTTTTTGCTGAGGGTGCACTCGATACCACTGTCCATGTCACCAAAGATGATGTTTAAGAGCACCAGCCCCAGTACCAACCTCTGAGGAATTCCATTCATCACTGGTCATCATTTGGACATTGAGCTGTTGACCGCAACTCTTTGCGACCATACAGCCAATTCCTTATCCACCGAGCAGTCCATCTGCCAAATCCACGTGTCTCCAATTTAGAGACAAGGACATGGTGTGGTATAGTGTCAAATGCCTTGCACAAGTCCAGGTAGTTGGCAGCAGTTGCTCTTCCCTTATCCACCAATGCTGCAATGCCATCATAGAAGGCCACCAAATTTGTCAGGCACGACTTGCCCTTAGTAAAGCCGTGTTGACTGTCACCAATTACCTCCTTATTTTCCACATGGCTTAGCATAGTTTCCAGGAGGATCTGCACCATGATCTTAGCGGGCAAAAGAGGTGAGACTGACTGGCCTGGAGTTCCCTGGGTCTTCCTTTTTTTCCTGTTTTAAAAATGGGGGTTATGTTCCCCCTTTTCCAGTCGGCAGGAACTCCACATTTTTGGACGTTGTTAGAACTGAAGGCATAACAAGGCTGCGGAAAACTGTGGGGCAAGACAGGGCCAGAAAGGAGCTAGAAAGGAGAAAGAGCAGATCTCGGTTATAGAAGAAAATCTTGATGGAATGAGCAACACCCCAGCAGCTCTTTAGTGGCAGTAAATGTGGAGAACTGAACATTCCTTATGGCAAGTCCCCATTCATTCTGTTACTGAGACAGCACAAAAAAAAAAAAAATTTTTAAAAAAGTCAACTGCAATCCACCCCAATAACACATGCTGAGGGTGACCGGTTCCTTCAACAGAGCTCTTAAGCTATAATAAATCTCATATCCACTGTTGCAGCTGTGCAACGCACTCCTTAGAGCTTGCAAGTACCACTAATTAAATGTCTGGGCCTTTCTGTTTTAAAATGAGTCCCTAACATCACAATGCGTGTCCTGTACAACGGAGAGGATGTTGCAAGCTCCACAAACCCTACTGAAACAAAAAGAGCCATAGTAACATTTGCCTCAAGCACGGAATGCACAGTGCTCCCAATCAATAGATTAGAATTCAACTCATCTAGCTTAGCACTACAAGTTGCTATTTTGTATTTCCTGTGAAGTATTTTTATTTTATGCCAGTTATAAAAAATAGGTTTTCAGAGACTTGGCAGAAAACTATTAAAAAAACACCAGTGCCAATAACGCACAGGAAGAAAAAATTTCCCATAGAAAGGAAAACGTGTATTCAGACATCCTCCCCTCAACCCTTGCCCACCAAGCACATGAAATAATCCTTTGTCACTGCCCATGAAAACTAGGACTCATGCCAATTTCCTGGATTACACCTAGAAAGATTATATATATAAATGGGGATTCTTCCTCCTAAACCCATAGATTTTTAAGGTCAGAAAGGACCAGTATGCTTATCTCCTCCTTTGAAGGATCTAAGGAGGAAAGGCAAAATCTGCCAGGAGTGGCTTAGTTCAGCCACATTATTAATTGTGGTTAGACTGGATCTAATGTACAAAGGTACAGTAATTTGGTTCCTAGGCTGCAATCAGTGATTACCAGTGCACTTCTGAGCCAAAGGCGGGGGAAGGGGAGAGGGAAAACCCCCAACAAATCCAAAGCTGCACATCCCCTTCATTATTAGAATGAGCAAATACTTCATCTGAAAGGGGAACACCTAATATCAGTTTCACAAACGGCTGCCTCTGCTTTCCAGCACTGCTCTTCTTTTTTGTGTGGATGGTCCATCAAAACAGCTGTTTCTCAAGCACATCGCTAATTCCTTCAGACACTGAGACACTTAAGTAACGTGTCACAAATCACACTGACAATAGCAGTTTTGCTTCCATTTCATTTCACACACAGAAGCCACCTGCTCACAGATTATGCCATTCGGATACTGCATGACAGAAAAAGAAATCGCCCTTATTTCAATGAACTTAATTTCCCTGTGCCTACAAGTCAGCCATTCATAACATACATACACTGCAGTTGGACAGACTTGCTGTCTGTATTACAAAGGGATCTCATTCACAATTACACCATCATGCCTACAGGTCCTTGCAAACTAGGATCAGAGTTGATATGACACAAAGTATAAGTAAAGTCAATAAAGCATTTCCTTAATTATCTGCATGGTGTAAAGCTGTACAGTACTTCAAGCATATGCAGTTATTACTTGGGTAGACTCCGGGGTTTCATTCAATGTTACTGCCATGCAACCAGCAGCAGCTGCTTTCATCTCTCTGCATCAGGGTTTCATCCAATTACACCTGTAATTTCAATCTGGCATGAGGCCTATACTGCTCTTTCTACTGAAAGGACACGGGGGCACTTCTGAAGTACTCTCTCCTCCCAAAATGACCTGTTTTAGTAGTTAAGGATCTGCCTGTTATGCTTCATTTATCTAGTGAAACCTAGGATTGCAGATCACAAGTTCACTGGTGACGAAATCAGTAGGAGCCTACTTGTTTTCCAAAATGGCAATATGACAACATAACCAGTAATTCATTTGGACTGCCTGCCATTTGGGGGAAGGTACATGGCTAGAATGCCTTACTGCACTCTAGAATGAGCAAACATGAAGAGTCTCTTTAATTTCCAGGCTATTTCCAGCCATTCCATTCCTTATTCTCTTTTCACTTCTCAATGCATTCAAACCCTGCCTTCTTTTGCTCCAAGAGAAATTAAGTTCTCCAAAAGCATCACCTGTTATTTTTGTCATATGTTCACATAACACTTCATACATAAAGACCATAATGCTTGCATGGTATGCAATTTCTAAGCAAAAAATCAAAGCTCAGGATGGTAACAGACTTGAAAGTATCCATCTCCTGGGAGTCCAAGTATAAACACATACCATCCATTACAAACACACACCAAGGCTTTATCACTGCAGTCAAGGACAAGCATACTTTCCACTATAATTCAGATAGGGATTTGACTCAGTAAGACAACAGAAGGTTAATAGCCATGGAAGGCCAAAGAAGGACCTTATGTTCCCATTTTCCACTGTCTCAAGAAGCCTTCATGTGGAAGGAAGAACTGGCATCAAAGCTAATTCAGTATAGTGAAAAAGTAATATTAATTTGTTCCCACTGAGAGGAACATGTTTGAGATGCCCAATTCCATCAGAATGCCTTAAAAATTCGAGTGTAAGTTAACAGGGTTCACAAACTTCCCCACTCAACTGCCTCTCATCCCATTTGTGACTGGTTCCACTATAATTAATCACAGTTGTAATACAGATTTTGTGTTACAAAACTAGAAAATTTGAGAAAATAAGTTATGGCTGGTACACTGTTGCCTCCAGTCTGTGGCTTTCATATGAAAGCAAGGCAAACAAGAGTTTCAAATTCTTTCTAAAATAATCTTGTTACCTTATGCTTTAAGTTATGCCACTTGATTTTTGAACTTCTGTAGAGGTGAAAAATGTTCCATTAAAACTCCCACCTGATCTGCTTGGATATATCTTATGACCAGGCATTTTGAGAAGTTCAGTAGCAGACAACAAACCTATACGTTTCATCTGTAGAAACAGGACTGAACCTACACTGAATGCTGCATGGGTTTAACAAGATCCATTGCTGCTTGGTTTCCCAGAACCGCAGCTATGCAATGTACATTCCTACAGCTCATGTTTCAGATGGCATTCAGGTTATAAATAACAATCCATATTCTTAGTAGGATGAAGTGCAGTATCTCTCATCCCTCCTTAAACGCTCACTTCTCATTGTGAAGAAAAGGAGGGAGGAGAAGTGGCAGCAGGCAACTCCCGGGACTCACCTCCCAATCTGCACAACTGCTCCTGTCTGCCACTTTTGCATATTATTTTCTCTCTACGTGTTTTATTAGAAACAGATGGGGCCCCTGGCTAGTATATTATCAAGTCCCCCTACACAGCTGCACAACTCTGAAATTGCAGAAATAGCAATCTCCTGAATAAATTTCTCCTGCCCTAACAACTGCTTTCTTTGCTGTAATGAAGACCATAGTGAGCCTGGAAAGCTTTCATCCAGTTTCAAGAGCTGCAGATGGGTTTATTTCGAGCCGCAACGTATTTCTGTATTCCACAATGAAATTCTACGAATGTGTGCCAGATGACGTTCCCCTCCCCAGAAGTCACAGGGAAAAGCAGCTAGTACAGTCTGCAAAAGCATGAAGACAACACAGACTGGAGAAGTAAAATAATATACATTTCTTATCCAGGAGTCATTTGATGGGCGAGAAAAACATGTTAACTAATCCTAAGTCGCTTCTGTTCTCCTTGGGTCAATCGAATAAAAAGCCTATAGCCAAACGAGAAGTTTCTAAAGCAGGAAATAAAGCTGCAGTGATTTTCAACACCAGCAATGGGCACTTAAAGCTCTTCAGCCAGTACTCTCTGCGTAGTGGCCTTATCTTGGACATGGTGACTCCAATAATGTCGGAGCAGAATTTTGTCAAAAACTGGAAACAGATCTACAGTTGCAATATCGGAAAAAAAGGAAAAAAAACAAGCCCAAAACCAGGTGGAACTACAGCACTACATTCAGTGCTTACTAAATTTTTGCTGTGATCATACACATAGGTGAGGCCCTTTGTCTACTCTTGTGATACCACTGAGAGAGTCTAAGCACTCCTTTTTACCACCCCACAAACCAACAAGATGCCTTCTAATTTCCTGATAGGAAAACTATCCCAATTATTCCAGACAAATAAAACTCAGTCACTAACTCATCATTACAAGAGATATTTTTGGGTTTGAAGCCTTCTTTTCTGTACCATAGGAAAAGCATGAAAAATTTTCCCTAAGATATGACACAAGGCCCTTCCTCCTTGAGCTTTGGAAGCAGCAGATGTGATACTAATGCAGATTCCTTGGTCCTTCAAAAATCAGACTGCACATTTCAAATTCTGCCCTGTTTAGCATCACTCTGTATAAATGAAATTCACTGTGGCTCCTCAGCAGATGAGGCAACAATCAGGGAAATCACTGTTAAGTGAAAACTTTACAGACACCTGCTTATTTGTGCAGAACATAACTTGGAAAGGAAATTTTTAACACCAAGTTCAAGTTGTGGGGAAGCCACCTTGACATAGTTTTCAGTGTGACCGAAAACTAAAGGCTAAGTATTAGATGAGTGAACCTGCAATCCCTAGTTCTGTCTTTCAGTGACTATTCCCCATATTACCCAATAAAGCCAGAGAACTGATTACAATTCTTTATTCAAACAAATTTGGCCAATGTGCTTTCATGAATGCACAAGCAACCACCTAATTGTTATCTTTCATGTTTAGTAGTTCATTCATGTCAATAGGTACAAGATGCTCCTAAGAAAGGAACTTCAAAGGAAGAGCTTAGCCAAGTTTCTATAAAACCGCCTGTTCAACCTCAATAAGCCTTCAACATGGAGCAAACCTTTCTAGCCAATAGCTCTTTGCTGTCCTGGACACTAAAAAGGTGCTAGGAACCAAAACTCATATGAATGCCTGATTCTCACCACAGATTTGCAGACTGGCAGCTCGCAAATGCCCACAGTCTCAATTTGAATGTACAGGTTCTCTTTTCCCAGCCTATACTCCTAGGGTTACTTACGATTACTTATTCAGCATCAAGGTTGCAAGCCTCCCTACAGATGACACACACTGAAAGACATCCTGAAGAACGAATGATCTGAAATAGTAACACATGTAGTTGGCTTGTGACATCACACATCAGCTCAGGGGCATAGACAGGAGCAGAAGCTGACTTTCAAGCAACGGCCATAGTGCTTTATACACTTATCTAAGACCCCTAAAGACAGCTGCTAACTCAGATTTCCATACAGACATCTCTAGCTTGCTCAAGTGAGAACTAGGAGGAGGAGCCAGATAATACCTGATCTACACTTAGATGTCAGCAGGCTTTGTCTGGCAGCTCAGCCAGCTGGTGTCTAGGTAGACAAGCTTAGCCAGGGGCACAGCAAGTTTCTAACAGCAGGACATCCAATGCCAGCAGGGTCCTTGTTGCCCTGATAAGGGAACAGATTTTGATCCTAAGAATAAACCATACTTGCCTATCTTGGTGCGTATGTTTTCCACATAGGTAAATTAGTAACGTAAGCCCTTGGAGCCTACTCATGCTGTCTCCCCCTGCCCCAACACTATTTCAGACTTAAAACAAAGCTTTGCTAGAGCCCCTGGAAATTACCTGCATCACACGGCAGAAATCAGTAATATGTAGCACAGACAATGCAATCATGTTCTGAAAATTAACTGACCATGAGAACTATACATGCACTGTGAAAGCTGGGCTGCCTTACTTTCACTGCAGATCTCTCCCCTATCATCTGGAAGTGCTGTGAGGCCCCAGATTCAACCTGGTTACTGAAGTCCAGTCTTTTTAAAAATATCCACAGAATCCTTTCTCTTTTTTCTTTCTTCTTCTCTTATGTATGATCTATGTTTTTTGATCTCTAAGGAGAAAAGGTAGTGTGGGGAAATCTGTTAACTATCCAATGCTCAAAATGATTCCACAGTAGCAACCAACCAACCTTAAAGAAGCAAACCAGCATCTGTGAACAATGAGTGAAGGGAGTGGAGCGAATTCTCACAAAGAAACAAAGACCATCTAGGAGCTTACAACAGGAAATATGTCTGAAAACAATGAAACAAAACCTTCACAGAATCTTCTTTAAGGATAATGCTAACAATCATTCTTAATAACATCAAATTATTTATTCACTTGTGTATGTGACAGAAGCGTAATGCAAACTGCAGCCACAGAGATGACTAACTGCTTTACTTTCAGGGCCCTTCCCTTCACAGCACACAACAAAGGCAGTAAAACAACCCATGCTTCATGCAAGCACGTATTAAGCCAGAGACTCAGGTAACTGAATGATGTGCCCTATGAAGAAAAGCATGAAAAAGAAAAGAGGTCTCATTGGGATGTTAATGAATGCAGCATCATTAACACTAAATTACTGGCTCCAAGTTACACACAGAATGTAAGCAGACTTTGAACCAAGCCAAGCAAGCTAATGGCTGCATCAAACAATGAGGTCAACCATTCTACTGCCCCAATTATTAAACCGGGAATTCTTCTTGTTATAGGATGGCATTAAAAGGAATTTACTGTTGCTTTTATGTTTTACATTCACTCTTGGAGTGCTACGGTTATTCAAACTATTTGGCATGCTGAGTTTACAGCCACAAAGGATGTTTTGTTTCTGGTAAAGTGAAGGACAAGACAGACAGGGACAGATAAAAAGAGGAAGAAAAAGAGACAGAAGATGACGAAGCAATGGAACTGTAATGCCACACTGAAGGGAGCATCAAACTGAATATTTGAGTGGACAAGCTTCTTAAAACAATGGCAAGTGACATAGACTACTAAGCAAAGGAATTACATTACCAAGGGTAATTCCATTACTTTTCAGTATGTTTATACTGTACGCCAAGCATAATAAATAGGAACAAGCCAGAAAGACATTTTCAGTCTGACCCTCTGTGTTGTCTCTGTGCTGCACTACCACACCATGTTTCACTACAATGTTCTGCAAAACACCCTACATTTTAGTCTTTTACTTTGAGGCTAATCCAGCTAAAGGCTGAATAAAATTTGAGAAAAATAGTGTAATGCTCAAGGTTGGGAACTGGATCCAATATTAACCTGATCATGATTAAAGGAAAGAAAAGAAATTTATTGCTTTTTCCCCACTTCAGTTCTGTGGTTTTTTTCAGGCAGCACTTTCTTTATTGGGCAAGTTCCTTTCCTTTACTAAGATGGATTTGTTTACTTTCTGCCATAAAACAACTTTCACGAGAGGTACCTATGCAATTTCTTACAAACAGACTAATCAGTAAAGACAGTCACCAATTAGACAAGGTCTAACTCGAATCCTCTACTGCTTTCTCACTGGAGAGTGGTAGCCAGCCCATCCTTCCTCCACGACACATAGTCACCACCTGGTAGAGAAAAGGCAGATCCCACAGAAGGAAAAAGGAGAAAGAAGAAAGAAAAAAGAAAAAAAAAAAAGGAAGAAAGGAAACTCCAAAATAGGAAGCAAGTTCCAGAGACTATAGCGGGGAGTAGTCTGTGAGTTGTATCCTCATCCTGCCACCACCAACACTTAGGAGACCCTGCTGGCTACCTGTGTGACATGTTTTCAGCAGTGCTCACCATGAATAAGGATGTCATTCATGACAGCTTATGGTGACCATCACACACCTCCGGAGGGAGTTCATGAGCAAGATCCTACTTAGTCCACCTTGTGCTTTGCTCTTGAAATACTTCCAAGAGGGAAACCTTAGAGGAACAGGGATGGCTGCGGGGCCCTAACTGCCTCACTCTCCTTACAATAAGATATAATACCATGTTTCACACAAAAAAGATTCCTGGGCTTTCCACCTGTTGGAAGAAACATTCCAACAAGAGGAGGTGGTGATGGTGGCAGCAGATAGAGTAGTGAAAGTGGAGGAAGCCCCATACTATGTGATACACTACAAGCTTCCTGCCAAATCCCCCTATAAAAAGTTTTTCCTGCAAGAAGTCCTACAGGATCCAATATGTGTTTCAGTTAGCAGTCTTACAGAATAAGCTAGGTCTTGTGCTATACTTGGTGCTTGTGGGCATCATCTGCATTGCAGGGTTTCTTCTGTGGTTAACCCAACAGTGTCTTCATGAAAAAATAAAGGCTTATGGGGCTTTGTGTTTTCAGCACAACAAGAAAAAAAAATAGCAGAGGCCCCTTGATTTAAACAGCATTCTCTATGAAACAGCATCCTAAACAATACGTGTTAAAGAAAATTTTAAAATCTCTAGCTACAATATAAAACTCTGAACATGTTCTATGTAAGTCCACAATTAAATGCCACAAGGATATGTACAAAATTACAGCAAAGAGACAAGGACAGCAGGTGCACATCAAAAATACTACAGGGGGAAGGATGGAGACAAGCAATGAGTGAACTGAGCTCCACATCCCCTTGTCGTCTTAGATAAAGGTCTACTAAGCAGCTTTGTGCTTGTGAATATTTTTCCCACGGTTAACAGAAATGGCTTGGACAACTGAGCTGGAACACACATCCTGAATTTTGTGAAGAAAAATTATTTCCTAAGAATGCTGAGCAGCAACTTGTGACAGTCATCATTTCGGAGACTGTCCACAAGCCTCTAATGCTGACTGGGGCCTTTCTACTCCATGCCCTCCACCATCACTTGAGATAAGAAAATCTAAAATAAATCTGTGTAATAGCCAATTAAAAAAAATAATAAGAACCTGTCCCCCTGTCCCCCTTCTTCACTCAATGAAAAGCAAAATGCTTCAGCATCTAGGGGAAAGCTAACACACAAACCAAAACTACCTAGTCCTTTAATTGCACCCAGTAACTCCACTGACCATCACTGTGAGCTACACCAGCCCATCCCCCGCATATACAGCAGTATGTTAGCATAACTAAAGCACCCAGAGGAGGCACAAAAAACCAAACCAAACAAAAAACCATTAGCTGTAAATGAGAGCACTCAGGTCACTGCAGTAAATCACAGCCCTTAATTTCATGTGAAAGAAGGGAATGTTAGACTACCATAGGACCCTCAAAGGGTCCTTTGTTAGGATGGAGGCCTGTGCATAAATACGATTCAGAAGCCTATGGAAAGGAGGTTTAGAAAGGAAAATGCCTCTGGATCTTTTTTGCCTTATTTTATCACCTTTCATAAAGTAAAGAAGCTGAAAATCAAGCAGAGATAGAACTGACAATTAACCTATTAGCACACACGAGTAACCATTTTATTTGCACTATTTCAGTAGCAAAGAGCTCCTCCAAAGAACCCTGTTACACCTTTGAAGACACAAGAACATAGAAGCAGCAGAATAAAAGCACAGACCAGAAGAAACTATTTCTTTATTAATACCACAGATCATACAATCACCAGTGATATGGATCAATACAGCTAAAAACCCTTGCCATGCTATTCCACCAGATAAATCTCATAATTAGTCACAGACAACAGTTGCACACTGCACTTCTGTAATATCTTGGACTGCTGATGATTGTCCCCTCCCACCCCATCTCAGAACTGATATTTTACAGTGTTTTTTATAGCACTACAGATCTTGTCTTCCATATGAACTGTTACTCTTAGTGAAGTTATGTCAGAAATGTCCATGTGAATGTCTGTGGTAAATTGGGGAATGCTACCAAAGATCCTCAGACAGCGCTGTTGTGGAAAGTGACTTATCTCTTGACACTTGATCTTGAGCTTCCCATTACTTAATTGAGAACATCCCAAAAGGTCATATGTGACCAAAAGCTAAGCCAAACACTGCAGCTGGAATTCCCCCAAGATGATGTGGCTCCATGGAGCCACAATGATTGAAATACTCTTGAAAAAAGCTTTCAGATAGTAACAGTCAAAAAGCCAGAGGCATTAGGATGGAGCTGAAAAAAATTATTTAAAACCCCACTGCAAAATGCCACATCAGAAATAAATGGATGGACCATTAAAATAAACGTTCTATGTTTACAGCCAACGAACGTAAGCAGTTAAGAAGGGAAAACAGTCTCCTGCACAATGATTATGCTGCATGCAGAATTGATACGCGCTTTACTTCTATCAGTAATTCTGACAAAGACTGCAATGTGTGCTGTCTCCACTGCGCTATTCCAACGTGGATTTCACATTTGACAGCTTTTTTCTCTCTTTTTCCCTAAAAATGAACATTTGTGTGGGAATGGGAACATTTCTAATAAGAAATGAATTACCGTGTTCTCTGACACAGCGTGCTGAGGTCTATCATTAAAGACCTTCAAAATGTATGCAGCAGTTTTCTAAAACTGAATCCCACATTAATTATATCCTCCCGAGATGATCCTGCATTGTTACGTGTTACAAATGGAACGGTTATCAGCACACGATGTGACTGGTCATTAAATCACTTGGGAATAAAGTAGCTGAACTTGTAATTCCATAGGCACATTCTCTGTGCTTCTTCCTAAGCGAAAAGACAGTATGCCCAGACAGTAGTTGGCAAAAATTTTATCATAAGCTTAGACTGTTTGGTAGCAGACATGTCAGACTGCAAGTCAGACAATAAGAATATTCTCAGCCACCCTACAGCCTTTATCAGATAGGCTGATGAATGCTAGCGTTAGCCTTTTGAACAGAGCAATGCTTTCCCAGCTGTGAACTGTTTGCCTCTAGGAAACCTTTAGCCCTTAAGCTACCGTAACTGCCTGCTGCTTCAGGAATGAATTTCGCTGTCAAGCCCTAAGATTCATACCATGAAGCTAAACAAATGTTTGCTCCATTTAAAGGGCAGCATCTGCAGATGACAAGCAGTATCCTTCTGAATTTCCACCATTTCCCTGCTTGCCCAAAGATTAGAAACAACATGGTGGTACAGGGGTAAAAGCGCATCTAAGTTTTTTTTATAAGTACACCTCAGATGTACACAGGCCCTTTCTCATACTTCCCCCATTGCAATTCAATTTCTCTTTAACAAAAAAGACCAGTAATATGTGTTAGTGTATGAAGTATTACAACATGGTAGTTATCCCTACAGAATCAAAGAGCTCCTTTTGCTTCAATGAAGACTGCAGTCCTAAAAGACCATCACCAGTTCAGGGTGAATTCCTCAGAGGAGGTGCCAGGAAGTGTCACAAGTCGGAGTTTCTTCTTGACATTATGGGATTGGGAGTGAAATCTCCTAGCAGGGCAAGTTAAGAAACAAGATTGCTGTGACTGCAATGCATGGCCCTGAGGCAGAAAGCAAACAGAAATGCTAACCTGATTCAGACAGCAGGTCCCAGCCAGCCTCTAGAATACTCTTATCTGGAAAATGGATCAGAGCTGCAGAGATGCTGGATTGCATTGGAAGAAGTCCACCCCAAAAGCATCTGACAGATTTTCTCAGTCTAGCAAAAATCTAGCAAGAAACATGCAAGTAAACAGGTGACACGGGTCCAAACTCCTTGGCTTGGCATGCTCATTACGTGTTAAACTCCAAAGATTCACTGAAAAAGGAAGTGGTTCTATTGCCAGTTAGTTTTTGGTTACAGTTTGTAAGACACATCCTAAGAAAACTGGCGAACCACCCATTTTTAACAGAAGTTTGAGTTGAACCTTCTATGGCCTAGCTGTTCATTCACTGGTTAACAAAGAAAATCCAAACAGGCAGAGCTTCAGCGCTCTTCTCAGTACATGAGTTATGCGTAAAATGTTTGCCTCTGGACTTCACCCCAGATAAAGAAGAAGAGAAGCAGCATATTCTCCCCTCACCAAAAAACACGAGCGCAAAACCTTATCACAGCAGGCTTTTTTGAGAAGCGAAACCTCAACCATTCCAGTTTAGATCTAAGGAAATCTCCCTTACCAATTTTCCAGTAAAATACAGTCTTGAAAGAAAACCAACAGATTCCTACATTGTATGACATAAATAAAAAGAATGCAAGCCATGCTTGTAACTCTTTGTTGAGTGAAGGAACACAGCAATATATACTCATTTAGGATATAGTTGAGGAGACACAGAGAAAAGAAACAGCTGCTTAAATCGAGATTATAACCTTAACCAGGTAGTAGATGCCAAGAAATTTGCAAATATCCAACTCCAGGATGAAAATCTAAATAGCAAGTTTCCCACTTTAAACTGTCTCCTCTTCCAAATCGTCTGTTTGATTAACACTTCTCACTGTCTTCCAATCTCTCCTTCCTCCCCCTCAGAACAGAAAAAATCTCCCATTTCATCAGCTCTCTTGATTCTTAACCAGATTTCCTCCATTACCTTCAGTGCAAGGCTTCAGATGTGAAGGCAAATTTCAAAAAAGTAAGGTAGTTAATAGTATTACCATAGGTTGACGTTACAATCAAAGCAGGATTAGCCCCATTCTGCTCTTCTCCAGAGGCATCACCATTGCACTGTTTATTCCCCATTTCAAAATGAAATGAAAAAGCTTCAGGGATCCAGGAGAACAACAGGTAGAAGCACATTTCTAATCACTACATGAACTGTTTACCACAATATCAAAGTTGAGAGTCAAATTCGAAAAGTCCATGCAGAAAAAAGTTAAGCCAAGACTTGCCTAGGAAAGAAAATGCACAGAGAGCTTATTAAAATGAGCCAACTAAAGTAAATGGTTTTTTGTAAGCGATTGAGAAGAGCAAACAGAACAAGGAAATTACACAGCAGATTCCTTAACAGTCCTGAGGAACTTGTAAAACCAAAAAGGTCATGCCATTGATTTCACTGGAAACAACGGACTGAAGCGCTGTGACACACATCTGTGTTATCCAGTCTTAAGGAGTTAACATGAAGCAAATACAGCAAATATATTAGCTGAAATACCCACCATCAAGGTCCCATGTGCCTTCAACAAGCTGAAAGGTGCAAACATGACCATTATAATGGCTCCAAACATAGCCCACTAACTCAGTCACATTGGAGCCAAAAGACATTGTCCTCCACAGACAAACCAGGCTGGGATCAGTAGTCTTTACACATATCCAAGAGACAGAGCAACATTCTGAACTGTGGTCTGAAAGACACCACTACGTAGAAACATCAATAAACCATCATGTATGGCATTTCAGTTCCATTAAAGGACAAGTGATGCCATCTCTGTCACTCAGAGATGAAGTCCTGCCTTTAATGCAAGTAATTTTCACCATTGCCCATGATGTGCTCATTGAGAGCTCTGGAAGGTTTGCTGAAAGAACACCGTGTTATGGAATGTAGTGCTCTGCTGTGGAAAACCGGAGGGAAAAACTCCATATCCTCATGCCCAACTAATTTCCCTTATTTCCTAATATTTTTTCCTCATGCCTCATATAGCAAAATTTTTTCTAAGGGCCTGTTAAGTGATGGGGTGTGACAGACCATCTGCAGTGCTGAAAGAGGCCGACTGAGAATCTTTACAATAGCACGCGGGAGACTCCATTTCATTGTTTCCAAGACGTAGAGTCCATGAGGGTATCCTGAGGATCCAACCACTCCTTTAATAATTTCAAACCAACTCCAGAAGACTGTGACTTCTGTCATTGGTTGGAATCTTTCCAGACTTCCAAAATCTCTTGTGGAGAACCTAACTTTCCTTGCACAGCATTAAAATCTACAACATTTTTCTAAAGACAAAACACTCTCACTTCATTTGCAGTTTAGTTTCTGGAGAGAGAAGCCTGAAAGATCCAAACTTGCAAACTTTAGTCATAGTTATGAGTCAGATTTAATATGCAGCCTGGAGAAAGCAGGATGCTCTTCTGGGCCTCAACTTAAAACCACTAACAATGTAACCACAATAAAGGATGCCATGATGTTACTCAACTGATTATCAGAGGAACATTTCAGATGGAGAAATCAGCCGATTCCTCTAAATGAATTTTTTCTTTATTTGATCACAAGCAATGCTGATATGCAACATACAGAGAATAAATGCACTTATTTGCTTAAAAATATGCATTGAGTCAGTTGCCCAAAGTTAAGAGGGCTTCTGGTCACTTGATGTTTACTTACTGATATGTTCTACTAGAGAGCAAGTTTAAATCAATACGCTTGTTAGGGTACCTGTACAGGGTTCATAAAAAGAAAGAAGCAAATTAAATGGTGGTTGTCCTTTCAATCTGCTTTACGTTTCTTATTCCTTTTATCAAGATAGCCTAACGTAACACAGAGTTCGGATCAATAGCAAGTAATTGACAGATTGCACAGACTGTGTTATCTCCATCTAAACAATTACAGAGCAGGCCCCTTATTATGGAAGGGGACTTAATACCTGCTGCTCGTAGTACTGAGCTTCATTCATATTTTTAGCCAGTAAAACATGCTAATTGGCCTCATCTCTCCAAATGGTGAATGAAGAATTGTATACTTCCTTACTGAATGTCAAAAACATGCTGTGATGTCCCTTTCAATCCCAAGGAAAGTCTGCCTCCATATTCCTCATTCTTCCCCCGTCTACGATCAGCTATGTCAAAGTCATTCAAAGCTAGAGCATAAGACATAATAAACAGTGAGTCATTACATTTGTGTTGAATTACCAACAATTACATTTCATAATAGAATAATGACTAGATTTTCATGATCAAATTAGCCTTTGAAGATGTTAACTCAGAATGAAGAATCATGATTAAAAAGCTTAATTTTAAAATATCAACAGTACGCATTAAATGTATTTATTATAAACAGCTCTCAGTTTATGGGATATTATGCAACTGACTACAGCCCCTATCTGAGGTTGCAAAGAACATCAATGGTTTTTACTTCGTATAGACAGATAAGACTGCTTTGTATTCTAACATAGTTTAACATATGCAGAATCATTTTTTACATGTACTACGAAATAACTGTCTGTTGTCCTCCTAATAAGGCATTGCAAACTTGTGGAAGCCATAATTGGTCAAATTCTCACCAGAAGCAAATTCAGTGCCATGAAGACATGGGCTTATGTACTATGTGTGAACAAGCATAATAAACCCTTAGAAAGCGCAAGAACTAAAACCCAAGCATTAAATCACTGTAAATGTAATGTTTTGGCAGAAACAGAAGAGAAAGGGAAATGAAAGGCTGGCCTACTTGAACAATAAAATCAGAACAAACAGCGTTATCAACGGGCAGTCAGAACCAATCTGCAGAATACAGGTTCTTGCTGTATAGACCCATCATGCTTGGCTGTAAGACAGTGGACAAACCATTAAACACATTTGTGTCTCAAAACTAATAAACAACTACCCTCCATCACATAAAAACAATGAAGAAATCTAAGCGTTAATGGCAGCCAACTAACCAAGAGAACTAGAACTGGCATAATTCCAGATCCAAAACTCTTCTTTCAGTCAGAAGCAAAATTGGAACTCAACTACTGAGCATGCTGAAGAGAGGAACAAGTTTGTTATCATGGAATTAAAACAATGCTATTTCACAGAAAATGCAAAAATCCTGCTCCTTGTAAACATTCAAAGGGATGAATGGATAGCTGGACAGACAGTTGGGATAAAAAAAATTAAGACTAGACATATGGTAGGGAACAGTCTTTCAAAAGTCCACAGGGAATGGATTATACATGGCTTAAATGGTCTAATCCACTTTACTTTCACAGGTCCCATACAAACAATGCTAGAATGCATGTTAAATAAAAGCCCCATGAAATTTTATTGAAAAGCAATATGCAGCTACAGAAACTAATCTTCTGAATGAAATCATTTCACAAGTGGCAAATTTCACAAAGCCAAAGACAGTTTGAAATAGAAAACACGAAATAACCTTATTTAATGAATGTGAGCAGAGATGGAAATTTCTATACAAGCAAGCATTTAGGCATGCAGTGGTACTGCACTGAACTTTTAAGACTCCCATTACTAGTTGTCTGTAAGTGCAAAGGAACAAGACACATTGGGAGGACTTGGACTTCTCACTGTAAGGGGAAGTCATGGTGAGTAGGTACACAGTTCCAAAAGAAACAAAAGGTGACTGACAGATCAAACACACTGTCAACACAGCATGGATTTCAAGGCAAATCAGAATGATATTACACCTCCTCTAAGTTCTGATATATTTTGCCAAATCCTATCACATGACAGAAATATCTCTCGAACGACTTCAGCTAATTGGTAAAATCTGACTCAACAATACAAATCTGAAAGTGAAAAGAAAAGCAAACAACTACCCCTTTACTCTGCCTGCATTCTCAAATTAATATAACCATTTTGTAGGAAGTTCATCATTTAAATAATTGCTACATGCTAAAGACAGATTTCTTAGGTATTATTTGATTCTTAAGAGCAGCAAAATCTGTCCTTAAAACAATAGGCAGTGAAGATAAAAGACCTGTTTAACTACATAAAGTTGAAATATCTCTTTCCTAAATGCAGGAGCTCTGCCTGGAGATTCCACTATGAATATGTCCCACCCTATATATAAACACCACCTCGTGTTTAAAACATTCTTTCCAGTACTTTTCTTTTAACGTGTTCTATTTATCTATACTGAACTGTAGTATTTTACATTTTAAGAACAGACATTGAATTTGCCCATCCTTCTCAGATAACAAAGATTATCTGACGGTAGTATGAGGATTGTTTCTAGGGTAAAACAGTACAAAACAGATACAGTATGTTTTTTCTAGACCAGATTACTGAAACTATGAAGCTGTTCTGAACTGTGCCACTGGACATTCTGCTTTACCTTGGGCAAAATGCTGAACACCTTTGTGTTTCTCCCATAATTATTTAACTTGACTTGTTATTTTTATATATCCTTTCAGTTAGTGACAAGTGCAATAGGGCACCGGTCTTACCAGGATATTGGAGATTACTGTCATACAAATAATTGTATTTATTAACAAAAGCAGGAGACATACCACAGTGACACAAAGAATCCTATGTCCCTCAGCTTTCAAGTACATCTCTATACAACTGCCATTTCCTTCATTATGGAAATGAACCCACAAAAACTAAATCTTGCTGCATTTCTGACAGGTCATTAATAAAAATAACATTTACTTGCATCAACGTCAGTAGGCATTTATAAAAATTTAGAAGCAGCTTTTCAAATGACTGTGTGCCAGCCCTGTTAAAAACCAACAAATGCAAGAATAGATTTTGCCACAAGGTAAAACAGTATTAGGAAAAAAACTTTAGTCTTATTTTCACGGTTGTGCTACTTCCTATGACTGTATCCAACTCTACCAGTAGAAAGAAGAACCACATAAAGAGTATTAGCTGGGTGATGGACAATGTGATCTCAAGAGGTCCCATCCAACCTAGATGATTCTGTGATTCTACATTAATGCTTTATACTTTCTCCCAAATTTTATTTTGGTGTATAGAGGCAGGGTGTACAGGTGTATTTAGACATTAAGCTTGCTAATGCCTACTTTGCAGTGTTTCTCTACCCTTACCTCTCTATATAGACACAGTCAGATCTTACTTCCACATACATTTCATTTCTTACCTCTTAAAAGGGAAAAAAGACTGCTTTTCAAGACAGCCGTACTTTGGTTCAGGCTGATAAACAACAGGCCTCATGATTGAACATGAACCCGTGGGCATAACAGCCCCTGGACCATGGACAAGAACCTCAAACTAGTTTAAACCAGATCGTCAGAGACCTCTGCCATGGTTTAACCCCAGCTGGCAACTAAGCATCACAACAGCCACTTGCTCACACACCACCACACCATTACCACTGTGGTGGGATGGGGAAGAGAATAGAAAAGTGAAAAAAATTGTGGGTTGAAATAAAGACAGTTTCATAGGAAAAGCAAAAGCCGCACACACAGGCAAAGCAAAACAAGGAATTCATTCACTACTTCCCATCATCAGGCAGGTGTTCAGCCATCTCCAGGAAAGCAGGGCTCCATCAAGCGTAACGGTTACTTGGAAAGACAAACACCACCACTCCGAACATCCCCTCTTCCTCCTTCTTTCCTCAGCATTTATTGCTAAGTATAACATCATATGGTATGGAACATCCCTTTGGACAGTTGGGGTCAGCTGTTCCAGCTGTGTCCCCTCCCACCTTCTAGTGCACCCCCAGGCTACTAACCGGCAGGGTGGCGTGAGGAACAGAAAAGGCCTTGATGCTGTATGAGCACTGCTCAGCAATAACTAAAACATCCCCGTATAACCAACGCTATTTTAAGCACAAATCCAAAACATAGCCCCATACAAGCTACTATGAAGAAAATTAATTCTATTCCACCAAAAACAGTACAAAAAAAGGATACATATACTTGTGGTTTGACTAGCAGCCAGCTACTTCAAACTATAAATATTAGCAGCCTTAATGAGACCTTGAGCTCTGCCTCCATAGCAGCTGGCTGCACAGTGATCATCTCTACTTGAGTAGAGATGCCTCTCAAGGACAGCCCTCAGGCTGAGAGATCCCTTACCTAACACCAGACATTGGTGGGTTGCCAAGTGACACTCTTCTGCATGCATGTAACATTTAGATATGTATAGTAAGCTCACGCGATAACCTTTGTATCACATATCAACTTTGTGTAGTAAATAGTATTCACCACCAGTCTGTCTGTACTTAGTAAATAATTTACATACCTAAATTTACTGACTAGAACCTAATAAGCTAGTGACTAAATCAGACCTCTATGAGTGTTCTCTGACATCAAAACATCTCATTTTTCCTGTCATTTCATGGAAAAAGAACCTGAATCCAGTCTTCATGGTTTCTGAATTTTCTATTTTTCTTATATAGCGTTTTAATGAAAATTATGCAGTACAAAATACATATTAAGTTCAGACTCTACCTAGCTTTCTTGAATCACTTCTGTCCCATACAGATCAGTCATTGTATTAGTAGCAGATAGTAATATGAATATTGTAAAGCAAGTTCAGATGCTGTTTACTGAAAATGCTGATGGTGTTCTAGAAAATACTTGGCTACAAATACCAGGAATCTTCCTCTAGAGGAAATGACCAGTTTACTTCATAGTTAAAGGTACTTTCATATTATTCTGAAATCTGTCTTCACAGCAGGGAGGGGGAGACACACTGTTACCTGCCTTAATATACAACGATAAACTGAAATGCCACCACAAAAAAACATTCACAGATGCATCAAGCCAATCAGGAGTGTTACAGGAAAGAGAGGAAAAAAATGCAGTGATAAATTAAATTAGTCCTTTGTTCACTGTGTCACATCAGATTCTCTTGAAAAAACTTAAAAAATTAACGTGTCACAAAATTGGTTCTGTTTATCAGTTCAGCAAACTGAAACACCAAAGAAACCAGATAAATAGTGTCATTTTTTTCCCCTCTGATGTGGAAGATAGTTGCAGTAAATCGTATGTTTCATTCATTAATTATTTTCAATAGGGAACAAATAACAAAGAATGAAATATTAAGAAAAAAAAAAAGGGGCTGCAATAAAATGAAGTGAGAAGGAAAAACACTATACATAAGCAATATTACACGGGCATTTGATTTCACTTGCTGACAAAATTTGATTCTGTCTGATCCTACAAATGATCCATATCTAGACCTCCCAAGCGGATTCTCTAACATCTGCAAGACTAGCTTTCTACCTGTCGCTTTCTAAACAAAAAAGAATCAACAAAAAGTGACTATGTTCAATTGCCTTCATGTTGCAAGGGCCAACAACACTGTCTCCAGAGCTCAGTTCTTGACAATTATACATTTTCATTGTATTTACCAGACAACTAAATACAGTAGAGATCCTCACCTGCATCTATCACAAATAGGAAGCTACAGAGCGTGGCAGAGCATGTTTTGTTGCTGCTTTGGAAAAAAAAAAAAAATCAATTAAAAAAAAATAATCAATGCACCTTACACAAGCTCACATGTGTTCCTACCAGAAACATATTTTCTACCTGGGTTTGGAGCTGTTAAAACCTAAAGCAGCTTCGGATTGCTTTTAGGGTACTTTTTTGTATTCTTTACCTCTAATAGTAAATAATACCGTACAGTTATGTTTATTTTTCAAGTGAGTCCCATTAAAAAAAATCATCGCAGAAGGCAGATTTTTCACAGAAAAGCCGTAATGTTACAGTTAAGCTAGCTATACATCGAGGCAGCTATCAGGCAACTGTTGTAGTAACCAAACTGAGAGAGGAAAGTATATTTCTTTTTTCCTATGTCAATAGAAACACAAATAGCAAAAGATGGGTAATTTCTAACAGCTGTGCATATGCTGCAAAACCTTCAGCTTCCTTCCTCATAGCTCTAACTATGCAGCTTCCTCATATGCCTTAAAGACCAGACAACTGTTATCTCCACTGGTTGCATTTATCTGAGCCTTTAACAACTTCAAATCATTCAATATTCAGCAGACAAGGTACCTCTGTTTGCCGCAAGAGTATTAAAAGTGTTATCAGCTTGAATACAAAACACATGCATCTGAACGATCTCAACAGTATAAAACAAAGACTTGTTTTGCCAACAATACAAGACTTCCATTCACCAGCAAAGGGAGCTCGCAAGCAAAACTGTTCTCAATGGCTGCAACAGCAGGTTTGCATGAATTCCTGGGGACAGACTACTTCCCAGGCTGCTTTAAACATATGAAAGCCAATCTGACGTTATGCTTCTTTCAGGTACACAAAGAATGCAACAGGGTACTGCACACGGTGTTCCAAAAGCAGTGTCCTCTTACCATTTCTGGGAGCTTTGCTCCTGTCAAAGATACAAAAAGACACTGGTGCCGGAGACCAGTGGCAACAGAAACTAGGACAAGTCCCAGGAAAGAAACAAACAAGCAAACCCCACACACACATCAACAAAGATATCCCTACCACCTCAATTTCCTCACCCCTCTGCTTAACCAGTGGTCAGTGCCGATGAACTAGTCCAACATAGCCATGACTCCAATAACACAGTTCTGATCTTTTTTGCAACACCAGAGCATTTAATATACAAAGACATTATATTCTTTAAATATGTTATGCATATCTTGAGAGTGACCAAAAAAGGCAGAGTCTATACAATTTATAGTCCAGGAAAAAGGAGATCAAGGAAAAGTCAAACATCTCAAATATGTTTTGAGACAAGAAGTGAAACCAATTTATTTATTTTCCATATTGTTTCTGTAATAAAATTCTAATTATTAATAGCTTTCTTGTTCATTCTGTGGAATCATGAAGCACAAGCTTCTAGCCAAATCCTTCACCAAGCTATGGATGACTCGATTGAGGATGAACAACAAGGAAAGATGGTTTTTCTTTGTATTACACTGCCACTTTCATTAGAGTCGCAGTCACAATACTGCCACTAATTACAAGTCTATGAACTCCACCCCCCCAAGTACTCAAATGAGTTTCCTTCTAAGCAGATGTGCAAAGAATTCACAACAACACTTTGCTGAGCAACAATTATTAAAAAGATAAACTAGATACAGATTACTATGAATGACTTGAGAATTATAATATGTTTCATACATAAATAATACAATCTGTACTTCCTAAAGACTGAGCCAGTGAGATAATGACAGGTCTCAGTGACAATAACATCGATGTGGAGAGCTCCCTTCAATATCTACACATATGACATACTGAACTAATGATACTATACTCATTATAAAAAGAAAGAAAGTACCTTTTGCTCGATGCTAAATGAAGTAAGAGCAAAGAAATCAACTGGAAACTCAAGTGGCATGGTAAGAAAGATACTTTAAATACAATACAAACCCTATGAGCATTCCATACAGACACACAGAGCACTATCTACAACAATTAAAAATAAATCAGAAAACCAAACACTTGCATTATCCCACTGAGAACAGACATGTTCTGTTCCTTAAACAGAATCCTTTCTTCTTTCAAAGGTCAATGGTTATTTTGTTTCTATACCCGTAATTTTAAAACAACAATTTACACGTTTCTCTGGTAGAATTCAGACAAAGGAAGATTATGCAGACACCCCCACACCTTACAATCAAGTAACTCCTTCCAGGACTGTGCTGTCCCCATCTCACTCCCTTGAGGCTGCATACGGCAGCCAGCCACAGAACAGAGAAAACTGTGCTTCCAGTAATCAGCTTGCATGACTGTCTAATCGCTCAGGAATGGGCCCTTCAGCAGAGAAAATTGGATAAAATCCGCTGTTCCTCCAATTATAAGAATTTAAGCCTTCGTACTGTCACAAGAGACCTCTGCAATCTTCTTGGAAGCCAGCTGTAAAACCAAAATGCTGCAATGGTCCTTCCCAGGATCACACGGAGACTGGAAGGGGTATCCCCGACTCCAGTGGGCTCACTTACCTCCCCATTATATTCATTAGAGCAAAGCCACCATCTTTTGTCAGTTATTTTTGTAGAACTCAGTTTTCCCAACCCCTTCAGCTACACAATTTGGACTGATTTTCAATAAAGATATACCAGGACTAGCTTTCCCACTCATGGAAAAATCTAGCATCATCACGTTGTAAGCTGAACCACAGCACTGACAAAATCTTACCCGCAATTGAAAATTCACATTTTTTTAGCAGCTCACATTAAATGGAAAAGATCTTGTGTGCATAGTTTTGACAAGGTTTAAAACAAGGAAATTTAGTCAAGAGTCTTCTACAGGAGATGATAATTTAAATGAATTTAAAAATAAAAATCAAGCAACTGCTGCCAAGTTAAGTCTTGGCTCTAACTTTTTCTGGAAGTGCTTTGTGGGTAGACAGCTGAATGGATCGCTATACAGCTTGTGCTGCTGGCATCTAATTATTTCCGTTTTTCTGTGCTTTGGCTGCATATGATAGTTTTGCTTGCACAAGAAATGTCAGTTCTGTAAAAGGGCACCTGTACTGAACAGTGTTTTAATGTTCATTTTATATCATCTGTGCACGTTTCAGAAAATAGGTCTTTTAGAAAAGCTTCCGCAATTTCAAGTTAGACAAAAACCTGGTCATACACTTTAGGTTCCAGAGTGCGAAGGTTATTTACTAGAGCGCTGTGGCTTTCCAGATGATCAATCTATTTCACCGAAATTCAAATACGGCAAAACAAACTGTTCCAGGTTTGGTCTCCAGTCTGAGGGATATGAGTTCTACAAAAAGTTTTGAAGGAGTACCTGAAGGTGAAGCAAGGAATATAAAGATGGTAATAGCTTCTCTGTACAAACTTAATCCTTGGGGAGAAATGATTGAGTTCACAGATACACAAAACCTTTGTCTGAATGCCAGCTATCCAGAGCTTCTGCTAGGACATGAATAGCAAATATTAAATAATGTGAAATTAAGACAACTTTTCACCTAAAGGAATGATTTAGAATCAACACAGCTTTCTTGATGTCTTCCACCTTGTCACATATGCTATGGAACAGTGGACAAATACACAGATGATGACATCCACCAATAGCTTTCAACTGTCTGTCCGCAGACAAAGGCATAGAGAAGCACCAAACTAAAGCACTCTTAATCTCCTTTTAAAGTGTGTGCATATGAAATATCTAGTTGGCTGAAAGTTATGCAATGTTGAGTACTTCTCAGTAAAATACTGGCCTTATTAGAAACCAGGTGCCGTGTGAAAATGGAGGTGACTAACAAAGTTACATGTATTTACAGCTTTTCTGAATCAAATCATAGAATCATAGAATTGTTGAGGTTGGAAGGGACCTTTAAGATCATCGAGTCCAACCTTTAGCCTACCCTGACAAGAGCCACTTCTAAACCATGTCCCTCAGTGCCCCATCTACCCTTTTTTTAAACACCTCCAGGGATGGTGAATCCACCACCTCCCTGGGCAGCCTATTCCAATGTTTAATAACCCTTTCAGTGAAAAAATGTTTCCTAATATCTAATCTAAACCTCCCCTGACGTAACTTGAACCCGTTTCCCCTCGTCCTATCACTTGTCACCAGGGAGAAGAGGTCAGCCCCCATCTCTCTACAACCTCCTTTCAGGTAGTTGTAGAGAGTGATAAGGTCTCCCCTCAGCCTCCTCTTCTCCAGGCTAAATCTGTCTCTGAAAGTGGAATCTAATATGCATGGCTCAAGAGAGCTCTGGAATTTAATTAGGAAGGCTGGGTTTCAGAATTCTTTTCTTTGTGAAAAGCACTAAACAATCTTGTGACACAGAGAGACAGAGAGAGACAACTCATCATTTGCTCCTTAGATTACAAAAAAAAAAAAAAAATCATCTGTCTCTCCTGAAGATGACAATAGTTCTCTTCAAAGCAATGGAAGACCTAACACATCCTTCTGTCTTACAAAATTTTAGGTGTACTAGAAAAAAAGGACCTTCCTTTGGTGTTCAATGATTTAACTCAAACAGTAGTAGAAAGGGTTAAAAAAACCAAACAAACAAAAAAACCAACCCAAAACCAACTGTGTTCCTTTAAGAATGGCAGAGGAGTCTGACAAGAACCAAACATGGTATTCTGCTTGAGTGTACCATCAATTAAAGGCTGATGTTCAAATATTGTCATTATTTTATCTTGTTCTTTATACACACTGGGGGCGTACCTGCTTTAACTGTAACTGCACAAAACTTTCCATTTTCTGATATAGCTTTTATTTTGTTTCTGTAGGTAGTTGAGTTTTTCTCTGTCTTGTTTCTCTAGTGAAATGAATATGGATTAAGCTACTTAATAGTTCTTGATCACATTTTCTGTCAAACGTACAAGTAAGAAATAACAGGGTTTAGAAATGAAAGACTAGAGCCTTAGAAAGATTCTGTCTGACAAAAGCTTGAAAAGACTAGGATTATTTGTTTTATGGTTAAGATGAACAGAGCAATACAGAATAACATACAACATGAAGAAAATATTATAAAAAGGTTAATATCTTTTTGCGCGTTAGACACAGCTATCAAAGGACAGAGAAAGACAACACATGCAATGCTCATAAGAACATCGTTAGTATTCCTACGTCAGTCTTTGCAGAACACACAATAAATGCCCAGAATGCACTAAATTGCAGAACAGAATTGTGCTTTTACAGCGATACTGACGACATTCCCTACAAGATGTTTCCAGTTGCAATTATTTTTTTTTTCCCCAGAGTAGAAAATCAATCAAGAGCCAGTGTAGGTAGAGACTGCCCTGACTGCAAAATCATGCTTTTATCATTCAAGACAAGACACCTAGAAGGCAGCTGCTGCCAGATACAGGAAAAACGGACTGGATGGTGGACAGATCTAATTAGGCAAAGTAATTAAGATGTGACAAAGTTACTGCTTTGTATCACAATAAATCAACACAGACTGTGTTAGTAGTGTATTTTCACACCTTAAAGAAATTCTCTTGAAGAACTATTCTTTCAAGAGCAGCCACCATACATTATTTAATACCACTGATGCACAATCAGTGCAGCAGCAGTACAGGATGCTTGGCACCTTTCAGCATCAGATCATTGGTACACTTACTGAAGATGCTCAGGAAAGCTACCTTAGGACTGATATTTGTGATTTTCTGAGTACTTCACAGCTGCTAGATAAAGGATTGCTCTTGTGAGCATATCATTAAGGTACACAGACACATCTCCTACAGAAACCACAGGGGAATAATAGGTCTTGACAGCTTTTTTGTCTTTCCTTATCAGACAGCTAATAAAATTCCACAGACTATATGGCTTCCATGTTGAGACCACACAGTGAGGAGCTGTAAGCATTTTTTTTTCCTTTGACTAATGCTTTTACATATCACCTTTTGCACTTTAATAATGCTTAATCTGTTAAGCTTCAACATATTACTATTAGCCAGGTCTATTTTCATAGAATCATAGAATGTGTTGGGTTGGAAGGGCCCTTTAAAGGTCATCTAGTCCAACCCACCTGCAGTAAGCAGGGACATCTTTAACTAGATCAGATTTTCCCTAGACTGCAAGAGGAGCTGTCACTGTTAGATAGGTTTCGTTCTCGTACCCATGGCTTACTGACATTCTGGAAAATACTATAATCCTTAAGGCTAGCCAAGTTAAAAGCAAAATAAACAGGAAGCACACAACATACACAGAAATATTAACACAGATTTCTAATACTGTGCAGACTTATAATCTCCTTTAAACAAATGGATTAGCTGATAGATTTGGAGGCAATTGGAAAAACTCTACAAAAGACACTCAGCACAGCTAATAACATCTTACATGATGCAGAACACCCAAAGCTTGATATGACAATCACAGATACAGTTATTTCCCATATATCTAGACACATGCTGACACATCCGTTATGCGAGAAGTATAATATGAATAACTTCCAGGCTGCTCTTCCCTGAAGGTTTCAAAAATATGTGAATGAGATCATTCATAACTTTTAGAAGAAAAAAAATAAAATTAAGGCTATTAAAGATGTATTGGGGGCTAGGGAGGTGTGTCTGAAAACAGAATTTGAGGAGCCACAATAGTCACCACATTATAAATCCAGACCCACACTTTTAAACACTGGAATTGTTTACCAAATTTTAGAGACCAAATTCCCCAAAAGATGCCTCATGAGTTTTTGAACTATCTTTCCAGCCACCACTCTCTCCAGCAGGCATAATCACTCACATGGGGCTACCCTGTAGCTAAATGTTATGCATTCTGTTTAAACTAAAGAGAAAAACAGTATCTGTAAGAATAGCAAAACCAAGACACTAAAGTATCATAAAGGGAGTATTTCAGGTGCAGGAGAGTTCAAGACTATAAATATTCTGCAATCTTAATTTACCTATATGTACAAAAGTCTCTTCAACAACACTTGATTCATGTGCTAGATACAGTAGTGCAATACTGATGTGGACCAAGACTTCATGTCCAGGGACAAAATTGCTTAAGTTCTGTCATATACAGCAAGTCTTAAACAGAAATGCCTTCCAACTGAAAACATTCTATTATATTCACAGTGTAAATCAGAGGCTGTTCACACTCACAGCTTAACAGCCACTACAGCAAGGGTACAAAGCAAAGTATGAATATCACTGCATCTCAACCACAAGTATGTACGTAGATCATACTCACAAGCCCATGACAAAACTCTAGCCTCTCCCATATTCCAATTGCTAAATTGGACAAACAATTCAGATTTTGCTTAATATACCATTGTTTTATACACCAATACATGAGAAATGTAAACAAGAAACTAAAACTGAGCAACCCATGTGAGCAGTGCTATTCAGCTGAGATCAATCTGCTCCTCCTTAAGACTTATACACCATTCTAATTTGAACGACCTAGGAACAAGCACAGATGCCAACACAGGAACAAAAATAGGAACTGAACCACAGAAGCATAAATCAATTCTAAGCCTAGCCTTAACAGATTCTTCTGTTTAATACATATGCGCATCAGCTGCGATAAAATAAGGAGAAAAAATGATTTGGTGCATAAGTTAGTAGGGTCAGAGAATCTCAATTGTAGGTAGAATTTGTCTGCTCAAGATTTGTAAGAGAAAAAGATAAAAACCAAAGCTTTCTAACTGAATATTTGAAACAAAGTCTCCCACTATAACTGAGGACAAAATTGGCTCTACAGAAAAAAGAGCTGTAGGCGTGATACTCAGCTAATAGAAACTGTGCTTAATGCAGCTACACCAAAAGACATCCACAACTCATCTGGCTCTAGGTGCCATCTAGATCTTACGCCAGTGAAGGCAAACCACAGGTGAGGGGAAGCAGGCTGGTAACTTTATCCTCCAAATAAAGCCCTGCCTGCAGTATTGCTTGGTAAGACACTGGACAACATCATGCCATTGACATTTATAGGAATGGAGGACTCTACTCCTAACTGAATTTCTTTCGTAAATAAACATCCTTTTTAAAAGGACTGCATATTTGTATTCAAAACAAAGCATGACCAGAATTTATGTCTCTCTCAGTGTGTGGAGAATATAAGAACTACAGTTACAAGCGGAACCTGATAGAAAGTAAACATTATAGAATCATAGAACCATAGGGTTGGAAGGGACCTCTGGAGATCATCCCGTCCAACTCCCCTGCCAGAGCAGGGTCACCTAGACCAGGTTACACAGGAACGCGTCCAGGCGGGTTTTGAATGTCTCCAGAGATGGAGACTCCACCACCTCTCTGGGCAGCCTGTGCCAGTGCTCTGCCACCCTCAAAGGAAAGAAGTTCCTCCTCATGTTTAGGTGGAACTTCCTATGCTCAAGTTTGTGTCCATTACCTCTTTTCCTGTTGTGGGGCACCACTGAAAAGAGCCTGGCCCCATCCTCCCGACACCCACCCTTTAAGTATTTATAAGTGTTGATAAGGTCCCCCCTCAGCCGTCTTTTTTCCAGACTGAGGAGACCCAAATCCCTCAGCCTTTCTTCCTAAGAGAGGTGTTCCAGCCCCCTCAGCATCTCGGTAGCTCTCTGCTGCACCCTCTCCAGCAGTTCCCTGTCCTTCTTGAACCGGGGAGCCCAGGACTGGACACAGTACTCCAGGTGCGGCCTCACCAAGGCAGAGTAGAGGAGGAGGACGACCTCCCTTGACCTGCTGGCCACACTCTTCTTGATGCATCCCAGGATGCCATTGGCCTTCTTGGCCACAAGGGCACATTGCTGGCTCACGGTCGTCCTGTTGTCCACCAGGACTCCCAGGTCTCTTTCCACCAAGCTGCTCTCCAGCAGGTCAGCCCCCAACTTGTCCTGGTACATTGGGTTATTCCTCCCCAGGGGCACCACCCTACACTTGCCCTTCCCTCATCTATCCGTTCAGTCATGCCATCATAGAAGGCTATCAGATTAGTCAGACATGATTTCCCCTTAGTGAATCCATGTTGAGTACTTCTGATAGCAATTATATTTACAACAATTCTGCCTTCAATCATGCACTGTAACATGCAATGCAGCTGCACAGCTATAAATACCCAGAGTAACCAAAGATAATTTAAACTCTGGAGTAAAGTGTACATACTTATGTCCAAACAAACTTATCCCTAAAATCAGTACTGACTCATAAGTGACGGTATTGGAGTTCTGTTGAGAAGCATTTTCTTCTCTTGTGGGAAAAACACTAAGCCTTGTTTATTCTTGTTTCAATTGTACTTCCTCAAAAGCATGTTTCAAACATTGTCTGTATCAAACAATAAAGTGTAAACTTTATACCACTAATACACAATTAAAAGTGTATTTTAATGTGGTTTAATTTAATCTGTTGAAGAAAAAGCCAAAACCAAATGACAATGACCACAGCAAGCAAAAAATTCTGTCCAATCATAGAGCTCCAAAATAGTACAAGCTAGCAACTGTTTGTGTAAAGAACAATGTATCTTTCCTGTGTGTAAGCTCATTAAAAAATGCGCTCAGGAGGACTGTTTCTGAATCAGAACTAACATGCAAAGTGATCTTGTTATCAGCCAGTATCTCCTGGGACATCCTAATCCTTTACTTCATCAGAACAGAGATAATGAGCTTCAATTACAGCAATAAACAATTTTAAAAAAGAAAAGAAAAAGGTTAATGACAGGGTAAATATAGTGAGTGATCTGCAGTTTTTGTTGGAATAATTCTGGGGTAAGATCATCTACCTGATGATGCATACAATACTTTGCATCACTGAAGTCCCACTTGAGTTTTACTTTTAATCACCTGCACTGTTTCCCCTACTCTTCCTAAAATTGCTGCAAACTGGAAAAACCAAACTCGCAAAGACGGTATGAGAAATGTGGTATCTTATATATGCATGAAAGCATGGATTTAGTCAGTTCTGTCATTTAAGTTAAAAAACAACAAAAACTCTACGAGAACATGACTCACTCTGATTCTGAAAAAAACTATTACTATTTTAAATATAAGTGATAAATGAGATAGGATGTGTGGGAACGGTTCAAAGCTGTGCCAGAGGAGGTTCGGACTCGACATTAGGAAGCATTTCTTTACCGAGAGGGTGGTCAAACATTCAAACAGATTTCCTAGAGAGGTGGTCGATGCCCCAAGCCTGTCAGTATTTAAGAGGCATTTGGACAATGCACGTAATAACATGCTTTAACTTGGTCAGCCATGAATTGGTCAGGCAGTTTGACTAGATGACTGTTGGAGGTCCCTTCCAACTGAACTAGTCTATTCTACTGTGCTTTTGGGGAATAAAGTAACAATACTTCAAATCTCCTTGTAAGAAGAGAACCACACAGTGGTCAACAGTTGCCTTCTGAAGTTTCCTCTTGCTATCCATGTTTTACATTCTGTGTTTACATCCTTTTTCACAATTCAAGCAGTCTATTTTACTAATTGCAGTACCTGAAGACCACTACCAGAATCACTTCTTCATACTGCCAGTATGGGGAACATACAAATATAATAGAATAAAAGCAATTCTCAACTAGTACATAGATATTCCACTACTGTTTTTAAATACAGGATAATTGCTATCTTTGCAACCATTTAACGGATATGAATCAGGACTTCACACCTCAAGTCACTGTTTCTGGAAGTTGACAGCCACTGTTACTTTCAATTATACTGCCTACCCATACACCCCAGCGTGACAGAGGTATCTCAATTTTATTAAATCTTTTCTCTTCTAGGCATTCATCAGTAACAAAAACTTTTCAATCTCTCATTGCCGAGTCCAGCTTTCAGCACACATCTGCCACAATTTCTGGACGTATTAGGCAAGTAAAGAGACCATTTCCTGAGAAAGGAAAAAGAAAAATCTTCTACTGTTGTTGTACACCAGCTCTAAACGTTAACCCAAACCACTGTGATGGTGCTTCTGTTATCCCCTCCCTAGCCCTCCCAGATGCAATTGCTTCCCCCTTCTTATGAACATGTAAATTAACTGATAGATCCATTATCTCTGGTCTTCTTGCTGTTTTTTAAAGCACATAACTTTTGAGTGCAAGAAATAACAATTTTCTGCAGAGAGACACCCCTTTCACATGCACAAATCAGGAGTGAATTACTCAGTTCTCTCCACACATTCTGGTCTGTCCATTTCATAAAATACCACAGGAAAGTATGTGCATGTTCTCTGAAATATCAGACAGAAACAGCAGAATTTTATCTATGCTCAAGTAATGTCACTCCTATTAGAACTTTTCCTGAAACGTAACGCTCAGCGCTCTCCGTCTACACTAGACGTTTTCCCCTCTTAAGTACACTTCCCTCTGAATTAAGCTGTATTTCTTTTCCCTCTTCAAGGACAATTTTTCCCTCATTTTCATTTATTTGTTAGCATTAAAAGTCTGCTGCTTTTAAAATGCATCTCTGCTAAAATTCTAACATAGTACTGAAGTTTAAATGATAGAATTTATAAGCAATTTCCTGCCAAAGATTTATATCAAGTGTTCTCCCTCGCCTCTTACGCAATACCATAAACTTAACACTAATCAAAGAAAACAGCAAGGAAAAGCAGTTTCAAGTTAGAACAGTGATCTCGCTGTCTCTCTAAGACATCAAAGCACATGATGCAGCTGTTCATAATGGGCAAGCGCTCAAGAGAACATCTGAGCTTATGCCTGAATTTGATTAATTGGAAGTGACATCACGATTTATAATACAATTTTCTAATTCTAAAGTAGTAATCTAGAATGATTAGACAAAGCTCATGTAGTACCTGCTTAGCTTTTAATGAGAAATGACTGCATTGTCACCTTTCCCATTTTCTGCTTTTTCCATGCAAAAGAGGAAGAAATATAGGAAAGAAGAAAAAAGGAAATGTGACCTCATGATAGAAATTGGAAAGAGCAAGTCAGAGCTTCAAAGGTTAAAATTAACACTCAAATGATGAAAATACACTATAAACAAGAATGGCAGAGTACAAGTGGTTGATACTGAAACCTTCCATTAAAATGGAAATGCATTGTAAATGCATGAAAACATGACTTTTCTACTTCATCTATAGTTAACGTTCATGCTATGCCGTTTTTTTTTTTTTTTAATTGAAGGATAAACCAAACCCAAACAAACATTAACCTGTGTTGCCTTCGGAGCTGTAAATTGAAATCTCAAAATCAAACACATTTCTGATGTAATTCCACATACCCAGGAATCAGGAGACTCTTGATTCATGGTACTCTCTCCTCCATAACTACATGATCGTGTGGGTAGTAATTTCATCCTTTGAGCTGCTCCAAATGGACTGCTCTGCCAAGTTGTACATTTAAGAAAGAATTAACATCACCTAACACAGCAGTTTAAACTATGAGTTGAGGGTCCCCAGACCTCCCAGACAGTGGAATGGGACAGGTGTCCTCACAGAGCATTCAGAGTACTTAGGTTAAGTAACCATCTGTGTGATTCCACACTTTAAATTGCCTTCTGAAGGCTTTTACCACTCTTTCCTGATTCTGCAGTAGAAATAAACACCACCTGACATAGACAGAGTAACTAGCTTCAATCATAAACACTCACTGTTGTTTCCATACAATCTATATATTTTGTGGCCTTTAGGGACTTCTGTAATGTCTGATCACAGTCTGAAGATTGTAAGGCAGATGCCCAGAGGACACTTACTTGCCACAAGGAACAAATTCATAATGCACAAATACTCTTATCTACATCTATAGCAGACTGTACTGTTACATCAGTGATGTTAAACTTAGTGTCAGAAAAAAAAAACCCAAAACAAACCAGTAAACTTTCCTCTTATCGCACAAGTAAAATACAATGATGAAAGTAACGCAAGAATCAAGTCTAATTAATCTAAAAAATCAAGCCACTTTGAAAAAAGCCACAAACAAGTAAAACCAAATCATAGTACAGTACACAAATGTGCCATTACTGTAAACGGGCACACATATGTTGCCTACTGATTCATGTGCCATTTATTCAGCTCTTCTGGTTTTTTTTTAAATAGTAGGCATTTTTAGCCTTTAACAACTCCTCTTTCTTCATGAGATAAATATCTCCAGTATAGAGTTCCTTGCTACTGCCCTGTGTTACATTAAAAAAAAAAAAGCAAATTGTACTAAAAAAATTATGCATAACTCACAGAACTCATTGTATTTCTTGGTCATTCTTATCCTATTCATACATTTTCAATCTATTTAGCACATTCAGGTTGCATTGTTTGGGGACTTTTTATACATGCTACCCATCTCAACAGCAGGACTCAGCTAACACCATACAAGTTTGCTTCCAATAACCAGGACAGACTTAACCGTACTGGTTTTTTAAGCATGCATAAAAAAGGGGGAAGGACATATGCAAAGCCTGCTTCCAAAATTCTTCTCTTTGCATATTTATCAGCATAGTATTTTCCATCTGTTTTCAAAGAATGCCAGATAATAAATTACTATTCCGCCTTCTGTTCTGGAAAACAGACCTTGTACTCATCATCCCCTGTCCCGCCCCCACACCACTACCCACCTCCGTCATCAGTCCTGATTGATTATCCCAACAAAACAAACCAAACAGACCTAGATATGCTTCAGTAAATTTCCCCTTTTTAGGCCGATTTACAATTAGATTTGTGATATGTCCATAGAACAGCAGGCATCCGGTCCCCATCAGCCTCAAAGGACAGACAGAGACTATTCCCAAGTACTTGACATGATAAAGTTATTAACAATGCATTTATACCGTCATATGTAGAATGGTAATATCAAAACTTCAAATTGATAAATAACATGCAGCAAACAAGATCCAGAAAGTGTGAAGAAGAGGCAAAAAATGTCAGTGGAAAAAAGTCACTTGGAAATATACTGATTATAAACCAGAACAGTAATATATTTTCACAAACCTGTAAAATCTTTATTTGGTAATTTATTCCCGAATAAGATCACAGCATGCTATGCCTGGTGAAAAATAACTATAATTATGTATTAGGAGCCAGACTAACAATTGAATCTACAGTTTAAGAGGAAAAAAAACCACACCAAAGAAACAACAAACCCTAAAGCAGACAAAGAATATCAGCACATAAATCAAACTGTTTCACGGTACTTAAAACATAAATGCCTGAAGGCAGATGCCAACTTAACAAAAATGTATTTCAGTTCCCTCATGTGCATCACTATAGTGTCTTGTCTGATTAAGCCACTGTCCGTGCAAACATCTCAATACAAGTTTTGAAGAGTTACAACCTCATCATTTGTGTTTTAACCTGTCCTTGCCCTGTCTCATTAATAACTTCAAGCAAAGAGCTGGCTGTCACTGGAATAAGATTTGAGATCCTGGAAACTGGTTTCAGGTGTGAAACTCATTTTTCTGTACTATGGAAAACCCCCACACCAGACAGGAGGAGGCAAAGCCACCAGCTGTTGGAAAAGTGCATTGACCTATCCCAACAGCACAGCAAGCCCCTGGGGAAATGAACACTTCAGCGGGTACACACAGCTCCAAATAAAAAGTACAACTGAAGGATTAGAAGCCTGACAGTATAAAGCATTCAACACCTACAATACTGATAAATGGCTTAAGATTTACTATGAGATTTTTTACTTCTGAGATTCCAGGTTCTCCTGAAAGACTTCATCCCTTCAAATACAGGCCAAACAGAAAACGGACACTGTCAATGGCAAAACGGGGAGCCTGTTTTCTTTGAAGACCACTTACTTGCACATCACTTGGCAGGAAGACAGAGGAAATACATAGCCTTTACTTGATGGAAGGATGGAGATTGGAGATCTTTTGATCTCTTGAGTTCAGACAAAAATCCTAAGAGAAGCTCTGTTTCTCTTGTGCAGCACCAGATTAAATCACCCATCAGTTCTGGATTCAAAATCAATAGAGGCAAAACTGCAACACTGCTTATAGCTCACCATCAACTTGATGGAAAACAAGATCAGATGAAGAAAATAAGGTACTGTTTGGTAGAACAAAGCCTTATTAAAAATTTATTCTCATAGAGCATCCTGAAAATCTCTCTTACTGGCTTGAAACCAAGGTCTGTGTGAGACTCATGCTTTTACAACGCCATCAAAGGCAGTATTTGCTGGCACAGACAATGCAGAAAATAGCCAGGAGAGATTAAGTTACTGCATGCTCTCCTCAAGCACTACCTCTGCAGAGCTAACTAGCTAATTTTCTACCCTCCCACAACTGTAATCAGCAGAACACCTACAGCTTTTGCAGGCAAAGTTCTCTGATACACAGCTATACAGTCTACCAACTGCAAAGGGAAATTTCTTCCCAGCAAGCCAAAAATGGTCAAGTGTTAACTGAGGCAAAGACTACTCCAAATGTCCTTCTCAGAATAATGTTTTCAAGCATAGCAAGGGAACATACCAGTCTAGCTCCTCTGATTAGGCTGTCATCTTTATACACTGCACATAGAGCTTGGCTCAGCATGATACAGGGGATCTTTGTTGAAAACTCTTTGTGTATCAACTTTACAAACGTAACTGTCACAGCCATTTCTACCCCTAGTGCTGAAATAAAATATGCTCCAGTCATATCCAATGCCCTTCAGCACTATCACATTGAAATAATTTTGATGCTAACCAAAGCTAGTATTTGCATGATCACAATTCGCCAGAAATACTTTTTCCTTCTCCTTATCAGAACAAGCTTATGAATGCTGAGATGTTTTAAGACACAACTATGGAAAACCCAGCTGTCCATCAAACACTGCCTGCGCCAATCCATCAGACCAGTTTCTTGACTTTAACATCAGCAGAGGACGTTTAAGCAAGGAGGAGCCAAAAATCTAGGCAAGTATTTCTTCTGATAGATCTTCCCAGTTCTAAGTATTTAAAAGATATGCCTATGACTTGCCTATCCCATCCAAATTATCAGTTCATTACTCCACTTCAAAAGCACAGGGTCATGAAGGAAACCATATATGTATACACAAGATAAATAGGTAAGTACTACCGATCTTCGTCATCTTATTTATGCTTCCTATTCAAAAAGTAAAAGTCTCCCACAATAATTCACAAACTGTATTTGGTGTTTTTTTTCCAGAGAAAGCACCTTTATGAACAGAACAATAAGTTAGTGCCACCTAGTGGAGTTCAAAATGTTAACTTGGACCAGAGCTTTCAAATCACACCTGCCTTTTACTGCACTGTCTTTAATTTATGACCTCTGTAAACATCTAAATGAAATGAAAACAGAAACAATGATAGATCTTCTCTGTAGCACACACATCTGATCAAATAAATCAGTATAACATGCACTTAAGTCTTCTTCAACTTCCAGAAATCTGCAGAAGCAACAAGTGAAGACTAATGTATGTCTTCAACATCAGCAGAAACTCATCTTTAGAGCTATTCATCATGCAGCCGATAGCTCTGCAGTTATAATAAATATGGGCCAAAAATTAACAGAAACGTTCAGTATAACGGAAAAAAAATTGCATCAATTTATAACTATTTTTTCCAGCAGTACTGAAAATAAGAATGCGTAGGGAGGTTTTAGCATAGTGGTATCATCGCACCTTATTAAAAAAATAAATATTACTCTAACTGTGTGATTATGTATTCCTCTGTTTCAGCCCCTTTGCAAGGGTGCCAAGATCATTCATCTGCTATATGAAAGTAAAAACTATTACCATTAATCCACGCATCTGTGAGTTAATTCAAGCAACATTTACATGAGCTTCCCTACCTCTGTTAAAATTTAGGATTGTTGCACCCAGTAGACTGAGAATGCTAAATCCAACTGTAACACTGCAATCTCTTTTAGCACTTACGTTCAGAATCGGTTTGAAACATGCATAAAAAAATATCATTATCCCACGTTCATAATGCATGAGGAAATGCAAGGTGACCAGCCTCACCCAGTATTCCTCACACAGGACATGAAAGAAATTCAATGCAGAAGAAAACCCCAAACCATTTTAGATCTTTTGCCTCACTTTTCTTAACAATTGACTCTTAAAAACCAAATACTTCTCAAACCATTATACAATTTCGAGGCTAGCTGCACGAAAAAATCTCATAATATGCAAATGTCATGTCCCAAATGAGGAAAAAGTAAATCAGATGATGTAATGTACTCTTCCAGTGTCTAATATGATACATAAAGCAGCACCATAACCAAAGCTACCCCCATTTCACTGGTCTTGCTTCCGATTCTTGTAATTGTAAGCAAGACAGCAATCTGGTATTAGATATGGTGTCCACAGTATCTTGTAATCATCTCAAGACCAGATCTCACCTATAAAAATGGAAGGCAATTACAATGGCATTTGTCTAGCAACCAAAGATGAAAGGGCTTTTCTGTCTCAGGACTAACAAACCAAACACAGTCCAAACAAAACGGGAGCACATACCACAATTTAAATCAAAAGATCATCATTTGCGGTAATGAAATTCCAAGCTTTTAGATAAGCACTAAATAGGATTATTTCACTTCCATTGTTAGAATACCATTTCTGGTGTTTATGCGATTATAAGCAGGACTACACCTCAAGCCATAATGCAATGTTAACACACCACCATGTAACAAAAATAGGAGCTATGGATGAATTGGTTGGCACTAGAATTGAACAGCAAGATAAAAAATTATTTACAGAGAAATGCAAGAATAACAGTAATTTCCTTGAGAAGAACCCATGTAACCAACCACCCATTCCTTTTTATTGGTGTAAGCTATGCATTCTTTTCTCGCATCCCCACATTTTATTCATTTTGCAAAGGTACAGAGGACTACAAACACAGAGCAGAAGTATGTACTTCAAGGCAGTAAGTACAGTGCAGTTACATGTGAAATAGTAAGATATGGTCAACATGATGAAAGATATTACACCATCCCAAAGTCACAAAAGGAGGCTAATTCTTCTTAACGCTTCCACTTATTTAAGGAGTGAATGATGCATCCTGCATATAACAAAGATTACATTTTCCTTCTGAAACACTTGTTCTATGGGCTACCATTTTAGCAAAATACACATTGATTTTACAATTATGTCCAACATTCAGATGTTCCAATAAGAATACTGATGCCCAAAGAGCTTACATTTACAATGCTATCATTTAGCTCAAATGTGGGAATCTTTTTTAATTTACATCAAATATGTAAATGCAGATACTTTAAAACGCTTCCGGATCTGATGCAATGTCAGGCAGAGATATTTTTAGTTCTAATCCATTTAAAGTGCTAAATTCCAAGGGAATCAACAGCATTGCTTTCACTCACCACTTCAACTAAATTCTTCTGGTCCCGCTGCTCACTGCAATCTTCAAGAAAAAGGAGACAAGATAAAACTATTCCCTGATAAGAAAATGTCTTTAACCTGTATTTTTAAATACTTGCAGGTGCTTATGTATGTCCCAATAAATAATAAATCACAACTGCATTTGCACACAAAAGACATTGCAGAAATACATAAATAATGCAGTGAACACACCAAATAAGTTAGTGTGGGATTTGCTATTTTTATCCCAAATCTTACTTGTATGTACCAATTTAGGTTCATGAGAAACAGCTACCAGGAATACACAAAAACTTCTGAATATGGCACTAATCATTTTCTGACTAGCCCTGACATAGTGACTGCAGCTAGCTACAAAGCCACAAGAAAACAAAATTTAGTGTTCGTGGATGACTGCAACAAAAAGAGTCAATGACTTGGTATACATTTGGTTTGTGATTTCATTTAAATCTAGATCCATTCTCATAAAACAAGTATTCTCCATATACAGACAGCTTCTTTCAACAAAAACAAGTTTTGAAATCAGAATACACTAGGACTTTCATCTATAGATAACTGGCATATTCAGTCATTTCTCTGGGGATTAACATTTTCAAAAGGTAGACAGTAACTAAAACAGAGTCGGGTTATCAGTAACTTAAGTACATATTAAGAAGAAAGTGACTGCTTTCATTTATTGCTATTAGGAGAACAGTACAGCATTTATAGTTTTCTCATTTACCACAAGTTATTATTTTAGCAATAAAATGATGCAAATGCAAGACCAACAAGCTTGTGTCTAACAAGTTTATGTCTACTATTGTTCTATAAGTGAACATAAACAATTTCTATTGATAAAAAGAGAAATATTTGAAGTGTGTTTGCCCTGCAACTATGCACAGCCTACAGGAAAAATACAAGGTAAACTACTTCAGATATGGTTTCAACAGCTTTTGCTCCAAGTACAAAGGTCATCTTTTTAACCTGAATACTTAATGTCTGTTTAGCAAAATAATGGAAACATAACTGCTTCAGAAAATATGTATTTTTAAAAAGATTACAATTAAAACTTTTCAGTACATTGCAAGTTATCGTCTGGCAGAAAGACTGAGTAAAAGAATGAATCAGACAGGTATGAGTTTGTTTAATGAATTACTCGATGATCAGATTTGCTGGTGATAAATGAAGAGTAAGATTTTTGTTCTTACAACAGAACAGAACGTAAGCATGAAATACTATGAAATGCTGACAAAGTGTTTTAAATACTAACAGTACTACTGTTTAAAAGAAATGAGAGCATCTAGCAAGGAAAAGATGACTGTATACCTAACTTTTCTGTATTTTTTTCCTAAACACCCATAGCAAACCATTACTGGAAACAGCAGGTCAAATGAATTTTAGTGTGAGCAGTAAGGCAGGACCTATGCAGAAGAAATGCTTCCTCATAAGGCTACTTTTTTCCTCTTTAAATTAAATCCCGATTTTTTTCCAGCAGGTTTAAGAAGGATTACCACAACTCACTTCAACGCACAGGAATGCCCAGTTATCTGAAAAGCATGGTCTTTGGTCGGTCTGCAGATTTACATTCATCTTGACTCAAGTAATCACTCAGAACCTTCTGCAGTAACGACGTTGACAGGGTGCCCACTTGACATGGTCCCTCAGTACAGTAACTCAGAACAGGTGAGACAGGTTCCTTCCTGGCTATTATGTGAGACTACCACTGATGTGGATAACAGCTTTCAACACATGCCTAAGTATAGGATTTAGCTCCTAATGACTGATGCTATGCAAAAGCAAACTGAACAAGAGCACAACCATAAAAACACACTTCTTTGCTGGGAATAAAAGCATCCTACCACAGAAATACCCATTTTCAAGTACCTAGACAAAATAAATTTTTTCTATTAAATAGAAACATTTTGCAGTATAGCCTTAATCTAGAGCTAACATTCATGCTAGCCTGAAGCAGAAAATTAAAGTCTTCTAGATACAAACACAAGCATTCACCGCAGCACTTCATTCTTTGCATTATTTTTGTCTGTAAAGCACAAACTACTCTCAATGTGCTTGTATAAATGAAACATTTTATGAAACGTTCTTTTTACAGAGAAACGGAGAAAAATCATAGAGCTGACTGGCCAAAGCCCATCCAAAAAAAAAAAAAACAAAAACCCCCCAAAAAACAATGGCAAAGCTAGGAAGTGAATCCATATTAAATTAAATCTCTACTCCATATGCCATTCTTCTTCTTAGAGGCCAATGAGTTCTCTTAAGCAAAACTCAGCTTAAACACCAAGGCTGAAAAAATTCTGCAGCCAATCAGCTTTTAAACTGTAGATAAAAAAATCCCTACAATAATAAACAAGCAGTCGTTACAAAACGATAAATAACATCCTTTCTTTTTCTTGTAGACATAGCCAGCTGCAGAGAGAAAAAAGCTGCAACAGAAAAAAAGCTAGCGAGCTGAACACAGCTAGAGAAGCTTTACAGACGTGAAACAAGTGTATACCTACCCACAGTTCAATCACGATAGAAGGGACAGAGAAATGACCACACAGAATTCCACTAATGACAACAGGGAGAATAGCTAAATAGCATTCATACCTCTTCATAGTATTCATTAAGATTTTCATTTATGCCGTCTTTCTTGGTATCTGTTAGTCTTGCAGACTAGGTGTCCATAATAAATACACGTATGCATATTATTTTCTTAATAGTATTCCAGTACCCCGGGATTTTTTTCTAACAAATACCAACCACTAGGGCGTATATAATAAATGCTTAATGCCTTCAAGTTGCATCCCACAGATCACAAAAAGATTAACTCCAAAAGGATTTGGGGGACTATAGAGTAATTCTGTATGCCTGTTCACAACCCCTAAAATCATGTTATACTTCTAAGGGATTATCTTCTGAAAACACCACAACTGAAATATGGTTACAGTATAGTCTGTTCTGAACTTTGCAGGCTTATAATAATTTAATAAGTTACTTGGACAAGCTGCTGTTGATTATATTTTTCTAAAATGGTATAAACAAGTGTCTGATGACTGTTTCAGTATTAACATATTCAAAAACACAAAATTAAGTTCTTGAAAAATTATAATTACCCAATACTGTGAGCATGCATTTTGCATGCTAGATCCTGAACTGCACAAAATGAATGTTTTAAGCACATTGATAAGTGTTATTTATACCCACAGCAAGAGAGAAAATTTTAAAAAGGGTTACTTAATAAGGCTTTCAAAGTACGCACAGGAGCACACTGTGTAAGTGCATTGTTTTAGCATAACAATGCCACAGCTTGCACAACAATTCAATGACTAAATATTAAGGCAGCTATCATTAAAATGCATCACAGATGGAAATATAACATCAACATTAGTTGTGTATATTATCTGCTACTACACTCAACCTCTAAATACTGGAAGCGCAATGTGCTTTACATAAACATATGAAGAAAATAAATGTGCAAAGTAACAGAAAGTGTATTGCATAGATGGTTTGGGTTTGTTTTTTCTTCCCTTCTGACTGAAGATGCGGTCATTGCGCCAATGACATACAGGCAAAGCTTTGATGCGTTATGAAAATCTTTCCATTTCAACCCTAGAATATACGCACTTGCATACATACATTATAAACCAAACTGTTCTCACTGAAATACAAAAAAATGTTAAAGTCTATCAGAAAAACGCTCTTCCTGTTTTCTTGCATTAATAGCGTTACCAAATTTACAAAAAAATTCCTCATATTCACAACAAAACTCTGTTAAGATATCATTTTGTATTACAGACGGCAACAGTAAAAACAGCAAAAGCTCCGTTCCTGTGATTCATTTCTGGAAAGACTTTTTCCAGTTACAATCAACATTAGCCCAGCCAGAACGTCAACACTCAAGACTTTTCTGCTGTCTTGAGTTCACAAGACTACTGTTTCTAAAACTCCTACTGATTTAGGTTATGTCACTCAGAACCTTGTGAATTTCACATTAAAAGGAAGCTCTAACAGAAAAAACTACATTATTTCGGTGTAAGAATATATGCCCAAGTAGTTGCTAATGCAAGGGTAAAAAAAAGAAATAAGATACCAAGGACTTCAGCAAATAGTAGAGCTCTCAATATTATTGATTAAACACAAACATGATAACATCTTTGGATTTGGGAACTACGGTGATTATATTTGTTGTCTGAGCTGCAGTTTCTCCCTCCAACAGATGTCTTTATTTCTCCATTGACTTCAGCAGAAACAATGTCACCAAGAAATAGATTAGGTTTCTTGGTGATTACATTAGTAAGTGATAGCTCTCAAACATCTTTACCATTCCCTAAAGTCTGTGTTTCAAAAGCTCAGAACAAAAAGTTTTGAGGTTTTGTTAAGACTGTCAGACACCTTCCCTGCTTATACAAAGATGTCTAACCTAGAAGTAACAGAAAAGCTCACCTCTCCTGGATTTACAGCCAGTACAGAAAGACTAGAAAGGTAGCAAGACTCATGTCACCCCACATTGCTCCAAAGTAACAGCTGAAATACTGCAAACCACGTTACCAGAGGAGTGATGGAGGCCTAGGAAATCTTGTAATTCCAAAACTTAACACAACCTGAAAATTTTCCTAATCTTTATGTCTTCCACATGTTTTCCAAAGGTATCAAAGCCTACAGTTTTGGCCACTGCATTCATAAAAGGAAAATACTAAACATTTCACCAATATTTTATTTTAAATCCTAATTGCCCAATAATCCACAGAGTATTTGTACACTTAATTGGAAGTATCTTGCATCCTGTAGATTACATCATACAATGATGAGTCACTCCCCTCTTAACCCTAGCTCCAGTGTTCAGACTCCTTACAAGCCAGGGCTGCTCCACATGAAATGCAGTGACCAAATGGGACTGTTCTTCCACAAAACACTGCGCTAATTCTGCTGCATTCAGTCCTTCCACTTGAATAGAATAAAAACCCTTTTGAGAACAACAATTCCAATTCCCTCCCACCCCCCCCCTTTTTTTTTTTTCTCAGGCACACTATGGGACTCCTCAGTGCATGCACAATGCAAATAAGGCAAACTTCCTTTGAAAGAGTGATTAATATGCAAAGACAGCCTGCTTTTTAGTGGGATGTGAAGAACCACCAACAAGCATTTCCAAATTCTGAGGTTTCTTCAATTATTTCCAGTGTTTATTTTAAACATAAGATTATGCAATAATACCACACATTAAGACCAATTTGCCAATATTGTGTAAACAACACCAAATTGGCTGTTCATCCTTTGTATCATATTTAAATGCAGCCTTGAATATCCTAGATATGAAAGCACTGAAAAAAATAGGATTTAAATTTTTGAATCTTTAATGTATATCAATCTTAATGTTAAAAAGACTGCATTTAAAACCCACTGTAAATAACTGCACTTTTTTTTTTAAGAAATGTTTAGGTTTTTTTAAATAATCTGTAATATTGTCAACTTTCTTGTTTTAATTCCAATGACAATTAACTAATTTCTGTGTGAATATATTGCAGTTCCAGTAACATTTAAAGTATTCTTTAATGTAGTTGCTTTTGAGACAGGAGCTACAATACATGAAACATCCAAAAAAGCCCACTCAGATTTGGAGACATCGATTTTCTATTTCTCTTGTATAAAATTTTCATCACTGTTTTTCATCATTTATCACCGGGTCAACTACACTTCCTATATACAACTCAGACAGGACTCTCCTATGGAAAGGACTTTCAAGTGCCAATATACCATACTCTGCCCAAAATGAGCTCAAAATGTAGTCCAAGTATGTTAACTGACTCATTTCTTATTCTAACCCTTTATTTCACACACTTCCCAACGTTTTCACACAGGTTTAAACACGCCCTTTCACATCTCTGGAAAGGCATTTCAGGTTAACCAACGTGGTAAATTATTATTAAATGTAAACCAGTAACCAATAATTACCATTCTAGTTTATCTTAAAGATTTCAAGGTTGATACATATCACTAATATCAGCTAAAAAAAAGAAAGAGTAAATATTTAAATAAGCATCTATTATAACTATTTTCATAGCAGTAGGTTTACTAAAATCACAGAACTATCAAGGTTGGAAAGGACCTCTCGAGATCATCTAGTCCAACAGGGAGAAGCAGCTACAGCAGCTTACCCAGGAGTCTGTCCACATGAGTTTTGAATGCCTCCAGGGAGGCAATTCAACCTCTCTGGGCAACCTGATCCAGGATTCAACTACCACCCTGACAACAACAACAACAAAAAAAAAAGGGGGGGAGTTGTTCCATTTTCTTACGTTGGACAGGATTTCCTCTATGCCAACTTGTGCCCATTGTCTCTTGTCCTGTCACCGGCCATCGCTTAGGAAGACCTGGTTTCCTTCTCCATTCCCTCACATCAGGTATTTATCCACATTGATTAATATCCCTTCAAGTCTTCTCTTTCCCAGGCTAAACAGTCTCAGCCTTTCTCAGACTCTCCTCATACAAAACATGTTCCAGGTCCCTTCAACATCTTGTGGCACTTCAGTGGGATCACTCCAGTAAGTCCATATCTTTTTTGTACTGGAGAGCCCAGAATTGGACACGGCACTCCAAATGCGGCCTCATCAGTGCTGAGTAGATGGATTTTAAGAAAATTAACTTGTCTTGTGTAATTTTAAAATCAATAACAAACCATGAAAAGTACCTGTCCTGATTTACAGAGACCCAAATGTTGTAACAGTCTTAAAACCTTATCTATAAAGAAAAAAAAATATTTTTGTTCAAGACATTATGAGACTGACAATTCTGGAACACTTAAAACAGTCAAGAGTTTCTTTATATACATTCTGTCCTGGCAAAAAATAACCTGGTAAGGTGATGGATATTTGTTTTAACTCAGAATAAATCAAAAAGTCTCTCCATTCTAAGAAATTAACCATTTCGATGGATTTTCAAATTACTTTCCACATCATTCTACCAAGTTTGTACTAAATCAGGCAACTCCCAGTTTCCACAACACCCTGCAGATCTCCGTATCTGTCTTGTCTTCTGATCTAGGATGCAAATAGCTAAAGGATCAAGTATGACATGTATCACATTACTGTCTCTAGCCTGAACTTAATTTTCTTTGCATCGGATGTACAGATATAGGGCTTCATCCCTGCCATTACAAATTGCTAGCAGAATAGAAATGGATCAGTTTCTGACATTCCCTGGGTTTGGGTCCCTCTGTAACCTGGCTTTATGCCAACTGATACCAAGTTTACTGCTGACTTCTGCAGACAGTCAGAGCCTTACAGACCTTTAGTACCTTAGTTATCTGGACAGGGAAGAGACAGAACCTGCACTGAAGAAAAACTGAACAATTACAGACCTGAGCTGAAAATCTCTCTCCCTTATTTTTAAATCTGAGGTCTAATTTTGAACATACGGTAGAAAGTTGAGACATTATTCTTCAGGTGCAACCATTTTATTTTCTTCAAACATGGCTCCCTTGTTTCTGCTACAAATACGCAGGCCTAAATGATTACCAGATATCCATATTAATTATTCACTTTTTAAGTGTGATGGTTTAAGAATTTGGATAACTCATCCAGCTATTAAGTACAGTACTATGTGAATCTATCCCACAGCTAAGGCTTCTTCAGAGAGGGACTCTGGTATCTTAAAGCAATTTGCACTTACTTAGCAGGATAAACTTTCCATTATTAGCTATTCCCCAAAAAACAGCTTTTCCATCAGCAGCTACCTAAAGATATGAAGTTATAAGGACTAAGGCAACTGATGTTCTACATTTGTCCAAACAATAGTTTTGCAAAAGTACCTGTAGTACGTATCTTGCTTGTGATAAAACAAAAGCAGATGCCAAAGCCCATAACGAGGTCCAAAAAATGCTGTAATGGAAGCTCTCAGGTAGCCTTGGTCATTTTCAAATACATCATCATCTACCCTGTAGAACCTCAACATGTTTTGGTACAAGCTTTTCTTTCATTTATTTATCCTTGGAAGTTCTAGAAGCTGCAGGTATGATTCACTGTATGGATAGCAATTATCTGCCTTCTCATCATCATCTTCGACAGGTATAGTAGAAGTTATTGGACTTGAACTGAAAGTGAAAAAAATATTTTAATCTGAAGTTTATCCTTGTTTTTTATCTATTGCATTTTCTTTAGGTACCTATATTGCAAACTAAAAACCACAGAAAAATCTCATTCTGATACTTGGTGGTGACTGCCGCAGACACTTAAAAACGCAATGTATCGAAAGGGCCTGAAAGCTTGCCATTTGGCTCTCACGGCAACTTCAAAAGGAAACGTTCCTAATGAGCAGCTGCAGTGGGGAGGCTGCATTTCAACACCATGAACTGAAAGGGCATAATGGCACTACCGCCAAAACCACCTAATTTACATCCCTTTGCATCAGCAAGGGCTTTAAAGGATAGTAATGTGTTTTCCTAAACAAAAGAAGCCAGAGCCAGGATAGATCTGACCTTCAAATTTGCTTCTTTGTTTTTTATGTCTCAAAATCTATTTGCCTGGTGGCTCTTTTTTTCCCCTCTAGGACTTGAGAGTGTTGTGATGAAAACCGACACATCAAGTCCTATGAAAACACGGGTAAAGGACAACATTCAGGAAAGTGGAGACGCCTGGGAGCTGTAGTTCTCTTTACAGACACACCCTCAGCCAAGTTACTTGCAGACGTTTTCCCTGTTATAGAAAGCTATTGTAGGAAGACAAACACAATTTTATTTCCTTATTGTTTTCAAACTTCTATATTTACAATTGAGCTGCTTTATTTATTTTATCTCACATTTCAGATATTTACGAGGGTACAGAATTGCGAAAACAACAAAGACACCATCTTTTCACTGCACCTGAAAAATACTGTAATGGCCCCTACTTGAATTTTTCTGATAGTTCCCTGCATAAATGCTATGATACACAATTCCAAAGACGACAGCTTCTCCCAGTCTGCTTACACAGACATTTTGTGAAGTTCATAATATCTGTCTTACTATTTGCAAGTTTTAAGTTAGAGTACAACAAAATTGTTATTGACAGATCAAATCATACTGAAGTATACTGCCCTGCAAAACCACAAAAGCCACACAAGAAAACCAACAAAAAAACCCTCTAGAATTGTGCATTCTCTATATAATCAGTATCACCAGGCACATTAAAAAAAAGAGTAAAAAGGCAGGATGGCCTTTTAAGTGAGAAAATAAAATGTGCTTTTGTCTCTCACTAAAGCTATTTTTCTGTTCCTTGCAGACTGATGGCAGCAGATGCAGTATTCCCTCCTCCTCCCCCATCAATTGGTTCTGCTTTCCTGCCAGCCAGTCAAGGCAAACCCATGGCATTACCCAAAAAAACCCCACCCCAAAACAAACCAACCAGCTAGCCCATCCCCCAAACCTCCATGCCATTCTCAATCAACAAGAAACCAATCACTTACACCCAATGGCAGAAAAGTCTACTGTTAAAATATGTTTCTGGAGATGAGGCAAGAAAAGTGAAGGCATTTTCAGTCTGGAGAGCAGCCACAATCTTAAAACACTTAAAAACTGGGTATTTATTGAATTACTATTATATTATATGTCCTAAAAAACCCACCCCAAAAAAAACCCAAACAAAAAATCAACCCACAAAAAAACCTACCCCAAAAAAATCCAACAGTCAAGTCAGGACTTTTCAAGTTCGTACATCAAGAGGATAAAGTTTATACAAAATATTCTCTATTATTTAAGAAAGCTTAGTTCTCATGATGTAAATGAAAGGACATGAGCCATCTGTTGTGTCTATAAATCAGCTTTTAAATTATACGAGAATGTTCTATCACAGGCCACAGGAATACATACAAAATGCATAATTATTCTAAAAGATGTAAAGGCATGCTTTTGTTCTGAAACTACCATGTAACTGTTACTCAGACAACAGTCTCTTCAGTGATTCTTCACTAATAAGCATCTATCTCTTTCCTCCTCTTACATGTAAGGTACTGTAAAGCTGCAATTAGGGTTGCTTTATTAGCATCATCGTAGCTGCTCCCCCTCTTTCACTGACATCTCCTTCAACATCATAGCTTCCAAAGCCCAAAGCAATAGCCCTTCTCCCCCCATCACAGACTGTGGTGACCTTAGCTGGGAAAAAAAGCTGACCCTTTTTAAAACAAGCTTTAGCAGACCAAAGCATCCTTTAGCATGGAAAGCATAACTGATGTGCTGGGTACTGCTTTTACCATAAACAGTGCTGCTTCTTTGTTCTAGCTTTTTAATATTTTATTTGGGGTTTTTTTGTGTTCTCCATTTTATGCTGATTTAACAGTCCAATTCCAGCTGTGCAGCTCCCTAGGCACTCTACACGTTCATAATTATTATTATTGGATAAACATGTATTTGAGTGGGGCACCAGATCGTATGCAGATAATTTTTCTTTGCTTACTCCCATCTATATCCCCTGAAAAAAAATGCTTTATTTTCCCCTCCCACAGCTGAGAAAGCCTGTATGAATGTGTCAGAGAGGCGATAGCTACGGAATCACATATAGTCGTCTGGCATCTTACAATGGTTGAGATCAAAAATGTATGCAGAGATGGTGATCAGAGGGCGTGGCTGAGCCAGATGCAGAACTGGCTACAGGGAAGGACTGTGCTGGAAATGGAAAGACAACCCCCCCTATCTGTTATATATATATACTCTAATAAGCAGTATTTTTTTTTTTAAATTATAATAAGGAGAAGCTATATAGTAGTACTTATGACACGGGAGAGCTGTGTATCATTAAGAATGGGTGTTGTGCTGATGTTAAACAGGTGGCTTGATTTGGCAACAGACCTGAGCACGCTGGTGGCAATGGTCCGCCATGACAGGAGCTGGAATTAAGCCACAACAAGATAGCAAACAGAGCTACAGCAGAAGCAATTGCTTAAGGAGATAAGGAATCATCAGTATGGGAATGAGGCAATGGAGGAGTTATGGTAGTTAAGGACAGCACTGAAGCAAGGGGTGAAAAGAAGCTGTGCAGTGAGGTTTGTAGTTGCAGTGATGGGAATGAGCACATTGCAAGGACACAAAAATGGGTACAGGAGCTACCCCAAGAGAGCAGGGATCCGGACAGAGAGCGAGCTTTACTAAGCAGCAGCAGCGATTGGGAAGTATGACGGAACAATGAGCTGAGAAGGGGCTGCAAGAAGTAAAGGCAAGGACAGCAGGGGCAATCAGCGTGGGTACTTTAGGCCACGATGCTTGCAAGGGGGGGCCATGTGTGGCGGTGTAAGTAGTTTGTGAGCTGTAGGACAGGACAGAGAGGAACCCTGACATAGCCAAGAGCGGGCACAGAAAGCTCTGGGGAACACTTCCCAGTGAGCGTGGAAAAAGACAGCACAGAGCCAGGGCTTTGGGGCGACGAGGCTCGCTGAAGGATGGCGAGAGGAACCGCGGCACGTCGGGGCGGAGAGCACGGTCCGGCTAGCGGAGGGGGCGGTGTCAGAACAGGCGTGGCCGTAACCGCACCCAACCAACCTGCCGCCTCCCGGGGCCAGCGGCTCGGCCCGGGGCAGCCCGCCGGGGCACCGGGCCGTTACGGACGCAGGCGACCCAGGCGGCTAACGGCCGCTCGCGCTCGGCGCCGCCCACTCCCCATTGGCCGCCACCGAACCCTCCCGTCCCCGTTCCCCCGCCCGCCGCGAGCAGGGGCGCTCGCGCCCGGCTGCCGCTCCCTTCGTGGCAGCGGCACGCGGCCCGCGCCCCTCCGCCTTTTTTATTTCATTTCGTTTGGGTTTTTTTACAGTTGCTCCAAGCCCCATCGTTAATTGCCACCGCACCTCTCCATTCGCCGCAATCGCTGCCCCGCACACGCACCGCTCGCAAGAAAGAGGGCGGCGGCGGCGGGGGGGCGGCCACCGCTGTGTAGCGCAGTGGCATCCTCAATATTCACAATGAAGCCGACGCGACAACGACAATCCACCGCCTCCCCGCGCGGCGACACCGCGAACACAGCGCACGTAGCATCCTCTCCGCTGCGCTCGCCTACCCCTCCCTCTCCCCGCCCCCCCAACTCCATTGTCTGGGATTCACCGCACACCGAGACCCCCCAGCCCGGGGGAGGTGGGCTCCCGCGGGGGGAGCGGTTCCTCCTGTCGCACCCGCGAACAGCGGCACCAGAGCGCAGAAGCAGCCGCTCGCTCACACCCTTCTCACCTATCTCCCCCCCACCTCCGCTTTCTCCTGTCAAATTCGCACAGCCCGAGCCATCTTTTCCCCTCCATCTCCCACGATAGCGAACAATGTGCACGAACCAGCCACCCCGTCACGCACACCGGGCGCGGCTGGCAGGAAAGGGGCGGGGGACGGACCCCACCATGGCCTGTCTCCCTCCCCTCAAAGCCCGGCGGCAGCGCAGCGGCGGCGGGGTCCGCCCGACCCCATTGTTCGCCTCACCGGGTCCCAGCAACACCCCACCCCACCCCAGCCCAGCCCCGGGCAGCGCCCCACCGCCCCGGCCCCGCGCGTACCTGCGGCTCCAAGCAAAAACAATGTCCAGGGCAGCACAGTGGCTAGCAGCATCGCAGCGGGCTGTAGTAAGAGGGAGCCGCTCGTGAAATAACCTTTTCCTGCCGTTCGGAAGAAACGCAGCCCGCTTCTTTTTTTGTATAGACGTATTATTTTTTTTTCCCCGCGTCTTCCTTCGCCGCTCCTCCCCGCTGCCGGCCGCGCTCCGGCTCCGTTACCGCGCGTACTCCCGCACCGCCTTCCGCCGGCTGCGCCCCGGCCGCGTTCCGCCGCCGCCGCCGCGCTGACTGACAGGCGGCCTCAGCACCGCGGCCCGAATCCCTGCGCCGCCGGCCTCGCGCGGAGGCTGGCACCACCGTGTCCTTCCACCCGCGCCCGCCTCAAATAGTACAGCGCAGCCCGCGCGCAGGGGCACCAGAGGCGCTGAGGGGCGCGCCCGGCCGCCTGCGAAACGCGGCGCGGATCCGGCTGGACGGCGGCCCCGGTGTCCCCGGTCGGCGGAGGAGCCTTCCGGGCCTCGGGCACGCTCAGCCCCGGGGCAGGGTGGCAGCCTCTTCAGAGGTAGTTGATTGCCAAAAATAAATTAATTAACTGACACGCGGGAATTTGGGAAGGGATTTCCGTGCTGGTTTGGCCGGTGCCTGCCCAAAGGTGTACCTGCAGGAAAACCGGTGGGAATCAAAGAGGGTAAGGGAGAAGACCTCAATCCCCGACGCTTCAGCTGGGCTCTTGTTCCATTTCTGCAGGAAGAGGCCAGAGCCTGCTCAGAAGCCGCAGAGCCAGGAGTTTTTACAGGCACCATTTTGCCATGGCTAAGACTTGTGGCAAAAGGCAGGAGGAACTGCAGTTGAAGAGATGCTCCGGCCCTGAAAAGACCCAGCTCTGAAGGAAGTAGGTTGCCTACTTTTTGAACCATTTCTGCTAGGCCTCCTTTCACATGGCTCCACACTGACCCCTACTCACAAAGACAGACATCAAAGCTGGTCTAACACATTACACATTTGTTTGTGTGTATATACAGAATATCTTGCCCTTCAACTTGTCTATACCAACACCCACAGCAGCAACTCTTCTTCCTTCAAGATCTGAGAGGCAGTGGGCACTGAGGCACAGTACCACAGGTAATGTACATTCAGTAGGGGCTGCACAGAAAAATGGTGAAAAGACAGTTTTGAATTAGATTTACAATCAACAAAGCCTGTCTTTTTCAGATTATCATGTCTTAACAATGCTCCTCCAGCACCTTCCCAAACTACAGGAGTTGCTAAGAGCCCTCATTACTCAAACATAGCGGTTACTCATTTTGGGATCTGTGAACAAGGGGAGAGAAAGTTCTTAGGAAAAAAAAATAAATTTAAGCATTCATTTTATTCAAGTGTAGTGTTTTCATTTCATTAGTATTAGAGAAAAGAACTTAAACTGAAGTAGACCTTTGTCATAACATGCAAAATAATTTGGCTTAGTTTGCTAATTGTAGTTGCTGTTTTAAAGTTAAATTCAAAACACCTAGAGTAGTTGTGAACACGTAAGGACTTCTGACGACACGGAGACTTTATTAGCAGAAAACTGACAAGTAGAAACCATTTAGACAGAAGATAGCTCGCATAGATAAAGAAACAATTCCCTTTCAATACAATTTGACACCAGTATTTCAACAATATTTTAATATAGTAAATCCATTCCAGTATTTTGCTGTTAGTGGTCTAAAGGATCATTCCAGGCCAGATCATATTCTTTTATTTTATCCTTTTCTGTTTGAGAAATCCCTTCCCCCTTTCCATTTTATAAAAATCCTTCTCTAAAAGAAACAACAAAATTACTTACTGCACTGTGATTGAAAACATGCCTTCTCTGCTCCTTTGGTCTGCCTAGCCCATGGCTCATATTGGATTGATTATCTGCAGAGACCAACCTTGCTCAACCACGCCATGTGCTATTTACTCCACTCCTTGCTCTCCCAGTTCACACTAATCCCTGCTACTATCCTGTAGACTTGCATTCTTGGATACTGGATGCCTCCCCATGCCCCTTAACATAAGGTCACTCATCCCAGGAAGACGCCAATATTTATTTAAAGTTTTTCAGGTCATATAGATGCTCAGCTCAGACCGTTTTGGAATAGAAAGCCAACCTCTCCCTAAGAGTATTCGGGATAAAAACCCTCAGAAGAAACAGAATCCTTTATCCTGAAAATAGTAAACCAATTTCTGGATGTGTATTAGATACTTTTCCTCTTATAATAAAAAATACACTGAATTTACAGTGATTACTACACAACTTTAGCAGATTAAATCAACTAGTGGCTGTAGAGGAGAGAGGCAGCATCTCTATCATCCATCAAACTAGAACATCTTGCAAGACTCCCACCTTGTTTCTCCATCCTTTCAACTGCTGGTTGACAAATGTAGATAAACATAGTGGCAAGCCATCTGCTTCTCCTTGAGTCTCCCCTCCTCTCTGCCATCAACTTTCTCAATGAACTTGCCCCATAAAAAGTAACCCCAAAGGATAACAAAGCATGGTTTAATGAGATGTGGTCTTCTTTTATGCCAGCTCCACCAGCTGGATTTCTGGCACTAGGGAATTCCTGAGTCTCTACCCTGAGCAGTTGGATAAACTCTTTTGCATCCAGTCAGATTAGTGCCCAATCATTTCCTACAGAGAAAAGAGACTGAGTTGTCATACTGTGATTAGTACTGTCAGAAATAGTTTGTAGAATTAGTTCTAGTTCCCAGAGGCCTTACACAAGCTTCTATTTCTTTCCATTCACAACAAAGAATATTTAGATAGACAGTTACCTTGTAAAAAATTAAGTTTATAGCATTCAAAATAAGAGATTGTGGGAGTGCATAGGTCATTATATATTGAATGAGGAAGCTATAACGCTAACTTATACGATGCAACGGTCCATTTTTATAAACTGCAACTGAGATTTTTCCATGAAATCTCAGTCATCTTCTCTACCAAAGAAGCAGCAAAACAGCAAAATACTTGCAAAACAGTAGTATTTGTATGTATTGAACTGTAGTCTTGTACAGAACATTAAACCAATTAAGGCAACTTTATTCCCCAAAAGCCGACATTGCATGAAATTGGAAGAGATATGTGAAGAGAGACTGTTACATACAACAAATAGCATGAATTATTATATACTGTGAGTAATTGTTTGTGTTAGAGATATCTACTGTATCTTTATTCCTATTAAGAAATACCTTAATCCATGACATAGTAGTATTAATTCTCAGGGTAAGTAAAGGGAGGTACTCACATGGAAGTCAGCAGTGTAAGAAACATCCCAACCCCTCTCCAACTCAGTGACAGAGCAGAATAAAGGAGAAGCAGGGGGCACTGTTTCATTTGTAGCAGACTTCCAGAAACATGGTTTCCCCCTCGCCCCTTCAAAAGATTTGACAGAGCAAAGACGACAAATGAGGAGTCTGAATTTAAGCTTCTAAGTAATTCAAAAATAAAATTGTGGATTTTATGATGAAAGTCCAATAGAGACCAGTGCCAAGTACATCCCAACCAAATGAGATGTTCTAAGTACATTACCTGAAACATTTCCCCCTTTCTTGCTGTTAACAGACATCTGTGGGCCATACCCATGCATTTCTTTTCCTTAATCTATAAAATAAAGAGGGCAAATCACACAAATCAATAATTGAAATGCAACTTTCTATTATTGACTTCATTGGATACTTTGAATAAAAGTGAACAAGAAGTTTGGATCAAATTTTCTCCAATGTTTAAAAATGGCATCTACCAAATTAATGCTACTTCTACTGTGCAAATAAGCGAACAAGCGAACTAGAGTTTTAACTATACAAGCATTTCACAGAGTAGGTGCAGCTTCAGCATCATAAAAAGATTGCTAAATAACCCTCTCTATAGCCAGCATCCCCCTTTTTCTGACATTACTGTTCACTGGTTGGTATTTGAGGCAGGATTATTACAGGATGCACTGGAAATTCTCTATGACATTAAAGCATCGCGTAGGGTCAAGAGAGGACTTCAGCTGTCAAATTAAAAAGAAAAAACATAGCAGACAGTTATGCTTTGTAGTCAGACTTTGAGAAGAAAAGTTTACAATCTAAAATTGCTACTATGGTCAAATCCCAAGATTCCAAATCTGATGCAACAGGGCAGTAATAACCATTGCTATAATGACAGATGTTGTATGTTGCTGATCACTGAAAAGCAACAAAAAGCATTTTCATGATTTAGGAAAAAAGTATTAGTATCTCCTCTTCCTCCTTTAGGCAATACAGCTTAGAAAACTAACTAACTATTACGACTCTTCTGGTGATGTAAGCCAGAAGAATGAAGATGAAGTCATCAGAATTTGAGATAAAATTACAATCCAGAAATCCAGAATCTTGCAATTAAAAACATATATGTTTTATCTCCATACCTGGAACAAACTCCGAAGTTGATCTCAGCATTTGTCCTGCTCTGGGATTTTGCTTGCTGCATCTGTGCAAATAGGTAATTGTTACCTGCACAGAGCTAAGAAAATATACACATGGCTGCTGTTAGCCTACTCATGAAAATATCCAGGGAAAGAAACTTCATGAAGATAGTCTGTCAGTCTGACTCACAATGGAAATGTCATCAACAATCTAATGGCATTCCTAGAAGTTATCTGGCAGTTACTTTTCCATGTAGTTTTGGAAATAAATCTTCCATCTTTGAAGTTAAAACGTGAAGTTTAATGTGTATGCTTCCATGTATAAAAGCATTACACTTACATTGCACAGTAAATGTCTCATTTTAATCTTTTTAATCTCTCCAGTCAACTCTAATGTTTCAATTCAGAAGAGATAAAGACGCTCAGCTGATTAGAATCACAGAAAATAAGAGGGCTTTTAAAAAGTACATCAGGATGAATTGCCTGTTCTTTTACACTCTTCCCATGGTATCACTAGTGTTTGTTTTAATTTGAAGCATTCTGATTAGCCAAGGCATTTAAAGCACATCCATCACCCAGTGCCTCTAAATAATAGCATAACCATCACAAATACCTAGCTATTTTAAAAGAACAGCTGTTCTAGTTCTACTGTTATTTATACTAATGTTAATTTGAAGACTCACTATCATATTATGTGGAGTAATACACGTATAAAATCAGTATATGCAAAATTAAAATAGAAGACACTAAAACATTAGGGTGCCTCTGGCTAAGTGTTTGGTAGCAAGCAATAAATGGTTATCTTAATTGGGAAAAATCCATCCCTTAATCTGTTTTTACTTTAAAAAGTATAAATATGCCTGACAGGAATGTTCAGGCACATATGACAGTTATGAGAGACCACACCCTATCAACATGGAGGTCCATTTCTCATTTAGACCAAAGCTAAACAGACTTTTTTCCCCCCAGAAATGGATCTAAAGCATAAATGATCAGTGGACTCCACTTAGCAACTTAATGAGGGTTCCCCCATCCTCCAACAGTAAACAAGTTATCCAAGAGACAGCATAAAAGGGTCTTTTGCAACCCTTTGCTCCTCTTCTTCCTTACCACAAGAGTAGTACCCGTTCCTTTTGGAAAAGGGCAGAGATAGCTCCTTTAAAGTCAAGGCTCCAGAAGATGAATCTTGCCATTCTTTCCATTTCTGCAGAGTAAAATTATACAAGTAGGTGACATAATAGAATAATTCAATGGGTGAAGGGGGATGCAAGTTATAAATAAACTGCAAAATCCATCTTCATCAGAGGGAGAAAGTAAAAGCATAAACAGATTTGAAAATATTGTAGTGTAAAGGAAATAAAACGTTAAAGATGCACTAATAGCCCTGCAAACAGTTTTGATGTTGTTTCATAACTGGCGCACTGTGTATATTTTCTGTATTTTGGAGAAGACCCATCTGCACTATAGCCTGAGAAGACTGCCAGTTGCTGGGGATTTTTCCCCTTAGAGGACTTAGTGCTAAGAAGCTTCGTTCTCAAAATCCCCTCCATCCAGACAGAGAGAGGGTCTTCAGCTTCCTACTAGGAGTCTTAGCTGTTCCCCTTTGTTTCTATTACTTACACCCTACTCTTAAACAGTAGTCAGGAGGCTTTGTCCTCTGCTATTCCACAGACTGTACAGTTGTATCACCAGCTAAAGAACTGCAACCACCCCTGAAGTCAAGTTCTCTGAAACAACTCAGGCGCTACTGTGCTTTAAACTTCCCTCTAGCTCAAAGGCGACTAAATAGGATTATGCTGATTGCATAAAAAAACCAACCCTCAAACACAGGTGGACAGTCACTCAAACAGAAAAAGGCAGAATTCCATTTAAAAATCAGACCAGAGCATAGTTTAAGGCAACATGCAGCATTTGCCCCTGCCTTTCAGGGTTACCTTCTGTTTCCTCAACATTTTCAGTTGAAACTGATTTAAGTTTGAACTAGATTTAAGGCATAGAAGAATAAGGTAGTAATAGAATCTCAGTCTCTGATTTTGTGTTGTCTCAGCCTGACGTTTCTCTAAAAATATTGTAGAGAGGATAGAACTATGAGGAAAGTAGTATTTCTATTTTTGCATAATGGTCTTAAGATGGTGCTGAAATGCAGTGAGAAAGAAAAGATCCTAAGAAAATTCTTGCTGTTAAGGCAGAATCATTATTCTTGAACTGAATATATCCTCTGCTTTATTACTAAGACTGGATCTAGGCTCTGGAATATATAATATCCTGTAACAACATCAGGTTGTTTCAAGGCAACTACCCAGACACATCTGGGTAGTTGCCTCATTTGGGCTGTTGAGGTTCAGCTGTAAAATCTTTTGGCACCACATTAGGATTTTAATCTTTGCCATAACAAGTCTGGTAGCATACATAGGGGCCAAAGTCACTTGTGAGAATCACTAAGTGATGCCAATGCAGCTGTTGCCCATTCAATCCAAATTATGATTTTCAAAGGTTTGTCTGATAAATCTTTCCTTGACATTTGAAGTCACTTTTTATCACTGCTGTTCCTGTACTGTAAATCTGCAATCCAAATTAATGTAATATTAAATAATCTCCTGAATGCTAAATGGTAGAATGTAGACAGGCACTTCATGCCTTTGCAGGACATTGTCTGTTATATAAAGCATTTCACAGTAATAGATGTGGCAGTTTGTATCTACATGTATAGGTAAAAGGTCTTAGGCTAGCATAAATGCTAATCAAGCCCTCAAAATAGGATTAGGGCAATGTCTTGGATGTGTGGTATTAGCTCTCTTCACAGAAGGAACTTTCATCTCTTAACAAGGTAGCTATTAGGTAACACAAATGGCTCTGTGCCTATGGTGATAACACGAGCAATACCAGATGACGTAAGATGATGCATTTCTTTTGCAGATGTCTACCATCTGCACAGCAGCAGCAGCTTTTTTTTTTGGAGAAGGGCTGTGCTCATTATGGGAAGGAAAAAAAGAGATTTCCTAACAGTCAGGATCCTCTTTGAAGATTTTGAGATCCTAGTCAGGTAGGACAATCAGGGAAGGACACTGCATTTGGCAGTCTGTTTGTCCCTACTGTATATAACTAATTTTGTTCAATCTCATGAAGATAACGTATCATTATACCTAAATTCAACTCATATTGCGTAGATTTCACTGCACTCCATCAGAAGTATTGGCAAGATAGTTTAATTCAACATCCTCCTTTCTATTATTTCATATTTCTAGTTTAGTCTCGGTGAGGACTGGTAAACCAAATTTTATATTGTCAAAGTCCTTATTATTTTAGTGGAGCGCTCAGGAGAACCAAACTCAGTAATTTTTGAAAGCGTTCAGGACAGCATACAGTCTAAATAGATAAAACAAAGTAAGTCACCTTAGCCAAACATACTGAGAAATTAGATTTAGTGATGGGCTTGCGCTTCCCTACAGGAAATTTGTGGCCAATAGGAAACTGAAAACAGATCTCCTGAGCCTCAGTTTAAACCATTAACCAAAAGGCCAATATTGAAAGCAGTAGGGTGGAATTAAATGCAAGAACAACAAAAGATTATTTCCCCTCCCCTTCATCCACTTTGCAGAAAGCTCTATTACAATAATGTGAGTAATTAAGAGGCTGACAGCAGAGCAACTGGAGTGTCATAAGGGAATGCAGACTCACTGATTTCCCTACTACACACTACCCTTTCCTGGTCTATGTGCTCACCGAATTTTGTAATAGGGATTAGTTTACAACAGTATATCTGCTGTGGTCTGATCTAGATCAAGGAGGTTTTTTTTGGTTTTAAGTATTTATTGTATCACCACTTCTAAGCATGACTACGTGTTTTCAGCAGCCTAGTAAGGACCATAAGCAATCTAGCTTATTTCTCTGCCAGTATCTGCGAGACAATTTTCCATCATCCTTTATTTTCTTACGCGAAGTGTCAAAAGTTTTATTTTCATTGATAGAACAATTGGAACAGATTAGAACAGGGTCCACATGCCATTATATTTATCTGTGAAAAGTAATTCCTGACAGGGAGCAGCAGCACAGAACCTAATAGCTGTCCTGATGGTAGCAGATCAAAAATGTATTAAAAGCTATGAAATGTCATATTTCATGTGACAATCAAATCTAAACCATGATTTTTTCATTCAAGTGTATTTAATGTTACAAAACCTTTGGAAGTATGGCATCTTGTTCTCTTTTGCCATTTTAAGTTTTGTTTCTTATTATTCCAGCTCCATATTACAAGGGATGGAAATCCTTTTCTTCTCAAAGCCAAGCTATACCGTAAAGTTGTTTTCTGAATGAAAGTCACTGCGGTTCTACAGGGCACACTCCCTTTCTATTTCCTTTTTTTTTAGCCTAAAACAGCCCCTTGGGCATCCTAACCTTCATTGGCACACGCATTATATCAGAGGAAATGACTCATAATTACACTAGCAATCAATATCTACAATGCATTTCTTTCACAGTATTACTAAGAGTCAGATATGTCCATATAATCAGGCCATTAAATATAGCCATTTGTAATGTGCTTAAGTTTGAAGACAGCATTTACTTTATAAAAGGTAAAATGGTTATGAAAGTTGTTGCACTGGGCAAGGAAATCACACTGTCAATTTTGCAAGTTCCTGTCTTATGTTTCTGACCAAGCTTCATTTCTAAAATAATCCTACCACAAAACAGGCTTCTGATCCTGAAGACAGCCAGAAGACTATGTGCCTGGGGCCAGGTTGATATTTCCTTAGCACTATTTGACTTTAAATGTACATGGGCATGCTTAAAGTATTAACAAATCAGCCATGTATTAGCAAATACCAAAGGGCCACACTTACACGATCAAAATTCCAACTAAGCCAGCGTTCTCCAGGGCTTACCTGCTTCACATAGTTCCTCTGAGTTGCTCCTTAAAGTTAACTGGAGATCTGTGTAAAATGGAAGAAATTGTTGAAGTCTACCTGAATTTACTGATACTGGCTTTCAAAATGTTGCAGTTGCATCCCTGATGTTATACTATAGAGTACTGTGGATAACACGTGACATGAATAATAGGTGCACACAGTCTTTCCAAAGATGCATCTACCTGAGCCTGCAAATGTTTAGCCAAACTCCGATTGCAAATTTCAGTGCAGTCATTCACTAATGGATGAGTGGTAGGCCCATAATAGGGATGCACAAGATGGATTTTTTTTATAGTAGCCAGTACTCCCCAAACTCTTTTGGTACAATCCAGCTATCAGTAAGCTGATTATTTTCTCTGTCTGTGTTTTCCCTGTGAGTTGGAGTAACTATATGCATAATGAGAAAATCTGAAGAATCCCCAGAAAATAGAAAATCTGTAACGTCTTACCTGGAGGAAGAAAATAACTGCCTTAATTCCATTCAGAGAAAACCCAAGGGGAATGCCAGTTGTTTCATAACACTACCGCCAGAGTCAGATCCTTGTACCATTTTGGCCAAGAAAAAAAAAATCCCAGTAATATTCGTGGCATGGTAATTTCACCCTCATTCTTTCCTTCTTGTATATTGCTGCATATTTCTTCTGTGTTATTTTTTTATTCAGATAGGAGCCTAAACTTTCCCAAAACTCTTCTTCATGGTCCTGTGCATTGTCTAAGGAATTTAGGGAGAGCTTTGCTTTATTATTCCAGACAGAGCAGCAGCCAACCCTTTCCCATTGCTAAGCAACACTCCCTATCTTGTTCAAGCAGCAGCTCCTATTTTTGCTACAGAGTAAAGATCAAAATACTCAGCAGAGGGAGTAGAATTGTTTACATTACCTTTAACATTGCATATGGAACATGCATCTTCCTTGAGAATACTTGTTGCACATTTAAACTGTAATTAATATCTTAATTCTAGAGCTCTTCTTCCTCTCACTTTTAAGTTCTGCATAACGTGTGTGAAGTTATTTACACCATTATCACAGCCTCAAGGTAGAAATATAAAAAAATCCAAAAGGTTAGAGGCTCAAAAGCATCTCTAAAGTCAGAAAGAGATTACCATTGCATTTCGTCCCTCATAGTTTATACTATACCGGATTGCTTTGGGTCAACAGTTTGCCTGGCTGTCCAGCTTGACAAGCCTCAGGAGGACTTAAATTCATCCAAGCCCTTTCCTATTTTGCCTACCACGCAAATGCTCCTGCAATAGGATGTGATATGTGCTTTTGGCACCTTTCTCATTACAGCTTCAACAGTGCACTGGGGCTAAGAAGCCACCAGTGAAGCCTTGGCATTGTTTCTGTGCTTGCTTTGTTAGCACAAAGGGAACACCGCCGACTCCTAACCCAGCCTGTCTGTCCATCCCTATAGCCTCTCTATCCACCAGCACACCTTAATAATCTGAAAACTATTGAGTCACAATGAGGAAGGATTAATCTGTCTAGAGTTTTGTCATCACAATATAGCTCACCAACTGAGGTCAAGGAGTGTTATGTTTTTGCCTTTGCTGTAGACAGTGATCCTGACTATTTCAAAACCAAGATCCATTTTAAATCCTGCATGACTCACTGAAGTACTCACTTATACTCCACAGCTGCTGCTAAGAGCAGGAGGAACAGCTGCAGCACGACTGACTTCTCCAAGAAAACTCTTCCCTGAGGCCTGTAAGAAAATATCTTGTGGAGGTGCTCTAAGGCACAGGGGAACATGGGAGGTCTGTGACCACCAAAGATTTCTTACCAAGAATTTTCTAGAGTAGCTGCAGGAAATTTGACATTGTCTTGTTTCACTTTGCCTTAATCCCACTTGAAGGTGCTGGGTGAAAGCTCAGGAGCCCGGTGGTCTTCTAAAACTATTCACAGTATTTGGCTTACCTCATGTTCTTGCTCTCCCCTTAGTATCAGCATCGGTCTTGTCCCATCTTTACAGACACTTGTTTGTCAACTGCTGTTCTTCATGTTTCTCCCCAGATAAGCACCAAAGCAGTAGACATAGGCTGAAACAGTTGTACCATTTTACATAATTTCTCCATATAGGGAATAGCTACCAGGTAGCGTCAGGGAGAGGATGAGGCTGAAAACTATCATTTAAATAGAGGAAGGTAACATCCTTAATATACCACACTAAGGGTGGGATTCATTTCAGCTGGGTTAATCTCATTCTAGAGCAGATGTCAACAATAGGTCAAATAGAGACACCTGTCAGAGAAGCTGTGGGGAAGTAGTACAGGTGTAAATATTTTCATTATAGAGTTTCAAGTTTTGAATCACTTCAGCCTGAGCTTTCAGATACATCTTGACTTTTATTGCTGTGCAGGTTAATCCAGAAGTTGTTATTTTAGAAAGCAGGTCATGCCTTTACTCTGGAAAATTATCTAGATACTTAACATCAATAGAAATACATTTTCAGCTTCCTTATACAATTAATTTCTGCTCTCAATCAGGGATAGTGGTATTTGATGAAGGTGAATACTGTCATTCGTGGTCTGTGGCCTGGATTCAGCTCACCAAGGTTTATGTAATTTACTGAGGCAGTAAAGTCAGGCCCTTGTGTCTGCCTCACTCTGAATGGAGGGAGAGAGGTGCTTCAGAAGAGAATTTATACCCCCTTAAAATCTGAATTATTGTTTTCCTCATTAATTGTATAAATTACTGGTTTTTTTCTAAAGTGTTTTCTATTATGTGATCCAAAATATTTCAAAATTTGTAAATCCACATGAAACAGGAAGTCCAATTTAAACACAGATCCATTTTCTGCCCACTACCCCAATTCATGATTTAATAGCATGGACAAAGTTGCAAAATAATTCATCGTGGTGTAAGAGAGTCAAAAAACATTGTGTGGTCTTACTGCTAGCACAACAATACAGTCTTCCAAATTGCATTCTCCATATAAATCACCAAAAAAATCAAGCAAATCAAAGAAAAACACAATAGCAGAAGATTCTGTTTTGCATTTTTGTGGTCTGTTTCCAGTTCACATCTATTCAGTCTCAAAACAAGACTAAGGCCATATCTACACCCTGGCATGTGGGTCCCCAGCATGTGGTCAAACTCATTCTATTTGTGTATTTCTGATACTTGTGGAATTTTCTTTCCAGATGATATCATATGCTATAGTACTCATCACAAATGGCATTAACTTCAAAAACGAGACTCACAAGATGAAATGAAAGTTGATCATGCAGAAGTTCTTAGTCCGTGTTTTTAACAAATCCATTGAGGATGAACAGCACAAAATAAGCAGACTTTTCCTTCAAGATAAGCTTTGCTTTCTTGCCATGTGAGATTCTCTTGTAGCCAGTGAGATGAACATTTATTAAAATTTCAATAAATAGTAATTCATAGAAGATAAGAATTTTCTACCTCTGAGCTAGTATGTCCTCCAAAAGTTATTTTTGGACAGATGTTGCTGAAGTACCAAGTCCTGTTGTTGAGGTACTGCTTTGTCCCTGGTGTCTTTTACACTCAGAGCATGAAATTACAACAGAATCTGTGAAGCAATAACATTAAAGGAATGATACAGAAGAAATAATAGTGGGAAATTCAGAGGTGATGTCTAAGCCTCTGGGTTTGAGTGGCTATTCTTTTTTGTTCTACTTATGATTATCGCTGTTATCTTGTGGTTCGTGTGCTTTAGTGATTTGGTCTTATGGTATACATACACTTCAGGAACCATATTTTGACTGGTGTTTGGAGTATTTAATAAAATTATTTACTAATACAAGCCTTTAGATGTTACAACACCACAAATATTAACTAATTAACACAGAACACCATCTGTAACCTTAGATGGATAGAAGATCTTTAAACTATGTAGATTTGCACTCTGAGATTAATTTGTCATTAAATATTTTGGTAATACATAGAATCAGTTGTGGTAAGCTGACATTTAGACACCTTTCTAGAACTGGAAAATAATCAAATTTATGATTAGCCAAACAACAAAATTGTTAGCTGAGACTACTTTTTTTTCCTCTCTCTCTTTTCAGACTTCAGGAGAAAGAAATAATTTTCAGCCATAATTTCTGGAGTTTGTCCCAGGACCTTATCTTGGAATTTTAGTCTGAAATCAGTTTCATGAGAAATTCGGGCTAAAAGTACAACTCAACGTATTTTTTTTGTAATGCAGCCCCAAGCATTTGCCCTAGCTTTTTTTTTTTTTTTTTTTGCATGGCTTATGATCACTTGTACATCTAGACTGAGTATCACCTTATTAATTGACCTCAGAAAAGAAATAATTTTGTATTTCTGGATGTCTTTGTAGACACTTGAGTAATATCCTAGTTTTAAATTGGTGCTTACATATGAATACAGGCATCAATTTCCATGCTGCCCTGCCCCCTCTCTAGCATACAAAGAGCACTTGTCAGCTGTTTGGTCAGTGCTTGACGTAAACAATCACAGATGAGTGCTTCAGCGCATTTCTCCCTTGAATACTGATCTTTAAGCAAAGATGTCATTTGAAATCAAACATGTTTTTATAAAACAAGGAAAGAGAACAAACCTTAAAGGCATCATGTTTGGTTTTGGGGTAGCTTGCGAGGATACTGATAGCTAACAGCTCCTAAGAGCACTGCCACAGAAGAAATGTTCAAGCTGCTGCCCATGTGGAGCAAGCTGAGGGAGGCAGTGGATAATTACCTGGCTTGCGCCTTTGCCAAGAGGATTATATAAACACTATGCTTGTCATGTATAACATTATGGAATCTTTAATGTTATTAATTTGTTATAGTCACTTACTAAGGTAAGAACACGGCTTCTGCTTCATCTGTAGACTGACACCTATCAGTGTGACAGCAGGTCAGCATATGGCAGCAAAATGTGCTATTCACATCACTACCAAAATACTTTGCACTGTCTGAGAAAGATTCCCTTCTTCTGATATGAGCTTCATCTGACTGTTCAACCTGCAAGAGCAGACAGGGTCACAACTCAAAACACCCTGCTGTCTGTGAACAGGAGTGTATTCAGACTGTGCTGCTCATAGAAAGACAGTTTATTCTGTAAACTGATTAACGTATTATTCCCACCAGTTTACTGAAGGAAGGAGATTGCCCTGTGGGCTGCCTGTCTCACTGTCTCACTGCCCATCTAGGATGTTGCCAGTAGCATTCAGTGCTTCAGTGGCTGACTAGTATAAATCCTTCACAGTAAACTTGTGACATTCAGATCAGTAAAAAACACAGCCCTTGAAGTGGTCTAGCCATGGCATTTGCTTCCCGCATTATGTCTATTGTATAAAGGAAAATAAAGTAGGATGCACTGTGAATAGTAATGGTAGCAGTCAGTGCTGCTGGAACTGGCTGTTCCATTCTGCAGTGCAGCATTCCAAGCTTGCAGCACGGGGATGTGCTGCTCGGAGGAAATAGTGGTTTGCTTTCTGCTCAGGAGGATATTACGTGAAGGTTACAGGAACGGAAGGGAAACTCCAAGTCAGTCTTCTGCAGTGACTTGTACAGGCGTTACATGCTCACTGCAGGTGAGGCATGGATGAAAAAGATCCATATTCCATACTTGCATTTCTGAAATGTATTGTTCTGAGCCAATTGCCCCAGGGTTTTTATGGAACATGGTTTTACTGTGTATTTACACAGAATCTAATGCAGTTGGTTCTCAGGCATGACTGGCAGCCATGGAAGCCACTTCAGAAAGAACAATTTTCATGGTCTTCATCACCATCATAATTAGAGTTTTCACTTTTATTTAAATGCTTACAGGTAGAAAAAAGGCACTAGAGAGCTCAGGAACCTCAAGTTTCTTGACTTCAGAAGCAAAGTCATCCTGTGGCTGAGCTGAACAGACCTGCTGTGTTAACTAATCCATTGCCTGCCGCCTTCTGCTGTGACCTTCTGCAGTACATCACAGTGCTTCAGCCTGTGAAATTTCCCCATTCTAATTAGCCAAAGTATTTAATAAGGAACAGGAATATTGCTAGTAATTTAGCATCTCATTAATGGTGTATTGCATTAATGCATGTATCCCTGAAATCAACCATTAATTCCAACAACAAATTTTTTGGTATTGAAAAGATAATGGCTTCCAAATTTCACTCGTTCAGCCTCTTGCAAATCTGCAAGACTTTCTGTAAGACTAAACTCCATTAGAGTGTATCCTGACTAAGTTGTCTGATTTCCCAGAGAAACAAATAAAACACAATGAATAAAGGATAGAATTAAAAATGAAAGGTTTCACTCTCTCTGCAGAAAGTGACACAGGCCAACTTGTAAAAGTTCAGAATTTGTTACAAGCAGACTGCATTCTGTCAGGCTAGTAAAATGCAATTCCAAACAGCTGGCTGAGATAGAATTTTGCTGTGTTATTATGGCGGTACTCAAAACATAAAATTTGTTAGATTGACTACAGACATACAAGAAGTTACGGAAACCATCTGCATCTGGTGTTTCTGACATTCCAGTATTACATCAAGTAAAGCTGTGAGTTGGGATAGGGCAAGTTCATGTCCAGCTTTTGGAGCAGTGTAAGTCTGAGGTTCTTAACACTGCATCTAATATGGAGCTAGTCCACAGTGCAGTGACGCAAACAAAAAAATTCCCACTGACTTGCTGGAGTTCTGGGGTCCATCTAAAGATGCCAAGATGCCCTACTGCAAGAGCAGTGGGGAATGCTGCTTCTGAAGACTTCTCATGAAGGCACTGAAATAATTACCCATCCTTCCTATTTGCTGCAGAGCCATTTTTCGGAGTCATGTTTTGCCTTTTCTATACTGCCGTTCTTGATTACTGCCCTGGCATTTCTGTGCATCCCTGAACAGGTGCTTTCTCCTGGAAAATAGTTTGAGGCCCTTTGGAATAAGAATTTCCGTACACATTAGCTTATGTCATTCTTGTGGGAGGACTAACCCCTATGCCACGTAGGCAGGAAAGTATCTCAGCCCTGAATGATCTGCAAGCTCTGAAAGTCCAAACCCATGTGAGTTTATAAGATAGTGACCTTGTTTTAAATGCAACAACAGAGAGATGGCAAGAGGCAATATGGTAAACATGGTGTAAATTTTGCTACTATTTTTGAGTAGGATTTGCTTTGAGGGTGAATGACTACTGCTGGAAGGCTCGGGGTCTCTCTTGTGGCTGTGATTTTCCAGTTCAGCTCTCAACTGGTGAGAAACACTTGCCTGGTGTTTGTACCTTTGCTTTCAAAAACATCTTACTGATATCTCTCTGCCACTAGCTGTAACATCTCAAAACTAAAATAATGATTCATCCTCTCTCAGTGACCCTACACATGAAATGGAATAGCCAGGGGCACTCTGGTGAAGGGGTCAGGGGCTGGATCTTTTTCTGCATACATGATTTGAAACTGACTTGCAGGAAGGTCAATGACAAAACCATTTAAGCATCAGTTTGAAAACTGAAGGCAGGATGCTTGTCAGCTACAGACGCTGCATGGGTTAAGGGATCATAGAATCATAGAACCATAGGGTTGGAAGGGACCTCTGGAGATCATCCCGTCCAACCCCCCTGCCAGAGCAGGGTCACCTAGACCAGGTTACACAGGAACGCGTCCAGGCGGGTTCTGAATGTCTCCAGAGTTGGGGACTCCACCACCTCTCTGGGCAGCCTGTGCCAGTGCTCTGCCACCCTCAAAGGAAAGAAGTTCCTCCTCATGTTTAGGTGGAACTTCCTATGCTCAAGTTTGTGCCTGTTACCCCTTGTCCTGTTGTGGGGCACCACTGAAAAGAGCCTGGCCCCATCCTCCCGACACCCACCCTTTAAGTATTTATAAGTGTTGATAAGGTCCCCCCTCAGCCGTCTTTTTTCCAGACTGAGGAGACACAAATCCCTCAGCCTTTCTTCCTAAGAGAGGTGTTCCAGCCCCCTCAGCATCTCGGTAGCTCTCTGCTGCACCCTCTCCAGCAGTTCCCTGTCCTTCTTGAACCGGGGAGCCCAGGACTGGACACAGTACTCCAGGTGCGGCCTCACCAAGGCAGAGTAGAGGGGGAGGATGACCTCCCTTGACCTGCTGGCCACACTCTTCTTGATGCATCCCAGGATGCCATTTGGCCACAAGGGCACATTGCTGGCTCATGGTCATCCTGTTGTCCACCAGGACTCCCAGGTCTCTTTCCACCGAGCTGCTCTCCAGCAGGTCAGCCCCTAACCTGTACCGGTGCATGGGGTTATCCCTCCCCAGGGGCACCACCCTACCCTTGCCCTTATTGAATTTCATAAGGTTCCTCTCTGCCCAAATCTCCAACCTGTCCAGGTCTCTCTGTATGGCGGCACAGCCTTCCGGTGTGTCAGCCACCCCTCCCAGCTTTGTGTCATCAGCAAACTTGTCGAGGGTGCACTCTACCCCCTCATCCAGGTCATTGATGAATATCTTGAAGAGGACTGGACCCAGTACTGACCCTTGGGGAACACCACTTGTCACTGACCTCCAACTAGACTCTGTGCCCTAATCACAGCCCTCTGAGCTCTGTCTTTCAACCAGTTATCTATCCACCTTACTGTCCATTCATCTAACCCACTCTTCCTAAGCTTCCCTATGAGGATGCTGTGGGAGGCAGTGTCAAATGCCTTGCTTAAGTCAAGGCAGACCACATCTAGCAGCCTCCCCTCATCTATCCGTCCAGTCATGCCATCATAGGCTATCAGATTAGTCAGACATGATTTCGCCTTGGTGAATCCATGTTGAGTACTTCTGATAGCCTAATTGACCTAATTGATCCCTCACTCGATCCTCCTCAATCCAGGGGAAGTCTTCTTCTTTCTCCATTACTTTCCCCAAAGCCTGGGCCTCCTGAGCGCTGGGCTGAGCAGTAAAGACTGAAGCAAAGAAGGCATTCAGTAACTCTGCCTTCTCTGCATCCTCCGTCACCATGGCTCCTGTCTCATTCGACAGTGGGCCCACAACTTCTCTGGTCTTCCTTTTGCCTCCAATATACTTGTAGAAGCCCTTCCTGTTGAACTTGACATCCCTTGCCAGGTTTAATTCCAAGGCAGCCTTGGCTTTCCTCGTTTCATCCCTGCACACTCTGGTGGCATTCTTGTAATCCTCCCAAGGGGTCAGTCCATCCTTCCACTTACTGTAAACTTCCTTCTTCCACTTGAGCTTTTTCAGAAGCTCCCTGCTCAACCATGCAGGTCTCCTGTGTCCCTTGGCCGATTTCTTGCTCTTAGGGATGCACCAATCCTGAGCTTGGAGGAAGTGGTCTTTGAATACCAACCAGCTTTCTTGAGGCCCTTTGCCTCCCAGAGCCCTAGCCCACGGGACCTCTCCAAGCAGTTTCTTGAAGAGGTCAAAGTTAGCCCTCCTGAAATCCAAGGCTATAATTTTACTTCTTGTTGATTTGTGCGTAGTACCCATGATCCTGAACTCTATCATTTCATGATCACTACGACCTAGGGTGCCCCCAACCTTAATGTCCTCCACCAGTCCTTCTGTGTCTGTCAGTACCAGGTCCAGGAGTGCTCCTCTCCTTGTCGGCTCCTGTACCACCTGTGTCAAGAAGTTGTCATCAATGCACTGGAGGAGCCTCCTGGACTGTGTGTGCCTGGCTGTGTGGTCTTCCCAGCAGATATCAGGGTGATTGAAGTCCCCCATAAGAACCAAGGCCTGTGATTGCAAGGCTACCTTCACCTGTCTGTAGAAAGCCTCATCATCTTCCCCATCCTGATCAGGTGGCCTGTAATAAACAGCCACAACACTGTCCCTCATATTTGCCTGCCTCTTAATCCTTACCCATAAGCTCTCAACCCTCTCTTCATTCGCCCCTAGTGAGAGCTCGATGCATTCCAGTTGCTCTCTCACATAGAGTGCACCTCCACCACCATGCCTCGCTGGCCTGTCTTTCCTGAAAAGGACACAGCCATCCATGACAGCATTCCAGTCATGTGAACTGTCCCACCACGTCTCAGTAATTGCAATGAGATCGTGGCCCTGCAACCGCACACAGATCTCCAGCTTTTCCTGCTTATTCCCCATGCTGCGTGCATTGGTATATAAGCATTTCAGAGAGGGAGTTGTGTGTGTAGTTTTGACCCTTGAGATGTGGTGTGCCTTCTGGCTCTCAGAAATACTGGCACACTTGGCCACAAGCGCTGAGCAACTACGCCCTGGCACCTCACCAGCAAGCCCAGTACCATCCCCACCCCCCCTTCAAATCTAGTTTAAAGCCCTATCAATGAGCCCTGATAACTCTTGTCCTAGAACCCTTTTCCCCCTGGAAGACAAGGTGTTCCTGCCTGTTACCAGCAGGCCTGGTGTTTTGTACTGGATCTTTTTGACTGAGGCATTAGTTATTAGTGCCCATAGTTGCTGTGAAAAGAGGTCACTGCTGAGCATGCTGAGACTTAGGCAGGTTCTGCAGCTTTGCAGCCAGACACATTGTTATCCTCAGCTCTACTCATTGCCTGAAGCATGTTGATGGCTAGAGTAAGCACAGAAATGCTTTTGGAGACCGAATCTCTGTCCATGTCTTTGGTCAGTAATTGAGGAGCTGCATTTCTTCCTTATTCTTGATTAGTGTCCCTCTGCCCCTCATCTGTGAGAGGAAGATTGGTTATGACTCTGACAGCTTGCAATGATCTGGAGACACTCTGGATTGTTTCAGCTCAGCTTCATCTGGTGGTTATTATGAAGTATGCAAGTCTGTGGTTTACTTGCCTGTCCACACTGGACCCTTGAGAGTTCAGCTCTTGGTTTGGGCTAGGATGTGGCATGGAAATTTTAATACACGAAGAAACACTGCCAGCCTGCATATAGAGATGGGTTTGTGTGTGTGTGTGGGGGGGGGGTTAACAAAGGAATGGCCCTTCCTTCCTTTGCAGCCTGTGCTAAGGACACACTAGTGTTAGCCAGGGATCATTACAGTGATCACACATCATGCCTTTCTCTGCCAACTCGGCAAGGTGGTGACATTTTTGTTTCAGTGTTTGCCAAACATACTGGTGCTGCTCTGTGGTGGGTTTTTTTGAGTGTTTCTGAGGATTGGTTGTTTCAGGCTTTTGGCTTCCTGGAGAGTCACAGCACCATCTTCTGCCTACTGCTCCTTTTAGTTCCCCCATCTTCTCTTGCTTTCATGCTCCAAGCTTTTCTACACAAACTTATGAGTCATGTTTCAGAGTTCCTGAGTAACTTCCTTGCATTTTCCCAGGAAGTAATTAAGCCATTGTACCGCAGCTCTGCCTGATCTGACAAACCCAAATTCACCTTAACACAAGCATAGGCTCCATCAGTGTATGGATTCTGAGTTGTGTATGATAATCTTTATGTGAGAAGACAGTTCTCTGGTTATGGTCACAGTCACTCAAAAACTCCCTTCCCAAAAGCTGGGCATCTGGGAAAAAAACAATAGCTGAAACTTAGCTGTTACATAGCAGAAAGAAGAAAAAAGAAAAAGAAGATCATTCAAAAGAAGAATTTTCTGAAACAAAGAGTTTATTTAGAGAGTAGTTAATTAATGCATTAGGAATAGATATCTGTATGGAAGCTGTTCTGGGTGATCTGGGTGATTCCCTGGTATGTGAACAAATCCATGATTTTGGTGAATGTAATGGAGGACCTTAAGACCAGTTATTAAACGTATTTTTCTGTACTATAGCTGTCTTCATCTCTCGTAGTACCTCTCCAACTATAAAGAGCTCTGTCTCTTTGGTACATTTTACTGGTATGGAGTTTTGCCAAACCAGATACCAAACGGCTGACGAGACACAAGCACTGTTGGTTAGTCCAGTGACCCTCTGGATATTGATTGCTGGTTGCTGACAACTTCTGTTACTGTGATCAAGCAAAACCCCTGGGAAATTCCATGCTTGACAGACAGCCCATATCTATACCTAGTACAGGGTCTGTAGTCTAACATTAATGTATATCTAAAGTTCCTAAGAATAAGCAATCTTTTGCACAAAAAAACCCCAGACGGTACAGATTGTTTTCCAGCATCTCTCTAGGTCACAATGCTGTTCAAAGATCTTCTTCTTCTGTATGCTGTCTGGCTGTCATCTCATGCTGGAGTTATTGAAAGATTTTTTTTTGCTTTAAAAAACACTTACTAGCAAGCATAGATGTGATTGGTCAGTAGCAACTTTCTTCACATGCCAGGTAGTTTAAACTGAAAGCACATCCCTGGTTGCAATCTAACATACATATTGGTTTGGGAATGTAGAATTGGCTCTGTTACTTCAGGAGAGTTTGGACAAACAAAAACAGGGAAGCCGGACAAAGTCACCATTTTAAAGCAGTTTGGCTTTCCTCTTCTAGATGAAATATCAAGGGCTAGAAGATGAGTTTAGTAAACAGATTCAATTCATTGTTCCTTCAGACAGAATTCCCCCAAGAACAAGGAACATATCCAAGGCACGTAACATAGCTTAAATCCCAGCTTCCCTCAGGAGCATGAACCTTGTGTTAACCAAATGTACAGGCCTGAATTTCACTCCCAGTTCCTGAGCAACTAAGGTCCTTAGGAAACCCATAAACTACTGGGGCTAGAAAGAGATGGGGAATACTACCTTTTGACAGATTAGTAAAATGTCTTAGAGAAAAGAAAAAGAAGAAATTAGTTACCCTTTGTCTCATTGTTTCCTTAATGAAAGCTGGTCAGGGTAGATGAGAATTTTGCCTGAAAAAGCCTTAAATTTCTTTAGACAAAATAGTGCTTTCAAGTCAAGTGACATCAGTGGGAACTGTAGCTACATTGTTGCAGTTGACTTGTAGGAAGAACAGGTTCTCTGGACTCACGCGTAGCATCTTCTTTCCCTTTTGGTGTAAAAATCTCTCTGCTCTATGTCCAAAAATGGAGGCAACCCTTTCCAAAAGCAATGGACATCGATACAAAGCCAAGAGGTGCTGTAGAAAATCTGGAGCTTTAAAGACAGATCAACACAATCCTGATGCATTTTCTTTCAGAGACAAATCAAAACTGCTAAAAATAAAATGCTCAGGTTGGGATCTGTCTTCTGCTATTTCAGTTGATGTAGGTTTTGGCAGTGATTTTTTTGGAATCATGATTAGACTCACAAAGCATTATTAGAAAAACAGTTCAATGGCCAGATGTGACTATATCTATGGCCCACTGTGTCCTTGTTATTATCTGTAGTGAAAAAAATCTATTACAAGTTGGAGTTAGAATATAAATAAGTGTAATTATATTTCTTGATATCGGCAGCAAACTTGCTACAAAGTTTTAATGTTGTTTTGGTGCTGGGGATATTTGATAGTGTTAAAAAAACGTAAAATAAAGGAACCATAACTGACAAAATACAGACTTTCCCTTCTGCTGCTACCAAACATTAAGGAATAAAGACAGTAAACTGTGACTAGGAGACAAAGTGTTTGGTTTATCATGGGTTTGAACTTTATAAAAGACAACAGCTGAAAGTTGTTGTTTGGGTGTGAGTGGAGATTGTGTCCCGGCTACTTTGTACCAGCTATGTCAGTAAATACAGCCTTTCTTCTCATTTGTGCCTGACAAAGCACTGTACTTCCATGGAAATCAGATTCCCGAGATTTAAGATGGACTGGGCCAGATTTCCCATCCTGTTAATAATCTAGAAGCACCTGCAAACTAGAAAATGGATCTTCCCTTGAGGAAAACACCCCAGTACCACCTGGGCCCTAGGTTCTCTCAAAGAATTTTTTTTAATGTTTGCTTTTCAGTTGTGGTTTCTTTTGATGAATTCATTTGCCTTTGTGTGGTATGTCTGATTGCAAGGCAGTCCTCCACAGAAATAACAAAAATATTTACATCGTACCTTACATCAGAAATCTCTTTTATAATAAGATTTCATCATTTACAGTCTGCAGGTAAAACTTGCAATTAACTGCAATGGGTTGCTAGCATTAGCATCCAAGACATGTATGAAATTTACAGGGTCTGATATCACAATGATTGTAGGTTTTTTTTAATGTGCATCTCAAGAAAACATGTAGCCTCTCTATTGTTAAAGGGCAATTTAGGGACAAATTTCTAATCGAACATATCAGCTTCTGATCAGCCAGTGAAACAATACAAAAGCGAGCTCTGTAAATTGTCCCTCTTGTATTAGCTTTGATTTGGTTACAAATAAGCATGGCAGATGACGGGACAAGGCGCCCACCTGCATGATCTCATCCCTGGGGAATCTACACACTTCCCTGGGGAATCTATAGTGAGCTTCAAAGCCTGCTAGCTCCAATTACTACACTTAATTTCACAAGAAAAACAGTTGTGCGTGACGACAAGAGTTTCATCCTTGCTCAGACCTTCTGAAGTGAATTGCAAGTTACATGAGGAATTTTTAAAAAGATAGTCCAAAGCTTACAGTGAACAAGGTATCACTACGCAAGTCACATCTTAGGGATAAAAGTGTGCAGGACTGCTGGGGACAGTCACAGGTTATCTTCCTTAATACTTGCCAAGCTCTGCCTCCTCAAACATCTTTCTTTCGCTGTCCCTAACCCATCTTATTTTCCCAGAAATATTTGGCTTTGGTGAAAAAGTGATGGTTTAAACTACCAAAGATGAAGGGTAGAAAGCAGTCAGCACCTTTTCTAGCACAGGCCTTCCTGTTGCTATGGCAACGTGTCACAGGAGACATTGGTCTCGGAGATAAAGTTGAGCTCAGTTGAGCTAAATCTGAGTTTTCTTCGCTCAAATTGTTATCCACTGGTAACAAAGCCTGTTGAATCTTCTTATGAGGGCTGTTCAGTGTTGGATGGCTATTTGCCAAGGAGTAGTAGGAAGGACACCCATGGCTGAAGACATCAATAGTTGCACTCTATCCTTTCTCTCCAAAGAGTGATTCTGTACTTAGTGTATCTATACTTTACTATGCTGATCTTTATTAATTGTAGTGGTATTCAAGCACATATTCTGGTAATTCAGTTGCTTGGTTTTTTTATTTGATACGTAATAAGACTACAGGTACTGCTAGAATCTTTCCTGCTTTGCCTAAAACCAGCTGTAAGCATGTCATCAGCTCTACTAAGCATGTTTTCTTTTTGAGGTCTTTCTCTTCAGGGAGTGGTCTTGATGAGAGGTTTCCCTGCAGGCTCCCTACCCTGTTGGATTTCATTGAGTAGAGCAGAAGAATTCTGACATTGATGCAACATGGAGGTGAAGCTAAGACTTCCCAAACATGGAGATAAACCTGTCCGCAGATGAAATAAGGACCCAAGATTCCCCTCCAGTGCTGAAATAAAACTATTTTATGCATCTAGTTTCTGGCTAACAGACAACGCTGCTTTACACTGCCCTTTGGATCCTGAAACTCCTAATTCCTACACGCACAGCTGCCCTTACAGATGTGGTCATGGCATAGCTCTTGCAGAGTGCTCTCTTGCTGAACCATGACTCCCTGAAAGCAGACTTCCTCCTTCCCACAGTCTCTGACCAGTGAACTGCGGTAAAAGGATGGTTAGGCCTGGATGTCCTCCCTGCTTGTGGGAAGACACATTTGCCCTGGCAATCTTGCAGGAGCTGCACAGCTGACAGTGTCGCTGTCAGCATAAACCAGTCTTTACAGCTGCAAATCTAGAAGAGGTAAAGTAAACACAATGCTATCAAAGTTGATCTCAAAGGATCAACAGGAAAGTAGGCAGTATTTATTATTACAAATATTTAATTATTGCACTGAAAAGGTATTGACTCATACAATTGACCGTTTAAGGGTCAAAACTTGAAATACTTAAAAATCAGTCAAACACTGACTGCCTCTCCCTTCCAGGCCCCCTCCTTGTGGGATACACCACAGTCTGCTCCGTGGGCTGGTCCCGTCATATGCATTTGTCTTGCAAATGGAAACAGCAGAGCTTCTGTCACTCACTGAAGTTTATTGCCCTGCTTGGTTACCTCTGCTGCTTCTCTCTGGTGCAGTGCATCTGTCCTCAGGCCTCCTGCTTCTAAAATACAATTTCCTTTGGCTGAAGCCAGTTGTTTCTGGCAGTCGGTTCTCTTGAGCCTTCTGGCCCTGCAAGCTGCTGTGTCAAAGTAAAACACAATCCCTCCACTCCCTCATGCTGGAGATAAAGGAAGCTTGTTTGCACAAGGTGCTGTATTTTCAAATAGGAAGTTCTGCTCGGAACCCAGCAAGAGGTGCAGTGAGGCTGTCAACTCATTTTTCACTAGAGTTCAAATCTGGGCTAACAAATGAGTGCGTGGGCCTTTCCAGCACGCATCATGCTGAATTACAGTGACATGTAGATGCATCCTCATGCTGTGAAGAGGGTTTTATTCTCCTCCCTCCCTTCAGGATTCTGCACATTTCAGCCCCTCATCACTTTGTGTCTTCTTCAGACAGCGCACAGAATTTCGTGTCTGACAGTTCAGGTTTAAAGTGCTCTGCATGTTTCCTCTCCCCTAGGACAAGAGAGTGTTAGTGGGACAAGGAGTCAGAAAGTCTAGGAACCCCCCTAAGAAATTCCCAGTGCCGGAGTCAAGCAGGATTTCTAACTTGGAAAGGACTGGGGGAACTGATAAGTTTCTCCTTGCTATCCACCCACCTGCCCCAACCAAGGCAAAGAGGATCCAATATCATGTGGGCGTGCTTTATGGGAGGAATGCACAACAATGAAAACAAACATGGTCTAGCGATTAAAGTATACATCGAAGAGATCCGCAGAGAGCAGGAGGAAGAGGGGTCTGAGAAGGGAAGTGGGAGCTGGCTTCTGTTCCTGGCCACTGATCTGCTGTGTGACCTGGAGCAAATCCCATCTCCTTTCTGTGCCTGCTTTTTTCTTTTCATGTCAAGTGAGATGATGTCCCTTACCTAGTTCCCAGGCAGGGAAGAAAGGCAGACTCATTGCTATTTCCCATGTTACAGTTACTCTTGGCAGCCACGTAGAGGTCAGACCCCTTTTACTGGAACATCTACATGGTGAGAGCCCTTGTCCTGAACATTAGGCAGGCAGAAGAAGGAGCCGTGCCATGTTACAAAAGGGGACAGAGTCGCAGAGTAACTGGATTGTTTACCAAGAGTCTTTGCAGAAGACATATGCATCACCACCCAGTCTTTTGAAGAATTCCTCCCCTCAAAGGCAGTATCATTTGCTAGCAGCTGTGTATTTATGTTATTACCAGTTTATTGGTCACTTCAGGCTGTGGGACAGAGGCCAATCAGTAGAGAAACAGCAGAAATTCTTAGAATGTCATAGTACATGAAATGTGTTGATGTCCTTATATGAGGCTTTTAAAAAGTATTTGAGAGCACCAGTGAAGTGTTTTGACAAAAGTGCAAGGCTATGACATGATTGTTCTTCTTTTCTGCCTGATCTAAGGTGCTTTCATGGTATGCTGGGGAAACATACCTGAAGTGCAGTGGGCTCCCTTTGGAGCTATCTATTTGCAGTTGTTATCAGGGAAGTGACGGCTTGTACAAAAATGTCTCTGCTTCTTACTGCAGAGCATTTATAACTGATAGGGGATCAGAAACAGCTAGATGCCTTCTAAAATGATGTGGCCACTGCAACAAGAATGGGCTTAACGCTAAACAAGTAGGAGTAGAGAGAATTAAAACTATTTGCTGTTTTGGAGCAAAAAAAATGGCAGGGCTTGGGTAAGAAGCACAGCTCACTGACATCAAGATACAGCTTCAAAAGGAACACTTTTTTTTTTTTTTTTTTTTTTTTTTTTTACATACATGTGATGGGATGAGAGGTGTTGAAAACAGTCTCACCTCCACTCGCATCCTGGCTTGCAAGGTCATTTCTGTCAGGCTGTGGATTTAACTGTTCTTTGCAGTCTCAGTTGATGAGTTCCTCACTCTCAGTATTGCAAGGATCAGTCCACTTGCCAAAGTCTGCTGGTGCATTGAAAACCTGCCAGAGTGAGAGCTGAAATGCCATTTCAAGATCTCCAATAGCTGCAGCAGCAATGGGAGAGGTAGAAAGGTATCTGGGAGATTTATAATGGTGAGAATAATGCTGCTGGCAAACTAGATGGTTAGAAATAACTATTGGTTTAAAGAATCAAAGGAATGCAACTCTCTGTTAACAAGCAAGTAAACATAGAAGTAACTATCAGAGCTGTATAGGGACTAGAGGAATATGTGTCCTACTCGTCCCCTCTTGGAGAATAGCTTGGACAGTATTCCCAAAGCTGTAGATGCTAGAATGGACGCTATGGAACTGGAAGATGCTTACTAGTGCCAACTGTCACAAGAAACACCTGTGAAAGTGGGAGAAAGATCAGTGGAGAAGACAGAGAGGTGGGAGTGTTCAGCCTTGTGTTGATTACCCAATTAATCCTCCACACCTTAAACGTTTCAAATATTTCATGAATGACTCCCCACACCTTTCAGGCTTGGGTTTTTTTCATCTGCACAGAGAGATGCTGATTTGATAAAGCTTTATTTTCTTATGCCTGGTGAATAGTTACCATGGGAAAACAGTATCGCTGTCTTTTGCAAGTTGAGATAGGCAAGCATTTCATGACAGCGTTAGGTAGTTCTACGTACCCAGCTACCAGTAATGCCTATTGTATGATGCTTAGTGCTTTCTTCATTATCGGTCTTGCAAAGAAACTACAGAGCCACAGTTTCTTCTAGTGGTTTGAAGAAACTCTGGAGGAATCTAGTCCAATCGCTCACAAGGCTGGATGGGACAAGATTCACATTACCCAAGCCGGGTGGAAATTATCCTATTGCTAAGCAATTTGACTTCCGTCTTTACCAGAACGTACCTTTGCAGTCACAGTTGAGAACACGTTTACACAAGGAAAGTGATAGAGTGGATAGAACTCCTCTGCATGGATGCAGTAGATCCTTTCCCTATTATTATCTGGGAATTATGGTCATGATAAGTACACAGCACTTCAACCGTAATGAAAGGACAATTATTGAGTGAAGTGCCAGCGTCTCCATGAGGCTTGTGCAATTATAAATTCTCCTTAATCCATCCTCTACTGTGGATTTATGAAGCAAATGCAGTTGTACAACTGACTTAAAGGTCCGTATCTCTCTTAATCTTTATGCTGTGTGCATGCTATCAGGCAGGCAGAAAGCTGTACCTCATCGTGCTTTCATTTATCTCCATAATACAAGTGAAGTCAGAAGGGACCCGGCAACAGTAGTTCATTGTTGTTTCTCTAGTTATTTCATGATGTGCCCTACTGCAGAGCTCATAAATTCATGAGTGGGGATCACAGAACAAGATTCCCTGCCGTTAGCAAGACTTGATGACTGGAGAAGCCCCTTCCTGACATTTATGTGTAATTCAAACCATTTAAAATCCCATTGAGAAGAGGCTTTGTACAGGAGGTTTCTTTCCAAAAATAAATATGAGGGTGGGAGTTACTTCTCTGTTTTTTGGGGGTTGGTTTTTTTGGTTTTTTGTTTTGTTTTGTTTTTTTTTGTTTTTCTGAGCTAAAAACAAGCTTTATAGAGCATTGCTTCCATTTGGGAAGGGTGTGTTTTATTATATTAGATGAGATTATCTTAATCTCTTATTTTCATCTTTATATTGCGATATTTGGGAGTGAGCCTTTTCATACTAGTTTATACATGAGGGAGCATATGCTCTGATACATTCTGTGTGTAACTCTAACTGTTGTTCCATATGGACAAATAGGTAGAAATTACCCAGCACTACAGTAGAAAGATTGTGCTTTCCAGGCAGCGAGAGGCTGCACTGAAATTTGTGAAAGAACAACTCTTTTTCTGAATATCCAGGCTTCAACCAACTCCTCAAAGCCTTCAGTCCTGCTCTGTCTTTCGTATTTTTCAGTATGGTGGAAATGGTATATTCCAGGAAGCCACAGTAATAAGGACAACAGACTTTAAACTCAGATGGGACCTCTGTGGACTAATGAACACTGAATTTGTTATGAACACTTAGGCATTTCCTCAGAGGCAGAGATGAACCTGCAGATTTAATGTTGCAATCTTTAACTGGAAATACTTTTTCTGGACCCAAATCCTTGCTGTACACCCAGTCATTCATCTCCTGCTCGGCAGTGATATCCCATGCCATGTTCTTTTCTGGGTTAAGCAGCATTCACTCATGGGGTGCCAGGTCCCAGGACTCAACAGCCCTGTCTCCGCCTATCTGATTAGACCAAGAGCAGGAGTACAGAGCACCTCTCTTCTTTACTCTCTTGCCCAAGGAAGTGGCAGAGGCATACATCTTGTGTTCCGGTTAGCTATGTTTTATAGGATGACTACTCACCTCTTTCTAGCTGTAATTTAATTGCCTCTACAACCACATGATAAACGCAAAGTGCAGAGAATCCATTCAGGGAGAAAAACAAAGGACTAGCAATAAAGCTGGCATTTTCTAATGTATTCTTCCTCACAGAGACTTCTGGCAATACACTGGTCTGCATGAACTCTTCTTTCAGTGCAGGGAAGATTTGAAACCATTCAGATCATGCACACCTTATCTGTTATGCAAGTAATAAATAATAATAATAATTTGCAATTACTTCCTAATGCAATTTAGTTTTTAAAGAAGAGTTCAAAGTAACCTTCCTTTTTCCTAAAGTGGCTATGACACATGCCCTAACGGGGCTGATAAGGATTTTAATTGTGGCACTAAGTAATTTATTTGATGTAGAACATTAGGAACTGAAGTGGAGCAGGTTAGCAGAGTAAGTATCACGTTGTCTCAAGACCTTTGCTGACATTCAGCTGTTGTGAGAATAACTGTAAAACAGGAAGGTGACTTTTTGCTTTTTAGGTCTAACCTTCACTGGTTTGAGCTCTGGACTTTGCAGGAGAGTTTCACCCTTAAGGTATCCATAGCATTAAAAGCGCAAAGCTTTTGGATTTAAATTTGCAGGGAGTTAATGAATCTCTCCTCAGTAATTATGGCAGTACTTCAGAAGATTTCCATATTGCTATATTCTTCGTGATCCCCAGGGAATGAACCATAAGCTGCTTTGTCGCAGAGATGCAACACCTTCAGCATGAATCAGACGGTAATATTTAAAATAACGGCCGTGCTAATTTCCTTAAACTTTATCCTATAAAGCAAGACCCCTGTGGTACCTGCTGGACAGTGAAGGAAAATGTCTAATGTGATTCCCCTGTGACACATTGTTTCTGGTTTCAGCTTGGCAGAATGCAAGTGGTGGTCTAATTGTGCAGTTACAGTTCTGCTAGCTTCACATGGTCAAATCCTATGGGTCAGGTGCACAGAAAGAGGACTGGAGGCTACCTCCATAACCTCAAGCAACACATTCAGTGACACAGCTGACACCACAAACCACTGAAACAAATGCACCAAAGCAGAAACAATGCCAGTTGCAAAGATGCGTGGTAGGGCAGTTTGTTCAACAGCCCTGGTGAAGTATTGTATGTGTTTGAAGTTTGACAGATTAACTTGTGTCTGCATTTTTCAGTCCTAAGGACAAATCATACAAACTGTAGAGTAAATAATTCTTTCTGCCTTCATAGCTTCATAAAAGCTTCTAGCTGCCATCACACATTATCCCCTGGAAAATGCAAGGATTCTGTTAATGTTAGACATCAGATTTTTTTTGTATTCGTGCTTAAATGATAGAAAGCTGGAAGAGCACCAGATAAACTGAACTATCAAAAATTAGGGAGGAAACAGGCATGAAGAGTAAATTCTATAACCAGATCTTTCGTGAAAATATTCCATCTTTTCTTTAGGGGCATCAAAAATCTTGACTGTTTATCAACTTCCTACAAATACAGGATTTCTTTGATAGATGATTACGGTTCAATTTCTGGACTGGCTGAGACTCTGCTGACTTACACCAGTTGAAAATGTGAGCTAGCTGTTACTACTGCCTCTGACACTTCACACTCCAAAATGAAGGCTCTCCTCTATGCTGTATTAGTCTCTTAGCCCAGTCTATATCCTTATCGGCTACTCTGTTTCTTTGGTCTTCCCATGATTCTCCTTTCACTGCTTTGTGGCCCAGTTTGCAGAACTATTTTTGTTAGCAAACAGTCTTCCACTCCCACGTCGCAAAGGATTAAGAGCTTGTAACTGCTGTTGCTTTAAACTCCTAGTTTAAGAGCTGGTCAAAGCAGGTTTAATCAAGACAGCAGCAGCTGCTTGTCTACAGAAAGGCTCCCAGTATTGGCAACAAGCAGTGGGAGTTTTTAAGAATACATCCTTGGTACCTGAGGGGCCTAGGGCCTTTCAGGGCAGACTAGATGCACATAAACAAGCCACTGCACCCCACAGGCCTTCTTGTGGTATCCTGAGGTGGTGGGGTTTTCTTCATACACTACACTCACCACTGAGATCTCCTTGTAAGTAGAAGCCAGCAGCACACGATGTGCTCAGTCCAGGCTGTATTAACACACAGCAGACCTGATTGCGTGTGCTCAGCCTCTGCAGACAAGGGATTTGGCCACAAACACTGGTTCAGATTTTTCTGAAAATAAAATAAATAAATAAATAACCTCATCCTAAATATGCATCTGAGAGATTTTAAAAATCTATTTCTCACTTTTGCACTGAGTTTCTCCTTCACAAGGCTTCTTCCTTGCCCCTGCTGTCAGAGTGGGGAGGGACTGTGCAAAATTCCCCAGCAGTCTTGCTAGCAGCATTCAACAAATTCCTCCATCGAGAGTCTTTAATAGCAATCACCCACAACTTGCTTGTTCACTCCTCTCCCAGCTGCTGCCAACGCAGAGCCTGCTGACCCACTTCCTCTGCGAGCCTCTTTCATCTTGGGTTAATTCCCAATGCCTCACAAAAAGTGGGAAACCAAGCTATCCATAGCATTTGTGCATAGAAGGGAGCACATCCATGTGAACACACAGCAGGAGCTAAGATTGATTGTTGATGCAACATAACTATATGTGCAATGTAAACACTGAGGCAGCAGATGATTCGATGCTGAATGAGACAGGTTGTTCAGTTATAACTGAAATGCAATTCCTTAGTTGCAATGGTTGCTGTAGCAAGAGCAAATGGAGAGAGAAGCAGGGGATGGGAGAAGAGACAGGAGAGCTAGTCTGTTTTCCTAATGATTACTGTCAGGGGGATGCACACTGGGTGTTCTTCAGCTCCCTCTCTTGCTTGCTCCTTTCCCTGCAAGGACTTTTTGGCAAGTCTTCATAAGGGCAAAGAGAGGTTCAGTTGCAATCAGGATTTGTAACTTTAATTCTTGCCAGTATCTGCATAATTATTGCTATTAAACATCTGTCTCCAAAGTAACCCTCAGTTTCTGTGTGGCTCAAAATCAAGGCTGCTTGGCTGGCAAAACAGTGCTTCAGCCTGAAAGTCCCAGGAATCTTTGTTACTTTCTTTTTGGAAGAGCACAGTGAAGAAATTCAAAAGTCTAAGCTGTAGAGGGAAATATTGTTTTCACACAATATGCAAATAAACTGTGGAACTCCTCACAGCAAGTCCAGAATATGGCAAGATTCGGGAAGGGAGCGGAATCTGCACTTATATCCCACATTTGAGGAGGGGTGTTTAGTGTCCTGTTTAAAAACATTGTCTAACTTCTAGCAACTATGAACAGACCTGACATGCAGTATCTGTCAGCTCACATCCTTCCAAAACAAGGATTCTTATACTTGTCTTCAGAGCAGAGGACATAGGCTGGGCTGGCTTCAGAGCTTCTTTTGTTTTACATCCCCCTCCCACCTTTCCCCTCAAACAAAAATTTACTATTGCTTGAAGTAATGTTATATTTTTGTAGGAAAATATGCACTGATGGCATGGCCTGAAAGATCAGTGATGAATACTCTGCATAGCCCTGTGGAAAGCTAATGCTTAGGGATCAATTAACCTGTCACACCAGAAGCACCATCGTTTTCAATGTAGTCACGCCTGATTTACCCCAGTATGAGAGAAGAATCCCATTTCTTAGTGGTGGGAAGCTGACGTGATCCATATGTTACAGAAAAAGAACATCTGAGAAACAGACTCTAGGACTCCAAAGAAAAGCTGCATTTCTTCTATCCCTTTTGCATAAACTCATGGCCATGATTTTAATCTCAACACCAGAAATATGATGTCATTCCTTACTCTCAGATTTCAGTTCTATGCAAGGTCTGTGACTAGATGTTCATGTCTCCCTCTGAGTTTCTTGGGACAGCCTGTGACCTGGGAAACTCTGAACAGGCTAGAGGAAGCAGTCATGGGGTACTCCCCTAGGCTTTCAAATCTGTCATTTGGTGGTTTTGGAAAGAGCAAGGTGAGGACACAATGGAAAGCTCTAACAAGGTGATAAAACATGACCCCAAACTTCACATCAGTTTTTGTTATGGTTGATTTTCTTCCACAGTAGCTATGTATGTGAATAACATACTTGTCAAAGCATTAAAAATAGCTCAGTAATTGAGACTACCATGAAAGATTTTTGAGAAGGGAGAAATTTGTTTGGAACAATGGGATCTTAATTTTAAGATTTTGAAATCAGATTTCTTTAATTGGACAACATTTATTATTAGATGTTGCACATAAAGTTTTTTTCTTCCCTAGCCCTGTTTATTTTTCTCCCTCTCTGATCTCATTTGCTGATGCAGATCTCAAATCAGCACACATCAGAAGCTCCCTTGAAAGATAAAGCATATTTTCAGTGTCTGAATAGATTCTGGTAAACAGCAAGGCATATCTTAAGCAGGGAATTAGGGAGCATCTCATTGATGAAACTGCTTATGGGAGAAAATGCTGAAGGGCAAAAGAAAGAGACTTGAAGCTAATGACAAACGCGCATAGACATCCAGAAGAATTCTACCTATAAACCTTGTCTAGATAGACCTTCAATCTTCTGTTTCAAGGATGGGAGAGATGCAGCAATCATCATATCGTAACAGCAAGGATGCTCAACTTAATGGGCTTTTTTCTGCACTAACTTCTTTATGGAGTTTAAACAAATTGAGCTGACCTTCTCATATGCTACACCTTCGGATGTGCCCATTGGAATAGTGAATCAACAAGGGAGAACTGCTCTCTCCAGACTGAGACCTAGTGTTCAGCATTAGAATTGCAAGTAAACAAAAAAAGTTATGCTACATCTAACATCTGGTAATTTTCAAAGCAGGATGGAGACTTCGGGAAGGCTGGTTGCCTATAGAATGAGTAAAGACTATGTGACCATATCCCAGTTGAGGGCCTCCTTGACTCTCCTGGTATTAATCAAATACATTTAAGAGTTCTGCTGGAGGCTGTTTCTCTCCTGATAGATAACTCCATCACCTGAACTCATCTTGAGTTTTGCTGCAATGAACAAATTTGCATTTCAACTTTTCTTACGCTTTCAAGGTAACATGCATTTTCACCAACCAGAGCTGCCTCACTGCAAAGCCTCAAGGGGTTAAGGGACATTCACGAGAAACTAACTCTTAAAGGCTGATTATTGGGTAAAAACAATGGTTTCAAGAAATATCAAGAGAAGCAGGCAACATTTACTACAGCAATGATTCTGTCTCTCTGCTGGTCAAAACCTTTCTCATTCAGCAAAATACAGATCAAACACTTGGTTAATTTCTGACTAAAATGCTGTTAGCTTCTTTCTGGAAGAAATCTTGTCTTAGCTGCAAGTATTGTTTAGATTACAGTCTGACTTTGAAGCAGTCTACAGTCTTTCTGGTTTGGAAGGATGAGGATCTAAATATTCTCTAATTAACCTATTAGTTTTAATTAGATATCACAGCCACTTATTTTCTACTCTGGAAAATGAGCATTCCAGATGCAAAGGGGAGGATTTCTTTCTTTCTTCCTTCCTTTAATTTTTTTTTCCTGCCTAGCGAAATGTTTAAATGCCTTGTCAACAAAGAAGAAACACAGAAAAAAAAAAAGTGACACTTGATGAAAGATTAAGGAAAACGGGGAAGATTAACAAAGCTTGATAGGCAGGCAATTAAAATAGAAGTGAAGGATCGTTAGTATTCATTACTAGAAAACACATGCAGGGAGGACTATGCAGCTGTTGGAAATCCCCAGTATCTGACGGTAGAGAAGTCATTCCGAAATATAACTTGCTCTTTTCGCTGGTGAAGTTTCCACTGGAAGTTAAGTGGATTAGCTGCTTTTTGTTGCCTTTTCACCCTTCAAGTCTTATGTGGACTAAAGGCTGTTTGAAAGGCCTTTGAAACGTGGCACTAGTAGGCTCTTGTCAAGGAAGCTCTTGCTTTCAGGAAGGTGAAATGGCTAATAACTCCCAGCAATAGCGACACATCCCGATTAAATCAAAGTCCAGTGAGGAACAAGCTGTAGTAGAGGTGCCAGACAGTAGGTTTTAGAAAAGCAAGCAACCAGTAGGTAAACATGGGACTCAAGTTTCCCCTTGTCCCAGTTTCTCTCTCTGTTTTCTGTAATGAGAAGTTATTACAAAAAAGGAAAGAACAAGAAGAAGGAATATACAAGGTGATAAGGGTGAAGTCTGCACTTGTGCAATTATTTCAGGCTTAAAGGAAGACAAGCTCGCTGCAGTCTGCAAACGAAATTTGTAAGAGGTAAACCAGAGGTAAACCAAAAGAGGACTGGATTGGAAGGTGATCTCCACAGCAGGATTGCTCTAAAGCAATTGCAGACACCAGAGAAGAGTCAGATTGTTGCAGGCAGGGACAAGATCCTACATTCAAAGAGATCCCAGGAGCACAACACACCAGTGGTAACCCACTTCATTCTAGCATGGGAAAGGAACAATCATTTCCACCATTAAGGTGTAGAAATGCTTGCGCGTAATTCAAAGCTAGAGTAAAAACAAGGCACCTTGAACATGGGTCTCGGATGCCTAGAAAACCTTTCAGTATATCTTGAAAACAGAGCAACATTGTTCTGGTGCAACATCCCCCAAGGTACTGTAAGACAGAAGAAGATTCAGAAAGTTTGAATTGTTTCTTTCTGAGAGAGGAAAACATATCTGATCTGTTCCTCAAGGACAACAGAAGTACATGAATTGATCCTTTGGGCTTTTTTTTTTTTTGTTGAGAAACTAATGAAAAAGCATTCCTGTAGATTCCTGAAAGTCTCTGGATAAGAAAAGAGGGATATTTTCCGCCTCCCCCCCGCCCCCCGGAATAGTCATGGGTATGAGGAGAACAGGAATTTCCACCTAGCATCACCTTTATCCCTAGAATGCTAACATCGGTTTTCCTGGCACCCATTTAACTTAAGCAAACTTGTTAATCAAAAAACAAACTGATAATCGCTTACAGCACAGAGTGCTAAACACACAGATAGGAACGTGGGATAGAAAATGAGCCAGAAAGCAGTGGGAAGTCTCTCTTGCTAGAGGATAACTTGGAGCCCTGAACAAACAGCAAGAACCACAAACAAACTTAAGGAATTGCAGTGGCTGTATCTGGCCAGATCGTCTGCAGGCAGAGATCAGCTTGGCTCCCTGAGTGCCAGTGGGGGCTGTGGTGTTACACCTATTGTGAATTACACCAGATCTGCTTCACTGACTGTGCTAATAAGAGCTTCTTTTCTAGTTCCTTTTCCTAAAAGAGAAGCAAAGATATTTTCTTCAGGAAACCTTTCCTTCAAGAAAAGTGAGCTGGAACATGTCTCAAGGAGTAGGGTGTAGGTGGGGCTGTGGATGGCAGCTCTGGTCTCTGCAAAAGAGCACACCTCTCCAAATTATTCCCACACCTTTGTGGCTGTGGATATTTCTTCTTTATCAATGATACATTAAACCTCTGGTTCTGAAAATACCTCGTGTAATGCTTCCTGTGTTACTACAGTGACAGCCATTGTGAAAGAGTACCAAGTTAAAGCCTGGGTGGACTAACTGAGCAGTTTTGCTCACACCAGTGCTGCCAAACTCCTTCCTGCTAAGTGAGGTTCTTACTTCAGATGTTCCCTAGTTTTTCATCATTTGTGGCCTCATGATTCTGCTGCTGAGAGAGAGCACAAATCCTTCCTTCTGCCACAGAGGAAAAAAAACCCCCACAACATTGCAGGAACTGCCCACTTGCCCCTCACTTCCAGTCTGTGAAGTCAGGACCTTTCTGACAATGCTGTTAGTCCCAGCCTAACCCTGACATGCCTGAGCTTTCCCTGTCTTTAATTCTGGGGTCTTTCAGCACAAGCATTGATTTGCTTCTGGGTCGCTTCAGGCTCATCGCTTTCATGTTTCACAATCTGTGGTTTGACAGATTAGGGGAATTATTTAGGGCTAGACCTCAAATTAAAACTACCCCTGGCTTTTCGTCTTCCTCTTGTAAACACAGACTTTGTATTAGAACGTATCTTGTACAGCATTTGAATGGAAACACAGCCAGAGCTTGTTGAACCAACTCCTGGAGCTGATAGTACAAAGCTAAGATCAAAACATATGTGCACAGGGGGGCCTGTGCGCACAGTGTGTGCGTGTATCAACAGACAGACGGAACTTTCTATGCACATGCTGTGCTATATGGCTCTGGGCACAGCCCAATTCAGCAGCTACAACTTTCATTCCGTTTCCGTTCTTCCACTGAACGGAATCAGGTTTTCCCTGTTGGTAATAGGTCCAAGCTGAAAAGAGGCACTACAGACCATTCATGATGGCTTAGCCAGGGATAAAGCCCTACTGGCACAAGGTAGCTCTACAAGACTCTACTGCATACAAAGGGCAGTAGTTTCCACTCAGACCAGGCCAGAAAGGTCCCTAGTTTGCAGAAATAATTTTGCTTTGTGCTCATCTCATCTGGCTAGCCTAGAGGAGGATGGATGAACTTCCACAAAGGATGAAAGAACCTTTAAGTTCCTTGGAAACACTGTAGTTTGCCAGTCACTTCCCCAACACAAGTACAGTAAGAACGACTAAATGTTTTGCCAGGCCAGCAGCAGCACAGGCGCCAGGTAAACCAGCTATTTTGCTTTCTGTCCTGGAGGGATGAGAGGGCCAGGGGTCATCACTTCACACTATGCAGTCTGTTACCCTGTCAGTAGCTGCTCAGAGTCTCTCCTGATCTGCATCAGCTGTCTTTTTATCAAGGTTTTGGGGCTCTGACATGGCTGCTATGGAGAGATGCAAATACAGATGGGTGTTAGGAAAGGACATTATCAGCACGCAGCTGCAAGGAAGGATTTGTTGCTCAAGAATCTCCTTTCCTATACTTTGGAATCTTTTAAAAGCCTCCTTTACCTGAAACTCTAATCAGCTTGACAGTCTCCTGGTTTGTGCCAGAGCAGGGCTGTGCGCTGGTACCCAAGTCACATTTTATCTCTTTAGAGCTGGTCAGGCTTGTTTTTAAGGTTCAATAACATTTGTTCTTTTCCATAAGTGAACACGAAGACAGCTATTCCAGCAGATCCATTTCACATCAGTTCAGCAATCAACTTTGGTCTTTGTTTCACCCTGAAGTGTTCATGTAACAGACGAACAAGCACGTATAAGTAAAGCTTCCCTAGCCCATCATGTCATGCAGACTTCTCACGCATTCCTAAATTGGGTTTGGATCCTTCACTTAGCACCCATCTCTAAAAGAGGGCTTTAAGTGCAGTTCTATCTTCCCAAATCTTCCCTGTGCTTCTCATTGCAAAGATCCAGTCAAATCAGGCAGAAGCGTCATTCCCTGCTGCCTGCTAGTGCTCAAACAAGGCAGCGTTTGGTTTTGGTTTTGTGGGTGGGCCCTTTCATCATGAGAAAGGAAGGGGGAAAAACTTGCTTTGCAGAGGGAGGTACATGCTGTACTTGACTGGATACTTTATTAGGAATGAGCTGAGCTGGTAGATGTCTGCTTTCTATTCCTTATTTCGTTCGAGTTTGCTGGAGGCTTCCAGAAATTCTCCACTTACAGACTGTGCTTGCAGAAGAGGCTCAATTAGAGGGCTGCCTCAGGGAGATTTTAAGGTATTTTTGGCCAGGGTGAACTACTGTAGCTCATACACAGAATTGGAGCTTTAAACATGGAAAAAAGACAACAACCTAGCTTCAAGTCAGGTTGATAAACCTCCATGATTTGTTCCACACCCCATTGAACCTTCAAAGAAGCAGGAATACATGGCAGCTGCATGTATCTGTGAACTATACACTTCATAGGTTCATAGAAGAAACATTTAAAAACTTATTTTCTAATTCTGTTAGAGTTTTGAAAGCAGAAATAAGGCTCAGTCTATCCATTTCTTTAGGGATACTTCTCTTTTTACATGCGCCTAGTACCCTATGAAGCCAGTGTCTGACTTGCAGCCTACAGACACACAATAATAATGAGAAATAGATAGTACGAAAGATATAATCAAAGTAATTCAGTCTGAAACAAGAGGCAGGACTTCACACAAAATTTTTGGATACTTCCTAATCAATGACAACAACGAACAGCCCTCCTAGCAATACAGAAAGAAGGACCTCATGTTTGAAACAAAAGACCAGGAATCAAAACCAGCACATGTTATTTCTGGCACAATGTTTCTGCAAACTTGCAGACCTTTGGGTACAGCAGTTACCTCTATCCACAAGGACAAAAGGCACAGATTTAAGTACCACAAAGTGGATGCAAAGAATTTGCATTATTTTTGCTTACCATTGATACTACTCTTCCACTGCTTCACTTCTCATTTTTTCCAGGAATGCTGTTTGAAGCAAAGGTGAATAGTACTACAACTCACCTTTTATTTAAGCATTTCCAGATGTCTGTTGGGAAGCCTATAACAAAGGGCAGGGCACAAGCACAGCTTTTCCAGGTTAGGGTTTTTTTGGTTGTGGGTTTTTTTTTGGCTTCTAACATTTCAGAAGTCAGGTGAGAGCGTAAGTGTAACCCAGCTGCAGCTTGCCAGCAGCTGAGTAACCTTGCATTGGCCTTGCTATTAGCTGCCTTTGCTTCAGATCCAGGTGGCTTCAGGTGACTCATGCTTCTAATTAATGCCCTTGCCTGTCTAAATGAAGCAGTGCTTTGAAGCTGGAGCCAAACAAATTGGTCCCTAGAGAAGAGAATGATGTGTGGCAATGCTAGTTGCATCACCCAGACAGCATCATCCAAACAGTGAGGCTGCTCCACTTGGCACAGCATGGGCTTTCGTGAAAGGAAACTGAAGGAAGCCCCTGGGGACCTGGGTCATCATACACCCATGAGCGTGCATCATTAAAGCATTACCACTGTGCTGCTGGAGGGGCTTGCTAGGGCTTTTCTCTATGCATTTTGGGATTTAAAACCTCTTCCATTTCAAATCTGGTCAGGCTAAAATGATATTGAATACCCTGCAGCCCAAGTAAAGAGTTCAGGCAAGAGGGGAACGTGAAAACGTTTCAAAATTGCAAAGCTGCCAAAAAGATTCCTAAAATACTTGAAGGCCAGTACTAAAGCAAATATCCTTCGCCCTGCTGACTTTGGTGCCTGGTTGTCAGACAGCTGTGGACGAGATCAGTTTCCCAAAGTTAGAGGCTCACTGGAGTCTGTGCACAGTCAGTACAAACCTGTCTGGTATTCCCTGCCCCCACACCACGTGTGTTGCTTTATTTCTGAGGGGAAGAGAAAATGCTGTAGTTATTTGTTTGCAGTGGTATCAGTCATTTAGCATGTCACTTCACAGCAGGTTATTGCCACTTTTTTCCCCCAGCTTTATCAGAAGGCTGGTGTCTGGCTAAGGTCTTGAGCTAGGCCTTAGGAGAGCAGTGTTCTTTTTGTGTGTCTATCACAATTTTTCCATATGAGTCAGGGCAAGTTATTTTGTGTGTCTGCACTTCAGTTTCTTATCAGTAAAACAGGGATAATTACTTTCCTTCTGTCCACTTTGAAAGCACTTGAGAACCAGATCATCCTTAAATGTGCATGTCCGTGACAGGGCTGAATGCAGCAGGATTCAACGTAATCATCTGAATCCCAGCTGAATCAAAATGTATCACAAATAACATACTAACACTAAGGAATTTTCCCTTGGAAACTGGTGGGAATATTTGGCAGGAGGCAACGGCAAGCTATCCCTGTACACTGCTATCTCCTGTGCTCTGTCAGCTTTCAATGGATTATCTCCCAGTGCATGGTCTGCCTGATTTTGCCTATGTCCCTTGCCTTGGTGGACTGCGTATCAACTGTGCAGCTGAGTGCACTTTCTCTTAACATTCACCTCGTTAAGGTCTGACTAATGCTTTTCACTCCCAGCTAGGCCTGTCTAGCAGTAAATGGGGTAATTATTTGCCTAACCACAAACAAAGATGATGAGAAGGATGTCATCCTGCTAAGTCTTGTGGTTCAAAGGCAATATTCTCCTGTGCCCCTGAGCAGGCACAGCAAGATCTTCACATTGCTTGTGTCTCCAGAGATCTTGTGCTTTCCTCATGGATAAGTAAACCTTCCTCGCCCCCAGCATCATGTATCAGCTACAGACTGCCTGCTTTTGTCTTTTACTTGCAAAGGGTGGGATCTCCCTTGCCCATGTTTTCGTAAATTGCCTTTTTTCACCAGAAACATTTAACTCCGGTCACCTTTGCTGGAGACACTGAGAATAACCCATTATTATACTTTGTGGAAGTCAGTGCTTTGTATTCTCTACCACTTTGTCATCTCTTGCTGGTACTCGTTAAAAGACTGCCTGGAACACAACCCATTTCTGATCCAAAGGCTTCATTCTACTCAGGGGTTTCAAATATGTTTCTTAAGGAATTTTTCTCTATTTTTCTTAAGGAAAATCCGAAGGAGGACAGTGTAACCTAGATCGCCTTCTTATAATGGCAGCTGGCTGTTAGGACTCTAGCTTCTAATCCTGTTAATTATGAGATGCATATCCTTTTTGGAAGAAGAAAAAAAAAAGGGAAGATTGTTCTGCAGTAATAGACCCAGCAGAATTTGCATGGCAGAAAAGGACAAAGCAAAATTTCTATGCTGATGAAATGGAAAATCAAGCACCTTGGTGGCCTAAAGGTTTGCAGATTTTAAGGACCAATTCTTTTATTGCGTACTCCAGCTAAACTTTACTAACTTCAGTATAGTTTTTTTATACACAGGACTCAACTGAGAAAGAGGAGAATCAGTTCTAGCAAAATAATAGACTGTGAAGATCAAATCGAATTTCCCACTGAAAATACATTTCTTGTGAAAGATGTCCAGTCATAACCAGGTGTTCAAAAGCAACAGAGTCTGTTTGATTAAAACAAAAAAAAAAAGAAGAAGAAATATACCTTGGTTAGGAAGAACTGTCAGATTTCATTTCATAGAATCAATGCCAAAGTATGGGGATTGTGCTTGCAGCCTTACCTTGCAGCCTCCTTTAGCACTGATGGAAGACGAATGGCAGAGATTCGGGACATGGAGCTATGCCTAGATCCCCTCCGCTTTTATGTCACTGCAAGGCAAAACTGCACTTATTGAAAACCCTGCAACCATTACATGGCTTCAGTTGCCAAAACTGCCATCACACGTGCAAAATTACTGGCAGCTACAGGACAAAAACAGTTTTCTTGGTGTTGGAAGCAAGGGAGATGGGGAGAAAGGAGCACAGCTATGACAGAGAATCTCAGAGCACGTATTGAGGCCAAAACAAGATGAGGAGCTAAGTGGGAGCTCTTCAAAAAACACCAGGGTGCCCTGTGAACAAGTTTTTCCTGTCTCTGCATAGGATTCACATGCAGGAATCTGTGCGCCACGGTCCCTAGAACAGGATCAGCATTCTTCACAGCCACTACTGTGTTGCTAATTACTTTTAATAAATGCATGCTGTGGAAATCACACTTTATTTATGCCCGAATTAAGCCACATAGTTTCTATTATTTTCCTCAGATCATGTATAAAGAAAAAGCTTATCAATAGTAAATAAATGATATCAGCTTGTTTGCAGACTCACTCCCTAAGTGAAGCATGGGGGCTTTCAGGTAATTGCTTAGAAAAGGTTATGGTGTTTGAAGTTGGGTAACTGGAGATTTTATTTCTGTGAGGAGTAGTAGCTGCCTTACACCATGGTATCAAATATCTTCTTTATATGCGTAGAAATCCTGTATGCAGCTGTGCTAAGATGTTCCTTGAGGTTTCAATCTGCAGTACTTTCAGTCTTTCCGTTGATTAGTTATGGACATTGCCATATGATAAGACTATGCTTGCCTTTGCAGGAGACACATATCTGGATTATTAGTTTTTTCATCCCAATGTCTTATTGATAAAAAGACCGAATTTCTTCACTTGACCATAAAAGGTAATGAATTTCAAGGAGGAAAACCTGGAAATGTTACATTTTTTGATGCAGAAGCTGTGTTTTCCAAAACATCCTTTCTACTCTTTCTGAAGAGATGTACGCACAATCACGTACAGTTTATTTCTTAGATTTGTGGAGCAAAGCACTGAAACCATCGTTCAGCCATGGTCTTCTCTGTCATAGTGCGTAGATTATGTACAAAGTTACAGAGGTTTGTGAGCATTTATAACTACAATATTCTGGAAGTGGCAGAGCACTGCAGCCAGTCTGGCCAAACAAGTCAGTTCGATGACATTCAAAGGAAAAACACAGACCACTTTCTAAAAATTTCCTATTCAAAATTTATTTTCAATTAAGGACAAACACACAAAAAAATAAAGGCACTCTTCCCAGGGGTATCTCTGCCTTGTTTTTTCTGTCCAAGGTACCAAATCCACACCTCACTCCCAACAAATAATCAGTTATTCTGAAACCCCCATCCAAAACATCCCCCTGTATCATACAGAACTGAGAGGTTCAGAGGGGAAAAAGGTCTAGTTTAGTATGGTAGCAAGGTCTATTGCTTAATAAATGATAAGCTTTTGTTCTGTACAACCAGCACCAGAAAACCAGTCGAGGTTATACTGGAAAAGAAATGTTTCATTTGCAGAGTCCACGGTTCAGCACACAGTACATTTTTAGAACTCTTTCAGGTACCCTCATGCCTTATATGACAATACCTCAGCACCAATTCCGTCTGATTAGTAATATAATGATTAAGCAAATGAATTGATTCCTTTGACAGAGCTTGCTGTGTTTTGCTACAACTGCCTGTACAAATGCTTCTGTTTCTACAGCATGGGCCTGTCTTCATCAATGCAAATTACTTATTAAAATGGTCACCACAACAGATGTGTTTTTCACCCGAATACAGCTCAAAAATTTAGTAATTCATGCCTCATAATGTTTGTGTTTCTTCATGCCCTTGGAAAGCAGAGTCCCATCATACTGAGGAGACAGCTTGATTTTGACTGAACAGCAGGCTTGGGGTTAGCTGCTTTGTGTTGATAGAGAAAGAGTTCAGGAAAGATATGAAATTCTCTAACAGCTGCTGCTGGCAGTGAAATCCCGAACACAGTTGTTTCTCTCCTGTCCTGAAACAAGAGGCCTGGTTACTTTGACAGATTTGTACTGTGCTCTGTTTACACACCATTAACAGCCCCACAAATGCTCAGTAAAACACAGTTCCTCACTCCCACTCCTTCCCTGCCCAATAGAGCCTTCTTCATGATCCATTTCTGTGACCTTTCCCGTGCAGAGCTCCTCTTTGACATTTGGAAATGCTGCCCTGCAGTCCTGAAGCTGGAAAGACTGCACATCTAATGCTCACTGAGGAAGATGGCGCAACTGCACCCCTTGTTTTCATTGCAGTGAAATGAAGACATTGTCCTTTCTATTTACTCACCGTTTACAATCTTTACAAAGGCTCTGTTTTGTTACTTGATGGGGAGAGATGCATATTCCTTAGCACGGTCCAGTGCAGACTCCCACCTGAGACTCTCATGATTTGGAAATATTTGGAATCTTGAGACAAGCTGCACAGCTCTTGTTCAGATGCTTCCTACCTCCTGCCTGGATTTCCCTCACATTGATCTCCACTCCAAGTCATCTTACACGTGTCACAGGTACCTTATATATCACAGTGCACCATTCACATTCACTTTCCCTAATTAATAAGATGATAAACAGCCATTGCTTTTTTCATCCTTACCTTGAAATATGGTTTTTGGCTTAGACTCTCACTCAGCATATCATCTCTGTGCCAAAGACTATCTTGTATAGTATATTGTTAGTAGGCCAATAACTTAAAAATCTTTTTCCCCAGTGAATTCCATACTTGAGAGAAACAGTATTCTCCAAAGGCTGTTCTCATGAAATGAAAGGGTTACGTTGATTCTTGCAAGCCACCGTTTATTTTCTCTCAGCTGTCTCCCAGCTGTTTAACTGCTAGTTAAACAGCACGAAGTGACAATTTTTACTATTCCTTGAGACGTTAGTAAAGTTATGAACTAATGGCAGCACTTTGGTGCTATGCACTGGTGACATCTCTCTTGTCCGTCATGGAATGATTTACTAGTGTTTTCTTTTTTTCCCAATCTATAGTTCTAGATGAGCTAGAGCTTTTTGTATCTGCCATGGACCAACATGGTTCAAGACTTTTACACAGTATCTGTTGATGTAATTAACCTGGATAATCTTGTCTGACTGTACTATTATTAGGAAACAAATTATCCATGATTGGTTTGTGTAATACAAAGCATCAAACTCATGAATTCCCATCCTTGACAAATGTGAATTACTCTCTGCATGATAGCTGAAAGTTAGCTAAGGCCACTAGTGGAAATAATCAGACACCTTCAAATCTGTTACCTTCCCCAGTGTGATGTAAACAAGTGTACCAGTCACAAAAATGCCACCCTGGTGATAGAAAAGCTTTCAGCTCTCACTCCTCCCAATTTCCCTGTCTTTAACCCAAGATATTAGGAAAGTACAGGCATCTTCCCAGATTTGCTGGAACGTCTTATACTTTCCAAAATCCTTTTATTAATCTGAATTACTAGCCTCATATAATGAAATGCATTATTGATTAGTAAATGTATTATATTTGAACGAATTTATTTGAACTATGGTAGTAGACAATACAGATTTTTTAGCAGCTCCACAATATTTAAGAATATTCTCTAGGTGGAGGTTTAGGTTCTTAGGACATACAATGCTGTAGGTGACTGTAGATGTGCTTGGTCAAAGAAACATATGGCCCCCATTTAAAATCATGATGCTATGCTTATTTGCACGCACTGACTGCCTGGTTTTCAAGTCTGCTGCAAGTGCGGTGGGATCCAGGCAGCAGGAGATTAGCTGGAGTCTGGTAAGCCTTGCAAATATTCCAAAGTGCCACTACCCAGTGTTGCCAATGCGAATGACGTGACACCTCATGCCAGCCAGCCAGCAGCTGGTTATGCCGGTGATATGTTAATGCTGACTGGTATCTGGGGAGGGAAGGAAACTCAGCTGCTCTTGGGTTGGAATGCAGGGCTGAAGGATGTTTGTGGGACTGATCATAAGCAATATTCTGCAGTAAAATCACTTGTTCAGGTAAATTCAGGCTACTTAAATGGGAAACACGATCTATGTGGAGTTAGATCTTGCAAGCACTTTGATTCCGGACTGATCCTGAAACCAGCTATCTGAGGTCGAGGCTAACTCAGCCTTCATGATTTATTTTCCATTTATGAATTGAGAAAACTGGTTAAAAAGAAGAACTTGGCAGCAATGGGGCAAAAGAAATATCCCTTAAACTGAAAAGATGAGAACTAGAGTGTAAGTGGAGCTTAAGTTATAAAGACGGTATCTTTCTCTTGCAATTGCATGTGGTGTTTATTCCAAAGTTTACTCTGCAATTGAACTAGATGGAAAGAGAAGAACAAGTTCTAACAGAGCACTTCCGTCACAGAAGCAGTCTCTTCTGGTGCAATACTCGGCCATCTGTGAAATTACGAATGTTAGAGGTATTCTCACTGGAGCTCCCTGACTCTTCCTAAGCTTACAGGAATGCTGAGCTGGGAAATATTTCTTCCCAGAGCCGGTTGATTGAATCCACGTGGAAATCTCTACCTGACAATTAGGCTCACATACCTGAAACCGAGCAGTTTCCCAGCAAGTTGCTGCTCTGGAAATGTAACTCTTGGAAGAAGTGTTTGCTCTTTTCTTGGAGGCAACATTCTTCCAAATATTCTGGATAAAATAAAGCCTGCGTATCAATTACTGATGGAAGATGTGACACAGGAGAAAACCAGAGGTAAGTATCACATTCACCATGGGTTGCTCTTATTGTGTCATTTCCCTAGAAGTCTCATATAAGACATGGACATGGACTGTGCTCCTGACGGTGCCAAGCAAGAAATGGATGGGGGTATGCTTGAACTGCAGGCAATTTGCACTTTGATGACTCTCTGAATGAAGGCTGGGCCCATCCAAGTCTCCAAGCAATACAAAACCAAGTAAATGTCTCTTTGAGGCAATGAGGGGATTTGCCACTAAAATGTCTGAGTGAGATGAACTACAGGACTAGGAAACCCAGCAATATTCTGTGATTGCGAGAAGATCCAGACCTAGTAAGAGACTTGGTTTGGATCCTCTGTCTTGGATAACAAAGAGATCCCTGGGATCTACACTTGAGCCTGGATTTTCAGCTGACGTAAATTGGGTGAACTGCAGTAATATCAGCAGAGCTGTGGTGATTTACATTGTCTCAGTTCTGACCAAACATGAGTAGTTGCAATATTTTACTATTTCATGTCTGCTGGAGTGTTTTGTGACCATCGCTTTGCATCCATTGCTTCTGTAAGGAAAAGAACGTGCTTTCAGCTAGTTACACTTTGGTTAAATTTCTGGTAGTATGACTGCTGTGTAATGGAGACATGCAGAGGTGAATCACACTACAGCTATTTTGGCCTGAAAACTGATCCTTGTGATGAGACACACTCACTGACACTGGGGGAGTCATCACTGGAGCAGGTGGTTTGGGTGTCTGCAGGACCAGGCTGGTAGAATTCAAGAAAGACTATATTTATATGGGCAACCATTTCCATGCAGTGTTAGAGGAAACAATCCCCTTCTCTCCAGTTTTAAGCCTTGCCCCCAGAGAAGGTGCCATTCAAGCCTCTTTGAGAAGCATTAGGAGGGAGCTCTATGTCTGGAAAAGGGGGAGCTCTGATCCCGGCCTCCTGCTGCCCCCTTGATTTCTCAGTCCCATTTCTTTGACCTTGAGATAACGGCCATTTCAAAGCTAAGCCTAGTCTCTTTGCCAAGTCATCTGTAAAATATTGGGGAAATGTTCAAAGTGAACAACATATTTATCCTTTCAAAGCAAATGATAGGTTTATTTCAAACCAAGCCCCATTCTGCTGTGATTTATTCTTGTAGTCTATATCTCTCTTTCCTTTTTAAAAAATGCAGGTGATGTATTTTTGACATGATTGATTTAGACCCGAATGTGCCTGAGCTAAATGAATCAACGTTGCCAATTTCCTCTGCCTGTGACTAAAGAACAGCCAAGTTGATAAGGGCATTCTTCTTTCAGTTGAAATGTTATAGCAATAGCCCTTGTTTTCCAGCTGAGGAGTCATCTGCATTGTATCCAACTGCATTGTGTGAAATGGTGGAAATTTCATAGAGCAAAACTAGGGATGTTGCATTTCCTTTGGATTCAGCTTTCACCTGTTCTAAGGCAGTTTAGTCCAGGCTAAAAAAGAAAGTCAGATGGATTGATACTGGCCAATCTCACCCCTTATGGCTCTCACTGAGCTTCTAGGAGTCAGGCTGCTCATGAATATTTCCTTCTGAGTCTGGAAGCACTGGACTTTTGGTGAGAAATTTTGTTGCCTTGCAACACTTTCACCTTCATAGTGCAGCCTACAGAGGCTCAATTAAACAGCTCAACTTACTGTTGCTTGGGGATCCTTGGGGGTTTTGTTTCCTAGCAGACAGCTGCACCATGGAAATGCAAGGTTCCCAGATTAAGAGTAGATGCCTAGGATGCAATCAGTGCTGTTTGCTCAGTTTTTAAGCAGGAGGGGAATGCTCTGTGACCCATACTGGTCTTGAGCAACATGAGAACTGTAAGCCACTCTTCTACACATGGCCCAACTCTTTCCTAATAGGAGGAAGAGGTATTTTGAGTCTGCGTCCCTCGGGCTAATGCAGAAGTGAAGACTGCCTTCCTCCCTAGGCTTTGGGCTGACCTGCTCTTCCTACCTCAATTGCTGATAAAGATCCCCCTAGGGCTGAGGTTTTTCTTTTTTCCTTGCAGATGAAGCCAGATCAGAATTGCAGTGTGCCTGGTTACCATAATCATGGCTTGCGGATTTTTCATTTCCCATCTGCTACCTACTTTTCTTCCACTTTTTGCCTCTTCTTCAAGTACATGAATCACTCCCTTTCTCCCAGTCGCTCTTATTGGTGATGTGGAGGATGTAAAGGAGCAGATCTGCTCTTGGATCTTATTACTCTTTGCTTGTTGTTTTACTTCTGTGCAAATTTTACGTGTCAGCTCCCAGTACCACTTAGATCATCTATTCTGCTCTGCAGAGTGAACATTGAGCTGCTTGCCTCTGCATCCTGTGACTTGAGTACACAAAGGAAACCAACAGCATGTTTCTACAGAGAAGTTTATCAAGCAGTTATAAACTGAGGTTCCCAAAGATGAGGTTTTTGCAGGAAAACAGCTTCTGGAGCCAGCCACTGGAGGGAGCCACTGGAAGGAGGCTGGACTTGGGCAATACCAGTTAAAACCCAACTTAAAACAGCTTGAGACTAGGACACAGGGGAACACGGGGAGCAACAGGATACAAGTATGTAATTTCGCAGAAGGAAGGGACCCTCTCAAGCACATGCAGCTCTCTGGAGCCGGTTAGGGCAGGTAAGGAGCAGCACCTCCACAGTCCCCTTCACCTTATTTATGTCCCCCACCCGCCACGTTCTACCAGAGGGTTCTTTCATCATTGCCTGGGATCGTGGAGGTGCATTTTTATCAACAGTAATAATAGTAGTGGCCCAATTTACTCACTTGTACCTTATTCTGGAGAAAGTCAGCCACAGCAATGCAACTGTATTTTCTACTCTGTTGTTTCTAAATCAGGGTATTTTATATTTCCGGGAAGTTTCTTGCTTCCTATTTCAGACATTGCTACTGAAGCCCAGTCAGATTACTTTATGTGGAATGAGATAGATATGTTAAAGTGTAAATGCAGGTCAAAAGCGTAAATGCTTCTTTAACATCCTTTCACTTCTGTGCTGCACTCTGGTGCCTTCAAACTGACCCAGCCCTGGGTTTTCTTTTGCAAAACCAAACCCCAGAAGGCATGGCTTTGCAAATGTTTAAAAAGGCAGCACTCATTTTTGCCTCTTCTGACTGTATCCACTACTGGCAGATGGACATTTCTCTTTCTCCCTTTCCATGTAACTCTCCTTGAGCTGGAGATGAGCCCCTGCAGGGATTCAATATTGCTTTAGCACCCGCCATAAATAAAATCTGCTTTCAAGGAGAACAAAGGCAGCCATGTAGGGTGGAAGAGCAGTCCAGGCAAGGCTAAATGACAGGCTGGACAACAGGGCAGACACAGCTACATCTGGCGAGTGGCTGGACAGCCCAGGGTGGGCCCCATGGGGTTGGCAGAGGGACACCTGGCTCAGACAAGGGCTGCCCAGTATTGATTTCACACCAGGGACGCACAGATGCACATCTGCTTAAACTAATTAACAGGGTAGAAGCTGCCTCCTCCTCTAGCTTTGCTGAGGGCTGGCGCAAGCTCATTTTTGTATTGGTTTATTAGCTCTGATAGCTGATCTTATCTAATTGAATTATCTCCTAATGATGACTGCACTTTGTATATGCATTAGGAAAAAAGGAACTAGAAACCCAAGTCACTTAGCTTTATCTCCTCCGGAAAGAAAAGGCGTGGGGGAGGAAGGGGAGGAAAGGAAAGCTTAGTCTGTTTCTATTAACGTTGGTAATGTGTTATTAGGGAATTTGAGGGCCTGGGTTGAGAGTAAAAGACACGGAGAAAGGATTAATGGGAGTTCAGGCCAGGATGCAAGAGCAAATTCAGACTGAGGGCTGAGTCATCTTTTCAAATGGATGAACGAATGAATGACTGAGAAATGGTGACAATAATAAAAATAGACCTAAAGAAACATAAAACCCAAGATCCACAGCAGGGAAGTGTCTGGGCAGACATGCGGCTCTGCCATGCTCGTTGCAGACCAGCAGAGCAGCGTTCTGGCAGATGATGCTCCCAGCTGCCTGCAGACTTGAAACATAAAGATGTCAAACCCAGCTTGAAAAGGAGGGCAAGAACGGAGGCAGAAATGAAGTTCAAAAGCCTATGTTGTGTTATTTAATGTGTGTATGCAAGGGCATTTCTCCAAAGCATTGCAGTTTGTTCTCTAGTATCCTTCTGCAAAAAGTAAGTCCTGAGGGGCTTGGTGCTTCTTTCCCAGTTTTGAATGTCTCAGAAACAGAGGGATGCTCCATCAGGCCATCCTTGCGTTCCTGCTTTATTCTTTATTTTGGCATTATGTTTAAGAATGTTTATATTTAGCACAGTGCTGGACAGAAAGATGCTTTTGAAGAAGTTGCTTCATGCACATCTTCTCTTGTTTTCTTCTCATTTTATGAAACTAAAATTCAATGACAGTTCCTGGACAGAGGATGGTAGTGTTAGAAAAATACCTGCAAAATGCAGCAAAATCACTACAGCCTGCAAGTAAGCAGAAGCCACTTGGAGTTGCTACAAAAAATGAACTCCTCAGACAACGGGCTGCAAAGCCAGGACAGCTGTAATGGGATGGCACTGAGCTCTTGATGTTTACAGTACAGAATGTCTCCACCTGAGCTAGTTGTCTGGACTCTTTATTTTCAGTTGCGAGAAGCAGTTGTTTCTAAGATGCATTTCACCTAATCTGCAAGCATCTAAATTAAGCTAAAAACATTCCTCAGGGTCTATTTCTTTCTCTTGGCTGTAGAGGGAATCCTGTTAAGTAGTTTAGGTGCAGATTTATTAGGGTGGGATGATTCTTACTGAAGAAGGGTTTGGATTTGTGGAGAAGGTCTCCATGTGCTTTCTGATGAAAGTTATCTTTTGTCTGAACCATGCTGTAAGACCAGCTGGGCTGATTTCCTCACATTCCTAATGGTTTGACAGTTAGGTGGTCAAAAAGCTGATAAGTCTGCTACTTTGACTGCACAATATGTAAAACAAAGTAAAGAGACATTTCTGAGACAACAGTCTCATAACGAGGAATGCTGGGGTCTAAACCCTGGAGAACAAAAAAAGGCTGTCAAATGTCACGCTTGGAGGATTTTAAGAGGGGTGAGAAAGAGAAGCTGTTGCAGTGCTGCTCCATGAATGTTGGTTATTCTCTCATAGGCAGAACGTGTCGATATTGCTAGTCATATTATGGGTAGTTGGTGCAAGGCAAGAGTAGGCAAGGGAACTATTCAATAAACCTTCTTCTTCCTCATATGTCACGCACACTAGATATCACCAGCATCTTCCTCTGTTGCTCCTGTTAATCTCCTTGTGCAGTGCTTGCCTTGGAGCACTGCTTGTGATCCCCTGGGAAATGAAGCTAGAAGAAAAGAAGGTTCTTCCAACATCAGCGAACTTCCCCTATGCAATCATCGAAAGTGCTTGGTGTTTACAAGGAAATGAAACAGAAAAGCACTGCTGAAGGCAAAATTAAAATGGGAATCAGCTGGGAATGGAGCATAATGCTATGTTTAGCTTTGCTAGGCATGGAAAAATATTTATTTCAAGCCTCAGGGATATAACGAGGGCACGTAATTAACCAGCATCAGCAATGAAGGCCACTGTTTTAATGCATTTCTGATCCCAGGGACCAGCTGCAGCAACTGAGGAGAGAGAAGCAGGTAACAGTGGCTATGCTCTCAATTGTTTTGTGTGTAATTGCGCAAATACCGAATCACAGAATGATAGGGGTTGCAAGGGACCTTCAGAGACCATCTAGTCCACCCCCCCTGCCAAGGTAGGTTCACCTACCAGAGAACCTGCATGCAGGCAGGTTTTGAATATCTCCAGAGAAAGAGACTCTACAACCTCTCTGGGCAGCCTGTGCCAGTGCTCTGTCACCCTCAAAGTGAAGAAGTTTTTACTCGTGTTGAGATGGAATTTCCCATGTTCCAGTTTGTGCCCGTTGCCCCTTGTCCTGTCGCTGGGCACCACTGAGAAGAGCCTGGCCCCATCCTCTTGCCTTTAGATATTGATAAGCATTGATGAGATCCCCTCTCAGTCTTCTCTTCTCCAGGCTAAACAGACCCAGGTCTCTCAGCACGGCTGGTTTGAGACTGGCAGTGCTAGCCTAAAGCAGAACAAATGTCACTACTCAGGATTTCTTGAGGACTTTCTCTGTGTGTAGCCTCAAGGCTAGGAGGATACTGGTTTGAAACTGGAGTGATCAGTCTAGTGGTGAATGTTCATCAAAGCCAGACATTTAGGATAAATTTATCTTTGATTTCTAAGGTCCTTAGGTGTGTGGATATGTTTGAACTTGAGGGCTGAACTGCTGAGAAGTGACAAAACATAATGTGACAGTTCATGAAAGGAGGGAGAGGAGGAAACAGAGAGAGATGATAAAAAAGCCATGTGAGAACAGAGACTGCAGTATTGTCAGGCTGGGAAAACAATGCCAGTTCCCATACTGAATGGGAAATAACTGTAAGGACCAGAAAAACCCAAACCCAACCCACCAAAGAGACATAAATAAAATCTCCATCTGACTTTCAAGTAAAATGTGAGGATTTAATTTAATTCCTAGTTGGAGCAGCTAATGCCAAGGAAGCACTGAGAACTCAGACATCAGTTTGCTTTAGGAAGGGAATGCTACCATCCTAATAAAATATACAGAGCACAGGGACTGCAGCTTACAGGAAGGTAGCTCACGTAGGCGAGGGGACGGGACACCCATGAAACTGGGGGCCCTAGTCCCCTGCTTCTGGGGGGTGGCAGTGAGTGCTCTTAAGGATTATGTGGCATTCCTGTAGCATGCTTTAATCTTTTAATGAAAAAGCAGAGATAGCAGCACTTCTTTCCACCCAGTCCTACTTGATTTTCCAAATTGCATGCTATGTTCTTTTAGGAGCAGAGACTGTCTCTTATTATGTAAATGCACAGCACCCAGCACAGTTTGAATTTTCTGTGATAACAGAACAGACTTTTTCGTCTGTACATATCTAAGGAAGTGTCAGCTTTCCCAATTTCTTTTAAAGCTTCCCAAATGATGCTTGGGTGCTAACGTGTTATGCAGTTGCTGAGTCATGCCAGAAAACAAACAAAAAAAGGGACAGGGGAGGAGAAAAGGGAAGGGAAAACAAAGATGTTTCCTGGGGATATTGTAGCTGCTTTTCTGTGGGCCGTTCAGACCATCCTATAAAATTATTCAGCAAATTAATTCCTTAGCATCAAATTCATCAATATCTTTAAAAAAACCCCAACAAACACCAGAAGGGATCATATTATTTCTAGTTAACATTTTTATTTCTATTCTGGGACCCCTCCTGGTTTGCCTTCCTGCAGTCTCCTATTCATACTATAGCATAAGAATTTTTCTTTACTCAGTACAGCTCTCTGCATCAAGCATTTAGCACGGAGTGTACAGTGTCTTCCCAAGACCTTTCCATACCCCAGGACAGGTATTCTGGAGCAGCGATACTCTTATTTGTATGGGGCTGTATTTCCATTTGCTGCCTGAGTCCCTGCACAGCCCTGTGCAGCCTGGCCCCAGTATTGCTATAGAAACAAGAACACAGCAAGAGATGTGCTGGAATCTCTCTATCTGACTGAAAATAGCTCCTACCTACCCAGCGTGCTAGAGCCTTTAACAGCCTGACCTTTCCACTGGAGCCTCCTGTGCTTTGTAGCAGAGACGCAATTAGCTCTCATTTGGCCCCATTAAAACTCACTTCTCCAGCCAGCCATTGTGCTGCCAGCTGGATTCCTGAGATGGCTGCTTGGAGGGGTAGTAAATGAGGAGAGTGTGCTGGACCATATCCCAAGAGATACTGTCCTCCCTCCCGCTCACTGCGTGCCTCTGACCTCAAGCCAGGAATGGCAAAGATATGTCTCAGCCAGAGGATATCAGAGGACAGAGAAAGGGACCAATTCTGAGTCTGAGCTGCTCTCTGCACCTCTCCCCAGTAACAGGATAGGAGCAGTCCCCCCTCCTCTTAAGGTGCCTGGATATGCCTGTGTATCTGCATACATTGGACTGGTAACACTGCAGACTTTGCAGCAGAGAGCTGCCTATTCTCAGAGCTCTAGGCTTGTTGACTGAATGCAGCTGGGCTCACGTTGCTGCCCATCACCGTGGCATCAGGCATCACCCAAATGCAAGAGCAGCATCCCTGCTGGATGCTCTGTAAACAAAGGAAGGAGGTCTGTCATTGAAGCCTCTGGGGAAACAGCCCTTCCAAGGAAGCCTGTGTCTCCCGGGCCTTGGCAGGATTAAGGTCTCCCAGGGTTTGGATTTCTCTGTGGGAATTGCAGCACTGTACAACTGGTAAAATACACTTTGGTATTTCTGAGGCATATGTCAGACAACTGTGGGATCTGAGAGCGCCCCATGCTAGTTTCTCTTCCTAGGATAGCCTGAGCCATGGAGCCTGTGAACAGGGCCACATTATGTGCCCCACCAGGGGCTTTCCTTTGGTCTACATTGGGACAACAAGCTCAGACTCCCTAAGAAAAGAGAGAGACAGAAGTTCATCATTACATCTTGTCCATTCACCAGCTGCTGCCTTCCATGATGGGCGGGACTGGGACCATGAGAGTCAGCCCTTTTTCTCCCATGCACACACTGTGAAGAAACACTGCTCCAAAATGCGCTCTCCCCTCTGTCACCTCAGATACTCCTCTCAATGCTGTCACGGCTCCAGTTTTCCCAAATTCCCAAAGAGCACCCGGATCTCTGCCTTCACAGTAGCTGCCCTCTTCAATCCTCCATCCCCACAGCACCTCTGGTATCCCTAGGCACAGCCCTGTGTTGCTCTGAAACCTGCTTCCCTGCATGGCCCAGGCCAGCTGCGAGGCCAGTGCCTCATATAGCAGCAGCAGCACGGCCAGTCTAGGTTTAAATGTCTCCCTGAAGCCGAGAGCTAGAAAAGATATGGAGAAATAGTTTATCAACAGCCACCAGATTTAAGTCTGATACCCCATAAAGCTGTTTTATTTCTCCTCCGGCTTTCAGAATCAGATGGATTTCTTCATCCATCAGCAAAAAGACTGAGGAACAAACATGCCTGCCTCCAGTGTAATTTCTTTAGGGTCCAGTAATGTCAGCTCTCACAGGACTGCTTTCCCCTGCATAGGAGGGGCAGGCAGGCATTGACACACAGAAGAACAGATCGTGTGTTTACAGATGCTTCCCCCTGCTGGCCCCCCACGCCCCCGAAAAACTGGTGCAAGTTTTTTTCTAAAAAAGAGTTAATTTAAAAGCTTCTCAGCAGTGGAGACAAAAAATACTTTCCCTCTCTTGCCCAGCTGTAATTGCAATAGTCTGCAAGTGGACAATGCCTAGGGAGCCACAGCAAATGGCCACAGCAATCACAGCATTAATCAGTAACTGACAGTAAAAACAGGCCAGCATTTATGACAGGCTTTATTCTGTGGCAATAGAGCTTTGACTTGTTATCTCCTGAAAATCCTCACTGCCAAATCCTGCCCTGTGTATTGTGAATCCTACCTTCTGTCTAAGCCAAATACTCACTGGACATGTTAGAGCAAGTTGATGAGAGCTAATGAGGCTGGGCTGATTTATGGAAGCCAGCTTGTTTGTCTTTTCTCCCTCTAGGGCTGCTATAAACAAGGGGTAAATGCACTGACATCATTGGTGTGAGTCTGATGTAAAGCCAGGGAACGGAGTGGCAAGCACACACTGTTTAATCAGATCCTTTGGCTGCACATCTGCCTGGCATCCCCTATTTGTTTCACTTTTCTCAAAATAGGAATTGCCAGCAGTTTGCTAAAGGTAGTGGGAATTCCATTTCTTCCAGTGCTGGGGCTGTAAAATCTCCTTGGGCTTCCTCTGTTACACCACTTCTGAAACATCCCCCAAAATGCTCCTGGAAAGAGTGTATCAGCAAGCTCTCTCCCCTCTCTGGCAGGAACAGTGTGCTACAGGGACCTCTTCTCTTCTTTCTCTCTGTGGTGATTTCCCAGGCTGTGCTCAGAGCCCTGTGCCTCCTCGCGCTATTGCTGCTCTGCCCAAGGTCTCCAAGCACGTCCAGTTGGACCAGGGGCTGAATACACCACTTTACAGTCCCTCTCTCAGACTTCCAGCCAGAACTTTAAGGAAGTAAAAATGGGGTTTGCAGCTACAGCTATTTGAAGTGCTTCCAAGCTGGCTGGCCGGTGGCTTGTGTAATTTATATTGCATGTGCAGCAATAGTCCTCCTGGGAATCTTACGACTTTAAGTCGCTGATAGAGCCATTCTGACACATGCTCTGCGTAGGTGTTTTCTTTCACCACTTAATCTGCAAATGGTTGATCTCTTGTTCATATTTCAGCTGAAATGTGATACAGTCGGACCTAGAGAGACAGAGTCATCTTGGTGACTCAGTCCAGTACAAACAGAAACGCATTACAAGTTCTCCACTGCTTAGTACTGCAGCCGTCTTTACGCTGTGCATGTTTGGTACGTTGCACAACAGGAATCTATCTCTGTTTTTGGCTTTCAAGGTCTTTGGTAATATAAATAAATCATCTCATAAAATAGAAAAAAGGACAGGGAGAGAGTTTTCCTATAAGACTCCCGTGGAATACTTCATCCTGAAACCTGCTCCCTGCCAGTCTGGTGCTGCCATCACAAAATTTCAATGGGAAAGCAAATGATTTCTATTGGATCAGCGCATATGTCGTTAAAAAGTGGCACTAAAAAGCTGGATTTCCAAATTAGTTGCTTAAAGAGCCTTACAAAGCACTTAGATAACAGCTTGTTTTATATGTCTCTGAAGTGCCATATACATTCCTGATGGCATATAAATAATAACTAATAATAAACATGCATATGCAGAGACAGAGCGCCTTAATCACAACACATGTATGCATATTTGCAGTACAATACAGGGGGTCCAGTCTTCAAAACCTGCCCCAAAGCTGCAGCATTAAAAATGAGCATCAGGATTTTTATGGCCCTTACTCCTCTTCAGGTTTTTAAACACTGACTTGTCTTCTACCTCCTTTCCATCTGAGCCAAGACCTGCTTCTGGTGGCTCCTGATGCAACATGCTTCCAATTGTAAAACAGTGAGCAAACAATGCATCTCTTGTGCCTATGCCCACACAAATAGTTGTATAGAGTTCTTTATAATAGAAATAACACCAGTATCTGCCCTACCTGGGTCACAAACCTATAGCGGAGACTTTCATCAAACTTCCATCCCCAAAGCTTTTAACTCTGCAAAGGCCCAGGTTATTCCATTCTGGGCGAGAAGAGGAAGCATAGCTGCCTGCAGTGGTAGTCTGCCAGGCCCCATATATCATCCACAAGAGGGATGAAAGAGCCCCACAGTCTTGAGAAAGGGGTCATAGATTTTCTTCTTCTCAAAGCTTCCATTACCTCTCTTTCCAACATTATTGTCCCTGAGACCAGACTGCATCGTCAGTAAAAATTGTTTTAATAAATTATATACTGCATACAACCTAATTTTTGTGCTTTCCAAATAACAGAGATTGGAACTTAAAAAAAAAGTTTTCAATGCCTCATACATTCTTTCTTCATAGGAATTAGGCTCTTATGTAAAACAGGGTTTTATTTGCTGATTACAAATAGTGCATTCATGCATTCAAAGTTATGCCTTGATTCTCAGCAGGCATGAATCAACATGGGTTCCCTGACTCAAGAGAGCTCTACTGATTTATGCCCGCTGAAGATATGACCCTTCCCCCCACCCCTCCCATGCAACTCTGCCTTTCTCAAAGCAGTTTCCAAATTACGACTCTACCCAAAGAAAAAGAAGTTGATTAACTCTACAGAAAGCAAGTAATTTTTGGCTTGTGAGGGTACTTTAATTTCCTTGGTTTGATGACTAGCTCATAAAAGCTCCTCCTGTTAAACTGGAACTCAGTAAGAAAAATTAAGCCCAGTGAGCTCCAACTGGGGCATGGAAGTGAGAAGGCAGAGACATCCTGTTGTCCAGGTAAGTTCTGGGACAGTTGAACAAGAGATCCTTGAGACCACAGTACATTTCATATAAATCCTTGCAGGCTTCTGTCCTCCCCTTTTTCCAATGACATCTTGTTAGCACCAGCTCCACTACTAAATCTGCCCTGTTTACAGGGATGATGTTAGGGCACATCCATTTAAGAATTTGAAAAACCTCTCATATTCAAGGGTTGTGGAGGTACCTCCTGAGAGAGAGCAAGATTCACCACAACATCAACGACTCTTAACTCCCCTTGACTTTAGTGCCTACAAGAAAATACAACTGAGGCAAAATTGTCAAGGAAAGGAATATACAGGTCCTCATGCAAAGGTATTTCCAGAAACTACAGGTGGAAAAAGCAAAATCAAGAGATGATGTTAAGTGGGCTTTATTTATTTATTTCACATCAGCAACTGAGTCATAGACTAATTAATAAAAGCCCTTAGAGGTGACAGTTTCGTGTTTAGCAAACCCATTTACATTTCTTTCGCCATTCTGCAAAGCCAAGTGACCCCTGGGGCTCTTCTACAACCAGCTGCTTATATCTGCATCCAAAATCTGATCCTTTGAAGAGGGACTTTCTAAGAGGGCTCCCTTAACTCATGAGAGAACTGGTTCAATGTGGTACACTGCCTCCCCCAGTATGCCAATACTAACTTTTGCGTGCAAAAATTTCTTCTTTCTTCTGCATTCTTATCTTAGATGGTTTTTTTGCAAGGGAGCACCCATCATTGTGGGTGGCTGTTCATGCTTCATTGGCATGATTACTATTTATCCTTCTGTTTGTTGTTCTATGTTTCATTTTCTCTCCTCTCTTGGTTTTAAAATGCCCTTTGGTGAGTTCAGCTAGTGTTCAACTTCATTTATTCCTACAATTGCAAAACCGATGTTTGAAGCCAGGCAGGAATACTTCCACTTCATGGTCCAGTAACAAGCTCTATCCAAATTATGCTGCCTTGAGAATATTCTTTTTAAGGAAAGACACACAGCATCTGAATTGACCAGGTGTTTTAAAGTTTGATGGATTTAAATCTTAGCTTCCGCAAATTTAATCTTCTGTTAAACTCCTATTTTGATTCAGCCCTGTAATGTCACATGCTTGAGAGTGATTTCTCATTTCCTAGTAAATATGTAGCTGAATTTGCTCCTTTCCCGCTTTCCTGACCTATGCTGTGATTACACATCAAAGATTTGGGCACATGTCCGGGAACAACTTGTATTCCAGGCCTCACCAGTGGTGCTGCTTTATATTTTGATCTGCATAGATAGTCCACTCTGAATTCAGCCATGCCAGAAACTGGAGCTGCCAATTGTAATTTTTGTCTGGGGCAATCAGGCAACTTTCAGACATATGTTAAATTAAATTTGAAAATTAGCGTTATTGCTCCCAACATAAACAGGAGAGAGAGAATGGGCTTTGCATTTTCTGCTTCATGGGATTTGAGGTAGTAGGAAAATATTCCAACATGTGATTGTTTACCAGAGTAGCAGTCCCAACATCTAACATACTCCAGATTATTTTTTTTTTTTAAACATTTGTAAGAGCAATAGTCCAGATCTGTATCTTATGAGAAGCTAAAGAGAGCCTTTCAGTTGGATTCCCCTGAGCCATACCCTTAGCAGGCAAAAAGTGGCCCAGGTCCAAAAAAATTAACAGAGCTGCAAGCATTGACACCAACTAAGGATCTGTCCATATGTGGATTTGGATGAATACTTTGATTTTGTATTTTCCAGGCATTGTGCAAACCATTGGCTAATTGGCAACATTTGTATTTATAAGGCAGTTAAAATAGTAACTGTATTTATATATCCGTGTATAGAAAAATAGATGCAGAGTGGGAGGAGAGAGCCTAATGTATGTAATCTTCAGGAATGAGGAAGCAATTTAGGGCAACAACAGATTCCCTTTGTAACCTCCTGTAGTTTAATTCCAGCCCATTTCTTTGCAGTCCTTAGATTCCTCTAGGAGCTTGTTTTTTCGTGTAGGAAAAGTAATAGTGATCCTTAAAGAAAGGCCAAGTAGCTTTTAAGCCAGTATTTTTTTTATTAACATGTTGGTCCACGCATTTTAGTAAGTTGGTGTATCAGACAATTATAGAACTGTTTTGCTGCTAACTTTTGCACAAGGAACCCAAACAGAGCGTAAGTCAACAGACAGTGTCAGAAGAGTGAAATTTCTCTGGACAGAACATCTGAGTACCTCAGTTAAAAAAAAAAAAAAAAAAAAAGAGAAAGAGTAGCAGGAGAAAAGCAAAAGCATCTAAAGCATCTTTGTCCTGGCTCAAAGAGGAACTGGGGTATTTTGGAAACACACTATTCCAGGCAGCTGAGCTGGTGATTTCAGTCTTGCTTGTGTTCTATTTTTGTTCCTTGATTTATCATTAACATAGCACAGGAATGAACTGTACACTTTACTTGCCTCAGACTCTGTTGCCATCCATGCCCGCCTGAGATAAAAACTTGCAAGGTGGAGACCACAACAGGTTGCACGATTTGTTGCATTTCAAGAGTTATTGCAGAAGCAGGCAAAATCACAGGTGAGATGGCCAAATATTTACTTTAGGTTTGTTTCTATGGAGCCCGATATGAATGCCCACAGAAACTCAGCGACTTATCAAGTAAAAAACTATCCCATTATGAGTCCCTACTACAGAACCAATATTTGATTTGAATAGTATGTGTACAAGCACTTATAAAATAAACAGGCCTGTTTGCATTAGTAACTAGGCTCTTGGAGACAGTAAATCAGATACACTGTTTTGCTCATTTTTCCCTTTGCAGAGCAAGATCATACAAAACTTTTGGGAAGAGAATAAGAATTGAACCAATAAGTACAAATCTTGGTTTCAAGGCTGAGAAAGATGCAAAGCTGTGCGTTTATGAAGAGGCCTCTGGCTTATATTATTGATACAGGCAAAGTAGTTGCTATTGCTTCTACCAGAGAAGACCATCGATTTAACCTGCATTTCCCTCAGCCGTCACCCCCATGTGAAGAGTGCTTGTATCAATAAAATTGCCTCTTTCAGGACTGCAATGCCTTTACCCAAAGAAATAAGCACAGAATAGAACACAGTGTTTCAGTTGGAAGGGACCTCCAACAATCAGCTAGTCCAACTGCCTGACCTCTTCAGGGCTGACCAAGTTAAAGCATGTTATTAAGGGCATTGTCCAAATGCCTCTTAAACACTGACAGGCTTCAGGCATCGACCACCTCTCTAGGGAGCCTGTTCCAGCGTTTGACCACCCTCTCTGTAAAAAATGCTTCCTGATGTCCAGTCTGAACCTCCCCTGGTGCAGATTTGAACCGTTCCCAGGCATCCTATCGCTGGATCCCAGGGAGAAGAGCTCAGCACCTCCCTCTCCACTTCCACTCCTCAGGAAGCTGGAGAGAGCCATGAGGTCACCCCTCAGCCTCCTTTCCTCCAAGCTAGACAAACCCAAAGTCCTCAGTCCTCCCTTACACATAGTGCAACATCTCTACCTTGCCTGCCTTGCCTATCCATCATGAACAGCCTGTAGCGCTCCATCTCAGCACGCCAGTCATGAGACTCATTCCACCAAGTGTCACTTACACCAATGATATCATAGCTCTGGGAGCTGACCAACGCTTCCAGTTCATCCTGTTTCTTTCTCATACTGTGTGCGTTGGTGTACAAGCATTTCAGATGCACTCCTGAGACCTCTGCACTCGCAGGAGTGGTGTAAATATTCCCACTAGCATTGCCACCCTCAGGCAATGCCATGCCAGCCCTTGGCTTACCTGCTGCAATCCCGCTAGTACCCTCTTCCCCCACTGATTCTAGTTTAAAGCTCTCACAATCAGTCCCTCCAGCTTACATCCAAAGACATGTTTTCCCCACCCCATCAGACCCCTGCATACCTTGTGTCTCGAAGGCTCTTCCATGGTGTAAAACCCCAAAGTTTTGGTGGAGGAACCAGTCCTGGAGTCAGATATCCCTTCAAACATCCCACAGCCAGAAACCTGGGTGGTCACATGCTGGAACAGGAGCCGTGTCTGCGTGGCTGCATTGGTTCTACCAGGTGCTAGCAGCTCAGGAGCAGCAGATGACATTGCTTTTTGGAGGATGGTCAGCATGCTGCTGCTGGAAAATAGCTAGGCTCGTCGTTACAATCAGCTGGGCCGATTGCTTCCACCTGCTTAACTCTCCCGCGCTGCCGGGCGCAGGCTCCGCCCCTTTCCGTCTCATCCAGTCAGCGGCCCCGGGCTCGGTTGCTTGGGAGTGCCCCCCATTCAGAGAAGCCTCCGCACGTCCCATGTGTCCCGCGTCCCTTGCGAGCGAAGCAAACCAAAGACAACCTATCAATGAGCGTTCAAGGAAACAATTTCTCCATAAAGCTTGCTTTTTACATCAGCTTCATCTCCATTCCACACAGCTGGATTCGGCATCAGCTGGTTGCTTTCCACTATCTGCATACTATTCTTCCCAGTACTGCAGCAACATAGTATTTTTCCTCTGCTTGCTTCCCGTATATTGCTTGCTGCTGGCTGAGGGAACTACAGATGCTCTGGAACGCATTACTGGGCACAGTCAGCGCTAAAGCTTTAAAGGTCATATATAAAATACACGTTTCCACAAAGCCTCTCCAAACAGATGCTTTGAACCAGGCAGCTCTGACGTTGCAAGCTTTTGCCTCCATAAATGATCATGATCCAGTGTAATTTTGCTCCTAAGATCTTCCGAGTTCTATTACAGCTTCATGAACCTGAAATAACCCTTTCAAACTGATGGGTTTGGTCTTGTGCTGATCCTTCCCGGGGAGAATCTAGCTTGCAATTTTCATTTCTTCCACAGACTTCACTTGCAATTTATCATTTGCATCTGTAAGCTACAAGGCTCACTGCAGTCTAGACAGATGTTTTAAAAGATATAAAGGATATGAGAGGAATAATCCAGCTGTGTCCTGCTGGACTTAATGTCTCCTCCGTGTCATTCCTGTTTTACTCCCTGGGTCCCTCAGGGAAACTAATCAAATTCCATTTGCTTTGACCAGACAAATGTTTCTTTCCCAGTAGTTTGAACTGCATTATTAGGAAGCCTGTTTAGAGCCCCAATTAAGGTTTCTGCCACTTAAATCACGTCGAACACCATGCAGAGTACTGAGTAATAGGACCCTGCACTCTACAGCAGCTTTTTTTTCTTTTTTACATAAAGGGAAATACATCACATTCATGCAATTCTCCAGTCTGCTGTGCATTTTCCAGCAGTGGTCTCCAATGCAAACTCTCAGGGTTTGGTCTTTTGCCTTTTCTGTGCCAGGGGACAGAAAAAGGGGAGGAAGTGAGACGTATTGCCTCCTGCATGCTGAGATGAAACACTTGAAAGAGGAAAGTCCTCCTTTACATGCCAGAAAGGCTGTAGTAAGTGTGACCTGGTGAAGTCCTCCTTGCTCCCTAAAACTCCCATTCAACCTGCAAAACACAACATGTCATCTGTATTCCAAACCCTACTTTGGATGCTCTTGCTGCAGGGATGTCCTTGCTATCTTCCGACTGATATACAAGGTGGTCCTCAGAATACGATCAAGGCCATGCTGCTGTTGCCATGATGAAGGTGTATTTTTCAGATGACTTCTTTGTAATTTCATTTTGTCTTTTTGTGGCTTGTGAGGGATTATCTTCTTTTGGCTTTTATCTTTCTGGAAAGCAGCAGGTGTTTTCAGTGTCTCTAATTTCTTAGGATAAATATATTTGTTGCTTCACCTATAGCTACTGCTTAGTAGTACTCCTGTTTATATTATGTCTGGGATGTGCCGATCTCCATCTGTTTTTGTTTCCAGATTTCATTCTACTTCCTTATGTAATGAAGAGCCAGTAAATCTCATTTCATCAGAATGTATTCATAATGAATCCACATCCAAGCCTCTTTACAGACTTTTGGTTTTAGTTATTGTGTTTACACCTCCAAATAAGTAAATTTTTTTCCTCTTGCACAAGAATAATGTTGTTTTTTAAAGGATGTTAGAGCTTGACAGGATAACTGTGATAGTGCCTAGGAAAACTATTTGGTGAACCAAAGCTGGGCTGTGGATTCCCATCTCTAGTCTGTCCTGTGCCTTGCACATGAAACCACCCTCTTTCTTCAGTGTACTTATATTTGTTTCGAGTCATGTTATTGTAACTGAAATATTGCTTCTTCCCATGCTCTAGTAAGCAAGCCTTTTTTTGTGAAGCATTTCCCAGGTGACCAGTATTCAGCTCATGGGCTCCAGCTGGTACTGACTTTTCATTTTTTCCTCTTGATTTATTTGCAAACTTCAGTATCTCTTTAGGTCTTCTCTGAACAATGTAAGTGGGTTGACGAGATCTAAACTCTCCAAACACCAGCACCCTAATTAATGTTCGAAATTAAAGTGCTAATTGTGAAATAGCATATGATTCATGTGTCTCCACTCAAAAGCCCTTTATCAGTGTGCTTCAGGCATGTTTTTGCTTTGTTTTGAGGCTACAAAGGGGGACTGCATGAACCTAATAAAATACAGAAATATGTTAGGGGGTACCAACATGCGCTGTGACAACGTAGAGCTTAGTAGGTCAAGCACTCAAACAGTGTTATGCGCTAGGGAAAATTATGCCTTTCACTGGCTCAGCTGCAGAGGGAACAGCACCTCTGCTCCAGCCTTGGCCCACTGAGGCACACGTGAATAGCACCAGTCCAAGGAGCCTTCAGGTGCTGATTTCTAGAGCAACGGCTGACACTGGTAGGCTTTGAAACCCAAATACCAAGCACTGAAGCTGCTCGATTGCATGAGTTGGGAGCAGTGGGAGAGCAACTCTCCTTGCATTCGCTGCATGAGAGCAATGCAATTGCTTTCAAGTCTTGGAAACACTGAGGCTAGGGAATTTATGGTCCTTTCTTCTTGCACCAGCTAGTCTTGAAGACTGTTTTTCCCATTGACTCATCAAGTGCTTTGTATCATTTAATGCCTTCAGAGATAAATAATCCATGACATCATCTAACAAAGAAAGCAACTGTAAAAGAAAATCAACTGCGCCTGGCACCTTTTGGGAACAGAAAACCTTTGGTGGCATATATTGAATTACTTCGGTGTTTTAGACCTTTTTTGGCTGATACTTGGTGCCAGAGACTTCCAGAGCATGAAATAATTTCTTCATGTTGTGGGTTAGTCAGGGATATCAGTGACTTCTGTATCAGCAGGACAATATACTGCACTTCCCTGTGAGTCATCAAGCTTATTCCCAGCTTTGTGCTGTGACTTGCGTGACCTTGAGGAAATCACTCTGCCTTTCTCTGCTGTCCTATCCCCTGTGCAGCTATTTTGCCCTTCTGGCTGTTTGTGGCAGGGCCTTTTCTTACACTTCACCCATAAGTCATCTAGCACCACAGAACTAACCCTTGTTTGGCTCTAGACCTCTTTTATAGGCTTCTAGAAAATATGAACAGTAACATCAAGGTATAGAATATCAGCACAGACACAATAATCATGAGATCTGCTTGAAAACATTTACCTCTTCAGCAAAGCCCTGCTTTGTGAGGTGTTAAATTAGATTAGGCTTTGGAGAATAATGAAGGCAATCCAAAGTATCGTGGGTCCTTTCCAGCACCTTACACCGAATTCACAATATGCTGCTATCTCCTCATAAAGGAGCTGATCTTTGGATCATCCTGGTTTAGAATACCCTCTCCCCTATCACAGTTTCCAAGAACTCTGAGAGAGACATTGCTGCTTATAAATCAGAAATATTTGGTACGAAACCATGTTCCTAAAGATTAAGGACCATAACCTTGGATCTGAAATAACCAAACAGTACAGTCCCAGGCTCCTGAGCGCCTCACTGCCCCAGCCCATCACTTATTCCTTTGAACAAAGCAACAGCCACTTCCTAGGAGTTTTGGCACAGGCCTGCCTTGTCCTGGCACTGTAGGACTTTGCTTACATTCATCAGTGCTGTATTGCATTTGCATAAGCAATGTCTCAACAAGCATGGCCCTTTATCACTGAGATTCATGGAAATGACACAGTGGATGGTTGTGCTAACTTTGCCTTGAAATTAGGATGATTTATTCATTAGGGGTGTTCACCATGAAGTCATTGCCGTTGCTGTTGTGTCTGCATACAATTAGAAACAAGGGTTGTATAAGAGAGGTACAGAGCAGGATGAAAGGCTCCTGGGGTCCTCCCTTGTCTGTGCTCTTCAAAGTGTGCAAGCAGAGGGCAGGAGAAGAGCAGAGCATGGCTCAGATGCAGTGACAAAAATTTTAGGGCACAGAGTAGATGATTAAGAATTCTTGTGGTATCCGCTCTAATCTCATTAGTTGTGATGGATTCTCATGATGTCCATGTTGTAATTTCCATTGCTGTTCTGCATTAGTCCACTTAACGTCCACTTTCTGTGAAGTGTTTCCAAGCAATTAGTATTCTCATCTTTTATCCAAGGGGTCATGGGCTACAGTGCATTAGTAAGAAGGACGGGCTGGAAGGAGAGAAAGGGGGGCCAGCATCTCTTCTGCAGAGAAAGAGGATAAAACAGAACTCAGCTACAGAGAAAGTAACATGCTGATGTCCCACCTGCTGAGCTCTACAAGGGTGACCTGTAGATTCATACCCTATCATTTTCAGATTAAATCCTAGCTCCATCTTCTAGTTTCCCTGAAAGACTGCTGTGGGAGAAAGACCTCAAAGCAATGTGGTGCAAGAGGTTTATTTCCATGTCTTTAGCTGAAATTCACATTGTACCTTCTGGAACTGGGCTTTGAAGATCCAGGCCAGGATGGTATTCATGGGACAGAGTCCTAGATGGTCCCAAACCAGATGAAACTGTGTTTAAAAGAGACACAGTTCACTTAATGCACTCCCTGAGCTACCTGTGCTTTTGTCTTCCTGCCCTCAGAGACCATACTGGACACAGAAATGCCCACTGACCTTCTCTAGTCCCTCTGCTTCTGAAGCATGCCTTGGGTGAGTTCCCAAAGGCATGATGTTGCATAAACCAGCAGCACTGTCTGGCTCAGGGATGCTGTAGGATTACTGCCGCTCACACGCTAAAGCAGCCTGGAAATGCCTCCTACCCATCTGCAAACAGCAGATATGTCACCCTCTTCAACACTGTGGGATCTGTGGTGGTGTTGAAGCAGCAGTGATGTCTGGCTGCACGAGCCTGTCTTGGATGACACTTCCAATCTGATCACTTATTCACTCCTAAGGAGCCATGGAGTGATGCATACACTTCTTTTTATAGCCCAGTGACATTAGAAATACACACCATGGTCTGCACCTAAAAATCCAGGGGAGAAGAGGGTGAGCAGGCATCCACCTTGCCCTCAGCAATGCCTGAAAATGTCAAGCTTTTTTTTCAAGGCTCTCAGTAATTAGCAAGCCCATGTGTTGCAGATTTTTCCTTACTTTTGGAGTTTGAGCCGATGCACTGTTTACTCCTCAAACTATGCAGGATGGTGGAGGAGAAGACAAGTTTCCTGAGGACAGCCTGGGTGTGTTAAAGGAAGGTGATAATAAACAAAAGAAGAGAGAGCAGGAAACTCCTGCACGCTTTCTCTGCTCACTCCCTTCACTTTTTTTCCTTTCAGGCACTACCTCAACTGAGGAAAGCCAACTGAGTATGGTTCCACGTGGAGTATATTAGCTTTGTGGAACATGGTGCAAGTGCTCCCATGCTGCACAGGACAGGATGCTGAGCAGGGCTCCCACCAGACTCCACCCACCCCTGCATCCATGTAAGGACAAAAATCTCTGTTTTCAGAGATTTGTTCAGAGATTCAGACATTCATGTCTGAATGGCATGGAGGGGGAGGTTGGGGAGGGGATGAAGAGAGAGGCCTGTTTTCAGGTCACTGGTGTGTGCCCATGAGCTTCCTACAAACATCAGTAAATCCAGTAAATCACCTGCACACTGCTGGCAGGTGTTCACGCCAGGGCTGGAAAAGAGTGTACTGCACTTCCCCATGCCACCTCATTGGGCAGGGGTTGAATGATGATTTTCGCAGCATGCATAATCACATTGTGGGACGGGTTACCTGAAACATCAGGTATTGTCTCCTATCAAGGGACCTCAGCCTCTCCTGATCTTTGTGCTGACCTACTACAGTGATTAGATCCCGGGAAGAGCAGCGTACCACCAACTCCTGATATTTTGCGAAGTACTCCTAGTATTTTCCTTTCTCAGAAAGGAACAGCTTGCCAGGAGTATTTTAAAACGTCTGCTGATGGAGAGGTTAAACCCAAATGTTCTTCTCATCCTCTCATTCGGGAATAAATTGTGTTGCTCTTCCAAATGCTCAGTCTGCTTGAGGGACAAAGTGCAAGCAGTACCATCAAAATGCAGCCTGACCTCTTCGTGTGCCAAAACACATTTAATTCTCTCCTGAGATCTGGTTACAATTTGACAGGACAAAGTAAAACATTTCTTTGTCAGAAAGAATTTTAAAATTATTTTTTGCTCATGTGTTAACCGACAGAGTTTCAGAAGCTGGCCTGAGCCTGGCAGCGAGGAGCTCCACAGAAGCGGAGCAGTGAAAGCCTCTCCCTGCACTTGCAAAAATACAGTTTGAAAATAATTTCCATCCTCTCTCCTCTGTCTTTGGCAAGACAGTTTGCTTATTTCTCCCTCATGTGAATCCTTCTGGCACTGAAGAGGGAGGCACACTGCTTCCCTGATCTGTGAAGCTTTCTCACAGAAGGGGTCAGGGAATTGAACTTGCCAGAAAAACAGCTTTGGGAAGCGCCCGCTAATCTCAGCTCCTGCTGTGCTGGGGCAGACACGAGCAATTGCTGGCCACATGTTCCAAGCTTGCAGTGAAGACATCAGACTGCATATGCCACGTATATCCCAGGAGATTTATCACATGGTCACGTGGTGCAGTTTCCTTGGGAACCCATCTTTCAACCTGGGGAAACCCTCACAGCTTTCCTTGTATTAATTCCTCTTTCATTGCCCGACCGCTCCGCCTCTCTGGCAGAGCACATCATACTTCGCTGCGCAGCTCACAGAGCCAGTGAATGGAGCTGATTCTCGTATCCATAATCCATAGTCCTTCAACAGCCCTCAGGAAAGCTAGTCCAGCCACATCTCCCTGCAAAGAGATCCTCACCCAGCAAGCCATTCTGCAACTCCCTTTGCAAACTGCAATCAACTTTCTTTTTCCTGGCGAACTCTGCTGCTGTTTAATGCCAGCATGTGTCTTAACAGAATTAAGCAATGTTTCTAGGCATCTATCAGATGATATTGCCAGCAGGTATTGCAGATATTTTAGACATAAAGCAACCACACAAGGAACAAGGTTACCTAAAATTGCCATTAAACCATAAGGAAACCAACACAGCCCTTGAAATTGCGTGCAATCCACAGAACAGCAAACTAATCAATGTCACTTGAATGTGACTGAACTGTATGAATCCCTTTGTCATATTTCGTTTGTGTATGGGATGGTAATGAAAATTGATTCAGTTTCTTCACGCAAATAGACTTTGTCTATCTTAATAAGATGGATTTTTTTGTACATCCCTCCCCCATTTTAAGAGATGAAAGTATGGATATGAAAGACTGACTTTTCTCAAAGCTACTGCAAAACTTCTCCAGTAATCCCATTATTAGGAAAAAACCCAGGATTTGTAAATGACAGCTCAAGTGTTCTATCTGACCACAGAATTCAAGATTTTTGAATGGTTATTTAAAAGTATTTCAGTACCTAAGGATTCAGACAAGCCTTAGGTGAGTTTTTCACAGGCAACTCTGGGAATTAGATATCTAACTGTACCTAAACGTGTTTACAAAAAGTTGACCCCTCAGGCCCGGTTAATTTTAACTAAGCTTAGCACGGGATGGAAAGTCTCTTTAACGGCACTGACTTCTGTTATCTCTGAACTGCCTTTGAGTTTCTGACACTTGGGTGATCAGACACCATGCAAGGAAATTATTTTTCTGGCAGGGGATGAGGTAGTGAGAAGGCTTAATGCTGACACCTTATGATGAAGCCCACAATAGCTATGAGACTCTGTTGTCCACTGTGACTCCCCATCCAAAACGCGTTGATGGCCTGGATAGAAGTGTCTGGCTCTGAGCCTGAAATTGTGAGTGAAGTTACTGTGTGCCTGGATGGACTGTCTTGCTTGAAGTGATGCAGACAAATGGTAAATTGCATTTTTTTTTTCTTCTTTCTTTTCTCAGGGCCAAAAAAAAGACAAAAATGGATTTGTGCCCCCTCAAGCAGTTGACGGCATGCTGTCTGTGAGCTACTGAGATGCTAGCTGCCGCTGTGCTCTCTTTTCCATCTTTCCTGGGATGTGCCAAGGCATCCCATGAAGAATTGCACCCTAACCGGCCTCTTTACGCTGCTCTAATGTAAAAGGAGGCTTAGAAGATAATCAGGGCCAGGATAATCAAAGTAGGTCGCTCCCTAGTGGTGGGAAATCCCAGAGGGCTACACAGTGCCTCTGGAAGAAGGGGTTGTGGGTTTTTTTCCACCTACCTGCCTTCCATTCTGTGCCCTACATAAACAGCACAGCCTAATCAGCCCTTTGAGGCCATGGAAAAATTGTGCTGAGGGAAACCCCTGAACTTCTTATTTCCCAGACCTAGGAAGGTTAGTCAAACAAAGGTGTGAGCACGGTGGGTGACCTGATTTTTGCAGATAAAGCAGCTCTTTTGCTACCTTTGGGGAGTGTGTGAGGGGAAAACCAACCATTTACCCTCTAGGTAGACATGCTAGCTTGATTCTTAACGTGCAGTAGCTGTTTATAGTTGTATCTGTAAAGCAGTGCTGCTGGGGTGAGGCAAATAAGACAATCCTCAGGGGCTACAATGAAACCTTCACCCCTCAGGTCTCATCCTTTCTTTGACGTCGTTCAGAAACAACGCCAGTGGCAGATGCTGTTTGGTGGCCTGAGTCAGGCAGACGCTTCCCTTACTGGCACTGAATTTGGCTCATTCATCCAGATCAGCAGCTGCCTCCATCGACTCGGGAACAGATGACGATGGGGGAAGGGAGGGCACATACCGCCTGTCTGAAGCCTTGGCATGAAGTGAGTCTTCTCTGTGTTCTGTTTCTTGCTAGTGAGCCAGAAATCCTGGTGTATTAACACAAGTCCAACACACAGTAAAGGCTCACCGTTGTTCCTTCATTAGCGGCCACTGGGACAGGGACCAGCAACAGCTTCAGCATGCGCTCATCTCATCAATTCCTGATGAGTTCAGAAAGTAACTCCTGGTGAAGCACCTTATTGTATCATCTTGGCAGCTATTTAATCCATAGATGTCAGAAGAGACGAAATAAACTTGCTTACTACAGATTGGCCTGTCTCTCTTTACTGTATCTCCAGGTGATGGATGAGTGCTACCTGTGATCTTTGAGTAGCAGCCATATCTTTCAGAGGTCTAACTACAGCCAGGAACTGTAAATGCTGCATTGCTTCACTGACAGAACAATGAAGAAGCAATAATCTTTGCCTCCTGCAAAGGTTAACCCCTTCTTATCTTCACAGGACAAAAGAGAGAAACAAAGCAGTTCCCAGGTTCATCAGCTGGTTTCCATTGTAAGCGGATAGGACCTGTAGCAAGGCATGATGCCTTTAGAGCCAGAAAGGGCAGACTGATGCCCCATTCCAGAACTGGGTACCTAATCCTCTTGAATGATGCCTCTATAAATAAGGAAGCAGAACCTGCAGCTGTCCTGCCAACTGGCTTCCCTGGAGATTTCACTGACTTCAGCTGATAGGCCACTGAGTAGAGGGAAGAAAGCAGTTGTTTTCATTATTGCCAATGACAGAGCTGTTGCGAAGCAGGAAGAGTTGGACTGTGGAACCAGTAGAGCTTGCAAGGCATGCCTGGAGGATTAGCAGAAGGCTCTGGAGAGTGAAAAAAACCACTAAACCCAAAGAGAGATAAGCATTGGAGAAGAAAGAAATACAGGAATCAGCGTGGATTGATTTTTATCCTTCCCTTTGCTGATCCTAGCTAGAGAACACTGATGCGTGCTGTACATTTGAAACAATGCAGGGATTAAGCATGGCTGCCTAGCCAGGATGCAGAGCAGCGATATTTCAGTATGCAGGTGCTACTGTTGAGCTTTCTCAGTCCTCACTTATTGCTTTAAAAGATGCCATTCTCTCTTGCATTTTATTCTGTGCAAAATGCTGCTGTTCTGATTCTGTAGCATGTTAGGTTGACTCAGTACTAGAAGAAACACTAATGCAAACATACCCTTTTGGAATGTATGGATGTGTGCACACTGTCAGGCTAATCGTATGTCTGACAGATGATGGCTATAAGGGGGATGTTTGGGTATGTGTGGGCTGTGCATGGAGGAGAGAAGGAAATGGCATTTTGCAAAATGGTGGCATTAAGTGTAAAAATAGTTCAGCATAACTATTAATCCTGAGGAAAGATTATTATGAAGTGCCACCAAATCGCTGGGATCCAAACTGCCCTGAATGCATGTGACTGAAGGGTCACATTTTCGACTATTGGCCAGACACGAGCACTCCTTTCTTGACAGCATCTTCAACACTACCCTTCCGAAAATAATGTATTCAAATGCCCAGACTAGAACAGGCAGGGGCTGCGACCAGGCAACTAATGAAAAACGTACTCCTTTTTGTTTCAAAAAAATCATTCGGATCATGTAACTGAATGGTTGTGTACTGCTGATTTCCACAGCCACAGGTAGCAAAACAGAGAGAAAGCAAAGCAAAAGTAATTGAAATTCTGTTTTTGTCATCAAAGAAGATATCAAGAGTAAAGCTATACCAAAAATGGGGACAAAGGCAGAGAAAATGGGGCAGAAAAACTGGAAGAATAAGAAAACACTAGCCTTTCCTTTTTCTCTGTTGGCCTTTTGATTGGGAAAAGCACCAGTACTAGGTGGGAATCATAGCCCATGAGACATATTTTCCATATTTCCTAATGCTACAAAGAAAAATGAGAGCCTTTTGTATTGTGGGCTGTGTGTATGCATGAATCTAGATAGTTTCTGCACTCTCAACATGCAGGACAGACAAAGGAAAGAGCATGATCCTCACTTAATAAATGAAATGATACAGACACAGATTTTTAAGCAATAAGTCTTAAAAGGAATCTGCATCAGATCTATGGATCAAACCACAACTTCCTCAGCAACAGCCCAATGCTTTCCCAGATATTGGGAGCAGCGGCAGACCCTCCCTGGACGCCATCCAAACGGACCTGAAGGGAACAGGAATACTTGCCACATTTCAGCTTAGTCTTGCAGTGCCTGAAGACTGCAGCTGCTGTTTCCAAGTTGCCTGACATATCTTGGAGCACATTCTCAAGCCCAGGGACATACACAATTTGTGTTCATACATGGGTGAATGCACAAGGTGCAGAAGTCAGTCAATTCCAAATAGCCCTTCTCACCTGTGCTCCGCACCTTGTGCCATCATTTACTGCAGTGTGAGGCACAACTTTTGACACCTTTGGCATTTCTCCATTGATATTCTTATTAATGACTTGTACTATGTCTGTGTCTGTTGGTCCTGACTGATGTAAAACCAATAGTTAGCCTAAACTCTAGACTGATCTCATAATTTGAAGCAATACAAATCCATGACTGATCTGGATCGAGTAATGTATAGGTGTCAGAGCTGTGACCCAAGTGCCTTCATTAGGAACGTGGTTACTTGAATTTCCCTCTCTTGTCAGTGGAGAGAAAGACAAAAGAAACCTTCAGAGAAAATATCTTTCTTTTGAGTCTAGAGCAAGCTCAGTTCAATGTCTAAGTTAGGAAGAAAAAAATCCTCCAACACAGGAATCCAAGAATTATGGCAGCCAGAGTCACTGGAACTTCTTAAAAAGCATAGCTCTTGTCTGTGATCCATGAACTGAAGCCTTGTTTCTTTCTAGTCAGAGCGCAAGTGTTCATTTGCTACAATTCCCTTTTGCTGTGATTTAATTGATTGTTTCTTTTTGAAATTCAACAAAACGTTTAGAAAAATAAAACTTCCACACCTAATCCTCCAAGAAACAAGCAGCTTCTTGCTTCTGCTACATAGAAGAAATTATGCATTCAGCATGGCTAAAACCCAACAGAATTGCAGGTAAAAAATATGAACTGCTATTTAGTTTTGGTTGCACCATGTTGAAAACTTCTACGCAATGAATCACAGAGCTATCTTGAGCTCCTGTAATTGCAGGTGATATACCAGAAGTGAGCACCAGCCATAACACTGCCTTGTTGTAATATCTGTTGGCCTTGCGGTGTCATCCCCTGGGTTCTGTGTTTGTTCTGGAGGGATGAGATTCCCATGGAAATGCAAATGTACCATTGCAGGCTGCACTGTTCTGACTGTATCATTTTCAGGTTAACCCCAGCTCACGAATGGAACCAAGAGTCATTCTCTTCTCTCCAGCTTCCCTGCTGGCGCCTCTGCCTCTCTATAAATGCTTATGGCCCTCCATGTCTTAGCTTTACTGAACCAAGAGCAGAAAGCAGAAGCAAGACCCTGTTTGACTGTAGAACTGTCTCCATTGAGGCACAGAGCGTGATAATGGCGTGAATGACGGTGGTAGCAGTGATTGTAAATTTTATGCCATCTTTCAGGTCTGCTTACAGGAATTTGGTTTCTCTGAACAGTGAACTGCTCCAGACACCCGAGCACTGGTTCTGTATTTCATCTCTCTATTAAAGGAAAGGAATATTAACCTCTTTGCCTTCTGATCCAGACCCTCACTAGCATAGATCAGTGTAACACCATTGCTTTTTAAGTACACAGTGCTGATTTACACCCTTGAGTTGTGGTCCTTTTTTGCTATGATTGGAAGTTGTTTTGATTGTTCCATTTTCCTGCTGACAACTAGTCATACCCAAGCGATCCAAATGCGACTGGTGAGGTGACTGCCAGCTGTACTAGCTCCACCACCTACCTCTTCTGTTCAGACCCTCACGGTAAGCTTGCGTCAGTAGGAGTACTACACAGACTATAATTTAAAATCTATTAACTGAACATCAGTACAGCACATAAACTTAACTGGCCCTTGCAATACTGCAGTAAGTTCCTGTCCCTAGTTATTCCTATAAATCATCCCAGATAGGCTAGGACCCAATCGATGGGAAGAAATTACACCACAACATTAGATTTCATCATACATGACTTGAATGATCACTTTTCTGTCTTGTGGTATGAAGAATCATGAGAATTAGTAGTCTCTCTGTGCCCAAATGAAGCGTTTATGGGTCAGTATTACCTATCCTGTATTTCTAACTTAAAACCATACATTAATTTCTTTGCATTTATAACCGGTCAATCGTTTTATAAATTTACTGTTGTATCAAAAATACTGAAACTTTATGGGATTTTTTTTTAAATTGTTTTGCAGTCTCCTTCTCCAGAAACCTTTTAATGCCCCTTCCATAAAAATGTTACGTCCCACTAGACTCTGTCTTGTGCATCTGCACACAGTCAGGACTCAGCTCTGGCCAATAACCCTCACTTAACACATAGTTGGCCTTGTGCAAACAGGTTGATGCTCAGAGCCAGAGGCAGGATGGGCACAGGTCATATCAGTGTGTCTATTCTTGGGACAAATTAATGTCTCCATGCTTCAGAGCTGTCGGTTTAGCATGACCTAATGTGTACCATCCAGAGAATACAGGGCGCTAGCCTCAAAAAGGTGACTGGGCTTAACTGGATTTTACTAAGCATTGAATTGTGTCAGCTTTGGTGATAATGCAAGTTAAGGATTCAAGCTATGATTTTATATTGCAAATATTTATCTGTGTCATAAAATGCCTTTGACAATTTGTTTCAAGTAACTGGGTATTTGAAGCCTTGTGAAAGAGAAACCAAACATCCTGTGTTTTGTTCTTTGGTCTCCTTACTCAACTGCTGGTTGGCATGCTTAAAATTAACCCACCTGTGCAATTGTATGGGTGAAATATTTTATGCAGCTGCAATGAGCAGACACTATGTCACCTCTGAGGATTTTTTTCATGCCTTGTTTTGAAGACAAATCAATATGTATGCAGTTAGGCGGGGGGAGAGAACAGAATGAACAACTGTAGTTAGAAAAGAGCAAGACAGGTGCATGTGGAGTACCAGGCCTGCGCATGTCCCACAAGGAGCTAGCTCACTGCACGTGCAGAGCTCCCACTTCTCCCTGGATACCAGTGAAAACAAGAGGTGAATGTGGCCCCTTGATCCTCACTATAAGCTTTGCAGCCGACCCCTTCTAAGGATGAAGAGGACAAGATGAAATGGTCTCAAGTTGCTTCAGGGGAGGTTTCAGATAGATATTATGAAAAATTTCTTCACCAAAAGTGTTATCAAACATTGGAACAGGCTGCCCAGGGAAGTGGTTGAATCACCATCCCTGGAGGTATTTAAAAGACAGGTAGACCTGGTGCTTAGGGACATGGTTTAGTGGTGGTTTTGGCAGTGTTAGGTTAACAGTTGGACTCAATGATCTTAATGGCCTTTTCCAACCTAGATGATACTATGATTCTATGAAAGAATATTCTCAAACTACCTGCTGTGTTGCAATAATGAACCAGGGAAGCCACTGACTGTAGCATTTCTGTAAAGCAGATAGCTCTTTTCCTTAGTGCCTCTGATTAGAGAGAAGTGTCTTCTTATTTTTATCTGTAGCCTGAGGTTATTGATGCATATGAGCAAAAGAAGATTAATGCTTGCTTGGTTAAGACTGTGCACTTAGAAAGATCTGGTTCCAGCTTTCAGCCTTACTACAGATTTTTGTGCAAGTCACAGGCAGATTTCAGAGGTATTTTGATCCTTGAAGATGCAGTATTTTTTGACCTTGGCATTCTTATAAACAATATCATACACTTACCTGGTTTTAGGTAGCAAAATCTCTTCCTTAATTTCTTTGGTTCCCAGCTGTCAAATATTTCTTTGCATCTTGCAAGCTCCAGAGATTAATTTGCCCACATAAATGGTATAGTCTGCAATGTAAGACACAGGGAGGAAAAAATCTTTAGTATTAGAGAATAGCTAACAAGATTTAAACAAGAAATGTTTTTTGATGCAGGAACCTCCAGATCAAGGAGAAGGGAAGAGAGGTTCATTTTCCATTTCCTTTCACATTTGTACACATTCCATAAAAGGAATGAAAGAGTTTTTAAAAAATCTACTGTAACAAAGCGCAGGCTGTCAAATTTTTCAAATTATTTTGATGTTGAAAAAAACCTTCATTTCAAAACAACCTTCTGAAATGAAACCCCACAAACTACTCCGAAAACGTCACAACAGGATGTTTTGACGCTAAGGCATTTTGCCTCTATTGTGTATATGTGAAGTGTTGTCAGAGTTGCCACATATTTCTAAAACACATCGGTTTCAACAAAGACAGACGCTTTCGTTGGAGTATACAGTAAAATGGGAAAAAAAATAATTAAAAAAATCTCAGCCTCTTCACGCAGCCCATGTCAGAAGGACGAGCATCCAAGGACACAGCAGCAGGCCCTATGATCTCTGTCACACCACCCAAACTACTGCAGGAGGGAGCACCCCTCTCACTTGCTAGCATTAATATTCACATAAGCCCTTCCTGAAACACTTCTATCAGCTCTCTTCAGTAACAGGCCTCTGTCTGAGAGCTGAGACTATGGGGACAGTCGTCTTTGCCAGGAAGGTCATGATAACCAGTTCAAGACAGGCTAAAGAAAGCAAATTGCAAAATGCACGTGCAACCACTAGTGAGCTAGAGCAGTCCTGGGGGCTAGATGGGAGCGGTACCAGCCTCCCTGCTGATGTTCAAACCCAATCAATTTGCAGCTAATGACAACCCCAAAGCAGAGCATTTGTGGCCAGTGAAAAATCAATTGAGGCATACGTGACAAAATGGAAAATACCGTAGTGCACTCAGCATATTGCCTTTGGGAAAAGACTGCCGCAGCTCTCGGGCTCTGAGTCACAGTAAGCACAGAGGACCAGTTCTCTGTTCACGCTTTCATTCTGCGTAGTCCCACCTGGACTGCTGACTCTTAAACCTAATATGAGAGCACACAGGCTACTGGGAAGAGTAAGAATTATGATTCAGAACAGCACTGTGCCACTAGGCCCAGCCCCAGGCAAGGGCTGCTGCAGAAAGCCAGATGGGGCAGGTTTGCTCCTTTGGAGCTGCTACATCTTGTGGGTGGCCACTCTGCAAGGCATGATTCTTCCCTTGCTGCTGGACAGCATTGTTATTGGCACATACCTTAAAACAGGCGCAAATTAGAGTCTGCCTTGTTGCAGCTTTATATATACTTCTGACTTCTTGATTCTCAAATACCTGTCCAGAGCAGCTCAGTGCCTGCACACTATATATGTGGGTGGACTGTATGTGTGGCTGCACAAGGAACGCTACCTGTTTCTCATCATAAAAGACTTAATCCTTTCAGTTATTTGTAAACCACTCATTTTCTTCTGTTTGGAAATGGAAAAACTAAGGATAAGTCTATAAATAGCAGTGACAGCATTTCCTGCGACGGTTTGCAGAACAAGAATTGCATATGAGGAATATTGGTGTGAGCTCAGTACCTTTGAATGTAGCTGCTTAATTTGTGCGTTGTGGCAGGCTCATAATCTGGAACACGAGCAGCATGAGCTCACGTCTGCAAAACAGTGTGTAAATGTACTTGATATATTTAGGAACTCAGCATCGTTTGAGAACTTTAACCTGAAATAGCCCCTTGTCTCAGTCTGTGACACCCAATATTATTTCATCGTGGCTTCTCATTCTTACTGTTAGTAACAGCAGAGCCAAGCACATTTGCACCACACAAAACTAGACCAACACGCAGTCCGTGCCCTGGGAGTCCTTCAGCACAGAGCTCCCCAAGTGCCTTCTGTGGAACCCAATGTTGTAAATTCTGTCCTGTAAACGGATATTGCTGACTTCAGGACTTCGTGCTAAACCCTGATTTGACTGTCTACTTCATCTCCTCATTTTCCCACCCACTCTTTCCTCCTCCTTATGTCACATTTGTTTTACATTTAGTCGTTACAGAAACCTCAAGTTTTGCAAATGTAATAACAATTTCCCTCTAGAATATTGAGTTCCCCTTGGCAACTGTCTCGGACCCTGGATTCAAAAACGTATTTTCGTGACCTCTAGACAGAAAAAAAGAGAGCAGCTGTAATGCAGATGAAATGTGTACTACATCATCTGGGATTCTCTTCCAAGTCCTGGAAGCTAGAAACAACTTCCCTTTTGTGTCTCTCTCTCTCCTCTTTTACGTTTTTGTTAAGAAGAGTTGAAATGTAGTATAATAACATGACGACCTCCAGGAACCTGGACTCCAGGCCCGTCATGCCTAATACTTAATGTCATATGTCAGCGTTCCCTTCAAACTTAGCAGCACTTGCTGTCATTTCAGCAAAGCAGAAACCTAAGGTATATTTTTCAGTCACCTTTCTTGACGTGAGTTTTGCCCATACACTGTCTGCCTTGTGGGTTTGGAGGGAGAATGGCAGAAGCCTTTGTTGCTGTAACAAACTGATAGGAAGAAAACCTGCTTCATAGCACAAGGAGCTCCCTGACCATTAGTGGCACTACCAGCTGCTCTCTATAGGCTCCACCTCTCCTTTCTTTCAGTTCCTGTTGAAATGAACTGCTTGTTTGTTTTGTAGCCCAGATGGCATCTGTTTTATAGTGAGATGAAATCACAGTGATGTCCTTATTGCTGGGATAGATTGGTTGGTGTCATGAGTGAAACACCACTACATCACCTCCTCCCCTCCAAATACTTGATAGCTTTGTCACCCAAATGAGACTAGGCAATGAGAGGGGATGTGGGATGCTCTCATTATGGAGCATGCTCTGGTGGATTTAGAAGACGACTTCTGGTTTTAAGCCTAACACCAGTGTAAGTGTTCCCTTCATAGTGCCTTCTTTTTCCTTGGAGCATGCTGCTTGCAGTACCATGCACGTTTTTATGGTTTTTTTTTCTGCAAGTGAATAGACTCCAATTCCTGCCCTTGTGGTGCTGCTCAGCTTGCCAACTAGTGAGAAGCACTGTCACTCCACTGAGGTCAGTGATTTGTGCCTGGTTAATGGCTGGGGTTGGCAGAGGTCTCTGGAGATTATCTAGTCCAAACTCTGCTCCGGCAGGGGCAGCTAGAGCAGGTTACTCAGAATTGTGTCCAGACAGGGTTTTCTTATCTCCAAGGACAGAACTCCAAAACTTCTCCGGGTGATCAACAACCCTCACAGTAAATATATATATATTTTATTTTTTTTTACTGCTCAGTCAGTATTTCCTGTGTTTCAGTTTTTATCCATTTTCTCTTGTACCATCGCTGAGAAGAGTCTGGCTCCATTTTCTTTGCACCCTCTCATCAGTGCAAAATCTGTTTTCCTCCTAAGCAAACCAACATGCTAACTATCTGCAGAGGGGATGAAAGTCCTGCCAAGTGACAAGACAAGACAACCTGCTGGGATAAAGATGCTAGAGCTGGAACAGAAGTCTACTAGCTCTGACAGCTGGATACACCTGGGTTGTATACAGATTATAGTTATAGATTAAGAAAATTAATTGGCAGTAAAAAACCATGCTGGTTGTGACTGAGAAACCAGTGTGGGAGATTTCCTGATCGTCCCACCTTGGTTCAGGTGTATCGATGAGTTCAGAGTAATAACAGTGGTGCAGAGGTGGCTGAATGCAGCAGGCAACCTTCTTGACCACTTCATAGACTGCTTCAGTGCACTGCAGGTGGCACAACTTGGGCTTCTCCAAAGCGATCTGTGCAAAGATGATAAACCTTTCACAGTCTGCAGTGTGTCTTTCTTTTCTAACCCCTCCTATAGCACAAAAAGAAGGCAGAGCCAAAGAAGATACATCTTCTTATCAGGGAAGATAAAGCTCATCTCTGTGTGGCAGGTATAGGAGGTGCACTGGAATTACAAGCCTCTCTGAAACCAGAAGTGAGCTGGAATACATGCAACTTGCCAGTTTTCATTTGTATGTTAGGTGTCACTACCCTGTACAGCCAGAGCAGTACAGAGACAAGTAAGCTGTCTGTAAGGGAGCTAGCTCTGCAACCACGACCTGTTCTAGCACTTAACCTAATTAACTCCAGAGAGAAGCAGCACTAACGAAACTGCACTGCTGCTAGGACCTATGGTGGTATCTCTGTAAGGGGATGCACAGTGTTACGCAGACCTGGTTGCTTGATAATATCTATACAACTCAAGCGGACAGCCCTGGGCAACACCAGACAGTACAGGAAAAGCAACTGAGCAGAGAAAGTGTAGCCAGCAGAGCATGTATATAGAAACACAGGCCATGTTGCCGTTATGCTCATTCTTGGTAGTTACAAATCCCCTTGGCAATAGATAGTCTTCATCCTGTGGCTGTTGCAGAAATCACGTAACCGCTTAAAATGCTGCTACTTCTTCTAGGAACTTCTTCCCTATCTCTCCCTCTCTTCCTCTTGTCTTCGATGTAGGTTTCCCCCTTACATCCTGCCAGCCCCAGGCTGCCGGGTTTTCTCAGATACTTGGTAGCATATCAGACATGTCACCTCCCTTCCTCTGTGCCTTCCCTTGCATGGGGTGGACTCCCCAAAAACACACCCAATATGCCCTGCTGCTGGAGTTGTTTGTGGTAGCCAGTCCTGGTGTTAATTTGCACACGATAGGAAAACAAGTAATAATTGCCTGCTGATGGATCAGAGACTGTTTCAAACTAAGAAAAAAAGCAGGTGAAACACACAGGAGAGGGGAAAAAACAGGGGCACTCACAGTTACTCTGCTTATAAAGGCAGTATAGCTTTGGGAAGTTCTGCTATTCTGGAGGCCAAAAATCAATCATAATTGCTTTGCTCAACTCAGAGTCTTTATAACAGAAATCAAATACATCCAGGAGCTTTGGGTTCAAGTCACCATGGCAACCCAAGCCTAGAATGACTGCAGATGGTCCACCTTACTTTTTCCATTGATCCTTATCTTTTTGTGAACAGGGTTTCCTGGTGCTTCGTGACAGATGAAAACCTGAAGATACTGTACTTTCCCTTAATGTCTATACTTGTTTGCCTTGCAGCAAATATGCACAAGTGCATGCTGCCTTTGTGGTATTAATCCAGTCAGAGTTTAACTGAGCACTTTATTTTGTGTGACATTATGATTCAACATGTGGAATAAAAATACAGTCAGGATTTACACTTTTATAGCCCCTTTCATGCAACAGCCATGAAGTCGTTAAAAAAAAATCCTGGATACCGATAAATTGATAGCCCTACCGTTGTTATTTTGGCCTTGAATTCCTAGAGTTTCCAAGGTCCTATCTCTGCCTGAGCTGTGGATTACTCACAGGATACAAGACTAGTTTTCCATCCAACCCTGCTTCATTTCCATTATATTTAATGAAAACTAACTGGTTTAGGGGATTATTTCAAGATGAGTTTAATGGAACAAACTTTAGTAGGAAATGTTCCGATGTGCTCATCAAACCTCATAACAAAACCGCTTAGAAGTGGAATGATTAGCCAGTTTCCAGAAGGGCAGCCTTGGTCACAAAGAAATCTCCAAAGAGGTCCCAAAAAATCAGTTAATACCTAAGGCTGAGGTGACAGTCCTCAATTCCTGCTTATGTCACTAACGGATTTTCTGTATCTCCCTTTTGTAAAGAGGAAAAAAAAAGCGTCCTTACTGCTTTCTGCCAGCCACACAATATTTGCCATGGAGACACCTGAAAATGAAAGGTTGTTAGACTTTTCTGAGAATAGTTTAAAGTAAGCATTGCCTTATACATAGCTTTTAATGCTAATGAAAATTAGACGTATTTTGTGGTATTTTCCTCTCCTGAGCTTTTTTTTTCTTTCCTGTTCACCACTCCTTCATGGTTGTACATTTCCCACCAGTAAAAGCTATGTTTTAAAATAATTTTTTAAAGTTCAGTATAAATGGTTTAAAAATAAAACCCTGCTGTATGTGCATCTCAATCATAATCCCACTCCCTCAGATACTTGAAGGATGCCTTTCCCTCCACATAGTTACTGTTGCCAAAAGGTCTGTAAAGCTGTGTTATTTCTACTTTAGCAGTCACTGTACTCATCATGGAAATTAAAAACAAACAAAGAAAAAAATCAATCACCCCCCAAAAAAACAAACTACCAACCCCCCACACACACGAAGAGGGGAAATTGTCTTTCCACTGTTTGAAGAAACCTTCTCCTCAGGTGGAACATCACAGAATCATTTAGGTTGGAAAAGACCTTTAAGATCATCAAGTCCAACCGTTAACTTAGTGCTGCCAAGTTACCACTAAACTATATCCTTAAGTGCTACATCTACATGTCTTTTAAATACCTCCAGGGACAGTGACTCAACCCCTTCCCTAGGCATCCTGTTCCAATGCTTGACAAACCCAGTCAGTGAAAAAATTTTTCCTAGTATCCAATCTAAACCTCCCCTGTCGCAACTTGAGGGCAAAAAAGACAACCCAGGGAAGACTGGCTGCTGACAGGAAGGGTTGGGTAGAAGCCCACCCAGGACAGGCTATCTGATACACGGTCCTGGAGTGGGAAGATTTTTTTTTTTTTTAAAGAGTGACAGAGAAAGAAAGAACAAACAGAGAAATATCCAGTGCATACTGAGAGCAGAGGCAGTCATGGAGAAGCAGCACAGGGGGATGGAGAAGAACAGGGCAAAAGAAAGAAACTCCAGGGAAGAGATAAACACAGGCCTAGGGTAGCGCAGAAAATGCAACTGCAATGTCTTTGTGTAAATCACATTAGGGAGTTCATAGTGCTTTGTATGAGCAGCTCTCCAAAGAGTCATGCATTTAGCACTTACTTTCCCATAGGAATTTGCTGACTCTCCTTCAACTCATTGGAACAATTAACCTTTATGAAAAGATAATTAGCTTCAGTTAGAAACAAAAACATAGGGCATTACAATAAAGGTGAGGCAGGATCAGTGAAGGCAGAAGGCCGTTCTCCCCTATGAATTCGCTCCCTGTCAGGGGAAGGGTTAGCTTAGGGCGGGGGGGAAAGACAGTTTAAGCCTGCTCTTGGTATCTCTGTGACTTAAGGCTTGTCTATGTAATAGCTTAGTCCTCCAGCTTTCAAAGCCAGGGAATGATCTGCTTGCTGCTCTTTTGGTTAATGACTCACGTTGGCTGAGGGAAGGAGAATCAGGTTGCCTGCAGACGACCTGCTAACCTCGATTTTAATTACATTTGTCAAGATAACAAACAGAGCAGGTTTCATCTCTGAATGCTGAGCAATCCACAGAAGCAGTACTGGAGACTAAGTTCCCTGGGATCAGAAGGAACAAACGTGGCTCTGCTGATGAACCTTCAAGCAAATCTTTTACAGGAGGCAATGGGTAATACTGGGAATAGAGTTGGGAAAATTTGGGAAAGGACAATACAGCACACCACAAATGTGCATCTCTAGCTGAGCAGTCCTGTCCATATCTCCTCTGCCATTGCCTTTATCAAATACTCCCAGCACTTACTGTTAGCATTTATGTAACAGTTTATCTTACACAAATTAAACTGCCAGCTTTCATTTATAAATAGTCAATAAATACTTAATATGGATACTGCAGACATGGCTTGACCATTCTCTTGATGTCTGCAAGTAGATTACTAGGAAGTTTTTAGATACACAGAAGTACACTTACCCAGGAGGGAAAGGTAAACACACGTTGATCACAACTTTGACATTCCATAATGGTATTTTGTTCTGATTGTCATTGATAAAATGGTATCCCTAAATGCTTTGTGCTCTCATCTGTAGCGCAACCCATTACCAGCCTCTTGCCTTCACATGGACTGCTAAGGGATCAGACAGATGAACCAGCCCACTTTCCCATGGCCTTCAATAGAATCAAACGATCTTCATGGAACACCATAAGCATATCAAATCACACTTTTCCTACAAGAGAGTCCTTCAGAGCATTTCCATTCCATTCTATGATCCAACAGTCTTCCAACTAAGAGATTAAAGAAATGTCTTAAAATATCTTCAAATCACTTGTATTTATATTCCTTTACACATGATGTTTTAATACAAACGTGATTTCAAGCCTTGGTTTTCCAAGGAGCTTCAGAGAAGTAAACACATAATATAAATGAAATCTCAGTCTTTCAAAAAGCTAGGTGTCCTTAGAAGCTAACCCCGAGCTGGTAAAATCCTCTAAAGCTTCTTGCTTTGGTATAACTTACTAAAAGCAAGACTTGCTGTTCTAATTCAGGTTCAATGGAATTGTATTCTCTAGTTTCATCAGAGAGGAGTAAGACAATATTGAGCTTAAGTAAGAACAGCTGAATCTGATCTTAAATTACCAAGGAGTCAATTGTTTTGGTAATAACATGCAGTGATTCAGAATGAACTCATGTGGAGGTTTGCAACAAATTTTGGTTTTGTGTCTTGTCATTTTCAGCATTTCCTGATTTCATCTGAGATGGGAAGTAAAAGCCATAATATAAGCAGAAGTTGGAAAATCCCAGAACTTGCTATAGAAGCTCATCTAACATTAGCTAAGCTTCAAGAATCCCAAAACAATGAATAGGTATTACCCCTCACAAATTATCTGATACATGCTGCTTAACCCATGCCCTCCTATTTCCTCTGGGAGAGCTCCTCAGAGTCAAACTACAGCTGTGTAATTTCAGGATTTGTGTAATGGGACCAGGATGGGGTTCACCCAGAGAATTAGTCCATCTGTAAGAGCTATTCCAACTTTTAGACATTTTCTGATCTCTAACTAAAGAAATTGAGGCAAATACAGCAAAGCAAAGCATCCACATTGTTGCAAACCCAAAGCTGACTGAAATTAGTTCTGAGCTTTTACTATAGATGGTCCCATCAGCAGCCTGACATTATTCTGGCAAGTAAAAACAGGGCACAAAAGCCTGGCAATTTCTGGTCCCAGCTGGAAACGTGTGCTCTGACAAACCTGTGCTGGCTCTGCAGAAAGAGCTGACCTATTGCCAGTTCCTAGAGGGAATGGAGCAAATCAAGGATTTCTGGTTTCCCTCAAAAAGGCAAACATGAACAGTGGAACAATTCCGCAAGGCTACCAGCGCATCAGACACACAATTGCTTTCTTTAAAAAAAAAAAAAAAAAAAAAAAAAAAAGGCAAGAAAGCAGCTGTATAAATCCTGTTCGATCAGCATCTATATTTTCCCACAAATTGTAGTCAGATGATTTCAAGCGCCATCATCAAATGGGAGACTATTTGGTAGCCTACAGACCCACTGCCAGAATTTGTCTGGTAAAATGCTTTTGAGCTTCATAGTGAAATTAACTTCTTTCTGCTTCCTCTGTTCTCCTACCTATTGCTAGTTGCAGGAAAGCTCCCATACCCTCCAGCTAGAAACTGTGTCATCTCACACACGTGTAAGTAAATAAACACTGATCTAAATTCTGTAACACGTTGAGTGGAGCTTGTTTTCTGACGTAGTCTTTTCCTCTCACTTGTTGTGTATTTCCAAGGATAGTACTCCTCTTAGCCTGATATGGATCATTCTGTTTCCTTTTCTTTTCATTGTTGAAAGCCTGTAATCCCTAAAATTAAGAGCCTTGCAGATCCATTTACAGAAAATTGATTTCTTTTATCTTCAGCTTTCTTACATGGAAAATTATAAGCAAAGCTCTCTGAAGTCAGAGGGTGGTGTTTGCAAGCACCTACTGCCTTGCATTGTTGGCAGCTACAGAATTACGAGTGTGGCAGGTCCAAAATACTTGGAGAAGAAAGGTTTTTTTCTGTTTTGGCATAAGATTTTCTTTGTTTTTAAAAGCATTTAAAAGATTTTGATGACTTTTTTTTTTGGTCAGTGGAAATTCCAAATTTTCATCAGCTCTAAGTAAAACGTCTTTGGCTGTCTGATAACTAAATTGCCCCCTGTTTATTACCTACTTGCCACATATGTTTGAACAGCACCTTGGCACAATAAGGCCTTAATCCCTGGCTCACGCCTACAGGTGCCAGTGCGATAATAAGAACAACTGTATTACATGCAAATGTGGTTTAGTTATCTGGATCGCTGTCTAGTCAAACCGGAACAACTACGCGCATATGAAAATTCCAGGGAGATTTAAACTCCTTTGATATCATTTCAGCTCATTCATATAAATGCAATGTAAATTGCCATCAAGCAAAGTCTAAAACAAGAGCAAATACTGTCAGACAGATACTCACTCTGCAAACCTTTTTGCCAGTTGAAAAACTTCATTGCCTCTGTATTTTTCCAGCAGTACTCTGCCAGAGGTAGCAGCCTGTTAGTCTACCAGCAGGGCAATTTATGTAACTCTGCCTATACTGCTACAGGCAAAATCAGCTGGTGTGGCTTACACTGACTACATTGATGACCTGAGCCCCCACAGCTGGTTTCTTCTGAAGCAGGTTAGGGAGTCCTTGCATTGACACTTTGCCTGCAGATCTGAAGGACTTCGCCTCTGATACAGGGAGGGTATTGGGTATCTGCTGGGGCAACGCGCTCACTGGCAGAAATGGATCTCTCTGAAGAGGTTTGATTGTAGCCTTGTTTGGTGAAACAGCATAAGCCAAGTTGAAAACAACAACGCTGTGCACAACTTGAGCTTGTTTAACTGAACTAGTGCAATAGTTTACATTCAGTTAAAACAGTGCAGCTGCCACATGACAGCAAATCCCCCATCTCACAACGTCCAGGGGAAGTGGACTCAGTAGGTGAAATTGTCTTTGAAACAGAGAGACAGTACATGGATTTATGTGAGACCTTAAATGGGTCTTCAGTCTTGTGCTAGCCCCTCTATAAAGAACTGAGTTGTATCCAGAATTATTACCCTTTTTTTAGCAAATGTGAAAACAGGGAGAGAGTGACTTGTCTATGATTACTTCATCTGTCAGTGGCAAAAATGGAGCCAAGAATCCCTTAGTCTCTCTGAACTGATCAAATGTTCCTCCTTGACGTGTTTCTGCTGAGTTAGCTGAAACAAGCGTCTCTGACCAGCATACCGACTTTGACTCTGTGGCAATTTGATCCAAAAGAAACATGAATGCTGCTATACATCGATCCCAAAACTGAGCAGGAAATGCTCCAGGTCTTATCAGCGAGCAAGGGATAATAAAAGAAGATTATGGCAAAGTCCTTAAGGGATCATGCTGAAGATTATTTCTCTGAACAAATTAAGCATACAAATTAATTTCTTGAGGGGATAATGTTTTATTAAAAAACAGCTTTTGTAGAGACCGTGGAGCTTGCCTTGCTTGTGGTTTGTTTTTTTGTTTTTTTTTTTCAAATTTGTCGTGGATGCTACCATCACACTAGGGAGAACATTTGCTTAGTCAGATTGTGTTTTTCTGGAGTAGCTCTTCAGTACTTTTGCTAGAAATAGAAGAAATCTAAGTTATCTGAAAAGGAGGATTCCCATCCAAAACTTAACAACTGCCTCCTAATGCAAGAATGATCTGGTAGTTGTATTTCAGTTCTGTTATTAATACCTGACCCTATTAAAGCATGCTTCCCCAGGACATCTTAGGTGCTTTGCAAAGTGCATTAATGATGTTTTCATTTTACAGATGAACAAATGCAGTCACGGAGAAGAAAAAGCAGCTCCTTGGTCAAAATAACTCTCTAGGAGCATGCAGGATGTCCACTGCTCTCTAACTAGCACCTAATACCAGATTGTCTGGCTTGTACGACTGACATCGGGGCTGAGTGAGTATGAGGCCATGAAAATGCTGGAGTTAATGCACACAGTAATTGCAGAGTGACTGGCCGTGGAAAATCAGCTCGAGGCCTTGACTATATCCTATCTTCTGCAAAGAGATGCAGAGTATCAGGAGTGATGCTAGCGGTCCTGCTTCTTGCAACCTCTCTGACACTCATGCAAGGTTCGGAGAGCATATTTACATTGGATTCTATCTTTAGGTCGCAGTCCTCAAGAAAACCTGCAGAACTGCAGGATGATGGTGACCAACCCTGGAGGATCAGAGTGCAGGTACTTAAAGGTATTTGTGTGCTTGCGATAAATGCTTTGTGGATTTAAGCTCAGAGCAGTAAAATCAGGGGAACCATGACCAAAGCTCACAGTTCCTATTATTTCTCTCTGCTTGACTTAACTCACGTTTTAACAGTAGCAGAGAAAAAAGGTAAAAAAATGTTACATACATACATATGTACAATGTCAAGTGCCAGTGCACCCTAAATTTATGAGCATTTTCCTTCCTTTAGATTTCCAAGATGCTGGCTCCTCTCTGGAAACACTCAGCTGAAAAACCCATCAGTCAACTCAGCGCTCCCTTCCCCACTGAGAAGAACTGATACAGTTGGAAAAAATAAAAAGGACAAAAATAAAAAATGTGACATGAATGTGAAACATGGTGCAGAGGAACTGGAGTCGCTGTTAGCCTATCAGCATCTAAATCTAGAAATTGTCCAGAAATAATGAAAGAAATGCCTTATCTGGGGAATCTAAGCCAATTCTTCTGGCTTCTAGCCAAGGCGCTCTTTCAACTGTACTCCTTGTCTCCCTGTGTTCCTGGATGCAAGCCACAGTTTTCTAGACTTAATCCACAGCTAGATGCCTCATTTCCTCTGTTGCTAAACATAGAAACCATCCACAGTTCTTCAAGGGAGGATAATAGGAGTTTCGGGTGGTCTGTCTTTTCATAAGAGAAAGTTATCTGCCTCAGGTCCATGGGCTCCTACGTTCCAAGACCATTTTTGATTCTAGCCTTGGAACAAATTCACTTTTTACATGCCTGAGCTTCAACCTAGGTCAAATCAGTAGGACAAATTATCTGCAGACTGCAAAAGGTACATGAAGACAAGCTGAGTTTCCTGTGAACCACATAAGAAATATCAGGAGCTAGCAACATACTAAAGCAAAGCTATGCTTTATTCTTTAGACCAGAAACAGTTGTCTTAGCAGACTGTAGACTATCTCCAGCAAAAGCTGTAAGAGACGAGAATGTTAATAAGCCTATCTTGTGTTCGTTTTTTCTTTTTTTCCTCTAGCCTGTGCCTCAAGTATAAAATTAACCTCTGCCTATATTCACAGGTAGGCCCTTTCCAAGAGGATCTGAACTATCATAAGATTCCCTGAAAAGCTATTAGCTACTAAGCTCTGTATTAAGAGCCTCAGGCTGAGCCCATGAAAGAATGGCAAAGATACCTCCTTGCTTCATGGAGGCTGGGTCTCTAAGACCATATATAGGAGTAGCGTGGGATGATTACAGTTTTAGTTTATGAGATGGTATTTAGCCAAAATGACCTTTTTGAGTAATTTCTATGAATTACTGTCTCCAGCAGTGCCTTTCTGGGAAGCTCTTTCCCCAGTGGGGATACGCTCATCAACAGACTGATCTGTTACAGATGAAGAAGCACTCAGTCAAACAGCTTGAGTTGAACTGTGAACTCTAATTGGAAAGTTACCAATAAAAAGAACGGAGAAAAAAGCTCTCCGCTTGATTTTAGCCTAACATGTTTTTCTGTAAACTGCACTAAATGAGAAATTGATAACAAGATTCTGCAGCCTTAATGAAATTACGACGAGTGATCTATATATGTGTCTCCAAGCATAACAGCCAAGGTCTTCTCTGAAGCAGAGTGAGAAGGTGACTTGGCGTATTTTCAGACCAGAAGTTTATTTTTATGAAATGGTTAGCATGGGTCATCAGCATGCATGCAGACTATAATAACAACAGGAATAATAGGAAAAGTTGCTTCTGTTTTGAAGGAGAACTTCTGGATAAGTGTGTCCTTATTTCCAGTATTGTTTCCTGCACGCTAATCTTTGTACGCAGTAGTGACAGATGCATGTCGCTCATCAGCTCAATGGAACTTTTGCATTCTACTAACTTTCCATAAGCCATTATACAGGCGGAGGCATTATTTCTGCAACTGATTTTTATCTTCAACAGCATAAGAAAAGTCAAGCTTTAGTGAAAAGAGAAGAGAGAAAGAATCCAGCATTTAATATACTGGTTAGAGTAGCTTTGTTGTCTTGACAGGCTGCCCAGAGAGGCAGTGGAGTCTCCATCTCCAGAGACATTCAAAACCCGCCTGGACACGTTCCTGTGCAACCTGCTCTGGGTAACCCTACTTTGGGAGGGAGGTTGGACTGGATGATCTCCAGAAGTCCCTTCCAACCCCTACCATTCTGTGATCCTGTGTGATTCTGTGACTGTGAGATACAACCAGGAGTGTTGATGCGAGTGGCCGGGCCTGAGAGCAAAATCTTCCATGGTCAGCAGCTCTTAGACAGCAGCCTTAGGCCACCTGCTGCAGACAACCGCGGAATGTAATTTAAGAGATGTAGAGGTGTTGGATTTTATTCTAAAGGTCAGTGACTTCTCCCTCCAAAATTTATTACTGGATTCAATCAGTTACTGTAAAATCGCTATGAGGTCTGCATTTGCAAAGGATTCGGTCTTGCCTATTTGGAATCTGAAAAAGATTTATTAACAATTTTATGAAATAAATGTTTTCTAGAAAAAGCAAAAACCTAAATGAATTTCCATAACACTGACCATGGTAAAAGTAGCCCTTGTGAACAGAGTCCATTGTGTTGTATTAAGGGTTGTATTAAGGAGTGTTATGAATGCTTTGAACTTAATGATGGTGATAATGGGGTTGAGTGTTTTATGGGTAAGAATCAGGGGCAGGGCTAACAAGGCGGATATCGTAGTAGGAGTCTGTTATAGACCGCCCAATCAGGATGAGGAGGCAGATGAAATATTCTATAAACGGCTGGGAGAAGTCTCAAGATCGCGAGCTCTTGTCCTCGTGGGGGACTTCAATTTGCCGGACATCTGCTGGGAATACAATACAGCAGGGAGGGAACAGTCTAGAAGGTTCCTGGAAGGTTCCTGGAATGTGCTGGGGATAACTTCCTGACACAGCTAGTGAGAGAGCCAACTAGGGAAGATGCCCTGCTGGATCTGTTGTTTGTAAATAGGGAAGGTCTTGTGGGGGATGTGAAGGTTGGAGGCTGTCTTGGGAACAGTGACCATGAAATGATAGAGTTTTCAATTCTGCGAGAAGCAAGGAGAGGGGTCAGCAGAACTGCTACCTTGGAGGGCGGACTTTGGGCTTTTCAGGAGCCTGGTTGACAAAGTCCCCTGGGAGGCAGTCCTCCAGGGCAAAGGAGCCCAGGAAGCCTGGATGATTTTCAAGAAGGAAGTCTTAAAGGCGCAGGAGCAGGCTGTCCCCATGTGCCAGAAGACAAGCCGTCGGGGAAAAAGGCCGGCCTGGCTAAACAGGGAGCTAGTGTTGCAACTTCGGGAAAAAAAGAGGATCTATGGCCTCTGGAAGGAAGGGCAGGCCACTCAAGACGACTACAAAGAGGTAGTTAAGCTATGTAGGGAAAAAATCAGGAGGGCCAAAGCCCAGCTGGAGCTAAACCTGGCTTCTGTTGTCAAGGACAACAAAAAAAGCTTCTATAAATATATTAGCAATAGGAAGAGGACTAAGGATTATCTCTGTCCTCTAGTAGATGGGGCCGGCAACATAGTGACCAAGGATGAGGAAAAGGCTGAGGTACTTAATGAAGTCTTTGCCTCAGTCTTCAGCAGTAGGACCAGTTGTTCCCTGAGCACCCAGACCCCTGAACTAGAAGACAGGGATGGGGAGCAGAATGAAGCCCCTCTAATCCAAAGGGAAATGGTGAGGGACCTGCTTCAGCACCTGGAGGTGCACAAATCTATGGGGCCGGATGGGATCCACCCAAGGGTATTGAAAGAGCTGGCGGAAGTGCTCGCCAGGCCACTTGGTATCATTTATGAGCAGTCCTGGACAACCGGGGAGGTCCCAGCTGACTGGAGGTTAGCAAATGTGACACCCATCCACAAGAAGGGCCGGAAGGAGGATCCGGGGAACTACAGGCCAGTCAGTCTGACCTCGGTGCCTGGGAAGGTCATGGAACAGATCCTCCTCAGTGCCATTACACGGCACATGCAGGAGAACAGGGTGATCAGGCCCAGTCAGCATGGGTTTGTGAAGGGCAGGTCATGCCTATCAAACCTAATATCCTTCTATGATAAGGTGACCCACTTAGTGGATGAGGGAAAAGCTGTGGATGTTATCTACTTGGATTTTTGCAAAGCTTTTGACACTGTTTCCCACAGCATTCTCCTGGAGAAACTGGCTGCTCATGGCCTGGACAGGTGTACTCTTCGCTGGGTAAAAAACTGGCTGGATGGCCGTGCCCAGAGAGTGGTGGTAAATGGAGTTAAATCCAGTTGGTGTCCAGTCACAAGTGGTGTCCCCCAGGGTTCGGTGCTGGGGCCGGTTCTCTTTAATATCTTTATCAATGATCTGGATGAAGGGATTGAATGCACCCTCAGTAAGTTCGCAGATGACACTAAACTGGGCAGGCGTGTTGATCTGCTTGAGGGTAGGTTGGCTCTGCAGAGGGATCTGGACAGGCTGGACCGATGGGCTGAGACCAATGGTATGAGGTTCAGCAAGGCCAAGTGCCAGGTCCTGCACTTGGGTCACAACAACCCCATGCAGTGCTACAGGATTGGGGCAGAGTGGCTCGAAAGCAGCTCGACAGAAAAGGACTTGGGAGTGTTGGTTGACAGCCAGCTGAATATGAGCCAGCAGTGTGCCCAGGTGGCCAAGAAGGCCAACAGCATCCTAGCCTGTATCAGGAATAGTGTGGTGAGCCGGACTAGGGAAGTGATCATCCCCCTGTACTCGGCACTGGTGAGGCCCCACCTCGAGTACTGCGTTCAGTTTTGGGCCCCTCGCTACAAGAGGGACATTGAGGTGTTGGAGCGTGTCCAGAGAAGGGCTACAAAGCTGGTGAGGAGCCTGGAGGACAAACCTTATGAGGAATGACTGAGGGAGCTGGGGTTGTTTAGCCTGGAAAAGAGGAGGCTGAGGGGAGACCTTATCACCCTCTACAACTACCCGAAAGGAGGTTGTAGAGAGATGGGGGCTGACCTCTTCTCCCTGGTGACAAGTGATAGGACGAGGGGAAACGGGTTCAAGTTACGTCAGGGGAGGTTTAGATTAGATATTAGGAGACATTTTTTCACTGAAAGGGTTATTAAACATTGGAATAGGCTGCCCAGGGAGGTGGTGGATTCACCATCTCTGGAGGTGTTTAAAAAAAGGGTAGATGGGGCACTGAGGGACACGGTTTAGAAGTGGCTCTTGTCAGGGTAGGCTAAAGGTTGGACTCAATGATCTTAAAGGTCCCTTCCAACCTCAACAATTCTATGATTCTATGAGTCTAAGGGTTCTCAGTCACTGGGCACACTGGAGTTCTTATGTCAATAAGACAAAATGAACTGTGATGTGCCCTTTTAAATACATGGCTCCAGGATGCTATTGGTGATATTTTTAAAAAGATGCAGACATGTGTTTGCTGGCAGAGTCATTGTGACAGATGCCTGCTTTAACCTTTGGACTTCGGACACATGGAATCCTCTGTACCTACATTTATCAGGTTTTTTTAAGTAGCCCCCTGTGCTGCTGAAATTGAAAGAGTATTAAGCCTTGCTAATGTTCTTCAGTTTGATGAATTGTCCTCATTTCTAGAAAAATTGAACCAGATCACAGGAGCAGAAATGGTACCAATAATATAAAACATCCCTGTTTTACAGCAAGACCTAGGAACAAAATTCCCTGGCTGAAGCTTTGTTTGTAGTGCTACTTTTAATTTTGATCCCTGAGAATGCTGAAGCCTGCAAAGGAAAAGCAAGAGGGACAGACTCCTGTGTAGGGCACTGCCAGCATTAGTATACGTGTACAAGCCAGGAGCTGGGGGTGTCCAGTTCTCCTGGCAGCTTGTTGGCTTGGGAGGAAACAGTGGAGTTGGAACAGTCACAGTGCATATGCACGCTACATTTAAAGCTCCACAAAAATATGGCCCTTGTTTATTGTTGTAGTTTTAATGGTTTGCCATTAAGATGGACCTGTATAAAATTTATACCCACTTAATAGCTTTTTTGTTATGCAGTTAATCACAAGGAAAAATAAAAAGGGAGAGAGCCTGAAGGCCTCTTTAATAGCGTGCTTGTAGTGGGCAAGCAAGAGAGAGTTTGCTAATAATTTATTTTAGTAAGATAGCTTATATTTGAGGATTTCTGATGGTGATGATTTCCAAAGAACAAGGCTCTTCATGAATGAATTTAATTGACAAGGAAATACAGCTCATCTAAAACGTTCGGTGAGGGACTTCACTTCCTTGGAAAGAGGTCATCCTGCTCATCTGGGTCATTCTTGGGACCAGCGTTTTCCTTTCTCTGGGGTCTGCTCCTGCTCTTTGACACCAGTTTCATATCCTGGATAATGTTTGTGATTTTTCATATACTGTCCCTTCATCTGTTGCCACCTAACTCAAGTCAACTTTAACTGTCCCTGACGTAAATTGAAAACAGTTCATGTTTCTTGCACAGCCCCATTATTGTCCTAGAGCCTCACCATCTTGAGTCCTCACTCAACCTCCTTCAAGCTGACATGAAGAGAAAGGTCTCCAACCCATTTCTGACCCTGGCTTGTAAGTATAGAGTGTGACCCACCAAAATATCCTTTCTCCTGAGGTGTATTTCTCCTTTTCACCATTTCCATAGCGTGGGGAATTGCTGTGCTGACTGTGGACATTGTTCCCTTTAGGACAGGAATGGTACATGATTATGGGCCATTTGTGAAGAAATATCACTACTGTTCTTAGAAACATCATTCAGGAGGGAATCGAATTTAGGGCGCTGATCCCAGGGTAATATTGTGTCCGGACTGTCTAGCTGAATAGTTCCTGAGCTGTGGTCCACAGATGCTACACCAAGTTCCCAGATCCTCAAATTTGGATCACTTGCATTGCACTGCTGCATTAACATTCTAGTAATAGGAATTTGTGGTAGTCCGGAAGACACGGTGAAGACTGTCTTTTAAGTAAAGTAAAATCATGAGACCATAAAATTTGCCTTTCTCTGCTTCACTCCAGCAAGACAATGCTGAGATTAAAAGGCAGGAGGAATTATTTTGACTTCATCTTGGCCCTAGAGAGAATTGAAGAAAACCATATTGTCAGGGAACTTCCAACACCATGCAAATAAGCTCCAAGAATGAGAAAGCATCAACTTGAATTTTTTGCGTAGCAAGAAGCAAGTTATGACTGGGGTTTTATACTTACACCTGTGGTAAACATGGCGATAATTTTTTATTATCTTCTTTATTTCAGCAAGGAGCTCTGCACAAGTGTCAATAAAAATAAAACATATATAAATCATGGAAATAGTGTCTTTGAGCAGATGTGCGTGGTAGGACGTTAGGAAGCATTTGGGATAGAAAGTGAAAAGCACAGCATTGAATGCATTTAGCTTTCTAATAGTATTTCTGGATTCTTAGAGTACAGCTTTGCCCATTTCATTTTAATTTGATTCTGTGCCCAAATTTTTAATGCTGGCGTGCCTCCACCACAGAATGAATGAGTGAATTACACTCACAACAGCTCTGTGTCAAAGTGACATGTTACCCAATTTAGAAGTCAAATATAGGTACCTCAAGATCTGAATTTAATGAAATTAAAAAAAAATATTCTGTGCCACATTTAGTACTAGCACTGCAGAAAAAACACCTTTAGATTGTTCTCTTCAGATAGCAATAGATGTATGGTTTGTAACCGTAGACTTTGAATCTCTGTTTTAAAACATAATTACGTCCCCAGTCTTGCACACTGTTCTATTTACCAGATTAATGTTCCTCCTTTTGAGAACTTCTAGGATTTGTTTCCTTACTTTTTTAATAATGCTGCTAACGTGGGACTAATCAGGTGTCTTTACTCCTTGTTGCCACAGAACTTCCATCTGGCATGAAAATGTTACTGATACCTACAGCTGAGAGGGGCAAGGAGGCCCACCTAAGTAGTACCCGTGCACCCTGAATGCCCTAAGGTACAATCTTAACATCAAAATTGACAGGTAGAAGACTCTGTGAGAATTGCCAGTGTTTCCACTTGAGAAAAATGATGTTTAGATTTAGCAGAGGACTAGACTTAATGGAATAAAAGGCCCCTTCTGGTTCTCTGTTCCTGTGATAGGAAAGTACGTGACATGAAGGAAGAACCCATAAACTAGATGCCCAAAATATTCTATTAGGTGCTGGTCACTATTGTATCAGTAGAAGTACTGGATATCTCTTTAGAGTGCAAACCAATCTGGAAGAAAACTACAGCAATGATTTGCACTTTACACATTCTCGTCCTCTTTTTATATCAGACACCTTTTTAATGAGAATTCTGTGCTAACGAAATTTTGCTTAGATAAAAATGATACTGCTATTAAAGAGTTACTCTAAAGTAACCAGGATTTGAAACAGATGTGAAAGAAGAAAGCAGAAAATAAAATGTATCTGAATATAATCATATTACGGTTTTATATTAGAATTTAAATTATGTGTTGAATATAGTAGCTTTGAAAGATATACTTCCCAGTCCTCGACCTGAAAAAGATGATTGTCGTGGAGCAAGACTTTTAATGAACTACCTTAAGAGCTTAGAACTTCTGTACTCATAAACTAACACCTAAGATCTTGGACATCACATCTCCCCAGTATTAATTTAAAATGAATGCTAATCATAGAATCATAGAATGGTTCAGGTTGGAAGGGACCTTAAAGATCATCTAGTTCCAACCCCTCTGCCATGGGAAGGGACACCTCCCACTAGACCAGGTGGGAGCCCCATCCAGCCTGGTCTTGAACACCTCCGGGGATGGGGCAGCCACAGCTTCCCTGGGCAACCTGTTCCAGTGCCTCGCCACCCTCACAGTAAAAAAATACTAATAAAAAAACCCTAATAAAACTCTGAAGGATCCAAATGCTGTCTAGAAAGTCACACACCTGACCTGTCCTGTCCAAAGGCAAGGTGAAGTGCCAGGCTGATCACAGCATCACGAGGGCACCTGTGACACAGATGTCCACAGTCAGAGCACAGTGTCATTAGCAGCGAGGCTGCATAAGCTGAGGTCATCCTTATGGCCCACAGTGGACACACCGTCACTTCTCACAGGGAGAGAAGTGAAAAAGCAGCTAGGGATGGGTCCGAGGGTCCTTACACACCAAGTGTGCACAATCAGGCAGTTTCCTATTCCTGCTATTCCTCTCTGAAGGACAGTCAAGTGAATCTTCCATATGTGCATCCTAAATACATCCACCATGAAAAAAACAGTCTCTCTAACTATGGTCACTATAACATGTATTTTGGCTCCTCCCAGCTCATCCTGGTAATTTTGATTTAGTCTTTTTGATGTATATTCCTATCCCACCCATAAGCACATACCTTGACTTCTGGAAATCAATGCTTTGAACTGGAAAGATGTCATTTGTCTCAACAGCATCGCGGCACATCCCTTGCAAAGATTCCAATAGATCTGTAAGCCCCAGAGTTTATTGGTATAGATGGCCACATAACTGAAGTATTATCTTAGCAGAAACTGCTTCAGGAATATAGATGGATTTTTGCGCAATGAAATTGTATGATCAATCATAGGAATCAGCTGCAGAAAGCAAAGCCTTGTTGATATATCTCTGCCATTAGAAAGACATTTTAAACAGTTGCTTTCTATCTTGAGTGTTGTGAGTCTGGAAATCCTGATGCAAGTGCTTCCCTAGTTCAGCCAGATGAGGCCTGATCAGGGTTTGTTCTGATGAGGGCACCATTTTCTTAGGTGGCACAGGGCTCCCTGTGCGAATATACCCAACACAGAAGAGTACATTTTCCGTTAATCAGGCACCTGATTCTTGTGGGTAGAAGACTTGGGCCCAGAAATTGGTCCAAAGGAAATAAGGTCCTTCAGTTTGAGTTCCCTCATTATGTTTCAGCTCCAATGCTAGATGCTGGTGTTCTGCACTCAGTCCCAGCTTTGGGAACAGTAAGACGAGAGAGGTCATTATTAATTTCTACTCGAGAGAAGCAGGGAACTAGAGTGCCTCAAAGTGGCTGATTTTCTCCTGTTCTTTTCATTCTCAGATGCTGAACTGAAGGCTACTGAAGCCTTTAAAAGGTATGGCTTCTACCCATCATGGCAAGAACATTTTTGTCTAAAGCTCTTCAGCTCCTTATGAGCATCGATTACAAAAACTTAGCATACACAAACCCACATTGACTTATGGGATGAAAGCATGTCCACATGCCACATGTTCTTTATGTTCTTGCACAGGTTGGGTTTGATCCCTCCACTCGTAACCTTGCTTCTTTCCATCTCTTGCAAATGTCAATCTAAGTTGCCCTGGCAGGGTAGAATCCCACAAGAAATCAGAGAAATATGAAAGCTGTCAGGACTCTATATCTGAATAATTCCCCACTTCCTCAGCCCAAAATTTCCACACAAGGAGTAGAGAGCTATGAACCAAGGGAGAGATGGTGGAATTTTGTAATGCAGCATCTAGTTGAGAAAACAGGTGAAACGCGTGGTAAAAAAGCTTCATTTTGATGACATATCCAGAGCAGCCAGATTAGAGGCAACCTAAAAGAGAATACCCTGCCATCTAGCAGTAATAACCCAGAAAAAAATAACAGCTCTTCCTTTTGATGACTGGCACTTGATTTTAATAGGCCCAGAGCACATAAAAGCTCCCACAGAGATAAGGCAGACATATTTAAATCAGTCAAATAGAACACTTTCCCATCCCTTCCCCTGACCCTATAAGAGTGCATTTATGGTCTAATATATTATTGACGAGGCTTACTTTTATAAAAGTGCTTTGGCATAGTGGTTATAAATGTGTATCATCTGCTCCATATAATCCATTAACTCATTAAAATAATTGTCTTAATTTGATTGTTAAAGTGATTAATAGGGCAAGCGTTAAAGGAAATTAATATTTCAAATTGAAGCATAACTGCAGCCGAAAAATAACTCCTCTGAATTGATGTGGTAACAAGGTACAGGCTTGTGGTTAATGAGCCTTGGGAAGTTAAATATAGAATGGTGTGGGGAAGACAGGAAGAAGACAATTCCTCTATGACGCATGCCTGGATTGGCTTTGTGACCTGAACCTGGAATCCTCAATCCAGATTAAATGTTTGCCCAAGCAGACTCTGCTGCCTGTGCCCATAAGTCAAGCTAGCTGGGGAGGAAACACCAAGACTGATTTTATCTCCTCTAACATGGGGGAGTAACAAGCTAGGAACTATTTAGAGAAACTGGATGTACTCAAATTCATGGTGCTGGGTGGGAGTCTCCAAGGGTGCTGAGAAAAGTGTCAACATGACAGTAAGGCTAAAAGAAGAGAGGAAGATGCTATTTAGTAAGGCTTTTTACACTGTCTCTTGCAGCATTTGTATTTAGAAGCTAAGGATGGACCTCATGTATGGGCCGGCCCATCAGGCTTAAAGAATAATGATCAATGACCAATGTCTGGGAATCCATATTAGGGCCCATGTAGATCAACATTTTTATCATTATTTATCTGCAGGAAAGATGAGGATGACAATAGACTAGGGATGTGGCTGAGCACCAGTCCCAAGGGTCTATCCCTACAGCGTCACTCCTGGAACCAAACACCAAAGATTGCAACAGGTTGCTTACAAAACCCCTCACATTTAGTAATTACAGAAAATTTCCATCTTACATATCACCTTTCTTTTGCACGGGGTCGCCTATAGCTTTTAAATGTCATATCCAAGGCATGCCATGCAAGGCACAGCATTTTATCAAGAAACACGTGATCTCCCATGCATCTGCTAATAGAGTGCATTTCAATCTTGCCTCTCATTTCTGGTTTTTAGCACAGCTTTAGATGGAAAAGAAAGTAAAATAGTCAAGTTGAAAAGCAATTCTTTCCCAGCAAAGCATCCACTTCTTTTAATTCAGGATCTAACATACTCTTCCAATAAATTCTGCTCATTTTAACAGGCTAACAACAGCAGTGACTTTATACTTAGCATTCTATTTGATCCACATAAAATTATAAAATATTAAATGAATACTCTTTTAAAAGCATCCCCTTGACAACTGGTTGCCAATCAGTTTCTTCAGCAAATCCATGACAGCAACAGAGATGAGTCCCTTGCAGAAATTACCCTTTCACATATCTTACACAGCCTCTTGCATCGAGTAACTGAGTTACGCAGTGTGTATTGTAATATCAAACCATATATAGTAACACTGAAGAATGTCAAACAGCCATTTATTACTGAGATAATAGAAATCAGAGCTGTTTTCTCCCTGTGTGAGATACCCATTTACTGCTCGCTCTCCCCCTCTGCCATTACACTCACACCTCCCTTTCCAGCTAAGTAATCATTCATATTAAGGCTGAATATGTGCCATCTTTATTTGGAAATAGTTTATATTCAACTGTAGAAAATAAGGGAACTGTTCAGCCATTGATGTAAGAGGCACTGGAAAAGTCTCTTTCAATGGCAAAAGCAAAATTGCAGTGTGAAGAGAACTAGCACCAGAGGAGGTGGAATCATTGAGCTTAAGCCAACAGGTGGGAATCATCTTCTCTTAAGAGAGTCTCCCTTCAGTACGTACTTTGCTAGCACCTAGGTACCATGTAGACTGGTACAATTACCCACATGTAAGAGAACACTCCTCATCGCAGCTGAGGTCCCAGCAGTGCAGCGAAGAGTGAGGTAGTGCAACTCCCTGTTCTTTCTCCCCATCTCCTCCTCATCTCCCATAAGAGACAGCTAGGGGCAGCTTTAGGCGATACTCAGCTGCAAGGCACCCTAGAGAAGAGTCAGAGTGTGGCAGAAACCCTGCCCTACGCAGAGTCAGGATATGACAGCTAAGGAAGCAGCTAAATTCAATGACCTTACACCAGCTGCAGACTTCTCTATGCTAGATCGATTTCCATGTGGATGGATAAGGCCAAGCCCTAATCTTCCTACAGCTTAAAGAGGCCAGGAAGGGGGAAGGAAGCTGGATCAGAGAGTTTTGAAAAATGTGCAGCTTTGTGTGTTCACACCTGTGTCAGGTTTGGCACTAACTCCAGAGAAGAAATGTTTGCCTTTGGAAAACCGTCCACAATTGCAGTTTGCAAATTGTTAAGCACCTTCCTCTAAAGCAGCTGGTCCTGGCTGCTGCTGCTGGGGATGGACTATTAAACTAGATGGTATTCATGTCTCCCCCACTCTGGTAGTTGCTTGGTCCTGAAGGACAGAAAAGTAGTTTTCTATGCCACTGACTGAAAAATGGGGAATCTTACCCTGGTGAAATTCAGTCCGTCTGTCCCTTGGCTTATGAAGCATAGAGCAGTGGCATCGTTAGCACTAATGCACAGCGTATGAAACTACCCAAGTCTGCCAGCTCCATGAGAGTCACATATGTAAATGGTTTTTATTGTTTGTTTATTTGATTCTGGGTGAAATTTACAATTTTCTTTTTAGCTTTTTCAAAGCTTTGAAAGAGAGCACTTTCCCCCTTGGCGATACTGTGAATTCATAGTGAAAAATCACTTCACATTTTTCATAGCAGAGCCAAATTTTACATAGTAGCAGTGTTTTCGCAGTCATGTGAAGTCCAACATTTGTGTCTGTGGGGAGAAAACTCATTGCTGGAATGCGAATCATTTCACATTTTCTGTCTTCAGCAAGGGTTTCTTTCTCTCTTACCTGTTCTACTCCTCTGATACCACTTCCCATATTTCATCACTTAGGCAAGCTAGAAGTTGTCATTTTGTTCATTCCACCATTGGTAGATCAGATGGTGAGAAGGCGAAGGCTTAACACCTGGGTCTTGGCTAATTTTTAGGAGATACAGAAATGAACAGCCAAATGCTTGCGATTGAAGGACCCCTGAATATTACCATAAGCAGTAAATTCTTAGAAAAGTAGGTATGAATACTGATCACATTGCAGCTGCTAGAGCTAAAGTTTCTGGAATAGAAAGGAAAGGCTCACTCTGGAGCTTTATGCAGTTTGCTTTCAATTCCATTTACCGTTATTTCTTGTTTTTATATCCTGTTTTATTGAAATCCATTTTTTACTTTAATGTTTTTTGACTTGGGGATAGAATTTTTTTTGCCTTGAGCACATGAATGAAATGCCATACTGTAAAGTGCCAGTTAAAATTATCAATGCAAATACTGCAGGATGGTTTTATGAGTCTTTTGGCATTTTTTCCCCTAAGTGTTTCTGGGTTAAGAGTATTTATTTTCCTTAGTTCAAACAGAAACTCACGCCTCATAATTTGATTAGTATGTCAAAAGACAGTTACTGTTTTTGCATCTGCCAGTGCCATTCTGCTGTTTACTTGCTCCTTGAATTTTCTCTCATTAGCATACATTCAGGGAGTTTGGTGATGGATTGATCAGTCTTAGAGATTAAAATGCTCTACTTGACCCCTGGATAAGAGGAATGTAGGCAAAAGCAGTGCATATTTCTCCTAGGCATGTGGACCATAACACCTACCTGGTCGACCTGCTTTGATGGCAGGTTTTGGCTTCAGCAGAGGACGTTTAAAATGGCTCTTCCATTCTTTGTGTCTGCTGAACCTGCCACTAGTGGGCACATATAGCCATGCAGCAGGTGAAGAATCGAAAAACCAAACAAACAACAACACCCCCCCGTATTCTCCGGCTGAGTCTTCCAAAGCCACTAAGCCAACTTCACAATGTAATGGTGAGATGCCGCACCAGAAACCTTCAGCACTGTTATCCAGAAACTTCCCTGGAGCTGGAGCAGGACTGTGTTCTTCAGGCGTTGCAAAGAAGACTGCAGATGTTTTGAAAGGATATCCCTGCATTTGTTTGAAGGCAGTTACATACAGATACCCTTGGTATACAAGGGACTGGAACGGTTGGCAGAAAGGGCTCTATAATAGGGTTAAGTTCTGTAATAACAACTGAAAGGTACAGCTATAATAATAGGAAGAAAGTAGGAAAGATTTCTTTAAAGGAATTGAAAAAGCTTAGGATTAATAGACCATTCACTTTGGAATGCAACTTTGCATGTTTCAGATATAATTCCCTGTGGCTTATGATACGGCTGCAGTGATTCATTACTATCTTTTTTCCAAATAGCTGTAATCAAGTGCAGGAAGTATACATTTCTTGTTAGTCATCTTGCTGTCTAAGGTTTTAGAGGGCAGAACAATATGGATATGGAAATAAATATTGGATTAATTTAATATTTTGAGAGATTGTTCTACACAGGTAAGTCCTAACAGGGTGGACTGCAGTTTTGCAGCCCTTGGCAAATGGAGCAGAAAATATTGCACAGCTCATAGCCTACAAACACTCGTGAACCCTAAAGCAATTGAGGATTTTGTAACTCAGTTTGGACAAAGCTCATTTGTACAAGTATACTGGAGTTGAAAGGAAAAAAACTGAGAATAAAAGATGGCAAAAAGAGAAAACAACTCTTTACTACTTAGTCATGTAAGGTCCCAACTAGATCTCCTTGCTATAGGCTTTATGTAAACATATAGACAGAGCATGAAGGAGTTAAAATATTATAATGTTTACAGGCCTTTTCTCCAGTTAATCAAAACAGTACCTTGATGGAACACACACTGGAAGAGAGAAAACAGCGCAGGGGGAGACAGGAAAGGGGAAAAGAAAACAGTTCTGAGCTCTTCAGTGTCTAAATACTCTCATGAGTGCCTTATGGAAAAATCTAATACATTGAAGGGAGGTATTGCCTGTTTAACAACACATGTAAGTAAAACAGATATGTTCTTGGCCAAAATTCAAAGTGTAGGCAAGAAGCACAGTCTGTTTCTTCTCCCTCCCCCTCCCCACCAGCCTTTCAGTCCAGGTATTACTGTAACTCTAGGCAGGCAGAATTGGTTCCAGCAAAAACCTTCAGGAGTGGCCACTAAATGTATGTTAGTTCCTGTAGAACACTTAGGTGAAAACTAACATTTAAAATTGTCTTCATTTTTCTTTTTTCTTTCTTTTTGCAAACCTGGCCTGTTCAATGAAAACATCCTATGGTCAAATCTAAATGAAGCAGATTTTGACTAAGAAAATTAAATATGTTTATATGTGTTGGGGATGAAGGTTGTTTCCCTCTTGGATAGATCTAACTACCCATCAACCTTGCCGGCCAAGCTCCTATGTTCCACCCTCACTTGCTCTCTCATTTTCATTCATGTCTTCTGTAGGTTGTTTCACTTGATGTATCTCCAAGCTCTGTTTGGCTCACTGGGGCTTCCTGTGGATATCTGCACTCTTCTTCCAGAGTATGCTGGAAGATACCTTATAGCAACATAGCTATTCTTAGGTAGACAGCTACAACATTTATTTTAGGTACTCCTTCATGAAAGTGAACTGGCCAGCCCACAGTACTCAGATGAAATAAGCTTCTTATCAGCAGTGAATAAACCAAGAACGAGACCTTGGAAAGGAAGTGACCGGCTAATATACTTCCCTGGGTCCTGCAGCATCTCTATTAGCTAAAGTGAGGCCAAGTGCTCCTCCTTGTGACTGAGACAGATGTTACCAGTGATGAGACGCTGCAGGACAAGCAGGGTCACCCTCCGTGCTTGTTATACTACTGGCTGGCACTGGCATTGCCCCAGAGCACCGTGGCTTTGAGAAGTGGAGAGCAGAGCCAGGCTGAAATGGGTAGCTACTTATGCTTAATCCCACAGAGCCACAGCAATTCAGACCCTTTCAGGATTACCTTGGATGCTGCCAGTCTGCCTGTAAGGCATGTTTCTTGCCTCCATTGCCGTAAAATAAGGGATTGGGATTTTCCTAGAACATCCTGATACGTTGACTAGAAAACTATGTGTAGGTGTGTGCATGTGCACTATCTGCTCACCTTTCTCTCTGGCTTCAGCTCTTTTTCTTGAAGGCAGCTCTGTAAAAGAGTTCACAGAGCAACTACATGAAATAAATTACAGTCTGTATTTTCTTTTTCCTGTTTAATCTTAAAGGATTGCTTCTGGGACAAAAGAGAAGGGCAGTACAATATTTCCTCCTGAACAAACTCTGCTTGCCCAGCTTGGAGAAGCTTTCTAAATGCCTGCCTGTGGTAAGGAGTGGGAGACTATGGGAGACTCATGGCCAGACGAGTTTTTGCTGAAGTTTTAAATAGTGAGAACTTCATTTTTCAAAAGGTATTTCATTACATCCAGAGTGGTGGCAGCTCAGAGAAGAGGGAACAACCAAAACGTGTTAAATGACAGCAGACAGACACTGAGCAGAGAGGAGAAATGGGTTAGCTAAGTCTGTAGTAGCTTGACCTCCTGACTCCTATGACATTGACTTTGCAGCACGAGCATCTGGCTACATGCTCTATTGGAAGTATATACCCTGCCCTAGCAACTTAATTTTGTCTGTCTTCAGCATCTGTGCTTTAAATAGAGCCACTGCCATACATATTCCACCAAATGCGATCAGGCCATTCACAGGAAAAGATGTAAAGAAACTTCATTGACCTGATAGTCCTAATCCACAGAAACCAAAAATAATTATTAAGTGGTCTAAGAGTGGCTGCTGTGATGTGCGAACATCAAAGGCAAGAAAGCCTCTTCTCTTCATCTCTAACTAGCTTCTCTGTGATGCAGCAGACACTGGCTTGCAGTGGTACAGCGGGGTGATAGTAGCTGAGCCATGGAACTTGGGTGAACGAGTGAGTTCATGTTTAATTAGGCATCTCTCTTGGGGATCGGGGATTCCTAGGTGCTGAAAATGCACATGATTGCTTTGCACGAATCCTAAAGAAGCCTTTATTTTCCCTCTGAACACAAGAAGGGAGAAATAGGTTGTCCTCAAAAAGGATCAAGTATTAAAGATTCCCTGGCATGGATGATAGGAGTAAAAGCAAAGTAGGGACATACTTCCAGTTTGGCTTCAGAGAATGACACAAACACTGTGCCTGAAACAATCTTCATAAGTGCCCCCACCCTGAGAAGCAAAATGCTCCAGTAAAGAAGTAATTACAACTTTGACTAACTAAAATTACCCTTGTTTATAAGCAAGGGTGTCTAGTCAGCCCTGAAAAGCTAGAGGCTGAAAAACTAGACTCCTTAGGTTCTGTTCCCTGGTCCAGCAGGGCAGTACAGTTGCAGACTGATGCAACAACTGCAAGTGTTTTAATCTTGATTATGCTGCAGAGCCTCAGCAAAGCCCTGAGGGAGTCCCTGAAAGGTCTCATTCTATCCTATCCATCTGCAAAACAGAGATAAATGAGAGGTGTCTTGAGCCTTCATTAATATTTGGCGTATGTTGAAGCACATGGTGCACTGCACCACAGAGTGGTTAACGCTACAGGAAAGCCATTCGTGGCCCCAGATGCCAGCAACAAACCTTTTGCTGCAGAGCCCATTGCACTGGTTATAGTTCAGCTTTCTGCCTGTCATCCTGCTGTAAAGCCTGTCAGCAGCAGAAGACTGGTGCTGGGCTTTCATCTTTGCTTTAAATATTCATTTTGCACCTTTGCTATGCAATCAGAGTTCATTCTACAGAAAGGTGTTTAATCGTTTTTGACGCTGCTGGCTTTTGTTGCTCTTGGACACTCAGCTGGAGAATGGGATTTAAATTTGCAAAAGCAAGTGCTGTAGCCTCGGCACCAAAGAATCCTTGGTGATGGGAATAAGCCCAACAGCAAAGAAAACAGATAAATCCACTGAGACAGCTGCTAGGGCTGCAGTCATTTGCACCTAGCTGCTCTGCCCCTAAGCATTATCTCTTGCATAGAACTGAAGGCAGCCAGATGGGTAAAGGGCCAAAGTACTGAGGACTCAGGAGACACTGGCACACAGTAGACGTAGAACAATAAAATCTGGGTCCCCATGTGTGTAATGAAAAACAGAGGGAGGGGATAAAGGCTATTAGCAGAACTGCAAATTCTAATGGTAGCTTTGACTGAGATTTTAAACAGATTTTAGGCTTCTAGAGGAGCATATGAAGTAGGTGCAGGGACAGCACAAACCTGCGTGAAAGAAGTCTCTGTGACAGCAGATTTGGCTGTATCTCATGCTGGGGTACAGGATCATCTGGAACAGAATAGTTTGCACTGGCTCTTTTAAAAATGCAGGGCAGTGATTTATCTATTTTAATTTTTCCAACAAGCAAATCTAAGTTGATGGTTTAAGTGAAATTAATTATAAAGGGTATTTCGGGACTGTACGCCTGTACCATGCAGGCCTTCTGCTGGGGCAATGAACAGGAATGACTCTCACTTGGAGTGAACTGCTTTGTTGAATATAGTAGAATGGTAAACTGTGAAGGGAGAAAGCAAAATTCACAGGTGAATATTCAGTCAGCAACCAAAGTAACAAAATTAATCAGGAAATGATGTGTTTACTTCATTGCCCTGGTGGAAAGGGAATGCAAACTGAGGTTTAGAGCAAGAATAACTTGTCTATTTTTTTAAGCCAGAACGAGGTTTCAAAAGTTTTACTTGTTTCCTTTGTAGGAAATATGTCAGGCATATCTCAAAAAGATACATGACAAGTATTTTCTACTCATCAGAGCAAATCAATGTTTGCAGAAACCACCAGTAACTGTTATAGCTAAAAACTCCACCTTCCTAGAAGCAGGCAAATCCGAAAGAAGAGCTCAGCAGACATACTACTGGCTGGATGGCCGTGCCGAGAGAGTTGTGATTAATGGGGTGAAATCCTCTTGGCAGCCGGTCACCAGTGGTGTCCCTCAGGGCTCAGTCTTGGGGACAGTTTTGTTTAATATCTTTATCAATGATGTGGATGAGGGGATTGAATGCACCCTCAGTAAGTTTGCAGACGACACCAAACTAGGTGGGACAGGTGATCTGCTTGAGGGTAGGAAGGCTCTGCAGAGGGACCGGGACAGGCTGGATCGATGGGCCAAGGCCAACTGTATGAGGTTTAATAAGGCCAAGTGCCGGGTCCTGCATTTTGATCACAACCACCCCAAGCAACGCTACAGGCTTGGGGCAGAGTGGCTGGAAAGCTGCCTGGCAGAAAAGGACCTGGGGGTGCCGGTGGACGGCCAGCTTAACATGAGCCAGCAGTGTGCCCAGGTGGCCAAGAAGGCCAACAGCATTCTGGCTTGTATCAGGAATAGCGTGGCCAGCAGGAGCAGGGAAGTGATGGTGCCTCTGTACTCGGCACTGGTGAGGCCTCACCTCGAGCGCTGTGTTCAGTTCTGGGCCCCTCTGTACAAGAGGGACATGGAGGTGCTGGAGCGTGTCCAGAGGAGAGCTACCAGGCTGGTGAGGGGTCTGGAGACCAGGGCATGTGAGGAGAGGCTGAGGGAGCTGGGCATGTTTAGCTCGGGGAAGAGGAGGGTGAGGGGAGACCTCATTGCCCTCTACAGCTACCTGAAAGGAGGGTGCAGAGAGGTGGGGGTTGGCCTCTTCTCCCAGGTGAATAACGACAGGACCAGAGGAAATGGTCCAAAGTTGCGGCAGGGGAGGTTTAGGTTAGATATCAGGAAGCATTACTTTACTGAAAGAGTGGTCAGGCACTGGAACAGCCTGCCCAGGGAGGGGGTTGAGCCACCATCCCTAGAGGTGTTTAAGAAACATCTAGATTTGGCACTTCAGGGCCTGCTCTAGTGGCAGAGATTGTAGGTTGTTTGTTTGTGGTAGGGTTTTTTTTGGTGTGTGTATGGTTGGACTTTCCAACCATGAAGATTCTATGATTCTACTGCATTAGGGCTGTTAATTCTATTTATGTCTTTAGCCTAGCTACCCTGCATTGCTGTTGATGGGCTGTCTGATGCCTCAATACTTCAGATTTAAATGCTATCAGTAAAGGTCTTGGTTGTATTTGACTCAGAGAAAACAGTCTGAGTCCAGGAGTGCTAGTCCTATGTTACTGGGGTCGTTCTGCCAGTTACTGATGAATATGCAGCTCTTAAGATATTCTTGAGTGTTTTTAAACACAGTGCAAAAGGAACAGAGCTGAAGTTAAACAAAGCAATTATTTCCAAACTTGAGCTTTCACAATAGAAACAAATTGTAATCACACCCTTTGAAACCTGCAACTACAATCAGTTCCCACTAACCCTTTGCCCTCCTCCATTGTGATAGATGCAAAATGAGCTACAAGGCATTAGCCAGTGCTTATCTTTTGTTTTTTGATGCTCAGAAGAACATCCCTGAGCTTGCCAGGAGCATTTATTTTTTTTTAATTCCCCAAAGTGTTTAGAGATCCTTTAAAGAACTAGGTAAAACTTCCCTATCTGAGATGTTTCAGTACTTCCCTGGCTAATACAGATTCTACAGAAAAAGGCATCATTGAGAAGTAGTACTAACCTTTTCCCAAAGCCATTTCTGGAAACCTATTTCTGTCCTGGTATCCGTGCTTTCTTTCAAAAAAGGCATAAAAAACAGGGTTGGCTCACAGAAATTGCCGTGGCTGAATCACGGCATGGAAGTAGTCCTCCTCATCTGGGCTTAACACAGTGCAAACACCAGTAGGAAAGGGAAAAGGACTTGACTGTAGCTCCTTTGCTTGTATAATAATCATGTGTTTCTCCTCAAGACTTTTGCCTTGCCTAAAAACTGATAATAGAGCTTATATGGGCTACTGCTCTAAACCTCTAGAGAGCTGCTGTTTGCTTTTGGCTAGGGAATGCAGAATTTGCATGTGCAGACCATCTTAATGCTTTATGCTCTGGGGATGAGAATGGGCCACTCTGCTACGCAAGACCAAGAAATCTCACCTTTCAGCACAGACTTTAGCATAAAACTTAGCAACAGCTCTTGAACTCAAGGTCTGCACAAATCCTTGTCAATTGGTTTGCTCAAAAGAAAGAGCAAAGGTTTTGTTTCATTCTGCTTTTGATGAGCAGTCTTCACTGGGAAACGGTTCTAGATCATGTAACAACAGCTACCTGAAAGCATGCAGACAAAGCCAACATCTGCTAAAGAAGATCTGCTAACAGAATCTGCTAAAACAAAGACAATATCCGTGTGGTAGCTCACCACTCTTCAAAAAAGAGTTACGGCAACACTGGGATTTGTTAATGGCTGCCAACAAAGATGTAAATAAGGGGAATGTAAACCTTATAGTATGCGGTGGACTCCGGCTAGCTTTGAAACTTCTGTTTCTAAATAAATAGTGCTGCTTAACCAGGAAGAAAAATGGGCACATGCTGGACATGAGCCACCTATTTAAACAACGCCCATGACAGTAGTAAGCGGGCAGTGACAGAAGTAGAGAGTAATGAGCACTCCTCATAACATTGTGTTAGACCACAGGCAACTGCAGACAGGCTCAGTGGTTTGCCATGGATGACACAAGGGAGGAGCCGAAAGCAGAGAAGCAACTAGCTGGCGACAATGGAAAGACCATAACAAGCAATGGGAAAAGCGGCACACACACACACATGGGAGGGCTGTATGAAGTGACATCTGGCCCACAGCCTGTCTAAACCCAAGCACAGTATCATTAAAAAAATTATATCTCCTGAAAGAAAGGACTAAAGCATTATGCAAAAAATCTGCCAGAGCCTGGCTGACAACAGTTTCCAGGAAAAACATTGCTCAGCTTCGTTAATTGCAGTTTAGTGAGGTGTAGGGACTGGTGGAAAATCAGAATCCTTAAGGAGCAAAGTGTCTATACAAGTCAAAAGAGCTCTCTGGATCCCTGACTGCTCTGGAACATCCCATCTGTGTGTATCCTCCTCCCCCAAAACATTTAGCGAACCACACAAGCTATTCAACACTTCATACAAAGCTACAGTCATCTCCAGGTTTTCGAGAGAAAATACTGGCCAGGGTAGTGTGATTCTCCTCTGACTTTTTAAAGAGATCTCTATCCATTTCACTTTTAGCTGAAACAACAATCAGAGGTGTTCATAAACTCACGTGAGCCTTAAACTGAGATGTGCGTGTCTTGCTTAAAGTAACAGAGATCAGGAAGGGCATAATCCAGTACTCTAACTGCAAACCAGCATCCTCTGGAAGAAACAATATCAAACAACTGCAATAGGTTCATTAATCTTGTGGTTATTTCTGCAGTAGTGTGTCACATACAGTGTTAGAGCTTTCAGCGGTCATGTGGTCGGTACGCAGCCCGCAGCTGACAGCAACTGAGTGGCACTGGAGTATCTTTAAACAGACTCCTGCCTAAATCCCCACACGTACTGAAAGCAATACTCCAAACCGTCTTTGTTTCCCAGTGCTCGCGGCCTGCCATAAATCGAATAGTTACCTTGGCCCACGTCACAGAACCATGCTTACAGAGAGACATGAAACCTTGAGGAATCACAGAGCACTCTGGAAATGAAATGAGGGGGAAATTAACTTTGCAAGCGTCTGATTTCTTGGAAGTTGGGAGTTTGATAAAGACTGGAAAGTTGACTGTTGACAAAGAGCAGCCACTCCAAAAGTACTGTTTGTGTGTCAGAGGTGTGTGTCTCTGAGTATGTCTCTGTGGCTGTGTGCGTGCGTGTACACATGCACCCTACAAAAGTATCGTTTCTTTACGTAGGCTCAGGAACCCCTTATGTAAAGTAAGTTTTCCAAGTAGGTGGTAACAAAAGAGTTTAGTAACATTGAGGTTTTTCCACAAGCAACTGACAATAATAAAATTCATTCCAGAGAGTGTATTAAAATTTCCAACTGTCTATGTAGCAGCAAAAGGGGAAGCAAATGCAGCAGGCCTGCTAAGCCCGCTCAGCTAACATCATTTAAAGCAACCGATTTATTTATGTGTCCAAAAATAGAACCCCTTTCTAACTATCTTAAGAGCAAAACCTCAGTTTAAGGAAAGGAGAAATGTCATTGTCTTCCAACTGTCATCCAGAGAGATAATAATACATATAATGGTCCAATTCTGTTTTAAATTAGCCATCATACCTAATGCTCCTGGCAGATTTTTTTTCTGAAGGTAGCATTTGACTTGACATTTGGATTTGGCTATAACTGTCTTTTGCTGCAAGTACAAGCACTGTGTCATTGACTCATTGCAATTTCACATGCATTGGTTCTAATCACACCAGCAACTCACATTCAGTCAGCACTGAAAGGGGTGTGGAGCTGGCAGGTGCCAGGTTGGCCGTAGATTATACTCTTGCCAGGAATGAACTACATTATTGAGGCCTGAGCAGAACTGCAGTTCAGACTCTCTGCCTAACAAACAGCTATCAGCTGCTTCACTTTCGCTCAGGCTATAACAAACTCTTACGCTGGTTTTAGCACATAAATTATGCCTCAATAGTCTCAGTCTTGTAGTGCTGTCTCTGTCGTGGATTTCCTCCAACTGAGAGCTGACTGTGTAACTTCGGGGGGGAAATTCTTGAACCAGAATGACAGAAAGGCTGTAAGAATGGCTCAGCCAGTTTCTAATTTCTGTCATCTGTTAATTGAACTGCTATAATCTGCAGTTATCAGATCTGCTAAAATAAGCCTGAGTGTACGTGACAGAGGAGGAATCATGGACCAGGAGCCAGCTTAGAAAGAGGGAGCTTGTGAGCAGTGAACACGTGCTAATTGCAACCCAAACCTATTTTGCAAAGCCTGTGTTTGAAAGCCTGCATGTCTGATGCAAGGTGATTGCTTTTTGCAAACCCCAGAGGAAAGAGAGGAGGAAAAACTCTCTCTCTCTTACTTCAAGAAGCAATGTTACATCAGCAATTACATCATGTAGCTTTCAAGCATAACTTGGTTGGAACCTTATCTTCTCTGTAACAACTGCAGTAACAGCCTGCATTGTCGAGAGATTTGATTAAGGGGTGATGTCAGTCCGTTTCTAGGAACAACATGGATTTGAGGTGCAGACAAGAGGTTTTAAACCACCTGTGCTTGGCTATAAGAATTAGATTTGCCGAAGCATGATTGCATCTATGTCTCTTTGTGAGTTTTCAGTAAATTGCACTGTACTCCCACCCTCCTTCCTTTGCCTCCCTTTCCTATGTGGGCGATACTTTTAAAGTTGAGCATTTAACATCTGACAGCTTCTGCTGCTGCAGTTTTCGATGTTCAGGGCTAGGCTAGATGATGGTTTGCTTCAGCATCCTCCAGTAGCGGATGAAAGGATAGCTTTAACCTTGAGCACGATGCTAAATGATTCAGTAATGAAGCCAGCTAGTGAAGTAGTAGAAGTCAGCCAAGGGGTGCAGGGTAGGAAATTTTAGAATTCTTTTAACTCTATTTAAAAGTAAAACAGAGGCCTTTCAATAAACCTGTTAGGCAGATGCTAGTTGTATGGGGACCCCAGAGAGAAATCTGAACGTTCTCATGCATGTGTTTATGCATGAGAGTGGGTCAGTATTTTGTCCTTGAGTGACGGTGAGATGAAAGCTTCATCTCAACTTCATCTGCAGATGACCGATATGAACTGCAGAAAACATACTAAGGATGCCACCTGGCTCTTACTTTTGAAGGATTCATCAAGGCATTAGACTGGGACTTGGCCATTCTGTGGACATCTTGAGCAAATCCTTCCATCTTTCTCAGTTTCCAGCTTTTTTTTTTTTTTCTCTAGTAAGAATCCAAGTTAGCTGTTACATGTATAAACAGAAACTCAGTAGGGAACAGGATTACCCTCACATCTCTAAATGGTACGCAGACCCACAAAATACACATTAGCAAGAGAGTGCTTTGATCTTTGCAGAATGATGTGCCTTGGATGCTTACTTTTATAGTCAGGGTGTGTATTGAACTTACAGTTAAGGCACTACAGTGTTGCCTTGTTAAAATATAAACGTCTGCATGTTTTGGACTAGGTAGGTAGATTAACCGAAAGCAATTCCAAAGCAGTTGTTCAGCTTCCCCACAGCTCTTCTTTTCTCTCAATAAAAAAACCCACCACCCCAACCCTCCTCCATAGTCTTGCTGTTACTTTAGACCAGCAGCTACAGTCTTTAGGAAATACTCTTCCTGAAAATTCAGCCTAACAATCCAGTCTTGTCAACAGATGATAAAAATGGAACTCTCCTGCATTTGCTTTCCAGCAATTAACTAACAAACCATTGCTCCAAGTAATAAATTTCTTAGGGATTATTGTTTAATAAAAATATAACACAGTGGGAAAATGATCCACTGGAAGAAATATAAACTGCAGAAGATGCTATAATACAATCCGTGTGTGCAGCTACCCTTAAAGTAAAAGTGATTAAAGGAAATGGGGGAAGCTGAAATTTATTTTGTTTTTCAAGTTGTTGAAGAAGGTGTTGAAGTAAAGCAAAATAAAAAGTTGCGTAACCTGACTGAGGCTCAATGGAAAATGCCATTCTGAACTCAGCCGAACTGTCTCATCCTATTGCAAAACATCTGGACATCTCTGTGAATTTCTGTGTTCGGCCACTCATGCCCTTCATTTCAGTTACTGCAAGCAAGGCAAAAGCTGGTACATAAGGGTTCTCCAGAACATGTCCAAGGGGACCTATCCAGTCTCTGTTCACCAGCAGACAGAAGCTGGGTGGAGACTGGCTTTCTAATAGCATAGAAGCATCTATCCATAAGAAAGGCACAAAACTTGTTAAACAAAGGCAGGATCTCATCAAGTTTTTCAGAAGCAGGGGGTAAGCAGAATTGGCACAAGCAGGGGTGAATACATTTTCCCAGCATGCATGCACCCAGAAAATGGGGACAGATCCATATTTGAGTGGCTATTAAGAAAAAAATAATAGAACTTTACTGACAGAAATCACACTGAAGGAAACGAAGAAAAGGCCTGATTTACCTCTTAAATGCTCCAAAGAAAACTGGAGGTAACAGCTGCAGACAGCAGTGTTCCCACAGAGATAAAGAGAAACCTCGTGGAAGCAGAACCAGGTCCCTAACTAGCATAGCCTGAGCTGCTGCCATCCATACAGACTTTCCTACCACTATAAGGACACTGTTACTCACCTGGCATAAAAAAGAAACATTTGCGCTACACTTCTTGGATTGAATTGCTCTGTAATCCAAAGGCTAGCTCATTTTCAGCTTCTGTTAAAGATAACAGTTTTAGCATTTTCCTGACACTTTTGTGACTCACTCCCCTTTCCCTTTTGAGTTCCTTGTCATAGTTTTGTCTCGATTTGTTGGCTAGGTTGGGGGAGTTGTTACTCGGTATTACAGTGGTGATTTAAAGCCTCAACTTGGAGTGGGTCACTGGTATAATAACTGGTACCCAAACACATCAATATAGACTAGTGCAAAGCATCTTAACAATTTAAGCAGAAAACTAAATGAGAAGGTAGGAGACAGAATAACTTGTTTGCTCTACTTTGGAACTGATGTTCAGAAAGATTTCGACAAGTTTGCATGGAATATCTGACTGAGAGGTGGGGGTTTGTACACTGGGCTCCTGAACACCAGATTAGTGCCTTCAATCACAAAAGCATTCCTTTGCTCTACCTGGAATGCTTGTGGATTTTCAGACAGCTGAACATTATTCCAAGGACTTTACCTGCAGTATCACCTTCCACAGTGACATTGCTGCCTAGCTTAGAGAAGGAGACAAACCTAGGTAGATGGGGCTGCCACGCTGGGTCAAAACAAAGGTTCCTCTTACCTCAACCGTCTGAAAAGCAAACTCTTATATAAAATTTTCACGTGCAAATTCCAGAAGGAACATCTTGTTTTTCTGATATGCGGGAAGACTTCTCCATTGTAGGGATTTTTTTTTCCTTTTGTTTTGAAATCAATGCCTCAAATGGAGAAGAAAACCCAGAAAAGATTAAATTCCGGGGTAGGATAATTTGTGATACTCTCCTAATCTGATACAGAAAGGTACCATCAAAATTATGCCCTTACTATTTGCAGGTAACACATAAGTTTTTACTTCTTTAAATATCACTTCAAGAGCATAAGCTGTGCACTGTCCTCAACCATCAAGAGACTTGCCTTGGGAGAAATCTTCTACTGGGCATGAATAGAAAAGAATATTTCCCTTATTTTTGTTTCTACCTTCATATGTTATTTATTATCAGTTTTATTATCAGTTGCTTCCAGGTATATTTGCAGCCTCCCTAGGGGCCACTGCTGGAGCAACATTAAATGAGTTTACTCGGATGTTGCTGTCTGTGATGCATTCTAATTTTAGACTTTGTCTCCCAGGATTCTGTATTTGGATGCAAAGAAGTGACAAGCATCTCTCTCTCTTTTCTGTAAAATCCACATTTAGAGGGTGGGAACAGCTCAGGTTTTTGACAGAAATGGGAGGAAGACAGGGAAAAAAACGTGTCCTAGGGTCACAGTTGCCAGCTCAATCAGCAGCAGGCAGGCGCTGCTCTGGGCTGGGCTGTCAGTGACATGGGCTTTCAGCCAGACCCTGTTTCCAGGTGCTAAATCAGGAAGCCAGTAGAGCTACTCCCATTCACTCTCAGGAAACGGAGCCACCATCAGGCTGTTCCCAGGGGAGAGAAAAATAATAAACAGAGGTATTATAAAAAGGCTGAGCACAGGAGGAGGGTGAAAACACTCTGTTGAGGAAAGATAAATGGAACAGCAGCATGAATTGCTGTCAGGGAAAGAGCATGGAGGGAGCTCTTTCGGAGACAGAAGAGAGTGCTTGGTGGCCGAAAGCCATATGGGTGCATTCAGGTGGCATTGTGTGTTTTTGCAGAGAGACACGGAGGCCTAGCTACATTTTGCCTCCATCAACTATAGACATGCCTTGGTTTTCCTCAACCCATCTGGGCCCAAATAATGCTCCTGAGGGACCTGTCAGAACCTGAAACTAGTATGCTCCTCACAGCGGTACTTATTTTAAGTGCAAGAGTTTAGGAACCTAGGCCTGAGGCCCGTCAGAGGGAGACTGGTGTCAGGAGCTATATGGGCACATTTTGGAGAATGAGAGCTGTTGAGACCCTGAAGACACACTCATGGAAGGCTTTGATCTTTGCCACTGGCTTTCCCTACGCTTCAGCTGTGCTAATGAGGAGCTGATTTTTTTAAAGAGTCAGAAGCATCTATTTTAGTTTCATAGCAATTTTTCATTTAGGGAAAAGACAGACCCACCAGGGATTTCCTTTAATGGCCTTTTCCTGGGGAAGCGATCACAGCCTTATCTTCCAGTGGGAAAGATAAGCCCATGATTGCCTCCTCTTGCGACAATCCACGCTGGGCTGCATCTATAGCAAAAGCTGCCAGACAACTATATATTTACTCAATGTTCTTGTGCCAATGGCTAACACTGCGTCTTCAGTAGCCTGCTGCTTGTTAAATATCTAGCCATGATGACAAACAGCCCAGCTGACAGGGACAGTCATAGTAGCCGGTGTAGTAGTCCAGTAGTCATAGAAGCTGATAGACTTTCTATCACCGCCTTTCTGCCCAGTGGTGCTCAGAATAATACTGAATCACCTATTAATTTCTCCCTGTATATATAGGGGTTTTTTCCTCATTTCCTTCCAGAAGGCTGCATAAAGCTTGGGAAATAGCTAATATCATTATGAATAATTACACCAGTGCAAATTCCTGTTAGCTTTATTGCAAAATAACCAGGTTGGACCCTATGTGAATTACAGCTGGGAAGCTGAGCCCTTTCCCCAGGTCTGTCTGTTCCACTTAATGTGTGTTTCCAATAATGTTATTCCATTACAGGAAACTAGAGTTAGAAGCCCTTTTGTTTACTGTGTTACACAAATTCAATTTGTCATAGAGCTGGGTGTATAAATTAGAAATGAGGGATGTTAGCAAAATTAAATGATAAGGCCTTTGCCAGTTCCCATTGCAGCTAAGATTGGTCTGATAAATTGGAGCCGCCAAGCAGTATTTGGTAAACAAAATAAAGCCACGATGTAAATATTTAAGTAAGTCAATAATAGACAGTGTGTAGACAGACATGAGTATCTTGGATCTCCTTCTTCCCTGCCCGTGTCTTACAGAAAACTGGGAGGAAAGTATTAAGAAATCAGGATTTTGTCCTTTGGTGTATGCTGTTTCCAGCCTAATCCGCTGCAGCAGAAGGCAGTAAAGCAAGCTCATCTGACAGTTACCTGTTTAGTCTTCTCTGTTCTCCACAGACTTACTGCATAAGCACTATAGCTTTACTAACCCGTGGCCCATAGAACGGAAACTGAGAAGAGCTCTTTTTCTGCCCAAAAAGAAGCAACAAGTGGTAGTGCTAAATTTTCCATTACTGAGAGTAAGATCTTATTCTATGGTTTTAAGATGCAGCTTGTTAAGCAAGACGACAGAGTTAGACCACAGGATAACCTGTGAAATGACAGCTCAGTAAACCAAGTCTGGACCTGGGAAGGTATTCCATTCTCCTCAGAGGGAGCTGTGGGCTAGTAATGAGCTGTCACATACTTGCTCAAGGGACCTTGCATCAGAGGTCTTGCATTGAGTGGAGTCCCAAGGAGCTCCATGAGGATGGCTTTGGTGTGTGTTGCAACAAACAGTGGGAAAGCTGCGGGGTTAGTTTGTCACTAACCGTGCTCTCACCCCCTTTTCCTATTGGAAGAAATCAGAATAAATCAGACATATACTTCCCTTTGTAGCTCCTTTCAGATGATTACTGCCTTGTCTTACGAAGCAGTCATGCTATGTGTTAACTTACTGAAGCCTAGTTTTTTACTCCTAAGTCTGAAACTGTTCCTAGTAAGCACAGGTACAGAAAAGGTGTTTCTCCAGCTGCTACCTTTTTTCAAACTACTCCTAACCCTTAAAATTTGCTGATTCTTTCCTTACAAGAATTTGTTACACTGTACCTGTGACATCCTACATAATATTGCATTGTAACTAGGAGGGAAAGAGAGCTTTGTACCTACTCTACATTACTCAAGCTACTTGTTGGAATTTTAGAACATCAGTAAATTGAAACTCCTTCAGAATAATGGCAGAAGCACTGTAGAGAATGGTCGTTGATTTTCTGCTGAAGTTCAGGCAATTTTTGGATTCCAGGGGATGCTAATAGTTCTCTGCTCCAAAAGCATTTGCTGTTGGAAATAAAACATCACAAAAAGGGAGATTAAAAAGTTGTGGCTGTGATGAGGAGGTAAGTCACATTGACTGAGATCCTTGAACTTGGTTCATTTTTAGGGGAGAAGGGGCAAAGGAAACATGCTGCATCATTTCCGGTCAGGCAGAACTCAGTTTGGTGCTTTCTTTCATTGAAAGTTTCTTGCTCAGGAGAGCATCACAACATGTAAGGGGAGGGGGGAAGGAAGAGATTTTCCTCCTATCCCTTTGTATTACATGGGGATATCACAGGATACCCAAGATATTTCAGATATTCTGCAGTCGATAAAGTTTTCTCCTAACTATTAGTCTCTTTGAAGCTATATCTATCAGAAGACTCGGGAGCAATACTCTGTAGCTTCAGCCGATGTTTTGGGAACAGACTGGCACAATTATAGGACATTACCTGACCACCAGCTTCTCCTCTAGGGGAACTTCACTGAGCTCTGAAATGCTGCATGTCTGGGTAGAATCACAGAATCTTCATGGTTGGAAAGGACCCTTAAGATCATGGAGTCCAACCAAACAACCTACAATCTCTGCCACTAGAGCAGGCCCTGAAGTGCCAAATCTAGACGTTTCTTAAACACCTCTAGGGATGGTGACTCAGCCACCTCCCTGGGCAGGCTGTTCCAGTGCCTGACCACTCTTTCAGTAAAGTAATGCTTCCTAATATCTAACCTAAACCCCCCCTGCCGCAACTTCAGACCATTTCCTCTGGTCCTGTCGTTATTCACCTGGGAGAAGAGGCCAACACCCACCTCTCTGCACCCTCCTTTCAGGGAGTTGTAGAGGGCAATGAGGTCTCCCCTCAGCCTCCTCTTCTCCAAGCTGAACATGCCCAGCTCCCCCAGCCTCTCCTCACATGCCCTGGTCTCCAGATCCCTCACCAGCCTGGTAGCTCTCCTCTGGACACGCTCCAGCACCTCCATGTCCCTCTTGTACAGAGGGGCCCAGAACTGAACACAGCGCTCGAGGTGAGGCCTCACCAGCGCCGAGTACAGAGGCACCATCACTTCCCTGCTCCTGCTGGCCACGCTATTCCTGATACAAGCCAGAATGCTGTTGGCCTTCTTGGCCACCTGGGCACACTGCTGGCTCATGTTAAGCTGGCCGTCCACCGGCACCCCCAGGTCCTTTTCTGCCAGGCAGCTTTCCAGCCACTCTGCCCCAAGCCTGTAGCGTTGCTTGGGGTGGTTGTGATCAAAATGCAGGACCCGGCACTTGGCCTTATTAAACCTCATACAGTTGGCCTTGGCCCATCGATCCAGCCTGTCCCGGTCCCTCTGCAGAGCCTTCCTACCCTCAAGCAGATCACCTGTCCCACCTAGTTTGGTGTCGTCTGCAAACTTACTGAGGGTGCATTCAATCCCCTCATCCAGATCATTGATAAAGATATTAAACAAAACTGTCCCCAAGACTGAGCCCTGAGGGACACCACTGGTGACCGGCTGCCAAGAGGATCTCACCCCACTAATCACAACTCTCTCGGCATGGCCATCCAGCCAGTTTTTAACCCAGCGAAGAGTACACTTGTCTATGCCATGATTCACCAGCTTCTCCAGGAGAATGCTGTGGGGGATGGTGTCAAAGGACTTACCAAAGTCCAGATAGACAACGTCCACAGCCTTCCCCACATCCAGCAGGCGGGAGACATGGTCATAGAAAGAAATCAGGTTGGTTATGCAGGACCTCCCTTTGCTAAACCCATGCTGGCTGGCCCTGATCCCTTGGCTGCCCTGCACTTGCCGTGAGAGCTCACTCAAGATGATCCTCTCCATGATCTTTCCTGGTACCGATGTCAGGCTGACAGGCCTGTAGTTCCCTGAATCCTCCTGCCGACCCTTCTTGTAGATGGGCGTCACATTAGCCACCCTCCAGTCATCTGGCACCTGCCCTGTTGACCAGGATAGTTGATAAATGATGGAGAGAGGCTTGGTGAGCTCTCCCGCCAGCTCCCTCAGTACTCTTGGGTGAATCCCATCTGGCCCCATAGACTTACGTGTGTCTAGGTGCAGAAGCAGATCTGCAGCAGATCTGCTGCAGAAGCAGAATGGTTAATCCCCACCGGGGAGGACTGTTCAGAGCATAGGGAAGATGAAGAAATAAACGTAGGTCTGTAACACAAGAAGCCATGTAGAATGAATTCCTTATAACAGGGGATATAAGGGGGGGGAAGAATCTGCAAACAGGACTTAGGTCCTGAAGCTCTCTGTCATGTACACCGATGATTCCCAGACACACTCTGTAATGTAAAGCAGCAGCTGCCTCATGGAGCTGTACATTTTGCCTTTGCATGTTGCAGTTCTGTTCCAGGATAAAAGTTGAGCTAAAAATTCCAGTGGCAGAATTGTAATCTTTTTTTACATAAAAAGGTTTAGTCCCTTCCATACCAAGCTCTCAGACTGCAGGTGAATATAGGTAGAAAAGAACAATGTTATGTTTAACTTTCTGTGACAGATGAATGGAAACTGCAGAAGCATTTACGTGTCTCTGACTATTGTACCCTGTATGGACTTGATCTTTCACATGTCAGTGCTTTGGTGACCCAGAAATTTATGAAGGTGGAGGTACCTGGTTCTTGAAGAATCGTTCCTTGCATGCGCAAAATTTCTTGCTTTACAAGAAATTTTACAGGAGCAAAATTTACTGTCCTGCTTTGGCCTTCCTTGGAAAAACTTAGAATTTTTCTTGTTTTAACTCTGTTCCCAACTATTTTCATCACAAAAAGGAACAAAACTTGCCTTCATTACTAGGGCAGTAAGAGAGTAGGAAAAACAAACTAGGGAAAGAATTGTTATGAAAGACACACCAAATCATTTAGCTGTTGTGACATGACCAGAAGGGAAAGTGGAAGGTTCCTTGCCTAACTGTGATTGAAAGCTTCATGTATGTCATTCTGCAGAGAAAGCTACCAGATAATTTATGTTAACTGTCAATTAGGAAAATTTCGTACTTTCTAGAAGCATGGAAATGCCTCTGGAAATGCCTCACACTTACGTATGTTGACTTAGTAAAATTTCACATTTAGCAAGACTGTCAGACACCTGAACCTGACCCCAAAACAGAGCCCTGTTTTGTATATGTGATGAGAAGATATCAAGAGAAATATTTTTTCTTTTTCTCCTCTCCCTCTTACCTTCTCATTTATAAATCTCCACAGGCTCAACAGCTATTACAGAGATTCTGGCAGACAGATGTTAAACCAGGGAGGGGAGGAATCAAAAAATGCCAGGGAGGAATGAAAGAATCAACACTACCTGACAGGTCAAATTTAACAGTGCTGTTTCCAAAGAAGCTATGAGAAATTTGAGAAACTTCCCATGTACTGCACAGCGTACCTCTCTTTTGGTATTAGTTACTTGGGGTAGTACCGGTCCATGACCTTATATGCTCCGACAGCCACAAAGGCACAGACAATGCTTGCTGCTTGAGGTAAATGCTATGAACTCAATGCAAATCTCTCTTTAGACTATGTTTTTAGGTCCAGCTCCAGGAAAAGGCTTAGAGCAAGTTCCAAGGAGCAACCCTCAGGGCAGGAGATAATATAACCACTGCCCCAAAAGTGGTTTCTCCCATTTCCTTCTTACCCCAACAAGGTGGAGAACATTTTACAGAGACTACCACTACCTTTCCACCTGCATGTTCAGGGATTGCTTTGCCAGAGCTTCTTCTAATCAAGTGATCTTAGTTAAGTCTTTCCACTGAGGTTTCTCTTCAAGTCCATGTAAACGTTTATTACCCAGAGAATCCAAAGCAAACTTGTTTCTTTAGTTGTTGAACAAAATCTGAGTCAAGTAGCCCTGGCTCTGAAAGACTTTGTTTCTAAGTAGCAGATAACAAGAAATGTAATACTGGGAGACGGCTCTGAATGTTAGTGACTGGGCACAAAACATAGTGCAGCTCAGTGCAGTAGCCCACAGCATCTCAGGCATCTCACTGTCCTGTCCAGCCACCTCAGAGGGTGTGAGAGGAATTGCTAATGAGTGGCAATTGATTCTCTTACCTTTGCAAAGCATAAATACCTAAACTAGAAGCACTCCAGAGACAAGCGGTCATTGGGCTCTTACTGAGTACCTTCACTTTTTGCTCCTATAATGCCTCCTACTACTATTATTATATCTCCTAGGTCGTGTGTTCTGAGGAAGAAGTCTTCGCATATTTCTCTGTAAAGAAGAGAAATTGAAGAAATTGAAGAGGAGGGAAAGTCACCAAGTCAGAGAATGTACCTTCGTTTGATAGTTTACAGATAAATTCAGGAAACACACAAAGCTGTGAAAGCTATGAGGATTAAACAAGGGCTTTGCATATAACCAGCACCACAGAGCAAGAAAAAGATCTGAGACAACACTGGGGTCATGCAGAGGAAAACATTAAGATATATATGCTTAAGATAGCTTTCTGGAAAAACTAGCACGAGGCAGACACATAGTAGGACAGATGGAGAGACTGGGCAGCTGCATCAGAGAGCTGATTGCAATGAACAGATCAAAATAATAAGGCAAAGGAAAGAGGCTGAAACTATGTAGGCGAGAAATGAGCTTTTCTTTGGCTTCTCCAAAGCCCAGCTTGGCTCTGTAACTTAGAAGCTATTGTGGTTGCTTAACATGAAAATGGTCCCAAATTTGAAACTGTGCAGAAAGATCACACCAGGATCCTGTGTTCTTTTTCCGACAGAGCTGAAAATTAGGTTACCAATGGGTTTGTTTTGGTCCTAAGATCTACTAGTACATGACCAGCATTTATACTTCTTGCACTAGAGAACAAAGGGAGCAGAATAGGCCCCTCAGGGACCAAAGAGTTGTGTCATCCGAACAAAGGCTGTGACACCAATTCCAGCTAATAGCATATATCCATTTCTCTGAAAGTTTTCTGCCTCTTTTACTGTTTGTTGGTTTTGGTTTGGGTTTTTTGTTTGCTTTTTGGTTGTTGTTTTTGTTGGGATTTTTTGTTTAAATTAAAAAAAATAATACACCATCGTCATCAGCAACAAATAACAGATCCTTGAATACGCAGCGCAGTTCATTTACAGCTCCTTTATTACACCTTGCTTTAAAGCTGTATCTCCAAATCTCTTGAAGTCAGACCCAAGTTAAAACACCTTTCTCGAGCTGAGGCCCTAATCACCTCAGGTTCCTTGGGTTCTCACAAGGTAAGCGATGTAAATTTTACCTTGCTTGGGCGATGTTGGAATAAGCTCTTTAAATTAACAGTTACAAAGTGCCATCTATCTCCCTGCAAATCATGGATGTGCTTCAGAGGGGAAACTCTAGATGAGCAGGTGGAGCAACTCTCATTCAAAGGAATAAAGCACTTCTTTGCTTAATAGACTAGATGTGCCAGCTGCATAACAAAGAGGGTAAGATGAGCATGGGGACTTGTGAAGTGACTGGTTGGAATGGAACTGGAGAGGACAGGACTCTGGTACATGGATATAGTACTTACCTGGCAGGTCTGCAGGTTTTATTGATCAGTCTATTTTAAAAGAGATTACCCTTTACCCCCTCACTGCTCTTGGAGTTCAATGTGATTCGACTGGCACTGCAGTCTGAGATTAAGATACTGAAACTGTGTTTCTCCAAAGAGCCCAAGACATAAGCAGAGTTCCTTATACTGTTTGTTTGCAATACTAATGGAGTTTGTAGCTCAAAGATACTCAGATGTACCAGCCAAAGACGCACAGAATTTTGCTATGTGCTTATAGTTCATGCATCCAAGAAGGCCCTGACAATTTTCCCCATTGTAGCTGTACCACAACCATACTTTCTAGGGAACAGAGCAGCTCTACGTTTTCTTGTGCATGCAAAATGAGAAGAACCTGTTTTTAGAAGTTAGAGACATCTAGCATTTCTGTAATGTGTTTTATCCATAGGGATGCAAAGGCTGATGGTTTAGTTATATCCACTGCAGCAACCTGATAAGATTTGGGTCTTTCTGGTTATGTGACAATGGTGTCTGGAGGCTACAAAGCCACCAGCACTGTCTCAGGCTATGTCTCTGGCCCTCAGGGAACTGCAGTTACATGCATGGTCATGTGTGCCTGCAGTTTTTAAAATAACTGTGCAGATGATATTCATTATTCAACATCCACAGACAGCAGTGGCCAGATGGCCAGGAAGCTGAGTGTATGCCACTTCCAAAGGGGCCCTGTACAGAGTGGTATTTCATAAAGAATTAGAACTCTCCATGGTGACATGAAGTGTGTCACATTTAATTGTGGGTGTAGCTGCTGACCTGGCTTGAACTCCATTAGGGAGCATAAAACAAACGAAGTATAGCGCAGAACTTGGAGAGTTAGGCCCACTGAATCATGGAGCGACTCAGATGGCAGACAGGCAAGCCTGGAGCCTGATGTTATTTGTTTCAGAGAACACTGGTGGGGAGAGTGACAAGGGCAGGACTGAAGACAGGCAAGGGATTTAAGAATCAGAGAAAAGCATAATAAGAAGATGGTAGATCTTTCTCAGCCACCAGCTATATCACCTATCTCCTCTGCTTGCCTCCACACCCAGAGCAACGGATCCCACCTCAGCATCCTAGCTCAGTCCAGATCACTATGGATAAAACAACAAAAGAAGAGAACAGACTCTTTTCTCCTCTTAAAAGCTGCCTCTGGCATAACATAGACAAGACACTGTGACAGCCTGCCTTTCTTCCTTGGTTCTTACTTTTTTAGAATCACAGTTTTGCTATGTCTAATACACTTACAGATTCAGATTACTTACAAAGCAACTTTTCTTCTGTCAATAACTTTTGAGGTCTCTATCAACACATCTAAACAAGCAAACAAGAAGTCTGCAGGACAGTTTTATGGAAGTATCTTTGGATATACCTATAATGTCTGTAGTTTGTTACATTTTAGTCTCTATATGCAGGCAGGAACTGCATGTATTTTCCTTCTGTGTTTATGCAGCTCCTCATACTGCACACCCTCAGGTCAGGTCAGAGTTGCTGGTGTGAAGTCCTACTGCATGTTAAATAACTAAATTAGCAAATAAAATGCTTTGCTCAACTTTGGTGTCATCCATTCTTTCTAAACACAAGAAATTTTGAGGATTGCAAGGTCTGTATGTTATCAAACTCTCCGTAAAGAATATGAACCTCTTTAGAGAGAAATCCCTGGGGAAAAGTCTAGTAAAAATAGTATCTTTTAAAAAATAATATGTTTCCCTGATCTAAAATGGAATAAAGTACAATGATATTCACTATAGAACAGAGTTATTTTCATGTAGAAACTGACATCGAACAACCTTAACAATGCAGTTCCAGACACATAATTAAAATCAAAAACAAGGAACATGCTGATCTAATTATATTTTTAAATAGAAAGACATTGAGAGAAAGGCAGAGAATGAATGATTTACAATTTTTTTCTGGTGATGACTCTGCAGTTAAAGCAGAGCTATTCTCTGAGGATTTCCGAATCACATAATGTTCAGCTTTTTCTCCTAGGCTGCTTTCTATTATGTTTTCTCTGTAGAGGGGTATATGCGTAAGAGTGAAGAGGAGAGCATATCCTGGACAAAACATCAAGCAGAAGAAAATTAAATGATCTGTGTAATTCCCAAATTCCTTTCTATAAGAAAGAAACCATGTTATCTTCAGAAAGCCATGGAGGCATTGCCTCACACAGCCCTCTTTGAATGTCTGTAAAGATGAGATACACTTGCTTACCTCCGTTCTTTAGGAACAGGACATCACTGCTCTCAAATGGTCATGTGTTGGAGTGTGGGATTTTGATACGGCAGACATAGGAACTAGGGCTATCCTGACAGTTACAAAACCAGCTGATAAGAGGGGGAATAATACTGAATAGAAACTGCGTTAAAACAAGAAATATTCTTATCAGGATTTGGCTAAATGGGTTGAAATGCAGTATCTGCTCCTGTTGATGCTCTCTGGACCATGTGAGAGAAGGATAGACTACAAAAGCAAAAAGACCCCATTGGGGCATGAAAGCAGGCAGAGTGGGAATCTTATCCCAGATATTTTAGGTTCCAAAGACAGACAAAATCCAGCCAAGGCCAAATCCATGGCACTGGCTCAGCTGGAGTAAGTAGATTTCTCTTCGCACAGTCTCCAGCAATGCACAATGAGAATCATTTCAGATCCTGCTGGATCCAAAAATGAAGAGGTGTGCCTGAAAAGTGGGAATGAAAGGAATTTAGTTCCCCAGTGAATTTGTCAGAAGAAAGTCCTCCCTCAGTACTTCCCGAGTTACCCAATGCAGCCAACAACATTGCTTCATTTGTTTATGACTTAATTCTCTCTTGCCAAGGAATGTGTGACTGATGAATATTGCCAACAGAAAGATGTATTTTATCCTGAGAGCACATTGCAAGCTGCTTCCCTGCTTGGTGCCATATTTCTCTGGGGCAGGAAGGATCTCTAGTATTGCATTTGTTTTACACTCTGTTTAGTGTTCCCATGCATGGATTTCTCACTCAACAGAGAGCAATAAGCAGGTCAAAGCGGAGCTGGGAAAGAGCCTTTCTGTGCCAGCCAGTGTAGTAAACACTTCAAATTGGCTGCTATTCATTTTCCACCCTGGGCATTGTGAAGCTCTGGAGACATTTCCCTAAAAGAATTCAGCTGCTGAGGAGAAGGTGGCTTTGGCACATTTTGCCGTGCTTTTCTCAGATACAAAAGCTTTTAGAAATTCAACTAACCGTATTTCCAATACAAAGCTAAGGAAAGAGCCTGGTCTCCAGAGGCTATTTCCAGGTGCCTCTGCTAGAAGATCAGCTGCCAGCACTGCACCCAGGTGCAGCTTACAGCACTGAGTCTGTGGTGACATGGTCCCAGAGGCAGAGGAAGAGGTCTTCAGTGGCGACAGCAGCACCGCCTGCAGTAGGCCACCTCTTTAGTCCTGGTACACCTCTACCAAGAGCACTGCTTCCTGCACAAAGCCAGGCAACCTGACAGAGAAGATCCTACCTAATTTTCTAAGCTGAATTTACAAGGCTTAATCAAGTCACTGGAGAGAAACCTGTACTTGGAATTGTCCTTTATAGTTAGCTCACAGTCTGGGTGCTCCAGTTCCCTCCCCCTAGCCTTGCTACATGCTAAGCACAACGGCAGGCTGCAGGAACAGCCCTTGCTGCCCTCTGCCCCCAGCACCGACCACTGCTTCAGACCTTAACTGGGTTCTTGCTGAAAGTATCTGGTTGCTAGTACAGTAGACCAACCTACACACAGCAGAAAGCATCATCAAGGAGACAGGAAAGCTAGAAGGGAGGTCTTAGGGATGAAATGCCAGTTTCTTTTTCTACAGGTAAGCACAAGGCTGAAATTAAATTCTAGAGAAGGGAAGACTGACGTACTTCAGTAGGCACTCTAGGTATTTACGGTTGTGAGTGCTCTTTCCCTTTTCCATATGTTTCACAGCCTGTTCTGCCTAGAACGAGGGTATTAGCACTTAAAATATTTCTCTGAGCCCCCTGGTGGTGCCCAACACAGTCAGTGTCTGAGCTGCCAAGCAGAGCAGCATGAGAAGCAAGATTTGACATGTATTGGTAGCCTTATTCATTATATAAAATAAATAAATGCTATCTGGAATCCAACTATGCCTGGGTGAGGGCTTCCTATTACTCTGTGTGTGTGCACTCATGCATGGGTGTGTAAAAGGCAAAATATACAGACATATTTCAAAAGAGCTGACTGTTCAGATGACCGCATCCGAAGTGCTGAGCAGGAGTGTCTGAGGCGTCTAATGGCCCTGCAACACAGCGGTGGCTGTTCGTTGGTAGTGGCAGGTTGGCAGACAGCAGATAAATCTGTGGTGCACGTGTCTGCGCATAATGAACACTGTCTTTATGTACTGCCTCTGCTGTGTAATAATCTATTAGTGCTAATTGCTAGAGCCTAGGGCTGAAGTGGCCTTTCACATTAAATAATATGATAATAAATAATCTAGATAAAAGATCTTCTAAAAGAGCAGCTGTAAGAGAACGCTCCTCCCCGGCTTAACACATTTCTCTTTCTCCCCAGAATGGAGCTCTCTGCTGCACCTTTGGTGCAAACAGACATATGGTGTGAGAAGAAAGAGGCTTCCTGCAGATGGTGGAGGTGAGGAGGGCCACCCTACAGATAGCATAGCCTGACACTTCAGCATTTACCTCTCTTCCTTGCTCTAATGTCAGCTCTGTCTGAATCTGCAGTTCAGGGTTTGCCAGGTATTGAAGCCCCTCCTATGCTGTATGGTGACATACAGTTCACCAGTGCCCATTGCACAGGTCTGGCTGGTCCCTCTGCAGCCAGACAGTGTAATAAATATGAGGGATGGGAACTCTTCATAAACAGCTCTTAAATGTACCTTACACTGCAGGATGTGATGTATTAAATGAGTATCATTGTGGGTTGTTTTATGAAGCTCTGATGAGGAAGGAGGGACCTTACCCAATACTTTTATCACTGAGTGCTTAACCACAGCAATGCGACTGAAACATATCCAGATGCTAAGTCTCCTGAGGGTGGCAGGTTTGGTGGCTTGTGTTGTATTTTAGGAGCCATATCTGACCAGAGCTATTTGAAAGATTCTGACACTGTCCCCAAGCCAACAGTTGCCGGGCCTCCTGTTAGCCCAGCAACCAGACTGCTTAAAACTGATGGCAACAGGGTGCCAGTGAGCAAATTGCAGGGATATGACCTTTGGATTACAGCTTCTACAGCTATTTTCTACCCACAACTTTTTCAGACCCAACAGATGATTACAGTGGAGATTGTTATAAGTATGGAGCCAGCTTAGATCCTGCTCATCATTAAAAAATAAAGAGAAGGAACGTAAACTGAGCTGCGGGTGGCCAACAGTGTTCCTGTGTTAAGAAGCATGCTTCTAATCGCCACCTTTCAGCAGAGGTATTTGTTTGCAGAACTCTCTGGAGTGATTTCTGATGACAGCTTCAAAAAACATGACCTTCCTCTCCCTTACTGGAAGTATTTAGCCATCAGCGCCTGACTGCCGGATACTTTGCCACACCATAAGAAGGACACACAGAAAGCAGCTTGTCTATTGCTGAGTCCGTTTCCTCTCATAAGAGACCTCTCATGAGCACAGCAAAACAGGGTGGATCTTGTAAGCTGTCATTCCATGAAAGCCTTCGGGACAGAAATGAAACATATGCTAAATTCTTGTCAGGATAGGCAAGGTAAGATGTGGCTGTCAGGTCTATCTCGTTCTTTTCTCCTGTATATGCTTCGTTTTTGTTTTGGTGGTTTTTTGTTTTAGTTTGGTTTTTTTGGGTTTTGGGCGTTTTTTTAACCTTGAATACAAAAAAGGGTTTGGGCATTTTTTTAACCTTGAATAGAAAAAGGGTTGCACGGCTGACAGAAGATTACTCTGCTCACCTCCAAAAAAAAGCTCCAGAACCAAAGATCTAGGAAGTTGTGAAAAAAGCATCTTTTGCAATCAAGACATTGCAAAGCTGTCACAAAACATAGACCATTGACACCATCCTCGGATTCATTCCTGATAGGGAAACAAGTGCTGAGTCTAATTTAAGATGCTCACAAAAGCCAATAGGAGAAGGAAAAGGAAAAGCCCTGTGTAGATTTGTCTGGGGTACCAGAATTCATCTCAATTCCTCCAGTGAAAAGATCCTTCAAGGCACTGCCATTGCAGAGACATCTGCTGTTGTAAAGGATACTGTAGTTCTGCCAGCCCTCACGATCAAACCATGAGGTACCTGATTTATGCTTTTAATTTGACTTTTTCGTGATCTCAATACTTTATACGTCAATTACTGAGTTTCTGCTTACCCTTCACCACCTTGTTAAAATAACTAGTCAATTGTATGGTTTTCCTGTATGCCTGGTGGCAGCAGAGCAGGATGTTAACTGCAGCCTGATCCCCACATCTGTTTACAGCTCTCTGGCTCACTCACAAAGCAGAGATTGGATGCTGTCTTGCTTCATAGTTTTCTCTAAGACACTTCAGCTAGACAGGGCAACTGCAATCATTTTATTCTGATCTCTTGACCTGCAGTAGCTCAGGCCAGAAAATCTTACCCAATGATTTTTCCAGATGGAGTTCAGCAACATGTGGTTAAATGAAGCTATGAAGTCACTCCTCATCAGGGACTCTTTCTAACCCAGAGGCATGCAGTACCTTCCCTGACTCCTGCTGTCTTTCTTTTGCAAAGATTTGTGTTGTCAGATTTTTTTTTTTTTTTTTTTTTACAAGTGCAAGAGACTAAGCAACTATCAAGGGCATCTTGCATCACAGAACAGCCTGAAGAATAGTAACAGCAAGGCTGTACCCAGGGCACTCTCTCTCTCTGGATGTACTTAAAGCATTTACTACCAGGGTTTTGACAACTCAGCCTGTTTTGACGACCATCGTGGCTTGGGGAGCACTCACACTGCTGATCACTTAGCAGAAAAACAGGAGATGAGATAAGCAACATGCCAGTGCTTTGGAAAATGTTCAGTTTCCACAGTTGTTTGCAGATTGCCTGATTACCTATGTCCTGATCTACAGTCAGGTAAAGCATGAATGTACACTTCCAGTTTGCACTAATTTAGCTGTCTTGCTACAAAGCCTACATGTAGCTGGGACTTAGAGACTGAGTCAGAAAAAGATCCTGATTCAGTGGCAGAGCTGTAAGGCATAGCTACTACTGTAACAATTAAGAGCTACCTTAATAGACATGACAAAAGTACTAGAGATATAAAAAATTTACTCTCTTTTCCTCTTGACTGTTGTGCTTAGGAACTCCTCCTACCTGTTGCTAGCTTGATGACAGAAGGGTTTGGGTTGGAAGGGACCTTAAAGATCATCTAGTTACAACCCCCCTGGGCAGGGACACCTACCACCAGACCAGGCTGCTCAAAACCTTATTCAGCCTGGCCTTGAACACTTTCAGGGATGGGGCATTGACAACTTCCCTGGGCAACCTGTTCCAGCGCCTAATCACCGTTACAGTAAAGAATTTCTTCCTCATATCCAATCTAAATCTACCCTCTTTCAGTTTGAAGCCCTTACCCCGTGTCCTATCATAACACTCCCTGATAGAGTCCCTCCCCATCCTTCCTGTAGGCCCCTTCATTAGAGATTAGAATAAGGCTTTTTCAGCTGTGCTTGCGTCTTGTCCTTCCCTGTTAAGCACTTGATGGGGAAGGGAATTATATTTACCAGGATGATCCCCCCCCCTTTTTTTTTTGTCTGCGTGGACATTTTCAGAAAAGTTTAAACCCTGTAAGCTGACCCAGAGCAACAAGGTATACACTAGAAATAAGAAGTCTCTTGTCCCCCGGGTCAACCAGTCCGTCCACTGACAGAGGAAATTAAATGGCTCTGAAAGGGCTTTTCAATTGAGACTCTGGGAAAGGCCAGCGTCTTGCTGCCCTGCACTAATTCCTCTCCACATTGTTTTCTTAACCCACTGAAGCCTCTGATGAGCTTAGCCTTAGTGTTGTCCCACATATGAGCCAGTTCCCATTCATATTAGTATCCCAGGAATGGCAAGGGAGGTGGCACTGTAGCTACTAAGAGCTGACCCAAAGACAATGGAGGCAAAAGCGGATTAAACTTGACGGTCAGGAGCAGATTAAATGACAGAGAAGTGAAGGGAATAAGAAAACTGTGTAAAAGGCAGTGGGAGAGAGATGCTGGCCATAGAGGGTGGTTTAGGCCGTTGTGACTAGATCCAACGAGGCAAGTTAGATGCTTATAATAATATATTTGAACAAAGCCCTGTCACCAAAGGAGACAAACTCTTCGTTTAACAACAAAGTGTAAGGACATGGGATTGTGATGGTCTCCATTTGTTATTGCAGAGAAACAAAGCACTTTAACAGAAGTTGTTGAGCCACATAAAAATGAGTTGTTACCAATGTTTGCCTTTGATTCTAGAGAGGGCTAAGGCAGTAACAGAAGGGAAGTAAAGGAGGCCTAGAGCTCCCAGCTTGAATATTTGGGATGCAGCAGAGAGCGCAGACTCTTGGATGCTGCCATTCAGCAGGAATAGGCTGTATTCTGCAGCTACATAAATGAAGATGGCAAGGCAGGGGCTTCTTGGTTATAGCAGTTTATTATGAATGAGGCTCTTGTAGGGCACTCGATGAACCAGAGGACTCCTAGCCCTTCCTTCAGGAACCCTTAAGAGAGGAGGTGAATGCAAGCACTGGTAAGGAGGCACATATGGGGACGTGCATCAGCAGCAAAGGCACTACCACTTCCCAGCAAGGAACAACAAAGTCATTCAGGAACTGACCAGCTACAGAGTCCCATCTAACAGCGTATCCTCCCAGAAGACCGATTTAGAAAAGCCTGATATTTCCTTCTTATAGAGATTCTTTACGATGTTTTATTCGCAAAGTGTCCTCGTGACTATTTTGGATATAGTATTAATGGATGAAGTTGCTAGGGATATAATTTCTCAGGCTGTCAAGAAAATGCTTTAATTGCTTTCTGCAGTCTGCATGTCTGGTCACGCAAGCCAGTAAGTATGACTAAAGGAGTAAAGAGTTGGAACAGCTAAAACACCAGAGGAAGTCAGGGGGAGAGAGAAGCTGGAGATCTAGTGCAATTGCCTAGAGGCAAGAATAGAGATGAGGAAAGACTGGAAATGATAAGATAGAGATGTATACTTTCAGGATACATCTACAGGGTAATTTATTCATTTATCAAGGAAAAGTATCTTCAGTGCTACCGAAAATACAAAAACCTCCTCCAGAGAATTTAGTCCAATTAGTCTGAATAGGTAAACAGTAACAGAACAGTCATAAAAGTCTGGTTGTGGTTTTAGCCTGATTTCTCATGGAAAAGATACTTGCAGGGTCTTACCGTACACTATACAAGTATATTTATTGCAGCGCCTAGATTTAAAATACTGAAAAAATAAGCTTTCCCCAATTCCTAGTAAGAGGGATTGAAAAGGGATTAGACTTCCTTCTTCTGACCTGTATGAGAAAGGGAAAGCTAAGGGCTAACAATGGAAAAGGTACTCATTGAGATGTCTTCTGTATGTGTCTCAACTCTTATATGGAACGTAATATTTCACGAAGACCATACCGAAAACAGTCATTCAAGAAAAATACAACTCCTGGCCATTCCCTTCTGTTTCCTGACTCAGGAGCAAGCAAAGTGGTGGTAAGCCTCCAGTTCTTTGCAGATGAACAGCATCACGCATGGCATTTAGTGTCGCAATATTCTGGCACAAAATGCACTTACTGGGAAACAAGTCTGTTGCACTCTTCAGGTGTTTTATTTCTGCTTGCACTGAGCATCCTAGGAGTGCTGGTCCCTGTGCCTCACCATAACCAGAGTACTTAAATCGGAACCCTCATCCATCAGTGTCAGAACATAACCACTGCTCTCACAAAAGTCAAGCTCGGAGGCCATTCATAGAATCACTGCCTGTCACGTGGCATGCACTTTTGCCTGCACAACACTTGGTGATTAGGGTGACCAAGGCATTCCAGAAAACTGCATTTCCTAACCAGATTTTCCTTCTCCTTAACTTGCAGTCTTCCCTGGAAAAGAGAATCAGGAAGGCCCCTGCTCATATTAAGCCTCAAGAAGATTTAACGGATCTAGACATCTGCCTATTAAATGTAGCAGTGACTTTCACAAGTGCAGCTATAGGATCTGTACTTGACTAAGTCTTTGCCAGTGGATTTCTTCCCTCCTGTTATTCCCAGCCTTAAGGAATGCAAGATTCCCAGCTGCCCATCCTCAGGAAAGGGTCACAGAAAAGACAAGTCTAAGACTGTCAGTTCTGTTTCAATAGCTTTCCTGTCAGGATATCTTACTGGAAAATCCACCTCTGGATTATCAAACTCCCAAAACGCAGCTTGGTGAGGCCCCACACCACTTTATTTCAGGTTTCCATTTCATCTTTCCTTCTTATTTCAATGAAATGGCCTGTTGAGCCTTGGCACTACTGTTTTTCATGAGTGCTCAGGAAATGCTGGAAACCAAGTGGCAGCTTTGAGGGTGACTCAAATGATGCAATAGAAAGACCAAGGGAAAAAGTAGCTTCATGACAAATGAGCCATTTCTGTGCTATGGGATTTTCTCTGGTTCATTGCATTCAGTGTGATCCTCCAAAAAAACTAAGTACCACAAACAAGACCCAGGGAAAAGCATCAGAGCACTAGCAACTTTTATGCTAGTGCTCTTATGCTTTTTAATACACAAAACCAAAAGGGTTAAAAACCTGGTTTGCTCTTTACATGACAGTGCTTCACACCTCTGCTGTCAGACTCCCAGTTTTATGGGCTCTAGTTTATAGATGTTTATCACATTTATATATATAGCTTTTCCTCTAAATTTAAAGACAAGGGTATTTTTCACAGCAGCCAGACTCCCTATTTTTGAATTTTTGCAGGAGTCGCAAGGAAGGAGAACCTCTAAATCACTAGAAAGCTCTGACAATGCAGACCCTACCGTGCAAAATTGCTTTTAAAAAGCACTTACTTTTTATGGTTTAATTTAGGGTGACATTGAATGTTCTCAAGAATACTTTCCAGTTCCTTCAAGTGTTCTGCCCTGTTAAAATGTCTGAAAGTCCTTTCCTGCATTAATTCCAAGCCAAATGTACTGTGTGCCTCTTGGAACTATATCAAATGGCCAAACTTTAAGTCATCATTTCTAGGATAAATTACCTCTCCATCAGGCTCTGTATGAAATGAATTCTGTAGGGACACAGGGACCAGGATTGCTTTTATTTCACATACATTAATAACACGCTTATTGTTTGACCTGTAACTGCTACAGGAAGAGTTGTGGTGGGGGGGGAACAACAGGGAAGTAAATGCTTTTAAGATCCAAAATTCAGCCAACAAGCCACAACAGACAGTGTCTGTTGAAGCCAAAATCTGCTCTGGACTCAATACTGTAGGTCCTCAGGGCGTCATCCTGTAAGCCGCTTTGGGCCCTACAGAGTATAGATTTGAGATACAGTAAATAGACTTCCCCATAGGAGGTCTTTGGAGCAAGTTTCCTCTCTTCTCTCCCCTAAAACAAATATACGCACTCTGAAAGTCTCAGCTTGGGTTGATACCACATTCTTGTTTGCAGAAGGAAGATTTCTCACCCATCAGCCTGGCAGAGCAACATGCATATCACCTATAAGGTACTGCCGCAGTTGACAACATTTAAAGAGCAGGCTATGAGTAGACTTTCCTCCAGCAACCCTTCCTCACAGCGCTGCTTTTGTACTATTTTTCTGCAATAGTTCAAGTGCATTAAATCCTCCTTCTTCTTTCTCAAAGAATTTCCCTTCCTCTGATTTATTTCTCTGGCAATCCACTTAGCAGTGGAATCCGATAGGGGATTTGGGAGCTGACAGCCTCTATTTACCCACTGGCCAAAGCACCACCTCTTTGGCATCTCTCCAGGAACGCTTTTCAGCTCCTGCTGGCAGAGCTGTCTCTGCAGGCCAGCAGCTAGAAGATCCCAAGTCTGCTTGAGGGCAAGAAGCCTTCCAGTCATAGACCAAGATTCCTTTCATTTTAGCAATTCCTTTTCTGTTTTCTGTGAGTCCTGTCCCATCCCCCGATAACATCATCATTCTTCACTGGAGTTTGCAAAAAGAAGAAAAGTTGCATCTGGGGGAAAGTTAAATTAAAGCATGCAGTACAAAAACACATTGGCTGAGAAAGCAACCTCTCAAATTTTTTTGTGAAAAATTCTCATGAGTTCCCTAGGACATAAAAACCAACACAGAACAGGAGCTGATAAATAAATCTCCTCAACACCTCGGAGACAAGGTACAATTAAACTCCACAGTCCTCATCAGAGCAAGAGAAAACAGGTGTTGTCCTGCTAAGAGGACAGAGACAGCAGCACAGCCTGCCCTTCCCAGCAGCAGCACACAGAGAAGGCTGCAGAGACATTCTCAGCTAACCAAAGCAAGCATTTACATAACAGAAAGGTGGCAAAACTTAAGATATCATTAGGCACAAAAGATCAAATCAATCAAATCCTCACCAGCAAAAATCAGGTCCTAAAGCTATTGGACTTTCAAAATTGATGGCAAAAAGTGCTATGCTGTAAGCTATGGTTCCCTATCCCTCCTACCAAGAGAAAATGTGAAAATTAAGTACTGATGCACATTTCCAAGGCTAGTGATCTCAAGCACCTAAAAGCAAACGGCTCTCTCCTGAGCCCAAGCTACTGCCACATGTGAGTGTGATTTACAGTCCCTTCAGAAGAAACAAAATTTCAAAGACAGATTTTCTCCTTACCTGATGTGTCTTGTGTCCCGGGGTAAAACTACTGCCATGTCTGAGCATCACTGGTGATTTCCAGTCCCTTCAAAATAAACAAAATTTCAAATGTAAGACACATTTTCTCTTGTCCACCCATAAGTCACTTGTGCCAATTTCAAGAACCTGAGGTCCCATATTATATTTTCTGCATGAGACAAGCTCATCACAGAAGTTTCTTCCTATAACGTATTTAATCACACATTCTCCCCAATTAACTTGAAATGCAAAAAGCCAGTTATAATCCTTTCACTGAGTACCTCAGCCACTACCATAAGGTGGGATGCATAAATGCGGGCAGCCTATATCACATTGTAATAACAAGCACCCCACTGCGGCACTTATATCAAATAGGAGCTCACCTGCTGCTAAAGAGAAGGAATCACCACCTGGAGGAATAAGGAGGGCCCATCCATTCTAGTCCTCCAGCAAAGAGAGGACTGTGAGTAGTGAAAGGGAAAGTTGTAGGTAGAAAGTAGAAAGGAAGTGCTTCAGGGGTTTGCGTATCTGATAAAATTTTCATTTTTACAGCTATCACCCATCTTGCTGTCACTGCTTCTTCTTCCCCATTAGCTGATCAACCCTTTCCACTAGGTGCAGAATTTAAACATGAGGAAGAGACTGATGCAAAATTCCAAAAGGTGAAATTAAGCCTACGCTTCTACCTTGAAATGGGTATATCCCCACAGCTATCAAAAACAGCTCAAAGGCGTTTGCAGGCTGCTGAAGATTGACACTAAGCAGGATACAGAAAAAGAAGGCCTTTTGCTTGCCTTTATGAAAACAGGCTATCTCTAAGAAAGAAAAAAGAGGAGCAAGCTACTGTTTAACATCTGGACTACGCTAAAACCTGCATTACAGGTCACTGCTCTATTGTCCTGACTGCTCTATGAATGCAAAACAGAAAGCAAGGTTCACGTGGAAAAAGAAAACAAAACAGCAGAAAGAGCATCACAGCAAGCTACTTTTGAAATAGAGCCACTAAGGCCCCTAGGACCTCCTCTATGGTCATTATAAGGGGCTGGCTACAGAGGGGCATGCTGGGAGAAAACCTTCATGAGGGAAATACCTGATAAGACTAATTAGCAAAACCTGGGTGGGGGCATGGTAGGGTGATTGGGAGCATTTCTAACATTGAAGTTGGCTTACATGTGTTGGAACTGTAATAGCAAGTAATGAAAGCAGCAGCAGGCCTTAATGGTATGTCTGAGCGGTAGGAGTGTACATTGTTGGGAGGAGCCTTTGGCACACTGGACAAGCTGGGTTACCAACTGCGTCTCCTTTTACACCCCAGTGAGACAGCGAGCTTGCTTAGGTGGCTCTACAAGCTCTGCCTTCCATGCACAAGCAGAGTAGCTATGTCATCTCCTGGGGCAGCAGTTTCTGCCATGCTAACTTAATGGAAAAATCGGAAGTGGCAACAGCCAATTTTCTGCAGGCCCTGTTGCCTCTGAGTCAAGATGCTGCTAAGTTTTGGCTTAAGGATTTGTTATGGTGTATGTGTAGGGAGTGTAGCAGCAGCACTAAGATGGGTATGAGTTGAGGTGTACATCTGAGGGTTTAAAGAATGGCCTGTATGAATAACCAAGGACACTGTTTCCATTCAGACAAAAAGCCCCAAAGACCTTTACCTTGCTAAGGCAACAGCACAGATGACCGCCAGCAGCAGAACCTGCACTCTGACAACAGAAGGAGGGCAAAAAAGGCTGCAGCGTATCACAAATGCTGTTGCTTTTTCAAGTTAGCTCAATGTGAAGACAGACTATAGCAAAAGGGCATAAAATGCAACCAAAAATTAGTCTGCCATCACCAGTCAAGAGATACAGTGCAGATTTAGCAGCCTGCATCCCAGCTTCTATGCTGCACACAAGCAATCCTGCCCAGACCGCTTGGACACATATATTTTGCTTTACAAGTATGGAGTTGTAAGAGTGGATCAACATGCTTAGAGATTTTGTATAAAAATCAAATCACCTTCCTCTTCCACAAGATCTTGAACCGAGTTTTCTTACACTATTTTGCAATATACAGAAGCACACTGTCAGCACATTCACCCTCTTAGCTCTGCTTTAGGACCAGAGGCAGAGGATTCTAATGCTCAAACACAACTGTGAATTGAAGGTAATCCATCAGGAAGGCAGGGGCACCTTCAGAGACTCACAGGCATGGTTGTGAGCCAATACCCTTGATGAAGCAACTGCCTGCTCTTTCGGATGCCAAAGAGTTTCTAGTAGCAACTGGCAGAGCCTATCTCTGGTCTGTGAGCTATATTTAGCTATTTTTAGGCACAAGGCAAAGAGGGAGGGAAGTTCCTGGCACCTAAAAGACAGAGATGCAGAGAAAAAAACCCCTCTAAGTAAGCAGGCCAGCCTGCTGTTATTAGAGCATGTTGGTTAAACTCTCCCTAAGAGGATAAATGTGGGAATTTAATAACTATGGAAAACTAACAATACCAGGGAAAGGTACCAACGTGGAAAGGAATGTGTTAATTAGAAAACCTCACAGTGAGTTGAAGGGAAGCAAGAGGACTGTAGCCATGTTACTTTTGGGGAGGCCAGTGGAACTATTAGACAGAAGCAGCACTGTGCCGAGAAAGAGAACATGATAGAAAAGTGGTTCTCCAGCTCTGGAAAGAGGTGTAATTTGTTCATGAATGATATGAATTCATGAATTATGAACATAATTTGTTCATTATTTATACTCCCTTTGTACTACTAACAATATTTATTTGTGCTTGGTTCTTGTCAGCACCATTTCTCCTCCAAGAGACCTAAGTCCCTTGTGGCTGGTCAGGATGGTTAGTGCAGTACACATTCATACCAAGAAGGTATCTCTGTCTGAAGTGCCAGAAAGAGCTGTAGCTGGAACATGATAAGCTGGGGTGTAAAGGGAGGCTGCACCACACAATGAGGCTGATAAAGATCTTCCCCCAACCTTGGCTGCAGCCCTGCATGAGTACTCACGTGGCCTTGTCTGCCTCATCTCAGTTGGGATTTCTAGTACTTACGTGACACACACAAAGTTATCAGAATCTGTCCTGGGAGCTTCCTTACCTTGTAAACAAGAGTAAGAAAATACTACCGTACCAATATTCCCTTTCCCACATTAATGTAATCAATCCCAGTACCTCAGACTTTGTGTGCAACCCTACAGTAGCAAGCTAGCAATACTAGGTCAACTGATTGCATGGTGAAGCGTGAGAAGAGAGAGGTGCCAGATTTCATTTTTTAACTTTTAAGAGAGTTTTATAAACTGTAGTTAGGAATAAATGGTTTGAAAATGCATGAAGAGTCCCTAGGTAGTGAACCTGTAGCAATGTCTTGCCTCTAAAGCATTTAGAAATGTATGAAAAGTGTTATTCAAATGAATAAATAATAGCTCTCAGACTGTTTTGCCTGAAGAACTGCATACACTTTGCATAAGCCCTTGCATTCACAGCCCTGTGTTCCAAGCCCTTCTTTGGCAAGCAAGGGAGGGAAGAGAGGGAGGGAAAGGACTGGACTCATTAGCAATGCTTTGAGCCAGAAGTCCAGATGGGATCTGAAGCAAAGCAATGTGGGAGATGTGGCTTAAGGTTCAGTCTGCATGAAAGGTGTATCTGTTTTTGTCTTCAAAGTATACCTTAACTTCACCTGTCAACTATATGCATCTCAAACTAAATGAGCTTCCCCTTATTAAAGTGCAATGTATGCTAGTTTTCAGTCTAAGTAAGGCTTCACACAGGGAAGCAGACATCTGCTGAGCATTTGCACATGTGTTAAAAAGGGAAGACAGCACTTTTCTGCCCTCCGAAAGCAAATTCATTACTGTTGGAGGGTAAAGCACACAGTGAAATAGGAGGGAAGCAGCAACACTGGGCAGGGATATATACATTTGCTGTTAATACTGTTGCAGCTAGGAAAGAAGGCATATCTTTTTAGCACTGACAGCTATAAACCAGCTTAAGAAGGGAGGCTGCAAAAATTCCATCCCTTTCTGCCCTGTAAAAAAACCTGCCCCAGTTCAACCTGATACAGAGCTCTCCATGACAAAATCTTTTTGTGTTTTACAGAAGATCATGGTCATCACAAGTCCTTCCAGCATTTAAGCGGCTTCTCTCCTCAAATTTGCAGAATGTTTTGTTGGTTTCCTTATCTAGCTGAAGTTGAAAGGAAAGTGTTTATTGACCATAACAGCATAAATGGTTATGTAAACCTTGAACTTTCCCCTCCTATTTTCTCCTGCACATACAGTGACAGCACATGCCCGTGCCAGATGCCACATGGTTTTTGGGGTGCTGCATTTGCATATTTTACAAATGTACAGAGCTGTAATACTACATGGTCTATTATTCACAAAAAGGGTCAGTCCAGCACAAACAGAGCTCTTCCAGACAAAACTGAGAAAATTACCTTTTCTTGTCTGTAATACAATACATAATGTATACAATGTATAATACAATACAATACAATCCAAAAGGTATGGTATGGTGTCTCTATAATCCATTCCCCTGTAGAAGCTGAGATTGATTTCTGGAAGAACTGTCTCTCACCTCTTTCTTTCACGGTCCCTGTCCAGTTCAAACATTTGGTAACTATTTTCTAGAATGACCTTGCAGCCTCACTGCAGGAGCAGGTTCTTCAAGCACCCAAGATCGAAGCATCTAATGCCAGACTACATATGCAGTAAGACCCAACATCTGATTACATTTATGCAAATGCCTATATTTATTAGCATAACAGGATGACTGTTCTACTGCCTGCAAAGAAATGAGCCCCTTTATTCAAATAGATGTGTCAGTTCTGAGCAGTTAATAAGATCTATTTGTAATCCATAGGTATGCACGATAAAATCGGGATACTTAGCACTTCTATTGGCAAAGGAACTGCTAGGAGTACTGGTAGCAGGCAACTTAGTGCAATTATTAAGAGAGATATTTAAGCACTCTTCAGGGTAATTCCTGATAGTGGCAAGGGAACCTAAACATACTCAAAATCTCATTCTAGTTTCAGATGCCAATGCTGTTGATTGTAGGACCCAGTAAGGAAGTCGTCCAGCCAGGGTCAACCCACCACAGCAGATGAGGTCCATAAGGAAGGGAAAGCTTGTCAGAAGAGAAAGGACTATCATTGTCTTCTCCCCTAGCAACAGAGCCTTGAGGACCTGTTCTCCTGTTTTAAGAACTTGAGGGCATTATAAACTTGGATAAAAGTTTGCTTAGACACAAGATCAGCTGCAACCTCCCATTTGCAGCTGCTCTCTCAAAGCTTTACGTTTATTTAACTTGGTTCTTATGATCATGAGAGAGGACTAGGCTGGGTTGCAGTGAGATAAGGAAACCTCACTCTTACCTACTTTGTGGGAGAGAGCGCGCTAGGCAGTCATCTTAGCACAATTTAACTTAGCACAATTCATGACAACTAGTCTAATGAGGAACCAGAAATCCCAAATGCACACCTTAATATGCAACACTTTATTGCCTCCCATCATGCTTAGAAAAATGTCTGGGATCCTATGGTGGACAGTAGAATTGCTGTTTTCATTTTTCCCTAATTAGCTATGAAATTACGTTTGCAACATGTTAAAATGCCCACTTAGACTGGTGGGTAGCAAACATTTGCCCATCTGCCAAGAGGTTTTTCCAGCCGACATTTATCTAAATAGAGAAATCAGACTGCTATTCACATCTGATTAACAAACACAGGCTCTAATTAGCCCATGTGATTAAGATTCATTTGAGAAATCACTGCAACGCATACATAAAACCATCGCTCCTTTACTTAGTAATGATGATGAGAAAGAAGAGCAGTCCTATCTCACTCCAGCTCTGCAAAGGAAAAGCATAAATGTTTAAGGGTATGTTCTGAGCAAAGGGTCAAGCCACTGCTAGGGGAACTCCACTAATAATCTGTATGATTTTTCCCACCAAGGAATTTGTTGCAGAAGGGCCACAATACAGACAACCATGGCTGAGGTGAGAAAAGTTGTCTTTTCTTATGAGGCCACCAGCAGTGTCTGCTTGTGTTCTCTTAAGGTTGGTAATTACAGCACAGGAGATGGGTCTCAGATACATAGGCTTATGGGTCTAGATTTTACTTCCCTGAGAGAACAAAGTTGAGATTCAGAATCTGTGTCTTCCTGCGCAGAGACAGGGGCTAGGCCGCAAAATTCCTCATGTTGTAGGCAAGACTGTCACATTCAAAACTGCTTGAATTTCACTGTAATAGTACCTATTTATAGCAGTATGCTACTGATCCTTGCAGTTCTCCCAAGAGACTTGAGCACTGGGGAAAGTTGTTACTTCAGTGTTGCTAAATAACACATTGCCTGTTGTTCGTATGGTTCGATGCAACAATTACTATGATCGATTTTATTTCCAATGTGTCCTGTCTTATGAATCACTGAGTTATTAACCTTAACAATGTCAATGAACTGCTAGGGTAATCGAGTCTCTGCAAATTAAGGTTTGGGGTAATTATTAAGAGCTGCTTTGTACACAAAAATATATTAATATGTTATTGATGCCAAGCGATTATAATCTTGCAATTAGAGAAGAATTCAGAGTTACTGTAGCAAAAGACATAAACCCAGTCTGAGCAGCCTCAAATAACAGTAGGTGTGTTGGCATATTGATTACAATTTCCAACAATTATGGTTGGACTCGATGATCTCAAAGGTCCTTTCCAACCATGAAGATTCTATGATTCCTTATATGCCCCCTGTCATGTTTATATAGCGCTGAGCAATTTAACATGGTGATGCAGAACTCCCATTTATTGGCCTGTTTTCCTCCCAGATAACAGACTTTGACAAAGTTTCTCTGTGAGGACAACATTCAGTCCCAGTCTATTCTAAGGATGTGAATGCCAGTTAAAACTGAAGAAATAAAATGGGAGAACACCACACACAGCGTATTTTAGTGTAAAGGCACACCCTGCAATCTAATGCACTTTCTTTCTTTCTTTAGGTGAGTCTCTGGGGGAGTTATTGCTGTTGTTTGTATGAACACTTGTATGCCATTAACATTTTTACTTTAATTAAAACCATATTGAAATTCAAAACAAAAATTCTGAAGTGGCTAAAATCCCATCAAAAAAAAAAAAAACAAACTTAGAAAGGAGAGAAGAACTGAAACTCCAAGACATATACAATACGAATAACACATTTCATAATGGTTCCTTCAAAAAACACAATTATCTGGAAGATTTTTAGAACTATACATGTATCAACAGGGCAATATACTCTGTCACTTGTACATGAAAAATACAAGTACCAAAAAATCTATGATTTCTTTCGTCTGCAAAGAGTCATCTGCAGTCATCTAAGCTGTTTTAAAAGGATTCAAACTGAACTAAAGGAAAAGAAAAATAAAGTGGAGAAAAGAATGTTCTGGGGAAAAATACAGTATTAGAGTTTGTTGCATTAGTTGCTTCTGCTTAATATTAATCTGAATTTACTATGTTGTATTGCACTCCTCTTACATATGAGTTTCTAGGCCTGATATTTAAAGCACTGTCACGCTTTTCTGGTGAGAGAGATCATTTCTCTATACAAAACCACCCTCCCCATTTAGGAATCGTGATAGTGAAGCTAGCTATAGGAAAAGGAGAGGCAATTTTTCACCTGACGAATAAGATTCCACTATCTCTATTTAGAGCAGAAAATCTCCCATTACCTTGGCTGTGCATAGCATGCAAAAAAAGCTCGTTTCATTTCCCAGGCAGGGCTGGATTTGGGGAGATGTGACATCTGCTAGAAGTAAAATATTTATGCAAATATTTCTTCCCAGGGCAATCTGTGTTTTTAAAGCCTCTCTTCATTGCAGTTCTAACGTCTGACCGTTAGCACTTAGTCTGCTGTTGGTCTTCCTAGAGAGTCATCCTTTGCTAACGCTAAAGATTGTTAGTGTTGCTTCCAGATACCAAAGACTCTTTTAAATCTGTTTGGTCTGTTGATGGTGATTATTCCTTTCCGCACTGAGATGCAGACTTCAATGTGCTCCTTTTGCCCCCCACCCTCCATCTCCAAAATGCTTACTGTCTAATAGAGAAAAGAGATAGCATGCGGAGGCATTAGAAGTCTGAGTTAATAGGAGGAGGTAGTGGTGGGTGCACTGGACCTGATAAAGAGAGAGAGAATGCCCTCGCAGTCACTCAAAGAGAGTGGCAGAGGGTGTAACTGAAGCCAGCTTATCCCAGTCCTGTGTCTGTAAAAACAGGACTTTCTTAAGGGGCTTTGCAAGAACCAGCAAGTGTTTTTGAACAGACATAGAGAAATGCCTAGTTGGGGTGAGAGATGGTGATGCTTTCTAATTAGGAAGAAAAGGAATTGTTTTCTATGAGTTCCCTCTGTGATCTCATCCCTTGTGAAGCAGCCAAAAATATTAAGGCATCCTCACTTAGAAAGGAACACATTGTTCCTTGTGTCTCTTGGTAGAGAGAGGGGTGAGGAACAGGTCAAGCATGAAAACATGCTGTAATATCCTACACGTCCCAGTAGACTCCCCTGGGTGCAGAGCATATCTGTCCAAACGTTCACCACCCAGCCCAGGGCCACCAGCTCCAGGTGAATCCCAGCTTCTCTGGTGATCGGATGGGACCTTCTCAGGCTTAGTCTCAGTCTTCTCTAGTAGTGAGGAAATATGCTGTCCCTAATAAGTGGTGACATGGCAATTTTTTCCATCATGTCAGTTGTCAAGGGGGCCAGCAGATTCCCCTTACAACCTAAGACTTCACTGTGAGCCTCCATGAGACATGCTGAGGAGAAATAAATCAATTACGGAGCCCAGCATCTGTGGTCTGCTTCACAGCAGCTGCCCAAAATGGATGACGGGCTCCTATCCATACACTGAGCTGCAAGTCAGGGCTGGGAGAGCTGCAAAGGGCAAGGGAAAGGTCTTGCGGAGTGATGTTGGTGACTACAAGGCCTTCCTAACACTTCTGGCTCAGTGTTGACAGCTTTCCTTGCAATAAAAAGCTCCAGTGATGCATGGCTAAGTAATGTGATGGCGTCATTCCACTACAAATGGCACTCAGTCCCCTAGCTGCCCCTCTCCCCGCTGAGGCTGGCTGCCAATGGAGGTTATTTAAGCTGGATTGCTGAACAAAGCCTGCAACTTAGGGGTTGTCCGCTGTCAAAGCTGATAGCTTCTACCCAGGCCAAGCACTTGGTTTCTAGCTGTTACAGTATGGACATTCAGCATATGTTCCTGTTTAATTAAAGAAGAAAAGGCAAAACTGATAGAAAGCATAAGGGGAATGATCTTGTGGGATATACAATCAGCTCAGGCGTTGAGTGATGCTCTGTTATGAGCACATGGGCCAAGTGATCCCACTTAGAGATTTGCTCTTAATTCTCTGAGGCCTACTCATCAAAACAGCTTTTTTCCCCCCGCTTTGTGTTCTTCACTTGCATCTGTTCTTTTCAGAGGAAAAAATGCTTGTAGAAAAATTTCATGGTTTAGAAATCCCTACTGAAATTAACCATCTAGAGAATTTGAATCTCTGGTTTCTCGGGAAATGTGTTTTGGCCAGATGCAGGGGGGCTGGTGCTGATGTCATAAGAGTTAGTGGCTGTCATTGGAATTATGGACTTTAATTTTCTCTGTTCCTCTTAGCGTTCATTTACTGACACCACTAGCTGCTTGCTACCTTTATTAGTGCAGTCAGTGGGCAACTTTCCAAATCAATTAATGTTATTGTTTCATTTCTTAGGGCTGTAAAATCACAAAATTTACAAGAAATATGTAAGGCTATGAAATCTGACATAGAAGTATGGCAGAGGTGGAGCTTAATTAGATCAGCTAGAGCCATCGAAATCCCATCTGCTGAGCATGTTCCATTAAAATACCTTTCTCTTTGCTTCAAGAAATATTATTAGCTTAAATATCACAGGAAGGGGGGGAGGGGAAATACAACAGATTTTCATATAGAGTCTTCCCGGATAGATTTGAAGGGGAAGATTGAAGTTGCAAACAACTTTTCCATATCAGAGTAGCTTTTCCCTGTTAGAGCCTGTACCCTAAACAGGGCTTAGCGTTGAGGTGGAGAAAGCAGACCTGCTGCAGGAAGTGGTCTTGACATTGGTATGGTGTTCTTCCCCTTCAAAGAACAGCTCGCTCAAAGCAAAAGATAGAGGGCACCAACCAAGCAAAGCCACAGGACTGGGTCCCTGGAGGTCAAATCTCTTGTGAGCTGACAGCAAAGAGTAATCTGCAGGGACCTGAAAGGCGTCCTCTGCTTGTGGAGGGATGGAGGGGTTGGTCTTGTATCCGAGACCACCTAGAGACAACTGATGGTATGGGCCTGTATAGAGATAAAAGAGAAGGCTTTCTCTGGTCTGGAGGTTCCCTAGGATAATGATCCCTAGGATCATAGCACAATTTAGGCTGGATGGGATCTCTGGAGATCTTTAGTTCAAGTCCCTGCTCAAAGCAAAACCAGATACAGCGTTAGATGAGGTTGCTAAGCTGAATGATGGATAAAGAACAGGTAGGATAAAAGGGCAGCAGCAGAACAGACTGATGTCCAAATGCCTATTCTCACATCCAATTGCCAGACTACCCTCCCTTCTCTCTTGGTACAGTCTCAAAATGTAGAGCAGTCTTTAACTTTGTTATACAGCAGCCAGAACAGTACGGAGTGTCCGCAAGCTACAACAGCTCCAGCACACATTGCTTCCATTCATCTTTTATCCTCAAAGAATAAATAGCCTGAAGGGCCTATAATAATGGTTAAATTGTGCAATGTAAATTAAAATCAAAAAGAGTGAGCAGAAGCCACTGAGACAGCAGAAAGCATCTCTCTGCAGGCAGGATTAAAATCAGCCATCCCAGAATCCGCCAGCTGAGCTTGTTGTTGCATTGGCTTTTAAAGGTCCTTTTGCATCAAGGCAACTTATTTTCTCATTGGCAAGTTGAAGAAACGAGAAATTCTTTCTCTGACCTTTAGTCTTGTCTATCCAGATTATATTTTGCAATAAAAGTCTATGACACATCACATTCCAAGTCTCATCTTACGTGTGTGATCATATAATAATATACAACCCTGGCTATTAGGTGTCACATTAAGCCAGATACACTCTCTGTGTGCAGGCAGCTCTGCGTGTATGTATTAATTCATGAGCCAATATGCTGTTCCTTACCAATTGTTTTGCCCAGCACTTCAGTTAGGTTACAAGTTGCAAAACTCTGTTCTACTCTTCAAAAACTCTCTCTAATGGCTCCATTTGAAAAATACTCTTCCGTGCATGCCATGTACCTCATGTCTGATATAGCTGCATGCTTTTGTACAGCAGCAATACCTTGTTTCTGAGGTGTCTGCTTTTCAACTTGTGTTGATGTCATCTCTTTGCAAGTTGTGTGTCTGACTATGACTTGCTCAAGTCCTGGATCTTTTTCCCGTGACCACTAAAAAGTGAACCACTTAGGATTTTTTCTTATTTTTTTTTTACTTACCGTCTTTAGTAACCTAATTTTGAGGCAGAAGGAATTCAAGGATTATCAGAAGGAACAAAGGAGGTGTGGTGTGTTTAATAGTTTTTATTGGTTTTTTCTACCTTTCTCTACCTTCAGCATCATTGCTTCTCTTTCCTGAACCAGCTTTAGCAGTGGATATTTCGATCAAACACCAAAAACTCCAGCTGCAGTGTTCATGGCATCATTAAGCCACAAGTTAGGGTTATCATTAGTAGTAGGTGATTTTAATTTGCTGCAGCAGTCAGCAAAGGTAAAAATGATATCAATGTATTTGTAATCTTGTGTTGCTGCCTCAGTTATTTAATATGTGTGGAAGGAATACATTGTGGAACAGACTCCTACAGTATTAAAGGACAAAGATTAAGCAAAAAAAATGCCTGGGAATTTTAAGTATAAGATGTTTGTATCTAAATGTTTAACATTTAAATTTAACCATAAAACAATGCTTGAAGGAGTTACATGCCAATTTGTGACAGTAACATTAGATTCATCTGAGCTGAAGTGTTGGAGCTCAGCAGGGATTCAAAGACATCTTTGTGCTGTATTGCTAAGCAACCCCATCCCCAGCTTTGTGGCTTGTTAATATCATTTAGCCCCATTTCAGAAGTTAGCTGCAAAAATGGAACTCCTGATTTAGGGAAGAGAAACAAGAAAGCATAAATGTTACTTTTGTAGTCTGTTGTCTGCTTTTAAAGGGGGGTTAAAAGTGGCAGCTAGTAGGATGGATCGAATAGCCTTTTGCAGTCAGCAAGTTTTCTACCTCAATGTTCAGTGCTTGAAGCTTTTGGGATTATCAAATTCCAATGAGAAAAGGAAAAATTAATTTTACTTAACTAAGTGGAGAAACTAAGCCTGCTCTTTCTGCTGGCGTGGGAGTCCAGTCTCTGAGCACAAGGGAAACTCCCCTGTGACAGCTCCACTCAGGGCAGCATCATCCTTCCCTCCTGCAGTCTGTGTGGGCCTCCATCCCTGCACTTGGCTTCTCCTGTGCTTCTTCCTGTACCACTGGTGAGGTCTGATGAGGAGACTGAATCTCAGACTAACTTGGAGTCTTTGGGCTTTGCGCCAGAAACAGAGCCAAGAGGGAGCTTATCACAGTAGGTGAGGTTCTGGCTTTTGGAAAATTTCAGTCCACAAAGACAGAAGTGGGTGAGACAGTGTAGGAGAGTGGAGCCAGGACATGCAGCCCAAGAGAAATGCATAACACAGTAGGAAAGGAGGTAAGAGAGATCTGAGGGTGAAGAGCACACACATGGCGTCAGTTGCTACACACAAATAACAGTATATTGAATTCCCCTTTAAGATATCCAGACCTATTCTGTGTCTGTGACCCGTGGCCACCTCAGCTGCTTAGTGTAATCAGGACCAACACAATCAGTCTATCATGCCCCAGAGACAGCAATAGTAGGACCATTGCCTCACATACCTGAGAAAGTTTGTACCAGTTTAGCTTAAATCAGTTCTCAGGCTGATTCAAATTGCATTAGTGACAGATGCCAGGTGGACCCACAGGATGGAAGAGTAACTGAAAAGACGGGATATTCTTTGTTTGGTCCATAAGAGGCAAGTGTTATGCTTTATCAAAGTCAGAAAGAGTAAACTCCATTTACTATGGTTATGCTTGTCTTTACAACAGGGCAACTCAGTTTAACACTTTTCTTAAAATGATTCCCAGCTGACTTGGTTTGAATTGGAGATATAAAATGAAATGAGAGCACCCACACTCCTTTGAGCACCAATGAAGACACACTGGTTTAAAATTTTGCCTTTAAATCAAGCTGACCTTATATATAAAAAATCAATCACTCAGATAATATTTCTTCCCCTACACCTGGCATGATCCTTCTTAAGGAACACACAGCAGCCAAAGGGTTAAGGAGAGAGCAACAGTGGTAAACAGGGAATTCGGGGTAATCCTTTGGCCTGGGTAAGTCCAAAAAGGAAAAATACATCACTGTATATAGGCATCCTGGGTACTTTACTGGAAAGGGAACTGCAGTTATATCAGGGATCAATTTAATTCTCAGGTATCATATTTTATTTCAGAAGGAAAACAAGGAGGGGGGGGAAATGATGTGAACATTTTCCTCCTAATATTGTCAGACAACTATAGTAACCATAGCAACAGGAGAAGCAACATCTCAGAGATTGTATATCTGGTAAACATTCTCTAGACTTCCATTTATTATGGTATTAAATAGCATGTTTGTGCTGAGTCCTAGCACAGTATATTATTACTTTGTTATCACTGAGGGCCAAATCTACTGGTTGAGCATTCAGGAGAGTTACTGGTCCTAAAAGCAGAAATAATAGCCAATGGTCCAAAGACTCCTTATGGGAAAACAAACATAGCAGCTTCCACAAATATTCCTGTCTCCCTGGAAGGTTTGTTTGGTGAGGTCTGTTCTCCCTCTAGTGTCCTGACAACCAGGGTAAGAGCCTACCATTGCTGCCAGCTGCTGGAGCTGCTCCTCTAGCGCCAGCAAGAAAGGCGAAGGGCCCTTCACAGGCAAGATTTAGGTTCGGTCCTTGTCCACACATAGTTGTGGTGGGTTTTGTTTGAGCTTTTCTTCCAGGGACTAGTAAGAGCTGGTACACTCTTTTGATCCCTCCTATTCATCTGCACGTGGACAGAAGCCCCTGCCCCCTCTCTGTGCAGCAAACCACTAGCAGAAAAAACAAGAGAGTTCACGCTTCTGTGAAGTATTGGCTCCAGCTGTTATAACATAGTGCTATACATTTTCTCAGTATAAATTCTGAAAAACATATTTTAGTATTTTACTACTCTACACCTCTCCTCACCTCTGGCTGTACTGCCAAAGATAAAACCAGCAAAGTGGTAAATCTGATGCCTTGCGTAGAAGTGAAAGTAGAACTGGGCAGTTCAGGGGCAGGAGGCTGAATCCCGATAACTGTTGTTCAGTGCTACTTGAGTAGATGAAAGGAAATACCTTCCTGTATGGCCCCACTGTGTGTATTTTCCTAAGGAACACGTAAGTCAATGCTGCCTCCATCCAACTAGACTTCATGTGAGTAGACAGTCTCACCAGACAGCAATGTCTGAGTTTCTGTCTGCTTGATGGATGCCACCTACAATGAATGTCAGTGCCATCCCACCAAGAGGAGCGACCAACTCAGGTTCACCTGGCTCAGTCCCTCATGCAGAGCCAGAAAGAGCCACACCCTTTCCTTCATCTCACCCTGCCTTTTCACAGGGCTGTAGGTGACCACCTCAGTAGCAATGCCGAGCTGAGCTGGAGTGAAAGAGGCCCTTAGCTCAGTAACTCCAGCCAATGCACGTTAGTTCGGTCCAGGTCCCTGTCTTCCTTGCCCTTATGATAACACCTGATTTATGACCTCTACCAAATATTGGCATCATCTGCTTAAAGACCAACAGCGAAGCCTTGCTCTTCCACCGGATTCTCAGTACTACAGTAGCTCTACCAAATATTATTATCAGTGCAGTAAGTTACTTGAATGTAAACCCTCTCGAATACTGAAGGCCTGGTCATTTCCTTTCTGCTCTAACAAGCTTTGTTTTATCCGACTTCAGGAGTTTTTTCAAGCTGGAGGCTGCATTCCGTACTAATCTCCTAAGCAGACCTGTCAAGTTTCATGGTGGGGTCAAGGATGGAATGAAGAATAAATTCAAGCAACATGCAGTCTGTCTGAAAATCCAACTTGAACAGCTCCCAAATGGAGTCTTTGTCCAAGTTTATTTCCCTTCAGCCACTGGGTGCAATCAAGAGATGTGGCTTCATTTCAAAGACAGCTTTTCCTGGAAAAGTGAGGAAAGGCACATTGTTCTGCCTTCACTTTGCCTTTGCTTTTCTGCAACAAGTCTGTTTTATGGCTGGCTACCTACTGAAAGGAACCTAAAAAGCTCTTGCAGCACTGTTCTTGGCACTGTGCTCTGTTTTGAAAGCAGAGCCTCGAAGCTTGGCAAAAGTTCATCAAATGCAGTTTTTTTGAATGCAGTAGTACAAGAGTCATGCACAACTGTTTTTAAAAGGAGAAGAAAACACTAAGACTTTTGCATGCTTGTCTAATTATCAAACTAACTGTAGTTTGGCCTGCTACCCTTGTCTTGATAATTTTGACAAGTAGCTTTTGGGAATCAGACAATCTAACCTGAGCATCAGGCAGTCAGCATGTAGGCTTGGAATGCACTTCTCATTTTAAAAACCAGACATTCAAGAGAGCCAGATCAGCTAACAAAGCAGAAGCATACTTTCTTCTCATTTTTTTTCTTTAAGAATGCGCATTTTTTGTCTTGGGAAACCCACTGAGGAAAAGTAAACCTGGAGCATGAACAACAGTAGGATGCAAAAAGGCTCTGGATAGCCATTACAGAGGGCAAGGCTGTCAGCATTGTGCAGCACTACTAGAGCAAGGTTTACTAGAAGGTTCTTACTTTACTGCAGCAAGGTTTACTAGAAGGTTCTATTCGATGTTTTGTTCCTACATTTCCCATTAAAAAATCAAACTTCTTGCTGAACAAATTTCCCCAGAGGCAAGATCCTCTGAAGATTTCTTGCCCCTTCCAATGAAACGCCTGCCTATCTCAGAGCTGAGGCTCTGCTTGCATTTCAAAGCAGCCAGCCAAGAGACTACCTTGGACTTTAGTACACGCCAGACTGGGCTCTGACTGGCTGCCTTGCAAGCTGCAGCTGTCTGGCACGTGTAAGTCAGGGTCTCTTAGTGTCAACGTGAGGGGAAAGGATTCAGTAGGGAATGAAAAAGAAGTGGTTCATCTATCAGAGTCTGATATTTCGAAGTTTGCTGGGCAATTACCAAGAAAGGGAGGAACATCGCTTTGGCAAAATATGATTTACGTTTTGGATTTTTTTCGGTATTTGTTTCTCTCATTTTCCAATTCTCTCCACTAGATTTAAAATCTGTTAGTGACCTCATGAAAGGTTAAAGTAGCAGGGAGATCTGACAATAATTTTTGCTTTCTATGGCTTTTCTGAACCAATCCTTCTTTTTCCCTCTTTCATTCTCCTCCCTCCCCAGAAACAAAGGGATTTTTCTCCTTCCTCAGACTCTTCCCATGTCTTTCTCATTCCATCTGATTCTAAATCGGGACGACAGCAAGATGCTTTACACGGTGAGCATTGACTCAGCATTCAATAGCAAACATGTTCCGATTTTCTCCCCTTGATTAATTTTGTTAGAGAGGTGATGAACTCCACCTCTGACCTCCCCTCCCTGCCTGTCAGTCAGCTTTCACTGATGCAGGCAGCTTTTAAGCAACTCTAGTAACTCAATCATCCCTGCAGAGCCTTTTTGTGGTTGGGAATATAACATCTTTTGTCCACAATGGGGAAGCGAGATTAATGACTCTGAGTGGCCCTAGTGATTTCAATATTCATGTTGTGGGTAGATGTGCTAATACTGATAGAAAGACCTATAGTATCACACTGCAACATTGCAGATTAACTTCACCTATGGTCCTCGAAACCCACACTGAGTAAGCTTGATCATGTGGGATGGGTAAAATTGCTTGGCTCTTTTTTTGTCCCCTCCGTTTCTCACAGATGGTATCACTCTACTGTTCCAGTGTCCACAGCAATGCTTTTGAATAATGCTGCAGTCTAGATTCTGGAAGCATCACGCTGTCTGCTTGTTTGAGACCTGGCCCTCCTTTTTGGACCTCAGGCTTCAACTCCTCTTGAAGCTTAGTCCAAAGAGCAAGTATCTCTCAGCCATGCCTCAAAGTTCAAGCTTTCATGCTCCAGGGACAGCACTTATGACTACATAATCTCTCAAGGCGCCCTGCATACCGCCCTGCAGGTCAGATTAGAGGGTCTTGTGGAGAGCGAGCTGTGGGGGAAACACAGGTCAAGTGGCAGGTAGAGCACACTCTGCAAACCAGGCAAGTCCCTATGGAGCAAAGCATAGGTAAGTGTCACAAAGGCACGGGGGCTGGATACGAAGCAGTCACATGCAAAGCTCTAGGGTGGTGATGGGGTGATATAGGTACAGACTTGTACTTCCTCTCGTAGTGCTTAAGAAACCCCATGAAGACCACCTTTCTGAGGTACTGTGGGCCAGAGGTACCTAAATGGATACAACTTCAAGAAGCCACATGTTAAGTTCACATAGGATTTTTTCTCGTGTATTCTTGTCTGGGAGCAACAGGCCCTCCCCACATACCCATCCCATCTATTCCTATCCAGATCTCTGTCTATCACAGTCAGTGTGGGCAGAGCTCAGCATTTCTTTAGCTTTTAGTAATTTTGCTGCCAAGGCTGCAAACCCTCCAGGCACCAATAAACGAATAGAGCTCCCCTCCCATCTTTTCTAATCCACATCCTTCCTGCTCAGTCACCTTCCAGTATTTTTTTTTTACCTTTCCTCTAGCTCCTTGTTGATGATTCTGTAACGTTTTCCTGAGCAGATTAACTCTTTGCTTCCTGAATGCTGGAATTAATTCATTCATCTGTCCAGTGGCAGCACCTGAAAGTCCCTAATGGGCCTAGAAACCCCTCTGTTAAGCACTGTGTAAACATGAACTAAAAGAAGCAGGTTTTATTCAAAGAGCTAGCAAAAAACTTAACTCTGTCCAGAGCTTGGTACAAGAAATGGGAACTTTAAAAAGGCTACCAGCCAAAGCTTTGGGTTTGCTTATAATTTGTAAAACTCCTAGGATTTAAAGGACAGGAATAAACAGAATTGTGGAGAAATTTACACTTCTTTTTTTTTTTTTTCTATTAATAGCAGAGGGTGTTTAGATAGAGAAACAGAAAGAGTCCTAGACAGGATTCTGCTGTGTGAGCTGACAGTCATATAATTCATTTGATCAGAAAAGCTATTTACCGAAGGGGACTGCTATTAAAGATTGCAACAGTGTTTGGAAGAGCAGACCTTACTGCGCAAGGATGGCTCTGCAAACCCTTACCCCTGAGAGGAGGCCTGCTGGCACTGACAGGTTGTCAGGTCTAGAGCTAAAGAAAATCTCAGCCCCTGGTGCGTTCTGACAACCTGCCTGCCAGCAGGATGCCTTCCTGCACCCTCCCAGCTGCTTGCCCTGCACACCACTTCAACCCCTGGAGGTCTTGGCTGAGCAAACCATGTAACCCAGTCTTACTTAAGCATATTTACAAGACCTGCTTTACAAAGTTAGGTGCACTGAGGTCACAAAGGTGAGATGAACTGAAGTCACCTGGCCCCCTCTGTATGCTACCTGGACCATGGCCAATTTGGTCACACCTCCAAGCAGAGCTGACAGTGTCTGGATTCAAAGCGAATTGCAAGGCAACTCCTCACTTGACCAGACTTGGTTCTGTTTGTGGCTCATGAGGAAGACTGATTCCCAATGGGCTGACTAGTTGACTAGGCTTGGGCAGAGCAGATTTGCACATAGAGAGAGCATAGGGGCCAGTACTATTTTCAGTTTACTAGATGCCTAAGCTGCAGGTTATACAACATTGCCTTTCCTACCTACCTGTCTTGGCTGCTTGAAATCACTGGCAGGGTTTTGGCTCATGAGTCCTTAACTTTGTGCAAATATATTCTAATAAAGAATAGCTCAGTAAAATCAACTCCTTGTATGGGATCCAAAATCACTGAGTAATTGCCCTCACTTTGCTTTGAGAGATACCACGAGCAGATTTCATCCCATTCCTGGCAGAGAAATACACAGTTCACAATGCCCTTTAGAGTACCATAAGGCTAGCTGGAGCCTTGGGAAGGGAGCAGTGCTGGCTGCATTCGATTTTCTGCAGAAGGGAAATGGGGACAAACTCCCTACACATTGTCCCAGAGGTATTTTGCCTTTGTCCTCCTGGTTGCTGTAGAGATCTGAAAGTGAAACAAATCTTTGTTTTTGTACCCCTCCTCCTCCACTCTCCTCTCCGTTCCCAGTAGTTTTGCAGAAAAGCTGGGGAGCGTCTGAGCCAGAGCATGGCGCATTGCAGTTCTAAGGGTTGCCGCCAACTGCCTGTAATACCTTGCTGAAATATTTAGCAGCACATTCAAGAACAAGTGTGTGTGGGTGCACTGGGGGAAGGTGAGAAGTGGGAACAGACATAATGTAGACGCCCTGTCAGAGAACTAATGAGGGCATCATGATAAGTGAGGAACGTCACTCCTGCAAGAAACTGATTCAGCTGAATCCGTGTTGCTGAGAGGAGATAAAGGGGTGGGTGGGGGGAATAAAAACTAAAGCAGCTTTACAGACCTGTGTACTTGCGCATATGCAAATCAAGCAAGGGCTTTACTCATGATACAAACTGCAAAGGGAGCACAGCATACCTGACCCAGGCAGTGCAGAAAGGAGGAGCTGAGGCCCGTATGTTGAAAATGGGGAAGGATCTGGGTCTGTGAGGAGATGCATCAAAGCAAAACTGGGGAAAGTGAGACAAGAGCAAAGACAGACAGTTGAGTGGGAAGTAGGTCAAATTACCAAGCACAGAGAAGACTCCAGCAATCAGCAGATGAACCGGGGCAAAGTCAAAGGCCCCTTGACATGCCATTTTCTTTAGAAGAATAATCTTCCAACAGTCACCTCTAGAAAACCACCCAAAATCATTACCACTTTGTCAATAGCTTAACACTACCCCATGTCTCATCTGCGCTGCATTAAAATGGACAATCTCTTAACAAGAGGTTAAAAAAAAAAAAAAAAGGAAAAAAAAGCCATTACATCCAGAACAAGATAACCTGGCTAGATGGTAAGGCAATCAATTAACAGACAAAAGTGACAGTTCATTACAGCAAGTAGGCGCACTGAGCACTAACATGAAGGAGCCGAATAACAGAATGTTCATTTAGGCTGAAGCCAGGGTACACAGGGAAGCCGCAGTTTTGGATTCAAGTACTCATGCACCTGCAGCACAACAGCAGCACAAACTCCTGAAGATCCCCAAAATGTTAGTGCAAACAGACTTTTGTAGGGAAAAAAAAGGGGGTCTCTCCTGAAAGAAAATTAATTCTAGGGAAACACGGACTCTGATGAATAAATGATTTCTCTGCAATGAGGTTGAGATAAAAACCTTAGGTTTAAATCGTATTTTGAAACTTGCTGACAATCATCCTTTTGTTTTGACTCAAGTTGATACACTTGTTGCGTTTGTTCTTCCACTACAAAACAAACATCCGTATGTAAACAGAGCCAATGCGCCTTTCAGTTCAGACTTTCTCCTGCACCTTTCCTGCCTGCCTGTTACAGATCAATTCAAACTTTTTCAGGAAACAGTTTTTTATTGTATTAATCTCTTTTTAGATTAAGTGATTCTGTTTAAGATTTTTTCAGTTTATTTTAGTTTTCACGTTAGTAGTAGGGCAACAACAAAATTTTTCTATCAGCCAGAACCCAGGCTAAAAGGCAGTTTCTGACCAACAGAAAAACACACCTAAGATGAGCCCAGGGTGGGCAGCTGAGGTCCTTCAGCCACCCCTCTGTTCTCCTCCATTTTGTACAAACAGCACTAACACAGTGAACTAATTTAGCCCAAAGCTTCCTCCCTTTCCTCTGAGAACACAGTTTCTCCCCACCTGCAACCCTTTTAGGCTCAGATAGGTTCTGTAATTACCTGCTCAGAGACATGACTAATATTGGAGTTAGGATTAGTGACTAACAGTTGAATCTAGGATTTCTAACATCCCTGCCTCTATGTCCAGGCTGGAGTGGTGCCTGCAGGCAGGCTATTAGGCAGCAGTGTCAAAGAGGGCTGAATATTTCTATTCAACAAGCAATCCCCAATTACTATCTCTCTAATTGGCTAATAGACAGGTACAAATGAGGCAGGTTGCTTTGAGGAGAGCTACCAAAAAAGACTCAGGAGCTTTAAAGGAAAAAAATCCTTGTCACCCTGAGCTCTGAGTTGGGTACCTTTTGCCAAGAAGCTAAAGCACAAACACCTGCAAACCTGGAGACAGCAGTAGAGGAGTCAGTTCACAATCTGTGGAGACAGAGCTGTTTTAGGGGCACTTAGTTATCAGTACTCCTCCCTCCATTTCTATAAAGACAGGGAGCAGCAGTGTCACAGCTTGCCTATCCTGTGTCACGTGGCCAGAAGGACAATTACTGCTGGCTACTGCTAAAAACATTTATAATTCTATGTCTTTAGATCTTGCTCAAGTAAAGGCAATACTATTAAAGCCACAAGTGACAAGTCTTCTCCCCAAAAATTAAAGCGATGTATCTGTGGGAATGAAGGGAAAGATTCTACTGCACCAACCCAGAGACCCGAGGTAGTGATCTTCTATCCTATCCACTAAGGAAAGGACAAACTCTCCCCATAAAAAGTTTGTCTGCCAACAAAACATCACTGGAGGAAGAGAGAAAGCACTTCAGAGACCTGTACTTGTCCTGAGATGTTCTGTATCATGTTTTGTGAATGTGGCTATGGACATGAGCAGTGGTGGAGAAGCACTGATTTGGGACAGACTTGGCTCATGTCCTCACATGTCTGCATGCAGAATGCCTGGGGACCCTAGCAATAAAGTCCTGTTAGTGTTTATGCTACAGAAGCTGACTCTCATCAATGGAAAGGCTGTTGAACTTCCTCAATACATTCCCTCTTGATGGTTCTGTATGCAGAGGTATTTCCTGAGCAATGGGACACAGAACTAGTTGCTAGGAGAAGGAATGAGATGAGACTGGGATACTGAAGTAGTACTGGCCATAGATTCAAGAGACTTACACAAGTGGCAAGTCTCATCCTCAGCTTTTCTCTTTTTTTTTTTCTGGGAAAGCTTCCAAGGTCAATATTTATATTCGTATCAAGAGTTTTTCCTGAACACTACTTACCATTAACAGCTAAAACCTGGCCACCTAAAAAAGCTACAGGATAATTTGTTGTCTGCCTGTCTCGGAGACCTCTTTTTACAAGACTGCAAGTCAGTAGGCTGCCTAGGGTGTGGATGAATGCCCCTGAGCACTGTGCAGAATTTAATACAGTTTTCAGTGATGCTCCAGTGTGGCTGTGCCATTTCCCTCTGTAGGTTATTCTGTGAGGCAATGCTCCAAATGTGGATGCTGTGTACAGCATCATTTCATAGAATCATAGAATTGTTAGAGTTGGAAGGGACCTTAAAGATCATCTAGTTCCAACCCCCCTGCCATGGGCAGGGACACCTCTCACTAGATCAGGTTGCTCAGAGCCCCGTCCAGCCTGGCCTTAAAAAATTCCAGGGATGGGGCTTCCACCACCTCTCTGGGCAACCTGTTCCAGTGTCTCACCACCCTCGTGGTGAAGAACTTCTTCCTAATGTCCAGTCTGAATCGATCCATCTCTAGTTTTAATCCATTCCCTCTAGTCCTACCATTGCCCGACATCCTAAAAAGTCCCTCCCCAGCTTTCTTGTAGGCCCCCTTAAGATACTGGTAGGCCACTATAAGGTCTCCTCGGAGCCTTATTTTCTCCAGAGCGAACAACCCCAACTCTCTCAGTCTGTCCTCATAGAAGTGCCCCAGCCCTCTGATCATCCTCGTGGCCCTTACATTGGAGGTGTACCTCGTTATAGAGTAGTAATTATGTAGACTGACAAATCAATTCTGCATGGATTATCCCAGTATGAGTTACACATGGACAATATGCTTTTCCCAAAAAAACTGCACAAGCAATCCTCAGGGTCTTGACACCACATAGCAGGTAACACACTGAGAAGTGCACACCACGCTTGAATTTTCTAGAGTGTTTGCTAGTTTATGAGGATGAAATTAGTAAAGCTCATCAGTTTCAACATGAATTTCATTTGGGCTGAATATATACATTCCTTGGGCTCTTCATGCAAAATATATGAATGACAAATGATGAATTTGAGATTAATCTTCTATCCCACAGTAAATCCAGTTGGAAAGGTTGTCACAGGCTGCTAGGTTTGGGGGGAAATACTAGTTGTATAACAGATTTTTGAAATATCATTAGAGGTTTTTTTCACCATTATAGCAGGTCTAGTCAGATGGGATCTTGTGCAAGACCTGTGCATTGCAGAGGTCTCAGTTATTAAAGCCTAGATCAGTTGCACTAGCTTTTTCCTAGTGGTGCAACTTGTGAAGCAGAGTTAAAGAGGTTTTACTGGTCTTGACAGGTTTATGCTATAAAAGATTCAAGATAGCAAATATTTACAGATCAGACATTAATCAACCTCTAGGTCTCATATGAAGACTAAGACACTGGCCCAAAATTATTAATCAGCAATGTGGTAACAAGGTACACCTGCCTGTAAGACAATGCATATAGGACTGACGCTGGCTGATGTGTAAAAAGAGCAGCCCTCAGAGACTTACTCTAGAAGGAACAGAGAGCACTTTTCAAAGCTCCTAGGCACTCGAAGTAGCAATGTTCACCTGAAACACATGTGAAATTCTGCACATAATGAGCTCTGTTTTGGATATCTTTGTCTATCATACTGGATTCGATATACATTTATGACGTATCTACATACACACTCCTGCCATGCTGCACAGTGGTCATTTAATTATAAAGGGCTTGCATACAATAACGTCTTCCTGAATTTCCCATTGGCAATGAGTGTCAAATGTGGGATAGAGCCCACTAACTGCAGGGCATGTCAGTGCTGTACCCCTTTTGGGTATGGGTACACCAGGGGGCTGCAGACACGGTCATGTAATTGGGGGAACTACATTGCAGGATGAAAGCAGAAAGCCCTGCAGCTTTGACGCCAAGGACTACTACTTGGAACACAGACATAACAGAGAACAAAAATGATGTTTACAGTATGAAAAACCTCAGTGGGATCAGATTTATTTTCCTCCTCTGCAGATGTAATGGTTATTAATAGGAACAGTCAAGGTACTCTGGGATCTGCTCTTGCAGAGATTGTACCTTTGACTTTAGCTGATTTTTAGTACTTGCTTAAGCCCTTAGATTCTTTCCTGACAAGTACTTCCCACTCGTTTGCCTCCCTGAGCTGACACAATGCCACCTCAGCCTTGTGTCCTCACTGGAAGCTGAGTGCATGGGGGGCCTTGGCAGAGAACAGTCCGAAAGACAGTAACATTTCTGCAGAGAAAAGTGTCCCAAACGTTGCAGAGCCCAGTCCTTCCAGATGCTTATGCCTCAGCTATCCTCTCTGCAGTCATCATACATTTACCAAGAGTGCTATATGGATGCTGGGAACAAAATGCCCTTCTCCTAGAAAAGCCAAGGGGCACCAGATGCTGACGCAAGGAGTCCCAGGCCCTGCATTTCCCTGCAGATCTCCCCACTACAGCAGTGTTTCACTGTGAAATACTGGGCTCAAGAAACAGATTAGTAAGGATGGAGAACTGGCACTTCTCACCCAGTTAGAATATCCTATAGCATGTATCCCTAGAACAATGTCCTCTCTGTGTTAGCAAGAGACAGTATTACTTGATAATGAAGCAGTAACCCATCTTTTCCCAATTCTTTGGATGTTTCTTTCTCCCCCTCTTAAACACCTGAAGTCTTACAAATCAGACACAAGCCCTTTCAATTTATTATCACTCTGATTTAATCAGGACAGCTCTAGAGAAGCTACAACCCGATCAAAGCAAAGGAAATGCAGTGTGTACTGTCCTAGTTTATTTTGGATGGGCTTTTTTTTTATATATATATATATGCACAAAGCAAAACAACTTTGCATCAACAGCAGGAAAGCAAAGGAACAAGTAAGAAAAATAGCATAGTAGTCAACACTGACAGTCTGCTAAAATTCACACTATCTCTATGTACAGTCCCGTTTTGTACTGGAAATGGGTAACCAGAGCTGGTGGGCTACTGGGAGAGCATCTTCCTTCTAGGAAGCAGCAGCTGCCAGCAATATGAGTTTTGCTCACCTCTGGCACCACAACCCATTCCTCAACTCAGCTGGGATCCCATTTCACTCATCACAAAGGTTTGAGTTTCGTCATACCTACTGAGGACAGGGAAGTAAACTGATTTTGCGTGGTTGTGGGACTTAGATTCAATTCCTTTTTCAGATAGAAATAAGGTATGAGGACTCGATTCTATTTTCACAGCATACTTAGGTTTTGGATCCTTAGATCCGGCAACAGTAATATTCTCTTCTTTACAAAACAGATCAATCAAGCAAAAATTCCTCTAGACAGCTCTCATGGCAGCTCTTCCACAGGACGTCAGTTACACTTCGAAGAGTTTGTCAGAACGGCAATGAACAGCCCTCTTGTCATGGCAGAGCACAAGCACCCAACTACCTTAGCTATGAATAGGAAACAGTAATACGGTCTTTACATCAAGAAACCGCTTCAGAAGTCTTCCCCACCCACATCCCACTGAAGGTCCTACCAATTTTCAGCCTTCTTATATTACAGCAGCTATACTGTGCCAGCACAGAAAAGGTTTTCTAAACTTACTTTGTGAACGCATCTGCCAGAGCAGCACAGCTCCTGGAAGAAACATTTAATTACTTGCAAATCAACAGACTGATCTACAACAATCAAGGGGAGGAAAAAAAAGTAACCCGGAGACTAGAAGACCTGAAGAACCTTGATGTATTCCTCTTCTGAGTACTGCAAAGTGCACAGAGAAAACCCTTGAAATGGCCCACAGCTCTCAGTTGCACAAAAAGGCTCCTCACAACAGGCTTTAGTGGTAAAGATCAGCTAGGAAATAGTAGAAAAGAAAACCAAGGGGAATAAGAGACATTAGAGTGGTATCACTTCTGCAAAGGTGATGGAAGAAACACAGAACATTCCCTCCTCAGACCTAGTTTTTCTTACACAGTTGTGCAGCCTGCAGAGGAATAGTGCAGATACCCCAAGACACGAATGTAAGGTCTCCAGCAAAGAGGTCTCCATAAAAAGTGACATAAAAGGTAAAAGCAACTGTTGATCATAAGCCTGAAGATTGGGGTCACGTAAGTGCTGCTCAGAAATAGCTTGGGTAAGCCAAGAGGCTCACTGGAGAATAATATGAGAATAAACTGAAGAATAATGTCGCTGCTTCTCTGACTTGTCAGCAAAGCTACCCATTCCCATGGAGATCTAATGCATCCTCTGCCGGGCAGATGGGGCACTGTAGAGGACTGCAAACGAGAAACCTGACTGCTGAGCATCCAGCGCTCCTGAGCCATCATTGTTCTGACTGCAACTTTGTAGAAATATCCACACACCCTTCACCTACAAAAACTGAGTGACCACCCAACTGTTCATACCCTTTCTTGGCCTGGACCTTCTACTTTGCACTGGTCTCTGTGCTGCGTGAGCATCCAAGGCATGCTTTCACTTAGCAGCAGAGGTTCTCCAGTGGGGACGGTTCCCATGCGTAGGGTGCCTTCCCCCCTGCTTGCATCCGTGAAGCTGTGGAGGAAGAAACAGTGCAACAAGCTACGCTGAGGCAGGGGGTGAGCTCCCTGAGATTTAGCAGCATAGAAAGTCAGGTTCATAAGATTAGTCTGAGCAAGTTCCCTGCACACTCACCAAAAACCCTTGTGATGGAAATTTGGTTGCCTATCAGAGGAGAGGAAATCTATCTAATTATCTGTACTCCTCCTTGTCTCAGCTGGGAAAACCCGAAAACAGAGCTTCCAGTAATTCCCCTCTGGGACATGCAGAACAACTTGAGATAGATTCATTGAGAGGAGTCATCTGAGTAACTTCCCCTCCTTCAAATGAAGGAGTGACATTTTGCTGACTAGCACTTGTGTTTGTTTCACAGCTGCATTAGCAGTCATTGCCTGTCTGGCACACGAGAACCAACAAAATGCAGCTAACCTCACATTTTGGAATCAAGTTTCAGAAGGCAAAGAATAAGCATCAAGGATTTTGCAGCAAGATTTTATGCAGTAGGATCAACCAACAGCAATAAAAAATTTAACCCAATCCAATTGCCAAACTTTGCAAAGCAAAAATATCCTGTCCAAATATGCTTCCTGCCTCTATGGCACCTAAAATTGCCATCACTACAGAAAACAGGGCTGTTTTTCCTGGGTATGACTCAACGCCTTCCGTGTGAGGGCACACTATTTATCAAGGTTCAGAACTGGATTTTTCAGTTGACAGACACAACTGAGAAAATTCAACAAACATTCAACAAATTCATAGGAACTAGAGTAAGAAGGAGCTGCAAGAGCTTATCTAGTCTCTTTGCTGCCTCAAGGCAGGATCAGCCTTCCCTGAACCATTCCTGAGAAAGTCCGTTACCTCATGTGATAAAGATCCTACCAATTCCTCAGACAATTTAACAATCCTACAGCTAGAAACCTTTTTCTAATGTCTGACTTGAAACCAAACACTGCTGAATTTGCACACTGCGCTATTAAAAAAAGCAGTGGTCAAAAAACTGACAAGCTCTGGGGCTTGTTCTAAGCAGAAAGGGAAGAGACACAGTCACTGGTGCTGGCATGGCTAATGGACATATATGCAATCCACCCACAAGAAGAACAGATGTGCACAAATAAATATTTATGTAATTGTTTCGAGTTACATGAAACTTTGTTTCTAACCTTTCAGTTTTCTGTCTTTATTTGCCACAAGGTTTTCAATAGATCACATAAAATCTTACAGCTGACATTATAGTAAATAACTGCGTCTAGGTTTCAGATGTCATTACTGCTTTATCCCCCAACTCCCAGTTGCTGTCTGTACTTGTGGATATGCTAATGAACAGGAAACCTATAGCTGGCCCAGTGAGAACAGAGATCTATAGCTTAGCCTCCTAGCAACTATTATTCCTGCAAGAGCTGAAATAATTATAATTTCTGGCACCTTAGCTGAGCTTGATATCCTTCGTAGGCATTATAGTAGGTTTTATCAAGGATTTAACAGGAGTGTCATGCACTGATTCATCATTAGTTATTTGGCAACTATTAAACAGAGAAAATAAATTTTAAGTCCAAAACACAACCAAACCAAACAGAGTTATGGTCCAGTTCCGTCATTCGTTAAATTGATGTCGGGGATCATTAACATGTTGTATTTCATTATATCACGTACTGGTCACTTAATGGTTCCTGGAGTTACAAAAAACAGATTGCTGATTAAAAGGAATAAATCAAGAAATTGATGACATTCATCATACAATTGATTTTCATAGCATCTGACCATCTTTAAGCAAGTAAAAAAAACTCAGCAGCTGAAGCGCATGGACAGGTCGTATCGTTCTACATCTTGCACTATTTTGTACTAGTGTCAGAAATGAAAATAAGCAATACTGCAATGTCTGAATCCTTGTCTACCCTAATGAAACTGTTTAGGGCCCACAAACACAAGCCTGCAGTTCATGTCTTTCTGGCAGTCATAGGGTTGAGCAGTCCGGACTATCCTTGTTTTCAGGTGTGGGTTTTCACACTTCACACACTAGCTTTTAAAATAACACAATGAAATTATCTTCTTATGAAGAGGATGGTTTACAAAGACATTCCAGTGATGCTAACAAGCCAGCCCCATGCATTCATACCAAATTCCTACTGCTCTCTCCCTACTCTTCTCTTCCACAGCCAATTGCCCTACCATGTTGCATCCATATTGTGACATGGTAGACTGCCAAGTTCTCCAGAGAAAACAGCAAAAACTACTGGCCCCAAGTAAAGAAACGCTAATGACTCACATGGTATTAAAGCCAGTGCTTTACAGTCACAATATGTCCTACTATCAGCAGCTGCTGAGCATAGTAAGGCACTGTTCTTGAAAAGCATCAGTCATGGGCTAATACATCTGCTAAACCGTCACCTATCTGCCTTGCATTAGCTCCGTGCAAAGCTGGGCTGAGCAGATCTCAGGGCAACTCAAACTACCTACTCACCTGCATCATTTCAGTGGCAATCGACTGAATCAAACCACAGCTACAGGACCCGTTTCTTTTAAACACTTAAAAAAGCTGTCAGAAGAAGCAACGGTTTGAAGCACAGAAGGCACAATGTATTTAGTTGTTTTTGAACTAATCTCAGCCCACCGTGTTTTTCTGCACTTCCAAACTGCAGAGCTCTCAGCATTTTGCAGAGTTAAGCGGCTTGCCAGAAAAGATTCAAGGGCCTCAATAACAATTCACTCACATCAATAAAAGATCTTACCACTGACTTTAACAGGCTTTGGATCAGTGTCTGCTAGTGACTCTCTCCCATACAATCCTCCCCACTGTAGTATCAGAGCTCCTTAAAAAAATGCATTAAGCTACACAAGTGGATTCTTCCCTTCTCTCTTCTTTCCCTGAGAGCAATAAGGCAGCTTATTATTTTCACTGCTGTCTTCCTGCACTTTCTTTTTTTTATTTCCTTTGTTTGACACACATGGTGCTATGCTTGAAATGACAACGATGCAGTTAAGAAGCACGCTTTACACTAGGAGTAGAAAGCTTTGATAAGATCCCATCATAGACTTCCGTGTCACAGCCCTCTTGGGTTTAGAAATGCCATAGTAGGTGAAGGAACAATCTCGGATATCTAAAATGACCTGTTAGCTATCCTTTTAGATCACACAGTGCCTGGAGAATAAGAATTGAGACTGTGATGAGCGCTTACGTGTTGTAGCGGAGAGTCAGAGAAAGGTCTGACATAGTCACAACAGACTGAGTCTTCAGTGAGACTCAAATCCATCTTGCAGCATTATCAGTCATCACAACAAGGATGTTCTACACGAACAGTCCCTGGCGTCACTCAGCCCTTCCTTGTGCTGTCAGAATTCTCAGGAGCAGATTTAAATCAATCAAAAAAGTTTTGCCTAAAGAATTTAAAATAAAAATATTCCAACCAAACAAAATAATTGAGACTTAATAAAGCCAAATATATATAACCAGGAGTTATGTTTTCCTGAATTATCGTGCTTATGCAAAGCAGGAGAAGTTTTAAATATTAACTTCCCAACCTAAAGATATCTCTAAAGTTCATGTTAATTTTACATATACCATTCAAATAACTAGCTTGATCTCTGTCTTGGGGACTAATGATGGACAGCCTTTCTCTGCAAACTATTCTATCAGCTGAGACATTCTCAAGATACTTCCGTTCATGCTCACGCTCCTAGTAGTCGTAGCTGAATATGGGAAGGCATTCAGAGGGGCAAAGCATTGTTTCCATCAAGCTATTCTGAAGTATTTAAAAAAAAAATCTGAACTTTTCACTTAACTTTAATTGGTTATAGAATGTGACTATATTATATCGCTAGCTGGACCGCAAAGCTTAAATTTGGCACAGATAGGAAGGCACAGTCAGACACAACTCAGACTGAGTATTGGATATATAAATAAAGCATGGATGAGATTAATTACGCAAGTAAGGAACCCCCAGACTGAACAAGCATTCTTACTGCCTGGCTGTGCCAGCAGCTGGCACTAAATTCACCTCTGCCTGTACAAAGCTCTGGTTGAAGAACTCCTTTAGAGATCAAGCATAAGGCGAGCAGTTGTTTGCAAAGCAGAGGAAGACAGCTGAAGCCAAGGTTTGAGGAGGCTTGCACTGGGCACAATAAATCTTCAAACTGTTTGTAGGGACAAGGTCTACTATTGCCAGGAAAAAGTTACCTGCTCTCCAGCAGGCTGACTCCTACAATATGCATAAAGCACATGCATGGATGATCTCTGACTCAAGAAGCCAGTGGCAGATTGACTCTCGACAGCTCAGGCTATTTATTCTGTTTGGCTTTTCAATAGGTGCGGGCATGTTCACAGTGATGCATGGTTCACCCTTGCTTCGTCTAACATGACACATCCACTTGAGTTGAAATCTGTCTAACAGCAGACAGGAAGACCATAACCTGTGGGTAGAATAGTGGCTTTGGACATGATCATCGTCTGATATTGAAAAAAAGATAATTCCTAGTCTCAGCATAGAAGATGTCATTACAACTGCTTTAATATCATCATAAAACACAGACAAGCTTTGAAGGCTCATAATTCTTTCATAGAGATATTGTTTAAATATTTAATACCCACATTAATGGTATTCTAATCCTTTTGGAATATGTGAATTTGCACTCATTTGCATTAATTTTGACTTGCCGACGGTTTCGTTAAATCTCATTATAAAGATGCAATAGGCAATGGCTTGTAAATGGGGTGTTTGCTAATTCTCACCACAATGCCTATGCTAACAACACTAGCACTTTAAAAGCAGCCTTTAGTGCACTGAGATAAAGTTCATAAAAGAGGCTGATATTGCCTTTTTAATAGGGAACAGGAATGCTTTCCTTTCCTTTTTTTTTAAATTATAAAATGCTGTCCAAGATCCAACTCATTAGCCATGTCAGCCCCTGGGCGCTTGGCTGACAAGAAAACACTGCAAGACCCGGGACCCTCCTTCTAACTGAAGGCAAAAGCTGGGATGGGCCTCTCTGTTTGGCATCACCTCAGCCCCTTCCCAGACTGAGGTGGGCCATTGCCCACCGTGTTGTGCAGGCAGGAGAGGATTGCTCTCCAGCAGCATACCACTCAGCCACCTTTCCACTCTAAAACACATGGGTATCAAATGCCAGAGAAAAAATGGAACGCAAGTTAGGAGAAATCCCTCAGGATTCCCCTGTATTGTGTTTCATTTAGTTTTAATCTCATTTTCTGAACAGCCAACATATTTGGTCTAGACAGATCTAGTGCCTTTAAACTTGAGATGCCAGATGTTCCAGAATTCCCAAAGTCTCAGAAAAATCAACGAGATGCAATTCTGAGCTGCTCTTTACTACTCTGGAATACTGGTTGAAACAGCCTGGACTGTCACCTAAAAAGAATTATGTGCACACACTATGACTACGTTCTTACTGTGAAACTTCTTGAATCAAACAGGGAGTCCTGAGACTCAGCAAAGCCACCTTCTCTACTATAAGCATGCTGAAACATGGGACAGGATATGCTGCCTCTGACCAAGACAGGTGATTTTAATTCTGACAAGTTGATCTTACGCTTTGAGGTTTTGGCAACTTACACCAATGAATGCTGAAGTCTAATCCATTCAGTGAATGGGAACAAGGAAAAGGCAATGATATACAGGAAAAAAAATAATCCACATTTATTCCTTGAGAATACGATTTAGTTTATAACACTGGATGAACAGGAAATACTCCTACAATTACACAGCTGGGCAGATACAGTGATCACTCTGTTAGAAAGCACAGGGCAAAAGACATCCATTCCTGGATTTTCCCACCTTTGTTTTTTCAAAGCCTAACTGGTCTGCTTTTGGCTTCCTGGGCTTCTAGGCAAGGTAAATAGTTTGACTAAAAAACCTGACCTGTCATTAACACGTTCAAAACAGAAGTAACATCAGGGTGGTCAGTTGAATGACATGATTGGCATTGGAAAGCACATTTCAATCTGATGCTGCTCTAAGACATGGTAAAATAAGCTGGGCTTTCTGTGTGTTGGAGGTACTGATTCTACCATTGAGTAATTATTTTTTATATTTTTATCAAATCTATTTTGACTCCAAATCTTGGGAAATCCCTAAGCCATGGCACGTGGAGTATGCTTCCATTCTTGAAATACAGAGCATCCTTTGCCAATCACCCATGATATACCGCTGCATGTTTAGATGCAACACTTGATAGACAACCGTTTTCAGGGCCTGAGTAACAGAAATATGTCACATAACAGGCAGAGGAGGTGGTGCTTATCAGGGAAGAAATCTATTTGCATGTGTGCACAAATCTGTTGCTTGTCTCTAAATAACCTTGATTTCCTCTTCAGATTTCTCCTATAGATTTCCACACTAACTAAGCGTGTTCCTCACCATGACAAATGCATCTGCCTAGCTATTCACTGGGACTTCTATTATCTGCAGTTATTCTTGTTCTGTGGATACGTTCCAACTAAACAAGCATCAATGAATCAAGCATCAATGAATCAATAACTTTATTTCTCAACTCCTCAAGCTTGGCTAGGAAGCAGTCTTCTGGGTGTGAGTAGTACATGGAGCCAAAGATGAAAACAGCATAGGAGAAGCAGCTAAAGAGGTCTAAGCTCAGGGTGGGGTTAGGAGATGTCTCCAAAGATTGCCAGAGGGAGCTGTTCTAAGTGGCTTGTGCTGGAGGCAGAGGGAGCTGAGGTGGGGAAAAAAGCAAATTTCCAACCCCTGTATCTGTGCAAGATTCCAGCATGTAGGAGTGCATCCAGCATTTTGATGTGGAGATGCTTGAAGTCTGCAGTGGTCTTGTGGATTGCCAGAGCACCCTTCTGGTAGACCACGGGAAGAGGACTCGCACACCAGCTTGCAGGCCCATTTTTGCATTCTGTGTAACACACAAAGAACAATGCAAGGAAGATGCCACTATTTCACCTGCTGAAAATACATGTTTTTTCCTCTGAAGTTTTGTTATCCTATTTCCTCCCCTTTCTCTGTCGCTACTGACATACTTCACAGACTGCATTTGCAATGATGGATACTAAATTACCTGGTAGCAAATCTTCTTTAACCCTGCTGTTAAACATTTCTCTGTTAACCTAAATTCAATCTGATAAACAGATTAAAGTAGTGTAAAAAGCCTTATGAAGGAGATAGTAAAAGGAGAAGATAAGGGAATGAATAAGCTAGTCCCCAAAAACAGGTGTTTGATCATTGCTTATGTGACATCAGAGCAAACAAACCTTTAAAAATAAGTAAATGGACAATCTGTCCCTTTTCATCAGCTTTATCTTGCAGAGCTGTATCTGCTCTATGCTGTAAGATTCATAACTCGCTATCTTTGTGTCTTGCAAATTGTTCCTATTATTCATTATAAAGGTCCAGAGCAGAAGGTTCTTGTCTAAGGAGACAATTCTTAGAAACATACTGATGTTATTAAGACAGAGATTCAGTCAAAGGTCATTATGATAGCATCCAAATGTAAAGATCACATGGGAGATAATGGAGAAAATTAAGGCTGAACATAAAAAAGTATCAATGTGGAAGTCTAATTGGAAAGCACGGTGAGGACAAAGAGGGGGCATGAGCCAGGAGAGCTGGGAAGCACTGTGCTGTCATTAGATGTGCAGTGCTCCCCGATATCTCAGTGGCCCGTCTCTGTAGTGGGTGCTGCAAAGCTGGCTAGGGCAGGAGTTATTCTACTCTGCTAGTTTCACCTGAAAATCCATGAGGTCAACAGGGAAGCTTGTGCTGATTTTATGATTCAAGCCCCACTAAGGGTTGCTTGCTCTCCTACTGTAAAGCAAAATGCAAACCAAGAAGTCTCACCATGTTTTCAAAACACAAATTTACATGATTCTCTTCTCTCTGCCAAGCCTATTGACAGCAATAAGAGCTGCAAAAAAAGCACAATAGTTGGGGGTGTGCACGTACATGTGTGCAGATACTTTTTGGAAATTCAAAAATCATTTGGAATAGCAAGAAACATCTCAAGGACATTTTTTTTTCCTCTATCACAGAACATGATAGGCTCAGGAGCCCAGTTTGCACTGACATGAATCTGTAGTTCTTGCCCAAAAGTGGTGGCATAAAGAGGATCAAGACTCAGCCTTTGATGATTACACAAGGAGCAGATCCAAGAACGTTTTCTAAGTCACAGGTGTATTCTGAAGTTTTGCTATGGTCTTTGAGATGCTTTCAAGATGAAGACACTAGAGGTGAACACTGTTGTTATTGTGGCAGATCTGGGGTTTTCAAACATTTGAATCATCCAGAAAGAAATCCTATTAAGATCTCACTGAAGTCAAGATGTGGCTGGCTGAATCATTAACCTCCTGTATGAGGCATCTGGTACTGAACAAAGTTGGCCATAAAATGTAGCTGTTCAGTGAATCTCTTACTGATTCACTAATAGACTCCCAAGCACCGCGTACAAGCAAAGCAGTCAAAGTCCAGCTTTGATACTAGACTGGCGCAAGGCAGCCAAGACAAAGACTTTCCCACAGCAGTGATCAAACACTTCTTGTTTCCAAACACAACAGTGTCTGTGCTACATTAGAGAGCTTTAAGTGTTTTTCTTTTAATAACTGCAAGATACACATAGAGCCCTTAAACTTTTTGCAAGTTCAGGAGAAAAGAATATGCACCTAAAGCTGTTTCTGGTTATTAGATATTTTTTTTCTGTGTCTTTTAGCTTAAGTATTAATATTTCTTTTTACACATAAAGTGCTTTACATTTCCTGCTCTACAGGAAGGCACAAAACCTTTGATAGACTGTACTGGCTTCAGCACAACTATTGTCTAATCAATGTCAGACAGCACGTCTGGGAGACAGCTTGTTTCACCACTGAAAAAATAAACCCCTTTCAGCTAAAGTCCTTTAGCTAAGCACCAAAAGCTGCAGTCCTATGTTTCTGCAGCGCAGTAAGAGACAAGATCTTCGGCTGATATAAGTTAATAGATCCTGTCCCAGCTTTGCATCAAGCCACTAAGATCTATACTGACTTGGCTCTCTTTTGGAAGGGTGGGAAACTTTCCACTTCTGTTTGGTATCTGGAATGAGGCCGTATCTGGAAGCCATTGACTTAGTTTGGGGCAGCTAAAAGCTATCTTTCTTCATGAAAAAAAAAAAAAAAAAAAAAAAAAGGGCTTTTAACTCATTCGTATAGAAGAGGTTTTTTTTTTTTTTAAATACCGGTTTTCCAGACAAAGATGGCTGTTTATACACGAGTAATATCCAGAAGTCCTAGCTAAGAGAGTAGGCTTTGTTCACAGATTAAATGACCTTCCTACGATAAGCCAGTGAGTTTCAGACAGCATCAGAAATGAGAATCGAGACATCATGATGAGAGGCTTACTATTACAGCCATCCTTCCCATCTTTAAACTTGGTCTTCTGGAGATGACATTTCTCTTCCCACAGGTCAAAAGTCTCATTACAAGTATGAAATAAGTGCTAGACTTACAACCACCATCTCTGACTCTCAGCTTGCAAGACAGAAAGGGGGAGAAGCCAGACTGACTTTTGGAAGTAAACCATAGCTTCCTCAGTCCAGATATCAGATTCCCCCAGCCCCCTTGAAGAAATTATGTTCAAAATAAGTTTGTTTTCAAGAACTACAGAAAGGAAATTTGGTCACCAAATACATATTGCATATCTTTGGACTTCTTACTTATTTGTTCTCTTATTTCTTCTAATTTACATTATACACCCACAAAAACAGTAATGAATATTTCATACTTATTTCTATCTGTGTGCCAACAGATTCCACCTAAAGGTAATTGGTGCATTTTGCTAATATTAACCTTTTACGTCAAAGCCTAGGATACTGTTGACTGAATATATTTCATATTATGAGTAGCTGTCGCCTTGGGCCAGTTGGACAAGGCTATGGAGGGCCTACTTAGACATGGTACTGAAGCAAGATTCCTTTTCCTTTTGTAGTTGGAAAATAATTGTACACCACTGTGTACACTGTGTTGAAAAGCATTTATGGCCTTTGTGAACAAGAATCAGAAGAGTCAAACATGCTTGGATTCCCGAGAAACATTTTTCTTATTTTATCACACTTTAATAATGCAAAAAACCCAAGATTTGTTCTAAATACAGAAAGTGCTGATTACATTCACAGTACATCATTTGAGTGGGAAAATGCAATTTCATCTAACAGAAGAAGATGCTGAAAGACAGAAAGTTCACAACAAATAACTCAGTGCAAGAAATAGTAATTAAATAATTTTAGAGTAACATTTGCTTTGGGTATTTTCTGTGAAGGAAATTTAATTGTTGATGAAGACTAAAATACATTATTTAATCACAATAACTTCAAATAACTTCTTTCTGTATAGAGGATCTCCAGTTAAATACACATTTAATGTCTTCTTGAATTGCCCTATCTCTGGGGAGACCTTGTAGTGGCCTTCCAGTTTCTAAAGGGGGCCTACAGGAAAGATGGGGAGGTACTCAAGACAGGTTGGATGGGGCTTTGAGCAACCTGCTCTAGTGGGAGGTGTCCCTGCCCATGGCAGTGGGGTGGAACTATATGATCTTCAAGGTCCCTTCCATTCCAAACTATTCTACGATTTTTATTCTATATCAAGGACTAGCACAATGCTTAGAGTAAATTATTGTGGAGAGCAAGAAAAGTAAAAAAAGTCAGAACTTCAATGAGACAGAAACGTTCACAACTTGTAAAAGCGGGGAGTACTTCTGACTGAAACGAAAAGGGCTCAAATATTGCACAAACATGATGCATTGCTCCCTTATGGAAGGCTCAGCAGAGTCCCTCTGTTATCCTTGGAGATACGTGCTGAATTTTATCTTGAGTCCATAGTTTCTTTCCCTACATAGGAAATTATCTTATGGCATGCACACGAATGATCACTGCTTAGGGTATGATTCTCTTTAAGCTTCCTGCCCTTTCTGTGCAATAAGAGATGCATTTATTTTTTTTTAGATCTCTATAGTGCTTATTTTGAAGAAAATAAATTAGTTTGAAATATAGTTCTCAAACTTCTGCATAATCACTTCCAGTTTCTTATGCTTGTGACCAAGATACAAATTTCCCTAAGCCAAGTTTCTAATGTACATAAAACATTCAGTCCTGTCAGGCTACTTCAGGTCTTCTAATTTCCTAGGCACAATAGACTGATAAGTATTAATCATAATACCTAACATAAAGGGAAGAGATTAGTTATTACAATTCTGTGACAGTCGTCCATTCCCTGTCTTTAAAGAAGATAGAAAATGCAGAGAAAATTACTAATTTTTTTCCAACAAAAGATTAAAAAAAACCCTTCTGATGGATTAGATCAACTGGTTGGGAGAGAAGCATGTGCAACGATTGTAAAAATATCTCCCTAACACTGTAAAGATAATGTCACAGAAACTCCTGTGAAGAAATGAACAAGCCCTAGCTTTGAACAATATCAGAAAACATTGCTGTTCCTTATGTAATTCCAAAAGGGAAAGTCAGGTGGGTAGGCAAAGCAGAAAACAGCATTGGGAAAAAAACTGGCCAGGACAAAAAAGCTTTTCTGAAAAATCAGGAGCAAGCCTGAGAGTCTCTATTTTTCTGTGGTGCTGTAAATTCATAGATTTTTAAGGCTAGAAAGGATCATTCTGACCACTTCTTCTGATCTGATGCATAATTCAGGCTGCTTAAATCCATCCTGCAAATCCAGCATCAAGACCATAATTCCTCATGGAAGGAAAACACATTTTCAGGTTCCTATGTAACGATTTCACATAATTGAAAACCATCCTCATTGGAGCTTTGTCTAGCTTATGTTGCAGCCTTTTCACCCCTTTTTTCCTTTGTCAACATAAAAGACCCCTCTACTATCAGAAATCTTCTTCCATGCAATCTTATGGACAACTTCCTCCTACTCCAGTCACTCCCCAAAACAGGCTGACCTTCAGCCACTGGGTCACAGGGCGTTGGGGCCTATCTAGATGCGCATCTGTGCTATAAATGATTTCTCCTTTAAGAGATCCGCTTCAGAAATCATCTCCTAAAGGAGAGGCACGTACAACAGAAAATAGTTTACTAATACAGGACTGATACTAATGCAATGAATGCTGCAATATGTCCAGTTCAGAACATCACATGGGCAAGGGGACCAAATGACAGAAAAACAGCAGAAGCCTGAAACAGTGCAGGGATAGTGATGACTTTGGAGATGCAGCTCAAACTCTAGCTTGGCAAAAGACATACAAATGTGTTTCATGTACCAGAGACTGAACAGATGCCTTGTATCAAGGTCAGTGCCAAAGGTGGAGAGAGGAATGACATGACTGATGTAGGCCTGTAAGGACTACAGAGGGTAAGTAAATAAGTCTCACAAAGCCAAGGGAATAATAAACGTGTATAGTTTTTGAACTACCTAGGCCTTCTGGTTGTTCAATCCACCATGTTCATTTGAAGGGCAAGAACAACTACTCCAAAAAAAGGACCTCTCTCTGCAATGGTATCCAGACCATCTTTGTGTCCTGTCCCTTCTGCCATCAGACAGCCAGATACCTCAACATAGCACCCAGATGTGAGCACAACCATGAGTTTTCACACTTTTACCCTTCTGATTCTCTCCTCCATCCCACTGAGGGTGAAGTGAGCAAGCGGTTGTGTGGGGCTTAGCTCCTTACCTGGGTTAAACCATGACAATACTTCAGCCATAGACCACACGTGAACATAGAAAAATAGGCTGCTATATATAATGGGAGGATAGAGAATCCTTCCTTTCTCACAACTTTTATCCTTCTTGCATACCTCTACCACCAGATTGTGGCTTGGTCACCTATTTATTGTAACAGTAACTAATCCATGGAGAAACATCAATTTTGGTCATTTTTTCCAGACTATGCAATTATATAATCAGGCATTATATTTACATCATCCAGAATAGGGTCTTGAATCCAGTCATCCCATATTTCAGCCAAGTGCCTTACTTTAATACCACTGGATGTCCCAGGGTCTCCCCTATTTCTTCCACCTCATCACTTTTTCCCCTCAAAACTGGGACTTTTCCTATGAAATGACTGAAACTGCTGAAAAACTGACAGCTACCCCAGTCTTTGAGACTTGGGTCTTGTCTGGTAAATGTATCACCGAAGAAAGCATTATCTAGAGCTACCGTTGTGTTTAGCACATCTACTGGAGTTTCAAAGCTATGTGTTCCTTATTAAGTGCCAGCAATCAGTGAGTTAATGCAAACAGGAAGAGTTCTCTGCAGACTCACTCACAATTGCATCAGAGAAGAGCACTCTAGGAATTACAGACCGAGCTGCATGAATTATGCCTGATTACCAAAGTAACACAAGTATTCTTGGTACACAAGGAGCCGGGGGCACGGGCTCAGAATGATGCTCTAACACCATTAACTAGGAGCCAGCAGCCTTCCCTCAGGGATCTTTGAGTGCTGGATCTTTCTGCTTTTATCTTTCCTTTCCTGGCAACAGCAGAACGTTACCAATCCAAACTGTGGAGGATGTCAATTGAGAGGTAAGGAGTTAAGCAGCCTGGGAAAACCTCTGAATTTATGGTGCAGCTCAAACACATTTTCCCAGGACAAGGAGGGAGCTGAGCACATTTACACAGCTGAGTTTAATGCTTTTTAGAGGAATCACAACCAGTTAAATACCCAGGGTATTAATGATTTTAAAACGATTGAATACAAACCTAACAGGAGACAAAATCCAGTTGGTCTCCAGGACTATGAAGTTGGAGATTACGGAGCCTCATTTGAACAGAGTGGCTCTATACAGATGTTTACTTGGACAGCACATTTGGAGGAGATTAAAAAGTGTCATATATAATGGAACTTCATGGGCCAGATCCTGAAGAGGTATACAGCGAACCAGATCTACTAAAGGCTGTAGTATTATATTCATTTACTGTACTTAGACATTCCATCCAGTATCTCCATGAGAACGAACTGAGTTTATATGGTTAGCTGTTTTCCCATAAAATCACATTTTCCCCTCAAAACAAGGTGAGATTCAGGATCTGCCTTTATTCTTCTTCCGGACGGTACTTGTTTACTACTTTATTACAAGAAAGAATGTGAAAAAGAGAGGATGCAGGTAAATACAGATTATTTCTACGCAGCCCAGCTTTATGATTTAAAGCTAGTGACTTATCATTGGTGCCCCGCCCGATATCTAACTGTCCTGCTGTATCCTGCAAGTGGCTCAGGCTGGCAGAAAGTGGATTTGCCTTCTCAATTATCAGCTTACGGTGGAGGTGAGATGTACAAACCTGAGTCCTCTTAACTATGCCTGCACTTGGCATCATCTGCTTTATCATCTCCACTTTGAATTCTCTCTTCTCTATTTTTTCGTGGGGGAGTGTGGGAGGTTGTACTTTTCTTGGAAGCTTCTAGATTCTGTCTTGCAGATGGCCCTTTCCTTCTTTTCAATAAATATCATGTTATTGTAGTCTGTATCCTACCTATGACATGTAATTTAACTAGCACCACTGTCAGACCTTTTAGTAGTGTGTCACGGCTACATTCACCTGCCACAATTACCTGGGTGCTTGTCTAAATAGAAATGATTCACCAGAACTCCATTCTGTTGACGCTTGTGACATACCGACCATTGTGATAGGGACATGCTGGATGTGACTACGATGTAAGTCATGAAAGAGAAGTGGCCTGTTCCCTTTTCAGCACTGTACTTCTAACTGGAAGCTGGTCCTCTGCTTTCATGGCACATTTCACCATATCTTTACACATAACGTCAATGGGATTTCCTTATTCCTTTGCTTACAATCACTGGATGTTTATGGTCTGCCTTTTCACTGGGGAGGTAGCAACATGAAATATCTGTGTGGGCTTGTGTGATGGGGACCACGTGACTGGAAGTTCCCAAGGCAGTTAACTGAAATGAGCCTGTCTTCTTAATAATACACCTGATTCTGTTATGTTGTTAAAACTGAAGCAACTCCCTATGGTAACCAAGAATGCATCCAGTTACCATAGGAACTACAGAAGGTTATTCAGCCCGATTCAGATAGCATCTTCTGTGTCATGACAACAACTGGTGTTTCAAAGGAACTGCAGATGAAAGCCTTAGAAACATGAGCCAAAGCTAGCAGAAGCCTCAAAAACAAATGCATATGCATATTACAGTATGTCATATATCTGTGTTAGCACATCCCTAGAGGATCTCTTCCAGACATTTCCAAGTGTTTTGTCCATTTTGCCTTTGAATAAGCCCAGCACATCATCACTGTGGTTCAGTGGATGCAGGGGAAGCCTGCTCAGATCCAGCTATGTTTATATACCCGGATGATGAGAGTGCATTCCAGAACCCACCGGAGCCACACTAGACTAAAAATGTTAGGAACAATGAAATAGAGCAAACTAGCACATTTGCAGGTGGCCTAACATTTCCCTGAGGGGTGAGAGCACATTTTGAAAATAGAAAGGAGTTGATGAGAAAAGCACTACCCTGCAGAAGCTACTCTGTGCCCTTTATAATAGCATGGCACTGCTTCCCACAGGGCTTTAAAATACACATCAAAGCTATCAGATGCTTAAGTAGCTACGGGCAACTGAGCAAAACAATAGCTTGGGATTTGTAAGAGAGTGCAGGCATCATTTCTCCTTTTCGCAAATAGCTCTTGATGAAATAAAATGCGTTTAGAAATGCACATAGCTTGGTTACAGTGCATCTTTGTGATCTCATTTGAACCAGCCTAGACCTAAGATTTAGGAAAAAGAAATCTGTTTTCATTTATAGGTAAAGGATCCTACCTGCTTTTGCTATTCAATATCTGACTGAGATCATTCTGCAGAGCCCCTCTGAACAGTATCCTGTGAGACTTTGTATTTTCAAGAATGTATTAACGAATTTGCTTTGTCCCTTGATAGAACAAAGACAGTAACTCACACTGCACAGAGTGCTCTAGGGCAATGACACCCCACACCAGAGTGACAGTGTGTGCTGCAGCCACTGAACCCAGAGGGTTCTCCTGTGTAGCAAGGGAGCCAGGTCTTGACATGATCACAGGTCCCACTTACCACAGCTAACAGCATACAATGCCTCGTTTATTCCTGCAAATCCACCTAACACGCAGAAGGAATGGTGGCATTTAGACTAATTAAATGGATTCGTACCATTGCTTCATTACGGGTATTAAATATTTACATGCAGGGACCGCAGGGAAAGAAGTCACACACACAAATGCTGTGTAGGGAGAACAGGTGATCTCAGAGTTTAAATATGTGCTTGCAACCTCTCCAATAGCAATACAGCAAAATCCATTGCTTAGATAAGACAAGAGAAACGCTGCTGCAAAGTGTGCTAGAGAAGTGCGCAGGTAGTACAGTACTGCAGTAGCTTTGCAAAGAGACTGGAGACCAAAATGAACAGCCAAACAGAGGAAGGATTTTATTCCTTGTCCCTTATTCTCCCTGAAAAAAAGTACTGAGTCAAGGTAAAAGACTCACAGTATAGGAATATCCGTGCCATCTGCTTCATCTGGGGACAGAATTCACCCCACCTGCTGCTCACAAGCAGCACAGTACAGCAAGACAGACGGGGAGAGTAAGTGGGAGGCTGCTTTTGCCTAATGACTCAGCCTCTACACACTGCCGCAGAGAGATCCCCAAATATGCTGAGTATCAGTGAACAATTCTGATGTCATCAATATTATATCCTGTTACACTGGTCCAGTAACAAAATATCATTTGCAAAGCTGGGCACTACATGATTGAGCTTGGAGCTAAATCATCACCTGAGGATATGTTTTGTTTGCATAATTCTCACACCATTCAAAGGACAGGGTTTATCTGCTGTGGCCTTCACACTATAATTTTTATTAGTAGCAATATAGACTCACAATTCTTTACAGTATTCATCACCCAAGTCAAAATAAAAGCCAGAGACCCTAATGAGCTGCTAAACTTGACAAATGGAACAGAAACTCAAAAAAGGTACCAGATAGTGAGTGCAATTTTAAAACAAAGTTTTTAGGGTTAAGTCTTAAAGCAAAAAGGGCCAACAGGTTTGGAAGATCCTGGGTGCTGTGATTTCCCCCAAACATCTTCATTTCCTATTCCTATCTGACGAAACATTTATGCACATTGATATTTATTACTGAGCACTAATGCTATAACAGCACAAACGTCATTGAAGCAGAGGCTGTTTCAATGAGCAGAAAACACCACGGGTTTTAAGAAGTGCCGAGCTCTGGGCTCTTGCTATGGATTCTTCCTTTGGATACTCCTTTATTCGCTTTGCTAAGGGAAGTGTGTGCCAAACACTTAGCTCTCCAAATTCGTTACATGGGAAAGGAAATTTTTTCTCCCTTTTGAGTTTGGGAGATATTCTCACCAGTCTGCTTTTGTGCATACAAATAAGACATCCGACCATTCAAAGCCACGTTGTGGTCTGTGTTTCACAAATGCCCCAGCTCTGGAGGAACAGCTGGTACCTCGCATGAGGAAATCAGGCCACCGGAGCAGCACTTGGCTCAGCGACTGCACAGCCCAGGGGCTTGCAGCAGAACTGACACAGACAGAGGCACAAGCAGGGGAACTAGCTCACTGATGAAATGCACTGACAAGAAGTTAAGGGCTTTGCACACACAGTGTCACACTGTGCTCAGATCTAGCCAGTCAGTCTTGCACATGCTCATATCAAGCTAACTCCTCTCTCATTTATTTAAGCATCCTGAGCACTCAAAAGTTATAAACAACGTCCACCTCTCTTCTCCTCCTTATCTCCAACTATGTTAGAAAGAAGTTGCAAAACCAGAACACAACAATAGTAAAATTATTGAAATAACTCCCCATTCCTTACAATTAACAGGTAACACTGGGACTTTATTTAATTGTTTCTGAATTAATGTACCATCCCAAAACTCAGCTAGAAAATGGAAAGTGAAGCCTGGATTGGCATGCCTAGAGCAGAGTTAAATTTATCATGCTACAGTAAGGGGAAAGAATAGATACAATATGAAAAATGTCATTTAGCCCCCTTTTTTCCCCAGAAACATTGCACTAAGTGGTAGGCTGGCCCTCTGCCAAAGATTGATGCATCAAGGGTCACGATGGCTTCAGAACAGCCATAATTTCTTATGCTGAGCTTCAATAATTTGATGGTTAAAGTTTGTAGATTTACATCATATCAGAGCAGGGGATGCTAAGCTGCTGACTGTCAATTTATAGAGCATAGCATTTTTACATGCAGAGAGACACTTTGAAGTGTAGGCATGGAAATACTGAAGGTTTGCTTTTCCTTCTGGACCAACAACTGTTACGGATCGTGAGATATGGAGCAAAGGAAGAGAGACACCTGCATGAGATGTGACATTTTAGGAGGGCATAAAATGAGGGATTGAGCAGTTAAGCATCTGGGAGGCTCTGAGAAGCCCCAGTGTCTGGTGGCTATAGTGCAGTCACAGTATTTGCCTTGAAAAAGGAAGAGACGATTTCTCTCTGACCACGCTGCGAGGCTCTCAGGTGGCCCCAGACCCCTGTCACAGCTTGTCTCTTTCCTCTGAAACAGCAGGGATCTCCATTTCAGAGTCACTCTTTCCTAGTCTTTGTCACGCATGCTTACAATTGCATGTCTGCAAAACGAAATGTAGGTAGCCAAAGCAGCAGAGCCAGAAGCACACCACCTGTTTCATGGGTAAAAGATACTGCATCTTCCCTCTGTTATAGACATCACCAATCGGGTTAGCAGAAGCATACTAGGTTTTGCTGTGCTCGTGCCCCCATTTTCCTGTGCCCAATCAGTTCATGCCACAAAACTAACCCCTTCCTAGTCTGAGACAGTGCAAAACTAGGAGGCCTTCAGGCAGACCGCAAGACACAGAGGCTTTGGAGGAGGTCCAGAATAAGGGGCTAGATACGTCTGCAGGAAGCCTCTCAGTACCTTCCCGTTCAAACAGGTCTTCTATAGAATCTAAGACATTGTGATGCTTCCCATTAGATGCAATGCTCCCATCTTGATATGGGCATCGTTTTTCCTACCCTTGAGATCAGAAAAACATCTTGCTTGCTTTCTTACAAATTTCCTCTTGGTAGTTTTAATTAGTGACAAAAAGGAGCTGACCAAATAGGGGTGAGTGTGTATATGGGACATTGTGCAAGTTTATGAATGAGATCTGAGCAAGTCCGCATATACCAGAACAGATAGCCAGCATGACGGCCTCTTTTCCTCCTTCCCATGTGCTATCCTCTTCTCTGTCCTAGTTTTCTGTCTCCTACTGGCCACAGATAATGACTTGTATTTTGCATCCTGCATTACCTGATAGTACACTATCCTCATGATGATTTAATTTGCTCAATTACTGCTCCTAACATGCAGAGAGAAAGGTGCATGACTTGTGCGACTCTTTGGTTAAACTGGTAATGATGCCATTGCATGTGTTAATTGACATGTGAGCATCCTTCATGAGTGCTCCACATGAATTCTGAGTCTGCATCTCCAGCATCATTAGAAAGAACATTGACGTCATCAGCAACTCACTGCTAGCCGCTTCCATGCTGGTTTTGTCATTTGGACACAGGTTTTTTTCCTGTTAACTAGGTGTTAGCATGTTGCGTTTGGGAATACACATTCCATGCACACGCTCCCCCCTCCTTTTGTTCCTTCAGCTACTTCACAGAGTCTTGGAAGCAATTTGCACTTTCATACATGGACACATGAAGGGCATATGCGATTCTGACTGAAGATACTTAAAATCAGATTTAAAAGCACCAGGAGGGCTGGGAAAGAGCTGGGGAGGTCAGCTAATTCCTTGCTTCTCCTTTTAATCAAAAGGGCACAAAACTTGTTACATTAAAGAAAAAAGAGGGAGAGAGAACAGAAACAAAAATCTAAGGACCAGTTAATCTTATTGGGGAAAAAAAATTACAACCCGTCTTACACTGTTTTCCCCTACATTTGTTAGCATGCATGGCTTGTTAGTTCTGCAAGTGTTTTAGTGAGACCTTCTAGACTTTGTAGGTGTTTTATGACCTCTAGCAGGTAAAACCATTCTGAGAAATTCCATTCTCATCCATTTCCATCAGCAGTATTCAAAACATTTCTGGAAGTGTTTTGTCTACGGTTTTCTTACAAAACCTCAGGAGTAGAGATTTTTACATATCTCAAGTATTTGTTGGCCTGAGTCAAAGCAGAAAGTATTAAAGAATGCCCAAATTAAAAAACAACAAAGCAAACAACAATCACTTTGTGATCAAACATGCTGTTTCAGGCTGATCTAAGACCCATTTTCTTTTTAATTTTTGAAACTGCTTTTCAGCTTGATCAAAGACGAAAGTTTTATCTGCTTTTTTGGGGAGGGTTGGTCATAAGAGTTTTTAAAATATTGCTCCCTAGTAAAGAACAAGCCTGCCTTACAAGGTGAATAAGCTTATATCAAAAACCTATCCAGAAAATCCCCGTGTTTGTAGAAGCTGCTTCTAAGCTCCTCTTCGGGGATACAAGCTAATAATTTGGCTCTTGGAGTTCTGCAGCCTTCCCGTTGCTTTGAAGTATCTCCATAGCCTTCTGAGGGGTCCTAATTCTGCAACGTCACAAACCTCGGCTATTGTCTTCTTTCTCTCTTAAGTAAAAACCTGGTTCTGCAAAACAGTGTGGAGTGCATCACTTTGGCTGAGAGCAGCTCTCAACAGCATATGGTCAGGGAGATTTCCTGAGCTCTGATATTTTTGACATTCAGTAGCTGGTTTCCTAGGTCATTAAAAAAAAAGGTTTCTTGTAAAAGTGTCTGTCTCTTGCCAGTTCTCAGGCTTTGGCTAACAAAAGCGTCCAGGAGCTGGACCAAGGGTGGCTGCTCAGCAGCAGTACAGGTGCACTGGGGTTGCTCTGTCCCCCACAGCTGTGTGAGCATCATGTTAGGTTTCAAGCTCCAGCAGAGATGTTAATTCAGGTTTAAGTCAGAGCTGTGGCCTATTCTTTAGTGTTTATGAACTACCTTTTCAACTGAGCACCTTGGAGCACTTTATTTAGTGCCAGGTTCCTCCACATAAAAGTTGTTTCAGCAACAGAACTACTAAAGTCCCGTTATCTAAAATGTCTGCTAAGTGAATGAGGCTGGATAAGGATTACACAAAATGGACGCATGCTTTGTCCTCAGAGACTCATATGGCGACTCCAAAGATGCTGTAAACTACATGTAGATGCAGACTTACTGAGATACAGAGGCTGCTTGAGAAACTACTCTTTCCGTGACCCCTCTCCAAAGGGAAAAGCATTGTGTCCATCATTATTAAACCCATTATTGCTTGCTGAGAGCATTTTGTGTTAGTTCATGACTGATTAAAATACTCAAATGATCAAGAATAATAAAAGAATGAATGTTTTCCCAGTGCCAGGACAGTCTCACTGTGAGCACAGTGACAATAGGACAATTCGTTTGTTGATTACGTAAACTATAATTCCTCTGAAATCTATGTGAAGAATAGGTGTAAATCCATGCCTCTAAATGAACCATGGGGAATATATTCTGTGAGAAATCACCAGCTCAGAGCTTCTCCTAAGGACTACGATGATTTTATAAAACAACAATAAAAATTATTGAAACAGAAGAGGCTATGATACATGACATTTGTCCTGTGTTCTTTCTGCAACATGAGTAACTGAAGAAATTCACTGAAACACATCTGCTTTTCTGCTATCCCTTTATCTCCATCTTGTGCATCTCTATCTACCCTGTCATTCTAAAAATAATTATTTTGCAGTCTTGGGAACAGTTTATGGTTTAATTTATGCTCACCATCACATTGGCCTCAATCCTTGGTAAGATTCTCAAAGTGCAGACATAACCTACGGTGGCCTTCTTGCTGCTAAGAAATGCTTGTAGAGCTGGGAAAGATCCCCTGAGTCTTTAAGTCCAGTTCCCTTACCAGGAATGTTTATCCAAAGCCATCTAAACGCATACATTCCTGTATTTTCTCATGTTCATTCAGACTAACACCTCTTAGCCCTATAAATTCAGATCCGGACACTTGCATTTCAAAACACAAAAAAGCGCACACAAAAAAATCCTAAGGGAATTTAAGAAAGCAAACCCTTTTTTTCTTTCACTTCTTTACTCATGTAAAAGTTGAAGCTTTTATCTGGCCATTCCTGCAGACATCACGCTTGGCTTGTTGTCTATACCACAAGATAAACTATTTGCTCCTAGCCCTTTGTATCACATCTCTCTGTTGTTGCAGTGGAGGACATGGAATGCAATAGGATCTTTCTGCCTCAGCAGCAGTTTAGCACAATTGCTTAATTGTTTCCTTTCCCAGCTTCAGAGCTCTTTACACTACATCTGCACTGCTCTACTGAGGAGTCAAAGTGCTTCTTGTAATGGAGAGGTGGAATGAATAAGCATGTAGTTGGCAGAGATCGGATGCACCCAAGATTTCTACACATCCACCAGTCGGGATTACAGGTCTGCTTTTATATTTCTCTAAGTTCAACAAACAACTCCGCAAAGTATTTCTACAAAGACGGTTGGTGGATGTTCTAGTGTAGGCATCTAAGTGGCATCTCACGGCTGGAGCACTGTACTTACCCCCTTCAGGGAAAACCTGTCCTGTGTTGATGACACTGATACACTAAGAATGATGTGGAAGTTGCAGAAAGCGCTGTGAAAACTACTAGCAGAGTAGAACTAGGAGCACAATAAATTAACAGCTAGAGAGGAGGTAGTAAAGAACTGGTTCTTCTAAGGCTTCTGACCTTAAATATTTTTTAATCTGACATATAAGTCTTAGTTTCTTCACTTTTCTATTTGCCTTCCCATTTACCAGGTGGATTCCACCTTCCAAGACTCAGCTCAGAGTAAACAGGATCACAAACCCTCATTGAGCAAAGGGAGAAGAAATAAACTTCTCTGAAGTTTTACTTGTTCAGCCTATATTTGCAGGAAAGCATTTCTGTTGCTGTCAGCTTAGTGCTTTATCTTTTCTAGTGTCTGTTATTCCCTCCCACCAGGTATTTCATTGCCACTTTCCTTGTAATTTCATGTACCTGCCTTTAGTTCTCCATGACATACAGAACATCACCTGTATGAATACAGGTAAGAAGAGGAAGACAACGACTGAACTTTCAGCATTTCCAGTGGAGGAAAGATGATCTAAGAAACAACTTGTCTCACATGCAAGATGTTTTCTAAGAAGTAGGTACAATCAGAAAGGCACTTACATTCCACTAGTTCAAGATGGGCATCCTCAATCATTCCTAAGAGCTAACAAATGTGAATGTCACCATCAATGTTGATGTTCTTTGAATCTAGACTTCAGTTTCCCTGTGCTTTACTCCTACATTCATTAAGTAGTAGTATAAATACTTTCTTATCTGAGTACTTATTATAAATACAATTGGGCCAAGGCCAACTGTATGAGGTTTAATAAGGCCAAGTGCCGGGTCCTGCATTTCAATCACAACCACCCCAAGCAACGCTACAGGCTTGGGAGAGAGTGGCTGGAAAGCTGCCTGGCAGAAAAGGACCTGGGGGTGCCGGTGGACGGCCAGCTTAACATGAGCCAGCAGTGTGCCCAGGTGGCCAAGAAGATACAAGCCAGAATGCTGTTGGCCAGGAATAGCGTGGCCAGCAGGAGCAGGGAAGTGATGGTGCCTCTGTACTCGGCGCTGGTGAGGCCTCACCTCAAGCGCTGTGTTCAGTTCTGGGCCCCTCTGTACCAGAGGGACATGGAGGTGCCGGAGCGTGTCCAGAGGAGAGCTACCAGGCTGGTGAGGGGTCTGGAGACCAGGGCATGTGAGGAGAGGCTGGGGGAGCTGGGCATGTTCAGCTTGGAGAAGAGGAGGCTGAGGGGAGACCTCATTGCCCTCTACAGCTACCTGAAAGGAGGGTGCAGAGAGGTGGGTGTTGGCCTCTTCTCCCAGGTGAATAACGACAGGACCAGAGGAAATGGTCTGAAGTTGCGGCAGGGGAGGTTTAGATTAGATATTAGGAAGTATTACTTTACTGAAAGAGTGGTCAGGCACTGGAACAGCCTGCCCAGGGAGGTGGCTGAGTCACCATCCCTAGAGGTGTTTAAGAAACGTCTAGATGTGGCACTTCAGGGCATGCTCTAGTGACAGAGATTGTAGGGGGGTTTTTTGTGTGTGTATGGTTGGACTCGATGGTCTCAAAGGTCCTTTCCAACCATGAAGATTCTATGATTCTATAGTTGAGCTGCTCATGAGCTCCAAGGCTACACCCATGGTGTCTGAAAGAGCAGTGGCTGGAAACTACCCCATCGTGTTAGCAGTGGAATTCCCCTCTGCCTCATGACTCCTCCCCTCAAGGGAGTAAGGCAGGGCTACATCAGATAAAATGTAGTATGAACTGAACTAGACAGAATTAACACGGAAGAGGTGGTGACTTGAAACAAGGGAGGAAGCCACAAATACAAAACTGGGGAAAAAACCCCACCCCACAGATGTGCAGTCCTGCATCTGACCATCCTGCTGCTCTGGTTTATTGAGGGCTTTCCAAAGGCAGGAGTACTTCGTGCTGAGAGCTGTTTTTCTACAACTTTAAGCTGAATTTCATTAAATTAAAAATACTTAAAGCCTAAACCTTGTTTTCTTTCAATTTTAGTGTTCAGAGAAGTAGAAAGAATTGATACATCGGTAATAGCAGACTGGTGAGAGAAGAATTTATGACTATAGAAATGCTGAAGCACTGCAATAGAAAGAAACATTTAAGCCTTTCTATTAAAGTTACTCATATTAAAAAGTAATAGAATTTTTAAGTTCTTCAAGGCTTTACTTATTTCATCAGAACGATACCAATAAGTAGCAATTTGTCATAACCAGAGAGCTAAAACAATCATCCTGACCTCAATGAGCAACTCTCTGAAACAGGACGTAAACATAAAGGTGGGGACAGATGCAGATGCTTTGTCCGGTTCACGTAGAAGCATCTGCTTTGTGCAGGAGTACATAGTGCTCCCTTTTTGTCATCCTTCTGTGGTTTCTCTCTGCTGCCCAACTGGTACTAAAAGGTTGGTTTTAATCCCTCCGAGGCTGCATAGATGAAGTGAATCCAGGTGAAAGTCTACGTGCTGCCCAAGGCTTCTTAGCACTGGAAAATGAAAGAGATCAAATGTACCAATGACAAGGGAGGCTGCTTTTTATTAGGCAAATTAAATCTTTCAGTGCACCCAACAAGTATCAACGAAGAGGCAAACCTGATGAATGTGAATGATCTAGACACCAAAAGTAGAGAAATGGATTAGGCTGGACAGGGAACAAGATAAAGCAAGAGTGGATGCAATTAAGTTCGGGAAAACTTTTTGAGTAGACGACGTTGGAGCATGCTGATGAGCTACCTTGACACAGTATGTCTGGAACTGAAGTATGGACTCTGGTTATGCTTCAAGAGTCACATTTATGCTTACAGAAGCACTTCAGAAAGGTTTCTATAGATGTCAAACTAGGAATTACATAGCCTGGACCTCAGCCTGAGTAGAAGAGAGTTCAGAAAATAAAATTGATCTGATCCTCAATTGAAATGTTAGGAAGAACAGCTATTGCCTGAGATGCTGAGAAAAGTTTACTGCAAACCATCCTCAGAGGTATAAACAAATGGGCCTAACAACCCTTTCAACTCTCCTATCTATGCTTCCATCCCCTGCTGACCTGTTCCTACTCCACTATAATACCTTCAGTGTTAAAAATCTGCAAAAGAAGGAACACTGGAATTGAGTTGCCCTAGCACAACAGTCAATGCTTTTCAGGGAGATCCATGCCATTTACTCTTTCAATGCCTCAGTGCGTTGACATTTGACATCATGACAAACATCATTTTCCTAGGGAGGAATGAGATCTAAGATTGGATGCAGCATAGAAATTCTATATACACCTTCTTACAGGAAGGATGGAAATAAGCAAAGCTGTAAATTAAGTTTCTTTCCCCAAATGGCTTATAAGTGGCCATGTCTCAGCCAAAGCAATCCAGCAGCTCATTCAAAAAGCTTTAGGAAGCCTGAGTATTCTCCAATTCTGATGCACACTAATACACATTTTTTCCCCTATTTGGCTTGTGCTACATAATTGATATACAGACAGCTCTGCAGATGCAGAGTGAACCCTGAATGCTGACAAGCAGATAGTGTTTTACTTCATCCAAGGTCAGAAATGCTGGGGGATTTTTCTTAATGCTGAGACACTACCACTTGCCCTGCTGATGCACTTGAAGTTGGACTTGTCAGCTCTAATTGATTTGCAGTCCTTTTGGTCAGAGGGTGAGCTAAACTTAAATACTAGAGGGGAAAGGTTAGTTCAATACCTTTCTCTATTACGGTGTCTTCACTCTTACTGCTCTGAGAGAAAAAGGTGCTTCCTCAACTCATTTGCATTACAAGACAGTGCCATTCCTAATGAGTTTGAGTCAGTTATCACTTCGTTTACTATATTTGTGTCAGAATGAACATGTTCCTCATGACAATATGGGGATTACGGACCTCTGTTTGATGAATGGATGAGCAGGAGTAGACTAGTAACTCCTGAAACTGGCTTCTGAATAGGCCCGACCTCACTAATATCTACTTCTACAAGATTTCAACTTCTATTTTTAGCATTTTCCATCCATTTAGCATTTCATTAAGTACATAGCTCAATCAACTATTGTCAGAAAAGTAAAATTGGCTAACATGTGAGAAAAGAAACAAGAAAATTAGCTGAAGATCCAAGGGCTTGCACAGCACTGTTACCACCTGATGCTTTAACTCCCTCATCTGTCTCTATCACAGTAACTAGAATTATTCTAAACTTACTTGAGCTTTAAGATGTGATACATGAATTGTTGTAATACTTTCAATTGCACAACCCTTTCTAGCTTCTTCCTAGGCTACTTTTGGTCTTACATCCATGTTTCCAGATTCAAATACTTGCAAGTGGAAAAAAAACAGATCACTGAAATAATAGGGGTTTTTTTTCCCCTCACCTATTTTACAGTTCAGCATCCCTGACCCTGTTCAGTCTATTGGCCTTCACTCCATATGTGGTTCTTTTGGTCCTTCTTTTTGTTCTACTCTTTCTCCAGTTTATTCTTACCAATGTCAGCTCCCATTTTCCTTCTTTTAACTCTTCAATCTCTCGATTTTTAGGCAGTATTAGAGAAAACTGTTATTGTCAGGTCTCCTTGTCAAGTCATTGCATGCGACTGTTCTTTGGAGATAACAGCCTCCAAGACTTTGGAGGACTTGATAAATCCAGTTAGGGCAAGGCATAGTCTGCTCTACAAAAACTGTTCCTAAGGGCTATCTGTTGCAATCTCTGCTAAGAGCCAATGCAAATACATCAGTAAAGAGGCCAGTCCATGCAAAAATCACACAGCTAACCAGCTAGAGGCTCTGTGCTTCTAGACTGCCAAGCCCTTGATGCAGAACTTTTTAGGACTCAGCCCCCATGATATTCACCCTTCTCACTGAAAAATAGCTTAGAAAACTGGGCTTCCCCTGTCTGTGCAAGTAGGACAAACCTCCAGAGAAGGTGATGCTCTCAGGTAATCCCTGCAAATTCCCATCATTGCCATGAGAACTGCACATCCATTCTATCTTGTCAAATGTTAATTGCTTTCTTAAAGCATTGCTTTTTTACCAACCCCACAGCTTTACACACTAAAAGCTCTTTCATGTAAAAATAAAATCTGGTTTTGCTCTTGGGTGGGTTTTAACTCAGGGAGGGGGAGCACTTTATATTCCATGTTCTGCTCATCTTTCCCCAACCAGCTGAAAATAGGACGGAGTCTCCTGTGGTAACACAGAAAGTACCACACAAGTGACTGCTGAAAACAGACCCAGCAGTCTTAAGATGACAATCTGCAGGACAGCAAAGGAAACATGAAACACCTACACAGAGCTCCAGAAACACACCTCCTCTCAAACCCCAACCTTTTCTCCCATCACATAAGTGTGTCTCAGTCTTGCTTTGTTCTGCAAATACAGCTTTTCCTCATGCCATCCCATCACTATAATTCTAACTTGCAGCATTGTCTTCCATCACATTGCTATCCATGGCACCATTCATCAATTTACATGAGCTGAAAGGGAGCTTGCAACACTTTGGTGGTTGGTTCTTCAGGACAGAGCTGTTGATAAGCTTTGCTTTACAAATAACCTGGTTAAGAGTGATAACATTCAATCTGAAAGCATCTTGCTTGACTCACAATTCTTAAACCTTGGAAAATTACATTTTTTTGTTCTGGGCTGAGGTGATAATGCATCATTGATTTTTACAGTGAGTCATCAACACTATTTTTCAAGGCAACATAACTTTTGTCTTTCCTAATTAGTCACATTAGATACTGCATTTATATCTGCTTCTATTGCATCCAGGGAGTTTGCTCCTTCCCTTTTTACTTTGAACAAAGCCTTGTGTCTGGAACTGTTTGTTTGAAAGACGAGTGCTCAGTAATGATGCAGAAGCAGTTTGCATTCTCCTTTCATCAGTGCAGTTAATGAAAAAGACTGTAAGAACAGTCAGAACTGGGCTTCTTTGTTTTCAAATGGATTTTTTTCCTTGTGTACACCAGAAGATCTAAATTAATCTTTCCTCTTTAAGAATCAAAAAATAGCTGTGATAGCCTTTCCCCATTCTTGCCTCCTCCAAGACTTTCAGTTACCCTTTTTTCTTATGTGACCTGATTACAGCCTACCTCCATCTGGCTCTTTGGCAGGGGACAGAAGATGTTTGTTCTGCTGGTAGGGCAATCTTTACTCGTTAGCACTTCCCAGAGGCCAAAAGGGGTAGTTTAGTTTGGGGAAGTTATCCATGCAACAGCAGTCCTAACGGAAGCAAATGATATTTGAAAAGGAGAGACATTAGAGAGGAAAACAAAACGGAGTTTGCTCATCAGATCTAGGTTTGAAAGTTAAACCGAATTTGCTTTTGGGAGCTTACTTGAAAAGAAAAGAGGAAGCACAAGAAAATAGCTTCACCCTGTAAAAACAGTCCCAAACTATGTCTTCTCTCTGCATCAGCCTTGTTGCCAGCTCACCTTTTCTCTCAGGCTCTATGTTTTCTGGTCAGCTTATTGCCTGTGGAGCTTATTACAAGCGCATTAGCACAAGACAGCAAGATGCTGCTAGTAGGCACAGAAAGGATGAACAGTCCTTGGCTCAGGGAAACTACTATCATCTCTTGCCTCTTAGTTATTAGTGGGCAAGGCTGGCAAATCCAAAAATAGTGATTTCTTTTGCTATCTGCACCAGTCCACTTCTGACCAGAAAGTTACTCCCAGCAAGAGAAGGGGGTTCACATTGTTTTGCTGCTGACCATCAACTCCCCTTTCTTCTGAGCATAGGAACGACAATGGGGGCCTCTAAGCATTTCAGCTACTGATTTCCCAAAAAATTAGAGACAGATCCTGGAAGATCTGCCCCAGAGCTCATCCACAGCAGGGGGGCTGAAAGAGGAATACACTCCTCTTGTACACTCTCTGGGTGATCACACTCTGTGTCAAAGTCATGCCTGTCGTGAGACGAAGATAGCTGAGCACATGCAGGAAGGATGGTCTTGGTGACTGAATGTTAGAGCGGTTTGGACAAGAAGGAAAAGAAGCTGCTACAAAGTACATAAACATCTACTCAAGCCTGTTATGACACCCCAGTCTCACACTACCAATGGTGCCAATCCTTTGCACTGAAAATATTTACATTGAATCGAAAGATTCAACTAAATTTTGAGCCTGGAAAACCAGAACATTAATCAGGCTGCAGAAATTGACAACCAAACCAGAGAAGCATGATGCCAAAAACAGAATTAGTTCCAGGGATAAGGGGAGACAAAACCCACATTTCACATTTTACTCTAATAGCTGCAGAAACTAATCTCTCTGCCTTTGAGGAATGTTTATATTCCTGAGTTATGGAATTGTTTGTTCTGGAAGCAGCACCAGAATGTTTTGAAGTGAGGAAATGAAAAGACAACAAAAATGTCCATTTGATTACAAAGCAAAACAGGGCTCGAGATGCTATGGAGACCAAAGGGCTTTAAAGGCACACAAATGGTTGCCCGCCAAAGGCTGAGACCATTGCCTAGTTGAGAGCACTGTGCATAGCGCAGTACTTCTGAAAGGACCATTAGAGAGAACTCTCGTTTGCAAAATTCAGGCTTTTCATTTCTGGGCCTACACATGACACCTGCCTCTCCCTGCTGGCCTGCAACAAGCCTTTGTTCCAGTATTAGACATCTGAGTTAGATGCTTAAGAAAAGCCATAGGAATAAAGGTGTTTGTTGTGCCGTAAGAACCACCTGCAATTTAGCTCAAGTACAGGCTCAATGCAGCATGTTCACTGCTTGGGTTTTGCCATTGTAAATAAAGGACAATGTTTAAACCACACAGCCATGTCTTGGCACATGAGACCAGTGGGAGTGGGAAAGTGTGAGCATGCAATATGTCCTGCCCTTCTGACAAAATGCTCTTCCCTACAGGATTAGGGGCAACGACAGACACCTGGATACATCTCATTTCTGCTCACATCACCCTTAGCACCGAGGCAGCACAGGAAGAATTTGCCTCAATTACTGTGCTAATACTTGCAGAACAAGGGAGAAAGTCTAGAGCAGAAAGCAATGCTTGAAACAGCCATCCCCTTGGACTTGGGCTTTTGCCAAGGCAGTGCTGCTTAGCCCTAAATGTCTCTAGATACATCTAGGTTTTATAAGGAAAGACAGGATCCAGCTCAGCGTCTTTTCTGGGCAGCTTCTGTGTGATTTTAATGATACACAAAAATGAAGAGTACACTTTCGGTATTGTTAAAAATATTTGCCTCTTTCAGATACTGGCTCAGCTACATTAATTGCTTCCCTCTTTATTTTAAGGTGAGCATTAATTGATTTCTAACTGTAATCACAATTATGGTGTGTTATCCTGATTAATGGAGGGCTTGATTAAGACATAAGAAGGTGCTACTGTTTTCATTTTGGGAAGAAGAGATGAAATATGTTTATACGCCATGGCTGAACTGGTAATTTCACTGAAGAATGCAGTGCTAATGCAAGGTAACTCATCTATTTTGGTAATTTATGGTAATAAATTATTACTCATGGCACAAAACATGCTTCTGTAGATTAAACTTCAGGCTGTAGGATATACTTGGCTTTACCTACTACATTGTTTAGCTTTAGTGTACTTTACACAGCACTTTGAATTTCTAGGTTGCAAAGCATCAATGTTCCAGTGACACAGAAGCAGCAGGAAGCATTACTCATCCAAGGCAACAGGCAGAGCAAGGAACACAGAAGCAGACACCTCAGTTCCCTCTCTGATGGCCCAGATGCTGTGCTAACTGAAAGCAGATAATCCTTCACCCACTTCCTCCTGTTCCCTGGTTAAACAATTCCTCCCAGTGCTCAACTCTAGTATTGGCAAAGACAAAGAGTTTCCCAGTCTCTGATATAAGCCTCAGCCGCTGCTGCCAAAAGCTCTTGCTATGCTCTAGCTAGCACAAATAGCAATATATACTCCTCTTTTTCTACTGCCTTTTATTTATCTGAGTACCATCATCTTCTGCTCAGTCTCTAGACTAAGCAACTCCAATATCAGTGGTCCTGCGTGAAAGTCTTTTCAGTACTCTCTGCCATATAGAAAAAAGAACTCGTATTTATTGAGATTCTTTGGCTGCTGGATCCCTGGTTTGGCTTGGAGTAGAGTAACACAGTGACAAAAGCTATCGGATCACAGCAATGCTGAAATGACTTACAGTTGCTGCTATTTCTGTAGGGCTTGTGCCAGTGACCTTCGAGATAGAAGGGTCTAAAGCTCTATTCCTGACCCTCTCAGCTAAGTTGTCTGCACTTGGTAGCAGGGAGTTTGATAGTAACAGGGAAGCACAAACAAGCATCAATAATGAAGGCATTTAGCAAGTTCAACAGTGGGCAGGAAGAGGCATGTAACACTGAAGTCTCACTGATATGTTGAAAAATCATCAAGGGTCACAGGGTCAGCCAAAGGGTTGGATCTGTTTTTCTGATCTTATGCTATATGATAGAACGATATTACTTGGAGATTCAGCATTATTTGTATTTATTTATAGTGCAGCCCTTAACTGAAATCAAGGCAGGGCATGGGGAAGAGCTTCAGGACCACAGTAATTTTAAACCCAGCATTTTCTAAGGATACAATTTTAGAGTCTATCTTGGGAGTGTTCTGATTTATTCTCCTCATGGTAAATGTGACCTCAGAGAGGAAAGGCAAAGAAAAAACAGCTCAAAGCCTTAATTATGAGGCAGCTGACTTTCAGAGTGCTAAAATCAGAATAGCTCTACACACCAAAAAGCTATGAAACAGCACCTGCTTTCATCTCACACCTGGTTACTTTGTCCCCTAAACTAGGGGTGAGGGAGAAAATAGCAAAGGGCATGCTTAGAGCCTGGTGTCCGCTGATACTGATAGACCTTGTTTACTAATTAATCTGCTCTGATTGTTGCCAGAGTCAGGAAAGATGGATAAAGCTTTGTCTTTCAGGGTAAATATTATAGCTAAGCCTAAAGTTCCCAGTCCCTAGTTCCCATGCATCTTATTGTGCCCAGCAGTAGTGGCAACCACTGGAACAGTCCAACCTACCATGACAACAGCTCTCCTCACAGCACGTTGCTTGCTCAGCACAGCTATCGGGGAGCCCACTATCAGCCCTGTGCACAATTCAGGCTTTGTCCCAGCAGGCCTAAGAAACTATTCCTAGCATCAGCAGCCACATTCATCATAGGGTCCCTCCCAACCCTATGATTCTATGATTCCTGAGCCAATATCAGAAGAGCCTTTTTGACATACTGCCAGATGCAGAGCAGAGCAATAATGAGGATAAATTATCCTTGCCCTGATCCTATCATTTCATAGACAGCTTCATTAGCTCAGCTCACCAGTGTAGCCTTGACAGGGGGGACTTAATATTGCCTAGTGACTTTTAGGTTTTTTACTACAGTAGCATTTTGCATTCCAACCCATAGTCCAGGCCTGCATGCTGTGTATTGCTAGGTAACTACTTTTCCTTTAACAAGTGGTACTTCTGCCAAGGGAGTTTTAGGAGAACCAGAACTATTTGCAAATTCAGCTCTATTTCATAAGTGAGGAAAACACGGGCATCATTGGCCAGATCACCACCAGCACATCTGTCCCATAAACGATAAACCTGCTTTATTCTTCCTTATTTTGCTTAGGTATTAAAACCACATCAGAGGCACCAGAGAAGAAACAGGTAGTGTAAATCACCATAGTTTGTGAAATAAGTGGAACCATATTGGTTTTACTACATGAAGACACAGCCCTCAGTGTTTGGTTTTTTCACTTATTCCTATTTGTGCAAAACCCATGACTGAGCCAAAGGGCCAAGAAAAGGAACACCTTCCACACAAGATTTTCACGATGATTAAGTCATGACCTTCTGGGACAGGAAAATAATCACTGGAAAGGGGCTGATAAGGATGCACGTGATTGCCATGCAGAATCAGAGACCTTTGTTACTAATGCTCCACTTAGAGTAATCATATTTACTTGGAGAAGAATAGCAGCTAAGTACAACACTGGGCAGCCGCAAGATACCAGAAGAGCAGATACAATTGTTCTGGCTCCATTCTCTACCACAAGAAAGGGCTAATGAATTCTTCCTAGGTGTTTGTAGCACCGTCTGCTGTGCCATGCTCATGTTTGCATTGTGGTGATGGGTAATGGATATGCTAGAAAGGAAACAACAGACAGGGAATAAACAAGAGATATCTAATTTTACAATGGGCACATCTGCTGAATAACAGCTTTGAAGCCAGACTTCCTAATCACACTTTTATGGATTGGTACTAGAGCAAAATAAAACATCGGTTCTGCCTGAGCATAGAAAAGAGGGCACAGATTTTTCAGCTGTAATGCCTATTATAACATGTAGTCCTGTCTTTTTTGAACTAACATCTCTTCTCAACCAAACTATTTCCAAGAAGAAAATAGGGTGTTGTTGAAATATAAATGTTTGATCCATTTCAAATTTCTATGGAAAAAATTGGAAATCATTCAAATTAAAAAGTCATATGTGGCTTTGATACATTCCAGTTTTTCCATTTAGTTTTCTCCCCCTTCCCACTTTGTTTGTGGGAATATTTTTTTAATTTAAAATATTTTAAAGTATATTTATAGTTATTAAATTATACCTCCATGTTTGCTGCTCCTTAATAAATAATGCTTCAACAACATTTCAATGAGGTGTCTCAGAAAGGAAATAACACACACTTCAGTACTGCAAAAAATTTGAATCTTTTTCATTCTGAGTCCACACAGAAATTTTTAAATTTCTCTTTCCCATGGGAAACTTTCTTCTGGTTTGTGCATCAGTACTACCCTTGGTGCCCCTAGAGAAGTTGGGAAGTCAGTGCTGCAGAGGGATGTGCAATCACAGTTCTAGAGGTATTGCTTATTATCATCAAGCCAGACACAGTGGAGAGCTGACTGCACAGCAGCAGGATCATGAGATTTATAAAATGCCACTGAAGCTCCACAATAAGGGGTTTTTTAATTTTATTCTGAGGGGAGCGGTTGTGTATAGATGGAAATCCCTGCACAGAGAAACATGGAAGGGCAGTACTAAAACAGGTGGGTTGTAAACACAGCATTGAGGGCAGCTGAAGGTTATTATGTGTATTTTAGAGTTACCTGGACAGGCAGCTATGAACCACCACTGCATCATTGTACATGCTGTACAAACACCGAAGAAAAACTTTATCCAAGGCTTTTACAGTCTCATCTTTGATTTCTTTACCTATAGCCATCTTAGTTTCTGAAGGCCTAGATTACGCAAACATCAAGCACCAAAACATTAGAAGAAAGACCTTGAAAACAAGGTGATTTGACTTAACATTCATCAGGGTTGTTTGTTTGTTTTTGTTTTTTTTTTTTTTTTTTTAAAAAAAACAAACAGTAAGTAGGTGAACAGTTCTCCAATTCCATGGTTCCCAAATCACACTTTTGATTCTTATTCTTCAGAGTCTTTAAGTGTATATTTAAAATATTTTCCCTGAAATAACTACTTAAAATGTAATTTACTGCTTTTTAATGAAAACTAAGAATTTTAACTATTCAAAGGATTGTGGAAGCCTGAGCTCAGGGACTGTTCACATCCCCCAAAATTAAATCAAAATCAAAACCATTCTGAAATAGAAGGTGTTTTTAGTGTTATCTTGACATCTTCAATGGGTTTGGTAGAAAATCTGTTTGTTCCCAGTCACAAAGACAGCCTATTAAAACTGCATTTTTTTTCACCTCCTCCCCAAGAAATTATAATTGTTCAGCCTTTCAACTATGGCCAGCAGGGGTTCCATCCTTAGCATTCTCAGCCTCCAACTTGGACTAATGTCTTGGCACTGCTTGTTTGCTTAATCCTCTTCAAATGATGAGGAACTGGCCTAAGCTAGCACAGTAGATTGTAATCAGAAAGTCTGGAGACCATTTGCAACACTGCACAAAATTAATAATACAGATAATGAGAGATAGCTGTGATATGGAACAGGCATCTTTCTTACTCCAGCAAGCATCAGAGACCTTATCACAACACTGCCTAACAGAACATGAGAAGCTACAGCTTGAGGCTTCCAGCTCCACAGGACAAAATATGATTGGGAGAACTCATGCTTCATTCTTTCTTACAGTTCTAAGTGAAAAGGCATTTTCTGTGTTCCTAAAAACATAATCAGATTAAGAGAACTGCATAGACATATAAACTCTCCAGATGAAACCATTTTCCATTAGGGCTATAAAGATGTCACTGGACTTTATTTGACTATCTATTTGAACCAAAGTGATGGACAGTCCTCAGGTCCCCCCATTTCTGCACTTTCTTGTTTAGTTGGAGAGAAGTTTTTTGTATACCTATATATTTGCCCATATTTTCCCTACGCTCCAATGAGTTATTTCTGAAAGCCCACTACAATGTCTGAGAGAAGGGCCACTGTTATTGTTTAAACAATTTACACTCTGCATCCCGAAGTTCTCTGTTGTTTTCCTCATGATAATCAAATCAGTGAGTTACACAGTGGTAGTGAAAGACATATCTCAGTGCATCAGAGGCTGCATTGTCAATGCCCCTTAGTGAGTTGCAAAAGACATCCCTTTCATTTTCTTGCCAGAGAACCTAGATACAAACATAACTGATTTTTTTGTCCTAGCCACACCAGTGCAAAGCAAATCAAACTCCACTTTGAAAAAGTAAGTTCATATTGCAGAGAAAAAGAAAGTGAGGAACTACTGAAAATATTCCCAAGTACTGCTTTTTAATTGCAGCTGGTTTTGTGTAGGTGTCTGCTGCTGCTGTGGGCCTTATGAAAACAAGTCAGCAATTTTGAGGGAAAAGGGACTATCAGATCACTTAAGCTGACCTCCCATCTAACACAGGGCAAATAATTCCTTCTAGTTACTTCTTTATTGAACCTGACAAATTGTGCTGGACCAGAGCAGATCTTCCTGCAAGGCATTCAGTCTCAAAGTGATGAGTTCAAGAGATCACTTTTTTCTGGCAGTTTTTGTTTAAATCATTTACCACCCTCGCTGATTGTGTTAATAACAAAATAAATAATAAAACTTTATAGTCTCATATTTCCTTCCTTTTGAAGAGCTCAAAGTCCTTTGCAGAGATGAATACATGAAGCAGCAGTCCCTTTCTCACTTAGGCGGTAGATAACAGCTCTTCCTATTGATGGCAACAGTAAGAGGTTGCAGTGGAAAAGCTGCCAGTGTTAGATGGGCACTGGCGGCTGGAATCCTTCACGTGTATGAAACTTATTATCAATTAGTCTTGAAGATAGCACCCTGGAATACACAGTATTATGAATTCACTAACAATATCACAGCACGAGCTTGTTAAACTCAGCTGAATCCTGATCACGCAATTGTAAAGAGAAAGGGTCATTGCTCCAAAGATAAAAGCTTCCAAGGGGATGCAAAAAAGTTAACACCATACAGAACTGCTTTCCCTTTCATCATCCTCCCTTTAAATTAGTTTGCTTTCTCTGTATTGAAGTGTAGCAGCCTCACACTTCCGGCCTCTTCTCAAAGGCAACTGAGATAGAGGGAGAACAATACTAAAGAATTTTCTATTTTAATTGCTCTAACTTGCAGGAAAACGTCACTGGCTGGATCTGGTTTTTCACTGCCAGCCCTGTTGGTACATCTATGTTTGTCAGCCAGTGTGAAAGCAGGCTAGATCATGGCATACCATCAGGATGGGAGATAGGTGTCAGTTCAGATTAATTCATCCAAGCGGATCCCTGATAAGCTCTGTTTCATTGTCTTCCCAGCATTATGCAAAGCACAGGGCACAAGAAAGAGCTATGCTGCTGAGTACCATTAGAGCGAGAAGTGCTCCATCAGTCATCCTGGTCCCCTGAAATTAGAGACAAAAACCACTTCACCTGCCAAGTGTATGTCAACTGACTTCAGATCTCTTGATAGGTTTTTGAATTAGTGACGCCCCTTACCCATCACACTTGTGTCACTAGCCATTTTCTGCTAGCGAGTCTGTGGAATTGAATTTACCCTTCAACTCTGCACTCCCACAGCTGGGAAGTACAACAGGGCGAAGCAGACAGACTTGTGTCGCTACATTAAGTGTCAGTCTGACTGGTGGACCAGCATACATAGCTTGTAGCTGTATCTGTAAGTGCATACACTGGGAAGCCCGAGTTATAATTTTACCCCCTGGGAAGTGCCTTGGCCAGCCTCTCTGTTACCTTGCCTTGCAGTACAAATCATGAAAGTAGATCCTCAAACTGATAGTTTTTGTCATGAGAAAAGACTGGTACTTCCTTCAGTGAACACTTTTCCCTCTCACTCTCTCTCATGTCTGCTAAGTTGCAGTAGATTGGTCACAGATGCATCTCGGAAATTGCCTCTCTATTGTAAAGGTAGCATCTTGCAGAATGGACAGTGCTGGATCTTCTATTCCTCAAGAAAACAGAAAGCTTTCATTCCCTCAGCTAGTTTCCCGAGTTCCTAAGTGGCTGAGGCTGGAGGCATCTCTGGAGATCATCTTGTCCAACCCCTCTGCTCAAGCCAGGCCATCTAGAGACAGTTGGCCAGGATCACGTCCAGACAGCTTTTGAACATTTCCAAGGATGAAGACACCACAACCTCTCTGCACAAACTGTTCCAGCGCTCACTCACTCTCACAGTAAAAAAGTGTTTCCTGATGGTCAGACATAACCACTTGTGTGTTTCCATTTGTGGCCATTGCCTCTTGTCCTGTCACTGGTCATAACTGAAAGCACCTCTTTTTCTTTTATTGCTCCTCAAGGAAGGAAAATAGACAAAGGCATCTCTGAACTCCAAGTGGCAGATGAGGGATCACCAGAGATCCCTTTCAACCAGTTACCTGGCACTCTGATCTTCTGTCCTATCTGTTTTTATCCAATCTGTCTGTCATGAAATACACACACGCATGTACACACACACGCGTGCGTACACACACACATCTAGCACAGTGGGAGGCCGGTCTCAGAGTTTCTGTACAGCTGTGGCAGCACAGGAACCATCCTAATAATTACTAAAACTATTTTCTGTCCTTCTTAGGCATGTAATATGTAACATGTGTGGCAAACAGACTCCTTCTCCTTTTAACTGGGCAAATATGGAAAAATCAGAAAGCTGTCCAAGAAGACAGAGGAAATGGATTTTAAATTATATTAATCCTTAAAAGCATCTACCATCTGTGCTCTGAGAGCTGCCCTCTCTCTCAGATTTAGCAGGGCAGAGTTCAGCTGGTCACATCCCAACAGCCTCTCTGAGGTGCCTGTGCTAGCAGATGCAAATTAGGTGGTGTAAGCCTTCCACTTCCCAGCACAAGAAGCAAGTCTTCCAGTATAAGGGGAAGCATACGGCCAACACTTAGGCCCAGGACATTCCTACTCTTATCAAAAGATATAAATATAAACCCATTAAAGAACCCTGAAACCACTACGCTCACATCTTAAAATCCTCATTTTAGCATCTGAAATTAGACAGGTTGAGTGAGTTCAGGCACAAGCGCCTGAAACAGTTTCATTACTCCTCTAACTTGTGCTGGTTCATTTTCAGAATACATTCTAACAAGGGCAGTATCACACACTCACATTGCTCCACTTATTCTTCTACCAGACCCCTTACTTAAAGGTATTTTAAAATGCTGTCTTTTCTATTTGCTTATAAACACTATTAATTTGCCTGACACTACATTTACAAGATTTGCATGCTCTTAATTTTCAACAATGTATTCCTGAACTATCCGTTCGTTCTGAGAGACTAAGTTCTTAAAAATCTGACTTTCTTTCAGTATAGTTTACTGTTGAATTTTATTCTGTATGTACAGTGCAAATTAGAAAACCTGCAAAGCTTTCTCATCACAAAAATAATTACTGTCTGGTAGCCTAGAAAGTAATAAAGTAATCTGTGCTAATTGAAACTGTAAAATATCTGCTTCTCAGAATCAGCTTGTTCAATACCTTGAATAAAACACACAGCCCCTAAATTCAAGCTCCTGTGCTGTGGATTATAAATTCTCCTCCTTTTCTATCTTTTATGGCACTTAAAAACTGGAAGTGCTGGTATTCATTATTTTAAGATTTTAAATTTTTTTTGGCAGTCATTTCCTCTAATAAAATTCTATTGCCTTAGGGAATTATACATCAATTAATTCAACTTTTCTTGTGTCTCTCATGAAATAAGACATTTCAGCCTGTACTCAAGCCTTCAGTTCCCTCTCTTCTTTTGAAGGTCACATCAACAGGTAACAACCTTTCTCCCAAACTCACTCACACTTCTATAAAAAATGGTCCAGAAGGAGAAGCCCCTTGCAGGTTCTCACACAGACACTAAGAGGATGTAGTCCAGACCAGCAGGTTCACATTTGTAGATTCACAGAACTCCTGGAAATTTGTAGTAAAATTTTAAACCTGGGTGATTTTTACCCATTGAAAAAATCTACTTCCGATGCTGAAAGAGGGACTGTAGGTCACTTCCTCGGAGTTACAAAATGTGTAAATCTCAGAGGTTGGAATTTACACAGAAACTGAGAGAAATACATATCCTGTGATTATTGTGCTACAATAAGTTGCGAATTAATTCAGTATTCTTTGAAAAGCTAGAGCTATGAGAAATATACATCTTTGCCACTGTCTGTAAGTTGGAGCACTAAGCAGTTTACTACTCCAAGGCCATATTAATAGCAGACACCTGATGCTCTGCTTTGGTTTCCTCTTTGCAGAGTAAGACAATAAACTATTTCTCCTTACCCAGTGTTTATAGCTCCCCTCTCCAGCATGGACAGATGATACATGCAAATGGCAGTGGAATATTTTACAATGACACCCTCAGGACTACAAGGAAGAGTAAATCATGCCAGCTGAGGCCTAAGTGTGAAATGACTCCTATTCCTGCCCCAAGGAAAGCAACACGCTCAGAAAACACTGCAGCCTGAACTACTGGGGCTCAGTGCTTCTCCCATCCTTGCAGCCTCCTTTCTCTTTGAGACAGCTTAGTTACTTGGCATTGTGGTTTATCTGGTGCAGTGCGCCCTCAGATGGAGCTCCACTTACAGGTAGACCATTTTCATGGGAGAGTTAAGGGTTTTCTACTTCTCTCCCTGCTGAGGAGAATGAAGCTACTTTTCTAAACGCTTACCTCTCACTTTCCAACATGACAGAGAGTTGAGCTGCAACCTGGAAAATACATAAACACTTGAAAGTGAAAGCAAGCAAATGGTGCTTTCAGAAAGAGCTTATTAGCTTGGTACACCACTTTCTGATAATCACAAGAGGCAATACATTTTAAGTACTTCAAGAGAAGTGGAAAGCATGGCCTGAATGTGTTCAAACAGAACTCCAGCTGGGCATATCCAGGGGATCTAGGCAAGTGGAGACTACCTGGTTTACAGACACTGAGGGCCAGATAGTCTTCCTGTTCCAATGAAACTCAAGTGGAGGTAGAAGGACAGTGTAGCACAGCTGTTGCTAGAACATGGGATTCAGACTCATGAAATCAGAATCTCAATTCCCTCCTGCCAACTCCCTCTCCTTAGGGCTTCAATCATCTTACACCTTCCTCTCGATACAGTATAAGGTGCAAAGGGTTTGAGGAAGAGACTATTCCTTATTCTGCTTTTGTAGCATTTTACATGACAGATTGTAGCAGCTACTATAATTCAGCTTCTAAATAACATTTAGGAGAAGTGCCCTGAGCGTGAACTCTTGCAGTCATCTCCCAAGCATCCTCAGGGGATTGCGGAATTTGCCAGGAGTGATGCCTAGAACCACATGAGCAACCACTGTGGCAGGTGCTTTTTTTGTGAACATCAGTGATCTATACTAACCCTGAGCATATGCTGCTAAAGAGAAGCCTCTCAATTGCCAAGTTCAGAAGTAAAAAGCAAAATACTTGTTGCTGCACCAGTCTCATACATCAGCAGCAGGAAAGGAGGAAGCTCTGAGTTCTCATCCCAAATGTTTACTTTTATATAAATATGGCCTTAGTTGCAGTATCAACTTCAAAGTCCAAAGGCCTGTATCTCCGGACAATACTTTGAAAACAGACACATTCCATCAGAAAAGCCAAAGCCATAAAGCATCATTCAAATCTCTGAGTGGCTTGAATTTAAAAACAAACTGTGTGGAGATGCTTATATTGCTCCTCTGGAGATAGTAGGGCATAGTTTATATACAGCAAGAGGCTAGCCAACCTTTCCACAAATATTGTTCTTTTCATGGGATTGAAAGTATTTCTGGCTTCCCAAAGTTGTTTATGTTTGGCTCTGTCTTTCCCCTACACTATCTAAAAGTAGATACATACTCTACCAAGCAGCCACTTGTTTGTTCTCAGCCTCAGCCACAGAACTAATTTCATGTTTCACACACTCCCCCAACTCTTCATCATAAGATGACATCTTATATAGAGAGCTCCAAATCTTTGCACACAAAAGGCCTAGTCCTAGAATCAGTGAGGGTGGTCTCCTTGAGCTCTGACAAGGTAATCAGGAAAGTAGAAGTTTGGGAAGCAAACACTCAGTTTTCGTAGGTCCTGAGTATAAGTTAATAGGAACTGAATTTGCAATAGTTCAGATTTCAGGAGGATTGGTATGCCTTGATACAAAGTTAATTAGGCATTATAAAAGTCCCATCAGAGCTAGGAAAATATCATCCATAAATCTCTCTACTGCCTCATTAGCCTTTAGGGCAGCAGCTCTGAGTAAATCAATTGATAAAAAAAACAGAGGAGGAAGATTCAAAATTATTCAGAAATCTCTATTCATAGCTTTGATCACTAGAGAATGTTAGTTTATTTTTCTCTTTCCCAAAATCCCCATTTCAAAGAAACACATGTAACTCAGGGGCAAGCACCTGTTTTGCCTTGTGCTATGAAGTCCAAGGCCTGGGTTCTCTTCTCCAAGTCTTGTGAGTTTCCAATATTCTCCCAGCCTCCTCACACTTTACTTTGAGAGACTTCAAACTTCCATCTAAATGGCTAACTAGGAGGAGTAAACTGTTAGAGGAGTAAACAGAAATGCAATGATTGGAGGTTCTTGGTAAGAAAGGTATCAAAGCATAACTTAATAAGTAAAAGATGATGCTGTATATAGAGGCAGATAGGAAAAACTGAAGCCAAAACGTTTAGTTATGAAGAGCAGAAGAGAGTGCTAGAGAAAAGAATCTAAGTCATAGCTTTTGAACTAACTTACTTACTTCTATTACCAGACTGCACAGACAATACTGTAGACCCGCAGGCCCTGCTTCAACTTCCCCATACTACCTTAGGCCAAGACTGTGAATCTGTGCTAATCTTAATCAGCTGTGGATGTTCTTCACATGCAGTGAACCTATTGATCTCATTTGTCTAGGTATGCTCATTCCACCACCCCACCCACCCCCCATCTAAATAGCTTTCTGTGTTTACACATGGCTTTCATTTGAGCATCGATAAAGTAATGATTGGGTCAAGTAACACAGCTGCCTGGGTGGGCTAAGACAGTGAATCATACACCCCAGCTTTCTCTCCAGTGTATCTCTTCTGAAAGGAAGCACAACAAACACCCGGTAGCCTTACACACAGTGTTTGTTCCAATGTTACATTTGCATTTTTATTTCTAATTTCCCATTAGCTGGTCTGCAAAGCCGTTACAGCCTTGAATACTGAAACAGAATTCTTTGACTTTAAGCCAGTGCAAAGTGATCCTCAATTAAAGTGCAGTCGGGTACATTAAGAATGCCTCCTCCCTACCTTAACAGCTTTTGCATGCAAAACATGGTGCTTAAGTAAGATCAGTGACTGTCAGCACAAGACCCCTTATTTACACCCTAATTACCCAGTGCTCCTAATTACCAAGTAGGAAGAATTGCACTGCCCTTGTCACATCACACAGATTTTGTCACTTTCAGTATTTAAATAAGAAAGCTAGTAATGCTTTAAAGAGTTTGAATGCTCATTCAGTCTCCCTTCAAGAGCTCCTGCTGAGTCCACTGAAGACCCAGATGCTCAGTGTTTGCAAATCAGATGCAGAGAGCTTGTGTACCTCAGGGAACTGAGACAGGTGACTGCTCTGACCCAGCAGAACACCATACCAGCAAGAAGGGGTGTCACTCCACTTTGGAAGGATACTACTGATTTTGAAGTGTAAGGATTTTTACTCCTGAATGAAGCATCATTTCCCTAACAGCTAATTCTGGAAGTCTTGAGACTCAAATGAATAACGCTACAAGAATGAGGACTGTTACATGGCTGAATTCTTGAAAAGAGTGTTTCTCTCCCTTTCACGCAAGGGTCACCCAGAGATTTCAGAGGCATCTGGTAACTGTCGCACAAGCCTACTCAGAACATGGATCCATGCAAACATATATTCAAGTGTCTCTGCTTTTCCTGTTGTTTCCCATGGACTCCTCAGCTGAAAGTAACCCAGATTAAAGACTAGCTTTTTTTCCATTTGTTAGACTGTCCTTTGTGCACTAGGGTCAGTGTGGTAAGAATTCTTATATTCCTGAATATGTACAAGAAACCTTCGCTTAGAGTTTAAGTTTTGGCTTAACTAATTGTGTCTTCCTGATTTATGAATGTTTATTGGCACCAGCATCCCAGACAGGACCAGGACATCCTTTGTTCACTAAAGAGCAAAGGATACTAATTTCACCATCATAAAAATGTTTGCAGAAATATATGTAAATTTATTGGATAGAAAAATATTTCAATTAATTCCAATTAATTTCCACTTTTTTCAAGTCAGAAACAGCTCTTAAAGACATCTTATGATGTCCTGTGTTATCTTATAGTTATGTGTTACCATCTTATGGTCCTGTGTTACCCTTCATCAGAATGGACATTCACCAACCATCTGAGACACAGTGATGTTAGGGGCTTGTTTCCTTTTTTTTTTTTTCTTTCCTTTCCCTGGGGCTCAGTGACATGGGGCTGTTTGACCCAGTCACCACACAGAAGCCTGCGCAAACTAACAGCATGATGCTTTCCATTATCTCTGGCTTGCACAAACAACTCCAAAGGGCTGACCTTTCAGAAAGAATCAACCCATGACAAGCAAGAATGATATAACTAATCTAATCCTATGGAAACAATATTTACGTGGCTTGAACTCCCCAGGCAGTTTTGATATGATGCAGTGGGGAGGGTGGAGATGTGGAGCGGAGGGAAGTGAGTTGTCAAGGTAAGAACAGTACAATCTTGTAGGGGCAAACTTTCCCTATCAAGGCAGCAGGAACAACAAACACCAAGCAGAAAAAGTGCTCAGCCCATTTCCATTTCTTTTACTTCTTTCCTTTCTTAAAAACAAAATAACTAAATTTGGATTCTGTGGAGTCAGGACTTCACCTAAGGACCTATGTGGACTCTGTGCCCCGGCTTGAACAGCAGTTTCTCAATCTAGCCCAGAAAGAGAGAATAAACAGGCCTGGATCTCCGGAGAGAGAAATCAGCCACAGATATTTCTATTTCGAGTAAAACCAAACTGCCAAGGCCAGAGAAGAGAAAAAAAAACAAAACAAACAAAAAAACTCTAAAAGAAGCAAAGCAAAGCAAACAATCCCCAAGCCACAGAAAGAGGGACTCAAACTTTTACTAGCCATGAATACAGGCAGATAAAAGTTGCAGCCAAACTGAATTTGTCAGTCCAGAGCACTCCCTTTCAGCCCCTGTGGCAGGGCAGATTGGCTGACAAGAATTTCCTAACTGCGCAGAGAACCAACTCCTGCAAAGGCTGTTTTTCCTTGTGCTGGGCATACACTTCGTGTAGTAAGAGATATTCTTCTGCTGTAGCTGTTGTGTTTGGAGCAGTAAACCTCAGTGAGCTGAGCCTTGCACAGGTTCTGGGGAGCAGCCTGCAAACCGTCCCTACCCTCTTTCAAGAGGACTGTGCTTAAAAACAAAAGGACTCGGCTGCTCCTCTGACAAGCAGGGCTCCCTTCACTTAAAAGTCCTTTGATTTTTTGTTGGGGTTGTTTTGGGGGGGTTGGGGTTTTTTTGTTTGGTTGGTTTTTTGGGTTTTTTTTTGGGGGGGGGGGGGGGGCTGCTTGTTTTATTGTGGGGGGGGTTGTGTGTTTTTTTTGGTTTTTTTTTTGTTTGTTTGTTTTGTTTTTTTTACCATGAGACTCCAAAGAATAATTTGTTCCTGCTAAGGCACAAAGCACTTAATACCAAAATACACCAAACAGTTCAACTGGTATCTGCAGAGATCTCTCTATAGAGACTGAGAGACCCAGAGATGGCATCAGGCCAATCCAAACACAATGTTTTAATCAAATTCAACACTTGAAAACTTCTAAGCTGGAGCCACAGTCACTTTGCTAGGAGCAAAACCTTTGTTTGTGTTTCTTGTCTGGTTAACCGTGTAAATAATAGTGCTGAATACTGCATTTTCTTCAGTAAATACTACAGCTCAGTATCTGGCTTGTGCGGCTGGCACCATATGTGTTCCATCCTTACTTCCAGACATGTTGGCACAAACCCATCAGCTATACAAAATGGCTTAACTGATATATCCTAAACACCACATCCACAGCAGACCACTATCCACTCTTGCAGGCAAAGCCCATCAGGACCTCTTGCTATTTATATCCGTTATCCCCTCAACAGACTCCGTAAGAGTCACAGGGAAAACAGCATTTTTTTTTCCTTCCAGTGCAAAGTCTCTTTTAACATTGATAAATATTTAATCAATACTAAATGTGAAGGCACAATAAACAAACAATCCCTGGCCACTAAATAGTGCCAGAATTCAGAAGAGCAAAGCTGAGGCAGCAGCACAGAGTCAGAGACTAGGAGAACAGATGGTAATCACACAGAAAAACTTCCTCTATTTTCTATTTAAATATTCCTCTATTTAAATATGGCACACATTACCTGACTCTACATGACAACATCTTGGATGAGAGGCTTTGACATGCTTCAAATGGAACTTTATGAGAAGACTTCCCCTGTTGTACTGCCATTTTTATGATTTTTTTTTCATCTGAGCTGGGACAGCACTAGTTTAAGTCAGCTCCATATGATTTAAAGGAGTACACTGCTAAGTGGGTAGGGTCTGAAAAGGCTTGGGAGCAGCTGGATGGGATAGAGGGAATAAAACTGCTCAAAATCTTGGAGCTAGACACAGTGTGAAGAGGCTACCTCATACATTACAGTGAAGCAGACAGACAAAGATATGAAGGTGGGTGAAGGATAAAAGGACCTTCCTTATGATTTTTACATTTGGACACGAAGTTACAGGTACAGAGATAGTACTACCAAGTGATGTGGGATGGGGACATGTCCACAATGGAAAAGGATGTATATAGCTCAGCATCACAAGGAAGAGAGTAAATGCAATCAGACAACAAGGATGTGTGCAAGGGAAAGTTAACTGTATAAAGTGCTCCCTCGATGAGGGGCTTTACAGTGGGGGTTTTTGCCTAGGAGGTTACTTAACCTCTCCCCTCCCTTCTTAGTTTCTGATGTAACACCAAGAACCTGCTCTGCAATCTGAAAGGGCATTAACTGGTTTTAGCTGTTTTCTATCAAATAATAGTCACAGAAGAGGACAGCATTCAGCAGTCAACTCATTCAAAAGGCATGAGTAATGGCAATCAGCTAAAAATGAACTTGGACAGAACCAAATATTTTTGAGAAACGTGAAGCTAAGTGAGCCACTGAATTGCTTTGCACCTCAAAGACAGAAGCTGCTTTTCAGCTAATAAGCCTTTGGAAGCACCAGTCTATGCATAAGAGGTCATCATAGGCCTGTCTTTTTTAGGACTCTGAAGCATCTGAAAATAATCCATTTCAGAGATGCTTTCATCTGAAAGCCTTTCTCAGTAGGTGCCTGTAACTGCCAGTTGCCTGTATTATGGGTCCACCAGACATATTCATCTAATATGACATGGAGGTAGAAGGAGATCTGATGAGGGTTCAGATGCATGGCCAAGGAGCACAGAATCCTCTGTGTATCACTCCTATTACCACAGCTGATTAGTATGAATGGCCCTCATAGTTATTAATCTCTTCATTTATGTCTTCAGCATGAGCTCTGTCCCCACCAGGATAGGGTGGCTAGTATTTTTTTAGTACAGTCTTGGCTGCTCGCTCCTTTCATTAAAAATGAATCACCAATAAAAGTTTTCTCCCAGATGATAACCAAAACGGACAGCGAGAAATTGAGTCAACCAAGAAAATAACCCATTACAAGAAACAAAAATCATAAACAGCATGTCTTTCTGACTAATGCTTGGAACCTGGCTGTGACTATCCTTGAAAAAGCTTCTCTTTTCTGCACACATTCTTACCTAGAACTATCTCCACTTTTACCCATTAGCAGAAAAACACACAAGATTAATTTCTCTTGAGATCAGAAGATTAACTTCATCCATGACCCTCACAATTGGTGGAGAATCTTCATTGCCTCAGAGAAAAAATGGAAGTAACACTGAGATTATGATGGGAGTTAAATGCTTTTTAGAGTTTTAAGTGCAATTAAAGCTAGGGAGGGATTAGAAGAGGCACATATAAGATTTGTACACTGTATTACAGTGTTCTCTTGCCTTTTTTTTTTTGATTCAATATAGGAAAGTAAGTACAAAAACTTTATAATGGATAAATAACATTAAAGATGACTTGACGTGAGTATCTCAAAACTGCACTGAAACCCTGATTTTTCAGCTTCTGACCGGAATGTAAAGAGACAGGAAGGTGAAATGGGAAGGAAAGATAGATTCTGGGGTTCGCGCTCCTGTTAGCTCTTTCTGCACAACCTACAGTCTTTCTGTTCTAAATCACATTCACTGGCTTCTTTGCTGTTCCTTTGCAGCCACATGTTGGATATGAAACAAGCACAAAGAATGTTTGCTATCATTTTAAGTTCCTAACTACAAAGGGAACAGCTTTGAAAGAAAAGGAAGCTTTTTAGACTGAAATAGAACCTTCCTGAATAGTTCCATTACCATGAATTGGGACACACTTTTATGCGCGTGCTGCTTACTAGCTGTTGAGCTACATGGAAAACAAGCATATAAGCATGTGTCTTGAAAATCCTGTATATAAATTATTTCTCCCTTCCTGGGAGAAACTCCCAAATGTCCTTTCACATCATAGCGAGGGCAGTGTGAGACATTATACAGAGGTGCGCATTTTTGGACACACTGGGCTGGGGCCTGGTTCTTTTCTTGTGAGGAATAATTAATTAAAACTGAGTGACCTAGTTCATTAATCATTCCCTTACACCAGCTGCATGAATAGTGTCCAGCTGGCTGACCTTGATTGGCAGATGATTTTTGAAGACAAGCAAAGAAACCCAACCCTTTAATTTTACCATAATTTTTTACCAACGGGTGCTTGCAATAACAAGCATACTAACAGTAATATGCAGACGTATAGAAGTCCATTGCTGGGGTTGGTTGGAGAAGTTTCAAAAGCACAATAGGCAATATCAAAATTTAACTAGAAGGCATTTTATTTTTTTCCCCCATCACAATGCTTAACTCAGGTGTGTAAATTCTGAAACTTGGTGCCTCACACAGCCTATAAGAGATTCAAGCTTGTCCAAAGAAGTTAGGTTAAGTGCTTTCTTCTCTCCATCAATCACAAAGACTAAATCCTACCTAGGAAATCATCCACACCATTATATGAAAGCCCACATGACAGACATGCATCCAGCTAAACAAATTAGAATACCTTAAGTAAACCTCAGTACCTGTCTATGTGCACCTCACTAGTCTATGGCAAAGGAATGATAATTCAACTTAACTAAACCTTTCTTCTCATAAGCAAAATTCAGTCAGATTTGCTTGTGTTTGTCCAAGGTTACAACCCATAAAATCACTGCACCTCATCTGACACACAGTTACTCATTAAGTGGTAATAACTCAATCATGCACCTGCAGCCTTAACTCTTACATCTTTGTAATTGCTCAATCCAGCATAAACAATAAAACCCAACAAAGGAAGAGATTTTGTTGCTGCTAGTAGCCACAAGAAGAAAGAGTCAAGACTTGGCAGTGTGCTAAGCCGTAGAATTAAAAAGCAGGACTCTATGCTTTTTTCTTTTTTTTCCCCATCAAGGAACAACCATTAATTCTGCAAGAGTCATGAGTTAATTGCAGATAAATTGATAGAGTTCGCACAGAAACTGGAGTTCAAGGTTAATTAAGTTTGAGTCATCTGGCTGAATAAACTAAAGCTGGTTTTGTTGCATTTCTGTGGATGAAAGGGTGCAAAGCATTTAACATCCCCCTTCTCCAGGAACCCCTAAAACCTGCTGCGTAGTGCACAGTAGCTGCTGAATATGTGATCTGCTGAACACGTGGAGTGCAGACACTCTGGGAAGTGAAGGTGCTGCAATACTGTAAGAAGCCAGCAACTTGGTAGAAAGAAGTCTCCTGGCCCTGTGTCCTGCCTGGCCACAAAGCAATCCCGTCCAGGGGCATCTTCATCACTCCTGTTCCACAGGAGTTTAAAAGGTGCAGGGCATGCCTGCCTTTTGGGGCTATCCCGGGGTCTGCTGTTTGTGTTTTTGTTTCACCAGGTGACAGTAGAGGCTTGTATGAACAAGGCTTGTATACAAACAAGCCAGTGTTTCAAGTGAAAGTTTGAAATCATACCAAGTGTTTGCCCACAACTCCAGCCAGCTGCAGAGCAGATTAGAAAGTGGTCCTGACAGATGAACTTTTCCAAAAGGAGCTGAGAGGACAGTTATGAGGAAAGAAGCCTACTGGATAGATGGAGCAAATATCTGTGTTGTGAGATAACAGCTGGAGCAACAGATCTGGGCTCTGGAGAGCCAGGCCTAGCAATCAGGGCTTCTGGACTGATAGAGAGACATGAAAAATCAGTAATAGAAACAAAAAGGAAGCTTTCCTTTCCTCAACATCAGACTCTTGCCAGCAGAAGAAATGGTAGGAAAAGGGACAGAATCAACCACGTTTATCTCATTGATACATTTATAAATACGGAATCACACCCCAACTCAGTCTTCATTTTGCTATGATAAGCAAACCAGACACTTTAGAGTCTCTGATTTTAAGACACAGCCTGTGCCCTCAGCCAACCTCACTTGCTTTCACTGTGCCTGCTATGAAGTCAAAGCTGACTGGAGGCAGACGCTGCTAGCAAGGCAGGGCTCTTAGCCCGCTGCAATAGCTGGCAAACTGAAGCACTACAAATGTTTCCCCTCAAATAAAAACAAAGCTTTTACAAAATTTACGTAAGAGGTAAGCATCTTTGGCCGTGATGCAGAACTGAGGTGGCTCCTTAAACACCATGTTTTTAGGTATGGAGAGAACAAGCATCTTATTACAACATAACCTGTTTATAGTTTTTTGTTTAAGAAAGCCTCTCTTCCCTGGGGTTAATATAAAAGCCTCTCTGGAAGGAAGCAAATTTCTGAGATGTCTGTGATCTCATTTGTGTGTGCATGTGTTTCTGCCTGTATGAGCAGGTAGTTAACATCTCTGCCAAATGCACACCACCAGGCAGTGCCAACAAGCATGAGTCTGGCAAATGCACTCTACAGTTACCCTCTGATCTCTTCTTCCTCTGTTCCCACCTCCCTTCTGAGCAACAGACTCCAAATAAAAGAGTAAAAGTGCACATAAACAAGGCATCACAAAATACAGTCATCACAAGATTTCAATATGGAACAAAAGTGTCCCTTCTGACACACCACCCCACCTCGAACTTCCTACATTTGTTTGCTATACCATGGTTAAGCTGTATACTTGGTATGGAACAGGGAAAGTGGCTTGTTTTGATTTTAGTTTAAATATTTAGACAGAATTTGCATCAAATTAACATACTCATCAGTTTGTTACAAAAACACACATACAGAACCTACAGTAGCTTTGTTAAAATGTCATATCCAAGGCAATGCTAGCATGCTGTGACAGCTTACCTCCTCTCACCTTAAAATCAGCAACAGATCTGCTAGAGAAGGATACTTTCACCTGACATGCAGATAATCATCCCTATCTCTCAGAAAGAAAGAAAAAAGTTCTTTGGAAAATCCTCAAAGGGACCAAAATGGTGACCTGGAGACTCATCCCAAGACAAGTTCATGCCAAAAAAGTGTTTGATAGCATAAGCACACCAATAAACACTGCTAGCGCAGATACATGAGTTTAAAACATTTTGCCAATGCAGTCTATAACATTTCTACACACGAAACAGTCCATGCCTGCCAGAAAAAACACTTTTACCCCAGTATAAGTGAATTATGCCAGTGTCGTTGTCAGACAGAAGAGTCCCCAAACAGAAACGCTCACCCAGGTGCTGTTTCTCATCTAGCAAACAGGTATCCCAGCATATGAGCTGGAATGTAAATAGCTAAAAGTTCTACACAGTAGCCAGCAACTACAGATCGTCATGGCAAACCTGGTAGGAAGAAATCCAGTTATCTTAATCCTCTTAAAATTGCTGTACCTGGACAAGAATATAATCCTCCCAGACAAACAGATGTAAAGGAATTCAGCACCTCCTAATTATCATTTTGTGACCTACTCTTCTTTTTCCTTGCTTCTGCCCCCAAAATGCCCCTCTCCCCCCCAACACATACATGCAAATGAAGAAGGCATATACTTCAGATAAATTCGACATCAAACCCAGAACCAGGTGGGTGGTTGGAGGGAAGTCAATAAGGTATAAATAGCATCAAAAGTACCTGTCTGTGTTGATAACACATTCTCTATGCCTCTGACTGCACTGTGTGAAGTCAGCACCAGCCTTTTACACCTGCTCAGAATAACTTGCTCATACTACATACAAAAGGATGGAAGAGCTGACACTAAATCTTCTGGGAGTCTCATCTGCTTTCTATCTCATCTTTTTCTTCAGTGATCCATCATTCTCTCTCTCTCTGGCCCTACTCATCCATACAGTTCACCTCAGGTGCAAACTGGGCTGGCTAGGGAAATTGAACAAAAATTGATATATACATTTCAAAAAGCATGAGACAAGTAAACTTGTATCTTCAAAAATATCTTTAAGGTTTGAAGAGGGAAAAAAAGAATACATATAAAAGACCTACGGACAGAAAAGGAAAAAAAAAGATTACTTAAAAGCATCCACTGAAGTGTGTCCGAATGAGAGAACAATCTCCTAAGCATCGGCAAGAGAGTAGAGGCCATGGTTCATCCCAGATACAAAACATTCCTATTCCCTGACTCTCATAAAGGGCCTGAGAAACAATAAGGTGTTTTATCAGTTTGGAGAACTGTTTCCAACACAATACACTTCTATAATAGATCGAAGACTTAAAGCTAATCAGAAGAGACATATTCATAGAAATCAAACTTATGGTAGTTGCCACCTTGACAGACATTTCTATTGATAATTTCTTGACCTTTTTTCTTGCAGAGGATTTTGCTTACTCACATTCACTTTCAACAGACCGTGCTCTTGTTTCTAAGCATTTCACTTAGCTTCTGCATAGCTTCAGTGAGGACAAAAAAAATTGGGGGGGGCGAGGTGGGAGAAGCTTTGTTATGAAGTTGTGTGGTGGGTTAACCCTTGCTGGATGCCAGGTGCCTGCCAAAGCCACTCTACCAATCCCCCTCCTCAGCTGGACACGGGAGACAAAATAGAATTAAAAGATCCTGGGTTGAGATAAGAGCAGGGATATCACTCAGCAATCACCATCATGGGCACAACAGATTCCACTAGGGGAAAAATAATTAGTTTCATATACTACAAGTCAAATCAGAGTAGGATAATGAGAAATAAAACCAAATCTTAAAAACACCTTCCCCTCACCCCCCCATTTTCCCAGACTTAGCTTTACTCCCAAATTTTCTACCTCTTCCTCCCAAGCGACACAGGGTGACAGGCAATGGGAGCTGTGGTCAGTTCATCACAGTGGCACAGAAGCCACCTCTGTAGCCCCCCCACTACCAAAACCTTGCTATGCAAACCCAATACAGACTGAACTCACTAGTCTGGGGAACAGTAAAGGGTAAAGTGGCTTCTGCAAGATTTATATGGTGAGCTATTTTTCCGAGTCTTATTCTTTATAAAGGACCTATCTTCATTCAAGTGAATATCAATAAATTATATGAAAAAAATAGTTGGTGCTCAGGAGCTTGTAGACTGGGATTATATTAATCAATATATACTCAGGATATCTTCATGGAGCAAGATCCACAACTAGTATAAATCAGCACAGCTCTGTAGAAAGCCTATTCCAATACAGTTTGTTATTCTAGCTGCTATAATTAGAAAAGATCAGCTCCAGAGGAGGGTCTAGCCAAATCTGATCTCATTTTTATTTTCAGAGAGCTCCCCAGAAATCCTCCTCTGATTTGACAAGTGGCTGGAGTAGGAGATATGTCACCTTGATGGAGGAGCAGGAAGGCGGGCAGCAAGTTCAGAGAGCATGGATGGTGCCACATCCCAAAGCAGAGGGACCTGCTAGAGACGCAGACAATAGATTAGGAGGAGGTAAAGCAGGCTGAAGAACATGCTCTGTGCCATCAGTCCTGAGGGACAAGGTTGATACTAACATTGACACCAACAAAATGCATCCCATTTATCTTGTACAGAGTGCAGCCAGCTTGTGAGCAACCTCGCCCCAAACAGGAGTGGGCAGTGCAAGAAGTGCAAGGGAGCACTGCAAAGCTTCTTGATGCAACATCCTGAGAGCAAAGAATAAGGTCCAAGTCAGAAGCGTTTGGTCACGGCTATTTCATCTTCTTAGGATGGGATCAAAGCCCTTTAGAAGGTAGATCATTTCAGATATAACAGAAACTGCATGATTTCATTATAGCTCCATTTAGAGCACAGCAAACCTAGGTTCCTATGTCAATATGGTGAAGGCTAGATGACTTTTTGGCCTAACCACAGTTCAAAGCTTCAAGAGAGTACACTTAACATTGAAAGTTGCTTGAACAGGCATTATCCAGCATCTGGGTTTGTTGGTTTGGTTTTCTTCTGTCCTTTGAATCAAGGATTCTCATACCAACTGTTTGCCATTGAGAGTGAAGTGCCAGAAAACAGCAGATGTCTCAGTAGCTAAAGCTGCAGTGGTGTCAGTGGTGATATCGTTCCAAGAAGTTTGGAGAGAGTCAGTTCTTTGTCACATCACAAGTACCAGAGTGACAGGCACAGTCATTAGGAATGTAAAGCCCATACCTTGCCTTGGGCTGCCTGTCTGTGATCTCTAATTTCAATTTTTTTTGGTGCTCTTCATGTTGGTTCAATGAGCTTAACTCACTTTTAATGGCATAGTTAATTGCCTAATTGTGAAAATGACTGCATCTATCTATTAAGCAACATCCTTTATGGAAAAAAAATAAATATCTGTTTTTCAGAACGAATGCCCCCACACTTCGCACAGCAGGTGCTAACTTGTTTTGTGTGAGTAGGTAGATAGCTCCTTAAGTATCTGGCTATGCATTAGTATCTCACAATTTTATATCACTGTTAACTTTCTGAGTGTTGAAGATGACAGATGTTCATTAGTCAAGACATATATAGCCCTCCCCTCCCTTGGAATATTAGCTTGCCTTGTGTATATTAGTTAGACTCTCCTTGCAACACTTCTGCAGAGTAGGGCAGAGTCTTCATTTTGTAGACCATAAAAAAAGGCACTAGGAAGTTAAATAATTTGCATGAGATCCTACAGGAGGTCTGTGGCAGAACACGAGACCTTCACAAACTCTGAGCATTGGTCTGACTGACTGGCATGGCCTTCCTCTGGGAATTATGTCTGAAGGTTGCTAGTACTGAGAGTAGCAAGTCCTGATCTCTGCAATGAAGTTTGCTCCCCAATACCACAGTCTCCATCTCCAGCTACCCGCCTTGATTGCTGCTGGCCCTGAGCAGTGAGGTCCCTCCTACCTCAGCTTCACAGACCATTCTCCAGAGTATTTTGCATACCCAGTGTTATCTTTTGAGGGGGACTGACACTTTGGCCTTTACTAAAGGAAGTGGAGTCCTACCGCATCCTGTTTCTGAAAAGTGTCCTTTAAGCAGACTATTTGCCTGTAGACATCTTTGAGCACTTAGCAGTGAAGCAAGAATTCAGTACAATCTCTCCCCCATTCCAGAAAGCAGCCCATCCCCTCCTCCCTCAGAGTTCCCACCAGAAGTGATGTAATGCCTCCCTAATCAAAAGCAATAGAAAAGGGCTTGTCAATCCTTGCTCCAAAGCTGCTAAACCTGGAACCTATCCTAGTGGCCACAACTAATGTAAAGTAAATGCCCTATAAATAATCAAAGGGGAAGAATAATTAGACAGCCATTTTGTAATAATAATTTTAAATGAATGTGTAATTTAGAGAGAATAGTTATGAGACAAGGCCCTTTAACCATAACAAATGCACTCAGATAACGATCATTCCTGCAGGCTCAATCCTGCCTTAGGGAAGCCTGCGTTTTTCTCTTGGTATGACAGCCTTTCTGGTAAGGAACACAAATGCAATGGGACTGACTGCAAAGCCTTCAGGGGTGTGTAGGTAGGAAATAGCTGCCTGCTCAGACCATGGGCTTACTAAGAATAGCTATCTCTTGCCCTCATATGTACTCTGGTGCCAAACGTGACTGCCAAATGGAAAGTTGCAAGGAGAAGGCCAGCCTCTAACAGAGAGCAGCTTCCGAACTCTGAACACTGAAGCAAGGTGAGGCCCTCATCTACCATGGCAAATTGAGCAGCATGTGGCATTTATCCAGAGTCCCCAGAGGCTGGCCTCCAAGATCGAGTAGTGGCCTGCAAGGTAAAAATCCCTAAACTGAGCACTGAATAGCAATCCCAGCCCACAAACTGCTGCTCCAATGCCTAAGCCACATGGCCTACATCTCATAGGTAACGCTGTGGGACATTATCCAGAATAAGAGAGAAGCCAAATCTTATTCACAGATATGGTGTGTAGAGAAGAGAAAGCAGCAAGGGGTCCAGAAGCCTATAGCTCACTTTAGCATCTTTTACTAATGTACTTCAGAGGCAGAAAGTTACAAGCTTTCCCCATGTGAAATTCCTTTGCCTGTCTGTGCTGCACTCCTGATAGCTTCTAGCTACCATCAGAGTAATTTATCCAGGTACAGCAGCAGCTTTTGCATCAAACTGTAACCCAGAGGGAGACTACCTAATGAAATCTAATGGAGCAGGTGAAATAAGGAGCAGAGAACCTCTTTGTCCCATGCAGAAGCTGTCATGTTGCTGTTCATTGTGGCAACCAGTCTGCAAGACTCACCCTAATACTGGCAAGAGAAAAATACTACTCTTAACTTATTCTTCCATCTTTAGAGTGACTTCTAGAAAATCAGGTTAATAACAACCTGAATACCAGCTTTACCAGGTTGAAGAAGGCGGTGGCTGCTGCTTTGTAGCACAGCCAAGTCCCAGGAGGAAGTGCCAGGTAGAACTGGACAGCTCAGGCAGATCTTCAGCAGCTAATCTGCCAGGAAGGTGGGTTTTTCCCCTCCCTATCTTCAGTTGCACACTTCTTCCCTTTTTCTCCCGACGGAGAACTAAAGATAGCAAGGCTGAGACCAAACGTAACACCAGGCTTTCCCAGATAATAAACAGGTCTGCTAAGTCTCAAAGCAGCGGGGGTTAGCTCATCCCAAAGACACCAGGGAACTGAGTATGTCAGACAGAATCTAGCAGAGTTGTAATAACACCACAAAGTGCTATCAGAGATATCATGCAACAGGGACTCCATGAAGTAAGAACCGATTCCTTCTTGTCTTACAGCTACAGCCAATGTGGAAATGAAACTGCTCTTCTCTTGTCCCAGCAGTCATGAGATGAGGGCTGGAAAGAAAGAATAATTTGTAACAGATACCCATGCTCTACCACAGAGCTTCGCAGGCTTTGGACAAATCCCCCTGAAGTGAGCAGACTGCTACCAAAAGCTGCTTTTGAACTCTACTGGAGGTCAAAGTCTTAGAGACCAGGGGCACGAGGTATGTGTGTCAGAACTCACACACAAGCCAGTCACTGCCTGCTTTTCCTCAACTGGCAGCCACCAGTTTCACTCCACGCCAGTACAGATAGTGAACTCTATGATCTTAATGGTCCCTTCCAACCTAGACGATTCTAAGCAATATAGTTAGACCAAAAACGTGAACCTGAATGCAATATTATAGATATAACCATTGTGTTTTATATCTCCTCTGCATACGGCTCACAGAACTCACAACAAAAAGCCAGTCACAGGCAATGTCACATTAGAATCATTTCCACTGAGGCTCTTTGATGATGTCCCTTCACAACATAGAGTGGTTGAGCAATGACAGTGTTTTAGTTTTCATCATGCCACCAAGTATTGATAATGATGCATCAAGCGAAATACCCACAGCCATATATCAGAATACAGCTATGTCTTCACAGGTCAGCATGAGCAATTTTGTTCGTGAAGACAGCGCTGCAATATTAGTTTCCTCATCAAGATAAGACCCCAGATCTAACAGCATCACTTGTTAATTTCACTGCCAAGGCGTGAAGTTTGCCAGCAAGACCTCCATCAAAGTTTGCATACAGCAGTAGTTTTCCTTGGGAGAGGTTGTAATGGCTTCATTATACATCAGCCAAGACAGCTAGAGTATGGATGTGTAGCTGTTAGTACAGATAACCGATGTCAGGGAAGAGAGGTGAGAACCATAAGGGTAATATGTTAGGAACAGGAAGGCACAATTGCTCACCTAGTTTATTCCCTGCTGTGGCAGCAATTGCTCCTGCAAATTGGCTGTTCAAACAGAATAGGCAACTTTCTCAATGTGCTTTTGCAAGGTCTTGATGAGCTATAATTATCTCCCCCCATCAGTCACTTCTAAGGCACCCCCTTAGCAAAACATCCAAGCCTCTCACTCAGGGTCCTGTTTTCTCAGGGTGCATTGCACATCAGACCATTTGTACCATAACTGATTTCAGCAGCAGGTGAAGGTGCAGTCCAGCATACTTCAGCACCAAGGGCTTAGAATAACTGCACAGGAGAAAAGTCAAAAAATGAACCCTTAACAGCTTTTGGGCTAGAGCTTCTAAATAAAAGTTTCAAGGATGACAAAATCTGGCTGCTGGGCTAGTAACAGCCAATCATGGCAGTGGGTGCAAGGGTCTAAGCACAGGCTGACAGCTCCTGTGAGAGTCACACAATCCATAGCCAAATAGTCAGTTCTTCCTGTGTGCAGTACGAATCTTTGAGTTGAGCTAAGGACAAGGGTCAGAAAACACTGGGTCACAGAGCTCAGACATCTGTTCCTGTTCTTCACATTGCAGATAAAGCTGCATCCATTGCTGAGACTCATTTTGCGGTAAGGACAGACCTTTGGCCAGGACAGAAGCTGAGGTGCTCTCTTGCTCTGGTTAATATGACCAGGTCTAGAGTAGTACCATTAAGCCATAGACAAGCCTAGATCTGGGCACATACCAGCAACTCAGAAATGGAAGACTCCAGATATTATTGCTTCTAGCCCCTTGTTATTCCAGCTGCTGACCCTGCTCACCTCACCACCGTGTCCCTCCCATAAAGCAACAACTGAAACCTCCTTAGCAACAAACTAAATGACAGGAGGCTTTTCCAGTTGCAGATGAAGAGGTACTAGAGTATTGCTGGCCTACCCCAGAGCACATACACATAGTAGGGGGGAAAAAAAAAATAAAAACGAAGGAAGCACCTTTTTTTTTTTTCCTCTGCCTCAGCCCAGCACAAGTCCCCTCTACACTAACAAACACCCACTGCTCAGCCCTGCTCTTGTTCTCCAACAGACGACCCAGTAACCATTCTGTGCAGGAAAGGCCCACAGGGGCATAAGGATGCCACCAAGGGAACTGAGGGACCTTGTATTTGTTTAATGAACTGAACAATCCATATCACTGGATTAAACAGTCCCTTTTCATGTTAAGCAGCTTCCCCCATCCACTGCCCTTTGCCTGACTGGACTTTATTCATTGGTCTGTATTTAAAGACATTCTGCAGGCCAGACTTAATTTATGAACAGAACCCACCATCTACTTGATTCCTTGTTTGTTTTTTCATTTTTTCCTTTAAAAGCTCCTTGCTGTGATTCCAGCTAGCAGATTACTTACCAGAGAACTTAGTGTTGCTGTACATATTACACACATACTTAAGCTGCATTTCCACCTTGCTTCCCTGCCTACTGCTGGAGATGGACTTACACTCTTTTACAGCTACTGCTATTCCCATTCTAGCTTGTCCTATCGGTACCTGACGAAGTGATCTCAAACCCTCTCACAATCTGAAGGATTTAGCATATCTTAATGGGTGTGATGTTACTATTCATCTCAATCTATTGAGGGAATAGCTAGATATACTAGCAGAGAAAACGAATAGAAACAAAGACCATAGAAGAAATGCAGCTTCCCTTCTATTGGAAAGGACGTGAACACAGTGGTAACAGGGAGGGCTGGCAGGGGCTTGTGGTATGTGTAACCATAATGCTATTTGTTTGCATCTCAGGCTCACAATAAAAATAAACCCTGCCATTCACAGGCTTAGCTGAGTCAAACCAGTAGCATCCACATCCGACTAGGGCTAATATCAGGGCTATTCTGATAAGTGTAACCCCAACTAAGCACTCACACCGGTGGCAAAGCAGGCTGGAGGGAAGCAGCAAGAACCAGCTGTTTGTGTAGACTTCTCTGTAGCATAGCAATGACTTGTGTCACCACTCTGCAGGCTGCTCAGTGCAGAAGCAGGTGAAGCCAGTTACAGACTGGCAGAATCTCTCCAAATCCTGTAGTCCAGCCCTTGCTTAACTCCCTTCTGCCACCTTCTTTTCACAGCAGAGGTGGTTGATGTATAGCTACTGTGCTTGTGTCTTACATAAGGCTGCATTCCCAACAAGAGCGAGCCCTTCTTTCTCTGTGGGTTTCTCACCCTAGCATCTCACCTGATGAGGAATAACCTCTGGGAGATGATACCACCAGCATATGGGAGGAGCACATGGGAGCCCCTGCCACAGTGAACTCAGGGTTCCCACAGCTCCTTCATCTCAGATGGAATTTGATGGCAAGGAGTCACTAGTTGGTGCTGGTGCAAGAGAGGAGTTGAGGCTAGGGAAGGAAGTTTCAGAGGTGCCTAGATATGACAAGGCCCCTTACAGCATCCCATGTAATGAAATTTCCCTGGAGCTCTAGGATAGCAGGCATGCTTGATTACTAATACCACTATGAGTGATGTCACTAGGACCGAAAAAGGCTGTACACCCCAAGCCTCACAGCAATGTCCTAGGCATAAGCATCCAGCAGTGATACTTTTACAGGAAACTGTTGATGATTGCTCTCACACACGAACCATTTTTGCATACCTCTGCATAGTTTTGTTTGGACTATATTTTTAACAGCAGCTCAGGGAAAGTGTCATGCAGAACATAAGGCACATTGAATTCAAAAGCTATGCATTGTGCAGAAGGCCTGCTACACCACAAGGAGAGGTCTGATGTGGTCCACTCTTGATAAACCTTTGTTAGCTTTACTTATCTCTTCTTCCTGTTTTAAAAACTTGCAAGGAGCTTTCTTGCCTTTTTTTTCCTGCCTATATTGTGACCTCCCAGGGCTCAGACTAGCCTCCAGGGCCATTTTATGCATAGGCACTACTAGAATATAAATAACCATCCCAATAATAAAAATGTGCGTTGGTCTGAGCTTGGTACGCTAGTTACCTTCCTGGAAAAACACACAGAATTTTGCAAGAAATAACTAGACTTCCAAGTTATTAAAAAGTAAAATAAAATCCCCTGTTCTTTAATTTAGGGCCAGTGTGACCTGGCAATTAGTCATAGGACAGGCTCCAACTCAATTAAGACAAACAGCCCAGTGTAATGGAAATGGTAATGTGACTAATAGGAGCAACCTGAGTTATAGTCTCAATTTTCTCCATGCCTGATAGATTTCAAATAAGTTCAAAAAAGGTCAAGTGGTTGACTTTTCATTTGCTGATCTCACATAAAGTTTTCCTATTCATTTTTCTCCCCTTGTGAACTCTCTGGACTTGTCATCGTGGTCCTGGGAAACAGAACAGAAGATGTCCCCCCGAGCTGTATCTATGCTGTGAAGGAGGTTCAAAACTGAATCTTAGAGAGGGTGACATGCAAACTCTGAGCACAGTCCAAGTAAGTGTCATTTTCCATTCTTTCTGCATGTTATCTTCTGTCTGGTGTTTCTCAGACTTTTCCCTTTCACATTAACCACCTCAGACTTGAAAACGGAACAAAGGGCAAAGCCCAGCCCTTGCTGATAGTCTTTGCAACTCTATCCTCTGACTACCCACCGCAACGCAAAATGGACCATAAAACAGGGTCTGAGGTCATCTCATTACACCTAAGAATGCAAAGGAGGTTTGGGATGCAACTACCTTCTGCTCATAAGCCTTCCTCTCTAATCTTGAGGAATGGCTGATCACATCTTTGTCAACTGTGAGCTGGGAAAATGGCACAGTCTCCTGTTTCATAACAAATACGCCCAAGCTGAAGGCTTCATGTGCCGCCATTCCTTGCTGGAGAACACTCACAAGTACATGCTATGCCTCTCTTCATTAATGACAGAAGGAACCAGCCAAAGTGATACAAGAAATCCAGCATAAGTGCCATTTTAAAACCTCTGTCCCTGGTAGCAGCCCCTTTTTACCTCCCAGATCAATGCAATTCCTTTGACGTTTGTGCAAGGCAACATTGCCACCCAGTGGCCGCCAGCTCTGAGCCCAAGGCCCACCACCTCCCTGCACCTCTGGGGCAGATCAGTTGCATTTTCCATCTACTCCAAATCAGGAATGGATTAGGAATCACAATGGCTGTCCACTGCCGCAGGGCTGAAGTGTACAAGTAGTTGGGCATCAGAGACAGCCGTTACTGCAATAAATATTCTTTACTGTGAGGGTAGTGAGGCACCAGACCATGTTGCCCAGGGAAGCTGTCAATGCCCCACATCCCTGGAGATGTTCAAGGCCAGGCTGGATGAGGCTTTGAGCGGCCTGGTCTAGTGGGAGGTGGTTGGAACTAGATGGTCTTTAAGGTTCCTTCCAACCCGAACCATTCTGTGATTCTGTGAACATTGTGTGCTCCATCAACACTTACTTTTATTGCCTTGCCTGCTCAGTATCCCTGAAGTTACACAATTGAATTTGGGGAAGCATTATAAAGCAACAATGCAAAGGGATCCTTCACCGTGCATAGTAGCATGGCAAGGTCCAATTTTGCAAAAGCATGTTTCAGCCATCCAGATCGCCTTTGCCAAGTGTCACAGGCAATTAACACTTTTGCCAGGTTAACCTTCCCCTTGCCTCTGACATGCTCATTGAGTTTACGGGCAGACCACCCTCTGCACAGCTCTCCTGGAGCAGCAAAGGCCTCCAAGCTTCTGTACAGAACTTCAGACTCCTGTTGTGGTATGGCACGGCTTATCTTTTGATTTTGTTTGCTGAACAATCTTTTCCACAGTTTTAGATCTGAATTCTTTGGTTCCCAAGTTAGGAATTTGTGAAGTTTGCCCTCTGATCTCACTGTCTTATTAGGTCTGCTGCTTAGCATCACTAAATTGCAAAGCTTCATTTCTACAGAATCAGAGAGTTGTGGGGGTTTTTTTATCCAGGGTCTCAATGGCAAAGGGTTTGCGGCCTTTTAAGTCCACAGCTCAAGGACGCTTAACCTTAAAGGAAGTAACCACTTCCTTTCTCATTCTTTCCTGACAAACCCTGAGGCACTGCCTTCCTCTGCACTGGGCTCACAGAAATGCCATCTTAATTTTTACATAGGGCCAACCAGAATTTTGGCTATATTTTAAGAGAGCATGAATCACAGCAGTATTTATAGTGTCAAATGGAGAGAGTGCCATCATCATTTTATACCAGGTCTGAAGAAAACCTGACTATTTCATGATGGATCACTCAGATGCTCTCTAGGATATTACAAGAGAATTTTACATTACTCAGATGAGTTGTTGGTCACACAGGAGACAGATCTTAAAAAGCAACAACAGTGGCCTTGGGGCTATTTCGGGAAAAATTGGACCAGATGTCTTGGTTATTTAGCGCAGGACACCAGGATGCTCCCTGATCAGACCTCACATGAAGCAGTAGCTGGACAGCAGAATTACACAAGCTTAGAAGAGAACGAGGGAGCCATTTTTACAGTGAGGGCAGTCAGCCAGTGGAACAGGCTGACCAAAGTAGTAATTGGAGGGTTCTGTTGCTGCTGAGATCCTAGAGTCAGGATCCTAAGTGCCTCCTTGGAAGACACCTGCACTGAGATCAGGGCAGGGCTAAATCTGTGTGAAACAGAACAGCCTAGATGATGTAACAGCCCTTTCAGACATTAAAATTGATTAATCTTCACTGGTAGTTATTTTTGCTGTTGTCTTTTAACCACTTTGTTCCCTTTAAAACCTTGCTCCCCTGGCCCATGACTCATCAGGCACAGCTCTTCTCCCTCATCAGTGCCTTCACTTTTCCAGTGTCAGTGAAATCTTCCATTCCTGGCACTCCCATAAATATTCCTGGTTTTTTTCTACCCAAATGTTCAGGCAAAAGCCCTTAAAGTCAGTTTCAATGAGATACTCATTCCTTTACTACAGAATGCTGCTAAATTTGGCCCAAAGGCTCAGAGCTGCAAAAATCAAGAACTTCTTTATAGAGCATAATCAGCAACAGCAACTTATCACAACCCCATGTAATCTACACAGAGGGACTCCAAACTCCAAAGCAGTTCTTCCCAAATGGGCTAGAACTAACAAACAGTTCGGAGGGTTCAACAAAAAGGATGTACAAAGCCTGGCTTCACCCTAATCTGATTTCAGATATCCAATTGCAGCTTGTGACGTTTTGCATAGTGAAATTCTTGGGAACAGATTATTGGCTTGTCTCAGACTTGACAAACTTCTTTGCCTTAGGTAGATGCACATGTCCCTGAGGCTCAAGGAAAGGCTTGCTGCACAGGCAAGATCTTCCCTCACATTTACTGCTCTGCAGGGAGGCATTAAAGGAACACAGGGAAACACAGGGAAGAGTGTTTGTCAGAGCCCATGCCACACAACATAGATGTGCTGCTGTGGACATTTAGCTAAAAGCCAGCTGTGAACTGCTATCTCTGGCCTGGAGTCACTTGTCATCCCCTAGCATGAATGCTGCATTTGTTGGGGCAGAGACGCCTCTTTGTCCTTAGCAAAACAGGGTCTTTGTCCATAAGTGTCAGGCTCTCAGGTGCTGCTGCACTAAAATAGCAATAGAGCATGCTGAAAATCAGTCCAGATTAACACTGAACCCCTTGATGTCTCCTTTCATCAAGGAAGTCTGCTCCTCACAGGTGCAGACACTGCCCCACAGAGGTTTCTCTCCCTCCTCCTTGCAATGAGGATGTGCACTCAGTGGACAGCTCTCTTAATATCTAGGCTGGGACGCAGTCATCCCTGAAAAGTGTCTTTCAGTTTAAATCCATGTCACTAGACAAGAGCTATATTTCTCATAAAGTGGCTGTGAAGTTAATGGAAAGTGGAGGTCAGCAAGAGACAAGTGGGCCACAGATGAGCATCAGTTACCTTTCTGCAAGTTTGGACCAAGAACTCATCCCAGCCATAAGCAAGCAGGTTTCAGTGCTGCTATTTGCAAACACACAGAGTCAGAGAATCCTTCTCCTGGATGGGGGAAGGATGTGCCTGCCTGAAAGGTAACACATGCCCTTCTGTACAGCTTTTCATTATGTGAAAATAAGCTTCAGAAGTTCCAGCTCATGCAGTTTCAGGCAATCCCACACATGGTGAAATCTGTTCATGTCTTATCAGTAACCAAACATCACATCATTTAGGAGCCAAAGACACCTTAGCATCATGCAATAGCTTGGAAATTTGTAAGAAAACTGCTCCTCCCACATACTCCATGCAAAGCAAAAGACAGCCATTTCAACTGCCCCAATTTCATTAGTTGCAAAGCACGTTGTCCCACAAGGCTTTAAAAATGAAAGAAATATTTAAGTGCCCTACCCTACAGAGAGCTCTGTGCTGAATCTGGGCAGCAGCAGCCCTCCAAAGCAGGTAAAGAGTCAACTCACTCTCATGCACACACAGAACATCCTCACTACCAGGTGAGGACGGTTTGTGGATTGTTTTGATCAAGGCAACGATTTTTCTGATGCTGTTCAATTACAATATGAAGTCAGCCACATTAGGCCAAGAGTCTCAGAAGCTATTAATTCTTGAGAAAAAGATAATGAACCTAATAAAATTAGATTCACCTGTTCCCAGAAGGCCACTGTGAGTTATATACAAGGTACAGACTGCCATGGTCCCATTTAATTGCATCATGTAGGCCTGGGGCTGATAACAACTAGTTTGTCTCAGGGGTTGTTATTGGAAAACATTTGATTTGCTCCTACAACATTGTCTTTGAACCAGCTACTGAGCAAACATTTGTCATGTGAGGCAATCACAAATAAAGCATTTCATATGAGGGTCCCTAAGATTTATCTTGAAAACAGAGTGAGCTCAACCCTTTGCAGACTCAAACTCCCATCTGCTGCTATCATGGCATTTGTAAACTAGTTAAAACTCACCAGTAGAGCTGAGCCTTTTATGTGGGCATGCCTAATGCTGACAAGCATACGAAAAGCACTGCAGGAAGACTCCCAAGCTGCAGCCCTGCTCTGAGGTACAACTAGCAGGAACACTAGCACTGAGGATCAGATAAAAGGCAGAGATACAGAGACTTGAGCTCTCTACAGAGCTGCGCGAGCTGTCCCAACATCACATCCCACCTGAGGGTGTGTTGTCTCCATTTTTTTTTCTCCAAAGTTGGCAGGACAAGAACCAGCAAGAAGGAATCTCCCGAGACAAGCATGTGGTACAATCCAGTTCCTGTCACTATCAGACTCAGATCGAAGTGAACTTCATTTGTCCCCACCCAAAGGGGCTGCAAAGGCTTAAAAGACTGCGAAGTGCACCAAATTCTGCAGCTGGGAGAGGCAGGAGCACTGTCAAGATGTTTAATTCTTTACACTTTCCTGCCTGTTTTGTCCTCAGCTCTGACATCAAAGCTCCCTTTTACTCTGCTGAGGAGGAAAAAAAAAAAATGCTATGTCTGAGAATTTCAATTCAGGAGCTGTTTTTAAAGGTTTCCTGCCAAAATCCTTCTATCTGATGGATTTTACAGTGTCACAGACGATGCTGCATACCAAGCTCCCAAGGCTTTATCTGTGAAACAGTGCAAATGTGTTTAAAAATGAAGATGTTAAAGGGCCCCACTTATAAAAATCAATTCAGTGGATGTCAGCATACAATGCTGTCTCATGCCTCCTGGAGGACTTCCTCCACAGTCCTTTGTAGCCCAAAAGGTCCTTTTCTATTTAAAAACAGCACTTTCTTGATGCAGGGGGAAGCTTCTATTAGCTATCTGCTCATTCACTGATGTTTGTAGGGTTGAATAGAAACAGCCATGGATGACAGGAGACAGCAAGAAGCCATTTCTGACTCCTGAGAAACAACATGATATGAGTCCTTCCTGCCCAGGGAATGACTGCTGCCAAAGTGGGGACCTGGAGGCTTATACACCTCAGACTATGCGCTGAGCGTATGCAGAAAAGTCGCTGAAGTGTTTCCACTTTCAGAAACTGGGAAGTTAAAAGCTGAGACATGGTTGTAATGACATTCTCCAAGATTGAGATTCTCTGATAATAATTTTAAGAACTTTCGTGAAAAAAAAAAAATCCTAGCAAAAATTTCATTCTCATACAGAAGTCAGTTTTCATCCCAAAAGTATCTTAGTAAAATGCCTTTTAGCAGCATCACCCAGGGGTGAGAAAGCTTCTGTACCTTCCTCACTTTGTAACCTAGCTCTTTAAACACAATCTAGTCCTAGATATTGTTTCCCATATGCTGCAAACAGATGCTGTCTTAAAGCTTCAAGAATTTCTTTTGGGGAAAAGCTTTCCTTCAAGAAAGAGCTGAAGTCCCAGTTCCACTCTTGTTTACCTCCTTATGCGATGCAAAACATGTTCAGCAGTGCCACGTGAATGTGAAGTCCACAAGGGGTGGCCGCATGCTCTCCAGGCTCACCCCTGGACCACCCATTGCTGATAGTCTGCAAAATGGCTGACAAGGGGGCTGTTTATATTAAATGACAACCCATCTGCTAAGCTGATTCACACGGATTTCAAAGAAAAGCTGAGTCAATGATGACTGGTGCCAAGTGAAAGGTTTTCCTCTTAGTAACAATATGAGTGACTAATTAACAATCAATAATCCCAACAAAAATTGACATTAAAGTCCATAAGGGGCACTGTGTCAATAGCTGATCATTTGTGCTAATGAAGCAAGAAAGTCTTCCTGGCTTGCAAACAGAAGCATGTGAGCCAGTTCAGAGTGAAGTGATACAATTTGAACAGTCACCCAAAGAACAGATGAAAACTAACCTGGGGCTTCCTTTACCACTGACGTTTTGAAACGTTTGGGGTTTCACACACACACACTTTCACTTTCTGCAGCCTTCACAAGCTCAAGATACAGGTAGCAACGTGAAACTTCAGCCCACACTTTACAGTTAGCCTGAGTTCATGGTCCCTTCCAGACTTGAAAACGGAAGGGCATTAAGCCACCAGACCAATCATGGGAAGCTCAGATGCCACAGAAACAATGGTGCTCTGTGTTAGATCAGCCATCATTGATAATGCGAGTAGCTCATAGAGCTGTTCCAGCCTCAGTATGTTCACACAAAATGCATGGGAGACCACCCCAGTTCCCAGAGAGGCCCCAAGTACAAAACTGAACAGATAGCAGCTAAGAGCTGCACCATTCCCTGCTGTCCACTGCTAGATGAAGCTCCTCAGAGTTCAGTTACCAGCACTCCTTTATGAGCCAGTCTGCTTGACTTCACAGCCAGACAGGTGAAGCAGAAGCCTGGGAAACAAACAGCTTGCAGCTTGTGTCTTGAAAATGCAAACAGAGGAAGCAAGGGCGTAACAGACAATAGTTAAGGCATTGTCAGTACCAGTTCCTTCTCTCTAGTCTGGAACACAAACATGCGAGAGTCATGATGCAGCAAGCAGAGGGATCTGACAGAATATTTGTAAGGACTGACCATAAGTTCTTGGAGACAGTGATTGTCTTTTGGCTCAGTGTAACACTTGGTGCATCAGGGCCTCAGAATGCTCCTGCACTAAAAATAATACCCATCATCATTTTCCATAAGCAGATCACCGCATCTCATTGCCTCAAATGGCAATGGCTCCCTTGGCTCCATTTAACCTAGTCACTAATCTCATTGCATCAAAGTGATGGACAGCTCAGCTCCTCACAGCAAGAACATCCTGTGATTTCTTAAAGCTTTTATTCACAGACAGATATCAGACCTCATAGGAACTCAAAAGGCACTTCTCTGCACTGCTTTCTCTGCTGCAAACTCAGAACCACACTCCTTCCTTAGCTGTACCAGGAATGAGTGCATTTTTCCTGCCTGCCAACACCCTGCAGTTCACATTGAGATGCCATCCGTTACAGACAGCCTACAGCCAGGAATAAAGCATGCGACCAGAAGGAAAACCCAACAAAGGCCTGTCACAGCCCCATGGCCCTGGCTCCAGCTGTCTTTTGGTTTTAACAGCAAAGATTTTGCTGTCTCAAACTTCTGCAGGAAGCATGGCCATGCCGAGACCTTGCAAGCAGTGAAACTAGTGGAGTGGCTTCATTCCCCTAAAGGAACAGACTGGAGGCAGCTTCTAACAGGGCTACAGGGATGGAAAGGCTTACACTCCAACCTTCACAGCCTGAAGGCTCAGTTTTCCCCCTTGAGACACTGCTTTTATTTGGGCCAAGGCAGGGATTGATCATTTGAGTCCTCTTCCCGACAGGAACAGAGCCTACTCCTTCTACCCTCTCTCTACACTGCTATCTTACCTTATTTGGGTCGAGTAAACCATGGGACCAGCACCTAAGAGGACTGACAGCCACCTCCTCCCCACAGAACAGCCATTTGTAACCAACTTGGTGGACAGCAGTCCCTCTTGAACCCAGGCTTTGTACCAAGCACAAGCAAGAGTTGGGGCTCAGGGTCAGGTGATTCAGACAGGTGTGAGGCACTCATTTACAGCCTGCACAACTGAACTCAAGCATGGTTCAGCTGCGTAAAATAGACTGTTACATCTCTAGTGCAAGAAACCAGCAAAGGAAAAAACAAGTACTCATGCCTCTAACCGAAGCCTCTAACACACCCAAGCTAACTTTACAGTTTGAAGCAACCATCAAGTTTGGAGCCAGTTTTTTTTCCTCAGAGGTTTGTTAATTCCTTACATGGCATCTGTGTCAGGGAAGCCAGTAGTTATGGGACAGGAACTTGTGCCAGAGCAAAACAAATTTGATCGGAATGAAAAAACCAATGGAAAGACCAAGCAGAGCAGCTGGCTTCAGTTAGGATCTTATTTTTAGAAAACATCTGCCAAGGGATTCAAAGGAAAATGGCAAGCTCCCTTGAGCACAGATGAACCCAAGTGGAGATACTAGTTTGTATTATTTAGAATGTGGGATTTGCCCACACGTTGGCACATACAGAGTACAGTTTGCCCCTTACAGATGCTGCAAGCACAGAGAACTGTATCAATTGCCTCTGTGGGACAAGCCCCTCATGGGAGAGGGGTACTGGGCTGGCAGGATCTCAGATCCCCAGAAGACAGGGCTAGGAGGAATTACCAAGGTCAGCTAGACCACCATCATGCCCCCAGACTAAACAGAAAGAGCACATAGGATAAGAACAGAAAAAGGCACAAGGACTGTAAGTTCCTGCAGTTCCTTTTGATACCATCTGTGCTTGCCATGGTTTGACTAAGCCTGAGCACTGAATATCCTGGGATGCTGGAGGGAGGGAACTCATGCTTGCCACTCTTCTAACCAGGTTTTAGCATGGCAGACTCTTCTGCCCTGGGATGCCACCACTGCAGCATGGCTGCACATGCTGCTGCCGACTGCTCATTTCAGCAGCTTTGTGAGAGGAACATGAATACCGGTGTGAATGGAGCATGGCTGGGGAAGTCTGGAAGCTGCAGAAAGCACAAGCAGCAGCAATAGTGCTCTGAGACTGGCGGGTGACAATGGCACCCTGATTAACTTGGCATGAGGATCCAGCATACATCCACACACAGGATCACCTTGTAGGTTATACACACTGGGGAACAAAACACGACCTAAAAGCAAAGGCTAGCCTACTCTTTAGGCTTTATAAAGGAGAGGAATGTTCTTATCCTTCTCATACTGTATCAGTTTCCTCATCTGTAAGTGAGGAAGTCCTCAATGACTTTGCCAGTTGGAGCTGGGAATTAAGCCCAGGTTTCCTGATCTGGCAGCCGTATCTGTTTTACCTACTTGCCCATCCTGCTTCTCAGACACAGCCAGAGCCTGCACCTCTCTGCTGTTAACAATGACAACTGGTTTCCCAGAAGCCCTGGTAGCATCCAACTGGAGAATGGTGCATAACTGTCACAGATACAGTCTTCCACCTTGGACACTGATGGCCTCTTCACAAGATTCAGACATCTTGAGACATTTGTCAAAATGTTTGGGCCCAGAGAGAAGACAAAACACAAGGAAATAAGGGCAGCAAGTGCACACTAAGCCCCTTTCCTCCTGTTTGGGGTGGGGGGGAGGTGGGAGAGGGACAAAAGCATCACAAGGACAATGAATCATTAAGAGGTATCAGGATTTATTTACCTCCAGCAGCGTAAAACGGTGTGGCAATAAGGACTGTATTTAACTTCACTCTCCAGCTGCCCTCCATGGGACTCCTGAGGTTAACACCTCCATTTAAATGGAAATTGAGTGCCAAATTAATAGCACCTGTTTGCAAAAAAAGGCCCCAAATTATAAAAAATCAGTACAGTACAGTTCCCAGCAGGTGTTCCAGTTACTGCATCTCAACAGGCGAGACCTGACTGAAGGTCAGTCTGAGCCAGCAGAAGGACTGCTCTCCAACAAGTTGACCACCTCTGCATGAGTAGCGTCCCCAGGAGATTTCACCTGGGCATGGAGGAAGAAGCCAATTCAGAGACATGAGGTCAGCCCCTGAGCTGGGTAGACAATAAGTCAGCCAAGAGAAATGGGTTATATGCAAGTAGGGACAAGCCAAACTGAAAAGACTCTTAAAGCAGTTTAGTGGTCCCTAGAAGGAAAAAAAGTCTGAGTTGAGATTATTACACTAAGAAGGTTCCTACAGTTCTTACAGCAGAAGAGGCAGATGAAAAATTGATGGCTTTTACAGGTTGATTAAATACTCAGCTACCTCTGATGCAGCCATACATCTAATAGTGCAGGCGAGGTGTAATTTGGCTGGCCGTAAAACTGTGTCAGAGCCACTGACTGTCCCCAGGCTGGATCCAACCAGCACTGCTCATATAAACCCAGCTGGCTAGGTCTGATTGCAGCCTGTCACATTCACTGGGTCTCTGACAATTTCCCATGTTGCAACAAACAACCTAACCAAAGATAATATTGACCAAAGCTTTTCTTCAAATTCTTTTGAAATAAATCTGCTTAGAAAGTAGGAAGAATCATAACCCACATAACAGTGATGCTTTCTACCAAAATAAGGCAGAAATAGGTGGCTTTTCTTTCAGCTTTGATCTAGAAATCAGTATTTCAATATGATGAAAATTCAAAAGCAACAATAGGATGCAAGTGTTTATCACACAATACAGCCAATGGAAAATCCATTCATTAAAAACCCAGACAATTTAAATTTAGCAATCATTTACACACAGAGGGAGTTACTTTTACAGAGAGGAAATAAATAATTCAATATGTATTATAGCAATGTTTCATCTGTCTTTAAAAACGCCTCAATCTTCAGTAGGTAAACGTGAAGGGACTGTTATCCCATGTTAAACCTTAGCAAAGTGAGGCAAAATTTTTACGGAATTGTGCAGGCGTTGAAAGAACCGTCTCTATGACACTAACTCACAAATCTTGTTATACAGGATAGTATAAAAACCTAATTCAACAGTGTACTTTTAACAGTCACTTAAAATCAAACCATTAAAACCTTTTTTTAAAAAGGATACCCTAAGGACACATAATTAATAGCTAATAAGCCCAAAGGAAACATTTTTTCTGAAGTATGAACCAGAAATGTTAAGAAAGCAGTGGATCTGGGGTTCCTTCTGTTTGTTAGGCCCTGCTAAAAACCACACTTCATCTGTTCCACCAGGTGACATCTTTCCCCAGCGTTAATCAAGTTACTCACTTCAAGCAAGAGACATTCGAGAAATAGTCATTTGTCTTTTTTTAAGCTCACTCTTAAGACCTGTGAGAATCCCGTAATGAGAAATCTTTGCATATTGCTTCAGACTTCTGTTGTTTTTCACTGTTCACAAGGAACATCTCTGCTACTCAGAGCCACAATGGGCACTTGAGCCCTGTGGTAGGGTTACTCAAGACAACCTAAACTTTTATTGACAATAGCTGACGCTTGAGACAATTATTGGCACCTTGGACCTTTCAGCAGGAGGGAGAGAGCACTAGAGCAATTTTTTTCCCGGCATCTCATGTACAAGGATGAACATCACATCTAATCACATACACAGACCCCAAATGTACAAACACCTGGGAGCCTTCCTGACTTGGAGGAGAAATACAAGCCAAACTTCTAAGCTCCCTAGGCTGGCTTACATTCATCTTGACTGTCACCTTCCCAGCAAGTCACTGTTTGTGGTACAAGTTCCTTCCCTGAGGTGTTCACAGCTAGAGCAGTCCGAAACAGCAACGAAAGGAAAGCTTTTAACCACAGTTTACTGACCAGAAACTAAGGCATAGATTGATTTAAGTGATTTGCCCAGGCTTGAATAGGCATCCCTGTTGGTGACACATGCTATGTAAAGTTTCAGGGCTGGTGCTCAGCCTTCTGCCATAGCTTCTTCACCACCTCCTCTCCTGAGCACATGAGACTAAGCCTTGCACTGCAGCCTGAAGATATGCCACCTTCAGGAGCTGCGGCCTTAGGGGAGAGCACCACCCAAGAACTGGATCCTCCACAGTCTCAAATCTTGTCTGCAGCTCAGGCAGCTGAGAACGAAGAGAAAGCATGCAAAACACAGCAACCCTGCCTCCTGTCCAGAATATCCTTACAGCTTCGGGAGCAGAGACCTTGTACATATGAGAGAAATTTCAGGCTGAAATCAACCAACATGTCCCTAAAGCCATCATGAAACTCCTTTCTTGGCTCCGGCCTCAAGCTTCCCTCTTAACCTGTTTTTGTCAAAGTGCTGAGTGCAGGGGGAAACACCTTGGGTTTTGCCAACAGCGCGTACAAAAAACACACCAGTGACTGCATGGAAGAGGAATTTGGGTGGAGAAGGAGCCTTAAAAGGGAAACACACTTGGAAGTGCTACTGCCTGGAGAAAAGTATAAAAGAATTAGATCATTTCAGAAATATTTACAGCTTCACTGCATCACTGCAGAAAGAGCTCATGCTGCCATGTTTAATTTATTTCAGACTTGGAAGAATAAGTCTCATTAAGGGCTAGTGCTTTCTTTTCACAAGGGGAAAGCATGTGTTCACACTTAAAATAATTGCAAACATCCATAGCTTTAAAAATAAACCCTCATGCATCAGCTTGAGTCCTGAATCCATGCCTGCAAGCGGCTCCAGTTTGAGCAGCCCTGCAAGGATGCTGTCAAAGGCAGCAAGAGGGGCCCAAACTGGGCATGAAGGGGCAGGGGGGGAAAGCAGTACTCCTAAAGGGAGAAATTGCTCCCTGTAAGCATGGGCAGTATTCCGAAGCACAAATTATAGAGGATATTGTCCCCCACTTTGACACCACCTGGTAAAATGACCACTACACATTGTTCAGTGCCTAGTTGTCACCCTCTCACATTCAGCTCCCATTGCACTGAGCCCTTAGAGAGTCTTAAAACCCCTGTACGTATACATCCCCACATCCTAGAAACACAAGCACTGCATAATCTTTTTCAAGATACTGCTTACCTGAAATTAAGGTTAATCCTCTACAGCTGCTATAAAGGGAGTGTTAGATCAGGCCTGAAATTATTAGACTGTCAGTTCTAGAGTATGAAATCCCTACATGTTCAAAACGGTGCATGCAGCACTGTTCTTCCCAGATCATTCATATACCCTATTCTTCCTTCTTGCCTGCCCCCATCTGTTTTCCCCTGTGGACTCTGCAGACATTTGCAAAGGGTCTCTGTGCTGCATATGAGAACTAGTTGGCCAAAAGCATGGATTATTATTCCAGGGTGTGTTAGCAATTTTGAAATAAAAAAATTTGAACATATCCTGATCTGAAAATAGAAGGTCAATTTTAAAGGTGTACAAAGAATCATAAGTTAATGAAAAATCACTTGGCTGAGTCCTTTTTGTAAGGCATGTTCCTTTTGATCATAAACCTTTTAATTACCTTGCAGAAATAAAATTACACAGAATTTTGAGATAAAGTAATTTGAAAATGGAAAGCTAAGCATTTCAGTAATAGACTATTGAAAATAACCATTGTGCTTTATTTAAGGATACACACAAATTCTGACTAAATATATACATATATAAAAAGAACTTTATGTCTGAAAGTATTTCAGTACCAAATATGCATCTCATCGGAAAAACGTTGTTACGGACTCCCTCAGCTAAGTGATATCCCAGAGAACCCAGAGTTCAGGATTATCCCTGCTAGAAATGCCTGCAAAGAGACCAAGGGAAAAATGCCACATCAGGAAGCAGCTGATTTAATATAACAATCATTTCTTTTCTGTCTGTGGGGCTTACCTGCCTCTGTACTCTGTAAGCATAGCAAGGTTAAAACTTCATCTTAGGTTTTGTTCCACTCCTTTTGCTTTCTCAGACTTTACATTGCAAATTTCTTTTCCACAAATTAAATAGAACAGAAGATAAGATGCAAAGAGAGCCGGGTGCCAGGTAGCAGAGTCAATGCAGAGGCACCACCCTCTGATCTGTCACCTGAATGTGATATTCCTCCTTCAGAGTTCAGAATGCCCCTTTGATCATAGGTTTTAACTCCTGCAGAAAGCTGACTTGCCACTGATGACTGAAGGAGGAAATATGAAAAGAGAACATGGAGTTTGCAACAAGATTTTTTTTCTTTTTTGAAAGTTCTTTGTAGATCCCCTGTTTGGTCTGATTCTAGGATCTTCAGCGCTTTGAGAGAAAACATGTCAGCAAGTAATGACAGGAGGTTGTCATCAGGTGCGTTAGAGTGAACGTGATATACACAAACCAAGTGTGAGTTGCGCTGTTTTGCCAACACCCTGAAGTAACTCTGTAGCAGAGGTTGCCACATGACAGATAAACTTAATGAAGAAGCTTTTGCAAGGAACCCTTTAGAGATAGAAAGATGTCCCAAAATCGCATCAATGTTGGCAACCCAGCTATCACCCAAGTTCATTAAGTCCGTGAGGTCTTTATTGAAGTTACATCATTGTGTTAGCATTTGCAACTTTACCAGGGTGATTTTATTTTTTTTGTTCTCCAAAGATCAGAGCCAGAAATCAGAACAATTGCTATCTAAGACCTGCTTCTGATGTATTCAGCAGGTGTCATGAATAGCTTTGTACTCTGGCTCCCAAAGAGTAAATGCTAAAAGAGCAAATCATCTCTTTCCTATACGATATGTTACCCACAAAAGGAAACATGACATTCACCATTAGGTCAAACTCATCAAACTAAACAAGACTAAATTTAAGTGGGATGAGTAAATTGGATATTATTCATGGTATTATTTCACTTTAATATTGCAGCAGCACCAAGGCAGCCTACATTATGTTGGGTACCATACAGAGATAGAGAAAAAAACTGTAACTATGGCATAATTTGGCATACCCATGCTACTTCCAGCCTCATCAATGCAAATAACAGCATCAAAGACAGGGTGTCACACACCGTTAGTATTCCAAGTATAACCTGTCCAGTGATTCCACTGGCACAGTCGCACTTCTCACCCACACCTAGCACTGTGCCGTTGCATCTTCCCTGCCAGTATTACCTATTCCGGCTCCACTAAGCTCATGTTCCACAAATATTTTCTTCTTCTGCACGAACATATCCACAGTGATCCCATCTCTGCTCTAAATTATATTGATGAAATGGAGGGCAACTTTAAGCTCAAGGCCACAAAGCATCCTCAAATATGTTAACAACTTCAGAGGCAGAGAAAACCAAAGTTATTTTAAGTGAGACCATACCGCCTTTTATTTTTATTGCACATTCACCTCTGAGTTATATGTTTTACTGTTTAAACACATACAGTTCAAGGAATGGAAGTATTTTCTACGGCTGAAGCCAAGAAACCATACCCGTTTCATTGCTCTTTTCAAGAATTTTACTGCAGAGAAAGTCTCTGTCTACCCATATACATATAAAGGCCTCAGACCAACAGTCCAAGGCACAGATGTTGTCTTTACCAACAGAACCGAGCGAGGTAACAGAGAATGACAAGGGAAACTTTATACACACACAGAGAAGATACATGTCATCTGAGGAGACATAACCAAGGAGCTGATGTCTGCCTTGCTTTGAAGAGGGCTAGCACATAACATTCACTGTGGCTCACAATGCCTCTAAAATTATTATGTAAACTGCATCTTAATGGAGAGTCTCTGTATGAGGAGAAATCGCTCATGCAGTAATGACTCTCTGCAACACAGCTCTGGCAGCAGGAAAGTTCATTAGGAATGCAGTTCTACTCTGCTGTGAGCAGGAAGGGAAAAGGTTTCTTTTAAATATCCTCACTGCAAACCACTTAAAATGGAAAACAGTAACAGGAACCAGAATGCATCCAGACACATCTGTCTTGCGCTACCCTAGCAAAATAAAGAGTTTAGAAATGCTTTTTTCTGGTTTTATTTTCATTTTTGTGGTTACTTCAGTTTGAGAGGAGCTGAAGAGACGAGAATTTCCTGCCTCGGCAAGAGTCTGAGGAACCACTGCTTGAAGAGTCCTATCCCAACCTGGCATAAGAGTACACTGCATCAAGGCAACATAGCCCCACACACTTAAATGCTGTTGATTATTGGTATCACCGACAGATAAACCAAGTCACACGTGTAAATCGGCCCATGCACATGGCTTGTGACTATCAGATGGGACAGAATGTCACAAGGAAACATTCTATTACATTACATGAAGCAGCCTCATCTCCCTCTCCAAACACCCCTGACAAACTTGTGTCTGATGAGCCTTATAATTCTTCTGGCCCATTTCTATTTATCACTGCTTTAACTGTGCCTCCATTTGAACAGTGAAGACAAAACCTACATTCCCTTTAACCCAACACTGAGTGTTAAGTTTGGTTTTAATTGTTATTCTAATCTTGATAGATTAGTACATCAAGAAACATGGAAGTTGCACATCTTTATTCTGAGGTCTATCCCCAACCTCAAAGACAGTTGCAAGCTGGTTTTGCCCCCTTCCTACCTGAGAGCTAGTCCATCTCTGACAAAAAACATCAAAAGAGCGACTGAAAGCTATTCTTCGTGTTCTGGTCTAAGTGCTTCTCCAGAAATTCAAGTGCTTGCAAAAGAGAGATAATTACAAGCAAGGAGTATTACAGGGAGGAAAGAGCAATGTGTTCAAGGTTTTGCTTTGTATCCTTAACAGATCATCAAAACCAAGTAATTCCTAAGGAGAGAGGTCTCCACATGATGCTACCTTCCTGCTTCACTGAGAGCTATTTATGTTTTGCTGTATTAAAGTAGCTGAATGTATTTATTTTTTAATGCTCCAGAACTCAGATCTCCTGGAATCTTAACTAGCCACCCTACAGCTGCTAGTTGCCACCTGATGATGCCTCTGTAGATTTGCAAGATCATTGGAGAAAGCAGAGCCACAGAAGCCTCAGTTGAAGGAGTGCAGGAAGGAGTTCAGCTGCATCATAACAGAGTGGAAGCTACATACCCTGCACTGGCAAGCTGATCCCCCATTGCCTACCAAACCAAAGGAAGGTTTTGCTTCAAAGCCACTGTTATGCCTACCTCTTTATTCCTACACCCATGCATAAACCATGAGTAATCTCACTGTAACCAGCACAGTTTCACTAATGTGAAAGCAGCTTCAACCAGCATCAATGTTTTCCTGCTTTCTCTTATGGCCTCTCTAGCTCAAGAAATACACCGCTCAAAAGTGCGATATGATTTGATTTTGGGTTTCCCACACACAGCCAGGCCTATCTGATGGCCACACAGATTTTGGTTTTGTTGCAGTTTCGGCCTGGTTGGCCAATGACAAGACAACAGATGCTCTCCCCCCACCTCTTGCTCCAAAGACAGGAAGAAGAGAGATAAAGAGATTTATGAGTTTAGAAAAAACTAAACTACTTCAATGAAATATTAATAATAAAATAAAAAGGAAATAATGAAATAGACACTATGTACATATATACACAAAACTGTACCAAGTTGCCAGGAAGATGTCACCAGCAGGCCCTGGGGAAGTCCCAGACTGGACTCAGAGACGGATGGGAACTGGATTCCAGATCTCGACTCAGGAACGCACAGACGGCGATCAAAGGCAGACAAACAGACAGGGTCCTCCTCAGATGCTCAATTGGAATTGCTCAAAGGAACATCAGTGTGGACAGGGAATGGTGTTATTGTCACTAAGGAGCAGGCTAAACCATGGAATTTTACATGAGCTATCATCCAAGATTCTGCATCTGAGGAAGAGTAATATCCCTGGAGACTTAACATCTCTTCACTTACACAAACTGCTTTTACTGTCTTGTGGTAAACCCCCAGACACATAACACAATAAGGATAGAAAAAAAACAGGATCTGCACATCACTCCCAGGTCAACTCCCAGCAACTTTAGTGAACACCAACTGATGACTACCTACACACCAGTGGTCCCCCGAATTCCCTACAATCCTACAAGACATTTCCAAGGTTCATTGCAAACCTTGGAAGTGACAGCAGCAACTAAGTTATCTGCATTTCTGATGGTGCAGAACAAGTTTGATGCATGGCCTGTACCACTAATCTCAGTTTTGAAAAGTGCTTGTATGCAGCTATTTCCTCATTCCAGCAACTAGAGACTCTGCTGCTTTGGCAAAGGAAGGTATCTCCACAGGCATGAATTTAAATATAAATGGAGAGCACAAGCAATTCCACATCATGGAAAAACTCAGTGTGCTCAAACAGATGGATTTTACAGCTTGAATTATTGCATTTCATTGTCTTGTGCTGGCAAAGTCCAAGCTTCTTTATGACACAAAAACAACTGTGGGTTGCTGACAGTCTGTTATTTTGCAAGAGAAAAGCAAGTGGGTAACCACAATGTGAGGCATTCTGTTCAACCCAGAGGACAATGCTCTAAGGTCAGCCTGCGGCCCAGACTAGTCAAAATGTTACATTTTGTACATGAGAGATGCTTTCAATGAAAAGCTTAATGTTTCCCCCAGGAAAAAATGAGAAGAAACCCATTGCAGTAACCATTTTCTGTGTCAGACTGGCTGCCTGGGGAGACTGTCAAACTTCCAAGAAACAGTTAGAGAAACACTTGTCAGGGGTAACCTGTGTAGACCAGCAGGAGGGACTCAAAGCTCTCAATATCAGACGAACCCATTTTTATGGTACTTTCAGGCAAAAATTAACCAGAGGCCCCCAAAACAGAGAAGGGCCGAGAGCAGTGTCAAAACAACTGGCTTGCAATATCTTCAGTACAAGCTGAGAGGCCTATGTCGTGATGACCCTAGCTAGTTTCCCACATTGTGGAACACCAAAGTTTTGACAGCCAGGGTAGATACCGTCTGCAAGCACCTTATCCTGCCCTCTCTGGTCCCCTCTGTCCTCCACCTCTCCCACTTACTCCCAGAGGGACAGGGGCAATCTCCAGTATACAACCAAGTGCCAGTACCTGGGAGCTGCCATTTGCCTCTTTCTCCTTCCCCATAATACCACCAGCCTGTTTGGAAGTGAGCAGGCTTCCTCCAGCAGACACACTCCCAAACTATGAACTAACAGACATAAATATTGCTGTTCTGTGCCTGAGCAGCAGAGCTATTCTTTGGGACAGTGCCAGCACTTCGCATACTCCTTTTATTTATAGCCTCTGTGACAATTTGTCTTCCTAAAACTGCCACTGTATAGTATCTATTATTTAATGTTTTGTCTCAATGGTACTCTGTAATTTATACCAGGCCTTAATAACACATTAAGGTCTTGTGCTTTTATTTTCTTTGCAATTGTGTTTTTCAAGAGCATGAGTAGCAAATTTAGCCACAGCTTTGGAGCATCCCTGGTACATCTAGCCTGGAATATTCGCTCTCCTGACACTTAAAAGCACTGTTGCTTTTGCAGTGGAAGAATTTCTGCTCTGTCATGGCTACAGGAACAGAAGCAGATTTATTTCTCACCCTTATAAATGAATTTAAAGGCACAGGCAGTGGTCAGGCCCTCCATGGGGGTCACATTACAGTCTCAGTAGCAACAGAATCTTTTACTGTCCTTAAGCATCAAGTCTTTCTGCTTTTTCAGCATTGGATACACCATTGACTTTAGAAGCAAGCAGAGACCTGAAGCATTTAAAACATGAAATTGTTGTTATTTTTCCAAACCAAAAAGAAACAAAGTATTGAGAAATGGCAGCTTTTACATTGAATGAAGCCTCTTGGAAACATTTGTTCCCATTAAAACAAAATGAAAAACGCTGATGTTCCTCTAAAAACTGAGGGCTTGAAAGTCTTCCAAACATGGATCAAGAAGATTACATATTTCCCTTATCAAAGTCCTTTGATAAACACATTCTTTTGTAAGGGATCTCTTCACAGTCCTTGCTAATTCACTTGTCACATAATTTCCACCCTTACCTGGAACCCAGCTGAATTTCTTCATCCCAAAAAATCCCTATAGCATGCATCTCAGAACTTCCAATTGTTAGAATCTGCCTTCTAGTTTATAGACTGAGTGTATTCCTGGCCCACTTATCTCCATTTGAAACAATATTTCTTAGAAACACCACAGAAAAAAAATCACAGGTACCTCCATATTACCGGAGCTTGATTTGCAGCTACAAGCATAAGCCTTTATATTCCCTGTACACCCCACATTGGATTTTCTTTTTTTTTTTTTTAAACTGTTTAGAATTTCTTTCGCCATGTCTCGGGTCCATCCTATGTGAAAAAGCATACTGTTGTGGTCCTGATCCTCAACCCAGAGTTTATCAATCAACCCCAAGCACCAATAAAGCCCAGCATAAGCATGTAAAAACAGATGAGAGTGTTTAGAAGTGTTCAGCACAGCTCTGCCATAACAGGAACAGCAATTGTTCTCACACCCCACTAGCAACCATCTGTAACCCAAAGAGATTCCCGTGTGCCAGTTTTACTTGTGACATAGGAACATACAAGATCTGATCAATCCCCCACAATACCAATCAATAAGTTGCTTCTGAACATCACATTATCCAGTGCTCTATTCTTCCCACCCTCGACCATTTCCTCTCTACAGAAGGTAATTATTTCTTCTCCAACTCTGACACCACAGCACCATCCATTTACGCTCTCCTCCAAGAGCGAGGTGGGGAGAGCAGGACTGTTCTAGCCATGTGGCAAGGCATAGATGCTAGGATCAGAGGGAATTTGTTTGCTCCTTTCTCTGAGGTCAGTTCTAATGAGAGTTATCTCTTCATTTGAGACAATTTACGTCCATTCACATGAGGTTAAGTCTACATGGGTAAAAGTAACAGTAAGACACAAGATGCAAACACTTTTCTTTCATAATAGCCTACACTGATCCTGAGACACTGGGTTGCCTTGCTCAGCTAATTGGGGCTACACTGAGACCAATCAAAAAAGGACTGGAAAAGAGTAATTTCCCTACTGAGTAACTTTAATTTTACAGCTCAGAAAATGCTTGTTTACAAACCAATAACATACCTCCTAGCCCCAATCTAGTGGTTAGCAAATCCCTGTAATACAGCAACAGCACTACTGTAGCTATCTGGTCAAGACTGAAGGAGGCCATAGCAATATATCAGGAGACTAAGACAAGTGCGTAAGAGTCCCTCTCCTAGCAGCAGGGACACGTTAGGGAGAACTCTTAAGGATCTCAACTTACTATAGCACAAAACACTGGGACATATTCCAGGCACCCTAGACACACTGGCCCAAACACCACACAAGCATATCCACAATACAAAACATACGAAGAGCTTTACAGTCTGACTACTCGCAGTCTGCAATACCTTAGAGATACAATACTTCCTCAAGTTTAATACTCATACTCTCACATTTCGGAGCATAGCTGTGCACCAACGAACATGCTTGCATAGCACAGATACTAAAGACATTACTTTATAGGCGACACAAAACTAAAACAAGCACTTCAGCTCTACCTTGTGCAGATCTTCTCTTGATGCAGTGAAGACATCCAGGCCCAAGCAGGCAGACTACTTGCAAACAGGATAAAGCAGCAGAACAAGCACCCTTAGGAACCATCCCTTATAAAGGTCTCAGGAAGGCTAAAGCCAATTAGCTATACCTTTTCCACTTCTCACCAGCTTTCAGTTCTTTTCTGGAATGGTTAAAGTGCTTGACATAATTAGCTGTTAATCGTTAGCAGCTGTATCCATTATCAGTTTAATTCCTAATTAATTGTTACAATTAATGTTGCCTTGCCTACCCTGTCTTAAGACATGTTTGTTAGGGAGGGAAATGTTACATGTTAATTAACTTGCTACCAAATTTTAGCATTTAATTAAATATTCTAAATCTGTTGCTGTTTCCCCCTGTAAGCAATTAGTGAGCCAGGGGTCAATTAAATGTGTGTTAACCTGCACCCTACTCTGCTGACATGACAAGGCAGAGACCGTTATTATATCAGGAGGAGATGTGAAGTTGCTTCTCATCCTCAAAAAGATACAGGCAACAAAGGTGACCATCCTTTCCCTTAATCCAGCATTGCCTGTAGCACAGAGGCCTGAACTCACTGCGTTTGTAGCAATCGAACAAGCAAGTCAATAACAGAAAGGGACTTTTGGGTGTCCCTGCCTGTTTTAAGTGTCAGCACTGCTGCTGTGCCATTGCTGATGGCACCTGGTGCTGGAAAAGGGGGCAGGATTAAACAGCTGAGGCTTAGCAGGAATTTGCAGCACGCTGCCATGTTACAAGGGCCCTGCTTGGCTTCAGATTGATGACAGAGCCTGTTCCTGTACCAGCATGAAAACGGATCTAGGAATTTCACTGTCAAATAAAATATGTGAGAGAGGGACGTCTCCCTTTTTCTGACTCTCCCCACTCTTTTCTTCAGGTCTTCAGTGGTTATACAAGTGGAAACACTGCCAAAGCACAGGGCTATAAACAGGCTGGGGCTTACGCAGATCTGCTGCTGAGGGTTCTCATTGTGCCATTAGAAATACCACCCACTGCAGCCATGAGGATGGCATATAGACCAGTGCTGCACTAGGCAAAACCTGAGTTAGAGCAACGAGACAGAGAAGATGGATCAGGTGGCCTGCGGGTTTTGTTTGTTTGTTTTATTAACATTCGCATGCTCCAATTTTCTCCTGGAATTTTGATGAAAAAAATATACTACTGTTAGCTCTAAGCCTTCATAGGGAAGTAAAATGCATTTCTCAGTCAGGTTATCCATCTCCCTGCAAAGCCACCTGCACATCTCAGAGCAGGATAACGAATGAGTTTTCACTGCAGCAGCCAAGAATTAACACGTTGTCTCACAGAATCACCTAACTACACCCACTGTAACACATGTAAAATTTTAGGGACTGTACACCATGTAACACACACAGCCCGCCCTTCTCATGCCAGCATCACATTCCAGACTCGGTCACTGGCCTTCTCTTCAATAACTCCTGCTGCTTGCTGCTGTCACAATCAGTTCATCCCTGAAAAGGATACCTCTGTACCACACAGGTGACTTGATTTTATTTCTCTCAATGTTGTTATCTTAACCAAGAGGTTGGTTCTCTGCTGCCTCACCATCCTTCCACCAGCCCAGCCCACAGAAGTGATGAGCTGCTGCTGTATTTTTCACTGTCCCCGGCAGCCAAAGCACTCCATTTCTCCCATCTATCCCTGGTTATTAGTTCCCAAAAGATGGTTTGCTGCCACAGCATGGAACAACTCAGTTCCAGATCAGGTTACCAGCTGTGTGTGGGATTTTAAGAGAGTGGCAGTTTCTTCTGCAAGCTTAAGGAATCTGTTCTCTGAGCTTGGTTTAAACTGAAAAAGTAATTTAGCGGGTGCTGCGCTTGGCAGAATCACGTGGAACCACAAGATTTAACCCTCAAATGTGTCTGTTATCTCATGCACAACAGCACCTCTCACCTGCTTGTTGTGCTAGAGAAAGCCCTTATTTTTAAGGGTGCAGCCTCCACACGTGCACACAGGCAAGCGTGTGACTGCTCTCACATTCAGACATGCCTCTTTATGCAGGCATGCGCATCCTTGTTTTCAGACTAACATGATTTTGTCTGTCCCTACACCAGCGCTGCTCTTTCTGAGCAGGGGGCTTCACTCCCAATGCAGGAAGACATTGGTAATGAATATTAATTGCTTTAACATCTTGTTGTGATAAGGCCAAACACATTTCCGTGCTTTGGCTTGTTGCTAGGGAACTGAGAATGGCAAGTCATGGATTTCATTTGCTTCAGGGCCCACTTGGGTTGCAAAACAGCATTAAGCCACAGAGCAGGATTTGTCTGTTAATTATTTGGAGTCTAATAAAAGAAGGGGGGGGGGGGAAGTCAGTGTTTTTTCTCTCTCCTCCAAATTTGGCTTTCAGACTACATAGGGTCATTAATCCCCAGGGCCAGACAGCTTCTTGGTCACACATGGTATCTTCCCCTGGAGCAGGACAAGAACGCCCCTGCTTGTTTAATGGAGCTCTGCTGAACTGCACCTTGCAGAACACCACAGCAAATGACTATATTTAAATTTAATTGTCTGGAAATTGTAAGCATAATATTCTCTCATTTCACTTCTAATTTTAGATGTAAACAAGCTGGCAAGTCAAGCTTATCCTGTGACCTCCACCTGCAAGCAGCACTGCTGGAAGAGCCGCTTCCCTGAGCAGGGTTTGTGCCTGCTGCCGTATGCCTCCTCCTGCCATGGGCCTTGCAGTACAGCCATGTTGGAGGTCAGATGGAGACCCATTTGAAGAGATCCTGCTGGGTCTGTGTTTACTGCTTTTCCTCTGCCACTGCAAATGGCATTTGGGCCACCCTAGCCCTACAGCTTTAGGATTGCTGTCCTCGCAGTGGAGATGTCCCACGTGGGAATCTGAGCATGCTCACAGTGAGTGCAATACTATGGGGGCTGTCAGGTTTAGTCTTATCAGAAACTTGGTCTGCCCATGGGGAGGAACTGAAGAGGAATCGAGGTACCAGTATCTCTAGGTGTGCACATATGCTCCGCTGTCTGCAAGGATGCCAGGGAATCAGAGCTTTGCAAAGGGCTGCTGTGTGTGCAGCATGGAGATGTTCCCTCTCAGCCCAGCTCTCCCTTTCTCCTCCATCTTTGCACCCAGGCAAGATGTTTGGCAGATTGCTGGCAATTGCACAATGTCTAGCTGGACACACACTAGTGACTCACTGACTGCCCCCCAAGGAGTGCACAAAGCAGAAGCTGCCCCAAATCGCTGCCTTGCCTGGGGAGCACCAGCAAGAAGTGGCAGGCAAGCAATTAAAAGAAATATCAGAGACAGAAAGGAATGATCCATTTGTGAGCAGGAACCCAGGCAGCGCTATTACCCACAGGGTGTACTGCAAGGAACCATCCTGATGTATTTGTTAAATCTCCCAAATATAAAAGCTGCCGCAGCATCACACCATGTTGAAATGTCTCCCTCCTGCTTTCCCTTTGTCCTGCAGCATTCACAGATTTTGTGCATTTGCTTCTTACCGGAGCTGAGCAAGCGATTAAGTTAATTTATTTATCACATTGTTTATTTTAAAATCTGCTGTGGAATTCATCTGATTAACTGTTCCCCAAATGCCATCCCATCAGAATCCATACCTTTAAAGGACATCAGAGCGATCCATCTGCCCCATGGCCACGCTCCTTCCTCAGAGCACAAAACTCCCATCTGTTTTACATGACTGCAAATCTACAGCAACTCCCATTGCTACAGTGTCCTTGAAAAGCAAGACATTTGAGGTTTATCATCCTTGCAGTTGATCCTCACCCATTTGAGGGGTTTTCTTTGGCTAAGGCTAGGCAGGGCCCCTCTCTGAAACACAACTCAGCCTCAGCCAGGTGCAGAGCTTGCAAATGTAACCTCTCAATTTATCAGGGAGCATTTCTATGTATGCGGTCTCATGCTCCTTTTTCCTGATATTCAGACTGAAAGCCTCCAACCAACTCCTTAGCCAGGCTTCTCAGGAGATTGTTTTTTCCAGGGGTCAGTTAGTTACTAGGAGACAATCAGAGACAATAGCTCAAGATTGCTGTGTCACAGCCCCTCTTGGAAATGGATGCTCCCCTCCTTCACACAGGTTGCTATGCGGTGCGAAGGTGACTCTCAAAACAAAAATTGCAATACAATGCAAAGCTCCCAAAATGGACTGTATGTTCATAGTTCAACACAGATCCTCACCTTCCCTCACTGAAGGCAAAAAGGTTTACAGCATAAGACAGATACAGTGCTTTGGCGATGCAAGAAGCATAGTTTGAATTAGCATGATTATTACTGAAAAGAAATGATAATACATGGGAATGGGAGTCAGGGGAAGTGAATTCTGTTTCCTACAGAAAGGGGTTAGTGTATGAGGCCATTTGTCTCAACCTCTTTGCCTGTGTACTGAAAAAAATGGCTCCACCTCTACAAAACATGATCTCCACAGCTGGAAAGGTCTATGCAAATGCTAATTACTAATATGTTTTTTGTTCTACTGGGTGTTGCTTTAATAGCTATGAAGGTGGTTTAAATGTGCTTTCCAAAGGTGAGGGAAAATAATGATCAACTACAATAACTCATATAGTGCTCTGTGAACTGTTGCACCAATATGGCTCTAGTTTGCCTCTAGCCCTGGACTGACAAATCACAGCACATGATGGTCACCTTTTCATAAGCAGCAGCTGCTTGAGATGCAGTTATGTGCTCAGGAATAAGGGTTGCTGGCCTCTATGGGAGAAGAACAAGGAGAAAAAGCAACCTGATCTTTGCTATATAGGCATCTATGATACCATAGATACCTGATGGTACCAATATCCAATTGTCACAATGAAGAAAACCCAGACAGGTAAAGCAGAAGAGTGAGCACAAAGGCACTTACATAAAGCCTTTAAAGGATACTAAAGGGTAAACTGTCTGCTTCCACTGTGTGCCATAAATATCAGCCAGATATCAGCAAGGCAAGCAGAGAAATCCAGGATTACTTTACATATTTCCTGTGGCTTCACTGACTGGAGTACTTCCTCTGCTGCCTTTCCTTTTGTGTGCCAGTCGTCAATCACTGTCTTGGTTGGAGCAGGGGGTGAGAGCACTTGCCTTCGGGAAAGCTTGCTGCAACTATCTGTGCAATAGAGGCAGGGGCAAAGGGCTGCCCTTGGGAACAGATGGCTACAAAAACTAGCAGCATTTTAATATGCAGTTTCACGTCTCTGGAGCCTTGAAACAGAAGATCCATCCCCATCCTAATAAAGCTGGCAATGCATGGTGCATCATACATCCAGGTGCTTCTGGGCAACAGAGGCACGAGGAGCTTGTGCCTCATTTAAGCTTGCATCTTGGTCTACTTTTCAGCCCTGGAAAATTCTAATTACATCTGGGTCCTACTCTAGGCTACACCGCACCAAATCCATGCCCTGCAGCAGCACCCCAGCACTGTCTGCTGATGCTATGGTCCACACCACAGCCTTTAAAGGAGGGCAACTGGGCAAGTGTGAGGTTCTTTCTTTCCATCCTTCATCATGCTGGAAGGGCACAGGAATGAGAGCAGGAATTCTTGCTAACAGCTGGTCGAATGCTGTGTAAACAGGTGCACCTGGTTAAGCACCACTTCCATGGATCCCACACACAGCCGGTGTCACAAATAACAGCATTTTGTCAGTGAGGCAGCCAGCTGCTGCTGGCAGGAGACTCAGAAATGCCAATTGTAATTACAGCTTTTATTTTGAAATACAGTCCAGACCTCATTCCCAATGAGATGCATCGTGCCACTAACAAAGCGAGCCTTGCCTGAGTCAAGTGCAAACATACTTGACTTTGAGAAACACCGGGTAGCCTATACCTTCATCTGCAAGTGATCACTCACATCCACCATCACAGTACAGGGCGTACACATGCTACACTACGGACTCTGAATCAGGATTAGGAAGGAGTCAGAAATCTCACTAACAGTCCAAAACTGTTCTTGCTGCAACAAACCGCTGCCAGGTTCTCTCTCTCATCTTCTCCCTAACCAATTTTGGAAGGTAACTCAAATTCTAATGGGATCAACTGAGAACCTGTCAGAAAATCAAAACATTTGCAAAGCAAGCATATGAAATTAATTAAGGGAAAGCTCATGGACTACTCTGGGCATAAGGACATAGATCAGTAAACTCTGAAAGTTCATTCAGGTAATGTGACATTAACCATGCAGGAACTAATTGTGTTGATGAAAGAAGCCAACATGATGAACTAGTGCAAGTGGCGTTATACTTGTTTGCTTAATGCACTTTACAAACATTAGCTAATGAATTCTTCATGAAGCAGAGAAATTGCTTCCAATTTTGTAATGGAATTACTATGCCAAATTTCAGGGGGTGAGACAGGTCAAAAGGCCTGCCCAATTTCACAAAACAGAGCAGCAGTAAAACAGGGGGCTACAGCTGATATTTGTGCTAAAGAAGTTGCAATGTGGTGCTTTGGTGGTAATTAATGAGATGACTGAGTAATGAGCATATGGCTGTGACAAGCCCTTATCTCTTAGTGGGTTAACAAATACGAGAGGTAAAAATCTGGGGAAGGAGGTTTGTCTCACTCAGGCTGCTGACGGCAACACAGCAGGAGACTTCCCTGAAGAGCCTGTAACTTAAATAGCTGGGTCACACAATGAGTCAGGGAGGAAGGAGACACAGAAAGTTTTGCTGGAGATGAACTCATATTCTAGATCAGTGGCAGAATTAGGAGTGGAACTCATCTTTCAAAATTCTCATTTCATGTGCTAACCTCTGGAGCAAATTTCCTTCCCAAGAATTCCCATCAACCCTGTTACCTCATTCTGCATAAAAATATTTTAAGCGTATATGTTTGGCATTGCTGTGTTCAATACTGAACTAGTTTTATAAGACAGTCTCCTATTTCTCAGAGTAAGGTTAAATAAATGCATAGACAAGGAGAAGAGTCACTCACATCAATAACATGCCTTTTACAAGGGTATTCAGTTCCAGGGCAGATAGCCATGGAAGGAAGACAAAGCAATTAAAACACACGCAAGTTTGAGAGTACTTGGCTCACAACTAGAAAGCCGTGGAGAGAATCAGGCAAATTGTAATCAGGAAATACCTACTGCAAAGCCCAATTATCATCCCAGTGGCTGATTACAAGCTCATTGAAGCTAATGTGGGTGACAGCAACAGATATTCCACCCACCCACCCCCAACAGCAGTCTTTTTGGAGAAAGGCTGCAAACTTCCTGAAAAGCACATCTGCTTTGACATTAAAGGGAGCACAGTCTCCAGCAAGGTAGCAAGGCTATTAGAGAGTGTCAGGACCTCACAGAATGTTGCTCAGGATTGGTTGTGCTTCACAGTTCATGCCAAATTTCAAGGATTAAAGACTTCTGTTCCCTTTCAAGGCAGGGAAGACTGTTAACAACTTTTCTAAGCTACCTACACTACATCAGCTACGCTCCTTCATCAAGAGAGAGGAGTGTAACAACCTCCATTGTGGTCCTGAAGGTACACTATGCTCATGCATTCCATGTCTGCTGAGTGAGGTATATTACACAACACATCGGCAGGTAGCCTGCATAGCAGGCCTTGCAGCTATGTCTGCTCACATGAGTGCTGCACACCATTGCTCCGTGCTGGAAGAAGCAAACTGAGTTTGCTGGGATAGTACGAATGTGCATGTTTAATACATGCACGTGATCTTCAGTTCTAGCTGCAGCCCAAGGAGTCCACTTTGGAACGATCTTGCGTTCTAGGGATAGAAGAGGAGATACAAACGTTTTTTTTCTCCCAGCAGCTGCTAAACTATAGCTAGAAACCTGCCGTTTTGAAAAGAAAAAAAAAAAAAAAAAAAAAAAGACCAGTCTTTTTGCCTCTACGTCTGTGTGGTTGCCAAGCTGCCCACCAGAGATTGTGAGCCACTCAGGGCTCTCAGCAGTATCCAGTATTCTCTAAAATTCCATCGTTACAACCCATGAGTGAACTCCTGCCACCTTGTCTGCAGTGGGGTTTCTATGTTGGCATGTTATTAAGAGAAATGGTCTTCCAAGCTTTTTTACTGACTCCTGGTGATCCTTTCTTACAGTCGTCGTTCTCCAGACCTGCCTGCAATTTTGATCTGAAAAATAATGGAATTGCATTGGCTTCAATTAGGGGAAAAAAAATCTACCCATCTGGGGCCTTATGTATTTTTCACACCTGAAAATACTTGGTAAATGGCAGTAAGCAAATGCAAGGGACATAGAAGCTAAGAGGAAGCCTCTGTAATTGAGGAGCAGTATAATGGGAAGAGGCTGAATAATAACAGCCATTAATAATGAGACTGTAATTAGAGGTCAGTTGGAGAAAGGCTCAGTGTGTTCCACTGACTGGCTTCAAGGCATGCAGAAAAACAACCCTGGAGGTTTACCACGGAGTAATAGGAGTTGTAAATACCTTGTTTATCCAAAACACCATGCTGCTACACTATTAATACCAACGGCACTGCTGGCAGACAGTAGGTTTCAAAAAGTGGCATTGCTAATGCTCCACTGGGATATTGGCCCTGGCAATGGGGCTGATCTAAACAGATCATCTATCAGCAAAGGATATACATGGGTCTCTGTGGTATTGCTGATTTGCCAGAGGTTATATAAAAAGGAGACTTGCTGAGCCCTTTCAGAGCAGGAACTGGACTGTTTTCTGTCCGCGGTTGGAGCAATGGAGCTGCATCCCCGTGCCCACAGTAATGTTGGACACATGTTGAGACACACAGGAGACTGCACTTACCCAGTTATCCAGAACAACATCCAGAGTGTAATTTGGGTTTGGAATGAGTGCAGCCCCATCCTCTCCGGAGTGATGCATGGATAGGACTTACCTCTCCAGTTATTAATTGTGCACTTATTAAGCTACCCTGCTTGCTGTTCTGCCATCAGCTCAGATTTACAAAAGGGAATGGTCCCCTGCCAGATTCCTTGCAGAGAAATAATGGACTAGTAAGAAACAAAGTAAGAAAGTCCAACAATGTCTTTTACATCAGTACCAAAAAAGAATATCCCGGATGAATTTTTGATGAACTGCCCCCTTCTTGCACTGTCACTCCTCCTTAGGAAACAGCTTGTTTTATGCATATATAGATAGTTAACATACAACACTAAAGATTTCAGCCAGCTATTCAAGTAGAGGAGCACACTAATTTATTAATTTGGCTGTGGTTCATAATGAAAAATATTGCCTTGTTTCTGCCTGTTTTGGAAGACTGTGAGGTTCTCTGTTACAAGAAACAACTTGGAGATGAGGTGGAACTTTACCCAACACAGAGTATGAACAAGTGTACTGGGGCATATCAAGGTTTTATTGCCATCTATGATGGGGATTTGCAGATTGGAACAGTGAAAATGAGCCAGTTAAATATTGGTGTACCACACTCATACCAGTTCTACTGGAGTGTGCAGAAATAAAGTGTTTAACACCCTTCCTGAGGGCTCTGCTGCATTGTTCCCTTTTTCTCTCATCAATAATAGAAGACTTGTCACCCTTTCCTGCTGAGCTCAGAATGGGCAGATGATTTTTTTAGTGATAGCTTCTTCGAGGTTTTTTTTTTTTTTCAGAGCCATTACAAAACACACAACCAACACCACCAAATCTCATTGCAAGGTGAACTCACCACCCTGAAATCAAATTCTCACAGAAACTAAATGGCTGACCCAAAATCTCCAGAACATTGGATGAGCTTGCATGATAAACAACTTTTAATGGCTCTGCTGGCACCACTGAGCCTGTTAAATGTCACTGCTTTCCTAAATACCTTTGGGAGATGACTGCTTTATCTGTATACTTTGTTTTCCCCTTATTATTAGTGTCTGCAAAGTTGCCATCCTGGAAGCCATTGTGTAGGGACTGCAGATTGCTTCGCGCTCATTTTCCTTTCTGTTCACATCAGCTATTCCTCATTATCCCATAGAATTTTTGCTTGGGACAATTGTAAACCAAGCTGCCTGTTGCATGGCAGGCTGAGCTGGCACAGATATCACATTCCTCCTCTGGAAGGGCAGGGCACATCCTCACGGAGACGCATCTGCTGATCCCTGCTGACAAGCCTGATTAATGTCAACCCTAATCCAGGTTTGTTTTATAGTAAAATCCAAGTCACCAGCATCAACAACCTCTCCCTGCTCCCCTTTTGGGACTACCTCTTGCTTTGTTTTAAGCCAACAGAATATTTGCCCTATCCTCATGCTTTTATTACACAGCTCCATATTTGAGGTGGTGAGAACAACTTGCATTGTTAGTAAGAGCAAATAAAAGTAATGCCAGACTCATTGCTTTGTTAAACCACATGAGTAGCACTAAGCAGATAACCCAGCCCAGCGGTATATTCACTGTGACATAGCAAACCCCACATTCTTCTCTCTAAATATCACTGAAGTCTGTGGAAACAGGTCTAAACATAATTAGGAAGCATTGAAAGTGAAATGATTGGGGCGCTTGCATCCAGCTATTAGCCTGAAGCACAGGCTGTTGTGCACAGAACTCAAGGGTTCAAGCATTGACCAAAATAGTAGTAATACAGCATTTCACTGGGTTTTGCTTTGTGGGTGACTGCTTTCCATAGTTAGAAATTGTGGCTCATTACATTAACTGTACTTTCCTGGATTCTTTCATGGGGTGAATGGATAGCAAGAAATGGCTTGCAGAACAAAAAGCAGCATTGGAGCACATTATGTTTTAACTTTCACTCACGTTAGAAAATACTTGTGTTTCCTATGAGTTTCTTTAGTTTAATCATCTAGACCACATTTCCAGGATTTACAAGAAAGCTGGATGCCTGGAATGGGAAATGGTGAAAAGTTAGAAATTCTTGCACATTTGAAAAGGCAACGTGTATCCCTAGATTCTGTTCTCCTAAGCAGTGACCAGATAGCCAATGCCATGAATGTCTCAGTTTTGTCTTTGATTGCATTAGACTTTGACAGGTGCAAAAGGATTTTAATTAGGGTGTAAAAGCAACGTATAAAAGGTAGGAAACTCTGTCAGCGTAGATAAAACAAGTGGCCAGTGGCGACTTATTCCTTTTGGTTCCACAGTGCAGTTTTAGCTTCGGCCTCATGCTGCTTTTCTCTGCAAGGAAAATATCACTCTTAAGATACAGGCAGTCAAGAGTACTCCAAGATCCCAAGGAGATTTGGGGTTGCACAGAAAGCTGGTATTGCCAGGGCCCAGAGGCTTCCCATACTCTTCCTCCCTGCAGCAGCCCCCTCCCTGCTCCTCATGAACGCCCAACATCCTTTGCAATCTCTCACAGGAGCTGATTGAACACTTTGCCAGCATTAATTCCTTGCCGGCACCTGCCTTTGCAGGGGTGGACCACGTGCTGTGCGGGCTCCTGTAGCCCCATAGCACACGCGCTGTTCTCTCTTATCAGCAGGTATTGCAGCTTAAATTCCCTCTCTGTGATGCCTTTGTTGTCGCTTTGATGTTGCAAGTTTACATTGTGTCCTTGTCACAGATAATATAGTTTCTTCTGTTTCTTTCTCTGTCACTGTCTCCCCCTCTGGCTCTTTTTTTCCTTCAGTTTTCTTTCTGCTCTCTATTGTGTAGATACAATAGCCCCTCTCAGTTCTCCGCAGACTCATTGTCCTGTAATTGCTCTCCTATCTCTAAGGAAAGGAAAATTCATTCTGATTTGATCACCTTATTTTTCTCCGTAAAAATGATAAATGCTTCCATTAATCCATCTGTTTTCAGTGGTGTATCTGGGTGAAGCGTGAACAAAACCTCTTACATAACAGCATGTCAAATTACAAATTTCCCTGTAACCCATTCTCTTGGATACTGTCACTGTTAACACACCTACTTCCTTTATCTACTTAAACTAATGCTGACACTAAGCCTTTGAGACATCTTCCAGAGCAGGTCCCTCGGCTGCTAACAGGAACAGAAAATGTAGAAGCAGCTGCTGAGCAGGCCATTCTCTCCTAGGTGAAAGCCTTCTTCGAAGCCGGGGGAAAATTTTCCTAATGCTTTCTGAGAATGAGTTTTCAGCACAGGTGAAGACAGTGTGACAGCAGGGGAAGAACCCTATTCCTGAATGCCACAGCATCATCTGTCAGGTGCGGGTCTCTGGTCTGACCACAATGGGGTGGTCACAAAACTGAGCAGCAGCAGACGGCTCTGTTATCTCATCCTGCTGCATCACTTCGTGGACTATTATTCAATGTTTCCCCAGATACAATCCAGTCACAGTAAATTTCATAAAAACAATATTTTTGCAGCAGAAATTGTACTACAATAGAATCACTGTCATTAGAGCTGTTATTATCCCACGATCACTACCATGATAAAGCTGTGCTCATTACACAAGCAGTAAACTCAGTCTGGGGAGAGCCAGGACTAAATCTGCCCTGTGGGGATTGGAATTTCAGGGTCTTTCTCTCCCACTTGTTTTTCTTCTTTTTATTAACAAGTAGAAAGAAACCACTGTTGCTGCTTGTCACATCTTAGCTGGTATGAAAACCTTGCAGAGCTTCATCAAGCTGTGTAGTCAAGTGGATGAATGTAAGCATATAAACTAGGCCATATCAGTACAAAGCAACAGTCCATGTAGCTGAATGCCTGCCTCTGTAGAAAGGGTCTCAGACTAGGGCAAATACAGAGTGAGACTTTGCCCAGGGCCCAGCATCTCACCTCCTTTACTTCCTGCCTTCCAGGCGATATACTTGTGTTGGACAGGTGAAGGGATTTTTGATGAGTCAGAAAATTATTAGACCTTGATGAGTTTTCCCTCCATTAATTTGTCTAGGCACTCTTCACACCCACATAAGCAGCCCTCAAATACAACAAGTGTTGTTCAGATAAAACAGCACATGCCAAGGGATGGTTTGAGATCCTGGGGAGAGAGGCTGCAGAACAGGCACCTGTGTGCAATGCAGACCCACTGAGACAGGCCTCCCCTCCACTCTGGTGCCTGCCGACACCACTTCCCATAAAAAGCTAAAAGGGCAGCAAAATTTCAGCATCACAGATAAAACACTCTCGAGTTTTACAAGCAGAGAAAATATTTTATTGGCACAGACTCTTTTTTACTAACCTGGCATAAAAGCTATCAAACTGTATAAATAAACCTGGGGAATGATCTCCTCCCTCAGGCAGGACTCTCACTGGGACCTGAATGGATTCATTTAATGCGAGTTATAAATTTCTGATAAAGGATATTTCAACTCCAAATTGCGTATTTAATGATGCTTTTGCTGCAGTGCTCATCCACCTCTACAGAGCAAGACTGCATGCTCAACGGGGCTATATCAGTTGGACTCTGGCCTGGGCTCTGCCGTGTTAACCACCCTGCACCTCCACTGTCCCTCTCCGCACCTCAGTACTCTGCTAGAGCTGTACAGGGCTCGCTCACCATTCCTGCCCTGGTGGCAGAAGCACACTGCAGTATGTGTTCCTCACCTGCCCCGTGCTGGGTCTGCCCTGTTGATTTGAACTGCGAGGTGTTTGGGACCAGAACTCACCCAGACTCACTTTTGCAAACTGCTCAGATAGGCTTAAATGCTGATGAATGATGCTGTCCCCCAGGGAACACAGCAGTGACAACTGTGCAGTGTGTGCATCTTGCACCGGAGCAGCGTCTAGGCTGCCTCTGGCCTGTGATCTTAGACAGAATGCATACCAAGGCATGGGCTGCTACTGTGCTGGACACAGTTCCAGTTCCCACCTGTACCTTCCCACTTCATTTAAATGCAAATTCAGAAATGGAACACCATGAGGAGAAAGGAGGGAGAGGGAGGGAAGGAGGGGGAGACAGACAGAAAAGTCCTTGCTGGTGCCTATGCCTAGCAAATGAGAACACAAGGGTACCAAATAAATATAGGTCACTTTGGCAAGAAGGCGGCTAGGGAAGCTTTCAAAGCAAGATAAGTATCGGTGATGTAGGCAGCACAACTGATTGATGCGATTACGCCTCTCTCCAGCTCCGGATCTATCCCTTTTTTCCTTTATGCAAAAGCTCTATTAAATGCTACAGAAAAGTAAAACCAGAACATGGACAGAGGCGACATACAGGAAAGTAACAACATTTGCCTGAATTCTCAGTTCAGCTAAAAGGAAGATGGTGGTAGAGGGAGAAGTAATAAACATGCTGCTGTTCAGAAGAATCGAGCCCTAAGCTGTGTGCTTCTTCTCAGGCAAAATAGGGGCAAGGCAACAGCAGCGCACCCTTTCTACCTTTGGGATGCGAGTTTGCTCCCAGCAGGAGAAACAGCCTTAAATTCATAGTGGGGAGATTCCCATCATCCTCATGCATCCCCTCAGCCTGGGCAAAGGCAAGATGGCTGAGCTCCCAGCGCACAGGGGCTGCTCAGGTCTACACTCAGCCATGGAACGGCAAGGACTGCCTGCCCCCCTGGAGCCAATTAATTTTCCAGTTCTGTGTGTGTCTCTAGCATTCCCAGGCTGTCTTTCACCAAAAGGCATTCAGCTCTCCGAACAAATCAAGTGTAACAGACCTGGGAGCACCCAGCCTTTAGAAAATGGTCTTCAAATGCTCCCTTGCTCCCATTCAACAGTCCTTTCCCCAGAGGCCATCCTGGGTCTCCCTTTCTCCTTAGCCACCAAAAGCAGCCCTGCCCTGCCTAGGAAAGCAAAATCAAAAGAGCTGTTCATTTGACAGAGTGCTTGCTTGAAACCAAGCAGGATTTTGCATTTAGGAATTAATGTTTTGGAACACAATATTATGGGATTGATTTTAAATAGATGTTTCCCTTCTCATTCGTAATAAAGTGAACGATGGTAAGAAAGCCAGAGGAAATGATATAAACCCAGCCTGCCTATTGCTTTGGAAATGTCTTTAAATATTTCCCTCCCACAGTCAGTGCTGGATCACGAGTAGCAAATGACAGACAGAATAGAGCAGATGAATATCTATTTATGCAGGAAAATTAAATGTATGAAGAGTTATTTTCAGAACAAATGTATTTTGACAGGTATCTAATTTCATTCTGTTGATAAAATGTACTTTGTCAAGTACTTTCTTGCATTCTGGAGTTGATGGCTGGTTTGGTTTTTTTAGTTTGCAGTCTTTCTCTATGGTTAAAAAAAACAAACCTGAAAAATTACATTTGTCAAACATCACAAAGCAATTTAATTTTTTGTCATCACAAACGTGTTTAAAAGAAAAAAAGAAATCAAATACCCAGGCACTATTTATTCAGCACAAAACCCCAAACTAGCAGGGAGTTGTGGTAAGACACAAACATATAGGGAAGGACCCAATTGTAACCAGACAATGAACAAGACCCCACAAATCTCTTCACAACTTTGCAGTCAAAACAAAAGGGAGAAGAAATATGGATGTTGAGCGCTACTGCCAACCTCAAATAGCAGTAAAGCTAGAATCAGCGTTCAGCTCTGCTGTCAACCTAGTATAGAGACTGGTATATGCCTGCACCACTGTCTTCCCTCCCCTCCTCTGCCTGTTGGGACTGTAGAGTCTTGGGTGCACCGACTGCATCTTTTCATGCCAACGTGCATCACTCCGCAGCATGGCATGCTCCACTAATGCAAATGATTCCATAATGCAAATAACAGGGGCAGCTCAACTATTATCATAATTGCTTTTATTATTGTTGTGCTTAAAGTGAGAAAATGGTATTCTCACTGCATAGAATATTTTCTGTGTCTACTTTCCTTTGAGATTTTTCTTTTAAGAATATCATAATCCCACAAACATACCTATATTTGGAGGACATGTACTGTTTCTCATCACTAACCAATTATAAAGTCCAAGAAACACCAACACCTTTCAGCAAGAGAAGAAAAAGCACAGTTTCTGACCTCACTTTTATTTGTAAACAACAGTGAACAGAACAGTTGAGCAAACACACCGCAGTCTTCTCCCCTGTGGGAAATGAAGATAGGAAGAGGGGACAATTATTCTGTTGTTCAATGCAATGCTGGTGGGCACTCAGATATTCTGCTAATAGGTCTCAAGTAGAGACAACATTCAGCAGATCGGGCCACAAGCAGAGTCCCTGGGTGCTGCCATCCTCTACAGATAGGCCTAGAGCACTGGTGAAGAGGAGATTATTTTCTGCCACTCTCCTCTCCCTGAGCTTGGAAGAAACTCAGGAATGTTATAGATAGTGGACAAATACCAAAGAAAAAAGAAACCTGCTTCTTTTCTAACTTGTTCTCTGTTAAGACTTAAGCTAGCAGCTGTTCACTGAATGTTGCAAATCTCTTACTATCAATAACTGATTATCTTGATCCTAGCAACACTAATGTCTCAGACTGAATTTCAGTCTGTGTTTAATGTGTCTCTTTACTGTGGTTATTTCACTGACGATGCATGAGAATTTCATGGCTTTTCAGAAGCAGGGCAAGGTAGCATGGGTGGATTTACTGCCAGTGAAATATTGGCATAAGGAAGTTCAATTTTGTGAGTGAGGCTGTGGACTGCTGGTCTGGAACTTTGTGGAAGAATGATCACCTGGAAAACAGTCTTCCCTCAAAGTTAATAAAAAAATTATTATTGTAATAAAAGTTAATGACTAAATATCATCTGCCATAAAAAATGGCAGAAGTAGTGGTGGAAAACTGTGGTTTGGGGAAGGAAACTCAGAACTCACATCTACCACAACAGCACTTCAAAGGAGAGACAACATTTTGTCCTGTATCAACAGGAGACTGAGCTCTTGAACCTGGGCACCCCAAGCAATTTGTTTTGGTTGGCACTTCTACCCTGAGTCTTCAGATGGAAGAACAAGGCATGGAAAGATAAAGCACCTCATTAGAGGTTGCCTAACAGGTGAAACATAGGGTCTGGCTGGGGGCGAAGGCATCCACATCTGCAAGACCTACCCAGCAGCACAGCTTCTCCTCACATGCGGGACACAGGGCATGAACCTCACCATTTTTCCTGAAGCAAGGAGAGCGGGAGCCTGTCCTCTACGTAGTGGGACAAACATGAGCACTCCCTGTTACAGGTGTTATCTAAAAGTACGATCTTCGGTCAGAATTGATCCATGGCCTATGACTTCAGAGGACTGCCTGAAGAAGCTTAAATTCCTCGACTTCAAGGGAATATTGGGTTAACTGTGAATAGGCCTAATATTCAGAGCCAGTCGTGAGCAAATAAGCTGGCAGAAAAGGAAGTGGGGGGATGCAGAAGAGAATTTGCTTGCAGGCTGGTAGCAGAACCAGCAGTAGCAGCGGTACTCTGACTGTCAGTCCTGCCACATAACCTCACAGCTGTCCTAAGCTGCCTTTTGTCTTGAGCTCCATTCTTGTGACATAAAAGAGGTTGGATTTTTTGCTGAAGTCCATCCTTTGCAACCTGGGGCATTGGGGGCAGAGGATAACACCTCTCCCACCCCCTTCTTCAGGGCTACCTTAGAGCTAACTCCACAAGCGCTCACAACAGCAATGCAACTGACTGGCTTGTTCCTGCTCAGAGGCTGGGAAGCTTTATTCCAGGCCTGTCAGTGCTGGGGCTTTCACTGAGCAGAAAGCCACCACAGGGAATTAGTGTGTTGCTGCTGACTCAACCCTTCCATGGGACAAAGTGAAGGATGCCATAGGAGGACGATACCTCAGTAATGCTACAGGGCAGTGCATTTGGGGCACACATCTCACTATACCCCCATCCCAGGGGCCCTTCAGAGAGCCTGCTACTCAGCCGGGGCTGCCCTGTAATGCCTGGTGATGAACTGCAAGTGTGCTACTAACAGGTTTTATAGATTAGAAGGCATTTAATGAACTATGAGTGCAGTGCATTGAGAAAGACAAAGGGGACTGCTCTCCAGATGCTGTCTGAATTTGTTCTAGCCTTTGCCCAGGAAAATCAATGGGTGCATTTCCCAGGCTCACCTCTAGCCAACATCTTGCACCCAAGCTCACATTCATAGTGGCTCTCCTGTTGTACCTCAGCAGCTTTTGCTTATTTCCCAGCCCAATGCTGTGCTTGCCTGCTTGGTTCTTAAGCACCTGCAAACTACCCTAGTCGAAGAGCAGTTTCCCTGCTTGGGGTTTCTCAAGGAAACTGAAGCTAACAGGGTTCAACTGGACATACGCAAGCAATAGCCCCTGCCTCGAACCTGCCCCTGCAGATTTTCCTATGTCAACCAGGAGGGAACTTTGCCTGGGGAGAGAGGGAAGGCAGCTCCAGCAGGTGAGAGCATGGGATGGCTGCTGCATGATAATGGCGTTGCTTAGCAACATCTGCACCTGCAGTTCATTTAATTAGGATGTTTCTGAGCATCTGATGAGGCTGAGCTTGAAAGGACTCCTACCAGCAGGGAGTGACCATGCTGTGGTCCTGGTCAGGCATCTGCTCTACCCCATCAGCTTCAGCCTCCACAGTTTGAGGTGAAGCAACAGGGGACCAGCATACAGCTCCGCTGCCCAAATCTGGGCTCACGCAAAGCGCCATGCCCCTATGGCTAGATAGCAGCCAAGGCTGCTCATCACTGCCTCCTGTTCAGCTCTGCATCTGGAGAACCACTTCAGGCTTTTTCTTTTCCCTAGAGGGTAATTACTGCTCTCCACTACAGAGCTAACTTCCCAATATAATTTTTAAAGCAAAGGAGAATAAAATCCATGAGCTAGTATAAACCTAGCCAGCAAATCTGGCTGGTTAAACTAGCCCTATCAACCACAGTTCTTATCTTTCAACAGGTTTTGGGATCCCCTTAGAGGCTATGGCTGAAGGATACACATCCTTATTTTAGCATGCTATCAGCACATCCGCACTACCAACAGAAACATGCTCACTTCATCCACGTGCCCATGAAACACTCCAGATGGATAGTCAGTCACTCCTACTCCTCAGGAATGATCCAGATTACTCTCCCCTTCTGGGTTTAATGCTTAATCCCAAACATTTATCATATTCTGCTCCAAGCCTCCTACTTCTGTCCACGTTCGTTCTTCCTGAAAGCTGCTTTTTCTTTAAAATCTCTTTAATTATCTCTTCTGCAGTAGCGCATCCAGCTGGTACCTTCTGTTATGTTATCCTGTGGATTGTGCATCCCTCCAACTAAAAGCATTAGACCTCTGGAGCAAGAACTCTCCCCTTCCTTGTGCAGTGAGAAAGCATAATTATGACATCTTTTAAAACACAATGTGCCTTGAGCTGCATTCTGGCAGGTCAGAAAGATGCAAAGGAGACTTCTCTATTCTGAGTATCACGTGAGAGAGCTATCATGTGAAGAGCTGACCTAACTACCCACCTTCTGCCCCAGCCAAGTTTGCAGACTGGAGACCAGGAAAAGGAAGATCTGCAGGGTTTCACGTTTTGTGCTTTTTCAGGAAGACCTTATTTTTAACTCATTCCCATCTCTGATTTTCCACAGGTTTTTTTGTTTTCATTTGGAGTTTGCCTTTGGGGACATTTCCCCCAGGGGAAGCGATAAGAGTCTGATAGTGGTAAGACTAGATGGTATTTATTTCTGACAGTTTCAATTGCTCTGACCCTGCAGGAACAGCTACAGTCTTAGGCAAGGGCATGCTTCTCTCTCCTTTACCAGGACTAGTAACATAGATCAAATTTGCTATTCTGCTGACAGGACAACGTAGCTCCATGTAGCTACTGTCCGGTGGGGTTCCCAGCAGTTTTATTGCTGTTCTGTCCAGATCCCCTTAATGCAAATCCTTCCAGTCTAGAAAGCAGTGAAACCCAACCCTTTTGTGAAACAATAACTGCAGAAAATAACCAGTCTTCGGAACACAAGCTGCAAAAGTGAACCCACAGCATACTGGAACAGATTTGGGCTATTGATCCCATGCTTGCCCGAATGTGGAGAGGCACCCAGCATTTCTATTGCATTTTCTTTCCAGCCTGTATCAGAAGAAAAGGTCTGTACAAGGTGCTTCTCTGGGAGTTGCTATGGTTACAGCACAATGTTGCATAGCAACAAGCTAAGCTGAACATCACCGAGGCATTTTTCCTTTCTAAATTCTTTTCCCTTGTGTATTTGTCCAAATGAGTTAGATTTATCTTCAGCCCCAGCATAAACACACAGCAGGGAACATCTACCTATTGATTTTGTAGTAAGACAATCTCTATGAGTAGTGTGACATAATCAGGTGCGTGCTCCAGGCACCAGGAAAAGGACCGAGGCTGCCCTGCTGCCTCTGCCTAGGTACAGCACATGAGGGCAGGGCGGGTGGGAGACGCTGGCACAGCCTCAGGGTAATTTTGTGGGGATGGCCACGCTTCTGCAAATACAGATTGGAGATCCTGCGTGCCACACTGGGCTGTAACAGAGCCAGGTCCCAGCTGAAGAACCACATTTACACCTCCAAGTAAATATTTAGGAGCCAGTTCTTGCTGCACTCCCTGAGGCTTGCTCGACTTCAGCAGCCTGCTGACACCAGGGGCCATGGAGGGGGCACCCTGTGCAGAGCCAGGGAAGCAATGCTAATAGTCCCAGCACAAAAAGACATCCAACACCTCCAAAGCACTTTCTTTCAAACCCAGAAATTTTTCCCTTATGCCTTTCAGGCTTTTCAGCATTACCATTTCTGGCAAAGAAAATATCTGTTCTCCTTCTGGTCTGAGAGGTAACTGGCAAGTGTGGCTGACATTCAGGAATGCGGTTCAGACCTCACTGTGCCAAGGGAGAAATTTGTTTTCTCACTAAGGCTTGTACCCACACTGTTGCTTGCTCTGACATTGATACACGTCCGCACAGTGAGCCACACATGTTCAAGCCCCCCTCCCACCTGTGTACCACCCAGTACCGTGCTTCTTGCTACTTCATGTGCCCTCAAACACTCCCAGTACATCCATCAGTGTAGTGGTATGCACATTTGCACTCCTGCAATCAGACGCACAAGTATGTATGTATTCCTGCCTGCATTTATTCATCTGTATACACACCTCTTGTAGCCTTTCACTGCAAGGCTGCTGTCAACTACAACTCCCTGCCATTTCCAGGGTGACATAAACACTTTGGAAGCATGCTACAGAGGCACATCCCAGCTCAGTCGCTTGTTATCTTAGTCAAGAAGCTACTGTGGGAGGAATTTTTATTCCATTCTCCTCTTATTACTACTTCTGTGAGGGGCTGTCTAACCAAATATAACTTGAGAGTAATGGTGAGCCTGGCATTTACAGAGATTATTTCCTTTCCCATCCAAGACCTCACCTCTGTTGACCCCCAGCCCTCTACCCTCAGTCAGTGTTACGCTCCAGGTTCCCCATATTGTCTGTTTACTGTATTGGCTCTTTCCATCTGCTTTCTGTTCTCTGAAAAAAAGGAGGATAAGGCTTTCTTCTGGAAGCCCTGACAGGGAGAATCGGATGTTTTTCTTCATGTGCTGTTGGTGTGAGGGGCCACGTAAGGGCTGAAGTTCTGGGGTCCGGTTCTTTATTCTTTATGATTCATGTCCAGCTAGAAACCATACCCTTCCAGAGAGGCACATGGCTGCCACTGCACACATCTGTGCAGGCATACTGGCTGTGCAGGGTACTGAAAGACTGCCAGCACAAATCTGCCTGACTTTACAAGGTCCCTGAACAGTCAGGCATGGGGAAAAAAACCGAACAAAACAATCACAAACAAACAACAACAACAAAAAAAAACCACCCCACAGAGTCACAAAAGAAAAGTCCCTTCTCAGATTTACCTTCAGCTGCACAGCAGAAATATTTTTTCCTCTTTCTTTTCTTACCAAACACAGAACTAAGGCACAAAACAGTCTGGCTAGCACTCCCTAAAGGAGCTTGTGAACTTTGGATAACTCACACTCCTCTCTGGGCCTCCAAAGGATGTTCATAGATTAAGACTTGAGTTTTCAGGGCACTCAGCACACTGGGCCAAGACTCCTGGTCTGCGCTGCAAAGACAAACACTAGAAAGGCTGCTGCATAAGACCTTGGGTTCAGCTGATCAAAAATGACAAGAGAGGCTTTGCAAGAGGGAAAGCATCAAAAAGGAATGAGGTAAAACAGGCTGGAGCTGGAGGGCTGAGGGATCCCGCTGAGACTGGGTAAAAGTTAGATGTTTGGGTTTGGTAAGCACTCCTTGCTTTGGAAGTGAAAGATTCAGGTCTTGTGTGAGGTCAGGTCTTTCACTTACCCTGACTTCACAACCAAATGCAGGATAACACACCAAGCACCACCAAAGAGTCAATTGCATTTCAGCAATGGTGAACAATCGCACTGACGCCTTTCTCCATCCACTACTGCAAACCCAGGCAGGCTGCTCACAAGCCAACAAACACCAGTGACAGTCGCTGTCATCAGTTTCTCTGGGCCCAGAATTATTCAAATACTCAGATGAGCTGTGTTATTTCTCATTATTCCTCTGCCACTCTGACTACAGTGTGCCTCAGAGATCAGAATCTCTGTGCAAGATGCTGTACAAACCCACAGTCAAACAACAATCCCTGTGGAAGGGATAAGCAGAGTAAGGGCATCCTAGGTGACACTAAAGCAATTACAAACCGCAGAATAAGCTATGACCGCAAGCCTATGTATGTATTTCACCAGCAGTTCTGCAATGGGGGTCAGGCAATTTGGGAAATGCAGCGTGATTTTCTTTGCAAAGCCCAAGGGGATCCTTGGTAGCATAACCTGCTGTCTGAGCAGTGGATACAATTATTACAATATGAGCTGTGCTAATGCAGCAGCCACGACTGTGTTGGACCCAACATTAATTGCTTCCAGTGTTATTTTTAATATGTATTCATCATGCTTGCCTTTGTTGTGTGGCAGCTCCTGACAGATCTGGTTTCTGTTGCAGTGACCTAGCAGGCAGGAAAGGAATTGCATCTCGCTGGAAGTAAGGACAGCTTAATGAATACAGTCACCAGGATTTGACTCAGCTAGGTGGTGAGCCAGCGCCAGTCGCAGCATGTGCTCCCCCCTCTGTTTTAGTGCAGTGTCGCTCGCATGTTTGAATGCTTTCCATAGAGAAAAGGAAGATGTCAGGAGAGTTTAATAACATAGGGCTGCATCAATGTCAGCTATGTCTGCGCAGTGCACTTCCCATGTCTGCAGCTGGCACTCAAGTTGTTCCAGCATCAGAAACTTGGAGATCTTTTTGTTACCATCTGGGGTCTGTTGTAATAGACTTGGCACTTAACTTGCTTCTTGCAAGTAAGGTCAGCTACCTGCTGGCCCCTAGGACTTGAGGAGCCCAATGGCTTTTTTTGTGGCCCTGACGTCTGGCACAAGATCAGGCTCTTGGCCATGAGATGGGCAAAGAAGAATGTCATACCTGTGCCATGTCCTGTGTCATACCATCTCCTTGCATGCTCCTTCCCTTGACTTTCTCCATTGCTGCAGCTGGATGAAGACTCCAGGAAATCCCTTATTATACTAGCTGAGAAGCTGTGACCACTGAGGCTAGAAACTAGTACGTTTCTAATTACTGGAGCTGAGAATTTCTCAGGAACCTCTGTTTTGGTATCACAAATCTGTGTGAGCAAGGACTGGGCTATGTGACTCCCAGCTGCCCCATCCCAACCCTCTCAGTGGAGATGTTACCTGGTTTTGAATGCTGCTATTCATTTTTAAGCAGTGAAAGGACACAGGAACTAATCAAGGGTGGAAGGAAAACACCTGAACATTTAGCGAGCAGTGACCTTGCTTGGAGGTTTATTTAAACAGTAGCAAAGATTTACCAAGTAATAACAATTCTGACATGTTCAAAACAACATGGATAAAAATACTTGGAGCTGACCGTCCCCTTGTCAGGTGAGTCTTTGATATCCTAAATTCCCTTCTTACTGAGACAATTCAGTTGCTTGACAGCCCTGGGGCTCTGAGCGAGGATCATCCAAGACACCAGCCTCTTTGCTATGCCAATGACACCTCCATTGCTTCCTCTGACAGATCATTTTCCATATTTAAAAAACAAAACAACAAGACAAACAAATTGCTCCAATCCAACAAACCGGTGGCAAGGAAACAGTTTGCATTAAATACTTATTTGTAACTAAGTAAATCTCCTGGGATTAGGGGCTATTCTTGCCAATATGAGAAGTTTATTTGTAATTTTCCATCCTCACAGGGAGTGAGCTGCATCAAGACTGAACTACAGCTATTGTTTAGTGCTTCCAGTCCCCCATCTTCACATTAAATCACAGCCTCTAGAAATCAGTAGTGCCTATATCTCACAATGACACAGAGTAGCTGAGATTTTGAGCAATCCACAAAGCTCTGTGATATTATTAGAGCCCTCGGATGTGCTTGGATTCAGTGGGCTACAACGAAGCTCCAGCCAAGCAGAGTCACTTGGGTGGAGCAAACAAACCACCATGCCATTCAGTTATAGCAGATTGCACAAAGCAGCAGCAAAGGGCAAGCAAAAAAAGAGCAAACACAAAGCTGTCTTTTTCTGAGGGCTGTGGTAAAACTCCAGTCTGAGTAGCCGTGCACAATCATTGCTTAAGTAACAATTAGTGGGACTTTTGGGAGAGTTCAGAGAGTTCATTTCTAAGGGACTGATGTGGATGATTACAGCCAGGGGACCACATCTCCAGCTTGAAGAGTAAGATACGGCTACTTGCAGAGTGAGCTTTCCCTAGGGAAATGACTCTCAGTTTGGGAGCTGTCACCTTCCTGAAAAGAAGAGGCTGGGAAGGAGAGAAAGGGAGGAGGAAGCAAGAATCATCCTTATCTGCTTCCCTCCTCTTCAGTGAATGTCCAGCAACAACCACTTTCCCTGCAAAAGCTGTCTACCTTCTCTTTTGAGAAGATCTACGGTCAGACCAAAGGAAGCAGGCCTGGTGCCAAGAAGTCAAACAAATCCCCTGCAAGCCCCACATACCGGCGTTGACATTTCAAATGAGAATGTGAGGGCAGAAGCATCCAGGAAGAAGATTATTTCCTCAGGTAGTACAGCTCTCTACTTTGATCTCTAATAATAAGCCTGTGCTCTTTAGTGTTTGTCTCCAAAATGGACTAATTCAGGAGAGGTAAATATGTCAACTAAATTACTAAACATGTTAAATATCCATTGTCTTTTTAAGTTCAGGTTTCATAACCAATAGAAAGCGTGATGCATAATCCCAAGAGCTGAGCAGGATTTGTGAGACTGCAGAATGCCATATTAAACTCAAAGCTCCTGGGCCAATGATTGCAAGTCCATTTTGCAGTAATGAATTGTTTGTTATAGAACACATCATAGAGCAGATGTCTTATCAGTCGCTGCACCAGAGACTACAGTACTCTGAGAGGCTCAAAAATCATTCCTAAATTATGGTACAAAATTATGAGGAGTGAGATGCGAGTGTTCAATCTCAATAAGAGCAACGTTTCTGTTCAGTTCCACACATTAATAGACAGTGTTATCAAGAAATCAATTGGCACAGCTTTCACTGCCTTGTGTATCAGACTATAAACACTTTATACAAAGGCTTGGCTAAGTTAGAGCTCAGAGAACCAGCCCCAGGGCTCAGAGAGAGGAGAGAAGGGCATTTGTCTTCAGCAAACAGAGTGCTTGCTGGAGACCATGCTCTCCTGGCCTTGTTTGTATCATCTCTCAGGGCTCCCACTGTGCAACAAGGAGGGACTGATACAGGTAGCAAGTGACAAAGCATTCACTTAGGAGCTGAGAGTCAAGATGCAATGAAGTAAACAGATGCAAAAGAGCTGCTGACATTTTCTTGCAAATTCACATGCTCCAGCTCCTTAATAATGCACACAGCTGCACACAAAGTATACCTTTAATTTACACACTAGAACAAACTAACAGTAACTGATACATGACAATGAGTCATTAGTAAACCCTCCCTAAACAATTTTCTCATGGATTGGGTGTCTTTTGCTTTATGATTTCCCCACCTCCATGGGGAGTCCTGGAGGACTCCTGTTGTGCAGACCTTCCCAAGAGCGTACTTGGCTGCTCTGAGTTCCCAGTACCACCTCCCCACAGACGAACCCAGACTCTTCGCTTTGCTTCTCCCCCTGCAGACTGAAATTCAGCTCCCTTCCTCTGCCTCTGTTCTTAGAGGAAGGGTGAGTGCAGCTTCACACAAGCGCTCAGACCACAGTAGGTGCAACAATGCTCAAGCACACACTTATGCCCACCACAAAGAGATCTAATACCTGACTGGGGAGCACAGCACTGGATTCACTTCCTACCTCTGCCACGGGCCTCCCGCATGACCTAAAGACAGCCATGTACATACTAACACCCCCAGCCCGCTGCCCCTTCCAGTCCTACCCTGTCTGGTGGGCTCAGCCAGCACTTACTCCACTGAGATCACGCATTCATATGCATATTTACACTGCCTCACACAGGGATGACCCACAGGTCAGCCGTGGTTTCTGAGCAATCCTGTCCTGGTTTTAAAAAAAAAAAAAAAAAAAAAAAGTAAATCAGCTCACAGCAGCCTTCTCCCAGTAGCGGAGCATTGGAGAGCAGTCATCTCTAGGGGCCAGGGGGAGGAAGACATTTGGCCTTCTGTCTGATTTCTGGCGCACATGTGGCTCTGGTATTAAGATATAACCACACCTTACAGCTTCAGGAGCACCAGGGGCTTTGGAGAGGGGGGAAAAAACATGGTCCCCATTTGCCTTGCAGAAGTCCAGCAATGCGGAAAGAAATTAGGTTTTTGGGACAGCTTAGCTTTTATTGACTGAGTATTGATCTTCCTTACCTCTGTTGCCCTTCCACACCCACCTCTAGAGACCCTCTTGGGGAGCCAGGCCAGATTGGTACTTCTTCCAAGATGCAGCTGCCACAGAAGGGGCACGTTTCTGCTGCACACACTGCAGGAGGTAGGCAGGCAGGCCTGGGCTGCATCCCAGGACTGCTGTGCAAACACCAAGCCATTTTGTTCTATAACAAGTTGGAAACCCTGGAGACTTTCACCAGAAATGGCACTAATACGACATTCATGCTTTGTATTCTTATTATTTACACAGAGATATCACTCAAGCACATTCTATCATATTTCTGTTTCAAATCCTTTCCTGCTCCTCAGACCCAGGGGAGCTGGGCTTCATTCACGTTTAGCAGGGACAAGAGAGAAAACACACCCACTGTGTTTGCTTGATTTGGTCCTGTCTTGTGTTCCCAGCCTCGCATTCCCAAGACCAACGAGCACCACATTAGACAGAGAGGAGAGCAAAGGAGATGTTTTTCATTCCAGAATTCCCAAAATCCCCACTTGGTGACTGCAGCATCCCAGAGCAGCTCACCATCCCAGGTGCTGTGGATACAGCACCCTACAGTGCTAACTCCCCCATGCAATTAACTCTTCCCTTGCACCACTGCAGAGCTCATCTCCTTGCTCTGCTACAGCTATTTGCTTTCCTTCGGCTATGTCAGAAGCAGGATAGCAGCATGAGCCCTCCACCCCTTGATCTATTTTGGGTGTTTCTGTCGCATCTAATGCTGTTGCACAACAGCTGCTCTATTGCAAGTATCAACCTGGGCTATTTTTAGCTGTGTTACAGTGAAAGGAAGCTTAAAGGAGGCAACTGTTTTCATTACAGTCTCAAGAGCAATTCCCAGACATTAGCCTTTGTCTACATCAATTCTTTTATTAATTTGAGTGTAATATTCAGAGCAGGAAATATTTATACATCCACTCTTAGGCTTCATGCTATCCTCAGCTTAGTTAGATCCATTTAATTACCTCCATTAATAAGCAATAAGGCTCTTAAGAGTAACAATTTTCTTCTGCTGATCATTTCTCAGGCTCCAAGACAGAAAATGCTTTTAACTGGTAGGACTGGGGGGAGTAAAAAAGCTTTCCAAAGCTGTGGATCATGGAGGAAATTGCAAGCAACTTTAATGACCAGGATATTTTTAATGCAAATTCTGATACACTTTGCTGGTTTATTTGCACTGGCTACTTACAAGAAACTTACATAATCAAACTCACAGCCTATTACTGTAGGTAAATTGTAATGAAGGCTGACCAACATCACCAGAGCACGTGCATTAACAACAGGAGTCCATCTCAACTATTGACAAAGAAGAAAAGGTACAAAGATGCAGTCTGTGGGACTGACTGTCTCCCCTAAGCACAGGTCAGTCTTGGCATCAGTTTCTTTCTGAGCTGATTTAAAGGACAAGTAGCTCTAAAAAGCCCTGTGAAACATGTCTCAAACAGCAAGGCAAAAGTAGCTTTACAGAGGTGCAGCCAAGTACTTTTTATCTCTTAGATGTGCTCATTTTTGAGCTTTTTGATTCTGTGATTTTATTTTTCTTTGCCTATTTTTCAGATATGCTGATAAAAAGAACTAACCTGTTCAATTTCCTGACTGATGAGTGAAGCCTTGCAGACAGCATAAAACCCCTAAACCATCCACTTACCAGCCATGTCTGTGCTGCATACAAGGGCTGATCCAGGCACTCTTAGGTGCAACAGTCAGGTTTCCTAAGCAAAGCCAGGGCAGTGGCTCCCTAGCAATAAATGCAGATGCTGATCACTTCCAGCTGAACCAAGGGTTGCATTTGATGATATTGTGTTTCAGCTGTTTTGAGGTCAGTTTTAGACACTAATTTAAAAAAAAAGGGGGGGGGGGGAAGAGGAAGAAAAAAAAAAAAAGAAAAACCTTCCCATACTTGTTTCACCAGGAAGAAAAAAAGGAAGGTTTGGGGTTTTTTCAGATCATGCTAAGTGAGCTATCAGGAGGCCAAGCGTATTTTGAAATGCACATGTATTGAGGAGAGAGCTTTGCATGCTGCTGAGCTGGAGAAATGCACATCCAGTGGTGGAGCAGGTGACTTGATAGGGTTGACCTTCCTCCCAGCTGCTGAAATGTGTTGTTACTCCTAAGGATCTAAAGTCATATCTGCTGCAGAATCACTGACAGCATTGTAGATTTCCTACTTTTCCCTTTTTGCTACTACTGGTTCCTTCTGTAGACACTTGCCTGACCCCTTGTCCTGGTTCCGGTGGGGATAGGGTTAACTTTTCCTGGTATTCCATGCCATGTGAGCCACGCCCACCCTGAGCTGCCGGGGGAGGGGGCAGGAAGTTGCTGCTTAAAAGCGGGCTGGGGTGTCCCGGGTCAGGCCGGTCGGCGAGCGGCGGTTCCGTAATCGCGTTTGTATATTCCCCTGTCCGTGTTGTTGTTGTTGTTTGCCTGTTCCCTTTGCTGTTCTGTTAAACTGCCTTTGTCCCAACCCAAGAGTCTTGCCTTTTCTTACGATCCTTCCTGTATTAGGAAGGCACGTGCGAGCGGCACGTGGTTCTTTGTTGCCATCTGAGGCTAAACCACGACACCCCTCTTCTTCCAGACTACTTGAATGAGAGCTTAATGCCTTTGCTATTCTTCTGCCACCTGTTAAAAAGGTCCCACTTCAACTCTTCCAGGCAGAGTGATCAAAGTCTGACTCAAACGTCTGGCACACAAGTCATAATAATACCCCGGGAGATTTTATCCACAGTACTAAAACCAGAAGGACCAAGATAAAAAATGCTACTGAAAATGTTTTGTAAGAGAAATCTGTCAAAAGAAGAATCCCATCCTGCTAGTCCAAACCTGGACAGACAAGCCTTTAGAGGGTTCTTGTCAGAAGGAAGTTACCTAAGACATTTGCTGTTATACAATACCTACTTGTTTTTAAATTATAATGGTACCAGAAATGGTTGATCTACAGCCTGTACATTCTCTGGAAAATGTTTTTAATGTAATGAGACAAGAAATGTTTCAAGATGTTGGTGTAAAATTCATGAATATTTTTGAGGCACAGGCTGAGCAAAAATAAGAGAGCCCAATCGCTTTCAAGTCAATTTAAAAATATACTGCTTTTCATAGCAAGAAAAGAGTTCCTGGCATGGAATCTGCAGCAAAGACTCACTCTCTGTGTTGGAGGCCATTTTAAACAGGACCATAGAAACCCAGAACTGAAAATTCTCATAGAAGAAAAGGGCACAATTCATCCCTCTTCTGAAGCTAAGAAAACACAAAATATTGGACTCAATTAGATTTCTAGGCCATGTTCCTGCCCGTACAAATGCTGCTTAAAAATGTAGTTAGTGCTGTTTCTCTTGTACCTGAATGGTAACCTCCAGCAATCTCAAACTCCTGCCAAGCGCACAGGCACACACCACCAATACAAAATTTTTTTGAAGAAACTGGAATCTCCTGTGTGCTCCTGAAAGAGCATCAGAGCTCTTGGGCGAGTGAGCTTCCCTAGCAGAAAAGCTGCAGAGTCTGCCTTTGCTGATACATTCATGAGGAGTAATGGCAGAGACAATGCCCTGGTGATATTCTGGCTAGCCCTGAAATACCAAAGCTGGGGGGGGGGGAGGGGGGGGTAGCTGGGCTCCCAGGCTCACATGTGTGTCAGCAAATTCAGAGTGGCTGTCAGGAGAAGGAAAACCCACCCTGCTTCAGGTAAGATATTCAGAGACAAAATAATTGCAAGACTTAAGACTTTGTACCTCTTGCAACAAATGTCATGGGAAAAATGCATGTGCTTGCTAGTCATTGGAAAAATTCACGCTCAGCTGCAAAGAGTTCATCAAAAGCCGCTGAAGCAATTGCTCCTTGATTTGTTGCCCTATGTTTTCATTTAGTTTTCCCAACAACAGCAGCATTGAATATCACAGTCACTGGCCCATGAAGAAATACCAAATAGTAAGGAAGAGGAGGATATATTCCCCCAGCTAGTGGAGCTACTGAACTGAGAAACCCACGCTGTGGAAGGTAAATGCAGGACAGTATAAGAACCAGTACAGTCTAATCACTAACGTGACTCAGCAGCCCCATCCTTGCCTCTTTGTATCCCACATAAGCTGCCCACTTCAAAAGCACTCCTGCTCTGGGCCACAGTTGCTGTTCATGTGGAACCCACAGCCGACTCAGGCAGCACTCCTTAGCACAGTGCCCTCCAAGCAGGCAGGGGCTGTGCCTCTGCCGCACAGGCAGAAAACGGAGGCAGACCAAGGCTAAGGGATTCGACCAAGTTCATGCAGGATATCCGTGTCAGAGCAAGGAACTGAAGTAACGGTCCCAAATTGCCCGTTCCCCATCATACTAGCAAAGCCCTCTTTCTTGACCGCCTATACCTTTCCCCTGGCTGTTCCTTTCCCTAATGGTGAATTGTACGCTGAAAGTTTGTTCAAACATCTGCAGTCAACCTGTCGCTTTATTTTCCTTCTTTCCAATTTATTAATCTCAATTCTGTCCCTTTAAGGCTCCTGCCCAAAGCATACGAGAAGAGCAAAAAATAACAGCCTTTCTTCCCTTCATATTAAAGTTTCAAAGCCGGCTGCAGAATTGCTGCAGCAAAGCTGTAAATTATGCATGAGAGACAACCCTTGCAGCCCACCCCCATCAGAGCAGGAGGAGGCGGGGGAGCATGGCTTTGCCGCTGCTGTTCAGTGGTCCTGCCTGCTTGCTGCTGCAAGGTACAGTCACACAAAAAACCATGCCATGCATCTCTGAGAGCCCCCTCTTTCCAGTCTTCTCCGTGCTACTTGCGACCCACCAAATCCCTTGCTTAGGAGCTACTAGAAACTCCAGCCATTAGATGTGGGTTGTCACAGCCTGGAGGGGGCCGATTTACACAAGCAGCGGGAGGAACACCTCTCTCATCCTCATGAGCTCCACAGCCCTGTAGACAGGGAAGAGGGTGGAAGGGAGAAGGGCTGCCTTCCCCTTGACATCGGTAAGAAAGTGCGACGTAGGTTTTCCTCCGATCAATACCCCAAAATGGAGCGAGAACGGGGCTTGCTTCAGCCGTCACTGAGAGGATGCTCAAACTCCCGGCCCAGCAGCTGGCAAAACGCGCCGCTCCCTGGGCTGAGCTAGGTGCAAGGCTGAGCAGGGTCCCGATGTGGGCTGCCACGAAGCCGCGCTCGCCCCCCTCCCTTCCCCGCCCCCGGGGACCGCCGGCTCCCTGCCCCTCCGCCCCGGCTCGCGGCCCGGCCGCGCACTGCCTGGTCAAGGATTGCCATCTGCTGGCACGGAGGGGAAAGCCCGCCACCGCCCTCCGCTTGGGCCGCCTGGAGAAGGCAGCTTGCCCTGGAAGCAGAGCTGTGGACAGGGAGAGATCATAGAGTCATCGAATGGTTTGAGTTGGAAGTCACCTTCAAAGATCGCCTGGTCCAACCCCCAAAGATGGAGGCCTCCGCAAAGTGCTGGAATGGCAGTGGCCCCCAGTTCTGCCAGCTCCACAAGCCCTCAGATGGCGCTCCCAGGCACCCAGCCCACCGCCAGCCTGCCCTCGCATCCCGGCACCTGGCCTTTATTTACCTGGTGCTAGCCATTTGCCAGGTCTCCCTAGGGCAATCAGTGCAGGCAGTAATTAACAGCGCACGCTCCAAAGAGAAAAAATCAAAGAGTGTGTGCAGGTGTAATTTAAGCGGAAACAGAGCAGATGATTGCAAGTCAAGGAGCAAATGTGCACTGCAAAGCCTTTCAGCCACAGTCCAGGTTTAGGTTTCTTTGATGCAGCATGCCTAAGAAATGTAAACGCTGTAGCTGTTCATTACTTTCCCCCAGGTCCAGGTGGGATGCTTTTGTCTTCAACTGAAGTCTGCGCAGCTTCATCCCCAGCCTGCACACCCCAGCCCCCCTCTCCTCCCTCAGGGTTCAAGAGAGACCAGGCACACAGCCTTCTCCCTCCTTTGCTTTAGCAACTTCCTCTTGCTTTCTGCCCTCCAGCATCTTTGCTGCACTTTCCTGGCCATGCAATACCAACCAGAAGCCCAAGGCCTCTGTGCATGACAGCCTTTGCCGATATAAGCAAACTCTTAGGACCTGGGATGTCTGTGCTTCCTTTGGTAGGAAAATTGGAGGGCCCTGAGCTCATACAGAATCAATCCCATCCACAAAAGCAGAGGGAGAGAAGTAAACCAATTTTTCTTTCCATCAGTGGATCCCAAAGCATTTGAGATGCCTGAGGGAGCTGGGTTCACCTCTATTTTACAAAAGGGGAAACTGAGGCCCGGAGTGAGGCAGGGTGGACCTGGGGGCTGCTCCCAGCTCATACTGGAACACCAAGACTCCCTCATCCCCCACTGCTCTGAGCCCCTCTGGGCTCCTCACCCTGCAAACCATTAGCCAAGAGAGCAGAGAACAGCCTGTCCTGTCTCTGGGCCCAGAGCTGTCTGTGAACCATCAGGCCCAAGGAAATACTGAATGCGCCTGTTCACCCTGGTGAGCAAGTTGCCATGGTGATTCTTCTGCAGCATAGATACAGAGGGGCAGTGAAAACGACTGTAATTAATTTAAGGCATTAAGAACAACTAGCATTTATTAAACAAAGTTTATTGGAAGAAGCACAAAGCAAACAAATCAGATTCTTAACCCATAAAATAATGAAATCTGTTCTTTCTAACGCCGATAATGCTCAGTGGACAAAATAGTCCACAGGAAGGTTAAACTGTATTACCAACCATATACAAACAGCAAATCTCATTCCTCAGCATAACAATTATCGCCTGTTCATCTGAAATGAAAACTATGGCCTATTAATCCATTTTATCCAGAACATGCATTTCTGAAGATTAAGAGGTCGAGAGGAGTAAGTTAGTCGTGGATAAAATGCCTTCGTTCATGGCCACTGTGGTCAGGACTGATAAAGAGCTACCGGAGAGCAGGAAATCTGTCTGTTGTTCTATCGGTCATCAGTAACTATTAAAGGCGATGGTCTAGAGGTGCCCTCCAGCACAGAAGTCCTTAAGACGCTAACAGTCTGGCAGCAGCACTACGTATACTCTAAGCTTTTGCATTCATCTTTAAATATTCACTACTGCTGTTGCCAAAAGCAGGGCGTGGGACCCAGTGCAGTAATTCTAAGCATTGCCTATCCATCCCCCTGTCTTTATGCTGGGTTTAAAAGCATCATTTCCTTGCATAAGCTGTGATAATGAAGTGTGTGTCATGCTCACTTTTAGTGGGTCACCTCAAAGAGATTAACAGCCTCCTCATGCTGCAAGCACTTGGAATGGCTCCTGCTTAAACATGCTATTGATCTGTGCAAAGAGAAGTTCCAGAAGTCAGGCCTGCTCTGCAGGGATCATTACATGACCATCAAACCTAACACAGTGCTTCAACCCAAAACCAGAGCTGGAACGGCTCATCTTCACTGCACTACACAAATGTGGTGGCTCTACAACCCACAGCCCCTGACGAGCCAGAGGGATAGATATTTCACAGGAAAGGGCTGCACTTTACACTGCAGTACAGGATGTGCTCAGCTGAACAGCAGCTCTTCTTTGGAGCACTTTCCAGTGGATGTGTTTTTGCAGCTGTGCCTAGCAAGCAAAGCACCTTGAGTGTACAGCGGGCAGCAAACAACCTTAGCAACACTGTTGAAAAGATTTGTCCTGTTTTATTCCCCAAATCCTCTTCTTAGGGTGTCTCTGGGTTTCACAAACGTCACTGACAAGCATGGGGAAATTTCCCCATTACTATGATGCCACAAAAGCAGAAATTCAAGTGTCCGGTCCCATCATGGGATGGTGTAAAATGGAATTTAATTAGGTCACTCCTGGGATACATTTAACACAGATGTCCAGATTCAGGAGATTACAGATTTATCGGGCATTGATTAAATGAAAAATCAAATAAGAGCTAGGAGAGTCACAGATGACTGCTGCGGCCGTTTGCCAGCTCTCCCTGAGGGCATCTGAGGCAGGCTATAATTAATATTACACAGTCCTGACAGGCAAAATGAAAGTTCTGGCCAGGCCAGGATGTAATTTAGCATCTATTTATTCTCCGGCATAATTTATTAACTTGAACAAACATAGTGCAGGCAGATTCGTAGCTAATACGTTATGATTTCTCTGTAAAGGGCATCAGGAGCACGCTACGCATGCCACTGTTCTCACTCCCCAGACATGGCAGAACGCTCCACCACAAACAAACAGAGACTCCAGCTGAAAATCCAAGTCTGAGGAGAACTTCACAAACAGATCTGCCAACTGTCCTCTGGGGGCAGGGAACACTGGCTCACGCCACCACCGTCCCATCAGTCCCTGGGAAGATACACCAGCACCAAGTGCGCTCCTGCAGCAGCAAACCTGGGCCCTGCTGCTAAAATAAATGCTTTAGCAAACCCCTGCATTCATGCCCTTGGATTAGTGCCTGCTTTTAACACTGTTAGCGGCAGGAAATTCTGGCTCCAATTAAACCAATGGCAAAAGTCCCATCGACTCCAATGAGCCAGAATTTCAGCCTGGTTCCCATAACTTTGTGCTGCAGCATATATAGCTCTGTCCAAAACCAGTTCTGTTGATCTCAGTACAGCCTTTGTGGAGCACCATCCATAATGAATATGGGCTTCAGAGACTGACCTTCCAGAAAGCTGGTATAACTAACTAGAAATACCTAGGCATAGATGTACAGGAAGAAGGCAGCAATTTCTAGTCAGCTTTCAGGTTCCAGCACTCAGCTGTCCTGTACATTTGGGACAGATGCTATTTCTTCTATGATGTTTGATCAGCCTGTAGCATTACAGAGGCATGAACTAGTTTGAGTCCTGCACTATCAAGTACTTTTAAAAAATGAGAAGTTAGTGATGCACCTCCCTTGGAATTCATAGCTGCACGCTTCCTTTTGGTCGATATTTTCTCCTGAAGGAAGATAGGTGAGGCTTTACCAGAGGGCATGGAGTTTTTTCCATTTAAAGCAGGTCTAGTTACTTCTCCTCACTCCAAAGACATTACCAAAAATGGAGAGAGCTGTAAGGAGGAGATGAAAATAGTAAAAAGTGTGAAAAAATGAGGACTGGCATTGCCTGCGCCTGTGATGGCCCCATGCTTTGTCTCCGACAGCCAAGTATTTCAGTAGCAGCATTCACTGTAAAGCAGGGCCATACTAATGTGGTTAAAGGAGATGAAACACCTTGAGACTAGCAAGAGGCCAAGGAGCTACGTTTCTGACTGATTGGAGCCATGAGTCACAGGGCACTGAAAGCCTGTGGTTGGCAGCAGCTGTCTTGTCCCAGATGAAGCAGATTGAAAAATCCTAAATTAGTTCTACCAAAAAAGGGGAGGACAGTTTCTCAAGGGAGCTTGAGGGGTAGAAAATGTCCACTGGAAAGTAGAAAGAAATAACCTGAGATTTGGTTGTTATTTCTGAAAACCAGACTCTCCTCTTTCTTTACAGCAGAAAGGTCAGTCACAAAAATCAAATTCTTCTGGCAAGAGGCATACAGTTAGCTGGCAAAAGAAAACAACCAACCCCAAACAAACAAACAAAAACCCCCACCCACTAATGTCTGCTTTGCTTTTACTTTCTTAAAAGAATTCTTTATCCCTTCCTCCAGCTCTACAAAAAATATCCCCTCCTTTCAGAGTCTCGACTGAGGCCCAGATTGCAGGCAGCCCCTACCCTGGGTTTATCAGGTGGCTTGTTCCCATTGTCATTGACAAGGCTGTTTATAATCCTATTAATCAGGCTGTGGGCCATGCCAGGAGACACAGCGACTCTATTTGTTACTGTGTCTGCGGAAAGGTAATACCAGCAACACACAGAATACTGATTCTGAACAGCTTCTAATCTCTGAGTTGAAATGATTGCTTAAAGTTAAGCCCGTCTGTTGAGTGTAGTGACACCAAACTTCAGAGCACTGGGCAGTGCCCTAGCGATGGCTAGTCCGACAGTTTAGCTTCCAGAACTTCTGGATCAGCTACTAAACCTAGAGTCTGAAACTTAACGTGTTTTGTATAAGAGAATGAGCAGCAAGAAAAGGAGAAAATACATGTGGCCACATCCATCCCCCAGTGATCTCTCTCAGTCTGAAATCAGGCATTCTGGAAAGAGTTGGGGAGTCAGGAGGTGGAAGGTTTAATCACATGGAGTTTATGCAAGGCTGCCTGTCTCTTCCAGGTTGAAGGCAGGAGCAGCCATAGAGTCAGAAAACATTGGTCTCTTTTTCCAAGATGAAACCTTGACTCCTGTAGTTTAGGGCTGTCTTGAAAATTTACATCAGACTTGGGCTGACAACCCAACCCAGGTCCTGTCTCCAGGAATGAACACCCAATAAAACTGTTAGGGTGTTTACCATGCAGCTCTGAGGAAACCTAACTTTGTCAAAAGCTTTCTCTGCATTGTATAATTTCCATCAGAAAACAGTTTGAACTAAGAGGAAGGTGCATCAGCGTAGGCGCTGTCAGGAAAAGGCTGCCACTGTGGCAGCCTGCCGACCTGTGACTGGTGCACAAGACAGAGCGGACCCACTCTCATCCATCCATCACAGACAGCAGATATCAGAACTTGTTTCTCCCCTAATATTTAAGACTGCTGCTTAAAAATTACCTCTCTTTTTTCAAACACCCTGGATTTTGTGTTGGTTATTTCCTTTAACAATAGAAGTTGGCAGCCAGGGAAGAGTAAGGAGTTTTGTCCTGTCTTCCTTCTGGCCATGAAGCCCAGGAGAGCATGCTGGGAAGAACAAATTGGGATGTTCACAGGGGATACTCAGTGGGTCTGGAGAAGAGATCAGCCCAGAAGACTTCCATCAGCTTGGGACTCTGCACATCCCAGCTTTGCTGGTAGCTCCCCCCCACAGACAATTCCTGATGTCTGTTTGTCTCCACACTGCAATTCCTTCTCCTCCACAGCTTAAAAGAAGTAAAAGAAAACTTCCTTTGACTAGAAGATTCTGAGGGAAAGTTTCATGTGATGTCATCTCGTCTGCCCATATATCAGTTGTATCTCTCCTGTCTCCTCATCATAGCAAACAGGCATTCAGAGGCATTTTGTTCAACAAGAACTGACCCCAAGCTGCAATAGACTTTGCTGCTCCATTATGAGACTATGCAGATGGAAAAGAGAACCACAAAAGAACTTCTTATCATGCTCCATTTAGGAAAGTGATTTCCCCTCCATTATCAAAAATAATTGCTTGCCATCCGAGTCAAACAGTGCGGTTTCAGCTGCATCTTGCACAGAGGGCTTGAAAGGCAAGCTCATATGTGACACTCAGCCATCAATCATTTCTGAAGGACATGCTTTTCTGCACCAAAGGTGCATGCAAACCAGTGCAGATGTATCCTCTTACTTGTGCGGTCTTCTCTTTATATTTCCCCTTCCCCTGTTTCTGCACCAAACATGCTTTCCATGAGGTGGATGTGAAACTGCCCTTAAAGAAACCCTGTCCCGTGTCTTAAAAAAATCTAATTTGTGTATCTCAGTGTCAGTCTCTCGGGTCAATCAGCTGCAGACGAAGACCCCTCTAGCACCCAGGGGACTGCAGCACAGTATCGCCTCATAGAAGTCCTTGGGTTTGCTATTAGACACAGAGCTGTATATCACAGCTGGACAGTTATTGGCTTTGCACTTCCTGCTGTTGTTGTTTATCCAGTTCATTAACCATTTTCCTGAAAATACAATTATCTCTGGCAAAACTTTAATTGCTTTAAGGTTAAAAAAAAAAGCCACAAACCCTTACGGCGGAAAAAGTTCTGGGATTTTTCTTCCTTTGTTTGCTTGATTTCACTAAGTACGTGTCTGTTCCCACACCCCAGGAGTTTTGTGATGCCTGAAATCTGGGTCAGTTGCTTGCAGGTTTTTCCTGGTGATGCGTAAAGTCTTTGGAACTGGTTTTATATTTGCATTGAATCCTTCCTCCAGTTTCTCTTTGATCTTATCTGTTGTTTTATCTTCAGTGTTGTCAGCAAGATCATCTGTATCCTTCACCGTCAACTCACTCCAGACTGTAGTTTCTTACTCACTGGGGCTTAATTCCTCCATTGATTGCAGTGAGATAAAACAAAAAGATCTGGAGTAACAGAATCTGTGGCGGTTGCACTGACTCTGCCCACTGGTCACAGGAGAACATTCTTTGTGCCAAAAACTTCCTTAGGAAAGTAACTTTCTATTAAAAATAAATAAAAATAAGGTTCGCATAGGTCATCACAAACTTCAGCTATTTTGACTCATTTGTCCTCTTAATGTTCTGCAATTAGCCATTTGTCCTCTTTATATTCTGTAATTACAAAAAAACCCACACTATTGACTTTGTAATACTTAACCTACATTAAAATGACATCTTCTTCCCTCTGCTCATTACTCTAGCCTGAAATAATAACCAGTGTGCTAAAATGGGAAAATCCATGTGTGATGAGCAGAGCTCTGAAAGGAGCTAATTAACAGTCTTCAAAAGTGCAGAAATACAACTAAAAACTATGACGACAGCAGAGGAAAACAGAAAAAAATTCTTGTGACCTTTGAGTATAGGCCATTAGCAGGGACAGGAGGGAGCTGTTCTCATTTCTGCTAAAGGCTCTCAGGATGACCTTGGTCATGTTACCTAATCCATTTCTCCTACTAACTTTAGACTCCTAACCAAGGCAAGCAGGATAGGCCTGGTCAATATATTTCCATGAGGGTAACTAACTTCACTGAAGATACAAAAAATCATCTCTCTCCATTTATTTAATATGGAGGACAAAACAGTGCTCTTTAGAGAAGTGGAGAAGAACCTCAGATTCCTCTTTGTAAAATGAGGATAAAAAGATCTCCTTCCCAGGTTTTGATTTAGCATGTTCCTTCAGTACCATCTTTGTTTCCAAGCTGCAACTTCTAAGGCAGCTTGTGACCACAATCATTAGCCTAAGACCATTGCTGGATTTAGGGGTAAACAGAGAAGAGGGAGCCAAGAGACAAATGAACAAGATAAGGAACAAAGGACAGAGATCCTGAAGTAGCCAGTCCTTAAGAGGTTAAACTGAATGACGCATTCACCGTGTTGTACAGAGGAACAATTTTCCTCCAGCTGAATGCTTTAAAAGGACAAACCACACAGCAAGGAAGTTGAGCTGCCCCAGGGAAGTATGCAGGAAAAAAAAAAAAAAAAGGCCCTTTCTGAGTTGTGAGAAAAATCTGTAAGTGGTCACTGGTGAAGGCAGGTCAGAAATCTCCTAATCCTGGTGGGGCACCCATAAAAGATAAATGGAAGCTGCTGATGTTCACATAACCAACAGACATAGGGAAGAGGAGACCGGTTATGGCACTGCTACTGGTGTCCTCTGCAGTTCATCTGTCCTTTTTCAAGTGCAGAGTCAGCGCTCAGCACTCACAGTCAGGCTTCAGATAGCCTAGTGCCCAGAGCCTCTGTAGAGACAGACGTGCCTATATTTTTTTTAAAGTTGCACAAGGATTTTAGTGCCTAAATAGGATCCCAAACTGTTTGCGAAACCCTTTAACGACTAGAGGAACTCAAAGCCTTTCTCCTGTTCCTTCAGAGTACAACAGCAGCAATGATGCTCTATTCCTTCCATTACTGTACATCACACACGCACACTGTAGGGACAGCAACTAATACAGCATGCCTTTAATCTCAGTAACAGCCTTAGGCAAACAACAAGTGTCCAAGTAAGAGTGTTTAACAATCATGGTGAAGCCAGGTTATATTTTTACTGCTGAAATGTGATAGGCTTCATTATCACACCAGGATTTCGCACATCTCCAATAACTACTTTGTCTGAAACAACTGCTGAATAGCCAAACGTGGGTTATAATAGCCAAGCTTATGAGGGGATCTCAACATTATTCCTTTGAAGCACTAAGTTCACCTCTGTTAATTTCACCAGGTGTTTTGTTCTCAGAGCTGCCATCAGCCAGGCAGGAGACAGCCTGTCTTGCATGTTTGCTGTACTTTTTTTTTTTTTCTTCCTTACTGTGCTATTCCCTTACCCAAAGATAAATATCATCTGCCTGAAAATTCCTGTTTGTTCCTGGAAACATCCTTAATCCCAGGAGTTCACACACCGTAAGTCACACCAGGAGATTTAAGAAAAAAAAAAACCACACGCACAAACAAACTTGATCAGTTTAAGTTAATTGTATTTGTTTTTTGGTTTCCAGTCCTGAAAGTTGCATTCTCTGCTCTTCTCTATTGTCATAAGGGTTAGAAACCTTTTAAACCCCTGTATTTTCAGCAATGACTTGCAAAGCAAGAGATGCAACGCACAAATATTGCAAGGCTTCAAAGAAATTCACAAGGTGTTGGTAAGCCACCTGCCCGTGTGTGGAAAACTGAAACAGCTCTGACAACAGCCAAAATCTATATATATACCTTTTCCACATTTGAAAAAGGAAGGGACATCTCTCCGCCAGAAAGTAACATAAGCCTTTTTCAAATTATTATCTGGAACTTTACTGAAAATTGCCAAATGATTTTGCATTTCTTTTCTCCTCAGTGAGAGCTGGGGGATCAGACACCACTAAGGCAGGCAAATAACACCTATCCCAGAACATTACTGGCACAGACATGCTGGGGAACAGAAATGGCTCCTGCCTTGCTCAGGGTTCCACGCTGCCCAGAGGAACAACCTGGAAGCTGTACCCTGGCTCATCCCCAGGGCCTGGCTGAAGCGTACCAGCCTCTGCCACTTGCTGGAATGACAACAGCCAGCAAAGCCGGGTTACCCCTTCCTCCCCTGGAAAAGTACCTCTAATAAAGAAGCACCATTTTATTATGTAATTAAATATGTGCAAGTGGATAGAGAGCTGAAAAGACAGTCTGTTATCTGCAGAATTATCTGCTTAGCCACAGACAGTGACAGCCCCTGTTCCAAGGCACTCATGTGCGAATTAGGCAGCCCAGCAATGGGAAATCACCTTCATGGGGTAACAGTCCTTTTGCTGAGCTGGTTTGCGCTCACAGCCACTCACTCCAGAAGCCAGGCGGTCTCCTCCTCCATACCTCTTCCCCATCTTGTCTCTGATACTGCATCCAGCTCTGCAACAAGAGTCAGCTCCACGCAATGCAAATTATGGAGGCAGAAAAACTGCATCCCTTCACACCTGGGCCTCTGACAACATAATTGGACATTTGCTCACTTGTACTCATTTTGTATTTTCTTTCTCCTTTGCAGAAGGGGCAATGCTGTTAGGTGTACTGTGATTAAATGCAGCCAAGCTGGCTGTTACATGACATGTACCATAATTAGGAATAAGCAAAGCTACGATTGTTAAATCAGGCTGATGCAAAAGCTGGAGAACTCGCCTGGCAACTGGCAGGCAGATCCCATGGCAGGGATTCTCCCACCTGTTTCTGTAGCAGGTCGTCTTCAGCAGCAGAGTGGTCCTTTCTGGCACTAACTCTGTCTATGCAGTCTGAAAAAAGAAATCAGTGGGTGGGCTTAAATACATATTTACCCTGGTAGGAATGCAACCTGCTGTGCTTCATGCCAGACCAAAAGTCTTTACCATTCTCTATCACATTTTCAGACCATTTACCTCAAATTCCAGATCTAAGAAGCTTGAAAAGGTTTGATGAGACAGAACGGAGCTAGCTAAGGTATAAAATGATATAGATGTTAATTTAAGGGCCTTATCTCCTGTAAAGATAGGCTAAATGCTGCAAGAAACCAGCTAGCTCCATTATGTGCTACTAAGGAGAGAAATACCCCGATTTAGTCTTCCAGGTCTGAACATGCTCTTGCCTGGTGAGTGAACCTTTACTCTCTCATGTCAAAATCAGACGTAGGTGCAAGCAGGAGCGGAGAGGGCAAGATATAGCCCTCTGCTGGCATCAGACTGCTTTATGGAACAGTTATGAAGAATAATCTGATTCCATGCAGCAGTTCTTATTAGAATGGGGAAAGGAAAAAGGAGCAAATTTTAAAATAAAGACAGCGCTGATATTTTCTCACTTCCCTCAAAGAAGGGAAGGCTGTTATCATCCTGACTTCAGATGGAGGAGGCAGGGGGTCTCCCAAGTCATGGCTGTCAAACTGTGAAATTACCTCCTGCTGCCCATTTTGTGCAGATGTTTTTTCTCAAGGCAAGGTGAAAGAGGTTAAAGGCTAGTAATTGCTTAAAGGCCTTTCATGCCAAGGCAGGAGGAGTATGACTGGGGTAGGTGGCACCTGTTGCTAGACCCGATGTTGCTGATGGAAAAGCATCAATCTGCCTTTGGGCCATGTTGGCACTAAAATAGCAAACCTTTCCTTCACATCACTCCACCTGTCCCCTCCCCAAACTGAATGGCTGCAGGGGGAAACACTTCAGAGCTTGGTTTAATATTTTAAGAACTTGCTGATCGAAATCAATGATTACTTTTCCTAAGTAAAGGCTCAAGGAAAGGAGGCTCATGCCCATCCCTCAGGCTGTGCTCAGAGGTTACCAGCAGCACAGCTCTGAGCAGCCTCTTATATTTATTGGCCTCTTTCAGGGAGAGCTGAAAACTTCCAGGTTTCAGCAGCACGTGGCTCCCCTTTCACATTCCCATGGTGCACCCAGGCTAAGGCTATCTTACCTTTGTACACCTAGCTAGGTTTTGGGAAGGTGGCAGGGACAATCCCCTGTCAGTGAAGAGCAGCATCCCACAACATGCCACCACTCATACCACTGCTGGTCTAGGGTAGAAGACACTGCAATGCATATGCTCGAGAGTAAGCCCAACACAAATGGAGCATGACACAGCCCAGCTCCTGAGCTTGGACGTGTATACACAACCATTTGCTCATTTTCCTTGGGGGACTTGAGAAATCCTCACGATGGAAGTGATTACAATAGATGTATTTCCAGGAAAATCTTCTAGCACATCAAATTGATCTTTACCAATGAAAAAGCCAACTAGGGCTGAAATATCTCCAAATCCTTCTGGCTCCCTTCTGCTCTTTTTAAGCACAGGTCTTCCTGCCTCCCTGATTTCTCGACGAAGTTACCATATAAAGTTACCACAGAGAAGACTTGGTTGAAGAAGGGGCAGGTTTTTTTGTATTTAGAACAAAAAAAGGTATGTTTGACAGGTGTGATGAAAACATTTATCAGCAACCTACTTACCTGAGAACAAGGTAAATGTGTCCTCATATCATAGTAATATGTGAACACACAGACCATACCCTGCATTTGGCAGCATTACAAGGCACGCAATCAGCACAGCCAAAGATTGTTCAACATGCCAGTAAGTCTTTTGTGGGCAGATAAGAAAGAAATGCATGCCAAGGAGCAACACAAAAGCTTGTTGAGACAGGACCAAATATGATGTCTCTAATGAAATGGGCTGTTGCCAACTTCCACCCCCTCAGGTTCTCATTCAGATATACACTGCTTCAAGCTGCATCTGGGCAGATGAATCGGGCTGCACAGCTCGATAGGAACAGTGGGTACCAGCAATGTACTCATTTTTAAATGATGTAATTTATTTCAATGACAAATGCCTGATAATTTTCAGCAGCTGAAGCAAATTCTACAATTCCCTACAACAGAAGCAGCCAACCATCCCTGCACTGGGGCAATAGCACTCAACGGGCATGAAGGGAAACTCACCACAGCAGCCCAGGCAAAAAATGCAGTTAGGCTTGTTAATAGATGTATGGACAGCTGACTTAAGATGAATTTTTTTGGACAGTCCAAAAGTGTCCACTGGACTCACACAGGATGTTTGCTCCTGACTTTGTCACTAGGAGGCTATGTTCTTCGTTATTGGATGCGAGTCCTCTTCCACTCATCTTTTCCAGTGAGACTGCAAGGTCTCCAGGGCATAAAGTTCCTCCTACGATGAGTTTGTGCATGAGTAAAAAAAAAAATCAGTCTGATGCTTTTCTTGACCTGGTACATAAAAGGAGGTATCTCAACTAACAAAAACAAAATTAGTGTTCCTGAAGAAAGAAGGTGGTGCCACACAAGAGCACGAGGTCTGGCCCCAGGTACCAAAGGGACCACAAGCTGAGCTGAACTGATCCTGATTATACCCACTTAGTGGTAGGAGAGTGCTGTGCCTTTGCATTAGTCTGCATCTGGGGAGCTTCACCACCAATTGTATGTGCTTCATTGCTGCAGACCTGATAACAACAACAATAATAATTATAATTTATAAGGGTCTTCGCATTTTCAGAGCTCTTTGCAACCATTTAGAGCATCTTTAGATGGAGGCTATTCCTCCAGCACACAACTGCCAACATGAGATGTGTCTGCAAGCAGCTCTTTAATTTCATCTATATGAATGTGTTCCCACCTTCTTATTTCGTAAGAGTGAGAAAGAAGAAAGGTGGCAAACAGGTTCAGATACAGCTGAGATGAGACCATACATTGCTTTTTAATGTTTTTCTGTGGGCTCCTCTCTAGTGTTCCGTGCTCACTGACTAACCATTAAGGTTCTTTTAGAGTAAATCAATGCCCTTGCAATGTATTTAGCTGAAGAAATCTCCTGAACAATTCCTCTTGAAGCTGTTGCAAGAAACAGGAGCTAAGCCAGGCTATTTTATGGGAACGGGGGTTGGCTCACATCTCAGTACAAGTGCAGAAAAATGCTGATTTCAGCCCTTTCCTGCATTAGGAAAGAGTCTTGAACCAATCAAAAAGTATCTACATTCAAGCAGCATCTTCCTCTGTGCACATGCGCTGCTCTGCACACAAGCTCTCCTCATACTCCTCCTCTTCTACACTTGCCACAGAGGCTATCGACTATTTTATGCTTCCATTATGGCCTCCTGCATACAGGAAAAGCCACGCTTCTCTCTTCTGGTAGCTCCTGAGAGTACCCGGCTTGGCACTGAATCTGCAGTGGCATCTCATAGCCAGAGCACCTGGCAGGAGCCTGCCTGGATGTGCAGAAATTGAGAAGGAAGGAGTCACAGGATTTGCAAAGGACTTGACAGCAGAAAGCTTGCCACTTTGACTCCATGCCTTGTTTTCCTCCCGGTCAGGCATCACGCCAGCTATTCCCTTCCACAAACATTCTCCCCTTTCTCTGTCCTGCATGATTTATATGGCATTTAAATAATAAATTGCATGGACGTTGTGGAATTTATAGCACTCAAAGTAGGTCATTAAATCAATCACTATGTAATTCATATAAATGAACTTGGATCTTGGCGGTGGGAGGATTTCATTGCAAAAATCAATCCGCAGAGTTTATAAAATTGAAGGATTGGCAGAGATTTGCAATATTTAAGTATTGTGTATATTTAGAGTAAGACTAGGAGAGTGATTTATGTAGGATGACACCTTGGTTACCATTCGTGCAGCTGGTTGTCTCTGACTCTGTCCCCCAGCCTTGCCTCTGAAGGATTCTCATCTGGGGAAATCATTGCCCTCTGAGGGAAACAAAACCTTCCTCCCTAAATCCTCCAGCAGGAATCTTACAGTAGCCCTTCTTAGAGCTCTACAGAAACAGCAAGGCACAGTAATTCAGTATTTTGTCAGAGTGCTAAGCCCGGGGCGTGACCCCACTGTGAGCCCATAGGGTGATAAGCTCCAGCAGACAGCACTGAAAAGTCTTAATGCAAACAAACCCACTATCCTCAGAAATGGGTCAGTGCAAGTGCCGGGGTAGGCAGTAGAGACAAGATGCCTGTAAGGACAGAGAAAACAAAGTCACAGTATCTTCAGGACAGAAGTTGCACTTAAACAAAACTTCCAAGAAGCAAGCTTGCATCTAGCAGCAGCTTAGTAATGATTACAGAAACATGAAGAAATGGCAAGAGTTAAAATTTAAATAAACATGTCTATGAGAAAGAGCTGATTTACCTGCAAATCCCTGGGCCAAAGCAAACAGAAAAGAAAACCTGGGACAAGGCAAGCTCTTTACTTTCCACTAGGACATGACAGCAAGTCAGACAGATTTGCATCCCAGAGAACTAACAGCATCCAGTACTTGCGCACTGAACAACCAGGCTGTGAGAGGCTTAACTAAAGCCCGTTATGTTATATTAATATAATTCTTGGTATATAATTAACTCTGGTCCCTCTTCACCTTTGATAAATTGAGCACTGGTGCTCACATGTGGTCTCCAAATAGTACTGTTTATTAGTTTGTCATTCCTGGATGCTGCTATTTCAGAGGAGATGCTAAATCTTACCCACAGGCAGAAGGATCAGCCACAGCCAGCTCTGACTGGCCAGAGCTGCTGAACTGGAGCAAATAGACTGATCACAGTGTGCCAGCCAAAAAGCAGGAGAGAGACCAGGTCAAGTCTTTCAGCTAGGGAATCCCACAACCCCCAAAATCAGTGAAAGACAGGAGTCCCTTCTCTAATTATTCACCAGGTTTCAAAGTGGCAAAAGTGTCCTTCTCACGTGAAGTCAGCTCAGGTCCTTCTCTTGTGCAAAATGTGGAGGTATTTTATTTTTTTTAATTGGCTTTAGGCTCTGTGGTGTTCTTCCTGAGCCAGATCTCCTTTTTATTCATGGTTGTTACTGTTGAGGTTAACTGCCAACTGTCTTTGCTGTGCTTAAAGATGCTCAGAGCTTAGCTGAAAGTTGGCTGTGCACTTAAAGTATAGGACTGGCAATTGGGAAACAATTCTTGGCTCTGCTATATACCCCCTTTATGGCCATGGCACATCAATTAATCCATCTACCCCGTGCTTCCACCTCTGCAAAAGAAGGTGAGAATAGAAGTCTTCTCTGCCTTTGTATCTCTTTTACTCAGATGGAAATACTTAAAGGAAAAGACAAGCCTTACTTCTCTCAGGACAGCAACTAACACAATGACTTCAGGAGAAACTTTTCGTGTTTACCATAATAATACAAGTAGGTGATGATAAAGGGCAAACTGAATAACTTCAGATCGGGACAAGGCAGCTGTGTTCTGTTTATTTCCTCAATTTGTATGCTGGCACTGGCACAACTCCGGGCATCTGCAGAGCTCACAGAGCAGAATACATTGATCTGGTGGGGGTTCTTGAATAAAAACATTTAAGAAAAAGTTTCTCCATGACAGAGTAGACATTCACAGAATCCACAAAGCCTGCTTATCAGAGCACATGCCATTTTCAGGAACACTAAATTTAAGAGTTAAACCTAAACATGTTAGGCTCCTTTGAAGTGCTGCACTCTTGAAGTACAAAACTGCAAAACACCTCATAAGTGATTCGCTGAATCAGGGTCAGTTTCACACGGTGCATTGGTTGCTAATAGAGCCAGGAAATTTTAGGACTTCTGATCTCCATAAAGGCCTAGGATCCTGTCCTCACTGTTATCCAGGTCAACCCAGAAGGAAGTATGCAAACAGATACAATTCTTGTTCCCGATAGGAAGCTGAAATGTGAATCAAGCAAGATGTCCGCTGTGTTCTCCTGTCATGTGGTGAAAAGCAAGCTCTATGCACCCCTCCTTACATCCTCCACTCCAAGTAAATCTCATCACTACAATTTATGTCTGGATTTGCCCAGCCGAGTCTGTTGTGCTGGAGCCCTCCTCCATCAGAGACTTGACAGGCTCCATGCTTCTTAAGAGCCCTGGCTTTCTCTCTGAAGATAGCAAAACTACTGTTCTGTGGATATAAACCTCCTCTCTACCTGCTGTACATGCTGGTTAGATCTAGGGGGCTCCGAGACCAGGGGTTCACCTGCTGTAGCACATCACCGGCCTCTCACTGCTCATTGAGTATCAAGAAAGGCTTTGGGATTAATTCTCAGTTTCCCATGTTACTTCTTTTCAACAGCATGGGACTGTGCTGATGGATGGAGAGAGGGAAAGAAGAGGGAGAAGGAATAAATGAAAGTGAATAAATGAATGCAGAGTAAGGTGTTTGCCAAAGTACCGGCCCAGGCACAGAATACAAGGATTAATACTGACAAGAGGTTTGTACTGTACCAATAGCCAACAAAACTGCTCCTCACCCCCACGGGTGTCCAATTTAAGTAAACACAGCAAGCGAAATAACAGGAGAGGGACAATAAGTGTTTTAGCCTGCCCTTACTGCATTTGTGTAACTTTGAAAGTATCACTGGAACACAGCATCTTTCTCAAATGAGCCTTCAAACATCATTGTTTAAAGCCAGTGAATACAGAGCATCTTACTGCTATTCACAGGGCAGTACAGTATTTTTGTACCTTTTTTTAATGTTAGCACCTATGAAATAGCAGGTAATTTACATGCAATTTATCAACAATGAGCAGAGGTGTTCTCTGGTTGGAAAAGGGAGCACACGTTGTTCTGCTCCAGCAATTTACTCAATCATTGTTGCCAGGCTCTGCAGTGCCCAAGCAGAAAACAGAAGAGACTCACAGAAGACAGGAGAGCTGAGAAATACTGCAGTGATATTGGTCCCCCATCCTGGACTTCCCATTATTGAAGGTTGATTTGCTACTCATGGTTAAACTACAATTTAAAGAAATGACTGTGCTTTCATCAGCTGCAATGTGTTTAGCCAAACCATAAAAGAAGACACATCGTTGCAACTCATATTCCATCTTGCACTGCATTCAACCCAGAGACAGGCTATGGGTTTTCGGCAAGGTAAACTAGGTGTTGCTAACACTGCCAGGGATTGGGCTAATCAGGTTACAGCTAACTCTTGTATATCCTGAGGGGTTTATGCTGTTGTATACTATGAAAAAAAAGTACCCAAATTATGAAGATATGGATGGGTTCCCTTTTAATACATTGAGTAACCAGAGTGGTTGTTTTGAGACTCTCTAGCCCTGTACCAGAGCCACCCTAGAAGGCCAAACACGAGCAGAGATGGAGTGGCTAGTCCATGCAGCACTTACCTTTGCTCAGTTGGCTATGTCCTGCCTTTCCTCCCTGGCCCCAAATCTGACCCAGGGCTCCTCTCAATGCTTCACATCCCTCAGAGCTCCTGGTTCTGGCAGCAAAGAGAAGAGGTTTTTCTCTGTGTGGTACCACTGGGGGTATTTTTGTGATGAGCCAGCTGCCCCCAGTGCCAGGACCTCTCCAGGTTGCCCTGCAGCAGATGGGCAGCCGTGGAGGGTTAAGCTTGCCCATGTGCCTACCCCCTGCAGAAATCCAATTATTCATCCTTTCCATGCACCAATAAGAACTTGTCGCATGGTAAGAAGAACATGCTAGCATTCCTCCAAAACAGCACCAAGTACTGTAATCTGCACTGTGCATCCTGCTGCCCTAGTAGAAAATTACCCTTTTTTCAATCTGAAGAAGGGATGTGTTTCACATAGTCTGAGATGCTGGGAAATCCTGTGACAGAGGGGGGCAGAAGCAAGCAAGGATATGAATGTGCTACATTTTTTCTGAAGAGAGTAAACACATCTCTCTGAATCAGAGCCCAAAAGATTGCTGGAAGAGCAGCTGTGGGAACAGACACATCCCTGGGCGGAGATGTCTCATATTGCACAGTCTGGTATTGGTCAGTAGAGATTTACTGAAGACAAGAGCAGCTCTCTGATTTCCCCCTGCTGAGGGATTTCTTCCCATGGTGTCTCTCCCACCCTAGGCCTGCATCCATCACTGACAGCTCAGCTGATCTGCTCATACCATTAGCCTGTTCCGCAGTCATCCACATCATTCATGCGTGCTCCAGGCACTTGGACTCTGGTGAGGGAGAGCCTGTCCCAGACCTTAGTACAATCAGACTGGCTGAGATGACAAAGGCTGACCAGGCTGCATGCAGTCAACCCACCTCAGCCCTCCCTCTGCTACAGCCATAAGCACAGCACCCTTGGGAAATGCCCTGTGCTACATTTCACTGCAGCTGCTGCAGCCTTCTGAGTTTCTCCATGCTACTGTTGCACAAGGCAGTCATCATCAGACAGGGACCACTCTCCAGTCCTGGCACTCGTGTTTTTCCATCCCCACAGACTAAAAATACTCTTTAAACTCTGCAGGTAGCAGAGTAAATGAGAAGTGTGCGTCCAAACCCGGCACAAGGCAAATAATCTAGTACCCTCTTGATGAAAGAACAGTTCCTTGTTCTCTACTTATTTTTTTTCTCCCCCCACTCTTCTCCATCCTAACACAGTTTAAACTTCATCTGAATGATACTTAACCACAACTGATGGAAATCCCAGCTCATGTAGGGGCAAGGAACTGAAACAGTAATTGTGCCTTGGAGGCACTGGAGGTATTTGGGTAACACTTCATATTGCACCATGCAAACATAATGCTGCAGCCTTACCTTAGAAGTGTCACTGCCACTGGCTGTTCAGGTCTCATCTGCATGAGACCATTTGTGAATGGACACTTGTTATGAAACAGGCTCTGTTTTCTAAATAATTGGGTCATGTGCAAGGTGTTTATTCAGAACGATTGAAGAGAGCGAGGCATAGTTTCCCACAAAGTCTTTGATCAGCCTCCCGACTAGCCCCAGAGCAATGTCCTTCTCCTATGAGGCTCCCGCTTCCCGCAGATCTGTCCAGTTCAGCCTACACCAATGCCACTGGGGTCCTGCTAGCAAATTGCCTGTAGCCCCTCATTTCGCTGACTTAGCTGTTCCTTGCCTCCCACTGCCTCTGCCAGCATCAGGGACGTTCAAACCACCTGGCACAGAAAGTAGGTAGGGCTGTAAATGCTGATGCCTCCTACTCTGTGAGCGAAACAGTACCCCAGGAAATCTGTTTTGCCTATGGCTTCATCCTTTCTGTTTTCTATTTTTATATCAGCGTGAGCAATTCCTCTTCTGGTTTGACTTTGGGTGTAGTGACATTTTCATTAATACCTGTCACATGTTACTAGACCCAGTCTTGCACAGACTTCGGGTCTTGTCTAAGACTTTTTTATCTATGCATCTATAAATCCTCATCCTGGCATTGTTTCTTCTTACATCTTTTTGAATATAAACACAGGCAAGACTCTAAGTCCAGGCCTGTCTATAAATTGATGAGCCTCAGTCATTTAAAAATCCATCTGGTTACATTGGAATAAATCACCAATACCTATGTGATCACATGGACCAATGAATAATACACACCTCATAGAGATTTCTGCTGTCTCGAGTGCTGGCTGTCTCTCTGCCTCTGCTTCACTAGCTGCAGAAAAGGAAGACTCATGCTCACTGTTTTGTAAAGCACCTCAAACTCTACAGATTAAAAGTATCACTGCAGTGCTGGACAATTTTGTTACACCATTCAAGCAAATTAGATGAGTATTAAGCTTATTTAAATGTTCCTAACAAAGACCAGCACTGATGTAAGTGCTGCATCCTTTGCAGCTGAAGCAGCATCCCCACATTTCTGTTCCCTCAGCTTGATTGCCCATGCTGTGGGGTCAGCTGAGACATCCACCTCACTGAGCCCCAGCTCCTCATCGTCTTTGAGAGTCTCAAAGTCAGGGCACCTGTGGGACAGGTAACTCCTCAAACAAGGGAGCATCGTTGAGACCCAACAGAGCCCATCCCACTGCACACAGAGAACCAGGCTGCTTGTGCCAGTCTGCACAGACTGCTGCCAATAAGTGTTTTGCCACCCTTGTTAAAATAGTTTGGCAGGGATTGTGCTTCCCATTACAGCCAGCCCTGACCTTGCTGTTCTCCAGTACCTGGGCAGATGTATGTATGTATGTGTATCAGTACATGCATGTAAACATAATTTGCATCCAAATATGCTCTCCCCCACCTCTGGATCAGTTCTGTTGCTGGAGATATACACAAATAGCTCCATGCCCAGGCAGTCTGCAGGACTGTGGGTAGGAGGGCTGTAGGAGAAGGAGTAGCTAAGACTAAATAGTAATCTTTTAAGTGGATTTTTGATGTATATTCTCACTTTGAGCAGCATGGTAAGCCTGGGAGTCCAGGAACCCCACTGTGCTGCAGAGATCTGGGTGCCTTTATTCCACCCATTTTAGAAAACATTTTATTTGCAATGCCAGCTTGCTTTCATGGCTGTGCTGCCTTCTCTGGGACCGAGGTCCTTGTCACTTTGAAGATCCTAGCTATTTGACTGCTTTGAATTCATTTGTTTAACGAACCTCAGGGGGCCACTGCACTAACGCATTCCCAAACATGTTCAGAGCTTTGCAGTTTCTCCACTAATTAGGGACTCCTTTGGAGCTAAACACAAGAGGCTCTGCTGCTGTGTTTGAAGCTGGCAGTAAGCCAAGACAGTGCTGAATCCCCAAATCAAGTGAAGCATTTTTAATAGTTTTCCTTCTCTATTTTTTCTTCTCCCCAGTCAGTGCAAAGTTGGCAGCCACAAACACAAATGGATCAGGTCAACGTACACTGAGACAGAGGGAAGCATTTTATCAAAGCATGAATAAAAGAGCCAAGTTCTGCGTTGTCCTTTTTTGCACGCATGCACTTTTCTCAGTAGACATTACGCAGCCCTCTCTCCCACAAGCTCAGTGCCTGTTAACCTACTTACTTTTAAGGGCTCCTAGCAGCTAAAACTGCAGAATAGATTGCTCACTAGTCACTAACCAGGAATACATCAACCTCAGCACTTGCAAGATCAGAGCGTGGCCCAGGTGGCCAACCTCATGCAGCCAGGCACAGGCCACACATTGCATTACTTACAGAGGCTTAGGGTGGGGAAACAGGGATAAGATCTCCTCCTGAAGTGCCTCAAGGATGTGGGAGTGTCATGGCCTAGAGATGCAAGACAAAATCCACTTGTAGCAGCTTTTCTTAATGCAAGAGCTTTCTCTTTCCCTTCCTTCCTTTGCAGTGCCTGGCCCTTCACAGCTTGCCTACCAAAAAGTGAAATGCACATGTCCTGTTTTAAAAAATAAGGATTCATACTTGTGGTGAGAGGGAACCAGGAAAGAAATTGGCGTCTTTTGCAATTCATTACAGCAACTTTGTTACCCCTCGGAATTTCCCAAAAGTAAGAAAGATCTGCTCAGAATCCACTCTGCAGTGCTCAGGGCACCAACAGTCCTGCAGAATTAATTGCCAGGCACATTAATTAATGATTAAATAGGAAATCCCCAAATACCATTAGAAAGTGATGATTAAACATGTACCACTGGTTGGACACATCCTTTCACACTGTAAGTCATCTTCCTGTTGATAAAGTTCAGAAGGACAAATGTATAATAGAATGCAGCAGCCATAAATAAATGTAATCTCACCAGAAAGCTAGAAACCACCCTCCTGGGATAAAGTTGCAGATACCTTATCCAGGACCCCACATACCAGATGGAGTTGATCTGAAGCCAGGAAAATTGCTCATTGCCCACCTTCAATTTTGCAGCTGTATCAGTAGCATCAGGCATTCTTCCAGGTGCTGTCTCCTGTCTCAGATATCAGTTTTTGATATGACCCATCTGCCCTATCAAGCGCTGCCAGCAAAGGTAACAAGGCAGAAAAACCCTACAGGTTTTTAAAATGTCTGTGTCCACAGAGGGCAAATCTGGAGCTGTGAATGAGCTCAGAGTTAAGGCTCGTGTTTGGGAGGACAATTCCTGCCCTGAGAGCTCACAGTTAGAAGGCAAAGCAGAGCACAACCAAGCCAGGGACTTGCGCTTGCTCACACAGCTCTTCCTACAGGCAGATACAAACAGGATCAACAGTTTGTACCCAAGCTATTTAACTTGCTTCTCTCCTAAACAGAGGATCAGGACTTCAGCACATGTTTTACACCCAAAAGGTTGAGCAATGCTCTCTGCAGCAGAGCTTCCTCAGGCCCAGACGCTGCCCCCAGCCCCCTGCAGTCCTCCCCATCTCCCCATACTAGCAATCCTGTCACTTCTATACCCTGCAGCCTGCTGTCCAGCCTGGCAAAGCCTTTGCCAGCTGGCAGCCAAGGAGCACCAGCCTCTGGAGGAAGGCTCTCCATCCAGCCACCACCTCCCGGGCTGGAAAGAGCAAGCCTAGGAAGCTGCCAGGGTGGCTTGTAATCCTCACAGCTCTCACAAGAGGTCACTGCTGTCTAGTTAAAGCCATCAGTGCAACCGTGCTACGAAATCCAAGACTCGAAGCAGCCTCCCAGGCAGAGCTGGCAAGTCCTTGGACTAATCTTCGGTCCTGCCAACTCGTGGGACCTATAACATCTCCACAACTGGCCGCTGTGGCCTCAGCTATCTCCAGCACATTCTGACACTTCTTTACCACCTCCAGAAATAGCCTTTCAACAGAAAAATGCCAGATGAACACAGCTTCCCACACCACCTTGCGTCCCTATGCGTACCCCACTTTGCTCCCTCCACCTGAAGTTTGAGCATCAGGGAAGTTAATAAACTTAGGGATGCACCCCTGGGAGGCAGGAAGGGACCACAGTGACTAGTAAAGGTATTCTCCTCCCCAGCCCTTGAAGGCAAAGCTGGTCATGGCAAGAGCAGAGGAGCAAGACAGGCAAATTCCAGCTCGAGACTACAATGCCCAGACCACTGCAGCCATATCCTCTCATTTAAAGCCCCTCTTGCTTCCTCCCATCATACCATGTTTCCCCCCCACCTTTACCATGACAACACAGGAACCAGTACTTCTAGCTCTCCCACTGCCACAGAGGTAGAAACCACACCGCCCTGCCCCAGCCCCACTTATGCTCTCAGTAGCACTCACACCTGCGAAGTTCAGCCTCAGCCCTCTTAACCCTTTCAGCCCCTAACCCAACCACAACACCCTTCAGAGCCTGCAATGAATACAAAATAGGAATCCCCCTTCCCAACTCCACCCTGCACCCTACTCAACACCTCAGGGATTTGGTCGTTGTTGGAAATGTGGATATGGATGACATGAGGTCTATGGACTGCCCACACAAGGAGAGCACAAGAAGCAGAACTGGCTGAAGAGACATCCTTTCTTTTTCCTTTGCTCCTTCCTGAGGGTTGTTTGTGTGCAGTCATGGCTGGGCTTGTCACATTCCCTGCCTCCTCCAGCCCGATGCTGCCTGCTCTTGCCACTGCGTGACAGGGTGTGTGTAAGATGCAAATCAGGCCACAGGTGAAAATGGCTTTCCAGTGGGGCCGGATCAGAGCCATGGTGCAACCTGGCACCCAGGTTCCCTGCAGCTTGCCCTGCTCCCCACTCTGTGCCAGCACCTCAACTCCCCCTGCCACAGGACAGAGAGGGAGCAGCCAGCATGTGGGGGCAAATGTGCGGGCTGTGTGTTTCTCCACACCTCCTCTCACTGAGCTGCGTCAGAGACTCACTGTTGGGGTTAACATTTAATTTAACAAATTGTGTAGGCTTCCACACAGCCACCAAGGAACGGAAGATAGTTTCTAGGGACAGCACCCATCTACAGTGTGGCCACATTCCCAGGTGTGCTGGGCCTAGCTGGAGTGGTTGCCAAGCCCCTCTGCAGTGGGGCAGGCAGAGGGAGGGCAGGTTTTTACCCATCCCTCTTCTTTGCCCTGTGCCAGCACACACCAGAACCAGGACAGCAAACCCAGGCACAGCTGGTGGAAAGCTGCTGCCATCTCCTGGGCAGCCTGTCTCCATCTGGCACCCTTTTCCCATCAGCTGCTTTTCCCAAGGGCTAATGTCCCAAATCCCTACCCTTGGGGCTGCAGACCCCCTGCAACACGGGAGCCTCTCACAGCTGCCTGTGCCTGTGCCTGCAAAAAGGGGTGTACCCTCTGCATTGCATGATAATGCTTCTATACAAACACACTTCCTTCCGAAGGCAAATAAGCCATGTGACACGGGGGCATGTTGCCAGCTGAGCTCCTGCTGTGCTCTGGATGTGCAGGGCTCGGATCCCACCTAAGCAAACTCTGTTCCCCAAGAAGGTGCCTCAAGTACTTGCACCCCAAGCCAGGTCTGTCCTCAGACCAAACCTGGCTAGAGACAGCACTGGAACACCTGCACTGTTCTGGACAGATTTCTCTCCCTTTCCCATGGACAGGTTTGGAGACAGAAGGGACTGCAGTGTAAACCCCAGGGAAGCATCCAAATGCTGAAACAGGAAGGACTGCAGTAGTGGCGTCGGGACAGCCAACAAGGCTTTCTTTCCAGAAAGGCTCAGCAGACATAAACAGAGGACAGGAATTACTATGGTCGGGGTGGGCTGCAGGAGAGAGCAGAGACCTCATCTCCATTTTGGGGAGAGAGGAAGTAGAGGAGGCAAGTAAACCTAGTCACTGTTCTATAGACCTTCAAGTCCCAGAGAGAACAAACTCCTGGATGTTATTTCTCCTATCTCTTGTGATCAAGGATCGTTTGGGGAACAAACTTCTTGGGCTGTCCACAGTGCAAAACAAGAGATTTGCAGCAACCCCTCCATACCTGCCAGGAAAGCTCCTGCACCTGGTCTGTCTCACCTTTCTGCCTTAGGCAGGTTTGCATGAGCAAGCAGTGCCCATTTGCATAAGGATGTGTCAAGCCTATTGCTCCAGAATGACCAGGCTCCATTTACCCAAGTGCTACACATACCCTTCAGCAACAGGCCTTGCATGATGAGATGTAACTTCATGCATGTTTTGTCTCATAGGTCAAAACATACTAAGGTCTGCCTACCCTTCCCTGCCTCCCCAGGCAATCCCACCCTGCATTGCCTCCCACCCTCTCAAAGGAAGCATCTTGTGAGTTCAGGGCAGGAGGAGAGGGAGCTGCCTGAAGAAGGGGCCAGGCTGCCAGAAGGTCAACAGGATGGGAAGCTCTACCTGTAAAACCCACTGGAGGAGAGAACAGATGGCTAGAAGTTCACACGAGGAAATACAAAGAAGCAATGGAGGCCAAGCAGGAAAATTCCCTTGTTAAACTGCTCACTTTAGGGAAGTGCCCTTTTGCAAAATGTTTTTCCTTCAAAGCAGATGCCTCCCTTGCAAACTGCTAGAGCAAACCTGCCCTCTCTCTCCCTGCAGCCAGACAGCCCTTTTGATGTGGATAACAAGGAGGCTTTTAGGACCTTATCCCTCAGAGGCAAATGCAGAGAACAACACACCTTTTCTTATTCAAGCCAGGATAAAGCCCCTTCAGGGCTAACAGACTAGGATAAAGTGCCTTAAAACTGAAGGTTCCTTCTGCTGTTTGTCTGTGGGAAGTCCCATGCCAGGGACACCCTGAGAGCCTAGCTGGCAGAGGACCAGGACTGAGGTGTTTCCTTGCAGCAAACCTGGGACACGTGGGGGGACTGGCAGCTTCCCAGCTCCTTCCTGATGCAAAGTGCATTCCTCATCCAACCTGCAACTCCATTGAGCCACAAGGCCCTACCTGCCCTACTCCCTTCCCTCTCTCTTTTTCTCTCCTCTCCTGTATGGAGGCAGGAGGTGGTGTGTGACACAGGGCCCTCCATCTGCTTCCTGGAAGCTGCAGAGAACTACTCTGACACTGGTGGCTCCAAAGCCCGTGGACAGACCAGAGGTGCAGAGCCTATCCCAGCAGTGGTAAGTCACCCCACACTGGCGTGTGCAGGAGAAGGAATCTTTTAAGTCCAGCTCAGCAGTCTAAGCAGTAAAAAATGTCCTACATTTACGAAACAGTTTGCAAAACAGACCAGTAAATCTCAAGTGACTTGAGTCCTTCACCCAGAGCAAATAAACCCATGTAGATGAGCTCAGAGGAAACATACCTATCCTTGCCCTGAGCTGGGGAGATTCCCCTTCTGCCATGCAGGGACAGCAGCCAGGTGGAGAGGATGCCCGAGTCATGGGAGGGAGCGTTGTGCTGGGGCAAAGGCTGCGCTGCCCTGTTGTAATTGCAGAGTAATTGCAGCACAGACCAAACTGTCCCATCCACCAGCAGGACAGGGAATATACAGAACTCTCTGTGTTTGCTGCCTCTGCTCCTTTCTTTCCTCAGCACCCTGCCCTGCCCCTTGCTTAGCCTATGCTTGACCCAAACAGTTTTGCTTGCTGCAACCACAGTGTCAGAGAGACAGCCTGATCCAGTTGAGCCATTTACACGCTCTGAACCAGGTGGCTGCATGCAGTTGTTTATTGTCTGCAAGACTGCTGCAGTTTGCCAAAAAGACACCCCCTCACTTGCCGTTTTCTCCTACTGGGTTGCATGTGGGAGGAAAAGGTTTCGCTTTCCTGGCGTCTGGTCTCCCCCAGACCATTAACTCTCAGCCAATACACTGAAGGGTTTCACCTCCCTTCCTGAAGCAGAGCCCTGAATTCAAAGTGCTGCTGTTTGCCTGGGGACTCCAGTCCTCCACCCACAAAAAGGAAGATTCATTTAACTCTGGGGAAGACAAAAAGGGAAAGGGAGCCTGGACCAGACACAGTCTGCACCAGTCAGTACAGCTGAGCTGAGCCAGGCTGCCTCCATTCCCATTCCTAGTGATGCTCAGCACCATGAGGCCCCGCTGATAGAATGAGATAGCATCAGGCTTCCAGGAGCTCCTGGTCTGTAGAGATGGAGACTTTTGAGAGGCTCAAAGAGCTGTGTTGACATCTCCCAGGGACGAGCAGACCCAGAAGTCTGGTTGTATACAGCAAGAGAGCTGCTGAGACACCTCCCTCCCAACTCCTAGGTGCCAGATCGTCATCTCAGGCCTTCAGAAACCACTGGAAGACATGAGTCATGGGGGCTGCAGCTTCTAAAGTACTTCATGGGTCACTCCCCCGGGGAATACAGAGAAATGCAATGTGGAGTCTGAGTCTTCCGTGCTCATACTTGCTCCCTCAGCACGTGAGTGGTGGTGGTGAGTACTGTAGTCTGAGGTCTCCTTGCTCCTGCCCACCTCCACCCAGCATGGCATCGACAGGAACACACAGTTTAAGTTTTGCCCACAAATACACAACAAGACAGAATAGTGAAGGAACCACACCGCTTGTGCTAGCAAGGAGAAAGACAGACAAGAGAAAAACTTCTGTCTGCTTGCCAAGCGGGAATAAACCCCAAGTCATTCCATACGGCATAACACCTGTAGTGCGGGTGGGAGACAGGGAAACACCCCTAAATGATTTCCAAACCATCCTTGAGTTTACTGATGAACTGCAGATTAGAACTGTGGCTGGGGAGCCCAGTGGTTGCTTGTCACCCAGAGGTTGTATTTCTTTTGGCATTTGAAAATCAGACTTCTCAGCTGCCAGCCTGGAAGGGGCCAGCTCCTGCTTTCCCCACCCTGGCTCTGTTTCTGTTAGAGCCAGAGGGGCCATGAGGTGTGCTAGGCTCCCGCTGGCCCTGGTCAGGGTCCTGCAGCTCCTTGGGAGTGTTTTTCGATGCTACTCTGAGCACAGCTGAGCAGTCTAGGCCCTGCCAGATTCTGCTCCATCTGTGCTACTGCTCTGCCCAAGTATTTTGGGTACTTTGGAAGCTCAGATTCCTTATCAGTCCTCTGATTCAAATGCCTCTTTGTAACACACATGTGAGTCTCCCTGAGTAATTTCTACTCCCTGCCCTTGCTCCATTGCACTTCACACCCATTTGAGTTGCTTCATTACGTTGGCTTATCCCTGGCTAAATTAATGACTATGAAGTCACCGTTTGGGCTAAAAATATTTTATTGCTTCGGAGAGATCCCCTCCTGATAGAGCTTTTTGGCTATATCCCCTCCCAAAGGCAGGCCTCAGCTCCTGCTTTCCCATGGCAAGTCCAACCTCTTCAAGAACCAATAAGGAATAAAACTGAAAAATTCCACTGAGTGCACATCACGTAATAAAAATTGTCACTTGCATCATCGTTTACAAAGATCTCTTTTGCGCTGGATAAGTCTTTGTAGCAGAGTCTTCCTTGTTGTGTATGTGAAACAATCCCATCCTGCCTTTTCTTTTCCAAAAGTAATTCTCTCTGAGAGGCAAACATACCTATTTTCAACTCTGTTCCAGTGATGTGATATTGAGTCATCCTCATCAACTGAAAGATGACACGAGCTTTTGCAAGGAGAATTCAGATGAAACTGCCACGGGCAAATAGCATCAGAAGTGAAGCTGTGCTTGCAAAATCCTCTGCTTCCATTTTTATTTGCGTTTTCCCTGTTTCATTTGCTCTCATTTTGCTGACTTACTTTCCGTGTTCCTTAAGGTAGTTGCAGAAAAGGTTGTGCAAGAAGTGGAGGAGAACAGTTCCTATTTCCTGGGGACTTGCAGCCCTGCGGTCCCTTTAGAGCGTTCTCTTCTGCTTCTCTGCATTGGGGGAAACATGCAGAGAATTTCTGAACTCAGCACTGTGTTGCCCACTGATGCTGGGCATCAGTGGAGGCACAGACGCTGTCCAGAGAAGCTCACAGTAGGGCAGAAGGCAAGGAAGAAAACCACAAGGAAATGAGGCCCTGCAGGAGTATTTGTTTATGTGAACTTAACAAGCCAGAAAAGCTCAGTTTCTCCACACCCTCTGCTTTAGGGTCAAATTTACCTCCAACCAATGTTACATCACTAAACACGTATCATCTCTCTTTCTCTAGCCTCTTTCCTGCTGCTCTCCTTTTACTGTTTGTCCTGAACTCACCTATTCTTTTCTTTGCATTTGCCCTTTTTCTCCCACTTCTGTTCAACTTTTTTATTTGAAACATTTAACACAACAACCTCTTTCTAAACCTGCAGGCCACTGGCAGGGTGGTGAGGCCTGCCTGGGTGAGGTGCTTTGGGGCTGGAAAAAGGGAAGATGAGCACAGGGAGGGAAATCCAGACCTCCCACTCACCCAGCCACACAGGTGACTCAGCAGAGCCTGGGATGAAGCAGAGCAGGTGGGTTTGACAAAAGCATGAGGGCATCAAAAATGCCTCCAGGAGCTTCCTGTGGACTGCCAATGGTATGCCTGCAAGTGTAAAGCAGACAGGGGGAAAGAAAGGCCATACCCTTCTCCTTTTTGAGGATCCAGCTCATCTGGAGTGATCTCTGTTTCAGGGGAACTGATTCAGGATCATCACCATCTCTAATTACTGGGTATCACACACCCTAGGTTTTGCTCTGGACTGCACCCACTGCTCCTTTCCCAACAAGGCAGAAAGCATGTGGGAGGAACCCTTCCTGCTCACAGAAATGGGGCAGTTCTCCCTTTCTCACGAGCACTGATATAACTCATTCCACATCAGCAGCACCCCAGAGACTCAAAGAGCACTTGCAAAATCAGCTTCTGAAACCCCAGCCAATGGCTTGCAGGGGAGAATAGGGAAATCCAGGCAAGAGGAAGGAGTGAAAAGAGAAACTCAATCTTTTTTTCATATAATATTATTTGAGGGGTACAGCCAAAATGACTTGTCATGATGCCGCTTGAGAAGAATCACATAAATGATCTGCCCCCTAAAAAGAACATGCTGTGTTCATCAGTGAAGTGCTATGAAAGGGAGTTATGGTCCAGGGTCCTTTCACAGGCTCTTGGCCCTTCACTACCCAGCTTTCTCCAAGCAGGAGTGGAGGCTATATTTGAACATCTCTGCAAGGATGAACTCCTGCTGGGTTTTCCCCACTTTGTGGAGTTGCTTTGCCTTTAAGGAAAGCCTGGCCCAGGGCGGGAAACAGGACTGCAAATGCTCCTCCACATTTCCAGAACGTGGGCTTCTGCAAGACATTACAGGAACTATGAGCATGCAAGGACAGAACATGGTGTTCACCATGCAAAGACAGCTCAAGAAATGTAGGCATGCAGAAACTTGATTTCCAGACCATTGGGTCCTGAGTGACATGCACACTGTCCATTTTAATCCCTCAGCTGGTCACCCCTTTATTTTATTGAGTTCACTCAGAGGCTAAGCAGGTAGAAGGAAGTAATCTCTAAAAGCATGAGTGAAACCTCTCATTGGGGGTGTGTACATGTGAGCTGGATGGGGAGGATGCAATATTTGCATTTACCTCATCAAAAACACAGTATAAATAGGCTGGAAAGTGTGAGGCTTTCTCAGTTCCCAGGTGTGGGTGCATGAAGCAGAGACATCAAAGTGGATCATGGCAACTTTCCTCTTTTCGGTGCAACTCGTCTTCATTGGGACTCTAATCATCCCAGCATATACACAGACAGACAGATGTAATTTGCTCCACAATGCATCTGCAAGCAATTTCACTGTGATCATAACTCCTGAGGCATACAAGGCAAACACAACGTACCTAGGTAAGCCATCTCTGTCTAGATCTCAGTTTTCACACTGCACAGGCATATGTCTCCTCTGCTCCTAACCCAGCTGGCTCCTCAAGTCTTGTTTTGTTCTCAGCTGTGTTTAAAATGTGTGAGGTCTAACACTTTTTTTTTATTATTATTATTTTTATTTCAAGCAGGAGATAGTTAAATGGCACTACTTGTTACTTCTTTGTTCCTATTTCATGTTCATGTCTACAGGGTTGGTCCCAATTTCTCTTTTCCTTAGGGGCTTTTTTCTCCCCTAATCTTTTTGCCTAAACTTGCATAGAAGGACTTGAATGCTCTTGAAAACAGAATTTGGGGGAAAGTTGTTTTGCGGTTTTGTTCCCTTTCCTTCTTCCTGAGAATTTGCCCTTCTCAGTAGTAATGGCTGTAAAGACAAGGTTACTTTGGTGACAGATCCTCAGCATCAATCATAGACAATGGCTTTTAATACTGCGAAGGACGTAGCCACAGAGTAAATGGCAGCCTGACCCTGCTTCCCAGACCTGACAACTAATCTCCCTTTGCCCTGAGGTTCAACAAAACCTAAATGCTGAGAAAATAGTGGAGGAGAGACATCCTGATCCCTCCCTGCAATGGAGGATGTAGTCTGCTGGTGTAAAATTGGCACAGATTCCTTCAGATCTCACCCAAGGTGCATCCACTGAAGTTGGGTGTTTTTTTAATAGAGGGGTGTTTTGTTCACTGCTGTTATTTCATTGTTTGAGCACATAATTCAAGTTTGTCGCACTCGCATCAGCCTGTAGCTTCTGACAGTCTTGGCAGCTTTTATTTGAAATAGTCCTGACCTGAAGGGTGCTAAGGGCCAAGAGGGCCATGGCAGTACAGCACACACAGCAACCTGGGCTGGCTGGGAGACACAGCCAGGGAGTCGCTTGCTCCTGGCAAGCAGATCCTCTTGCTTCATTTGCTTATTGTCCAACTTCTGCTTGCAACAGAAGTATGATATGCAGCAACACTGTGCAGACTAGTCACAGCTGTGAAACAGCAACCCGGAGCAGAGATGTGGTGAAGAAAGGGTGGGGTCTGGCACACTCAGCTAAGGGAAGATGGGAGGAACTGACTGCCCAAAAGCTTGTCCCCTTTAGCTTCTCCACCTCTGCCATCTGCACGGAATCCAGAAGAGATTAACTCACAAGGACCTCTGGTTTGGCTTACAGATATGGTACCCACCATAGCAGGGGCTGAATCTGCTGACTGAGGAGTTCCTCCTAGTCTATCCCCTAACTAAGGAGGGGGCCGATAAGGGGGTTCTTCTTCCTGTGGTTGGGGGAGGACTATAGTACATCACCTTCTCTTTGCAGGCTTCCAGTGCACTTGTGTCACAGAGAGAGCACTGCGAGCAAATACTTCCTCGGCTGAAAAACTCTGAAGGCATGGAGTCTGGAGAGGGCTGTCTTAAGGAACAGGCAACTTATTTTGTCTAACTTGCTCTGTTTCCAGTTACAATAAGGGACAACAGAAACCACACTGACAGCAAGACTGCGTCCAAATATTTACTGCAAGCCTTATCCCCACAAAATGACTCCATTGGAGAATGGAAGGTGGAATACAAGGACAACTGCAATGCTATTGACACAGCAATATTAAATGCCACTCAGAAGGCAACAAACTGGACATCTCCAAACAGTAACGTATCTTCCACGGAAATAAGGTAAGACTATACTACAACTTTAAGTGTTCAGCTGGGACAGTATTTGCCTGTGTAAGCTCTAGGCAGTACCCAGAACCAAGAGCCCACCTCTAAAGCAGGTGTTGAAATAAACCTCTTGAGCCTTCTCCGGATTTTCTCTTGAAAATACCATGGAAACATTTCTGCAAAGCTATATCTAGAGGTCACCCCAGGGATGGTCTCGTAGTTTAAAGACTTGCTCACATTAGTAGCGATGTAGATTAGTTCCATGGAAACGAATGGATTGGTCACCCCTCTTGTTTCCACTAACAGTAATGGAGTTGCATCAGTGGGAAATATTTGTCAAAGGCAACCATAGCCATTAGCCTGATTGGCCTTATCTGCGGGAATGAAGAATGCAATAGATCATGACAATAGTGATTCTAATTATGAGGAGCAGATGGTCACAATATATGGCCAGCCTGTTACAAGGCATTTCTATCCCGTCCAGAGAAGGGCAGAAAAGCAGCCAAAGTGTAACTAAGAAGCAGTGTTTCAGATGTTACCAGAAAAAAAATAAATAAAGTGCAATATGGCTGAAGGGCAATATAAGTGAGCTCAGGCTGACTTCATAGTTTCTGTCTCTATCTGCTCTTAATGCCCCCTTTGTATCCTTTCCCTTCCCTCCTTCCACAGGGTGTATATTGTCTTCACTGATAACTCCACCGAGTTCAAGACTGTGACTCTGAACAAAGGTAAATAAGCTTCAGTTGGGCAGTTCAAACAGCAGGGTGAAAACAGACATCAAGCAAGGGCTTCATTTGTGCTCTGGTGTTTTGGGGGAGGGGAAAGATGGACTCGGTGTACCTAAAGCTGAAGAATACCTCATCTCTCCAACAGGCAGGAGACGAGGCGAAGACACTAGAGTGCTAGAGCGAGCTAGAGGTTTTTCAGGTTATAACATTGAACTTAAAACCTTTTCAAGCTTCCTTTTTGCTTTAAGGAACAATAAACAGCTACAAACGAGAGGACAGGCTTATTTATTTCTGCAGGTACTTGCACAGGCTTCATCCCCCTATTCAGTCTGTCATGCAAATACAAAGTGGAAATTGTGGCTTTGCCATCACAGATAATGTTTCTGGTACTCCAGAGAATCCTCTACCACTGAGGTGCCTTGAGCCTATGCTGATGATGCTCCACTGATGTCAGTGGATGTATTCAGACATCCCATTCCCCTACCATGGGTTTGACCCCTCATTTCTGAGAAATCAGAGTTAAATGCAGCCTCTTGGAGTAGGTCTGTAGCTCAGCTGGTCCTCTGGACTTCTAATAAACCCTGGAGGTTTCCTTCCATTTCAGAATTAGAAACAACCACAGCACCACCAACCACCACCCCCAACTCCGTCTCCGTGGTTCAGAGCAGCTCCTTCTTCATTGCTGTCATTCAGTTGCCGCTGCTCCTTGTCACAAGTAAACTGCTCTCCTAGAAGTCAGGAAGAGAAGATGACCCAGCTGTGCTGCACCTCTCCTCCTTCCCTTCAGAATGCATAGAAGGGCAGGCAGCTGATCTACTCAGGAAAACTGTTCACTTCTTCTGTGTATTAGGATGCTAATTGCACTTCTACATTAAATTATAAAGGTCTATTTGATCACAGAGCTGATCCTCCCCTTACTCCCCTCGCCCAGGGCCAGCAATCTCAGCAACATGAAATGTTTCAAAGCAAGTCAGAGATCACTCTGTTCTAGCTTTTCAGCTAGAAAAGCATAACACGGTGAAGAGCAGACCCCATCTAACAAAGGAATGCTGCGTGAATTAATTCCTTCCTCATCGCCTGGGGTTCTATGAAGCGCAAAAAAGGCATGAAAATGCTGAGAGGGAAAAAGCCCTCCTCTCACCAGGGTACCAGGGTCTGCTGAGAAGCTCAAGGAGAGGTCTGCTTTTGGCTGTGCAGGTTGAGACCTGCACTCACAGCATGCGTTTGTGTGTGTCTGTGTGTGCGCATATGTGCCTCAGTGACAGCCTGGCACAGTCCCCCACAGTATATTCACCAAAACTGTTGGAAGCAGAACTGAGACCGGGAGGAGAAATTATGGGTTTAGGATTCACACGCCTCAGCCAGTTTAAAACCTCCAGTGCAAGCACAGACCAAATAAGTGCACCCACTTAGGTGCAAGGAGACCCCCTCGCCAGGACAAGCTGGAGATCCTACTGGCAGGGTATCCTCCATAAAGGCCCAGGACTTGGGAATTTGTGCTCCATATTGTTATTAGGTCCAGCATCCCCTAAATTTTGTTATTTCGGTGGATGTCTTATAAACTTTCTCTGGTTTTCTTCTGGCTTTCTAGAATGGCGGGGTGGGTATTTTTTATTCTCATTTTTTAATCAACAGCTGATCGTGCTGTAGGGCAAGATTGTGTGGGCCACTGAATGTCTTGATTTTATTATTATTGTTTGTATTTTTATATGCATAGTGTTTACTTGGGAATTTTCAAACTTCTGGAAAGTAATTTTTTTCTTAAACTAATCTAAATAAATTAAGGAATGAAACTTGGCTCTTGCACCTAACATTATTTCCTGGCTTCATTGTGATGTGGCAAAGGGGTTGAAATGATTCTAAATAGTGTGAAATATCTGGCTTTGACCCCACAGATGAGCACATAAAGACACGAATAAAGGTGAGGCTTGTACACTGCAATCCTGTACAGGGTGAAGGGCAGGGTCAGAAAGGCATCTCCCTGCCCCACTAATCCTCTTGCTGTTTACCCTTCAGAAGACTGAGCTCCAGATTGTAACAGTATTTTAATGTTTGTGGATGAGAGAGCTAGCTTTAACCTGGCCTTACTAGCCCAGAGTTTGTGATGTGCCTACAATTAGCCCTTATTTCTGCTGAATGAGTTCTAACTACCAAGTGATGAAAGGTTCACTCCAGAGCATTGAGAGCCTGACAGTAGAGGAGCCTTCATATTCCTGAGAACTAACAGAGGACCTGGGCACAACAGGATGAAATTGTCCCTGACCATCTGTATTTCTCAGGCATTCAGACATCAGGTGTGGTTCAAGGGGGATTTTTTTCTTCCTACACAATTGTCTGAAAAATTAATAGCTAAAACTGGACAGTTGTGAAAATACCTGGCTCTTATTTGTCATAAACGATGCAAATAAGCCTGTCTTGCTTCACAGATCTGCTTTTGTTACACAGATTTTTCAACAGATGTTCCATTATCCTCCTCTGACAGCATCAGACGCGCCCTCCAGGGCCAAAGGGTGAGCGGGTGCAACGTGCCTGTATGCCCTGCTCTGGACTGTGCTTTAGCTGGGCAGCCCTTGACCATAGCAGACAGCAATGAGGGCAAAGGAAGGACAGTGGTGGTCCTGCCAGAGCCTTTCCAGGGCCTCTGCTCCAAGCCAAGGGATTATCTGCCCTTAAACGTTTATGGGAATGACAGCAAGCTTTAAAACAAAAGCTCCTGCTTTATCACCGTGTGCAAACTCTCTGGGCCCAGTTAAGTGTATGTACCCAGCAGGGATGACAGCAACCAACTCAGCATATAAACAAGCCCGCAGGGTTTTCATTCAGAGTCCTCCTCCTCCAAAGAGTATTTGCCCACATACAATTCAAAGGGAGGAAGGAGAAAGGACTCAAAGCTGTGTTATCTTTCATGCTTATCAAGAGTCATTAGGTTCTTCAGACACTGGAACAGGCTCTGTTTCCCATTGGGTATTGGTGTAAAGCCAACTCAGGACACCCGAGATGCAGCTCCAGTGCTCAGGGTCAGGCTGCCCCAATAGACTCTGGTCCCAGCATCACACACAGACACGGATACACATACACACAGACGCTTGCTCTTTCCTCCTGAACCTCTGCACCCTCTCAGCCAGGAAGGAAAATAATAAACTGAGAGGTGCAGTTTATTTGGAAATACTAAATACAACCACTGCATTACCTAATTTCTCCACCTGGTTTGGGCATCTGATCCATTCTTCAGCACTGTCCCATTTTCTCAGCCCTTTGCAGGCAGCTACCGGGACAGGGACTGGCTGCCCGTACTCAGCCCGATGCGGAGGCAGCGGGTACCCTGGTCTGCCCCCTCAGCCTCTCCCAAAAGGTGGGCATGGTATCAGGTAGTCCTGCCTTCACCCCACCCACCTTCTCTAGACCGTTTTGGTTTCTGCAGCTGTTCAGAGCTGACGCCACCCATCAGCCTGAGTTGGTTGGCACTCACCAGTTTGGCAACTCAGAGGCATGGGTGCAAACCAAGACAGGCACAATTTGCAATAGCTGTGCTCAGCTTTATACCAAGGAGGGAGAAGTATGCAGTGGCAAATTTGCTGACACCTATCCTTGGACCCAACACGAGGTGATTCAACAGTGGTCTGTAACTGTTGACTCCAGAGATCAGTCCCCTTCTCCCCCACCTGCTAAGGTTGGTTTTGCTTTAAAGTGGGAGCACCTTACTCAACTCTGTTGCTTGTTCAAATCTAATCTATCTCAAAAAGCCATGGTTCGCATCAAAGAAAAGATATTCCTCCCTCTCATACTGTTAGGCTTCTCAGTGCAAGTGTAAACTTTCACTTCTTTCATACTAATCTCCACTGATTTTCCTGTTTCCTGGTGGGTTGTACAGTGATTGGTTTGTAAAGTCAGAAGTCCCAAGGACAATTTCAGATATAAAATTTTAACCACCTAGTGCCTGGAGTGATGTCCTAAGGGAATGTTTCTACAGAATTTAGTAGAAATAAATTTTTAGGGTCCAGCTATTAAAATTGGCATCTGTTTCGCAGACAGGGAAATTAGCAGAGATCTGAATATGTTGTACCTTCTGCTACTGCAGTACACAACACACAATAAAATTCTAATTAGTGCTGTAAACTACTGTTCAATTTTAATCTCACTGCTGATACATCTGTCTTATAAGATTACAGCTCTTTGCCCTGGATAATACGTATGAAATTCCTTTAAATATCCTTGTGGGAACTCCCATTTACAATACTATGCATCAGTGCAGGGCATTCAGAGCAGTGCAGTTCATCTCCAGAGAGGTGAACTCCTGCAGGCTTTGTCCCATTGACAAGCTGCAGCAGCAGCATTCTCATTAACTTTTACACTATTCAGCAGAAAATACTAGCATTTCCTTTTACATCCCTGTCTAATTTCCCTGGTAAAACTTATTTCATAAACATAACCAGGAAAAGGAGTGCAAAGAGTACTGCATCGTAACTGGGAATATGAACCCCAAATATGGAAACTCCCTTGCTTTAGCACGAAGGGAAATAACGGGTGAGGCCTGCAACACCCAAAAGCTCACATCAGTGGGTAAAAGACATTACTGAGACTAAAACACGAGAAACTGCTGGAGATAATAAAAAAAAAAAAGCCAAACATAGTAGCTGTCAATAACATTAAAAAAAAGAACTAGCACCCTGAAGTGCAAGCAAAGCAAGACCCTCCTTCGACTCAGAGCTAACTGTCCCAAGAGACAAAAACATGCCATATTATCTGGCCCTGCCACCAGGACAGCTGCCCAGGTCTGCCTTTTTTGCCCCAAAGGCAACCACGGAGCCACTCCACCACAGAATCTGGGTCAGGATGTAAAGTATTTTGCTGAACTTGTGAGCTCTGCATCAGAAACATATGGCAGAGAGCAACGAGGTCCTACAGCTGTGTGGATGCATGCAGAGGACAAATGAGTCATCACATAGAAGACAACCCTTTCTCCTAGAAAATGCCCCCTTGGCAGCTCTCTCTCTAGCTCTTCAGCCTGTCTTCACTTCTGAGAAAGCCACGATGCTTTCATGCATGGCCAGATAGGCTGACATGAGGAAGGTCCATGCAAATGAGACAGTTTGTGTCCCCCACCCACTTCCAGCACTTGCCAGAGAGCCGCCCATAAGAGCAGCCAGCATTAAAGTGCACTGCTGTGGTGCAGGAGGTCAAGGCTCACCGTTGCCAGTCAGCCAGGTCCGCTGGATCCAGGGGTTCTGTGGTCTCTCAGTCCTGGACTCCCTTCTGCTAGCTACAACTCACCCAGGACCCAAAATCTTGTGACTTAGTTCAACCTTTGTTCCTGTGACAGTCTCTGGGTCTCACACTGGGTAAATGTTGGGTCATTGTTTGAAAGACTCCATAGCTGGTGGCAAACAGGGACTGACAGTCTGATCCACGACCTGAAATAGCCTAAGACAAACACACTTCTTTCCTTTGGTCTTGTAAATCACTCAGTTCCTTCTCCAGCACAGCATAGAACCTTGCTCTGCACGTTTGGAACAACCTCTGAGAGGGCCTGCCAGGGGGAGGGTGGTATGAAGTCAATGACATGGCATCTGACAGGGACTTCACTGTCTACAGAGAAAAAGTGGCTCTGAGGGTCTATCAGATGAGCCCTGAAGCCGTCCTTCAGGACACATCTATGAAATCTTGAGCTAACCATGAGTAGAAATCTGTTACTAGAAGTATTTAGCTTTAAAACATTGACTAATAATTAACAGAGTGATTACAGCAAGTTGATAAATCTCCATTAAAAATTTTCCCACCCTTCCACTGACTTCCTGTAGTTCCTGATCTTTTAATAGCTGTTGTGCTATCCCAGATGATGCACACTGTCTCAAAAATATCAGCAGAACCACCCCAACTTCTTGGACTACAGATTTCAGTTCTAATAAATATATCTTACCGTAGATAGAGCAGGACAAAGTGTATCACTCATTCTGGGAGTAACACAACAATCATTATTAAGCATTATTTTCTTAATTTACATCACTCCAAAATCTCACTGTGCAGAACAAGATGTAGTTTTTAGCCCTGTGTCTCTTGTTGGCTGCACCCCTCTCTGGTGGAAATATGGCAATGTTTAATCTTTCAGCAGCCCATTGGGGAGGGATAGGAATAGCAAGGGAGAGTCAGATGATACCTACAAATCTGAAGCAGGACCGTTTGGCTCAGAGGTCCCTTGTCTTGGGACAGCATTGTTTAGTCCTTTGCCACGTCCACAGACATTTCTACATAACTTTTAGACCAGCAGTCAAGTTTTCCAAACCAGTGCTTCATCAGTGTCTGAATAAACGAGTCCTACTCCTGGTACAGTAAAAGCCTGCTTTCCTAATGACCCTATTGTACTTACGGACACCCACACCAATAAAAAGAACATTGGAGTGGGCAAAGCACGCAAACATCTAAAATGGCCCAAACCACGTCTTTGCCATAAAACAGCTCCCCTTGTACGTATGTGGTATGACCATACCCTCTTTCCCCAAGGCCCTGGCGTCACTGAGTACACAGGACAAATAATGCTCATTGCAGGGTGAGCACCACAAAATGCCCTTTAACTTGTTCTTGCCCCACTTGTTCTTTTCACTAGCACCACTCTCCCTGTGGCCTTATGCTCTACTTTCAATTGGCCTCCCAATCACTAATTACTGCTGGTAATTAGAGCCAGGGATGGAGCAAACATCCTAATGAGCTCTAAAAGTACAGTTTGACACGTTACTGGACAGCCTAAACAATGACTGCCTGCAGGAGGAGGGAATTGTTCTTTGAGGGCCCCGGGGCTTCCTCCCATCTTGGGCCTGTGTCTCTGCAGACACCCACCCCAGGCAGGGCCCCTGGGAAACGAGGAACGTGCAGTGAGCAGCTAGGAAAATGTTAGCCAGCAAGTCAGTCCTCCAGCTCTCGGCTGGGAGCTCTGGGGCAGAGACAGGGATGGGCCATGTTACAGGGGCAAACTTCAATTTGGTAATCATAAGATACTGACGATTGTCTGCTTGGAGGAACGGCTCCTGAGGGGGGCTCCACACATAGTCCCACATCACAAGCGATGCTTGGATTATTTATGAATTCTATCATTGTTGGGGCTACAATGAACTATAAATAACAGCCTAGGGAGTGGCGTGTAAGACTGAGTGGCAGAACTTGGCTTAGTCCTAGCTGCTGTTTTTCGCTTTGCTGATCTTTTTGTAATGGAGTCCCTTTTGCTCTGCGCCGTTTCATCATTTCAGACATCATGGGAAAATGATCAATTCCCACTCCCCACACCGCAAAAGCTGGGGCTGAACCCACAGTCCTCCTGTGGTCGCTGTGTTTCAAGCGCAGAAAGGAGAAGATGACTTTTTCTCCTTGCACTGAGGCAGAATGGGAAAATGCTCCCTAGAAACAATTAATAAAAAAGAAGAGCTGCTGCTAAGCAGCTTTCCTTTGAAACTGAGCAGCCTCAAACTTTGCTTTGCTTCTAGCTGGCAGAACTAAATGGTCGTGTTAGCTGAAGCACAACACAAACATAAACGCAGTGCAAAGAACTGACATGGTCAGCTTCTTGCACAGGCTCCCCATTCACGCAGTCCCTGCCCTGGCACTCCTCCTTTTCTATATAACCTGATGATTTATTTTTACATGTGACAGGTAGGCAGAACTGGGTCCTCCCCCTCACTCCCTACTAAACACAACACAACATGACACTTTTCTGGTCTTGGCATCATTATACTGCTATTTACATTTATGTGCACTAAAGCTGGAAGTCTTGCTCCTACACTAGCTCTCCTTGGGACCAGCTTTGTCCTTTTAATTGCTGTCTTGGACCCTGAACAGTTATCCTTCAAACAATTTCATCACTCAGTAACTAAGTTACAGCACAGAGATGCTTAATGTATAATTATGTTAATAAATTCCTTCCTCCCTAACTTGTGAATTTGGAGGCTGATTCCAACAGAGACTTCTCTGCATGGAGTTCATGTGTACCTATGAAGATCAAGACACCACTAAGCAGGAGAAGGGACAGAATACACTATAATTTCTTGGGATGTAGGCAATTACAATTCCAGCTCTGATACTGACAACCTCCTTCACCCAAGCGACTACCCAGTCAACCAATTTATTTCCATCTCCTCAGATCTGCTGCCATTTAAACCGGAGAGATCAAAATAAAGGATATGGATACATCTCCAACATGCAACACAGGAATATAAATGCCCAAGCTACTGCGGGACTTTGTCTGGGATATGTTGCACTGCACTAAAAGATCAGGAATGTGGGCTATTTTTTTCTAGCCTAGCACCTGACTTCATGCCAACAATAGCAAAGGGCTGTGCTATATAGATGTAACCATTTGTTTGCATGTTTTTGTGTCAACAAAGTCAAGAGATAATTACCCTTCTGATAAAGACACCACATGATCTATTTTAGTCTCCATGACTCACTGAAGACACCAAATGCTTTGTGAATCATCATCATCATCAGCTACCACCCAGTATGATTTACACCATTTTAGCAAATCGGAATGACATATCACACTAGTGAACTACAGAACAGCAGGAGCCTTCAGAAGAGCTTCAAAACCGCCCTGGCCAGAGCCCACACTGAAAAAAGCTGACTGGTTCCACATCTGGGGGACAAAAGGAGGGAGAAGGGGCAACAGTGCATCCCCTTTATCTGATGCATGGAGCACTCTCTACTTGTGTGACACTGGAATGAACCTTCAGCCAATTATTCACCAAAGCACTATCTCTAAGAGGGAAACAAAACCCCAGTGCTGGAGATCCCATGGCAGAGGTTTTGCCTCTGCCAGAGGGAAGGTCGGAATATCCCTCATCTCCATCCTTTTCTTACCATTCGCTTTTAGAAGCTCATCCAGAAAGTTTGAAAAAAGATGGATCAATGCAGGAGACAGCACAGAATTGTCCTCATATAAAACAGTCACGATTTAAAAGAAAGAGTCAAAGTATTTTTTGGAAGAGTAAAAACTACTTTCTAGCAGAACTGGTAGCTACAGAAGGATACTTCACCCTCAGCCTGTAGTAGACTGTGGCCAAGGTTAACTATTAGGCAAGCTTCATTAAACCTTTCTGAATGATGCTGTTTGCTACCATTATTCACAGGCATAACTTCCTTGTAAAGCAAGGGAATTATTACCCTGGATATCACTTTTTAATGATATGCATTAAGTTATTCTTCATGGGCATACCTACTTACTCTTCAGGACATTGCTCATGTGATAATCATGCACAGTACTATCACTTGATCTTATGGCTCTTAACCACAGGCATTATACAGCAACTGTTCCCTAACTGGTTTTACATGCACTCCCCTTCCAGCACTTAGCTTTCACAGTATGCCTACAATTTCAGGAATCTTCAGAATAACCTGGTTAGTGTTCATTTAAACTCATCACACAGCCTCATCCTTTTGTAACAACCTATGCCAAATACTGTTGCATCTCCTAATCTGCAAGTGACAGCAGAAACCTGCAGCCCTGATGACTGATGCATACCAAGTGCTTCTTTTCTCTACAAGGCCTTCCCAATGTGGCATTCTGATGATGAAAATACCAAGTAACTGATGATCATCACAGCACAAACCTGAGCAGACTGCTTTCTCCAGAAAGATGAAAGGACAGAGTTTGATCCTGTTCCTATGGAACTCGAAACTTCCCTAAGAAAACCACACTTGATCTGGCTACTTGTGCCAACAAGCTTTCAGGGGGCTTCAAGTGGATATGGACTCAAGGTACCACAGGTTCTCCCCTATTTCAGCTGTCCACAATCAGATGCAGAATGGAAAGTCTCCTGTAGCAAGAGATATTGCTTAGTATACCATTTCCTTACACGGAGAAATACCAGCTAGCCGCAAAAAGAAATGAGCCTGTAGCACAGGAATAAGAAAAAAAAAGAAGAAAAATGAAAAAAGCGAATTGTGTAGTCCTCATTCTCCAGAATGTTTCTCTATTTGATCAAGAAGCAAAACAACACCAAAGCCCAAGCTATTAAAAATCATAAATGAATCCAATGTCTAATTAGAGAAAAATCAAAGCCTTTTGTGACTGGACAGGATATACACTTTGCCAGGCTGCCTCCTCTTTAGAAAGCTGCTTTATTTAACATGGCAGAACTGTAAATTTCACATCAGCTTGGCAGTTAGGGTTGGCAAAGCTGGAATGTCTTGAGAAAAAGCAAACAAATCAACAAATTCTGAGAACCCAAACTGCTAGATTGCTGCAAGAATTCTTGTCCTTATGTAATAATAACCAATAGCCAGATGTAGGAAATACAGCGAGCAGGGTTGAAGTAATCCACTGATCTGATTATGCAGCAGAGTTTCTGACCAGTTGGGCTGAAGCCCATTTCACTTCTCAGAGATTGTTTCTTCTCCTTTGTAAACGACAATGTTCTGGTCTGTTTCATACACTTTGACTTTATAAAGAGTTCCCACAGGCAGGAGCTTCTTGAGGTTTTCCCAGATGAATACTGCAACGTTCTCGGTGGTGCTAAGAGTGAAACATGAGCAGATTCAGAACTGACAGTAATGATATTTGAGACTGTACCCAGAGCAGGCGAGGGGGGATGCTAAAGGCCACAGGGAGCCATGCGGGCAGCTTTCACATGATGACCCTGAATGTAAGCGGGGCTTGAACTGTTGCCATCAAACATGGATTAAACGAGGTCTAATTAAGAGGTCCTATCTGTCTCCCCAAGCTGCTCGCGTGACAAGTGGCAGTCCACAAAGGGCTCCTCGCGTGTGAGCAAGTGGTGCCTTCCTGTGTATGTGGGATGGCAGGTGCCCCGGCAGACCTGCATCGGCCCGGCACAGCAAGGCAGGCTGCATAGCAGCAGGGCTGGAAGGCAGGCAGGCATCCAGCACCTGACATGCACCACTATGTGTCACGGGTGTGTTACACACAAAGGTATCAAAGCTGCTCTCTCAGAGGTAGCACTAAGCCTTGAAGACTGTTCTTTGACCCTGCAGTCAATGCCCCGAGGAGTCTCCATCACCCACCTCACAACCTCAGCAAAGTATGGCACATCCTTATCCAGGTTTTTGTGGTCAAGCGGTTCCATGATTGCCTCCTGCAGAAAGAAAACAGTGACAATCTTGGGACAGTTGGTCAGTGGAGTCAGCGTTCAAATTACCATGCAAATGGGACTGGAGCAAGGCAACAGTATGTAAAAAAAGAATAAGAGCCCTACACCCACATGTTAACTTTCTAGCTGGAGACATGGTACTGCCTCCCATCACAGTGCCAATGCCTTTTAGTCTTAAATCATTCCTTAATTTCTTCTTTATTTCCTACCATCATCAACTCACCGTGTCTCCACCCTCGTACTAGACAAATTGCTAAGCTCTAACCAATTCTCCCAGGAGATGTGTAGGAAAATAGTGCTATTACCTGCATATATTCTTTCAGGTCTGTCAGGTTTATAACCATTCCTGAGACTGGGTCAATCTGCAGGGAAAACAATAGTGAGCTTAGTAGTCTAGCTACACATCCTTATTACCAAGGTTGCCGTGAGCCTGTACAAATCTGACTGAGAGTATCTGTGCGCTCACAACATCTGAGCCATAAGAAGAATATCTTTCCACCTTCACACGCTGAGTTCCAACTCTACTCCTGTTATGTTCCCAAAGGCTAGGTACAGCATACAAACAACTCCAGTGGTTCCACTCTCTCCTAAAAGCTGACACCAGGGACGAAAATCTCACTGAAACACTCAGTCTTCAAGCAACAATCTAGCATGACCATAAGCAGGAAAACAGGCATAAACTGCTGGGCTGAATAACCAGGGACAAAACAGAGACCAGCCTGAGCTCAGGGCATCCTCCCGTCTGGAGAAGGAACAGCTCCAGGAACAAAATCAGGTGGTGTAGCTCACAGCCTATTTGGCGAATGTAGAGAAAGAAGAGGCTTCAAAATTTTAGTTTCAGATCTGAATAGAACCCCCCTTTCCTATGAAATGGAAATCTTCAAAAAGTTGTTCGGAAAACATCAAAACCAAAGTCTGAACAACTCACTCTGCAGAATACACAGACCAATGACAGGATGAAGGGTGAAAAACAACTGCAAAAGCAGAATTTCCTTTTATATTTGCAGCAAAATACCTCGATAAAACAGCAGAGAGAATCAATTACTGGAAGCGCTAAGCCTCCCTTAGCTCAATAGTGATCCAAAGGTGCCCCACAGGTCTGACCAGAGCCTATACATTCTGCAGTGAGACTAAGTTATGTGCCCAGGGGATGATTACAAACCTTGGATTAAATACAGTTACCTGCAAATCCTCATCAGAGGCAAGGTGAATACAACACTGATTACGGAAAACCTTCTTCTCTAGTTATGTGTACAGAGTTTCCACAAACACCCTGGGAAACCTAGCAATTGAGCTAGAACTTCAGTACTGTGGAAAACAGGGACCCATCTATCCTGACACCCTAAGGAATGGAAAAAAAAGAAGTTGATCAAACTTACCTCTCCACGCACAGTGACTATAACTGAAAAAAAGAAAAAGTCAGGTCACAATGACACCATGAACGTAGCAATAAAATACACTACTGATTGGGATTCATCGCTAATCCACAAGGACTGGTGCAGGCTTCCCAGCACTTAAAAATGGGACCGTTTTTATAAAACGGATATCCACTCCATAAAGAATAATCACTCGGAGCGCTCGTTGAAGAAGTCATTCTCCAAGGTCTGATGCCCAGAGACACACCACTATCCCTGAAGTGCCCCTTGCAGGCAGAGGTGAGTTCTCAAGTACCTACTCCCTACGAGAGCTTGTGCCCTGCAACTTAAGATCAAAGCCTCTTGATCAGCAAAGTCTTCTGGACAATGCAGACACCCTATGTGCCCATGATCACCAGACCCCCGAGATCATAAGATGTGAGGTCAGCTTATAAGTCCTCTGACATTACAGAATACCAGAGAAGGAAAGAAAGGGATGAAGTGGCTGCCAACTAGAATTACTGCAAGGTGTCATTTCAACCCAGGATTCCTTCCAATCCTAGAAAAAAACCAAACCAGCCACTAAAAGCTGTAGCAGACTGCTGAGATACATGACTGGCCCCGCTCTCCCATGGCTTATTCCGCATTCAAACCTGAGAGCAGCCTCTGTCTGTGACTACATGTGTAAGCAGCTCCTTACCTTTATAGTTGTGTCCATGGCCATTTGGATTGTTGCATTTTCCAAACAGCTTCTGGTTTTCTTCATCACTCAGTGATTTACTGTGAGTAATACAGACGTGGCATTTCAGGATCCATTACAGATGTTTATGGCTTCACTTCAACTGTTATTGCTTTCTAGCTCTTCCAACTATTTACTCTCCCAATTTACTCTCCTTTCCTATCCAGAAGGCACAAACAGAACCAGAGAAGTATTGGGCCCATGAAAAGATGCTGACAACGGCTTTGGGGTTTTTTTTCTGTGGTTTTGTATTTATATATGCAGGTTTCATAACAACTGCCTAATACCGCTGCTGTATAAACACTAACAGCTATTCACATATGAATAAGGCAAAATTACTTGGGCTCCTAGGAAGAAGTGCCTGGAGCAAACTGTGCATATTATTATTTATTATTAACTAACAAAGCTTACGGGGCTTCTCCAAGAAGCATAAAGGCCTACTTCCCCCTCTGAAGTTTTTCTTTGAAAAAATTCAAGTGCCTACTCTCAGCAGTATTTCAGGTCAAGGTGCTCTTTAGGAATATGTAAGTTTTGAGAAAAAGGCAACAGATTAGGGGCACAGTGAGTTGCTTACAAACCACAAGCATAATTCGTCCTGTTTAAAAACAAACCTTCGGTTCTCGGTCAGCCTAGTCAAGCACTGCTGCCTACAGTCAGGACTGGCCGCTGGAGGCTGCAGAAAACGGACCAAACCAAGGAGAACCGGGAAGCGCTCGACAGCAGGCAGGCACCCGGGCCTCCCCGCGGCCGGCTGCGGAAAGGGGACCCGCACCGCACAAATCCCGCGCAGCTCTGCCTTCCCGCCGCGGAGGGCCGCCGTGCCCGCGTCCCGGGGCGGCGAGGCCGGGCCGCTCACCTGTGCAGGCGGTGGCAGGCGCTGAAGGAGACGGTGCGGGAGAGCCGGGCCAGCCGGGCGGCGGGCGGTGCCATGGCCGGGCCGCGGCGGGCGGTGCTTGCGCGCTGGCGCGGCCGGCTCCATCCGGGCCCCGCGGCGGAGCGCGGCTCGGCAGCGCCGCCCGCGGGAGCCGGCGGCCGGGGCCGGGGCCGCAGCGGGGGAGCGGTCCCCGCGGTGCCGGCCCGGGCGGTTGGAATTGCACCGGAACAGGCTGCCTGGGGAAGTGGTGGAGTCGCCATCCCTGGAAGCGTTTGAAAGACGGGGAGGCGTGGTGCTGGCGGACATGGTTTAGTGGTGGGCTCGGCAGCGTTAGGGTGGCGGTTGGACTCGATGATCTTAAAGGTCTCTTCCAGCCAAACCAATTCTATGATTCTGTAAAATGCCTGCTTTGTCCATTGTCGCAGTTCGGCTGCTCCTCCTTGTCCCCAGCACGCATCCTGGGATCTTGTTATGAGCCAGTGGTACAGAGGGAAAATAAAAAAGGCTGTTAAGAACCACTGTGTTAGCCCTACCAAATGCAGAGGTATGACAACAGCTCCAATGGACTATCGGTATGATCTGCTGCAGCAAATGCCTTCCTACACCAGGTGTTTGCTAGCTCACTTTTTGCTAAATCACTGAGTGATGCTGAAAACTGGAAGCTCTCTGAGAACAGCAATCAAAATCATGGGAATCACTGTGATGATAAGAAGCAGCTGTTAAAACATTTCTACATGGGCTTCCAGGGAAGAGAAGGATCAGTTCTGAAGGATGGAATGTGAGACTGAAAAAACATGCATTGCATTTTCCAGTTCAAATTGCTGTTGTTCATCTGTATTCAAGTGGACTTGGTATGATGGTACAGAGAGAAGTCGTGGTGTTGAGTACCGATGAGCTAACTTTTCAGCTTAGTTCAAATTTTGCTTTAGGGAACATACATAGAAACTGTCTTGGACTACGTCAAAGTTCCTCATTTGCATTATCTAGGCTGCTGGGCTGGTGGATGTGAGGCCCGGGAACAGCACAAGTTGAGGCGTGCACCAAAAAAAGTGCATCAGTGAAACAACACAAGCTCAAATATCAGAGGAATTTTCTACAGGGCAGGACTGGGGTTTGTTGCAGAACCAGATCAGAGACCTGAAATTTGTGCAGCCTGCCTTTTGTCTTTTCATTGACTTCCTCTTTCAAAGTGTTTCATCCTCTCATTTAGCCTGTAGAGGTAACATTAGCAATGATTTGGCCTGCGGGCCAACAGTTTGACGTGCTTGTGTTTTGTTATGTTATGACAATTGCAATAAGTGTGTTTATAAATGCATCAGTGCACAGGGGTGGGTCTGCAAAGGACAGCTGGCAGGCTCTGAATGCCCTTGTTAGGTGTTTATGCAGCAATCCAAGAGAAGTAGTTCACAAAGCAATCCTCACCTGAAGGGACTGAGGTACCTAAAATAATTGAGCTCTGTTCACTCCACAGTACTGTGGTATCGGAGGAGCTATTGTTAAACTTTGAGAATGCCCCACTCCCTGGTCATGTGCCTAATTTGAGATGATTTACATAAAGTAAGTGCACACAGCAGTCCTTCCCTGCACCAGTCACAGGAAGAGGCTGCCAGGCCTGTTGATTCCCTTGCTGACCTGGCAAACTAATTTGACCTCTAGGATGATTATGAACCTGACAGATTAGCAGCAGTGCACTCTGGTAATAACATTCATGGAGTTCAAGTAAGGTGTGGTGATTTCCAGAAAGCTTTGGGAGAGGGGGTGGAACCTGGATTTCTCAGTGCTGCAAGGGTTTGAATGGAGGTAACTGCATCGAGCATGTTCCTGGAAATTCTTGGTGCCCCAGGGATAACAGAGTGCATCTGCCAGCTTGTCAGAGAGGGAAAACTCCAAGCCTCAGGGCAGGATCTCTGAGTTCTGTACAACAGGAACAGGAGAAAAAACAGATCTTAAGGTAGTGGAGTATAGCTTCTGTGCACACACAACACAGGCAGGGGCTAGGATTGCATGCTGCTGAAGTACAGCTTTATAAACACTTCTGCACTGCACAGTGTCTTTCTTGCTCTGAATTATTGATTACAGCCCTGCCTTGGGTACTCTGGCTGGTTGCAATTAACACTGGGTTGCATGTGAGCCTCAGACACTGCCTTTCCCCTTCTCACCTCACAAGAAAAGAAGTTTAAAGAGCAGCAACGGTGACAGAACTCTACCCGCCGTAATTAAGCACTTCCTTAGAATCATTCAGCTTCCAGTTCTGGGGATGTGACCTCGCTGGGGGTTGTTTCCTCCCCCTGTGGACGACAGGCTACAGGAGGGCAATTTCCCTGACTGAGATGGCAAGGTAGCAACAGGGGGCCGGCTGCGGAGAGGAGGCAGCCGGTTGGCAGGGCTGGAGAACCAGCAACGGGAGTTGTTTGCCATCTAGTGGCTTTGTGAGATCAGCTTTGGCATGAGCCTCTCCATCTGCCTTCACACAGTGCTGCAGCCCTGGTGTACAATCCTTATTTCTCTCTCTTGTCTTTTCCCAAGGCCTATAAGGAAGGTGAAGAAAGGTCAGAGAGTAGATAAAGCTGGGTTGTTAGGATAGAGTGAGACTGCTCCCGTTTGCTTCTGTTCTGTCTGGGCTGGCCTCCAGGACATCAGGGTGTTTTTGAGTTTGATCTGCTCAACTTGGGAGCAAAAGGATATCAAGGCCGCAATATTTCGTATTGATTGAATTTGGAGGAAGGGCAGGAAATGTTAGCCATCAGAGCTGTATCCAGCTATGCTGCTTAAGCAGGAGCATGCTAGAGATATGTCACACGTGTCTACAAGACCATGGAACACAATAAGGTGTGTGCCAGGGTTGCAGCTGTTACCAAGAGTGGCACAGCACAAAGTTGATCATGGGTCTCGTGAGGGCAGGAAAAGGAAGAAAGAAACTTCACAAGCTTTTATTTGACACACCACTAGTGTACAGAGAAAAGCACTACAAGAACAGCTTCTGTAAGTGTTTACATCTACTTTCTGGGGTTCACTGAAAGCAGTCTTTATGCAATGGGGGTGAAACTACATCCCTTCATTGGGCCTACATATTATTAGTTGGTTTTACTCCTCTCTTCTGCTTTACATATTTCAGCCAAAGTCACTGCCCTAAGCACTGATACTCCCTTCCCTTCAGAGTACATTGCTACCAAGGGAAGGTAATGGTCATCATAGTTTCCATTTTCTCCCTTTCAAGCCTTAAGCATGGCAACCTTTATGAACTGCTGCTAACTGGTCTATCAGGATAGTCAGGAAATTAAGATAAGCAGTGGGCTGTTTGAGCGAAGGGGCTTCTGCCTTCCTCAGACCCTTTGCTGTGTGTTGTTAGGAATACAGCAGTAACTCAAAGCTCATGATAGAGAAAAAGCACTTTCTTCATCCAGGGCATAATGCAAAGGTGGGAGGTAAAAGAAAGCAGAGGTTTCTTTCTGAGCGCGACCTGGCCCTCAGTTACAGGAGATGACAAGGTCTTCAGTCAGTGGGAAGTAAAGATGCCGTGGAATCCATAAGGCATTTGCACTGCAACTTCCGCTCGCCCCAATTCTCTGAAAGTCTCTGCGTCCAAGACAAGAAGGAACGCACTTTGGTTCTGCAGGATGAAAAGAAAGCCAAAATGAATGCCCAGGCTGAACTTCATTCCACTGTCCAACCCACTGTAACTGTTGCCCACAGAGGAGCCCAAACGTATAACCAGACCATACAGACTAAACCTGTAAGAAAATGGGCTAGGAGCACTGATAGTTACAGATGCCACCCAAGAAACACTGACATTCCAAGGTACACTCCTACTTGAAGTTTGCCTGGCTGTGCTTGGCAGTTGCAGAGGCACACACCATGGTGCTAGAACTATCTGACAAAGTGCCTCAAATGCAGTTTTGCGGTTTAGAAAGTATAGCTAATACTATGTGACTTTGACAAACTAGTAGCAGTAAGTTACCTCAGTGGGGGAGACCACAACAGACAAGATGACTCCACTGTCTTCTGCCGTGGCATTAGGCACTGGCACAAACACAGGCTCTGATGGGTAGGATCCATCCTCCTGCCAAATCTAGCAAACACAGTAACATAAGGATGTGTTTCATTCCATTAATACTTGTCTGCTACTGTTAGCAATGTTGCAAGTTGGAGTGCTCCCCACAAAGATACCCAGGCATACTCTGTGCTCCAAGAAGCCTATAGTTCAACCTTTTATTTAATTCTTTTGATTCCAGTAGTGTGATGGTGCCAGTGTTGTGACAGCATGCCCATTGTGGCAGGCATCATGCAAACAGGCAGTGAAAAGGGGTTCCTATTACTCATTTCATCCAACCGTTTGCACCAGCACAGGTATAAGCTACAAGCTCAGAAAACACCACCATCCTAGCTGGCACACCACCCTAAAGCAGACCATGTTGTGCCTAGGCACTGTGGAGAGAGAGGTGCCATGCCAGTGGAGAGGATATCTATCACCATCACCACCTGAGAGCATAGCTGCTGCTCTTACTGCAGGCAAAGCGATAGCATCCCAAAGCTGTGCTGAAGGATGGTACTGTTACTGCATCTGGAGCAGAACAATTAAAATGGGTGTCTCTTTCTGAGGATTACTAACTCTTTCTAACCTCCAGTCTCTAAATAAGCATTTAAAACTTTGGAGATCATTACTCCCTGCTTAAGGGAGACACATGAAAAATCCCAGCTTGTGTTTGCAGTTGGAAATATCCTAAACCTTGTTTCTTGCCCGAGTCATAAATACTGTGGCAGTTTATCTCCAACTGCCTGTGCTACTTGGGTATTTTCTGTACTGTCTGGTACGAGATGACTCTTCTTTGGCCTAGAAGAGACATGCACAATTTATCCAACCCTTTCTGTTCCATCGTCTATCTAGGAACCTAGAATCCTATCCTGTTTAGTAAGTGTGCCACGTTCATAAGGTGCTAGGCGAGAGATGAAAGTAGGAATCTCACCTCAGACCCATTTGAACAAAGAAAGACCCCTAAAGAGTAAAGTGCATAGTAAATGACGTATCTTCAAGGTCAATTCAGTGGAATGACTCCCATTGCTGAAAAAAGATAATCTCACTTCATCTCACCTTGAAATTCTTGGTCTCCACATCAACCTTGATCAAGGAATCACCAACCAAATGCCGAAAACCGCATCCATAGAAGTAACGGTACCTCCTACCATTGTACCGAGAGTAGTTGATCTGGGGGAACTCCAAGCCCCCAACCTTTTCAAAGCCCTCAGGGTGCAGATTTTCATGTGTGCACCAGACCTAGAAGTATGCATTACATAAGTGTCAGTTTAGCTTTGACTGGGCAGAAGACCTGACTGTCCCACCAACCCACTGCACAACCATTGTGGAGAAGAAATGTTTAAAGATGAGCTTGACATTGCACTGAGGCAGGTGGAAGTACCAATTCCATCTCCCTTATCTGTTTCACCCAAAGAACTGACTCGTCATCGTAGACCTTGTAAACTTCCTGGATCAGTCTAATGTGAAAAACAGGAGCAAGTCCACATATTACTGCACTCTTAGCTCAGAAAATCACAGGTCCAGTGCTCATCAATCTGATATACACAGTACACACAGAGATGACTCCGCTCATAGTGGACAACTTGTGTTCTATACCACTGAATGCTACTCAGTAGGGCTGTTCAGAGCTGGAAGCAAAGAGCGTTTCTGTACCCAGGTGAAAGCATGGAGAATTTTGAGATTGAAGAAGCTGAAGTTTGGCCAAATATTGTAAAGGCTCATAATCCACTTGAACATCTTTGGTAAATCACAATCTGCCTTTGCCCTCTCATTTAAGGTAATGTGGTAGTCTTTGTACTAAAACACTAAGTCCCATCTTAGTAATGGCCAAACCTTGCTTGCATGCGTGCTTGCTTGGTGGCCAAGATCTGAGAAGATAATACCACAGGATGGTAACTGTTGCAGGCAATCTCACCACACCCATAAATGCAGTTACATAAGTCTTTAATACATACCTTGCCATCTGCATCTTTCACAGCCCTTGCCAATGTATAAGACAGTGGGTTCAGATTCTTCCCCACAGGTGTGTCTGAATTCACGTTCAGTGGGAGAACAAAGCGACGAGGGAAAGCTCGGGACATTGAGTCATAAATCTATTGTAGAGACAGAAAGTTATGGTGATGGAGAGACAAGAATGGCACTTCAGGCTAAAGGCCCTTTTGAGGGACAATTCTGAAGTTTTAGAAATTCCTCCCACCCCTGAAATCTTCTTTTTCATTCTGAGTTCTACCAAGTTCTGGTAAGGGCTCTGCTTGTTCCAATACTTTACAGTAGAAAACAAAAAGATAACCAATTAAATGGGTCAGCATTGCTTTCACAGTAATTAATGGTGAGCTGAGCATGCAAATCATTGTCATCCTCCAAACCCAGCCCTGGGACATACGCTGCACTATATTTTATTCAGTTAGAACAGACTTACATCGATCCTTTTTACAGCCTCCCCACATATGCTCCACTGACTGTGTGACTTAAGCCCTTCTTCCCCAACCAAGATCATGAGCTTATAGGGGAATTACAGAAAATGGGACCTCTGTAGCAAGCAAAAGGGGATGACAGAATGATACAGATACTGACCATACCACTTGCTGTTAATCTCAGACCATAAATGTTGTCTCTCTGTGAAATCAATGGAAGGAGGGGCTTGTCCAGAGGATGACTGGAAATATCTGACTAAATGCTCTACATAGTCTCTGAAGGAGTCTTCCTCTCCCCTGGGTGATAAGGCAAGCAGGAGGAGACTACTGTACCTCAGTTCAATGCCTGAAGTTAGCCTATGTGATTTAGCCTGCATGATCTTCCTCTTCCGTTCTCAGGTACACAGGGACTTCATGTTTGGAAAGTCTAGGGTAGTGGTGGATTTACTTGGGGAGCTAAGGGGAGAGCGAACTAGCAGTCCCCAGTGCGGCAGACATTCAGGGGGAGGAATAGTTCCACCACTGCCACTAAAGTTCTGTTCAAGCCAAGGCTAGAACCCATAATACTTCCAAATACTAAGCCTTCTAAATAAAAATCAGTGACAAGGACCCTGTTTTGGTGTTTTTCAGTTACTTCAATCTGTAACTCACCAGTTCAATGTGAAACTTCACCTTAATCATGTGTTAATCTTGAAACCCTCTTTTCAAAGCTTTTATGTTTTACATAACCACAGTAAACTGATTGGTTGAGGAACTCTGCCAGACAAAATATGGTTTAGTCAGCAAGCAAACGTACTAAGCATGCTTCAGGGAAAACAGACAAATCGTGCTCAGGCATGCCTTAGTCTGTCGATGCAGTGTAAATTTAAGATTCTGTTCTGAAATGACTTGCACTCGTGCATGTATACAGTTTAATGACTATGCTACTTGTCAGTTAAAGAATGTAGGTGTTGCAAACACATGCCTAAGGTTGACACAAGGATACCTTCAGACAGATCAAATTATAGTTCTCTTGTGCTCAGAGAAGGCTGAACAAAAGCTGGAATCAGTTTGCAAAGCAAATGGTCCTATTAACACTATGCTGTACTTGAATTAATGTTCAGCACTTCTTTGCAAAAAAACAACAGAGGAAAGCAGAACAAAATGACTCTATGGGGACACAACTATACATTTTTCAGATCTCAACTGACCTGCTTCTAGACAGAACATAGACAGAGGAAGTTTGGATTTGTCTGAGCATGCTGTAGAAATGCCTGCCCTTCACCCACAATAGGGTGGGTTTCCAATAAACACACCTGCAGTACAAGAAACTGAAAGCACCCCTACTTTTCCAATGTATCACCTATGCAAAATGTTGCCTCTTACATGGCTTTAAATGGTGCTTTTGACAGAGTTGGACATAAGTGATATCTGAATACACGTTGTGACGTGAATGTGAGGAACAACATATGGTTTTCTGTAATATTTGTGTTTCTGTGATTTACATAGTAAAGGCTGGTTTTCTGAAGTAAACAGGGTTTCTTTTTCTTCTGCCCTTTAAAAGTCATGCAAAAACTTATTTTGCATACTTTCTTGGGGGAAAAATTTTATTACACAGGGATATGGAAAATGAGTGTCATTAAAAATGAGATTTTAAAACAGAAGTACATTCTGCCAGGCTGATGGAGGTCTGTGTCACACACCAGTTTTAAAAGTTTCAACGCTCCATGGAGATTATCTGCTAAAAGATTAAAAAGTAAGAAAAATGCCAACATAACAACAGATCATAATTTTAGTTTTTCCATACAGTTGTGGTTCCTTTCCCCAGTTCAAATCCTCTGCCTTGTAGTCCCCATAGTGTTCTCCATTCTACTAACCTGAACCTTGCTTCAGAAAAGTAACTCAACCACCATGAGGCCCCATCAGATCCTATGCAACACAAATGCAGAGATCTTACCTGATCTAGACCTTCCCCACTCCTCCGCAGATTCTGAAGTTTGTAAGTAGCCAAAGTTGTTCCATCATCCTGGCAGCACAGATCAAGGACCACACAGCCATTATCTTCAAAGGCATTGATTTGGTGGAAAGTAACAAAGGGCTTACTGTACCACTGCCCTGGCAGCACCTAGAGTGACCATAAGAGAGGCTAAATTTCCTCTCTAAAGATCCGAGCCACACCTCAGTTTTCTCTTCTCTCCCCCATTTCACTCCCCACTCATTCCTTTGTCTTGTGCCTTTGTGTTACTACAGAATGGCTGCTTTAAGCCAGTAAGTAGGCAAAAACAGATGAAGAAAAGCCAAAATGTAAAGCAGCCCAGGATAGGCCCCTTGCTGTCATGACTCCACCCCTGTAGCAACATTCCCAGACTATGGCTGACCATTTTATATTCTGTACTACTTGGGAACTGCATTTCAGTCCCTGTGCTGCAGTCCCAGCAACCCCAAACTGCTTATTTCTGTCTGTTCTTTTAGGGCTGGCAAATAAATAAATCACTAGAGGAAAATGCATGAAGTAATCTCATTTCTAATAAACCTACACCCATGCTTATAAAGCCTATATTGCAGTAACTTATGGATTGACTCATACAGCTATCTGTGGCTGCTACCCAGCACTCTTCTCTTGGGATCTAAGATTCCAGCTACAGCTGCTGGAAAGGCCAAACATTCACATACCTCCCCTGTGTGCTTATTCACCACATGGAAGCAAGTGTTGTACTGAGGGTCCCAGCTTATCCCTTCAGAAATGGCTTTCCCACGGAGTTTGGAAGTGATAATCTGCAAGAGATTCAGCTTGATGGGTTGCTCAATGAAAATGATGTAGTTTTCACTCATTCCTGAAGAGAAAAGTATTCGGAAAATGAGATGATAAAAAATCTTGGAGGCACAGGGCAGTGAACAGCCCTTTCTGCCTCACAGTAGGCTAAATCCACAGAGTTTGAGATAGAAAGCATTCTTACCAAAGCTGTGATAGTAGGAGGGTCTCATCTTATCCATTGGAGTAAGGGAGCACAGCACTTTCGCTCCCTCTAACGTGTCATTACAGTTTGATTTTTGTGGAGGCACCTGAATGATATTATACCTAGACCCTGGAAAGGAGAAAGGGTGTTCAACACCACTGAGACATGAGACTGTCCACATTCATGAAACCAAAGTCAGGCTCTGTTCCTTTCTGTTTCCCTAGAATATTAGGAACCATGGTCACAGCTAAACTGAGCAGAAAACAAAAAGCCAGTTATGAAGTCAATAAAACAATCAACAGAGGATTAGTTAGGAAAAAAAGAAGCTTGAAAGTAAGTAGAAGGATCTTCTCAGTCTAGTAGACTGCTGTCTAATTTTACTGTCTGCAATGCATTCCTTATGTTAACTTAAGAGTATCCTACAATAACAGGCTCAGGAAGAAAACCAAGTTCATAGCTTGTGTATCAAAGGAAATGAAAACTTTGAGCCTTGGTGTTGACTGCCACTCATTTAATAAATCTGAGCATATGGGCAGGAAAGAATGGCACATTTGAATAATAATTTGTAGTTTGCTCTTTTTAGCTGAAAATGGCATGTGCTGCAAAGCTAGATATTGCAAAAGCCAAAAGGAAATGAAAACAGCAAGAATGAAAAATGATCAAAACTGGGCAACTGTTCAGTGAACCGTAACCAGCCTGAGGTATCATAATAAAGGGCAGTGGCTGTTTTCAAAGGCTCAGGCACCTGAAAAAGAAGGCTTTCATGTAACTAACAATGAATGCTAGCCCCGAGCAGCCATGTCGATGTAACTAGACGTAATGATCGTAGTTTTGGGAAGAAGAAAAATATCCCAGAAAATTCAGCTTCACTGTAAGACAGCCAGATCACTGTAATAAATTCCACCTTCTCTCCTGTATAAATCATTAACGTCCTTATCAGAAGCCAATTATTGTAAGTGGAAAGTGTGTGGCTAATTGTCAAAATTCTTTGGATGAGGCTTCAATGCTGGATGGGACTTTAAAAAAAAAAAAAGTCATTCTCCTGTTTTCCATCAAAGCTTGGGAGAGGAAGAGAATATCCTGTTGGATATTCAAAGGCCAGAGTCAGAAACATCTGAAAATAATTGCTGAGAGAAGTCATTTTTACAGGACAGATTGACACCCTGAAATTAGAACTAAGATGGGGGTTTGCCATCATTTTGACACAAAGAGCAATTTCAAAGCAATTTCAAGGTCTCTTTAGACACCGAAGTTTCTTTAACAACTGTTCCTTGAAGAAGCAGTCTGCTCACCCTGCCCACAAGCCAGGTCTGGTCATGCCCAGTCTTACCATGTTTCCCATAGGAATTGCCCATATTGTATGTTGTCCCATCAGACTCATAATGAGGATGAGCAGTGGCCCCATTCACTGCAACAAATTTGCTCCAGTCGACCTGCAAATGCCAAAGATTTTTAGTCAGTATAGAAATTTCCTGTTGTTCTGTAGCAAGCCACAGTCTTTCTAAATGTCATTTTCATGAAAGTCAGAGGAAAAATAGCTTGATGATCACGGCCCTAATATGGGATCTGGACTTAAGCCTTCATTTTCAGCAATCTTCCTGAAATCCTTGAAAATTAATGTTTCTCTCTGTGTTAGTCCTACTAGTAAAATGGGACTAATAACAGTAATCATTTCTCTGTGAGACATGAACATTACTAATAGCAGGAAGTGCTGACACAGAGGAATGTTGCCCATATGAACATTTTAGCTAGGACCTTGTGTAATAACCACAGACAGATGTGCATGAAGACGCAGTCACTGCTCAAAAAAGTCACCAAGTTTTTTGAAAGCACCCATAGCTAGTTGACAGTCAGCGTTCACTCTCCTCACAGAGAAAACAGCTTAAATCCACTGTCTACAGCTAGAAGGAATAGCTAGGGCAAAGTTACAATTGTGAGTACTATTAACATGTCGTAGTTCCTGGGTTAGGATGTGGTTTGTGCTCAGACAATGGAGGGGATGTGTTGGGAAGAAAGTCTGAAGGAAAAAGTTGGAGGAAGATCAATCCATGCATTGAAACATTAAAGCACGGAAGACATGCTTGTTTTCCAAAAGTTTAAAAAAATGGCTTTCACATATCCAACCTGATACAACCTTTGGAAAACCCCACTAGAAAAGAGTGCCACACCACTGGAAGCTTAGAAAACCATGTCCTTTTAAGGCATCTCAAATTGGAAAGTTTCCTCACTTAGCAAAAAAAATAACTGTCTACATCTAAAAAGCAGCTTAAGGGGAATTATTTTTTTTAATGACAAGATGGGTCAGCAGAGGTGAACATTCAAGCTAAAAATACCCATGCATCTTTTCATCACTGCATTATGGTTTACAAAACAGATAAAATTGCAAATCGTCAAACTCTCCATTTCAATATGCAAGTAGCATCCTATACTTCATAAACAGAGTTTCTTCACGACTCACAACTGATCCTGTAGGGAAGGAGGGACTCCTGGAATACACCCGTCAAGATCTGAGGTTATGCTGAGCCTGGTATTTTGTGGTATTAAATAATTCATGGTAACATACAGGCACAGTACTTAATACTGACTCAGGAATAGCAGAATCCTTCCTCAGTCCTTCTCACAGTTGTCCAGCCCAGAAAATATCCAAATCCCTTCTAAGGGTGCAGGCAGGGGGACATATAGCTTATGCTGTCATTTCACAAGTCATATTCTTCCCTCAAATATAGGCACACTCCTGTGAGACGATGCACTGAACATACAGGAAGAGTTCTACTCTGACTTTTTTTATTCATTTGCTAGCATGGGAGAAAATAAAGCTGCAGCTAAATTTTGATGTGACTTTACATTGACTTCACCATCCATTTGCAATAGAGGCTTTAGTCAAGACTTTGAAGGGCCATTTTGGATTATTTCAAGCTGGGGCTGTAAGAAAGAGATAAAGGGAACAGATAGCAAGAACAAAGAAACAGGCAATAATACAGATCTGAGATCAGTGATGTTAACTTCTTCCTGTTATTAATGCACTTTTATTCTTCACACACTGATAGGTAGAGACAAGCCCAGACAAGTAGCGAGTGGACTGGAAGAACGCCAGCTGTACCCAAACGGAAATGAGTCTATATGTGTCTCTCCCCTTGCTTGCTAGAGTGGGCAGTGACTGAATCTTCACTCACAAGAGCTGCCTTATTGCTAAGTAGATTTTTCAGGGACTCAAGTGCACCATGAAGAGATGCTTATGGCTGCAGGCCAGAGCTGCACTGATCATTTCTTTTGGACTCTGGGTTTCCCCTTGCTGCTCTTAGAAACAGCGAGGAGTGACTCTCCTGTACCATAAGCTAGCACCCTTGCCCCATCTGCCCATACCTTTTCCTTCGTTTCAAGCGTTTCTGGGTCCACTTTGTACATGAAGATGTTCTCATTACTGACATAATAGTCTCCTTTATACACAACGTAGTTCACACTGGCATTGTCACTTTGTTCTGAAATGAAATCCCGGAGTTGTACACAGCTCTGTTTAAGCTCACGTCATGTTATAGTAAGTTAGACATGTTTAAACAAATAAACCCATTTGCAATGACACTAATCCCTCTGTGATTGATTAGAAATATCTCGCTAATCTACAAAGGCACTCAGGAAACTGTCTGCACCGGTGAGTTTGGGATAAAAGGACAAGGACTGGCTTTTGTGGAAATCATGGCAGCAAAGCCAAAATAACCTTCATACTTCCATATGCCCTTTGTTTCTGACCTCTTATTTCTTGATACCCTTCTCCCTTTCCTCCCTAGCCAAAGTCCTCTCCTCTGACAGCCATATGAAGAGTGCCACGTTTGATTTACAGCATTGGAAACAAGAGAGGTAGGACTTGGGCTGGGGGGAGGGCAGGGACGCTATTTGTGTGACAGGTCTCAAGACACGGAATGCTGCTTCTTCCCTTATTCTCTTTCTCTTTAAAAATTAATCAGGCAGATGCCTTTCGAGAGCTACTTGCACAACAGCCAGACCTGTTCTTACTACTCCTAGGGGAGCTGAGGCTCACTAGCCAGGTGGCTGAGAAGAGCTGAGGAAAAACAGATTTCCCAAACTGAACATTTTGTGTGTGGTGGACACAGAGCCTGAGGTTGGTACAGGAAAAGTACAGAGAACAGACCTTCTTGTAGTGAGGAATAGTCTACATGTGTGTAAAGAAGCAGATAGGCAAGGGCATGCAGGAACAACCTGCTGGAGCTTGGAAAAGATGATGAGGGATGTTGACAATTCTGAAATTTATAGAGAGCACTGGGGTGAGGCGGGGAGTTGGGGAGCTAGGCAGAACAACGAGGGCAGGTATGAGCACCTTTGAAGAGAACAGATGACACAACAGGGCAGGATCTATCTCCTCAGGGAAGACAAGCAGAAGATGGTCACACACTTGAGTAACAAGTTACAAACTTTATGGCTGTTCTGGTTTTAGTGGAAAGTACTTTGCTTACATTTAAGCTTACTTCTTTCCTGACATACACAGAACACTATAGGTAATGGTACTTCCATTCCTGTGCAATACCGTCTCTCACCCTACTCATATCATCTCCTGCATCTTAGTACAGGAAGGGAAGGATTAGCCCACTTACCCTACAAGCTTAGCAAGGCAAGGTGTTTTAAGGGCAAAGCTGTGTCTCAGGTAGAATGGCAGATTGTAATACTCATTATCAGGACGGCACAGGATGTTCTTTGGGGAAAGATTTCTGTTGGAAATTTGCAACTCTGAAATTGAGTGAGCTGAAGTGGTACTAAAACATTAAACTGAATGTGCCTCTCCCAGCTAAGTCTGACACCAACTTGCATTATTTTGTTGTTGCTGTTCATCTTCTAAGGTGCCATCTTCTAAAGAAAACATGGGCTCAGAATAGGCCTACCAGGCTTCCTCACATCTCCCTTTAAACCTAACCACAAGTTCCCCAAGAAAACGTCAGAACACTTCTTATTTCTTAGAAACCCTCTTACGTGGCATCTCAAAGCGTGACATGAAGCGCCCAAAGACACTCTTGCATGGGTCTGGCATTGCCAGCGTCCCAAATTCTGAGACCACAATGCGGTTGTGCTGGCTGTTGGTCAGGTAGGAACTGCTCTGCAGAAACTTGCTCCGATATGTCACTGTGCCATTCTCCAACTGGAATTGATGCAACAGGGCCATGCCATCAAACCAATGGTTATATCTTCAAGAAGAGATAAATAAGAGAACAAAAGTTTGGCACTATATCACATTCTCCTGTACTGTTCCCTCTTGCCTTTAGGTTTATTATTGTTTGTAAAAAGCTAATTCCCAGACCGCATGAACGCTGAAATATGCATAGCCTTGTGATAAGTCTAGGAAAACATTTGAATTGAGTGAAACAAATTGAGTGTATTTCTAACTGTGGGACCTGAAGTTAGATGCTGACTTTCAGTGAGACTTAGGCCCCCTATTTCACTTTTGAAAGTGGGCCTAAAGTACTTCTGAAAATGCTGTGTATAAGCTTTTAGGGGAAGTTATCTATGCTGGTAAACCAATTACTCTTCAGACTTCTGCATAGGGAAAAGAAATTGTGCCTTACTGTACAACAAGAATAGAAATTAATACTGAAAGCCCAACCACACAAGAAGGAGCCTTTAGCTCTCAGCTGTTTGCAGGATGCTATTCTTTATGAAATGAGAAATCTCTGAGACTTTGAGAAAACATTATGGTCTGTCTCTGAAAAGACCATAAGATGATCACCTTTGGCCAGTTGCTGCCGTCAGCTTTGTTGGAGGAAGAGCTATGTTTGTCAATTAGCTAGAATGGCAGATTCTAAGCCAAAGGCAGTAGTTGCCTTCTTGAAATATTTTAATGTATTATTTTTAAAGTGAAATGTATTTGCTTCTAAAGCAACTCACACAATTTAGTGCAATCAACTTTATAAATCCTGCCCGAGATCTCAGAGCGCTCGTGGGATGGACTGACAAAGTACTAGGAGTGTGGATGTTTTAATCCCTGGCTCTGTTCCCTCATTATATCATTCTGAGTAGGTCACAGCCTCTCTGTGACACAGCTTCTCCAACCTTAATAAGTTAGCCATGCTCCTATTTTCAGAGCCCACTGGGAGTTTCCAGATGAGAGAGCAACTGTTCTTAAAAGAATGGTAACATAAGCATTTCTTCCTTGTCTTACTTAAAAAGAAACTACAAAGTGCTCCAAACTCTGAGACTTTTGGGGGCATCCCCCTTTAGGTTTAGGCAGAGGTCAGGCCAGAATCATTTGACAAACTCACCAAACCTGGACTTACTTCTCCTCGCCAAACTCAAACTTCCCAGGACCATTCCTCAGAAGATTGCCATTAAGCCATTTGGGAATATGTCCTTTGATCTTTGCTGGGATGGGCTGAGGGGTCTCCTCTACGGTCTGGATTAAGGGCGAAATGCATTGCAAACCCTTGGGGCTGTGGAAGGTGATTTGCTCTTTTGGTGGGGTGGGCAGGAAGTTCTTTAAACCTGCAAAGAAAGCAGTGAGAACAAAAAGCAGGTAACTGAGACTTTCACTTGAATAAACAGACAATTGCTAGAGCTTGAGTTTGGATGTCTAGGAGAATAGCATTCAGCATTCTGCAAACAGCCAAACTGTAGTGGATATTGAAACTAAAGCTGTGTTCCCATAATACCACACACATCCACAGGGAGCAGAAAATCCAGTGGATTTAACTCTAGTGTAGCTAATCTGTTAAAGTCACCTGTTCTGCAGTCCAAAGGAGGTAGTAAAATATACGATGATAGGAAAGAAGAGAATTTTTCTTTTAATTAAAGAAGCTTATAGCTGGAATTTATTTCAATAAGTAACTGAGAGCAAGTAACTTATGGATATTTATTATAAGAACTGATGAGGTTGCAAAAAACCCCAAAAAACTTCTGTTCCAAGGTGGGATGATGCACAGAGTAATGTTGAGGCGGAGCCCTAAAAATGATCTCCCAGTGATTTCTGACAAGCAGTCTGCTGATGAAAGTGACAGAAAGAAGCTAATCTGACTGTTGCAGAAGGAAGCCACAAACAGAAACATGTCATCAGGCATCCTGTAAAGCACTGCATGTTGCCTTTATACAACAATGTTGCCAAAAGCCAGACAGAGCTGTACACAGCTCAGATAGAGGGTGGTTTAGAATGCAGTTTTTCTAACTCCACCTTGGTATCACAACCATGGGTGAGTTAGAGAGACAGAGGAGACTGTACGTACTGGGAGATTTTCCCAGGACTTGTAATCTAATCAGCCATCACCCAAGGAGTTTCCAAATACAAAGCAGAGTGCAGAAAAATAACACAGAACACATCAGAAAGATCATAATACTTAAGCAGGATATGCTGTTGACTTTTTTACTTTCGCTGCATTTGAAATCTTGCTAAGGTCTTTCTACTGTTCCATCACTAGTGTTTCGCCTTTAATCTGCATAGTCATATTCATTATTGATTCTTCTGTAGACACAGATTTTCTCCCTGTTTGTTTGCAAAGCAAGAAAAATTTTTTTGTGAAGTCCTTGGCTGCAAAAGCTTTTGCAGTTCAAGCACACACAGGAAAGAAAAATCAATACAGCATAGAGCAAGCTCAACACAGAAGACAGGAACAAGCACTATCCATTGTTTGGACCATTGCAATTAGAGGTATGGTTCATTTAAACTCTGTGCTATCAGATTGGATGAAAGGATTGCTGTGTATGGCCTCCAGCCCGCACTATGCCGTCACAACCCTTACTGTGCTTATGCTCACTGCTGCTTATGGATGAAGTCGCTAATGCAGCAACATACAATTTAACAAGCAGTATCCAGATTAAATCATGGTCAATACTGCCTCAGACACCTCTGGCTAGGACTTAATCTGAGCTGGTTTTAGCCAAGGCTTTCTGAAATGGTGTTGAAAAATTGTGCTATAGTGTTGCTCACAGTAAGAAGCACTGTTTTTTGCAGCTAAAGTTAATGCATGGTTTTCCTAATGCTGACCGTTTCACAGTGAAGAAATGTTATGCTACCAGTAATCCTTCTAATTTGAATAGTCAGCGAAAATTCAGGATCTCCCACCTTGGGAGTTTAAGGAAGGGGATGTATTGTGGCATTAGGTTCCTTCAAAGCAATGTGCTATTTTTAACAAAACTGTACAGCATCCTCTACTGAAAAAAAAAAAAAAAAAACCACACCAAAACAAAAAACACCACCAAAACCAACCAACAACAAAACACCAAAAAACTCCACCAACCCAGTTTTTCTGCCCATGGTACAAAGGCTCTCCAAGAAAAAGGTAAAAAAAAAAAAGCAACTCACTAAGAAGAACATCCCACAGAACAACCCAGAGCAGTTCCAGAGGACCACCCTAAATCCAGGCAAGCCATAGCTTGTTACACAACAAATGTTACAAACATGATATTAAAGAATGCAAACTCTTGGAATATAGGTTGTTGGATATAGAATCATAGAATTGTTAGAGTTGGAAGGGACCTTAAAGATCATCTAGTTCCAACCCCCCTGCCATGGGCAGGGACACCTCTCACTAGATCAGGTTGCTCAGAGCCCCGTCCAGCCTGGCCTTAAAAAATTCCAGGGATGGGGCTTCCACCACCTCTCTGGGCAACCCGTTCCAGTGTCTCACCACCCTCGTGGTGAAGAACTTCTTCCTAATGTCCAGTCTGAATCGACCCATCTCTAGTTTTAATCCATTCCCTCTAGTCCCACCATTGCCCGACATCCTAAAAAGTCCCTCCCCAGCTTTCTTGTAGGCCCCCTTAAGGTACTGGTAGGCCACTATAAGGTCTCCTCGGAGCCTTCTTTTCTCCAGAGCGAGCAACCCCAACTCTCTCAGTCTGTCCTCATAGGAGAGGTGCTCCAGCCCTCTGATCATCCTCGTGGCCCTTCTCTGGACATGTTCCAGCACGTCCATATCTCTCTTGTAGTAGGGGCTCCAGAACTGGACGCAGTACTCCAGGTGGGGTCTCACGAGAGTGGAGTAGAAGGGGAGAATCACCTCCCTCAAACTGCTGGCCACGCTTCTCCTGATGCAGCCCAGGATGCGATTGGCTTTCTGGGCTGCTAGTGCACACTGATGGCTCATGTTGAGCCTCTTGTCCATCAGCACCCCCAAATCCTTTTCTTCAGGGCTGCTCTCAAGCCAGTCACTGCCCAGCCTGTATCAGTGCTTGGGATTGCTCCGACCCAGATGGAGGACCTTGCACTTGGTCTTGTTGAACTTCATGATGTTGGCATGGGCCCACCTCTCCAGCCTGTCAAGGTCCCTCTGGATGGCATCCCTTCCCTCCAGCTTGTCAGCCACCCCACACAGCTTGGTGTTGTCGGTAAGCTTGCTGAGGGTGCACTCTATGCCACTGTCCATGTCGCTGATGAAGGTGTTAAACAAGACTGGTCCCGGTACTGATCCTTGAGGGACTGCACTTGTCACTGGCCTCCACTTGGACGTGGACCCATTGACAGACACTCTTTGGGTGCGGCCATCAAGCCGGATCTTTATCCACTAAGTTGTCAGTCCATCAAACCCATATTTTATCAGCTTGGAGACTAGGATGTTACGCGGGACAGTGTCAAAGGCTTTGCTCAGGTCCAGGTAAATGATGTCAGTTGCTCTCCCCTTGTCTATTGATGTTCTGACCTTGTCATAGGAGGCCACCAGGTTTGTCAGGCACGATTTGCCCTTGGTGAAGCTGTATTGATTGTACCCAATCACCTCTTCATTATTCTTCTGCCTCAGCAGTGCCTCCAGGAGGATCTGCTCCATAATCTTACCAGGCACAGAGGTGAGACTGACGGGCCTATAGTTCCCTGGTTCATCCTTCTTTCCCTTTTTGAAAATGGGGATTATGTTTCCCCTTTTCCAGTCAGTGGGGACCTCACCAGACTGCCATGACTTTTGGAATGTAATAGAGAGCGGTTTAGCAACTTCATCTGCCAATTCCTTCAGTAATCCCATCGGGTCCCATGAACTTGTTCACTTTCAGGTTCATCAGATGGTAACGAACCTGATCTTCACTTACAATGGGCAGTTCTGTCCAACCCCTGCCATTGTCTTCTGTGAGTCCGGGAGTGTGGCTGGAGCCCTTGCCAGTGAAGACTGAGGAAAAGAAGTCGCTGAGAACCTCAGCCTTCTCCATATCACTTGTCACCAGTTCTCCTGTTTCCTTTCTGCAGGGGCCCACACCCTCCCTAGTCGTCTTCTTACCATTAATATACCTGTAGAAATTTTTGCTGTTCCCCTTGATCTCCTTGGCTAGATTTAATTCTAACTGAGCTTTAGCTTTTCTCACCAGGTCTCTTGCTGCTCAGACAGCTTCCTTATATGCCACTCATTCCAGCTGTTCTTTCTTCCACTCCTTATAAAGTTTCTTTTTGTGTGACAGTGTGTCCAGGAGCTACCTGTTCATCCAGGCAGGTCTCCTAGCATTCTTTCCTGCCTTCCTCTTTGTCAGTATAGTTTGCTCCTGGACACGGAGAAGGTGATCCTTGAATACTGACCAGCTGTCCTGGGCTCCCCTTCCCTCTAGAGCTTTGTCCGACAGCACTTTGGCCAGAGATCCCTGAAGCGATCAAAGTCTGCATGCCTAAAGTCCAGGGTCGTAAGCTTAGAATACATCCTCCTAGTTGCCCTGAGGATCTTAAATTCTATCACTTCGTGGTCACTGCAGCCAAGGTTATCCCTGAGCCTCATGTTGGTCACCAGCCTTTCCCTGTTGGTGAGAATGAGGTCCAGCATAGCACCTTTTCTTGTTGTTTCCTCTACCATTTGGAGGAGGAAGTTGTCATCAATGCATTCCAGGAACATCCTGGATTGCTGGTGCCTTACTGTGTTGTCCCTCCAGCAGATGTCAGGGTGGTTGAAATCGCCCACGAGGACCAGCGCCTGTGAACGTGAAGCCACTTCTATGGAGGGCCTCATCTGCTTGGCTCTGCTGGTCAGGTGGCCTGTAGCAGACCCCTACTGTAACATCGCCTTCCCTTATCTTCCCCTTAATCTTAACCCATACACTCTCAACCAGCTCCTCATCCTTCCCCATATGGAGCTCCATTGACTCTAGCTGGTCACTGATGTAGAGGGCAACACCTCCTTCCCGCCTAGCCTGCCTGTCCTTCTTAAAGAGCTTGTATCCGTCTATCCCTACATTCCAGTCATGGGAATCATCCCACCAAGTTTCAGTAATAGCCACTATGTCATGGCTTTCCAGCAGCATGGTGGCCCTTAACTCATCCTGTTTATTGCCCAAGCTGCGTGCATTCACGTAGAGGCACTTCAGCTGGGCTGGCTGTGTCACCCTCTTGTGCGAATCCCCCTTGGGGGGGGATTCCCTTGGGGTGTCCCGGTGCATCATCTCTGGCTTGCCTCGGGGCAACAATTTGAGAGCCCTTGCTAGGACTCCATCCCTCTGCCCCTGATGTGCTGCCCCACTGTTTGTCACAGGCAAGCATGAAATTATTGACCCCTTCCCCCTTCAAATCTAGTTTAAAGCCCTATCAACGAGCTCTGCCAACTCCTGCCCCAGAATCTTTTTCCCCCTCTAGGATAAGTGCATCCCATTAGCTGCTCGCAGCTCTGGTGCCTCATATACCAAGACATAGGTTGTCATGATTTCTTTCCCCTGCACACAAAGGACTCTGCTAAGTTGGCATTATGTGAAATGCAGTAGACCAGAAGCTCATAGGCTGTTGAAAGGTGTACAGTTCAGTTCTCAAACTCACCAGTACTATCTGATTTCAGAAGCTCAAAAAGGCCATCGCTGGCACACCCCCAAAAAAATGGAAGTCAGGAAGAACACCAATGAAACTGAGCTAAAATACATTTACAGGACAGCATAAAACAGACTGAACAGATTTACCTGGTAAGTAAATACACAATAGCAGAAAAGGATCATTTCTGATGGAGACTCTTGTTTGAATGCGATACCCCCCTTATTAGGCATAGTTATAGGACAAAAGCATCAAGAAAGCGTGAATTGATTGGAATGCTGTGTGCTACCAGCACACAGTTATTGGCTCTGGTAGCCTGGCTTGCAAAGTCTCTTCAACACAAGGATTGTTTTAGCAATCCATTTAGCTGCAGAGGTGGATTTACCTAGACAGTACACAGGCTGTTGCCTTCCTTGCCAGTGCTATCACCTCCTCATCTAACACAGGCTTCACATCCACAGGTCAGTGGAGTTGCTTTGCTACACTGCTCCATCCTCACCATAAGACCATTGAGCCCTGAACTAAACCAGAACTGATGAAGATTTAGGTGCAAGTGGAACACTGATATAAAAGGACATCATGGCATACAGAAATCTATTCCTGAACTAGATCTAGTACGGACAAGACTACACAATAAACACAGTCCAGACTGATACTGAACTTCATTCTGATTTTTTGAGGTAGCAATTTATTCTGATTTTTTGAGGTAGCAATTTATTCTGATTATACTAGTCACTTTCACCACTAGCCTCAGTTTTTTAATCCAAGTGATTAAGTGAAACTGCTGTGCAATTTACCTGTGAGGCTCTGAAACCGTGTGTTGACACCTACAAAGAAAATTTCCTATTTTAGGCAGGAGAATATCTGCAAAAGAATTGAGGTGGCAGGCAGCATTTTTCTAAGCTTGTTTCTGTAGAACAGCTACAGAAAGTATTGGTGTTAGGCATGCAGGAAGGTAAATTGCAAGATCCTTTCTATGTAGTTCTCTGGCTTGCCAATCCTCAAATCCTTCTTTAGATCTCTAATATGGTAAGTCAGCTAGATAAAGAATTCAGACTGCAGGGCTAAAGCAATTAACCTCAAACCACCAACATCCTCTCCCTGTTAAAATTCAATTAAGTTCTGATTAAATCCTATATGAAGCACTCAATCTGATCCCAACACTAGTGCTTCAGAGTATTTCCTTAGACATAAGGAAGTAGAAGCTTTTCATATCAACCAATACCTGGCAGATTTAGTGACTGCCATCAGTATTTGCAGAAATGCAGCTTTAGTAGGCCAAGCTAAAGTTTGTAAAGATGTAAAATACGCAGAAAAAATGAGAGCAATGTGTCCCTAGGGAGACATTTTTGCATCCAAGCAGAAACAAAGATGGCACAACCAAGGATGGCACTACACAGAAACTTCCTGGAAAGCAGCATAATTACATCCAGGTATTTAGAAAGATAAAATTCACAAAAGAGACTGAACAGGACTGGAAGAGACCTCGTGGGTCATCTCCTTCCAATTGCTGTCCCAGAAAGTCATATATGTGAACTCTATCTTAAAAGTTACTATGTTTCCTGGCAATTATCCCCTCTTTGGAAGACTGCTCATTGCCCAGATGCTTAGAAAAATCCTTAGAATTTACAGAAGGACTTCATTCATAGGACAGCTTGTCCCCTTTGTTCTTCTGTCAGCACTGTTATGTGGCTTTGGTAGTTCTCACTCTCTTGCGTTTACCACACATTGTATTTAGAGCAATCACATCACTTCCTGAGCTAAGCAAGCCTCGTTCTTTTCATTTTCCTTCTCCTCTGATAACCTTGCCGTTCACATGATCATCTTAGTAACCTGAAATCTGATCTAGTTAGAATTCATTTCAAGAGATAGTCAAGAATGTGTAAGTTAATACCCTGTCCTATCAGACCGGAGAGAAAGAAACGAGCATAGCAAGATAAAGTAAAGATTGCTCTGATTAGTTTGTTTTGAAGAGATTCAGGACAATAAACAGAAGACAAAAATAAGCAATGACCTCCTCTAAATTCAGCACAACACAAAAAAACGTGTCTTATACTTGCATCATGTAAACTGCCTCAGCACTGCAGATCACTGGTCTGACCTGGATGTGGTCAGGAGTTCCCTTAGTGACCATCATCTACAAAGCAATGCAGCATTTGAGAAATGCAAGGGTGGGTAGGTGTGTCAGACAGGTTCTTTGCAGGGACTTTATGCAACCTGACTTTTTTTTTTTTTTTTTTTTTTTTTTTTTTTTTTTTTTTAAGGAATCAGTATCTCTGCAAGGTACTGAGATTTCATCAGTAGCAGCAGCAGCTGCACATGGATCTAAGACCGGAAGTGCAACTCTAGTGCAACTCATCCCCCCACCCCTGTCAGTGTAGGATAGGCTTTCATTCGTTCCAAAAAAATCAAGCTGCTGCAATACATATGCAGGACAGTACAATACAGAATAAACGCATCAAAGGAAATAGTTTTGTTGCTATTCTGTGAGTGACTGTAGCTGTGTTTAAAATAAATAATAAAAAAAACCACCATAGCTGCACATCCTACACTTCTCTATTAAAAAATTAATAATAAATGTGAATAAAGTCTACCCTCCAAACGTAATCACAGTTTCACACTAAAAACCATTACATTTATCTGCACCTGCTCTGAAATGCACTGAGTAAATGGAACACAAACACTTCCTACTTGAATGCACTGTTCATGAGCAACTGTAATAAAGGTGTATCACCTTCAGATAAGAGATCAGTCATAAAGTTTACTTATTGCAACATCTAGCTACCCAAAAAGATACCAATACCCGCAAAAGACAGAAGACAGACTGGTTTTTAATGTTGAGCAACATGTAAATAAATACCGACTCTGCTCTACCTGTCCTGCTACGCTCCAAGACAGAAAAACTTGAGTAAGCAATAAATCAAAGTCACTACAGTCCCAATGGGGCTTACTGTATTTGCTTGAATATAATACCGAAAATCAGCACAAGATTACAACCTGCCATCTCAAAAATCTCATTTCTGGGCTATAATTTCCATTTTACCTCAAACCTTCAAGAACAGGCTTAAGAGCTAAACTTCTTTGTCACATCAGAGCAGAGGCTGTGCCAAATACAGCATTGTAATTTTTCCCCTAATCTTTTCTAAAATTGTAATCAACTACTACAGAATTATCACAGTCTAGCATTGTTTGTTCATGTACTGTTTCCATTCAAAGAGCAGTGTGCCATGATTTCTCTGCCTGTCACAAACTGACATCCTAGCATTGATTGTTTATACCCAGAAGCAGTGGAACCAAGAACAAGGATCTTAAAAAAGTTTCTGTACAGAAGAAGCTACCCTATCTGCTTTGGGTACGATAGCAATAAATCAGACATTAAATTGTACTTAAACAGCAATGGGTGGGACAGAAAATCTTAACAGTAGACAGAGGAAATGGAAGACATTTACTAGCCGTGAAATTGAAATCACATTGGATATAGCAAATCCACTCTGATTTTAACCTACATATTCAAATCCAAGGCAGAGGGACCACCAATATTTGTCTCCATATGCAACTGCACAGACTAATTGCTTAACTCAGAAGGACATCCAGGACCAGACTTAAGGGCAGACTTTAGTAAACAGACGGCTCACAGTTGGTATTCTTCAAGCAGGAAGACTGAAGCAAGAATTCTTTTTTCCCTAAGGATCCTTGCAAATTCAGAATAACCATACAGCCGATTTGGAAATCCTCTGCTACAAGATATGGGCCACATTACAGTCCCTGTAAGTCACAGATTGGAACAACAGGGCAAGCAAACCAGCTTCCCCCACTGCGAACTGAAGTTGCTGTAGCTATTGATTTCTGCCATCCAGACTCTATCCGTCACCCTCCGCCTTCACCACGGTTGAACCCCTCAGCTCACCTGGGTGTCCCCCACTGACATCTGAACTGAGGTAGTTGCGCTTGCCTTGGGTCTGCTGGGAAGTCCCCGTACTTGTCTCCTTGTTCCATCTAGCTTGTTGATTTCCCATTGTGAGGGGCTCAGACACCCACTTCCTTGCTAACAGGCAGAGAAGCAAAGAACAACAGAAAAGAAGTGACAGAAAACTCAGGGGAAAAAGAAAAGGAGAAAAGGAGTGGAGAAAGGCTTGACAAAAGGGAGGTAAGGGAGAAAAGCAACTGTGAACTGTGCATACTCTTGCATATGAAATATCTGTTGATTTCCCAAAGACACCTGTAGAAATAGATTCTATACTTCAGGGGTGGGTTGGTTTTTTTCTGACATGAACAAAGTGTAATTTCTTTGTTAAATATTGATTTACACAATTGAGTCCTTGGAACACTTATCCTAGAAAGGCACTATGAAGAACAAGTAAGCTAGGAAAATTTTGCCTGTGTCACAGGAAACATATCAGATTGAATAAATTTTATTCACACTTTTTTTCCTTTTTGTTATCACTGTTTCATTCAAATGTTTGAGCAAATAATAGAGGGGTTTCTTTTTCATGTTTCAACATTCTCATCTTTTAGCTAAATTGAGGCAATTCTATATCAGCAAGTTTTTTTCTCAAGATCACCTTAGTAAAAGTCAGGGAAAATCCAGACTTTTCAAAAAGATACAGAAAATGAGGCAAGAAAATTTGCAGGCTTTTCATGTCACTCAGGTAATCAAGACAAGAAACACAGCTCTTTATGTTCTTATAAAATTCAGCTTCAAAGCATCATGAAATAGGTAGAGTGCAAGAGGAATTAATTTTAGAAGAGAGCCCCAGTTTAAACAAGATTATACAGTTGTTGCAATCTGCTAGCACATCATATGCATATAGGATTTTCTCCCAGCAGGAAAGTACTTTATGACGCCCTGACATGCCAATACCATAGGTTGTTTTAGATAACATTCACAATGCTAGATTTAAATATTTGGTCATTTAGTTTGCATTAATTACTCTGCCTCTGAATTTTCTGTCTTTCATGTCACTGATATACTCGATAACACATGCCTTACATCAACTTAGTAACAGCTGCAGTGAAAAAGAAACCTTTTGGACTGTTCCTAAATTTCTATCTGTGGATGTGTTCTGGTGGCACAACAAGGCAGGTTTGAGAACATTTCACATTTTTGGGTAGCCCAGAAGCAATACTTCTGTTCTAGAAGGGAGGAAAACACCACCACCATCAAAAAGCAGAGATTACAGTGAATCACAGTCTTGACTGGTTCCTATTTTGTGATAATAGATCTCACTCTCTTAGACAAAAAAACGATGGCACAAATTGCAAGGTTCAGTTCCGATACAAAATCCCTTGGGGTAGTTTCCCACTTGTACGTTCAGATCAAAGCTTCAGTAATGACGCTGCTCTGAACAATCCTCTCCCTTTCACAGCCCGCTTCCACGACTCACAGCAGGCTCCCTTGCAGAAAGAATCTGCTGCCTACTGCTTTTCCAGCTCTAAACCATCCGTATCTGCTAGTAATCCCAGGGAATCTGTGCAATACACTTGCGTCTCCTGTTTATCTTTTCAAATATAGAATAAATAACAGAATTTCTGGCTTCTAACAAACACTTCAGATTGATCAGAAATCAGGAACTAAGCAATAGAAATGAAATTGCTCTACAGACCTGTGTCAGCAGCAGCTCTTAACAGCAACAGAAAACCCCTTTCCGAGATGATGGGATAGGAGGATTTGTTTGTTTATGCATTTTACCTGGAATGAACTGCATCAAATAGCAGAGGAAATACCGCAAATTAGCAAGCAGGAGGCTGATGACAGACAAAAGGATTTCAGAAAACATATTCCGCTCGGAAGAAGGCACCAGGTAGGAGATGGTCAGGGAAGGTACCGGAGCCAGGATGACGGTGTGCAGCCAGCACTGCTGGATCTGCTGGAGAGGGCTGCCTGACATCATCATTTCAGAATAAGAGCCAGGAAGGTCTGCCCTCTCAGGGCAGGAGGAACGAGCCAGCCTGCCTGCGCTCCGCTGCTAGGGCCGGGCCGGGCACCCACAGGGCAGGGGGGGACCTGCCTGCAGCCCCAGCGGCTCAGCAGCCCTCACAACCTCTCGGCAGCTGGGCCAGGTGTGTTGCTGGAGTACCAAGACAGCTAAAGTGTACGTTACCACTGGTGGAAAAAGTGCTTTATCCCAGTTCGCCAGTTGGAGCTGGAGAAAATGGAAGAAAGGGGAGACGTATCCATGTACTGAGGTAGTCAGGCTTCAAGGCAATTCTTTTAAAAATTCTTGTCATGCTCTTTTTTCTTTTTCACCTGTCAAAAATACTTTTGATTTGTTTTGTTTCAAAATCTGAGTAACCTTTTTGCACCTCAAAGAATCTCAAGGCTTTAGGAATATTGGTTGCCACAGCAGATTAGACCATCAAATCAGATAGGGAAGGGCCACTGACTGTCTGTGCTCTGCTGTTTCAAACTAAGATGGACCTTAGGTGGACCCTTTCCTTCAGGATGCTGAGAGGAAGCTGCTACCACTTTGCAAATGCACTGTGATGGCTATGTTTGTTGCATGTTACTAAGCAGCTCTTAAAAACTGCCCTGTCCCTTGAGAGAGAGCAAGGCAGCATACACAGCACTCCAGGTAGCCCATTACACTGTCCTTAACATGAGACAGATTATTACTCATCCTAAGTCTTCTGCTGCAAATTAAGCTGATTTCTTCTTGTCCTTTCTATAAGACACAGTGAGCACTTAACTACTGTCTTTTCTTTAACTGACCTGTTATCGTGCCTTCCCTTGATTTGTGCTTTCTCTAAACAAGCTCAACTGCTTTAACCTTTCCTCACAGATCATGTTGTCTTCACCCTTTATTATTCCTGTTTCCCACCCTGCCCACTTTTTTTTTTTTTAATAAGCAGACCCATCCTCCAGCTAAGAACAAACTAGCACAGAGAAAAGGAGAACAACTATGTTTTTATGTCTTATCTGCTATCCTACAACTAACACATCTCAGCTGTATTTTTTTTCACCACCCAATAACATCATGACAACTCTAGCTATTGCTCTGGTTTGTAAGTAACATACATGACTACCCTTGCTAAGCATAGTACTTTTCCCTTGTCTTTTTTTGAATTTTATCTTGATGTCAGATCGTCCCTTCATCTTATTGACATTATAGTGAATTTTCAACATATGTTATTGATAGCATTTGTGACCCTTACCAGCTTGCTGCCATTTGAAAAATGAACTGTATTCTCTAATGTCCTTCTTCTAAATCATTCAGGATAATATGGAATAAGTGAGGCTTGAAACAGATCGCTATAGGATGCTATCTAGGCTGACCTTTTGGAAAAAAATAGTATTCCTTTCATTGGCTTTTTAACTCATTCATGTAGCCCCTACTTCCTGATTGCTCCTATTTTTATATAGCATCATACAGGACAGTGTCAATTATGTTACATCAGGCTACACCCCATCTACCATTTTTCACAGTAAGTCATTTATTTTGATAAAGGATTTTTTATTTTTTTTATTTATTGTTCCCCAGATGCTTATGAAGTCATTGTTAAGAAATTTACTTCAGACTCTCTACAGGATGGGAGATAGGCTGATTGATCTATGATTCTTTGCCCTCCTTTTTTCGGGCTACTCACCCTGATGACGTAAAACACCCACTCTGCTCTTTTCCAGTGCTGCCTTCATCATTAGGTTTTCAAAGACAATTCAAAGACGAAATATAAAGACTCTACAATTAGCAAAATTGAATTCTGATGACTTCTAGACAGAATGTCATGAGCCTTAAACACATCTATTACCTACTCAATTTGGTCTTTTTCTATTATGAGCCACATTCCTACAGCTATGCTAAAAGGCAGTTTCATTTTAAGTAAACAGTCAGAACTAGCCTTTTCTCAGGGAAGAAGTCTCTTCGCTGAATACCTAAGCTGTCTCTGCATTATCTGTTATTTTCCATTTTTAGCTTTTAGATAATAGAAGAGCAATGAGAGGAACTGAGTATGGGTTTTTCACTACTTACTTTCCAGACTGTGGAGGTTACCCACAGTGAACTCAGAAATGCAGAAGACTCACTGTCAAAAATCCCCTTGACTTCAAGGGGGTTGGAGCTTTGTCTAACATGTTTCCACATTTTTAAAAAAATCCATTTATATTCTGTTACTGATCTGTCACCTTAGACGTTCTTGTTAATTTACTAAGGCACTGCAGCTTAAACAACAGGAGGAGAAGCTTAAAGAAAACATAGTTACCAGCTGAGCTTTGCTGATCAGATTTGGCAGCTTTAAAGCCAATTAATTTTCTGTTCAAACCTCCTTTAGTAAAACTGGCAAGCAGATAATGATGGGATAAAGTGCCATTTGGCTTTCATGTGTAGCTCATTCCTCAGAGACTGAATGAATGAGCTTTCTGTTTCACATCAGAAGAGGAGAGTAAAAGATTTGGTTTGTTTCTCCCCCAAAATACTGAAATACACGATAGAGGCAATCAGTGCAGAAACACTAGCAGGATAGACTAATGGGAAACCAGTAAAATTTTATTTTCTAATGGTTTAGAAGAAAAACAGTGTATAATGGGTAGTCCCATATATATATAGATATTAAGTGGAACACTTAAGGGGCAGCCAACAGAAAAATGCTCAGTATTTTTAAACTATGGAAGGCTCCCTTTTAAACAGGAAGAGATTTATGGATGAAAGCAACCAGTGAGTAGGTATTTCCATTGCTTAAGTATTTTTTAACTTCAAAATAGAAGTGACTAATTTATTTTCAATCAATATTTTAAAGTTTCTGAACTTACCATTTCAAGCTGCAACTTTATAAAACTACGTATTTTATTCCTTTTACTTGGTCAGTGGCTTGTTTTTTTTATATATCCTCACAAATTCGTGCAGCAAAAACAGAAGCTTTGTTGCTCTTAGTAGTTTAAAAACTATTTTTAAAATGCCTATTTCAAAATCTTACAAAGCTTTGAATGTCTTCCCTTTAATAAGCATAACTACACTGTTCATAATCTCAGCTAGGTTACTATGGTCATACTTACTGACTTTACTTTCAATGTCTTTTCAAATTCTAAAATCCCCTTACTACCACAGAGATCTCACTCTAAATTATAACATGTAATGACAACCAGCTGCATAAGAAATCACTGTAGAAAGAGAGATTCATTTAGAGAGGTATGTCTTGATTTTAACTGTATTTGAAAGCCAGAGTAAGCAGTTCTTCAGCCTTGTAAGTATAGTTTTACTAATTTTTATTGCATTTTATGAAGTTTTTGAATGCAGCAAGCTGCTGCAACGGTAACACTGTGGGCCTGTGCCCTCTTGATCCCCTCAGGGAAGAAACTTACATTATGTGATCCAATAGTTTTCTAAGTTCTGCTTCTTAGTAATGCTTAATACTAGAGCCAAAGGTTTGCAACTTGGCTATGTTAGCCACATAAACTAGATCCAGATGATCTAAAAAGGATGTATAATTTTCCTAAGCACAAACAGATAAAATGCAGCAAGCTTCTGACTCCAATAACAGGCAGGTATTTAACAGTAATGAAAGCTGTGTAATTTTTCTTTAAGGGCTTACATAAATAGGTAAATTTCTAAATTCAGACACTTCATAGATGATAATTTAAAACTGATTTTTGTCATCATTATAGATGACCATAGATTTTTGAAACACTTAGCACAATATTCTAGAAAATTTAACTTCCAAAATCATCTTCTCTTTTTCTCCCACTTTCTTCTATTTAAACAGCATTACCAAGACTGATTACCAAACGAGATACAATTATTAGGAAAGAGGGACAGACTGCTAAAATACAATGTAAACTAGTGGCAAGATTTTTTAAAGTCTTTAGATGCTAAAGATGCAGATAGGCACCTTATGGGATTTTCAAAAATTCCTAAGCATGTAAGGCGCTTACATGCTTAGGCACTTTCAAAATCCTACTAAGTACATATCTGCATCTTTAGGTATCTAAATACCTTGGGAAATCTCACCCTAGATGTCCAGTTTCTCTCATTATTTGTTTTAATTAGTACCAGTTTGACAGGTAGCACATTTGCTATGACCTTTATCTAATAAAAGGGTGAAACGAGGATTGATTAAGTCTGAAAGGATTTAAAGAGAAAATTCATATACAGTACTGGGGTAAAGATATATCTTATGCTAGCAACAGGACTATCTAGCACTTTTCTTTATTACATTAGCCTCACAATTTGCACAAATGATGCTTTGTGGTTTTTTATGTTTCAATTTTTTTAACAGAGTCAAATGACAAGAAAGAAAAAGTGCTCAAAAACTCCATAAGGATCCTCAAATAAACAGCAAACAATATTGATGTATCTAAATAACAGAATAAGAGAGGAGTGTAATTCTAGATTATGTTAACATTATCTAGTTTTTTATTGACATTACCAGCAAAGTTTTGATGATGTGCTTTTAAGTTTATATCAAAATGGCCTTGGTTTAATTTGAAAAGCTGTAGAAGTATTAAAATATATTTTCTAATTAAGACTTTATACCTCTTTATACATTCTCCAAAGTAGTAATCTTAATAGAACTCTCCTATTTCTAAACTGATCTTTTTAGTCTATTTAAATTCTGAGACAAAATGGAAATAAGATAGCAAGTACATTCTACTAAGATTTTAGCACCAAAACATTTTCTAAAGTAGAAAGAAAAAAATCAGAAAATTATTAATATGAAATAATCTGATGTCCTTTTCCACTTACACTGCAAAATTCCCTGTTTCACAGAAATGTCTCTATACTGTATTCTAGAGTGAAAGACTGGTTGTGACAATAAAAGAAAAAAACATCCTGAGCAGTGACATTAGCAATACCATGGCTGCTTCTGAATTCAGTTGTACTGAACATCCATAGCCTTAAAGCCATGCAATGCAAGATTCATCCTACTTTCTTTTTCAAATGCTTCCAATATTTTCTAGGGATGGAAGCATAGGGACAGCCTAAGTGATGGGTCAACAACTAAAAAAAGATGTTTCAATGTGTAGAATCCCTTGGAGTCAAAGGATTTAAAACTGATATTTAGTATTGTTTTTACTAACTACTACTACCCTATTTATTTAAAAAATAAATTGCTGCTTAAGTTGTTGAAAGTTTCCTGAACTGCTAGAAATATTTACATAAGACATTTATGAAACAGTCATCATAGAACTCATAGTTTATATTTTAACACATAAGATATACTACAAGTTTTGCTCTGCATTTCTGCCGTCTAACAAACTCCATTTAGCTTTGCAGAGTATTTGCGATCACAGTGAATCTCTGTTTCAGACTTTCCCTTTTCTGTTTTAAGTGGTTTTCTATGGTCCTCGCTTCTTTTAAGATTCCATCAAGTTCTTGGACATAAGAAGCATCCATCGCAGCTCTCTCACTTAATTGAAAAAATCTGTAGTTAAAATCAATACTGACACCATGAACTTTCTCACTGCTTTAATGCTTTTCTTAAAAATGTGTTGTCTATCAATACTCGATTTCCGACCTAATTAGTTTTCTGCTGTAACAGAAAACAGCAGTTATTTCAAGATCTGTGTTCGATAGTTTTCAGCACTAATTTCTATAAACTGCAGCCACAGTAATTCATCTTTTCTAGAGAGGTTAGAAAAGTGCTGTACAAATAGAACAAAGTTAACTTGCCTTAAAATGTGAGCATATTTTGATAACAAATTCATAATTTCTTTGTTCATCTCTGTTAAAAGAAAAAAGTAATTATTTAAACATTTGAATGAACTTTCATCTCAACATCAAATTAGGTAATTATATAATTACTTTCAGTATATTTAATACATCACCGTTTAAAGATTTTTCCAGTGGTTCAGGTTTGTAAGGGGACTGCGAGCCCTCAGAAAAAGCCAAATCTGTTTTGTCAAGGGAGGACAACTGAGGATTTTCTGAAGCTTCATTCTAATAACAGAGCACATAAAATAAATACAGGTTCTAGGACTTAAAACAAGCTTAGCACAGACACAGTTTAACTGGAGAAAAAAAAAAGTTTAAAAAAAGATCTTTAAAAAGAAAGACTATTTTCAGAGAAAGTGCAAGTGTTGTTGGTTTCACAGCATCACCATTCATTGTGAACACGCACAGCATCTCAGTACTAGGGGAGTGGGTGGGAAGTACCAGTTGAGATCTTTGTTTATATCACTAAAAGCTTGTGTACTTCAGAAGCTCACTCTCGAGAAGTCCTACATAACCACGTTGCAGCACATACACAATTTTGTTGGGCTTCAAACACTAACAGAAATTTTACAGTCCCCTTATAAAAGAAAGTCATACGTGTTTCCCCTAACCTACATGAACAGACATGGAGCGCTCTGCCCTCTCTCTGTGACAGGAACCCATAGCAATGCCAGAGAAGGGCATGGGGGTGGGGAGTTGCATTGCTCCCATGGGTCCAGAAGGGTCCGGGTTCTCCCTCCCTTCCTCATACAGTACTGCTCACCTCCACCTCTTTTTTACGTTTACTTCTATTTTCATCAGCTTTTTGTGTGTTGCTTGTCATCATTGCCTGATAAAAAGTACAATGCCATATTTGGTAAGTGGTTCTCTCGTGCGACTGGAAAATATATCTATACAAAAATGTGTAAAACCTGTAGCCTGTACCTCTGTATGCTCCTCTGCAAAGGAGCTGCCCTCCTCACTGGAGAGGGGCAGAGCCCCAAAGCACGGTGAGAGCACCGATCGGGGCTGGAGTGAGAGGGTCTAAGGCCTGGGGCGGCCCGGGGCCACCCTGGGCAGTGCTGAGGCTCACAGCCCAGGCGCTCTCAGAGGTGCCAAAGGCGTGTAAGGTCGGCCTCGGGCTGCTGAGGCCGATTCCGCCTCGTCCAAAAGGGATCTGTGCCCCCCCAGCTCTACCTATGCTGCCACAGGACCTCCCACCCTTACGGGCACCGGGGCACCCCTCTGCCCTGGAGGTTTCCCCGCCCCCCGGACCTCCCTCCTCAGGCAGCGCCGGCCCCGGACGGTTAACGGTCCTGGCGGCCGTTAACGGCCAGCGCGCGAGAGCGCCACAGCCGCTCCTCAGAGGCCCGGCACCGCCGCCAGGGCAGGCCGGAGCCGCCCTGGAGCCCTGCCCCGAAGCGGCTGGCGGAGGGCCGGCTGCCGGGCCCAGCTCTAGAAGGATGGCTGAGGAGAAGGTCCGCAAAGCTCGTCGCTGAAACGACTCCCGGTCCAGCGATCCCAGGGAGAAGCGTTTCATCCCAATTACACGTCTGAGTTAAAGCGCGATGAGGCTGCCTGTAGCTACTTAAAGTGTTGCGCTGCCCGCTCAAACGATTCCGGTCATATTTTGTCTTCTAAGCATCTGTGATGGTTTCAGTCACGGTTTGAATCACTGGAACGTTTTGGGATGACAGCGAAATGCCAGATGAGGCTAGATGGATCCATTTCAAAAGACCAGCCATGAATGAGTAAAACCTGACAGATTACTGCCACTAAAAATGAATAACGCCATTAGACAACTAAAAAGACCAACTTTTTTTCTAATCAATGGAAAACAAGATTGCATTTTCCTGATGATGTGCTTCACTTCTGTAGGTAAGCTATATTTGGTTTCATCAAGAAATGACTGAGTCAGGTTATGTGATGAGATGGCTTGCTTACAACAGGAAGGAACTAGACACAATGATTCAGCAGAGCTCTTTCAGTATTATACTTCACGTTGTTAGCCAAAAATCATAAACACTGTATCAAGTCACTACTTTCCTAAATCCTGGCTTCATTAGCTACAGTGACAAAAATCATTACTCCAACATAACTTCAAACCTTGCAAAGGCAATTGTTCCTCTGGGGTTTTTTTTTTTCCCATCTTTAATTTATGTTTTTAAGAGAAGAAAGGATCTTAACCTTACATATGTTAACCAAATAGGCTCTTAAAGTCAAAACTCAGGAGAAGAAATGAAACCACTGAAAGGACAAGAACTAAATACTTCCCCAAAGTAGAAACAATAACCAATATACAGCCATGGCCCACTTCATTAAATTCTCAAAAATTAATAGTTTTTGATGTTATTAGCAATACTATTGAAACATTAAGAAACAGATATGAAGAATAAGCTAGGAAAACATCCTTAAAGTGTTTACCTAATTGAGCTACCGTTACCATGTTAAGATATTTTTATTATCACCAACCAGAATTGAAATAAACGAAACATCTGAATTGTTTTACCACTTCCACTACCTTATGGATACAATAGTCTATGGAGAAAGTTCAGACTAAAGAAAAATAAAATTATCTAAGTCATTACTCTAAAATTAGTTCCAGTTCCTTTAAAATTGGAAATATTACAATGCCAGGAGAAACAAAACCTTAAAACTTACAATAGAAGCTATTGTTATGAGTTAGACTCTGATCCTTATAGATGCAAATATGTACAGATGAAGAGAAGAAAACTCCTTGTATTAAATGTGTTAAACGACCTAATTGAATTTTATTATCTCAAAGGTCAGCAGGAAAGACCAAGTCCTCCTTCTTGATAGTTTCATATAGAATGTCAAATAGGCAAAAAATATTCGTGCCAGCAGTTAATACAAAATAAATAATGTTGGCTGACTAGCATTGTTTTGGTGCTTTCACACAAATTTTGGTACCAAGTACAATATTACTTAATGTTTCACAAGTGATCTGAATGTAAATTTAATCTTAATAAGAAAAAATGGCTAAAGGATAAATCAGTATTACAACATCAATTTTAATTTTTTTTTTTTTTGGTGGTATGAAAATTTAGGTGTCTGGGAACAAGAAATGCAAGCAGTATCACCCAAATGGGGAACTCTCCTGAATAAAGCTCTGGTGCCCAAATTTTCAAAAAAACGTTAAAAGTGAATTGGAGTGAAGAAGAGAGACATGAATATTACTTTGAAGCTGAAGAAATTTATTCAGAGGTAGAAACTTAAAGGGCTGAAGCTGTTTATTTTAGTTGAAAAAGACCAAGAGGCAATTTCATCGTACTACACAGGAAGGAACTACTGTTACGAAAGGGCTATCGGGAAATTGTACAGAAACGGGAGACCAGAACCAGAAGCCAGTTAAATTTAGAAAGATTTTTTTTCTTCTGTAAGAACCAACCATTCAAATAAAGTACCAAGAGGAACAACAGAATCACAGTTGTTGTATATAGAAATCAGCTACATCTAGGTTTTTAAATTTGGATCTCTCTCTAGTATACAGGTTTAGATAAACACAACTCCACACATGTACCGAATGCCATGTAACAAAACAGGAATTTGAAAGGGGATGATATAATATTGCTGTCTGGTTGCAATACAGCCAGTGTAAGTGTATACCTGTAAACAGGGATATACGCTTCTTATTTGAAAGCAGTAATTGCAAAAAGGCACTTTTCTTTGACTGTCAGACACAGGAGGGTTTACTATGTTGCTGAATTCTGCTCTTTTAAATTCTTCTGAATCAGTTTCATAAGTTTCTTTCAACAACTTTAAAGAAAGAAGATACATTTTTGTAGCACATATACTTGTTGTTTGTTTTAATGTGTCAGTGAAATACACTGCTCCCTGTGGGTAGAACAGTCAAAATCCACGGTTATTAGTAAAATGAACAATATTTTTAGGATTATTATTTCAGATGAGGTTGAAAGATGCACCTTTGACCTCAAAATTAAAGCATTCCCCACAAACATGTATTGTGCTCTTTTTTTGTTAAGTTTTGTTTTCCTCCCAAAGCAGTAACAGGTATGCAGACAGGTAAGAGAACATCTTAGGGTCTTAGCCTTAGTTATGGTTGGGAATTTGGGGTTCTTTTAGTGGTTTTGGTGTGGGGTTCCCCCCCCCCCGTCCAGTGCTAAGACTTGAACCTCTTCAATTTACCCACTGAGCTATGCAGCTGAATGCCCTAATGAAGGCATTCAACGTTATACTATTACTAGTCAGCATTATATTATTACTAGTCAGCATTATAAACAGAAAATCAAGGCAGGAAGATACCAGTTAACACTGCCAAGTTCTACAAACTATACAAAATATTGGTTAATTATTCATTCCCAAGTTCACTTTTCTGTTTTGTTTTTTTTTTTTTTTATTGCCTTAGCTGCTTAGTTGTCCTATCACTACACAATGTTTGCCATTGCAGTTACAGCAACCTTTGTTACATTAAGCACTCCACAGCCACCAAAAGCAGCGCAGCACTTACCTTCTGAAAAAACATCACACTTTGGGGCTGCAGCAGTTAGTTACAAGTAATGGCCATCACCGTTTTATTTATTTGCAATTAATACGTGCCTGGGAAACGATTTACAGCTGCTAAATTAGGAACTGTCTATTAATCTGGCTTCGAGTACTAAGCCAGTTTCTGCCTGGCTGTTTCCCTGAGAGATGCCTAAATTCCTCCCCTGAAGCTACTTACATACAAAGGGAGGGAAGATAATTTGAAGATTTCCCCCCAGACACCAGTGATATGTTTCTTGGTATTGTTGTTATAAAGAACCAGATGCACACAATGCCTTTTCAATCCTAAACTGGCTTCCCCAAAGACGGACACAATGTTTACTGGCAACTTGCAAGTGTGCGAAGGGGAAGTCTACATGCTGATGGCTACTACCTGTTTCAAAACTGCTGCTTGAGACTTTATGGACTAAGCAAACTAACCGAAACGCGCTGGTGTTAGAAACAAGACCTGTCCTCTGTCGGCATCTGTGTGAGATAAAGGGAGTCGCAAAAGGCTTCCTTCGTAACCTCAGCTTTGCATGATTGGCTTTCTCTACCGAGGAGGGGAAGTGCAGCAAAATAAATGCAGACGTAGACAGATATCTTGGGAAAGAGTCCTAGTTTCCTCTGCAGTTTGTTCAGGCGGTGTATGCGGTAGTACAGCAACGCAAGCCGCTATAAACCCCCCTCCCTAGATAAGAGACGGCTCTCCTCCCGGTCCGCAGGAGCGCATGAAGGTGACACGGCGGTGACTCCCCCCTCGGGACAGCCCCCGCGCTCCGACCAGCCGGCACTCCGCCGCCGCCCGAGGTACGCCTGCCCGTGGGGAGCGGGACGGGTCGGCTCCGGCAGCGGGTGTCGGCCGTCCCGTGCCGCCCGCCTCCGGGGGCAGCGCTCGCCCTTCCGTCTCGCATCGCTCCGCTGCAGCCCGCCGAAGAGCGAGGTAGGGTCGCCGCCGCCTCTCCGCCCTGGGGCCGCACCGCAGGGCGGCCCGGTCGGGCCCGGCCCCTCGGCTGGAAGGTGCGGGAGCAGCCCGGCGGGGAGCGGGCGGGTGGAGCGCGTTGGGCGCAGAGCGCCGAGCGGGGCGCGGCCGGGCTCTTCTGCCCTCCATCCCCGAGTCTCCACGACCTCACACCGTCAGCTAAAACCTCTTAGCTTCTGCCGTGCCTTTCAAACGTGCTTGGGAAAAGATCGAACCGTCTTTTGCTATGCATCGTTCTATCTGTTTTACCCATTAAATGAAGGGGCACGTTTTCCTTTAATCCTCTACCAGTAAGTCCTGCCTATGCCTTCCCCTCTGCTTTAGAGTAGTCCTTGCCTTCTGGGTTTACTTCACTACACGAGGCATGCACTGTTTGGTGGTGTAGTATTTCATTTCAAAGGTTTGGGTATGCATGTTTGGAAACAAAGATGCAGTCCTCTGCTATGAACCTGGATGCCTCTTCTGCACAGAGCAGCTAGAACTATAGACCATATAATAAATGTGGTAGTGCAAGGGGAAAGAATGCCTTGAGAGAGGAGTTGGTAGGTTTGAATGAAGCACTTCATATTCTAGACTACTTACAAAAAGTCACTTCAGTGTTTTTACGATCACTGTTGTTGGCTTTGTTTATAGAGAAAATTCTAATAGAGTTATTATTTATTTCCACATAGCATCATGTAAGTCAATTAAAAGTTTTGTAAAATAACAGAACTTGAAGGATGCTCTATGTTATTCTAAATAATGATAAAAGACAATAGAGGAGGAGACCAATTATTTTAAAAAGCAATTTTTCAACAGGTAGTTAAACATGCCAACCCTATTACAGTATTGTGCACTAGCAGAGAACTAGCCCCAAGAACTCCCTTGCCTCATAGAGTAAGAAGCATTGTTCTGAACTCTGAATCCTCTCCATGTGTTTTTGGCAGAGTAAAGATGAGTTGTGAAGAGATTCTTGTGTGTCCGGTACAACTTGGAGAAAATTTCTGCCTCTATTTTGCAGGTAATTACTACCCACTGCTGAAAGAGGCACACTGTGTCTTCTTTCTGCATAGACGATCAAAAGCTGATATACAATTCGGTCTTTTGCTGGTGCTGGCATCCCTGGTTCTGTAGAATCCTGGGTTTTTTCCCCTCCATGTTACCTGAACAATCCTCAAAGCAGTTACAATCCCCACCTGCTTAGAAGAATGATAGTTCTTAGATTACAGAGCCAGGCTCTTCACTGCAAAAAGAATGCGACTTTGACAGCTGTCCCAGTGTGTTATCAGGTCAGCACCATGTTATTGCTGAACACCTTAAGCATTTAATAACTTTTTCTGTTTGAATACTGATTAAAAACAATTCCTTTCTCAGTCTGATTTCATCTAGTTCTTCCATAAGCTTAAGTCTGAAGTATTGTTAACCAAGTATCTGATTCAGCAGAATATTTGTTGCTTCATGCAATACATTCCCGTAAAGGATACTCAGAAGGATTTTAATACTGGGGGGTGGAGTTGGAATAAGTGGATAACTTCCAGTTTTACAGGATGAAGTTAGTTAGAAAACTGTCTCTTCTTTACAAGCAGCCTGACTTTGGAAGCAAATCACCGTTTCTCATCCTTTTGCTTACTTAGAATAAGGGTGCTCATGAAAGAAAAAATGTGCATGCCATTTATCCTTTGGTTATAGGCTTAAACTGATCAGAGCTGCTCACCCTTAAGTAACCCTAAAACATTTTGCATGCCTCTTGGTTTGGTGGTAACTCCAGTTCTCAAATGAGTGGTGGTTTCATCATTCTCTTGAGTTTGTTATGCTCACAAAACACACCCTGTAGTTCGAACAGCCCAGCTGGGTGAGCTAGTGATACTGGAAACGCGTAGGTGGCTGGCTGGCTGGCTTCCAATCTTGCAGAACAAAATTGGGTAGAAAGTGGTTTCTTTTGTGAGGGCAGAGCTTAATGTTGTTTTCTCTTTCCTTTTTTTCACTGCTCACTTGGAATCAAGACGACGATGGTAAGCTGAAAGCTCATCATTTATTAACTTCATTACCAATTTTACCTGAACTAGCCTGCTCACGCTTACTAACCCACAAATGCTTTGTGTGCCTTAAAGACCAAGTTTTCAAACCGATAATAGCTACTATAAAAAGAAAGCTACAGCTTACCTTCTCCTTCTGAAGCCAATGGTGCTTTATTTCCTCCTAAGGTACAGGGTAGTGGCTTTCATAACAGAAAGACCTTTTAATGCAATTCTAATTGTTGGGCATGAGAGAGAACTGTCGCTTCTGAAGTCTCATTAACAGATACAGTAGTTTATCTTGCTTATATGTACAGAATGCTGTATTCTGGGAAAACCTTCTGTCTTGCCTGGATTGCTACAAGCCAGAGGTGGAAAGAATGACGTGGCCTCCATTTTGTTTGAAATTGCCATTCTAAGAACTTATTTCCTTAATGACAAGATTAAGCCTGTAGCAAACTGCTAAGATCTGAGGTAATTACAGCTAAAATATTAGACCTTCTTTGCTTAATATTTCTACAGGGCTCGAATGCGATGCCTTTTGTAAGGAAAAAATTCTCCACCGAGTCCTTCGAAATGTAGATAGCCAGTTGCTTGTGGTTCGACCAGATTTAAACATGGCAGCTTTTGAGGATGTGACAGATCAGGAGATGAAATCTGGTACAGCATTTTCTAAATACATACTATAACCATTGTACTGTTTCATTATTCTAGATGCGCTTTTGTTCTTTGTAATCCCTGACTCTAAATGATGAGACTGAGAGTAAAGACTTCAAACTTAATTTGTAAGAATAAAGCTGAGAGAGCTGAAATTTTGTGTCTTAGTAATAGATTAGATTAGGTTAGACTGAGGCCTGCAGGATGTCCCACGCAGAAAAGGTCTGGTAGGTTTAGTTAGCTTTGATCACAAACTAAATTCTTAATCTGTTTGTTTGGTTGGTTGTTTTTTTTTTGTGTTGGATTACAAAAAAATTTGGTTTAGGCTTAAACAGACAATGTATTTAGCACTAAAAGCTCTTGCTTTCTTCTAGCAGCAGTAGTTAACAATATACTTATGGTTTTGGCTTTAATTTTTTGGGGGCCCTCAGCAATTCATTCAGAACTATATTCGTTGAATATATTTATCTACAATCCCATATATACAGATATAATATGATTTGCAGATGACTGTTCACAAATCCAGTTGTCACTTTATGCATGCATGTAAAATGATTTCAACATCCTACCCACAATAACTGGTAACTTCACATGCTTTCTTGCAAATCCAAAATCTTGGTTATTGAATGATTGCAGAAAGTCAAATATGTGCTACCAGCAGTCATAAAAATTCATGTCCTGGCTCTCCTGTCAGAACAAGTATCCTGGGAAGACAGCAGTTGCCAATGGAATAGTAAGACATAATACAGCTAAGTCATTGCAGCCCTCTCCTGAGCAGACCATTAATTATAAACAATTTATATTTAGGCAACGGAATGCACTTCAACATTCACTACTACAAAACTACCACACCATCAGCAGGGATGCCTGTTGCATTCAGTATCCAGGTAGAAGATAGAAGTTATTACATGTGTTGTGAGAAAGAATGTGGAAAAATTATAGTTCGATTTAGGGTAAGTATCTGCTTTCCCTACCTTATGTATATATAAGTAGTAGGCAAAATTAAGAATTCAAACCTGTGTGAGCTGAAACAAACCTGCTCAGCTCTTGTGCTGGGACTAACCCATTCCCTTTTTCTTCCTCAGGAAGGAGAAGTTCCCAAAGAAATTCCTGGTGAAAGTAACATAATCTTTTTCAAAAAGACATTTACATCTTGTAGCTCCAGAGCATTTAAGTTTGAATACTCACTGGAACAAGGAATGTTTTTGGCCTTTGAGGAAGAAGGCTCCTTAAGAAAATTAATTCTAAAGAAACTGTCAAGAGAAGATGAAGTGGATGAAACCATGAAGATAAGTTTCTAACTTAAGTCAGAATGAAAGTCACAACAACCTATGACGTACTTCAACAGTCTTAAAATAGATTTTGGGGTTTTATGAAAGAAATCTCATTCCGAGGCAAGCCAGTTTTATATTTTTAGCTACCATAGGTCAGTACAAAAATTAGCATCTTATAAAGGAAAATAAATGCAAATTCTTGCCAAAAAGCACCACAGGCCTGTTTTCCAGTCAGATGAAAGAGAATTACACAATGAAGAAACAAGAATATGCATGCATACATAGTCTTGTATAGTTTGATCTCTAAAATCTTTACTGCCTCTTGAATTTGAATACTTCTAAATTGGATGTCTCAGATGAAGTTGACCGATTTTTGGGGAGGGTGAGAAAACAGCTTAAAATAACAGACTTCATAAGCAGACCATCCACCTGGCCAATGAAGACTTTGAGATTACTTTTTTGCATCAAGATTATTTCCTGAGCATCTTTCATCAGTGATACTCTTACCTTCAACTGAAGTAGAAACAACAGACGATTTTTAACTTACTGGAAGTCTTTGAGAAAACCGCTAACTTACCTGAACAATCAAAGTTCTAATAAAGCTGTTTGTCCTCAGAGGGCCCAAGAAAAAAAAAAAATTATGCTTTTATGTAAAGGTTTTTTAGGAGTTAAACAGTAAATTGTAGGTTAGCAATGAAATGAAATGATGTTTGTCCTTCTAACAATTTGAAACAAACGTAGACGTGGCTGGCTCTCATAAGGGCCCCTTCTTATTCTGTGTAGGTGACTGGCGTGGTTTGGCCTCAGACGGCAACAAAGAACCACGTGCCACTTGCACAGCCCTCCCAGTACGGGAAGAATTGGAAGAAAAAGGCAAAACTCTTGGGTTGAGACAAAGGCAGTTTAACAGAACAACAAAGGGAACAAGAAAACAACAATAACACAGACAGAGGACTATACAAACACAATTACGGCCCCGCTGCTCCTCACCCGGACCCAGGATGCCCCGACCCAGGATGCCCCAGCCGGCTCCAAGCTGCGACTTCCTGCCCCCTTCCCCAGCAGCTCAGGGTGGTCATGGCTCACGTTGCATGGAACACCTGTGTCCTGGGGAGAATTAACTCTGTCCCCGTGGGAACCAGGACATTATCCACCCTTTTTTCCATACCATCTATGCCATGCCCAGATCTTACAGGTTCCAATGAATTGCCACCACTTTCCCCTGTCATGTATATATATATATACACACACATATATATTCATGCAGATATAATGCCCTTAGTTTATGGGCCATCCCTCTAACTCGAAAGTGTCCATTGAGTTCATTTAATCCATGGCTCTGGGCTCCATCTGTTAGAGCAGTCTCTCAGGGCAGGTGAGATGCTGGGTGGTGCTGGCCTGTTGCATGCTGTGTTTTCGGAGCTTGTGACTGGTGCACCCGGTGTGGCTCATGCCCACAGTCCGTGGGCTGAAGATGTAGATCTTGAGGAAGTTGCTGGGCGCCAGCTGCTGAGGTCAGTTCTGATCCCATCACCCCTGTGCCTTACTCGTAGTACAACTGATAGCAATTATAGTAATGAGGACATACAGTGACAGTGTTACTTAGCAATTAACATCACACAATTTGATTCATTGGCTATTCTCACCCAAAATCAGATCCCCGTGAGGTACACATCAGACTTCCCCATCCTTCCGCATCACCCACCAAGTGCACCCAGGTCCTTGGGCAAAAGCAATCCCACGAATGGGTTTGCCTTTGCCTGAGGCAGGACTGACCCAGACTGTCTTCCCTGGCATATTCTTCATGTGCACTACGGGGACTTCATCCCCTTCTACGGTACGTGGGAGTTTTGATTGGGCAGGGCCAGCCCGATTGGTAGATCCCCTGGCGTTAACTAGCCAGGTAGCCTTTGCTAAATGTGCATCCCAATGTTTTAAAGTCCCACCACCCATTGCTCTCAGTGTAGTTTTTAACAATCCATTGTATTGTTCTAGCTTCCCAGAGGCCGGTGCGTGATAGGGGATGTGATACACCCACTCGATACCATGCTCTTTGGCCCAGGTGTCTATGAGGCTGTTTTGGAAATGAGTCCCGTTGTCCGACTCAATTCTCTCTGGGGTACCATGTCGCCACAGGACTTGCTTTTCAAGGCCCAGGATAGTGTTCCGGGCAGTGGCATGGGGCACAGGGTATGTTTCCAGCCATCCAGTGGTTGCTTCCACCATTGTGAGCACATAGCGCTTGCCTTGACGGGTTTGTGGCAGTATGATACAATCAATCTGCCAGGCCTCCCCATATTTATATTTCAGCCATCTCCCTCCATACCAAAGAGGCTTCAAACGCTTGGCTTGCTTGATTGCAGCGCATGTCTCACATTCATGGATGACCTGTGCAATAGTGTCCATGGTCAAGTCCACCCCTTGGTCACGAGCCCATCTATATGTCGCATCTCTTCCTTGATGGCCTGAGGAGTCATGGGCCCACCGAGCCATGAATAATTCACCCTTATGTTGCCAGTCCAGATCCAGCTGAGCCACTTCAATGCTAGCGGCCCGATCCACCTGCTGGTTGTTCTGATGTTCCTCCGTGGCCCGATTCTTCGGTACATGGACATCTACGTGCCGTACTTTCACAACCAGATTCTCTATCTGGGCAGCAATATCTTGCCATAGTTCTGCAGCCCAGATGGGTTTGCCTCTGCGCTGCCAGTTGCCCTGCTTCTGCTGCTGTAACCACCCCCACAGAGCATTTGCCACCATCCATGAGTCAGTGTAGAGATAAAGTACTGGCCATTTTTCTTGCTCAGCAATGTCCAAAGCCAGCTGAATGGCTTTCACCTCTGCAAACTGGCTCGATTCACCTTGTCCTTCACTGGCCTCTGCAACCCGTCGTGTAGGACTCCACACAGCAGCCTTCCACTTTCCATGCTTTCCCACAATCCGTCAGGACCCATCAGTGAACAGGGCATATTTCTTCTCATTTTCTGGCAGTTTATTATATGGTGGGGCCTCTTCTGCACGCGTCACCTCCTCCTCTGGTGACATTCCGAAATCCTTGCCTTCTGGCCAGTCCGTGATCAATGCCTGGACGACTGGGGTTTCCCATTCGAGTTCGCTGTGTGACCAGTGCAATCCACTTACTCCATGTGGCATCAGTTGCATGATGTGTGGTGGGGACCCTTTCTTTGAACATCCAACCCAGCACCGGCAGTCGAGGTGCTAAGAGGAGCTGTGCTTCTGTACCAACCACTTCTGAAGCAGCTCGAACCCCTTCATATGCTGCCAAGATCTCTTTTTCTGTTGGAGTGTAGCGGGCTTCGGATCCTCTGGATCACCGACTCCAAAACCCTAGGGGTCGACCTCGAGTCTCCCCTGGTGCTTTCTGCCAGAGGCTCCAGGTAGGGCCGTTCTCCCCAGCTGCGGTGTAGAGCACATTTTTAACACCTTGTCCCGCCCGGACTGGCCCCAGGGCCACTGCATGGACTATTTCCTGTCTGATTTGTTCAAAAGCTTGTCGTTGCTCAGGACCCCATTAAAAGTCGTTCTTCTTCCGGGTTACTTGATACAGAGGGCTTACAATTTGACTGTAATCTGGGATATACATTCTCCAAAAACCCACAATGCCTAAGAAAGCTTGTGTTTCCTTTTTACTAGTTGGTGGTGACATAGCTGATATTTTGTTGATCACATCCATTGGAATCTGACAGTGTCCATCCTGCCATTTTATTCCTAAAAACTGGATCTCCTGCGCAGGCCCCTTGACCTTAACTTTGTTTTATGGCAAAACCAGCTTTCAGAAGGATTCGGACTATTTTACTCCCTTTCTCAAAAACTTCTTCTGCTGTGTTTCCCCACACAATGATGTCATCAATGTATTGCAGATGTTCTGGTGCTTCACCCTGTTCCAGTGCAGTCTGGACCTGTCCATGGCAAATGGTGGGGCTGTGTTTCCACCCCTGGGGCAGTCGATTCCAGGTGTACTGGACGCCCCTCCAAGTGAAAGCAAACTGTGGCCTGCACTCTGCTGCCAAAGGGATTGAGAAGAATGCATTCGCTATATCAATTGTGGCATACCACTTGGCTGCCTTGGACTCCAGTTTGTACTGGAGTTCTAGCATGTCCAGCATGGCAGCGCTCAGCGGTGGCGTGACTTCTTTCAGGCCACGATAGCCCACAGTTAGCCTCCACTCTCCATTAGATTTTCACACTGGCCATGTGGGACTGTTAAAGGGTGAGCGAGTCTTGCTGATCACTCCTTGACCCTCTAGTTGAGGGATCAGCTCATGGATGGGAATCAGAGAGTCTCGGTTAGTGCGATATTGCTGCCGATGCACCATTGTGGTAGTAATTGGCACCTGTTGTTCTTCGACCCTCAACAACCCCACAACAGAAGAGTCCTCCAAGAGACCAGGCAAGGTAGACAACTGTTTAACTTCCTCCATCTCCAAGGCAGCTATGCCAAAGGCCCAGCGGTACCCTTTTGGGTCCTTAAAATACCCTCTCCTGAGGTAATCTATACCAAGGATGCACGGAGCCTCTGGGCCAGTCACAATGGGATGCTTTCGCCACTCATTCCCAGTTAGGCTCACTTCCGCCTCCAGTATAGTCAACTCTTGGGATCCCCCTGTCACCCCAGAAATACAAATGGGTTCTGCCCCTCTATAGCTTGATGGTATTAAAGTACACTGTGCACCTGTGTCCACTAGAGCCTTATACTCCTGTGGGTCTGATGTGCCAGGCCATCGAATCCATACCGTCCAATAAACCCGGTTGTCCCTTTCCTCCACCTGGCTGGAGGCAGGGCCCCTCTAATACTGGTCATAGTATCCGTTACTCACTTCTTGCAGAAATGACTTGGGAAGTTCCTCCAAGAGGATCAGAAGCAAGATCAGGCCTTCTGCTCTGTGTGGGGAACTGCCCGCTGGAAACTGGAGCAGCACTTTTCCTGGAGGGATCCCCTTTTGTGGTTGTCCTTCCTTGCAAATCCTGTACCCGTGTTCACAGGATTGAAGTAGGTTGTCCATCCCACTTCCTCATGTCCTCTCCGTGGTCACACAGGTAGAACCACAGGGTGCCTCGTGGTGTGTACCCTCTGTACTCTCTGAGTGGGGAAATGCCTGCTCCTAATAGCTGAGATGCTGGCCCGTACAGATGGGGAGTAGAATATATTCTCTTCAAGTTGCTGGACCTTCCACAACAGTTTCTCCACAGCTGAGACAAGGTGGGAAGAGAGACTTTCTTCATATTGCTGGAGCCAGCCAGCTACCTCATCCACCATTGGTCCCTCTTCACCTTTCCATTCCGTTACTGCCAGGGAGTTGGCATATGATGATGGTGCGCTCTGTACAAACTTCCGCCACATGGGCCTTGTGCATCGCACCTCATCAGGGTCTGTGGGTAAGTCTGCATTGACCAAGTCATAATAAATCGTGTCCCGCACAGCTAATTCTCTCAGGTACTGGATACCTCTTTCCATGGTAGACCACTCGATTGGGTGACATACAACATCCTCACTGAAGGGGTACCTCTCCCTCACGCCTAACAGGAGTCGTTTACAGAGGCTGAGGGCTTGGGTCTTCTTCCCAATTGCCTTCTCAATGCTGCCTTCCCTAGACAGGGATCCCAGCTGCCTGGCTTCCCTACCCTCTAATTCCAGGCTACTGGCCCCGTTATCCCAGCACCGGAGCAGCCAGGTGACAATGTGCTCACCTGAAAGTCGGCTAAAATCTTTTCGCATATCCCGCAGCTCACTCAAGGATAGGGATCGGGTAATTATCTCTGGTTCTGCCTCTTCCTCCTGCTCTCGTGATGACGCTGGTTCATCATCATCTCTTACTAAGCGAACTGATTTCTTCGTGTACTTCTTCTGTACCGGGGGCAACTGATACTGGCACGGGTTGGCTCTCTGGTTCAGTGGCAATGGCTGCCGCAGGGGTTGGAGTAGTCGCAGTGGCTGCCGCCAGTGGTTGCAGTAGCCGCAGTGGCTGCCGCAGGGGTTGCAGTAGCCGCAGTGGCTGCCGCAGGGGTTGCAGTAGCCGCAGTGGCTGCCGCAGGGGTTGCAGTAGCCGCAGTGGCTGCTGGTCTGGTTTCCATCTCTTCCCCCTAAGGGTGCTTCATAATACTGAGCAGTGCCTGGTAGATACTGGCCAGGGCCCAGCACAGTGCGGTGAGTTGTGCCTCTCTAGAATAGCCACAGCATTTTCCCTTCAAATATTCTACCACTTTATCAGGGTCCTGTAATTGTTCAGGGGTGAAGTCCCAGACCATTGGAGGCAAGAAGTTCTCTAGGTACCTGCCCACGTTCTCCCACATGCCATGCCACCCCTGACTGTCCAGCCTCAGAGCAGATCTCCAGGTGGTAGTCTTAAATAGCTGTTTAATCCCGAACAGGACCTGGAACACATTCAGCAGACATAACAATAGGACCAGGCTGGTTTGAGTATCCCAAGGATATTCAAAATTCTCAAAAGCTGTCATACCTGACCAGAAGGAGAAAAGGGAGGCAAAAGAGCTGGGGAAAGTGTCCCCCCCTGTTTCCCCCACAGACTGGGTGTAATTATTAATAAATTCTGAGAGACGGTGCCCAATGTACGGGCAGGACAGCAACACCACATAAACGCCCCAAAGTAGCTGTCTAACAAGTGATGTTATCATATCATAAGCCGATATTGCACAGGACAGCAAAATGATAATCCTCATCCCTCTCCCAGAAGTAACAAAAATCATCGCAGGGAGTACATAAGCCATATAGGAATTCACATAACACAGCCATGAGAACAAACCAAGCAACATGATGACCAGTGACTATTTATCTAATACAATAAATGCATACAATAAATTTGTTTTTACAAGCTCTAGTTGGATTCTGTCGTTATCTCAACCCTCCAAGCCCCACGTTGGGTGCCAAAAAGGACTGGCGCGGTTTAACCTCAGACGGCAACAAAGAACCACCTGCCGTTCGCTCCGGCTTTCCCAATACAGGAAGAATCGGAAGAAAAAGGCAAAACTCTTGGGTTGAGACAAAGGCAGTTTAACAGAACAACAAAGGGAACAAGAAAACAACAACAACAATAACACAGACAGAGGACTATACAAACACAATTACGGCCCCGCTGCTCCCCACCTGGACCCAGGATGCCCCGACCCAGGATGCCCCAGCCGGCTCCAAGCTGCGACTTCCTGCCCCCTTCCCCAGCAGCTCAGGGTGGTCATGGCTCATGTTGCATGGAACACCTGTGTCCTGGGGAGAATTAACCCTATCCCCGCCGGCACCAGGACAGTGACAATGCAGCATACATTGGGGTCAAGCTGTGAACTCCATTTCACTTTCAGAGCTGAGCAAGCACTGGATTTCACCAAAACCAAAATTAATATAATACATTCTGAACACGTAATCTTGAAGAAATTGATGTGGCATATAAGTGTCAATCTTCCTCTTCTGTTCCAACTCCAGGTAGTTATAACCTGGACATTGTTTGCAGCTGGGGTCCTGGATCTTCAACTTGCCATGTTGGACAGCTGGTACAGTTGTCATACCCCATACAGGCACAAGTAATCAGAGAAAACAGGAAGGCTTCTCGCTGATGTGAAAGTCTCAAGACTTGTTTTGGTAAAAATCAAAACAAAAGTGTAATTTCAGCAACTTTAAAAAAAAGCACAGATACATGAAACTGCTGTGATAGCCCTGAGTGTCTCAGCTTTTCATGTCATGTTACCCCTGCCATTTCTCCTGTCAGCTGCTACAGGAGCACCTAGAGGCAGTAAGAAACCAATTATTTAGAATCAGGTACAGCCACCACTGAGCACACTATCACTTAGGAAGAATTTACTGGAGGGGCTTACCCTCAAGAATTTATTTAACACATCCAGATACCCTGTAGGACTGAGTCTCAGTTTTATATGTCTGATGAATGTTCAAAAATGGGATTAGACCAAATGGTTACAGCCATCACAATAATTAAGGTTGGACTCGATGATCTTAAAGGTCCCTTCCAACCTCAACAATTCTATGATTCTATGATTCTATGATTCTAATTAAGAACAAAAGTTAATGGTAATCACAGGGAACTGATTCAATTTCAACAGGTATTGTTTGACTGAGGAACACATGCGATTCATAGAGAAAGCTGTGGTCATTACCTTTAATTCTTGCCTCAGAACCACAGTGAATTGGTCTCAGAGTTGCTAGCCCCTAATATTGTAGGTCTGGGCTACTATATTCCCAGAGCTCTCATATAACTCATTTCTCACACAAGGTATCTTAAACAAGTACCACATAGAGATGCATCTTGTGTTTTGTCTCAAAAGAGGAAAAGTCAAATGCTTTCTATGATACATGCTCAGATTGCGCGGAGGTACTTAGCAATGACTCATACACATGCATCTTCCTCACTATGACAAAATAACGAATGTTACATTGATAATCTGAATCAGACCACATCAGACAGAAGCAACCATCTCAATTCTGGCCACAAGATTAGCAAAACAGAAGCGGCTAGGTACGTGGTTACATGAATAAGTAAGTAAATAAATAAAAATTCCATTCCAGATTTTTAAAAAAATGAAATCAAATCAGGAAGTCTTCTAGAATTCAAACAGCAACTCAGCAACTTATTCATTCTGTTTATTGCATAATCAGACTGATGGTAACACACAATTCTCTTCCTCCTCCTATTAATGGTACCACAGAATTACCATTAGAACATGGAAACAGTTAACCACTCCTTACTACTATGAAAGGCAGAAAAGATAAAGCAGAGAAGAAAGTTAAAAACCAGAATCTCGTTTCTCCTGTAAAATGCCCTAAAATCTAAAGACATAGGAGAGAATGCTGCCTCAGTCTCATGTCAAGCTGTGACAGACAGGGTATGTTTGTTGTATTTTCAGTCACACAGGAAAATGTGTACCAGTGTTTATTTAGAAAACAACCCCCGCCCCCAAGAATGCTGCAGATGAACATACAGGTTCCAGGGAAAATATGAAAGCCGTATGCTATTTACAGCTCCTAAAATTAATCTGCAAAAGTATTTTTCCTGTAAGTCAATTATTGCTGTATTTTCTAACGGACATTACTCTTGTATTAAGTCAAGTGTAAGCCACCTCTCTTTATGTATTGTCTTTAATACTTATTCATAAAATATTTTTTAACATCTAAATGAAGCAATGCAGAGTAACAGTATGACCAGTAACATAACAGTATTTGAACTTGATTCTAGAAAAAAAAACAAACCCAAACCAAAATCTGCAGAGAAAACGTTTTAAGTAACCCAAAAGTAGTAAAAATCGTTCAGAGGCGCACACACACAATTTCTGTAAATTCTTTATTGTATGGATTAAGAAAAAAGTATTCTCTTTTCTACATCAACTCTCAGGGCCCAAAGAGTTACAGAGCGTGCTTTACATACAGTTCAGCTGTTGTGATGTCAGAAATAACAGTTCAATTTTCTACAATTCAAGTTTGTTTTACAAAATAGGAAACTAAACAACAGTTATTTTAGAAAAACACTCATTAAAGCTGCCATTACAAGGAACATTGCCTTCAGCTATATAAGTGTGTCATTGATGTAATTAATTCCTCCCAATTTACAGTGCAGCTTAAATCAACTCAGTCACCTGGACATTATCCACTTAAATCTACTTTTTGTTTTCTAACACTTTTACTGTTGTTGGATATTTATTTCTAAAAGACGACTTCTGAACTTGCTGCAGCATGTACCTACTATAGACCCTTGGTTATTAATTTGTTTTGCATTAAACATGTTGGTAAAAATATGATGAAGCAGAGGCAGCAGTGAACAATCATGTTTGTCAGAGACTTGGTTGCATCTTAGAGGCTCCACAGCATGGCAACAGCCTTGCAGATACCAACATCATAATAGTTAAAGTAGCAGAGGCCAGCGAAGGTAACGGCCGACAGTACATACAGACCTGTATTGGCCAGCTTAATGGGTATATCTCCATGGACGTAGTCAGTTATAACCTGTCCAAGCCCCCTACAGAATAAGAGGGGAAAAAAAAAAGCTGAAATCAGGAAAGAGCATCCCTCACTAAAATACACCCAGTTTACATAAGCATTCTACTAAGATGCCTCAAACACATTATTTTTTTCACCTGCTATCATCAACCTTTCCTAAAGAATGCCCAGTTCCCACTCAAAAAGATGATGTATCCATTTAAAACAAAACAAAACAAAACAACACAACTATCCACATACTCTATTCTACACATATTGGCTCAGATTTTTCTTAATGGTAGTGAGGAAACAAGGTCTGGAGCACAGCTCTTTCAACAATAGATCTGTAGAATCTGCCTCCAAGAAACAGTGGGCAGCTTATCTGACTTCCAGGGACTCAAGAAAAGAAACCAAAGGACATATCTTTCTTGCCTGGACAGCAAGGTGTGGCTCTGGGACCAGCCGTTGTCACAAATGCACAGAAGACTCCAGGATGTGGCTTTAGATTAGAAAATAGTGGCAACCAAGAAATTAGCATACTATGTTTTTTTCTATCTCTCTCAGACTGGAAGTGAACTCTTGTCCAGATTTAAACTATCCATCAACAGGAAGACAGAGGATGATATTAAACTACTGTGGTAGTACAATTATATTTGCTTTCTGCAATGACAGATGTCAACTTGGTAAAAAAGAGAACCGCATTTAATGCAACAGTTTTCTTCCTAGGATTTTTGCCTTGGTCTAGCCTGAAGCTGAAGGACCTGTCTCCTACAAATTAAGACACCCTAGTGACCCAGCAAGGTTCAAAGTCCTGCAGCAGATGCCACTGCAAGTGAATACTGAGCTCAGTTTCACTTAGATGGGGTTCTAATACCATGAAGATGTCAAAAGTGAGAAAAGGGGTGCAAGGCACCCCTGGATACACAGAAGAGAAGGAGAAAGTGGAAGCAAAGGCAACTACTCTCAAACTACTACAGCTATTTTTTTTACAATTGAACAGTGGAATAAGGTCAGATGCGCAAGCAGCATTTACCCACACTTCTAGCCTTCCAAGGGCAGATAAATAAGGCATACTCAACTTGGGACTCACAGGCCACCCTTCAACAGTAGTGTTGATAAGGGATTGTCATAAGATCTTTTCTTTGCATGGCACAGTAAGACTGAGCCATCCTAAGACTTCTCTGAAAAACTGGTGTGTGACTTTACAGCACGCTAATTAATTCACTCAAAGACCTCATGGGAAAGGACCAGTGGCCCTGAGAACAAGGAAGAGAATTATGAGAAATAGCTGATGTGTGGTAGCCACACAATCTAGCTCACAACACGGCAACTTTATTGGGCAGAGAAATCTTTATTACATGCCAGCAAAAATGGTACAAGATAAACATGGCTTCAGGTATCTTGAGTCAGTCTATTGATAGGTTAGTGTTTGGACTGACGATCACCTAACTACCTGAAGCTCTACTTCCAACATATTTTAGGACAAGATTTCCCGAGGAAAAACATAGCAAAAGGTGAATGAAAACCCCTCAAAAATATATGCAATACTCCTCTGCAGTTTCTGATCAGCTACTAACGGGATTATTTGATCTGTTATGACAATCAGATTAACATTTATGGCAAGCAAACAATCTTTTTTCTTTTAAAGATATTCTAGCACTGAACACCTACGAAAGTACAAGAGCAGCATTTTCCTACATAGGAACACCTTTAAGTTTTTAAGACAATGTTTTGCAAGACAAGAGTTTAACACTGGAGAAAAGTTCCAGTTTAAAAACAGAACAAAAAACCCACAGAAGCCGGGGAGGAACTCACTCTGATGAAAGTTACTAGCAGAGCTGTACACCAGCAGCAAGTCATTTTCTCACAGGGGAAGTCCCCACACTGTTTATGGAGAAGAGATTTCTAGTATGACCAATCCTGACACTTTTGTCAGCAAGAGACATTCACTAAAGAATCAAATGCACGTGCATTCACACAATGAGAACCCATTTCAACACATCAACCTGCAATAACCTGTTCCCTTACCTGGAATTTCCCCACATGGTCACATCTCGTACGGCACCAACATGCACACACCAAACAAGTGAAGAAATGCTCCACAGGCAGGGAAGTTTAAGGCTTATGTATTTTATATTTGAAAGACTTCTGCCAAATATATTCAAGGATAGCCACATTTCAGATTGATTCTGTATAGATTTGAGGGCTTTGGAAAAAAGCTCCCAGTCAGTGAGGAAAGTTCAAGAATCCCTGGTACCACTTCATAAGGCTAAACTGAGATTCAAGAAAACCTGGCACCCTAAAGTACTGTGAAGTACTTATCTGTTTTATCCCTGTGACAAGGAACTGCAGACTACTATCACCTGAAGAAGGTAAATGCTGCCAGTTAGGCCAACTATGCACTCCTAACTAGACTCGTCTAGCCTACTCTCGTTAAAGATCACAACAGAACTACACTTAAGAAGAACACGAGCAAGTATCCATTTCCCAGGAATCAAAGTCTTGGCTTCTTCAGTGGAATATTTGCTATGGACTCTTTATTATGCAGAATCTCATCACCATTAAGATGTACAAAGCCAGCCCACAACACAGAACCTTACAAGAACCATTTGTTTTATATAGATCTGTCCTGTTTCCTTTGTTCATATAACATTGATTCTTCTACAAGATAAAAACATCCAAGATTCTACACAACCAGTGGCAAGGAAATCCTCCTAAGGTAAGATACTATGTAGAAGAACATTAGAGAATGTTTATGGATTCCTTACTAGTAACACGTATCCTGCCTTCTGACTGAGAGTGTGACAAAGGAAGACCAAGAAACAACCAGTCTTGTCAAAGATCACAACTATTACAGAACTTGGAGAGTAAGGACTTCGCTTGCACCTCTTTCCAGGTATTTTATACTAGATCAGGAAATAAGTCAGGAAACTCGCTGAGATATACAGACTTAATACCTAAGGCTTGGAGTTTTCCTGACTATCAGACTTCACTCTTAATTCTGAGGGACCTATCGCACTTACCAGTGGCCATGGAGAGTGAGGGCTGCAGCCAGTGAATAGTCCACGGCTGGTCCAGGATACAGGTAGGCTGCAGGAAGGAGACCCAGCAAGAGGACACTGACAGCTCGCTCACCTGTCCAGTGCAAAGATGCAGCCTTGGAACTGCCTGTAAGAAGAAGTATTTTTCAGTGCAAAGTTCCTGTTCAAAGTGCTGTAACCTTAAAAACAGATACCTCATCCTGATCAGTACCACACAATTATGTGTTTTCTCTGACCTGATTACTAAGCTTTCATCCAAGCAAAACCTAGATGCCTTTGATTTACTGCTATAGAATATACATATATATCTCTTACAATGTCTAAAAGGTTTATTTTAAACAGTCCTCTCTTTGCTGCTGCTAAAGAGAAGCTTCTTTTACTACAGAAGAATAGAAGCTCAACAGGTAAAGTCAAAGCAAACACCAGTCCTACTTTCACAACCTGCAGTTCAGGACTAAGGTCCAAGTCAACCATCACAGAAAGAACTGTCTCCGAAGGCAAAGCCTTTTTGTCTAGTGAATTTCCTGACTGTTACGTACTATTCACTACTCCCACCTCTTGAGAAATGGCTTTGAGATCCAAAAGCACACAACTACAAGTTCCAGTGAACGGCACACCATGATAACTCTGTGCGCATTTCTGCCAAGGAACCGATATTGTTATTTTTAACTGCAAATAGCACATTAAACTTGTGGGACCATCACAGTGATATAGGGCCTAGAAGTAGCCTGAAGGCCAAAGGATTTCAGTCCTCCATTGATACTCAGCTGCGTACAATTTGAACCACTTAACAGATGACTCTAGTAATAGAAATACCAGTTAGGGAGCTCTGTCACCAACTCTTACTTTTTAGAAGCATTCGAATACTATTAGGAAGGAAAAAGAAGCACACCCAAACCATCTAGAAAGTTCTGGAGCGAACCAAAACTCAAACACCATAAGCAATACCTTGGACCAGAATGTCAGCATCAGTCCAGGATAAAAACATCAAGAACTGACTCTGTGAAATTACCTTTATAATACAGTATCCCCAAAGCACTTACCCAACACATAAAAATTATCCATCCATCTAAACCCAAATACATGGGTTTTTCTTTGTTTTTGCAAGGAGAAAGAAACTTAGAAAGTGACATGATAAGGAAAGCAAAGGACCTGAAGTAAAACGTAAAAGGGACCTAGGCTAGGGTCTAATAAGGTGTCCCTGTAGAACTCCGCAGTCAAGAACACTTCACAGCACATGCATGAAAGTCTGTTGTTAATATGAACTTCAGAATAGAAAAGATGGAAACAGCTTAGCTGTGTTTAAGCCAATTTCTTTTACAAGTGTTTCTTCATCCTTTCCACTTCTAAGTTGCATTGCAATGGCTACAAAACATCCTTAACCTCTGGTCACAACATTTCTCATATTTAACTGTGCAACTGACAGACCAGAACTTGGTCTTGTCGTGGTTATCTTTCATCACCTCTGTGTAGTCTTACCACATGAAGAGTGCAAAAAACAATCTAAGAAATACTCTTGGCATGCAAATCAGACTTCTCAGATTAACGTCACTGAACCAGAAGCTCTACTGTTCAAGGAAGAAGTCACAATTGCAGTGCCTTCATATTGTTACTGCTCCTGAACCATAAGAAATGTTAAGCCTTCTTTCCGATTTATTTTAAAAATCTTTCAATCTTTTTTCCACACTCTAAAAAAACCCCACCTTTATTAATAAGCAAAGATTTACTTTTTTAATATTGATATCTCCCACTTAAAGACTTGCAGCATTCACAGCCTTAATAGCGGCATTACAAGCGTCAGTTTCAAATACAAGCAGTGTAGAGCCGCATACACCTTGTTTTAAATCAGACCCGGGCAGAGTGCTAATCAACAGCCGTGCTATCGACTGAAAATAGTACAGTCGCAGGTGATGGTAACACATTCTGGCAATACCAATAACCCTACCTCACCCACGAAGAGCCAAAGAAAAACTACTATGCCTTGCATCCATTTTTCCCACCCCTGCACGGTCACACCTGCCATTTAAAATCTCCTACACGGGCCAAAAAAATCGTCAGCTCTGACTAGACGTGGGTGTAATGGGCACTCGAAGATCACGCTGTTTGGCTAGAGAAATCGTTTGGAGGACGGGGGCACAACGGCTCAGCGCCGGCTAACAAACCTGGCGCCCAGTGCCAGCCTCGGGGAAGAGGAGACACCCCCCCTCCGCGCGCGCACGCACACAGACACGCACACAGACACGCACACAGACACGCACACAGACACGCACACAGACACGCACACAGACACGCACACGGCGGGCGGGACGTACCGTGGCCCTGCTGCGGGGGACTGTGGCTCTGCCGGGCCGGAACGCTCCGATCGGCGACGGCCGCCAGGGCAGCGGGGCGACGGAGAAGGGTCCTCCCGAGGAGAGCTGCGGAGAGAAAGGGGACGAGATGTCAGGGCCGGGCCGGGCGGCGGGGTGCAGGGCCGGCGGGCACTCACCCATCTGGGCGCCGCGGGGGCGCATCAGCCCCGCCCGCAGCAGCACCAGCGCCGCCATCGTCCCCAGCCGGCCCAAGGGCACCGCGCACCGGAACCGGAAGTCGCTGGCGCTGCAACACTTCCGTTTCCGGGGTAGCCGCGGGATGAAGGCACGGAGGTTCTTCCCGCAGCCGCTGATGGCGGGAGGCCGAGACGGGCCGCCCCCAAGCCAGCAGCGGCTGCGCTGCTTCGGAGGGGCTTGGTTGTATCTTAAAATCCACAGCAATGAGCACAGCGGATACAGGCGCGCCTCACCTGCACTTTTGCTAATGAAAAATCTTTGTACGAGGGATGCTATACAAAATAAACACCTTCTTGAGCAGTTCCTGTGATGTACGTAAAGCGGTTGTATTGTTATCGCATGACTATCCAGCAGAATAGTGGCCGCAATAAAAGAGCAAGCAGCCAAAAGCAAGCTGAAAGTAGTGCTTTCTCCGAGTCTTTGGCATTAGCCAGCAGACAAGGGCATGCAGAGAATGGCTTTTCACTTGAAGTGAAAAGAGGGACAGTAAGCGGGACTTCAGGTGAGGACCTAGGCGCATTGGCGCTTCTATACTTGTTCAGGCGTAGCCTAAAGCTGGAGCCGCGCTTGGTCACTGACACTCAACAATCGCATCAGCACAGTACACTTCCCCAATGGCTGCTTTCCACCCCAGACTCCCTCACTTCCTCTCCTCTAAGTCCTCCACAGCCACCTGGTCTGACCAGGCAGAAACATGGCACAGGGAGAACACAAGGACCACCTAGACTTCTCAGGCCTGTGCTCTGTCACCGGGCTTTACTCCAAAACAACAACAAAAGCATCGACTCTGGATTTATTTATTTTGTTGAAAGACTTGGCTGTTCAGCTGCAGGGAGAACAGCCCAGTACCAATTTCTCCAGTAATACATTGGGCAGACCAGAGACAGAACACAACACCCACCAAGGCTTCTCTGTTGGCACAAATGGTTTCAGCATCCTCCTAGACAGAACGAAGGAAAGGTAGTCACAATGGCCAGCCCATGCCAGGATTTGGAGAGAAGTCTAAAATAAGCAAATGCACTGGTGTCTTTTCTTCATCATTATGGAAGGAGTCACTGCACCTTCAGCTGGAATGAGAGTATTCACTCATGCTCCTTTCTGTGTCCAGCTGACCATGCGCATGCCACCACACAGGTCTGCTTCTGTTGGAGGATGAGAAGACAAAGCTACTGTAGGGTTAAATCCAGTGACATTTCCTCTGTTATCAGACTTTTTTTTGTCTCTCTCTTCTCCTATTGCAGGTCTTGGTCATTGATTTGGTAATCAAAAAACCAATCTGTTAAAACTTAATTTAAAAAAAAAAAAACAAACTGGTGCAAACATGCCTGTTTTCCCCCTGCAGATAGCCTGTAATGTTTTCGTGCATCAGAGGTCAACCTGGTCACAGAAAAAGAATCTGAAGGTGGCAGGACTAGCCAACCTGTGAGACAGGCAACTGCTCCCCTGGTTTTCTGAATGTCAAGTCAATGAAAAGCAAGGGGGCACCTACTGCAGGCTGCTTCTCCCCTGTGGGCTGGCAGGATGTGTATAAACCACAGTGTTGGAACAAGTTGTACCACGGGGCAGTGCTGCAAGATAAAAGCCTGCCACTGTCCTGTACCTTATTGTTTGAGCTGCAGCCTGGACTCATCAGTCCTCATCTGAGCTATCCTCAGATTTTTCATCAGCAGCCACTTTCCAGTTCTTTCTCTTGCTCTTCTTCTCTGGTACTTCACCGTGCCTCTCTGACACAGAATTGTGGCATTTCTTTCTCTTTTTTGGGGGCCGTTTCTCTTTTTTCTCCTCAGATTCACTGTCCTCAGAGCTGCTGGTGGTTGAACTGCTTGCACGAGAAAAGTCACTCTCCTGCCCAGAAGAAGAGGTAGGTTCCCTGGCAGGCACTTTCCTGGTCTTTTTCTTACGCTTGTGTTTCCCTTTCCGGGTGCTTGAAGTCTCCTCTTCTGAGCACTCACTCTCCTGGGAAGAATCTGATGATGTTCTCCCCTGCTCCTTTTTCTTTTTCTTTCGCTTTTTGTGTGATCGCTTTTTTTGCTTCTTCTTGTGTGATTTCTTTGGTTTTTTCCGTTTGTGCGACTCATGGGCAGTTTGCTTTCCCAGATGAGATTTCTTCTTCCCGTTGATAGCATTTTGTTCATCTCCTTCTTGCTGGTCACTGTACAAAAAAGAAAGGATGAACAAAAGGAAGCAGACAGGCAGGCACACAGCAGTTGAGCCTTTTCTGTCTCACAGTTTTAAGCAAGCCCATCAATTCATTTGGCTAGAGCAGGGAAGGAAATGCTTTGACAAACATGGTAGCTGCATTTTTGTTTCAAGCACTTATTAACAACTTGGGTCCACCCTTACTAATATTCCTGTTTAAAGTATTTGAGCCAGAACCAAGGATAAAAGCCACAGAGTGATGAAAATTCATTTGCAGCAAGTTACTTCAAATCTGTAAGCCTGACAAATATCATACTTGATGACTCTGTTAGATGTAGTTTAAAAATAATAATTCTGTCTAAGATCTTATTTTTACAGTCAAGTCTCTACTCTCCAGGATACTGCAAGAATTTATATTCTCCAAATAAGGAGAAAGACAGAAAATACAGGTACACTATAACGGAAAGGAGAACCTGGAGCTGATATTTGAGAGGGTGTTTATTGAGCTGATTTGGATTCAGCCTACTACTCTGGCTCTCTGTCGGCCCACACAGACCTTCCAGATTCATAGCATTTTAATAACTCAAGCTAAAGCTGAATGTCTAATTACTATAAAAGATGCAATCCCCGAAGTCTCATACAAGGGAGAACCACGTTAATGAACTAGATTTTTTTCAGTGGGTGTCTGTAACTAAACAGTGCTGCTTTACATTCAAGGCTGATCTATATTCAGAACTTAAAACTCATTTTGTGAAATTCTCTGCATAACCTGACAGAAGTAAGCTTCTGGATATATTAGTAAGCCTGCTTGCCTTACCTATCTGTATCAAATTCTTCAGGGTACAACTCTTTATAGCCACTGTGACCCCATCTGTAAGAAAGCAGAACCATCCATTAGAAACAGACAAACTGTTTAAGAAAAAAACATAATTCTGAAAAGACAGAGCCGCAGAATGAACATGAGTTTGTTTAGACAGCAAAGAAGGGCTACCGGAACCTTCCCAAAAAGGAAGGAACTATGGTTGGGACTATTTAAATACATCTTACGTTCTCAGTCTCTTTTTCATTTCTAATTAGGGAAAACTACAACTCAAACTTCTTTAAAATAATGCTGGAGAGCACTACCTTGCATTTCTCAAGGGTTTTTTTTAAGTTCCCTAGGCAAAGTAATAAATAATAAGCTTAGTTGCTAAGCTCAGGGCTGAGCTTTTGCTGCTTACTGTGACTTAAGAACTCTATAGATGGACTCAAAGTAGGTATTCTGTGACACTGCAAAAGTTCGCGCATGTTAATTATTCAGTCTCAAAATGAGATCAAGTATTATTTTGTAGGAGTATGTATTGAAAAGAAAAATGTACTAACTTTTTGGTACAGGACTCCAGAAAGGTGTTTTAATTACAGTTATAACCCCGGAACATTAATTCTCCCACAGACCTGTCTGGCATGTTGGCTTCACATTCATACAGCTTTTTATTCCAGGACCGGGCTCTAAGGAGATCATCTTCGACTAGGTCAAGAAATTGTGAGTTCTTTGTTTTCCAGTCAGCCCTGTGGCCCTCCTCATCAAAGCCATCACTGCGCATCCGACTGCTGCAGAAAGAGAACAGTTGTCCTTCAGCTGTCAGCTCTGATGGAGAAACTTTCTGAGCAAGGGGTTAGTCCAGTGAGAGGAGCAAAAATCCAGCAAGTCTCGGATGTCCATCTATGCAAGAAGACCAGCTATCATTTTAACAGACAGTCACCATTAACAGCTCTCACAAAACCAGTTCAATAGCTAACACTGGTTTTCAAAACTTACTACAGCCCTCTGTGACAGCAAAATTCTTGTCAGAGATGCTCACAATGCAAAATTAGAGGAAGCGGGTTATCTTGCCTACCACAACAAACGCAGTTCTTTTCCTCTAGAATACTCTGCAGGAGCAGACTAACAACATGCATGGAGACATAGGTTAGTAAAAGCAGCAAAGGGGAAACTGAAGAAGTAGAACTGACTTACTAGAATTGTAATTTGAACAGGTACCAGGACTGTGACCCCAAATCCACAGAAAGCACCAACAGTTTTGAGTGATCTCACATGTTTGTGGCTCCAGTTATGTTTCTCACTTGAAATGCTGCACCTCCTGAACCAAGCAGCAGCCATGGACTTAGCATAAGTCTGAAAAGTGCTCTCCCTGAGACATTAAAACCACTTCCTGCAACAATCACGTTTCTGAAGTCTTCATGGTAGTAAGCTTCCCCCACCCACGCCAAACCCCAACCCTCCCCTCAAACCCAGCTTGTTTTCATGTAGCTTGTGAGATCCTCAGGCATATCAGAATGGTTTAACAGATACCACACAAGCAGCAGTCAATACCGGTGTGTTACAATAGTGCAGGACTCCACACCACAAAAGTTTTGTTTACTGTTAACCTAAATGGCAATACATTAGATTTTCCTCACGATATTCTGACATATTAGTTAAGCACTTCCTACCCACCGTTGGTTCAGAGAGCCCAGCCTACTTAATGCTGTACTTCGAAGACTATGCATCTAGATGAAGAGATAAAAGGTCAGACTGAAGCACAGGTCTGACCTCTTTCCAGGACTCATTAAGGAGAAAATAAATGTATCTGTAGTCTATGTAGTCTGCATGTATGTCTTCATATATTGTAAATGCATAGTCATCACAGAACGCTCATAAAGTATTATAACATAAAAGGGTTCAGCAACTAAGTCAAGATAATTATCTCCTCCACACAACTAAAACCCACCTGGACGTGTCTGACAGCATTCTGCTTTGCCTTTTCCAGTAAGTCTCTTCTGTCTGCTTCTCCCACTCCCTTATTTTCCACATTTCTGTCTCTTCCTGTATCTGAAAGTCACAGAAGGGAAATACGTAGAACATTTGGGAAATTTTACAGACATGTTGCCTGTAACGTTGGCTTCTAGCTCAACACTCCTGCTAACAAAATTCACAGCAAACTTTCCTACCATACTGAAATAGATTATTATTTCTAGCTATGACCAAGGTAACCAAAAGGGAAACCTCTTGATGGTAATACCCCAACAAAGCACATAAGGATAACGGCATCAGAAATGGCGGGTTTGCCTGATTTTGCTGTCTCATCTGTTCTGGCTACCCTGCCTTCTCATTCATTACCATCCCAAACATACATACCGTTAGAGAATTCAGTATATAAGTATCATCAGGAAGGACCAAGCCAAAATGAAAAGTTCCATTACAGGCTGAAAAAACACAGCATGCAAATACTGAGTGGTTTGACACAGATTTATGCTTATGGAGACTGACTCTAAATGAGTGATTTTATAAATACAAGAAAAGAGTTGCTCAATTATGTCATAAATTAATTAAATAGTTTGCTAAAGTTAATGTAGTTTCTTAATCTTGCACTAAAATACTGCCTGTGCACATTAACAAAAAGTTCAAATCCTTTGATGCAATTAAAAGTACATACACAGTAGGAAAAAAAATCCAAACAAAAAAAAGGTTTGTTTTAAAAAGGCAAACTATACGTTTTCATGAAAGCCCTGCCAGAATAGGTTTTCCATGGGGCAAATTTTATAGGTAAATATACATACACGCTTCCTCACCAGGATGAAAACCCAAGAAAAACTGGGTTAAACTGAAAGCCAGAGTACCGACGTTTGCGTGGCTGATTTGAACAAGTCCCCTCCCCTCCGGAACGCGGACCCGCTCTCCCCCCCAGGCCCGGTGACACCCCGGGCACTCAGCCCGCCCCTGCTCCCCGTTCCGCCGGGAGGCACCGGCACCCCCGGGCCCCGCAGACGCCGCCCGAGTGATGCCCAGGCCTCTCCACTCGGACACAAGCCGCCTGCAGAAGCGGGCACCGGGCAGGGCTAGGCGGAGGAGACACCACAGAGAGGGGACAAGGGGCCCAGCAGCTGCCGCCGGCTCCGCCCGTACCTTGTTGTGCGCGCCCGTGTGCCGGATGACGTTCCGCAGCAGCACCTTCCCCACCGGCACCCGGGACATCCTCTCGCCCTATGCAGCTCCGCGGACGACAGCCCCACCGGCACGCCCAGGCCCCTCACGGCCGAGGCCCGCTGGCAGGAAGGACCGGGAGAGGCCGGGCCTGCCCTCGGCGGCCGGCCGGAAGCGGTCCCCCGCCAGGTGCCTCCTCCCGGCAACAGACGCCGGGGCGCCGGAGCCGCCGCGGGATGACCGCGGGACGTAACGGCCCGTCAGCGGCTCCGAGGGCGGGCGACAGCGGCTGGCTCCGCCGCGGGGCCGGCGGGCTCGGGCTGTGGCGGGGCCGGAACGCGCGGAAGCGGGAGGAGGAGGAAGGGGAAGGCAGACGGACCCGTGTAGCCCGGCACTTCCGGTTGCCGTTGCTAGGCGACGGCGGCGGCCATGGCAGACGCGGCGCTGGCGCGGGCCGCGCAGCTCTGGTCGCTGCTGGACGAGATGGCGGAGAACGAGTCCCAGGCCTACCTCCGGCTCCTGCGGCAGCAGCGCGCCGAGGCCGAGCGGCTCTGCGCCCCGCCGGAACCTCACCTCTGCCTGAGGGCCCGTCCCGCGGTTGGTGCGCGGGGCTCGGCCTCCCGTCCGGGTGCTGGGAGGGGGACGGCGCCGGCGGGGCGCTCAGTCGCGGCTCGGTCTCTTGCAGGGCGTTGTCGGGAGACCGCTGTTCATCAACGTCTGCAGCTGGAAAAGGGTCCCGGCGCCCAAGGCCCCCACTGACCCCACGCCTGTCAGTGCGGGGCTGCTACAAGAAGTATCTGGTGAAGGAGGTAGGTGCCCAAGGAGCTGCGCCTGGCCCCGGCTGCATTTCTTCCTGCAGCAGTGCACTGCATGGCAATCACACGTTGATTCTCGCTGCAAGAGGGTGGTGCTGTGCTGTGTCCAGCTCTTGGCTCGGGGTGGGGGCGGCAAGGCAGGGATGCAACAGGGACTCTAAATGAGTCCTTCCTTTTTGAAAAAAAAAACAAAAAACCAAACCAAAACTGAAGAAATACAAAGATTGATTCCAGAGCAATAATTCTGACAATTAACTTATTTTTATAGACCTTTACAGCATTATAGATATTGCATATAACCCAGACGTTCTTCAGAGGGGAGAAGAAAATCCAGAAAAAATGGAGCACTTGATATATTTGACACTTAAATTCATTGAGAAACGATGCAACCTTACTCTTTCTTATTTGTACACCATTGAATCATTCAAATTGAAAGGAAGCCTGGAAACGATGCAGCAACGTCTGAAAGGCAGGCAGATACCAACTCCAGATCTCAGTCAGAACACAAAGAAGGGTATGTAGAGATCTGCTGTCACTTTTCTTTGAGGACCTATCAGATTCTCCAACAAATTTACTCAAGCCTCATCTCCTAACCCCAATTCTTGCCATAAAGCATAAACCAAATGCTTCTCTCTAAGAATTCAGAATAAGGCTAGTATTCATACCAGACATTAGATTCACCCTAGTGGCTTATCTGTATTCATCTCTGGTGTTTTACAATTGAGAAACTGTAGTGACACTGGAACAACAAACTCCCTTTTTCCTATATCCACTAGACATAGGAACTCTGTTGGGTTTGACCCTTTGAGGTCCTAAGTCTTTTTTCTCTAACCTGAGTTAAAGGGGGTGCTGCTGTAACTAGGATTCTGAAAACAACTTTTAACCTGTTGGCAATAAAACCAAATCATGGGCCAAGGAGAAACTGCCAGTAACGGTCTTCAGCTGACAAAATTCCTAATTACAATTCATTATAGTTAAAACGTTTGTGATATATTTGTCAAATGGCAGAACATTACAGTTCTTAGTAACTCAGTGATATGTGTGAAAAACTTATTTTTCTTGAAAGAACTGACACTTGATCAGCTGCTACACAGCATGGAAGCTGAGGACTGCAGCAATGCTCCTGTGCTGCTGAAGGAAGAAAATGTGACACAGTCTAAAGTGCATCTGATAGAGGAAATTACCAGTACCGAAATTCCAGAGAACCTAAGTACCCCTGTCTATCAAATGATCACTGTGAAGGATGCAAACGAGAAACCACTCAAAATTGAACTCAAAATGAAATTGCCTAAGGTTAGCTCTGTTTCTGAGTGTGATCTGAGAACTTCAAAGGTAAGAGCAGAAAGAATAACCTTGTGTTTTCTGTCTAGTATCCAATTTCTAGAAACGCTCACTGCTAATTTGTTGTCAAATATTTAATCAAGTATTTTAATTTTCTTGGTTTAGGATGACATAATCATTGAAGTCCCTGAAAAATACAAATTACAACTAGATCTGCCAGAATTGGTGGATGAAGAAACAACTACAGCAGTATTTAACAAAGGAAAACGTGTATTATTTATCACACTGCCAGTTGCCAAGCCAGATCCTTAAGGACTGCATTCTGTCCAGTTCATGTTCACAGATGACAGAAATCCTAACTTTTAGATGGTGATGATGGGGTTTCTTTTGTTTGGGTTTGTTTATTTTTATTGACCTCTAATCTTCCAGGGTGAATACCTCAAATACCTTTAGAAGATGCATGTAGAAAAGGAAATCTGGAGGAATACTAGCACCACCGAAATTAGGAACAAAATAAGTAAAGATTGTAAATATTCAAAGAATATTTGAGTATGTTAACAGCTGTAGTAAAGAACCATAAATGCATACATGCTTTACTACATCATTCATTTGCCTTAAGGTACATCAATAACAGTTGTGAAGTCTTTTTGCTAAATAAATTGATTACTGGAGTCACATGGTTAGAGCGGCTCTCGCATGTATTTAATGCTGGAACAGCCAGCAGAGGCGTGTCATATGTTCTACAAGTTGCTCTGCATGCTGTTGCTGTTCTCTTTAGGACCATCCCTGCTGATCTTATCTGAAATAGACTTTGTAGTCTTTTCAGTCACTGAATATGCTTGACCTCACTTCTTACCGGTTTGGTAATCTCTGAATGAGACCATGAAACAACAGACCTATTCTGTACTATTCAAAACAGCATAAAGAGATTCAAAGCTCAGGAATGCTTAGTGTGAAGCTAGCAATGAAAACCAATCTTGGAGCACTTCAACTAGGAAAACTATCTGCATTATTTTACACTAATACACAAAATACAAAGTAATACAAAGCAACACAAAACAACTTCAAGGATTACTAAGCATTACTAGAATTAATTGGAAAGGGACAAACGAAAGTGCCATTCTTACAGCTTCTTGACACATTTGCACTACAACCATGTGTCTGTACTGATATTCATCAGATCAGAAATGAAAACAGACCCATTTGGTTTTGGGACGCAACTTTAAAATCCAGGCCCACAAAAGAGAAGTAACTCCTAGCTTTCTCCCTTCTTTGTTTCAAAGCAACTTAGAAGGCTGCACTGAACCACTGTTCAGTGGTTATAGTTTCAAGTTCAAGCTGAAATTCTATCACTGCGTGAGCTGAGCTGGCCTGTTGCAGGATGCAAGCAGTACCAGAAGTCACTATCAGCACTCCAAGCACAGGCACTGGATAGGATTTTTTGAGTTGCAAGTGCTGCAGAGTCATTCAGAGAACATTTCCATAGGATAAAATATTTAGTGTTCTTACTGCAGGAAGAAAGTGAAAGGTCTCTGTAGCCAGAATTTTAGGTTCTGGTGAACACTGCAGCAAGGAAGCTAGGAAGATTAAAGTTCACTGCTGCAGGACAGTAATAAAGCATGTATTATTCTGGAACATTTGTGATTACAATTTAAGGTTAATAGGGTGAGTTTCACTGTCACACTGAAAGGCTAAACAGCTAATTGTGCTATAGCAGTACAGTAAGCCGCACATGACTGAATAGAAAAGCACTGGAACATGTTTTAGTAGTTGTCAATTCCAAACATTTAATAGAACATAGGTTCACTAGAGCAAGTCTGGAACCAAGATATTTTAGATCATTAAAGAAAAACCAAAACCAATGCACTTTTTTTGGTTAAGCCAGGCATGAAAACCAGGTATCACAGCAACCAGACATTAAATAGTTCCCACAAAAATATTTAATTTCCACAGTATTTTCTTTCAATATCTTTAGTGATTTTTGTAGAACTTTACAGGAGACAGTACTTAATGCAATATACAGAATAACAGATCAACTTTAACTTTTTCTTTCTTTTTTTTAAACTTCTCACCCGCTATTCAATTCTCCTGGTCACTTTGTAATTACTACACAGTTGTCCTTTTTACATTAACATTTCCATGTGGAAAGTGGAATTCAAGAATGTTCAGTACTGCACCCCTTTCAGGATACAATAACTGGGGTAACTGGACACAAGTCCAACAAACTATTGAGGCATTTTACATACAATATATACATGGATAGCACATTCTGCAGCTTACTGAGGCTGGGACAACATAGACAATTTAGGAAAGAACCGCAGTACCAGTGACTAGCTCGGAGCTTCCTATGTTAGAATGCCTGAAAAAAAAATAATTCCAAACATTCAAGTCATCACATGATTAATATCCGCTGATGGGATTATTAGCATGTGTGATTTGCCTATATTGGATTCCAGCACACAGATTCTCTTGAACATTCTGCAAAACAGTTACTTCCATGGCATCATAGTCTGATATTAACTTAGCAACAGGAATAGCAATTAAAGGGTTTTCATACGAAAAGCACATGTAAGTGAAAGTCCAGGAGAAGACAGCACATTCCCTGTGGTATCTGAGAGCTATGACCCCACAGATATCAGTGCTCTTTCACCTTACTTTAAAGTGCTCAGAAGGGATCACATAGCTGAGAAGGTCCAGACCAGTGCCAAATTCCAAGAGAGATTTGGAATGCTAGCACTTGGCCATTGAGAAACTACTCCCAGGCACTTCAGTCCCTTAGTGCATCTGCCATACTCACCCACCCCAGCAGGAGAACAGGATAAGGAAATTCACTTACTAACTTGTACATTTCAGTTACCGTCTCATCTGAACTCCTGTGAAGAGATGTTTATAATTCAAATTTCTGAGAACACTGACCTCATGAAATTGTTTGGTATGCACCCCCCTGTTCATAGTTTAGAACCAGATGGCAGTATGCATACTGCTGGGATCATTTTTCAATTTGGGATGTTTAACTCTGTTTTGGAAGAGTTTGCAAGTTAACTAACTGTATGAAAATACAGTATAGCTGTAATATTGCTCTGAAAAGCACTTTTGCAAACTTTTTCTGTACAGACTGGTAATAACATTACCAGATAATATAATACATTTTTAAAATAAAAAAGGAACTTTTTTACTAGGTCTGAACACTAAAGTCTAAATAGCTTGTTTAAAACAAAACAGCATGACCCAGGAAAATTTTGCTTGCATGGTTAAATTACAGCAGCATGGTTACTGGCTTTTCAAGGAAATTCTTGAATTCAGCGAGCCACTGTGCTCCAACTGCTCCGTCCACAACACGATGGTCACAGCTAAGTGTAACGGACATCATACTGGCCACATCAAATCTGAAAGAAAAAAAAAAAAGGTTAACACAATCCTCTGCAAGTCAGTGCCACTAACAAAGCAAAAAAGCTTTTATCAGAAAACCAGCAATAGCAGTTGGTGCTTGGTAACAAATGTTTCTCCCTGTGGACTTCTAAAAAAAATTACATTGGAGACCAGATCATACAAATTCCTTTTCTACAATTAAGAAACATATCTGTATGTTCCCTTTAGGACAGGAAACTCATCTTTCTTTGTATCGCAGGAACAGACCCACGTGATAAAGAGCCATTTTATCCAGTAACCTCCGATTTCCCCACGCGTCAGTGACAGATACCTAGGACTGTTAACAAGTTTAGATAATCCTAGATGTTCTCCTGGGTCTATGCTAGTTCAAGCTCCAAGCTAGATGATATTATATACAGGCCACTTGAATTATAATTCATCCCTTAGGTTTTCCTTAAGTGCAAATTTAAGCAAGTTGTTGAAACAGGTGCCTAAACTGTTGTGGATCTCAGACTTTTCCACAGCTTAACCTTACCACTCAAAGAAAGAAACAGCCTTTCCTTAACTTGCAAAAAATTGGCGAGATGTACGGCATGTATTTCTCATGTCACCGCATTTCTCTTTAACATCTGTGTGACCCTTTTATAGAAGATCTCACTTTACTTCTTCAGAAGGTACTAAAAGCAGTATGTCAACAATTAATTTTATCTTTTACACGATAATCTAATGGAAGTGTTAGCAAACTAGCCATTATTTCAAAGTTTGAATTCAGAAGGTCAGTATATGCAGAATCAGATGAATACTTACCCTTTCTCATTATCAGCTGGCACTAGCCTTTTCTCTGAGGAACCAACTGCAAGGATGCAGGCTTGAGGTGGATTGATTATGGCAGAGAAATTCTTAATCCCATACATTCCTAAATTGGAAATTGTGAAAGTACCACCCTACAAGAAAAACACATTCATAGTCAAAGTCACAAAAACTGTTCCATGTGGAACACGGCTGAAACATCACAAAATAGGCTTTGCTAATGCTGAACAGGGCTTCTAAACAGAAGTCAAGGGCAGCAATGTTTAACAGCAATCCGAGTTTCTCACCTGGAATTCATGAGGCTGAAGTTTACCTTCTCGGGCTTTAGTTGCCAAAGAAACCACATCCTTACTAATGGAAGCCAGGCCCTTTATATGTGCATTAAACACAATAGGGGTTATAAGCCCTGCAGGAGTACTAACTGCAACGCTAACATCCACTACATGATGTCTGCAAGACACAAAGGAGATGCCAGTTACTCTAGCAAGATAAGAAAGAAAAAAATTTTCAGAACTGTTCAGACAACTCTAACTTAATATTAATTTTGCAACAATTATTTCACCTTGCACACTAGCCTTAGACACAACGTTCTTAGCACTTCAACAAAAGCCCCTCAACCTTTGCATTATATCTGTTTCCCTCCCTTCTCAATATCGCAGCAGAAGGTCTGCTATTTTGCCATGAACTCTCTACTGAACAAAGAAATTTTCTGGCTTCGACCGTACCATAAACTTACTGCCTAATAACTGTGTCCATCCATGAAGAATTTGCCTCGGGCACCTTCAAGCATGCCAGAGCAGAAGCTTTAATTATGAAGTCATTGACAGAAAGCTTAATGTTATCCGAGACCTCCTGTAAATAAAGATATTTGAGGTGTCAGTTTGTCTCTTACACATTAACTCAATTAACTTGGATAGTCACTGTCATGCAGCCTTGTTTAGACAAAGTCTTAAAAACAATCACACTACTTGTAAGCATATTTGAGGTGCCAAGATAATTTTGGAGGTGAATACATAATTTAAGAAGGTACAATCTTTTTTAATGTCTGTTTTTTTTTCCCAAACTTGGCTCAGAATTATTATTTTACTTAAATGTTCTACACTTTTTACTCTTAAAAACCTCATTACCCTTTTGCCCTTCTATCCATCTGAAAGAACTGAACAGCACCAAAGTACAAATTTGTACCAATAGTACAAAGAGGCGCTCTTAGAGAATTCAGAAATCGGTGCACAGTACCTGGGTAAAAAGTCTCATTCTGTCACAGACAGTCCAGAACTGATCCACAACAGGTAGAAGAGGCACTGAAAAGACTATTTTTTCCAAGACAAAATGGCATATCACCAAAAAGTAGGGTGAGCAAACCTGTGAGAGAATGCAGCTTTCCCCACGCACACACTCTCACCATGCCTAAATGCTTTACCTGATTGAGTTCTTTCCTTAGCACCAGTACTTCTCCCATGTTTACATCAATAGAAAGGTAATAGTGAGGTATTGTTTGTTTAGACTGCATCAACCGCTGAGCAATGACCTGTGGGTATACAACAGAAACAATGAAAATAAATCCATTTGGAAAATTCATGACTGCAAATAATGATCTCAGAAAGGAATAAAATATTCTTACCCTCCGAATGTTGCTGATAGGGATATCTGTGAAGGTCCCCACTTGTGCTGCTGCAACTGCAGCGGCTGCAGGAACTGCCTCTAGTGCTGGAGCCTGCAGAGAAAGACAACATAATTCACAGTACTATGCAATATCAATTGTACAGAATAATTCGGTATGTGGGACAAGTGCCAAGGCTAAGTTGCCTCTTGCTTAAGAGCAGCAGATATTTCTACTCTCTAGCTTCACCTCTCCAGTACCCATGAGGTTCTTTATAAGTCCTAGATTTGATTATCAAATGTAGTACTTGAGTGACTTAGAAATGCGACACTGATATACACTGCTATGAAGCTCCCAGAATGGTAAGTCCTGCTAGATGGTTGTTTTATGTACAGCAGAGAGGTATGCTAGAGGGCACTCTCAAACTGCACTCAGCCACATCCTTTCCAGCAGTACACAAAGCAACACTTCCATCATCTCATATAAACCAAGCAATAGTATAAGAACAGGATTGTGGCAATAATGACAGCAGGCTATTGGTTCATAAGTCTGGCTTCCATTCTAAGTGCCTCTCTTCAGCAATGTTAGATCAGTTGTGACTGCACTTACCTCAATCCATAACAATGTAGCAACCAAATGAAAGGTTGAGAGTGCACAATTTTTATGTCAGTGAAATACCAAAGAAAGAAATACAGGAAGAAAACTTTTGTCTGTGTTTCTGACAGGTTAAGCTTTACAACCTAACAGTGTCATAACCCAACCAATCCAGCAATAATAGTTCCATATTGTAATTGAGTTCCTACAGAGCATTTCCATCACTATAATAAAATATCCATTCTTATAGATCTCAAATCTACTCACTGGAGCAACCTTTGGTGGCACAAATGACTCCACATCTTTTTTTGTGATTCTACCATCTGGTCCAGTACCTAAAAGGGTCAAAGAAAAACGTAAGAAGATTTCAATTATTTGCAACAGGGCATTGCTTCTAAAGGTACCATTTTTATTCAACAGAAAGAAGTCACTTAACACAACCTCTGGTGAGGAAAGCTGCATAGTCAGGCTGTTCCTGACAGGGAGGAAAGAAAAGAATAGGCAAGTATGTACCTGGAGAGATAGACACTTGATAGTGAGAGCAAGGAAGTGTAAGGGCAGCCTACCTTTCACTTGGGCAAGGTCAATTCCTTTTTCTGCTGCCAGTTTCTTTGCCAGGGGACTAACCACGATCCTTCCTTTCCGGGGAGGTGGCCCAGCTGTGGGGACTGCTGGAGTGGAAGGAACAGCAGGCTGGGGAGGAGGAACAGCAGCAGGAGTTGCCACCACCTTAACAGAAGAATCAAAGCCATTAGCTTCAGGATCATTCAGCAAAAGCTTTGAGGGTACCGTGAAAGAACAGGATCATCTACTTACCAGTCAAGAGAACAGCAAAAATAGTCACTAATCTGAAAGAATTTTCAGATTCAGAGAAGCTTCCCAGTGCCAGAAATTAAATCAGAAACCTCCTGGGAAGGAGACCAACTAAGCTGCTCAATTATACACCAAAAAAGGGTGAAATAAATAACTTATGCTCCCAGTTTTCAAGGATGAGGCATTGGAACTGGCACAAGCAACAGGCTGGAGAAGAAATCATAACAAATGACTATCCGCTCCAATTTCTGGAGGGCAAACCAGTAATCACTTCTTAGGTCACCTATCACCAACACATGTGTTAGCCTTGCATTCACAGAATCACAAACATTATTGTTGCGGCCAGGGCTTCACACAGTCAAACCAGCAGAACAGTTCACATCAAACCTCTTAATGGTCCCGTAACTTCTCTTACAGTAACTTCTCTCACATGCTAAGAATGGTCCTTACTGGAGGAGGAGGAGGAGGAGGAGAAGGAGGAGGAGGAGGAGGAGGAGGAGGAGCTTGTGCCTTCATGTCAGTTACTGCAGTGGCTTGGTAGTCAGCAAAGGCTGGAATATCAGACTCTTTCTCCACAATGATGCAGAGAGCTGTCCCTAATGGCACATCTCTTGTTCCTTCAGGCACCAAGATTTTTGCCAAGTAGCCTTCCTCTTGCACTTCAAAGCCTGTAAGGGAAAGAAACAAAAGTGGTTTGGTACCTGATGCAGCTGAAGAGTTCCTCTAAATGCTGCTTCCAAAGACTTGGGTAGCTAAAGCCCTGTCCTATATTTAGTAGGCAAAAGAATCATTTTCAGTTCAACTGGTAGGGAAACATCGCCATGCACTGTACATTACTAAGAAGAATCGATGAAGAAATAGAAGTGGTTTTAGGAGTGTCAATGTTTAACTTCTCATTCCATTGGAGAGCTAACAAAACTTGTTTTAGTTACCCCACAGCTTCACGTGGGATAGCTGAGCAGCTAGGAGAACAGTTGGCACAGATCTCGATCCTCCCCTTTTAAGGGCACCTCTTCCACTCTTGGCTTTGGAGTTGACTCACCTATTGTGGCTTTATCTGTCTCAATCTCTGCCAGTAAGTCTCCCTCACTCAGTTTCTCCCCCACCTTCTTCTCCCATCTCTGCACTGTGCCCATTGTCATGGTAGGTGACAGGGCAGGGAGAGTGACCTGTAAAGCCACAGAATACAAAAGAAATCAGATTCTGGTAATCTAAAAGGAACAGGAACGTAGTTTTAACTCCTGAATAAATGAAGCCAGCCTAAAGAAGTAGACAGCCTTTAATGCACTCCTAGATACAGCTCCATTACAGCAAAGCACAGCACTTTGTTATATTGCTAGTTTGGCTTCTTTTGTCAAGGCCTAAGCAAGAAAGCAAGCAAAAGCGAAAATCAAGAAATCTATACATCAAAATAATTATTATCACCATCACATCGGTAGAGTCTTGCAGCTGCTGTCTGCAAGGCTAAAAGGAAGACTGATGCAAGTCACTTTGCCTGTGACGAACTGGTTTGGTCCCTTTAAAAGCTATACTGACTTGTCTTCCAACAAGCACTCAAACTTGCTGTAGGTTTGCACATGCATATTGCTGTCCAACAAACACAGCACGTACAAGTACAATTTCAGAGCAGAACAGGACAGATAAGGCAAGCAGTGGGAAATAAGCAAGTTTAGTAGCTAAAACGCAAGTCAGATTAAGAAGCCTTTAATTAATTCTTCAATCAATTGCTAACTTTGCCTAACATCTCAGATAAATCAGTTCCCACATCTATCATCTCTGGAATGAGGCTTTATTTTTCAAAGGACTGGCACAGAAATACCCCATTACAAAGCGCTCAAATACAAAACCAGTGGATGTACACTTCAATATCTAAGCAAGGTAGAAAGATTATTCACAAATACAACTCATTATTAGTCACTCACAAACACATGTGGTGTGTTCATCAGAGTATCACAGATGAGTTCTGCTCCGAGACGTAAGCAGGGCCCTTGGAGCTTTTTAACATTTAGCACAAGGTCTTTTTATACTAGAAATGTCCAAATAATGCAAATGTAGCAGGTTTTTCCAGCCTGCATAACAATCCTGGAGAGATAAGTCTCTCCTCTACGAGCAGCTAGGATGCTAAAATGACTTTCTGAAAAAAGCTTTCTGTGACCTCCCCCAACACCTGCTTTAAGCATGCAACAATTCGAGTGGCATACACTCCTGCAATTATAGCTAATAACTTCCCACTCCAGAGAGTACTTATGACAAAATGCCCTAGAGCTAACAATGACAAAGACAGAAAAAGAGTGCAACAAGCCTTAAATCATCAGCAATGCTCTCTTACCTGCATATGAGGAGGGTAAGAGCTGCCAGGAGCCTGAGGAGAAGGCTGAGTTGGTGGTGAGGGAGCTGAAGCTTGAGGGGGAGGCACTGAGGCTGCAGGGGGGGCAGATGCTGCAGAATCCAGAGTATAATTTTTAAAGGCATCAACATATTCAGGCCTAGAAGAAAACCCGGAACCACAAAACCAGTCACATGACTGTCTCTTAGCCTTTCACGCCAGGCACCCAAGAATCCCCAAGAGTGAAAATTCAACTCAAGGGTTAGCAAAATACATACTTTTCTACTGTGATACATATTATTGCCCCAATAGGAACATCTCTTGTTCCTTCTGGCACCAGGATCTTGGCCAAGTAACATTCCTCCAGGCTCTCAAAGCCAACTGTTGCTTTGTCTGTCTCCACCTTTGAGAGAGAAAGGATGTCATTATGGCTATCGAAAAGAATAGTGAGCTCAGAGCCTATCAGTCTGATAGCTTAGGGTCACAACACACGCAGTTCTGGAAAAATCACCCTAGGGCACCAATTCTAGGAAAGTATGCTCTCAAACAGGTTAAGTGCTGCTCCTGCTCATAAAGAGGAAAAGCAGCAACCAGGTTTGAAAGGCCATTAGCCACTTGTTCTCAACAGCATCTGTTAGGATCTGTGATCTCGCACACAAGACCTATGTTCAAGTGAGGGCAATCAGGGACAGAACGAAGGATGCACACGCAGCCCATCCTGTGTTCCCAGGATACCTCTGCTATGAGCTCCCCTTCACCGATCTTGTCACCCTCCTTCTTTTCCCAGCGTGCAATGGTGCCCATCTGCATTGTGGGGGACAGAGCTGGCAAGGCCACCTGTGAGGAATAGGGCAGTGTTACAACCCAGACAGCCCCAACAGTAGGGAAAACGCACACAGCGCAAAGAGGGGTCCTCAGCACAAGCGGGGACAGGGGAGGCACAAAGAAGAGCCTGTCTGCAAATCCCCAACAGGTCGGGACTACCTCCAACCTACTGGTAAAACTGCAGGGCAAACCAGTACTGGGGTGCTGCGACAGGGCAGACCAAGAAAAGGAGAGGCCATACCAGGGGACCAAGAGAGGTACAGGCAAAAAGAACGAGTGGTGAAAGAGATGGTAGCCCATAGTGGTACCGGGACTTGGGGTAGGGTGGCGGCAAGGGCATGAGAAGTGCGGGAGTGAGGACTGAAGAGCTGCAGTTCCCTAGGCGAGGGGAAGCAAGACCCGAAAACAGAAAGTGAAGGCGCTGCCCCTGAGGCAGGCGACACGGGTCTGTCCTCCGGGGGACCCCAGTGGCTACAGGGTGCTCGGGGCAGCGGGGGGGGGGGTGTGTCTACCTAGGATCGGGAGGGAGCGTCTCACCTTTTGGTGTGCCGGGAGACTGCAGCTGCGGCACGGGACGAGCCGGGGCCAGGCGGGAGGCAGCAGGAGCCCGCCAGGCCGCTGCGTGGGGCCGCCCAACGGCCGCGGCCCAGCCCCGACCCCCACCGCCGCGCCGCGGTCGGCCCCAGCAGCACTGAGCGCTCGGCGGCTCCGCACCACAGCAGGAGGCCCCGCCGCGCCCCGGGCTACGCGTCGCGCCAACACCCGCCACATGCTGGAGCCGGAGCCACGGCCCCTCCGCCGCCGCTCGGTGACCTCCTCCGTCCGGGCACGGCGCCGCACAGCTCCGCGCAACACTGCCGCGCTGCCGTAAAGCGCGGCGGACGTACGGCGGGGCGGGCTCGCCGCCTACTGGCGGCGCAGGGGGTGCTGGGTCGCACTGCGCAGAGGGGGGATGGCCCTGGCTGACCAGCCCGGGCAGGGGAGGCTGCTCGGGGGCTGGCCCCGACCGTCCCCGCCGAGGGCGGAGGGGCCGGCGGCGTGCTGAATGACTTAGGAGCGGCTGCTCCCGAGCGCGTGGGATGCGCTTTGGCTGAGCTCAGCCGGTTGCACCTTGGGGGTGGAAGCAGTGAAATTTGCTATCACCAAGGCAGCCGAGCAGAGCTCAGGTTTCAATGTTGTATTGGTCATGCCCCTTTTAAGAGCCTGCTCTTCAGGACGCAAGTCTCAGAAAATACATGTTTTCACATAACATTGTGGAAAAGCAATAGAAAAGGTTTCCTCCAGGACCAACGAATAAGGGGCTAACCTTATGCACTGTATCCCTCCCTGTCTGTGCCTTCTCATGTCACAGCCATCTTCCCTTTCACGAGCACTTAACAAACTCAGTTTGCAAACCCCCATTTATTGCAATAACTGCCTGGTCCACTAATGCACAGGTGATGGGGTCAGGTATGTCTGGTTTAGATGCATCAATAAAGCTTTACTTTCCTAGAGAATGAGCTTTAGAACAACTGCCTTAAGCCATGAATGCAAACATCAGAGTTTCTATCAAAATATAATTTTACCCATAGCATGTATGTTACATAAGCAAGTTACAAGTATAGGAACAGGAAAGTAACTTTGAAGAAAGTTGGACAGAAATAAACAGATTCAAAACAATGAAAAAATACAAGTCCTGGGTATGATATTAAGAGTGCAGCCCCAGAATAAATCCACTTAAGTCAGTGTTATAGCAGTGCCAAACTGATTTAAAAGCAACATCCGGCCAACAGCTTTTGGACCTGGTACCTCTTAATCCCATGTGTAATATTACTTACCTCCTCCAGACCCCTTTCTGTCAATCATGAAAAGATAAAAAGTCTGAAGAAGGGTGCTGTGCCAATACAGAAATAAAGCTGAACCCAGACTGTGCCTGGGATACAGCTTATCACAGCAGCAGTCCTTCAGCTTCAGTGACAGCTATTCCAGCAACTCTAGCTCATGATGTTAGCATGGATGAAAGGTACACAAGTACCAGGCCCAAAAAGCAAGCCTTTTGTCCAGTCTTGCTCCTTCTTAAACATAGCCCATTGTTTCTCTGGAGAGCATGTGTTTCCAAATAGGGTTCAGTCTTTGGCTCTCTGGTGGCAGTAAGCTTATTAAATGGGACCATGGTTAGTTATCTGAACTGATCTAAGAACAAGAACAGGTGGTCTCCTATATCAGCTAACAACTGTTTTCTTCATGGGAAAACTGGATAGCTATGGGCAAGGCTGGACTAAAGCCTTATCCATGAGAAGCTCTGACCATATTAAGAGCCTCCTGTGTCTTCGCTGCTCCAAAACCAAACTGCTCATCTTTGAGTAGCAGTGAGGGACATGGAACTGGCCACTACAGACCTTGGAAATTGCCTTAATTTTCTCCATAAAATTCTTGCCTTGGTGCGTGACTCTTGCTGAAATAAAATTGATAAGTAAAACCTGAAGAAAGAAACACTTGAGGAAAAAATTGCAATTAATATACAACTCCATGCTCTCTTTACCACTAGAGATCATGCAACAGAGAAGCTATTTCCAGGGAGTAAGAAAAATTCTTTGTTTCTTTTCCAAAAAGAGATGTATTCCACCTCTGCAGCCCAGTGATGAAGTTGTTCATTGATGAACTTTCCTACTGCTGTCTGTAAGGAGAAAGTCACCATAACCAATTGTCCAGAACAGGAGGCATGTTGTGTGGTACCAATGTGGCGCAAAGCCACGTAAGAGCATTCAGCTACTTCCTGGACAGTGAAGCAGTGAGAAAATAAATAGTATTGTTGCTGCTTATTAAAGCTGGCAAAAATATAAAACCCAGTAGGAACTAGTTGGATTTCCATCGTAAAATAAAGTTATGAGCCCAGTGTTGTGTTAACAGGAGACAATACAAAACATCTCAGCATCCACTAGAAAATGAGTAAACCACAGCATAATGCATGCAGAAATATACAGAAAGCACTTGCACTAGTATAAAAATATCCACAGTCCTCAGACAAATGTAAACTCGTACAAAATAATTCCAAGAACAGGAATGTGTTTACAAAAGGACACGTTAATATAAAACAGTAACACTGGGTTCACCCTCCCCCAGCCTCATGCACAGCACAGACACACAGGTAGTCCATGGAAGGGCCACGTGTTCTGAAAATGAGCAGAGTCTTCACTTGCCATTTGACCTTCTAAGTTAACAGTGTCTGCTGCGCATTGCGGCCAACGCTCTGGAAATACAGCTGTCTGGCAGCAGAAGGACAGGGACAGGCAATGCAGAAACAAACAAGCAAGAAAGCCCACAAAACCAAAAAGAAAGACCCACCCTCAGGGATTTTTAGGGGTCGTTCTTTCCCAGGCAGTCATTCATTTCCTGATCCTCCAGACACCCCAGGAGCAGACATACCAGGGAACTGGTGGTGTAATTGATAGGGTTTATCTTACTGGTGTGGGTAAGTGTTTGGTGACCCTGGCAGTGAGTAGACAGCAGCACACAGTGATGCCTGTGCACAGGAGGTGACAAACTGCCTTGCTGAAAGAGGACAGGGCAGGAGCACAGGGAAAGACAGTCAACAAGGGGGATGGGTTTGCGGGGGTGGGTGGGGGTGTGTGCATATGCATGTGTGTTTATATGCGTGTGTGCATGTTTTAAGTACCTCAGGGAAGCAGCTGATTCCAGCTCCCCTGCAAATGAAATCCTTCAGCAAATAAGCAACCACCAAGATCCTATGGCAACAAAGCAAACCCAAGTGAGCACAGCTTTGGAAAGCAAGTGGGAAAAGCAAGGCTAGGAAATGGACGCCTGAGTTTCTGAGAAAGGGAGCTTTGCCAAGCTGGTGATCTTTGCTTTAGACATGCGTAAAACCTTCAGAAGACTGTCTTCCCTCCCCAGGTCAGAATTCTATACTGTCAGTCTGGGATGTTCAGAAAGTTCACTCTGCTCCTGCAGCATGTGAAAGTCCAGGACCAAAGTTGGTCAAACCTCCAGCTCACATAATCTAGCAGCTTCTTCTGACTCATGAAGTCAAAGCTTCTCATGTTTGCCATCAGTGCAGAATTATGTAATGCTGTGTACAAGAAACCAGATTTGAAATGCCCAGATCACAGTCTGCAGCACATATTGCAGGAATGGAGAAGCAGGGGAAGGGAGCAATGCATCATTAAGGCCTTCAGTGTTTAGTTGACAGGACAAAGCAAGGTGTTTCTTTCCCACAGACCTGTCATTTCAGTCTCAGAACACTGTGGAAAGTCACCATGGCCGTGGAAAGTCAGATGCCAGGTGTCCATGCACACAACCTGCATTACCCGTTGTTTGCAGAGAAGCCCTCTCTTTTGGCAGCTTGAATTGGACTCTGTCCAGCACACATGCTTTTTGGTCATTCTTTGAGCTCAGCAGACAGTTACAGGTTTCCATGGCAACAAGAATTAAAAGCTTGATTAATTCTCCCCGTGGTCTTCTTCCACCCAGGCCACAATTTTCCCCTCCCAACCAGGAATGATATCATCATCATGGAATATCTACAAAAAAAAAGGGAGTCCAATCATGTCTGGCATCTGGACACCACTCTTCAACAGCGTGAGTAGCACAAGAGGCAGGCATCAAGTCAGAGATCCTAGCTCGGATTTCACCACACAACCCAGAATGTACCTCATCCATCATTCACATACCTGAGTAACTTTTTTCAGTATTTTAGGAAAAAAGCAGATAGGTCCCTTCTTTAACCAGTAACCATCAAGATTATTATTGGCATGTTTTTGACAGGAAAAGTAAAATAAATACAGGGAACATGCCTTTTTTAATCCAGACTACAGTCTCCTGCTGCTTCTGCAGAATGGCTACCTAGTCAGCTGACTGTTCCCAGACAGGGTAACCATTTGCACTTGTGAATCAATTTGTGAGACAGGAGCTATTCCAATAACCTTTAACAAATCTAATCCACACCAACACCAGCCTGAGCATAAACAGGGCTGTAATGCAGTATGCAAAAGAAAAGATGCCGTAAACACAGCTATCTGAGAAACCTTTAAGAGAAAGTGGGAGAATGTTTTTGAATTGGCCTGAACTGTCTCTCGTTGCAACAGGTCTTATAAAGCCACTTGAAGGGCTAGAAGCGTAGTTCACTGGGTTTTGCCCAGTGCCCCTCAAGCAATGCCATGTCATAGACTGTGCCAATAGCCAGCTTTTTGCCTAAGAGGCTCTGCAACTCCCAGGCAATTGCAATCACATTGATATAATTGCTCTGGCTGGGGATAAAAACATCCCATTTTAGCACCTTATAAGAGAAGCTTAATCTACAGTTGTGAAAATAGACAGTTTGTTCAGGGGCAAAGATTTCATTAGTTTGGAAATAAGGTGACCTCAGTCTCTGGGGTTGTGTGGTAACACTGAACCCAAAGCGGCTGATAGCTAAATTCCACACTTACCTCCTCCTTGACTGTGCCAAACTCTGGATCCAGGGCTTTGAAGTGGTACCGGTGGGTTCCTTCACGATCAATAGCTACCTTAAAATCCTTCAGAGTCACTTCCCCTAACCTGCAAGGGAAGAGTTTGGCACTATCCCATGGTACATGGTTACCAGATTTAGCTCAAGTGTAACTACATGGGAGGCAGAGGCACAGCACGAGTCTAGCTAGGCATGTGGCACCCTGGCCACAAGGATGTGAAAAGTGTGCCCCTCCAGAAACATACCTGTCAACCCCAAGGTCCTCTTCAGCAGAAGAATTGCCTCCTGATCTACTAAGAATGACCTCAAAACAGCCTTTTTCACTTTCCCTTTTGCATTGACAACCATAGTTGTTTTGACAGGAGCATCCTGCACTACATGCCACAATAGAACCACTTGTCTGCTTTCTCTTGCTCTTGGAAGTTAATAACCTCTTAGGACTCTAAAACAAACACATCAGCTAGTGGACTGCTTTAGGCCATTTTCCCCAAACAGTGGTATGAAATCCAATGCCCCAGTTAATGCCCAGCAAACTGGAGGTAGTGGTAACCATACCCAGAAGAATCAGACTAATAAGGGAAACAAGCATCTCCCACATCAGTGTTAGCAAGGCAAAGTCAGACCTCACCTCTTTGGTATGTTGACCATGAAAGGTGTGAGGGAGCGGTCAGTGAAGTACAACACTTTGGTGCAGGCACTGGTGCTCATCACGGGTGTGCTGTGAGAATGAGGCAGTTCTGCAAAGAGAGCGCAATCACTGGGCAACAGCACATCTCCTGCCACAACAGGAGACAAAAGAGGTGGTCTCAGCAAATTTGCCATCACAGCAGAGAACCCGATGATGGGAAGAGATTCTTAGGAGGGTGGCTAATCATCCCTGTTCAGAAGGGCCAGGTATTCCCCTGCTTACTGGAAAACTTTACATTTTAAGGTAGGGTCACCATCCAACTGTATTGTTAGCATGGAAGATTTGCCTAGCACTGTCCTCACTGATTATTGTCCCATCCACAGAGGGGCCTTCTACCACCATCTACTCCACAGACACTCTACTCACTACCTCAGCATAGAAAGGAGAACCTTTCTGGAAGGGCAAATGACTGAACAGTACACCATCCAGTACTGATACCTTGTCAGTTGCCTTCACTTGCAGATGGATAATGCAGGATGAAGTGACTGATCATCACCAAGGCAAAAGGTTGTCTGTCTCCCACCGCATCTTCCCATTCTAATTGGCCAGGATGAGTGTTTGTGCATGCAATTTTCTTTGCCCATTTGTGTTTCTCTCTCTCTGGCTACTGCCTTGTTCCCTGCAATGTGCTGTGCCAAAGGCTGAAGCAGAGGAAGGTTCACACTGAGTGACTCTACAGTTTTAAGACTTCCAGCATGCAGAAAACACTATGGACACCCATTCAAAGGCTTTCTAATTTAACAAGTCTTCAGAGCCACCGCTTATAGCTTTTTACACCCAAGGCATTCTACATTTGTGGCTGCACAAAATTTTCCTGCTGAAGTGGAGGGAGATGGAGTCTGCTGAAGGGAGAGGTAGTTTGCACGCAGAGAACACTCACTGGCTGCTCTAAAAACTGCAGTTTATGGGAGAGGAAGGAGAACCCAGCAAATCCTCCCCACAACTCCAGTCTTCTGAGTTCCTCTCCTACCTTCCTCAACATATTGTACCTCCAGACTACCCTGCTGCTGGGACACTACTATGCAGCTGAAAGGTGGGGCCCTCTGTCTTTCCCCAGTACCTACAGTCCCCTACAACCTCATAGACTTTCTAGGTGACGTTTATAACCAACACTGGAAAAAACTGTCTTCATTATGAAAAGCAAAACGTGGAGCTGCTGCAGCTGGAGCCAGGAAACATGGTGTCAGAAAGGGATGTGCTGTTATGGATATATGAAAGGAAGTAGACACTGAGGGAGGAACAGGGAAAGAGGCAACTGTACAGTTATCCGTGTCCACTAGATGGTGCAAAGCAGCAGGAAAGCTGAAATAACATCACATTTCACAGCAGTAATTGTTTGTCATAGTTATTTATACTGCAGTAGTACCAAAGTGGCCCAGAGAGACCCCCACTGTGATGGTGCTTTACAAACAAGCAGCCATAGATAGTCCCTGCTCCCTCTCTCCTTTGCCATGAAGTCTAATCTGTACAGCAAATGACTAAATGGAGGAAACTGAGCTCTGGTAAAGGGAATAAGCAGCTGGAGGAGGCAGGCTCCCAAGGGGCTGTACCCTGGACTCCATCCAGGAAACCTGAGCAATTAATTTGGCAGGGGGAGGGCAGGAACTGAAAGGCACTTACTGGATTTGGGAGGCCAGGAGTCTCTACACTCATTTGTTGCTCTGCTTGCTGGTGATTTCCCCCGGATCTAGGGTGCAAAGCCAAAAGAGTGAGAATGAAGTATCACTTCCCAGTTGGAGCTCTCATTGCTGCCTAGCTTTGGGTTTTGTGTGAGGGGCAGAGTTAAGAGCCAAGTGCTCTAGGAAGCCTTTACCCTTCTCTCTTGCCTCTTCTGTGTTTCCATGTGGTACAGCCGTTCCATTAGGCTGGAGATGCCCTGCTCCAGGCTGTCAATGGTGTGGTGCTGTGGATCATGGCCACTGAAACTGTTCCTGAGGCTGCGAAGGGCATCACGAACCAGCTGCAAGTCATTTGTCTGCCCAAGAGACCACAAGTCAGAGTAACTCCAGGCTGCTTTCTTCTCATCTAAAGCCACAGGTCTTAGAAAGGGGAAATACCTCTTAACAAGATAATAGCTTCCAGGGTACCTGGAGCCCTCATCTGCATCTGGCTGGGAAAATACCCCTTTAGATGCACTCACCCCTCGGTGGGTTGTGGGAGCAGCTCCTTTTCCTGCTGTCTGGAGGAAGCCATTGCTCTGAGCACTATGACCACTGTAAGCCATCACCTGTTCAGGGGAAGATGTGTGTGCCACTAGGAACGTAAGGTTTAGAACCTGCCCAAAGACCCCAATTTGTGAACTTCAAAACGATGAGGGCATGAAGACTTTCCACATCAGTGATATAACTGCCATCTTCTAGATAGTAGATACACTCACTAAGGGGTGTGCAGGCAGACCTATAGGTCAGAGCACAAACGTGATTCCTCACATACAGATGGAGAAAAAGGCAGAGACAGGAAGGGGCTTGCTGCTATGTCACAGAGGGCTCTCTCCAAGCTCTAGTGAGTACAGTCAGTGTTCCAAGTGGCACTGTGCAGGGACAGATATTGGGGCTGGCACTCTTTCCACCAAGATAGCTCCAGGTGGCTCAATACCAGGGTCAATAGGAAAAGGAGGTAATAAGAAGCTAAGCCCTGGTCTAACCATTAACCAGCATCAGAGCTGAAGCTAGAAGCCAAGTGTCTCTGGCTTCCACTCACCCCTGTTTCATCCCTTAGGATTTTGACACAAGAGGCTAAGCCAGAGTGCTCGCTGCTAGGAGCTTTGATAAGTTGGATGCTTTGTGGGGTCTGGCTGCCTTGGTTAGGGCACTGACATCGAGATTGCAGAGCCAGGCTTTTCTGGGATGAAGTGGATGATTTCTGGAGATAGGTAGCTGGAGTGTGCTGGACAGAAACATCACTCCAACAGTTTGATGTTTAGATCAAGGCTTCCCATACCTCTTCAGCTTCTCTCTTCATGCAGTGAGCTAACAGGGCCTCTTTGTGCTCCAGCTCCCGTTCCAAATCCACCTGTGAGGGGAGTAGAAGAGTCAGCCCAAGGTAAATGCCAGGGCATCAGTGCCGCCCACCTGCTCCATACCTGTTGGTAGCTGGCCTCAGAAAGCTGCCTAAGCATTTCATCCAGCTTGGTCTGATGCTGCTGTAAATGCCGATGCTTCTGGCCCAGTTCTTTCTGCAACACAGTAATTAAGAGAATCAACAGGACACTAAGGCTCACAGATCATCTCCCCATGGCAGGGAAAGTTATGTTGTCTGCCAGGATCAGTTTCCTCTACAGGCTGAATTACACAATGTGCATACTTCTAGCTAGATGTTAGAACTGAGCATCAAAGCTTTTTTTTTTTTTTTATAAAAAAGGATCAGTCAGGTTGTTTTTGCCTGGAGTCCCCTTGCCCAGCAAAGATCCAATATTGAGGCCAGACAACTGTCTCAGAGAAAACAGATTCCTGAGGGATCAGTAGCCAATCAGGTGACCCAGCCTAACCTGATGGGCTGCTGCACAAGTGTTAGATACTCAGAAAGCCATCACTGAAAAGCCATGACAATAACAGATCTACTATAAAAAGCTGTGGGCAGAACACAAAGAACATCTCATCCCTACATCTCCTTACAAACATCCATGGCTATTGCAACTATTGCAAATTCCACAGTGCCATTCCCAGAGGTGACTGAGTGTCAGGGAGACAGCAGTCACATTCACAAAACTGAAGAACCACCAGATGCTGCCCCTGGCAAAGCCTCCAGTGAAGAGAGGTTCCATTACTTTGTATTCTGCCAGTAGCCGGTTTCTCTCTTCAACCTTCCTCTGAAGGTCAACCTGCCGAAACAACACACAGGTGTCAGGTAGGTATTCCTGGAGAGTTAGTGTCAACCCCTTGTGCTAGTGGGTGACCTGAGACCAAATATCTGCAGAGTTCAGGGAGATGGTGTCTAAGGATGGCAGGACAGTTCTTTCCTTGCCCTTCTCTCTCCAGGGAGATACTGTACACAGCAGCTCTACCCGTCAAAAGGCCACTTACTAACCCAGGGAGCACAATGAGGAAGGAAGAATGCAACTATACTGAAAACATCACGGGAAGCCCCTCCCTGTTTCAGCTGAAGGTCTTGGGAGGACAGAAACTGGGAGGGAAGAACAAGAAACTCCAGTGAGTCTCACAGGTGGCTAGTAGACTGTGTGCAGTTTTTACTGTGCAGAGACCTTTGACTGGTCATTCACTATGACCCCAAGAACTATGCTGCAACCACCAACTCCACCCTGTGGCTGCTGGAGCCCTCAGGGCTACCAACCTCCTTCTAAAATAATCTAACCCTCAGCAGCACAGTAACTCACGTTCTGGTTGTGCAATTCCTCCTTGTCCATGTTTGCTCTCAGAAGTTCCTGCTTTAGCTGAAGAACTGAAGCATCCTGTTGAATCAGCCTTTGCTGTAAAGCATCCTAGGAAAAGATGTTATCTGTAGGAAGGTGCAAGACAGAGGCAGAGACCCTTCCCTAGGAAGTGAGTGACCTAGACCAGGGGCCATAACACAGTGGGGCCACTCACAGGGCTGAAGTGTTCCCAAGGGCCTAAGGCAGCAGAAGGTATATAGACGTCTGCCCAGTGGGCTCTCAGTCCTTCTGCCCTTCTCTTACCCAAAAGTGATTTCCCTGCCAACATTCTAGCCATCTGGGACAGAGGGATTTCTGTGAACTTCCTGCTCCAGAAGTGGCCTGACAATTTGCTCTTATGGAAGACAATAGCACTGTCTTTGGAGGGTCTTTTCAGGGGCCTATGGCTAGTGTCTCCAGTCATGCATCTGCAGCATCCAGAGGGCAGAAAGAGGCCAACATCAGCCAAGGACCCAAGGAAACTTAGCTCTCAGTGTGACCTAGTTGTGCAATGAAATTCTCTTTGAAGAGGCCAAAGTCGGAACTAATTCTGCACCTTTCACTCAGTGTTACCCAGAAGCCGAAAGCGCTACTGTGGACAGCTACTGCTGTTTGCTTCCTTCACAGGAGCCTGACAGGCAGCTCTAAAAATACCTCTGCTCAGGAGTAAATTATTAGTGTTCAGAACTCCAGAGGAAGAAATTGTGCATACAGGAGTCAAAGTTGTGAAAAATGCTACAGCTGAATAGGACAAAGATACCTCTGTGCTCTTCTTCCTCCCTCTCAAGAATGAGTTCACTGGGCGTGCCCCTGCTGTGCATACCCCAAGACAGAAGTCGGGGCGGGGGGGAAGGGGGCGGTTGGGAAAAGAGCCATGGGACCCAAGCAGGCATCCTATGCCTTGTAATTTGTTTAGGGGAAACAGACAAAAGAGGGGCCATTTGACCACAATCCTACAGACAGAAACAGAACCCAGGAGACCTAAATCCTTGTGCTTGCCTTAACTGCAGTCTCTCCCCAGAGCCAGAAACAGACCATAGAATCCCCCACCTACAAGTCCCCTAGAACAACTCCCTGCACAATCTGAGATTCCTCAGAGGTATATGGTTGCTGTTGACTATACTCAGGGGCTGCAGCAGATTCTAAAGCTTTACTGTTTATATTTGATGAAGTGCCTCTTTCCTCACCTTTATTCCCTGTAGGTTTCGAGCTTCTTGTTTGTATCTCAATAGCTCCTTCTGTAAATGCAACACAATTTGATTAAATGGTATCTTGTTACCCCTTCAGAATCAACCAAAGTCAGTGTTCTCGGTCCGCCAGACACCTGCTTCACAGACGCCTGTGAAAGCACATCCCATCTTACCCACAGATCAAAGAGCATGTCAGGCTCTGAGCTATTTTAATGAGTTACAAACATGACAAAACAGTTAAGCAGCTCCCTAAGGCTCTGCTATTAAAGCCATGAGAGAAAAAGATTGCCTAGTCCCCCAAATCTGTCCTTCCGGGCAATGTCAAATACTTCTCTCCCAGCGTCAGAACTGGTTCTGGAGACAGCATCATCAGAAAGCTGAACTAAGGCAGGCTTGACAGGGCGGTTCTTCTTAGCTGCATTTGTTTCCTACTTGAAAGACTGTTTATATTCAGACATCACTAGAAACTTAACAGCTGTCCTGGATAAGGTTTTGAGAAGCTAGTACAACCTGGATCTCTCCAGCTTCAAGAGCATGCAGGGGAAAAAAAAAAAATGTATTTCAGGGCTCATTTAAATTCCAGTAACATTCCCACTCCCCCAATCAAGTAGGACAGAGGTCTGCAAAGATCTCTTGACCCAAAATCTCTTTCCCCTTCATCCGTCCCTCCACTAACCTTTAGGTCTTGATTTTCTTCCACACTCTGGTCCAGGCGACTTCGGATTATGATCTGAATGTTAAATACCATGGTTATTATTGTGCAAGACACCTGCCTGTGGCAAAATAGTGCCAAAGTGCAGCTTTATCAGAGAAATGAAGGTACAGCAATGTGCTCACCAGCTGCTCTTCGGGGCAGGCTCCATGTTCACAAAGTTCAAAGGACCCTTCCTGCTCATCCTCAGGTAAAGATCCATTGAGCAACAAAGCCTGGGAAGATGAAGGGAAAAAAAAAAAATCTCCTCTTCAGGGCTTTCAAAGGAAAACAGTCTAGATGCAGCTCTGGCTAACAGTCATTCATATCAACAGTCTCTAAACAGTTTCATTTTCCATTTCTGCTGACTTATTCCCCTCAAAAATAAGTAGATTTTTTCAGGAATGAACAAGAAGATTTGTCTCCTGAAAAAGCTCTCCCAGAGATATCTGTCAGCCAATACTCTTCCCCACAGAAAGGCACCAAACAAGGACAACAACTCAGATTTTCAGGGAATGAAGTCTGTCCCAGGTTTCAGTCCAAGGGTAGTCTTCACTAAATAACAAATTTGATGTCTGAAGCGGAGACTGAACCAGGCTTACATTGTAAGGCTTCTCTTCTGGAATGAGACTAAAGCGTCGCTTGCTGAAAGAGGTCATTCTCCTAACCACACATCTACAAAAGACTTTGGAAATAGTATGTTCAGGGAAGCCTAATTCTGTTCTACACTACACAAGATCAAGACACATTCAGAACTGTTGTCCAAGTGAGTGCTTACCCACACAGAGAGTGAAAATCTTAAGCTATGCCTGTGCTTGAGGAAGGCTATTAGAAGCACAGTATTAACTCTTTCAGCAGCTCCAAGGTAGCCTAGATGTCTGCAGGAAGATGCCAGAATTCCCACAGTAGATTGAATCCAGCCTGAAGGAAGTGTGCACTGTAGGAAATGTGGCTAGCAGGACCAGGCCAGATGTATACCATGCTGGTTTTCTCTAGCTGGTGTTTTTTTTACATTGACCTTTCTGTGTCTATTTCCAGGACTCAGGCCACTTGTTATGTGCCAGGATGTTGTATACAACTGTATGCATTGGAAAGAGTCATGCCTCTTTCTTTCAGTTAGCTATTTCATTTCTATTTAAACTCCATGGCTAAAAACAAAATATCCCATTTGCAGCAATACTTCAATTCAGCCGCAGAAGACTTCAAGGCTGACAGGTCAGGTTCTGCCTGCTGAAAGAATCTTCCAGCAAAGAGCAGCAACTGCTGCCAAATAGCAATCTGTATTCAGTTAATGCAAAAGCTCTTTGGAAAACTGTTTTCTGAGTGCATCCCAAAGTCCTCCCAGCAGGACACTCAAGCAGGAATCACACTGGAACATAAAAAACTGCCATGGTTTTAGCCCCTTATGGGGTATACATACATCAGGTCCCTGATATTTCAATCAAACTCTCATGAACTGGAAGCTCTTAAGTATTGAGCAAGAGGGGGAAAATCAATTAATCAAATCCAATTTCTTGGCTAGCAACATCAGCTGGCTCTTCCTACTTCCAGGGAAAGAGGGGGCAGCAATGCCAGCTGCTCACCCTCGCTCCTGAAACACGGGGCCCAGGGTTGGAGGAACAGAAGATGCCAGTTCCTCCAGTGCTGTCTCTCCCTGCTCCTACTGGGCACATAATGAAACTGGATTTTACCAGTGAACCAAGAATTTTTTTTTTTTTTTTTTTTTTTTTTTTTTTTGAGTCTTTTGTTTCCTGTCCATTGTCCAAAGGGTAAGTGCCTGCCCCCGCCCACACTCCACCCTCTGCTCTGGCTGTCTATGCTTCTCACACAATCTCCGCTTTGTTTACCGACACATAAATATTTACAATTCAAAGCCAGCATGGTTCCCAGCACAAACAGAAAGGAATATTCCTGAGAGAGTTCACAGCCTTTACCATATGGATCAGGGGCTCTACTCCCCATGCAGAGTCAAACACATTGGGCTGAGGGTCATTTGGTCAGAGAGGGACTGAAACAGGCAGCAAGGAAAAGGCCCTGCAAATAAATAGTTGTGTAGAGAATGTGGTATAGTTCAGCCTAGCTCACTGAAATTCAGACTGATGCAAGTCTAGGTGACCCTGGATCAGCTCTGTGAATCTTGACTGATTTCCTGATGTTCCTTGTCTCTCTGCCTTACTTCCCATCACAAATCACAGAAAGACTGCCCTATTCTCTCAGGCTGCTAACAAAACCCGCAGGCTGCTAAATGCCCTGGTGAAGAAGGGGAGTCTCAGCCCCAACACGTGGGAAAACACTGCTGCATCTTTACCATTTTGCATAGTAACATATGTGCTTTGCACAGTGACAGCACATACAGGAGTTAGCATAGCATCACAGGACAGGGGACCAAGCCAGTGAACCCAGCTAGGATCTGGACTCCAACCAAAAGACAACACAGGCATAATCACCTTCTAAACACAGGCTTTGCCTTATATTCTCTACAGTGGTTCTGTTCTTACCTGCATTTAGCATGCCTTTTGCCCTCTCACAGTCCACTTAAATTACTATTAGCGAATATCACTGATCTTCAGTCGTGACAGCAATAGAATCTTCCTCTCTCTCTCCACACCCTTCTCTCTCCCTCCCTACTGAATAAGAGCCTCAAATCCTGTCAACACCAAGTTTTTGGAGAAGCCTGAGCTAAGAAAAAGAAAAGACTGTGTCCAAATTGCACAGACTGATGTTAAAATCCTTTCTCTGAAACCCTAGTAAATATACTGGGGCTTTCCTCCTTTCCCAGGCTCTCTTAGTTAAGCATGCTACACAATGATGGGGGACAGGCATACCCTGCCCCAAGCAAGACTGTGGCTGAATCCAGCTGTCTTCTAAATTGCATCTGGGACATTGGAAAGGACAGTTTTGGCATTTTCCATTCTGCAAAAGGTGACCAGCACCAGATCACAATTGCAGGAGCCAAGAGAGCCTAAACACTGCAAGAAAGAAAGATGTCAGAGTGCTTAGTCAGTAGCATTCAGTTGCTGGATAAGGTCTCTGCTGGCTGCAGCCAATATACCCTAATACACACTATCCACACTATCAGAAATAACTGCTCATTCATGAGGAACTCATCCCACAGGGTGACACACAGGGAAGAGCCACTGTCCCTATTTAACCAAGGTGACCCAAGAGACCAACTGACTTCTTGCACAATCACCCCAAGAGGCCTCATTGGACCAGGACTCTTATTCAAATCTCCGAGTTCCAGGCCAGTGTCTCAGCTGCAAGATAACCTGTTTTCCAGCTACAGTTAATAGGAAAAGAAATGCATGTGGAAGGGAATGCTGGCTGAGAAGAAAATCTATTACCTGCAGACCTGAAATCATCTTCTTCGCTTCCTCCATTTCCTTTTCTAAATGGTCTTGTTGTTCCAAAAGCTGCTCTTCCCATGAATTCTCCAAATATGACACAGGGTTCCCTGCTTGCCACTCAGGCTGGAAATGAGATTCTGTCTCTTCTGGAAAAGAGAGCAGCTGAATGTGGTCATGCCAGAGAGAGGAGCCCAGAAAAGACTTGCACCACACAACAATTGCCTGCTGTTCGCACTAGCTATCACTAACAAACCAGTATGTCTTCTAGCCAGTATCAAGGAAGTTGCTACAGGTGTAACATCTTGTCTAATCTCAAGGATTTATGCCTCATTCTTTATGCAAAGGAAACTTTCCTGCACACACATATATAAAAGATAGGCATCCTTCTCCTTCGTTAACTTTGCTGCATCTGATTCCTCAGTACTGGAGATTTCAGAGCACATCATAGGCAACAATGTGCTGCATCATGCGTGGTAGAAAATACCTAAGGGGAGAAAAGCAACTCTGGGATTTGAAGAGCATGTCTTAGTGTTAGAGGGTGCACCAAGGACCCACTGAAGGCAACATTAAACAGTATTTCTACTTGTCAAATAACATGGCTTTCTCAAGGTGGAGAGCATACCTAATTCTGAAAAAGACTGTTCTCTTAATAGCAAGTTTAATAGACTTGCATGCCTTTTCTGCTCCCCACAGCATAATCTGTATCTCTGGTTAACTATCATCCGCTGGCTGGACCAGGAATGTAGATTTTTATTTTTTTTTTCTTCCCTAAGAAGGTATGAGGTTTGATGAGGAGAGGAATAGCAGTGCTTGTTAGCTAGTTGAGCAAAACTGAAATTTATCAATGTAAGCTTCTGTGCATCTGTAGACCTGCAGCTGCAATATCCTACTGTATGGGCAGCAAGCAGACACAGTACCACTAAGAATTTAAGGTACTGGTCACAGCCAGTCAGCTACTTCAGCCACTGAGATAGTCTGTCTCCTTTTGAAGGAGCACTGAAGCAGGACCCCTCTGTCTAAGGCAGCAAAGCATTTCCTAGGAGAGCTTCTGTCCTTTGCTCTTGGGATGGATGCTAACTAGAGAATTATTATTAGGCTGCATTCCTGAGGAGGAAAAGAAAAACCCACACTTTAGGAGCTTCTTTGAAAATCTTTCCTTCAATCTGCATGAAAATTTTAAGTGTATACTGACTACATCGTGGGGCATTTGTGGCAATACAGCAAGGACTTCTCAATGCAAACACCACAACAATATTACAAGTGTTCAGTTCCTTGCAAAGAGACACTCAACCTATGTATGGATATGACGTAAACACAGACCCTTACACAAAATCAAGTTATGCACCATGGGCTTGGCAAGCCCACATGCACTCTTTCTTTAAGGGAATTTCAAGTGGTTTTTGTTATTTTTCAACATGGCCTAATGAGACTGTGATGAAAGCATTCACTCTACAGTGAAAATTGTATATGACCCTTAATCCTTCTCCAGAGCTTTTCATTTCCCGAGCATTATTTTTCAAGCCTCACAGATATTGCCATATTATGGCATTATTGTAGTGTTAAAAGTTTGGGGATTTACTTTTATGTGAACAGATACTCAGCATCACATTCTCTACATTCATTTCAGTCACTGGGGAACTTTTCAGCAAGTTGATACAAACAAATCCCAATGAAAGTGTGAGCTGTAAAGCATTATCTGCAAGGTACCTGTTTTAGTTTCTGTTTCCTCAGTGTGGATGATCACAAGTCTTTCCTTCTCCTCTGATGGGGCTACAGTGGATTCACTCTTTGCACTATGAATAGGACTGGGCGATGTAAGACTGCAGAGGAAAGGAGAACAGTTACTTCTAGTGCTGATCAACATCATCCTCATCTAAGATAAAAGTGAATATGCAGTCAGGCTTGTTGAAACTAAGAATTATCTGCATACTAGAGAAGCCATTAACAAACCAAACTGTGAATGTAACTTTTCCATTGCTACATCAGTGTCATAGCAGGCTAAGTGATAAGTAGCACAATGTGTCTCTCCATTTTCCTTAACAGAATGCAAGTTTGAGACTGCCACCACAGAATTCACACACACTCACACAGGGGTAAGACCACGCTCTACTGAAGGTCTACTCAGAAACAATTACTTATTGCAAACCTTATGTTCATACTGCAAGCTGAACAAAAAGCTACCCTGGTTTGCCTCATCTCTTGCTTTCAGAAGCACCTCTTCATTAACTTGAAATACCCAAGTGCAAAATACTTTTCAAAGTCAGATACCACTCATGTTCTTAGGTTAAAACTTCTTGAAAATACACACATATTTTCACTGGAACTATCTCAGCTGTGAGATTCAAGCAATCTTTTTACAGAAATTCTTCCTAAATGTATCACCCAGACAACAGGAAAAGGTGGCTGAAGCTCACTGACCCATTCAATGTACCTCTAAAGTCACAGGAACTAATCCATGCAAGTGTGAGCAGGAGTTAATTTTTCATTCTCCCCAACACAGAAACAAAGGACAGAGAACAAAAAGAAAACAGTGTGGAAATAATATAATAGGTTTAGAAAAATAAAAGGCTTTGACAGCTTATCTTCCGCATCTTCCCAGCACTGCTGCTACATATTCCACAGCGCTCTCAGTATCAGAAAAGCCTTGCAATAGAGATGGAAATTACTTGCTAGCAGCTCCTGTCCGATCCCACAGCCAGTGCTGGCCTACTTCTCATTTGCATTACAGACCTTCAAGCAGTCTAGTTTTAATGGTCCAGACTCAATGGACTTTCACCATGTTAAAGGAAAAGACGAATGCAACTTAATAAGTGAAAGAATAACCATGTTCTAATGGCAATCTAACAGCTACAGTACCTGTTCTTTCTTGCCCAGACAGGGTGCCCATGATTGATAAAGGGGTCCAGGCCACCTGGCTTTGCTCAGGGATTCACCTTCAGGAAGGCTAACTCCATTACAGCAGTCCCTGATTAGGCACATTTTGTACTCAACATTTGAAACCAGGCCCCTCCTGCTTGTTGCTGAATGAGTGCAAAGCATAAAAATTAAAATAAGTGGGAGCCTAGAAAGTACTATTGGGTTTGCATTATATAATAAGGGTCAGAGAAAAGCATGAAACTTTCAAACAACACAGGTACAAACAGGAAACCCAGCTGAGCTAACATGTCCAGTAACTCACAGGGATTTTACTTCCTTCTAGGAACAGAACTCGATATACCCCCTGCATATTCTCAGCTGATACTCTGAATACGCCGTCAGCCTGATAAGGCCACTGAGAAGTGCACTGCTGGTTCTCATCCACGCAAAAGATGAAAAGAATGAGAGCTGTCCTAGAAAAACAATATTAGCAACTGTTGGGTGAGAAGGTGGTGAAACTGAGGCATAGGCAAGAGCAGGGAACTGGAAAGCAGAATGAGCAGGACAAAAAACCAAGGGGATGCAAAGCCTGGAAATAACATTCCTCTGTTAGAAAGTCTGCTCCTCTCAGCACTGGATTCACAGCCCAAAACAAATACCAAAGGATCCCAGCTGGGGCAGGGGGTGGGGTAAAGTAGTCGATACAGGTCTCCACAACATAAGACAGTTTTGCAGATAATTTCTTAGGCATTCCTATGTCCACAATCCCCTTTCCAGGCAGTTTCCCTATTTTAAAAGGCCAATGGGTTCACATAGCATCAGTGACCACCTCTCAAACCATGCCAAACAGTGAGAGTGCCACTGAGATGCACTCAAACGACACAGTAGCACAGGTCACGTTGCCTTATACATTAATGCCATCAAGTTAATGCTGGAAACATTTTTACATTTTTTGTATCAGTCACCAAATCCATCTGAGTAGGAAATATCCACCAATGCAATTTGTTCTTTAAAGTACATAACAATTTGTGATTAAAGCATGCAGAAATAAATGCTGGAAAATTAAAGCTATTTAAGACAGATTTATGATGCAAACTGTTCCACTTTATTGCCTTTACGAGCTGATTTCTTAACCCATATCCTTTCTCCACTGAGTCTCAGAGTTGCCAGTGCCTGCACAGTCAAGGCTTTAGGGCAACAGCCCCAGTGTAAGTCTGAATTCTCATAATTTTAATAAACCCCCCATCCCTGCTGTTTCAAATGACAATGGCAACCGTCGCTCACCATTTGACCTGCTTCCCTCCCATGATCCCACTTTAACCTTTCGCCTCACGGAATCCGTTTCCTGGGGAGCCTCACGATTCTGGCTACAGACATGCCTTGTCCCTTCACATGCTCAAAATTCAGTGCAGAAGACGCCAGCTCCTGTCAAACTACTGGAGAAATATTTGCAAGCCAGACCGCTTCACATTAGCTGAAAGATTCACAGCAGGAAAAAAAAAAACCACAACACTCAGGGTCTTTGCAAGAAACCGTCAGATGGCAGATCAGCAGCCCCCACACACTTATTTGATTCCAGAGCCAGGGAATTCTGCAGCCTGGGTTTTGCTTTTGCTGGTTTTTCTCTCAGGTTATTTGTCTCTTGCTGCTGCATTTTGGTCAGCTGCACACCCAGTTGTTTTCATCACAAGGACTGCAATCTGGATTGCCAGCAGTGTTTTTCAGCCCATTCTGCCCTTAGACTCCAAGCACCTGCTGCAGAAGCCAACAGCCAAGAGAAGGTACTCCTGCAAGCAGTAGGTTCACTGCTTTTCCAGGCGTGGATGCGGTCTCAGAAGAACGCATGCAGCACTTCCCAGCCCTATGCGCGGCTTCCTCTTCCTTGCTATCTCCAGCTCCCTCTCCCTCCTGCTGTCACACAGCCTGTGCAAGGCAGAGCCTTTTCTCTGAGATGCCTGGCTCAGAGTGGGGGAGGGAAGGCTGATGGAAGGGGAGGGGAAAGGGAGGTGGATGGGTGAGGGGCTCCGTGGCCTGGGAATCCATCTGATTTTGGCAAATTTTCCATGAATCATTTCAATTGCCTTTGCTTATTAGAGCTTTTGTCTCTGGGAATTCTGTTATTCAGGCTGCGAGCTCTCTTACTGAACAGTTAATGCAGAGATGAGCTGAAGCTAGGCAGGGGATACTGCCCTGGGACAGACACAACAGCAGCACAATTAGATGGAGGGGGGTGGCTGCAGTTAATAACCACATATCTCACTAATAAAAAAAGGGTCTTGTTTCTCCCAGGCAGCTCTCATAACTAAGGTAGCACGTTTCTCTCTGGAAGGAAAGAGAAACAAGCATCTTGTTTTCATCATGAAGCCTGGTGTCAGCAGAAGACAGACCCAGGAGCTGGAGGTCAGATCGCTCCCAATTTCTTTGGGTCAATCGCTGATCACTTATGTAAAGATTCTCACCACATTGTGTCCTATCAGCAATGATATCACGATTACCACAGGGTAAGAGAGTTCATGACATTATGCAGAAAAACAAAATACAACACGAAGTTATCTAGGATGTGCAGAGAAATTTTCACTCACCACCAAAATACAGCCACACATGAGCAAACAGCAACCTGACAATCTGTTATAGGGTAGAAGAGTACATATAAAATACTACAGCTACCTTAAACTGAAGAATGAGTGGAGGGAGCAGTGTATTTCACACTCTGTCCTACTGAGGTCATGGTTCAAGAATCAACACCAAGTCATTATCCATGAAATCCTGTTGCCAAGACCAGAATTTTTACGCCTCTCCTAGAATGACAGCTTCAAAAGTACACTCTCTACTGACATCACGTGGAGGCAGTGGTCCAATACTGGCTCACATGGAGTTCCCACACTTTTCCAAATGTGTATGTCTGTATTTATAAACACGACCTCACAATGATACGTAGCAAACTTTAGGGATAAGTACAAACTATTGTATTTTTTTTTCCTCTGTTGGGCCAAGCAACCTTAATTCTCAGGTACAGGGAGGCCTCTTTGTACAATGGAGCATCAAAAGTGGCCTGGGAAATCCTGTGGAGTCATCCTGCCTGCTGAGAAACTGTCAGTGGCAATCTGTCCTAGGAAAATAAACCTCATCACTCCTGAACAAATCAGGGATGGAGGGGGCAGCTAGCTGAGGCACTCTCAGGGAGCAGCTCAGGCAGGACAAAGAGACAACAAAGCAGACTTGGGGTAACACTGAGGACTGGAAACTGTGAATCAAAGAGCTGCAACTATGCCCATGCAGCTCTGCTCTCTTAGTCTGTTACAAAAGAAATTAAATAGAGCAAAGCATCGTATCCAGAGGGAGATCTAATATGTTCATTTACACGGTTCTTTGTCTTAAAGCTAGTTTCTTGTTCTCTGGGGAAAAAAGGAAAGGCTGTCCTTTACTATGAAGGTATCCACATGGCATCAGGTCCCCTTCATTTTTCTTCAAAAGCCCCTTCAGCTACACTGTCTCTCCTATATCCATGAAAACAAACAACACAGCCATGTGTCTTTCCTCTCCCATCTACTGCTCAAGTAAGTCGGGGCAAGAGTTTTGACTTCTGCCCCAAAGCAAAGGGTAGTAAGAAGAGCTTGTAAGGCACCAGTGTAATGTGTTGTAACTGGCACACACTGCTCAGGTTCATAGCTGCAAGTTGTGGCACCTCCTATTGGAAATGCATTATATGCTGTTATTCTAACCAATCCTGTCTTCTACAGGTTTCATTTCCTTAGAAAGCCTTCACTTGCACCAGCTTGACCTTGATTAACTAGTGCAGTCAAAGACCCCAGTCAAGGCTACAGGCTGTTCATAATACAGAGCACATACTTCTCAGGATCCAAGTCCTGCTTCAAAGGGGAAAGTCACCTCCAATGGAAACCATACTGAACTCTGACTTTCAGGCTTCACAGCAGTATGCAGGAGATTTTGCATTAAAATAATTAATGTTGCACTTTAAATTGAAGGTGAAAGTCTGGGGGATGGAAGGGTAAATTAGATAACTGTAAATCTACAGACAGTTAAAGGTAATGTATGAGGCCACAATGGCAATCAAGACAAAGCTGCAGTGTTCCCCCAGGACCATATATCTGGATTAAGGACTGGTGTGTTCCTGTCACTGCTGTTCAAATCCACATGCCGCCCCATTGGCATCTCTCTGCAGGGCGTGAGGTTTGTTGGTTTAAGTTCCTTTCCTCCACATCTTTTCCATCAGCTCTGAAATATTCGTCTTTTGCACCCTCGCTACTCTGCCCCTTTCTTCCTGTGAAGCAGGCCACAAACTCCATTTTGCCATCCCTCATGTCAGCATTCCCTCAAAAGGCTCTACCTATACATTCAGGTTCCCAGTAAAATCTTTAGCTGTGTCTTTCACAATTCTATTTTCCTGGTCTCACTGAGGGACACCCTAGACCTTTAGACAACTGTAATTCAGAAGTTCCTAGCTCTTATCTATGCAATCACATCATTATGAATGAGATCAGTTTTATCTGTGGGAGAAATGGCAGTAAACCACTGCTTCCTGTTGGTTCCTGAGGCTTCATTCTACAGATCAGGCAGAAGACCATATGCTGGGAATTGTCTTTTCTATCAGAGCTAACAAGATCACAGTGATAAGAAAGGGCACTCTAGGAAACGCCAGACAAAAGACCACGAAGGGATACATCTTGGCAATCAAGTTCCTTACCTGGAAGAGTGGGACTCCAAAGGCAGGTTCTGTTGCCCTTCATACTGCTGCACCAGTGCCCGGACACTCCAGTAGGGGTTTTCAATCTCCTCATCCATGCTGCCATTTCTGGAGATAATAATCATAGAATGAGGGAAGCATCACTTGATAGGAGCAGAAATTCTTGTCTCCAAGAAGGAGGGTAGGAAAGCCAATGAAAGGAAGGCAAGAAGGAAGGGACAGCTAGAAAATTGCCAATTAAGAAAATTCTCCTATTTGGGAGCTCCGTCCCATCTTCTTGGTGTGAGGGAAACACAGGCAAACAGGCCTTCCCCTTTTAAACTCATCCCCAATTCTGTGACTAGAAAATTACAAAAGCTCTGAGAAGGCAAGGAAAAGAACAGAATTTGCAAACAGCACAAGGATTGGCTTTTCTGAAGAACTCCTGGGCCAAGGTCTTTACAAGAGAAACCTTTAACATTTAATTTTTAAACAAAATATACCATTTCAACCTCATTTCCAAACTTCCTCATGGGTACTCCCTTGAGCCAATATAATATGGGCAAGTGACCTTCAGTTGTATAAATTAAACCCTCAACAGACCACCATCTGGCTTCCATTTAAATGTCATTACTAATATTATTATAATCCACATAGCACCTTTTGCAAGTGTTAAATCTGCTTTTCTGAGTTATACATTCCTCCTGTACATGGATCATTTTCCTTCATTATCACCAGAACTCCTCCACTTACATGGTAGGCCGCATCAGCTGATTAACAGCACACAACACTGCATCTGTAAGCGTAACATTGGGGTGAACAGCAATATAGAAAACAGAATGGACTTGTACAACAGGTTCAATGCCTCAATTCTGGAACTGCTCCTAGATCTGTAACCAGTACCTGTGAATTAAGACCTTACTTTTGCTTCACTTGAAATGAAAATGTCTCCAAGTAGACAGCATCAAGAAAGGACACTGTGCTCAGCATGAAACAGGGAAAGTGAGGCAACAGAGTTCCCTCTGGCTTGGCCATAAAGAACTGTTGTTTTCCAGTGAGATAACAAAGATCTAGCAGTTACTTTGCTGTTAAACCTGAATAGAACCTGGAATACCTGCAGTCTTCATAGTGAGGCAGCCATGCTAGGACAGTACTCCCCTTTGTTAGGCCGCTATCTATTTATGTTTCAGTAAGACAGCAGTAGTTTGTCTCTATTTGTTTGCACAATAGGAGAACTACCTTACACCAGACGTTGTCAGGATAAAGAGGCATCTATTTTACAAGAAACTCTGTCCATCCGCTAACATGGCCTGACCTCATATGACCAGGGAAAACTTATTACCTCTGTCTGTGCCGGAAAACATCCCGTCCGGATTGCAAGACATCTTGACGAACATCTGCCAGAGCAGCCACTGCCCCTTGGGCCACTGCAGCAGCTGAGCGAGGCCTGTGACTGGCAGACATTGCTGACAAGCTCTTCCCCGCCATGCCAGCTGGGCTATGATTCATTGCTCTCCCGGAGCCTGGTTTGAAATGAGCAGCTAAGGCCAGGATCAACCTCATGATAGATTTCAAGTTCCCATCAACAATATCTGAAAAATGCAAATAAAGCCACGAACAATGCCATTAACACGAAGTCCCACCACAGCTGTATGTGACCAACATGCATGAATATAATCAAACCCAGTGGGACCATGCCAGTAAACAAGGACTATGCAAAAGACTGCATTACAGCACCGATGTTTTACAGCTCTGCTTGTTTTGTACAGAGCAAACTAACTGCCACCTACAGGTGACAAGTTTAAATGCTTTGAACAGACCTGAGCTTTCCCTCGATGGTCATTTCCAGCTAACAATCCAGTAGCTTACGTGACAGCACGTGATTAATTACTGAATGCTCACTAGAAAAGTACAGCAGATACTGAAGACTGACACTGTATTAGCAGTCACTTCAACTGGCACATGGAATTTGCCTTTTTTTTTTAAATACTAAATACCAGAGAGCAGCAATACAGTTCTTTAGCAATAGTGTCCTGTACCATAAAGTCTTTGTAGCACCTTGCAAATATTAACTAGTCAGATTTAATAATACCATACTAGGCATTTCCCCCAGCATAAAAACTAGCTCAAACACATTGATCTCAAGTTCACTGGAAAGATCAGCCATTCTTTCATACTAGGATTTCTCAAAACAATTTAGTCAACTGAGATACTCAAAGTCCATTAAAATAATAGGAATAGAGTTTCCAAATATCAGAGGCAGCCTTAAAAAAAATAAAATCATAAGTGTTGGAAGCATGAATACTGGTTATTACTTGCTTTAGTATCTGAAAAATCAGAAATAGCCCAAATAAGTCAGTGACTGTTACCTCCACATCATTCATGGAGAACATGAAGCCAAGTTTGTGAATCATGTGAAGTCCTAGAATGAGTCAATGTCAGAACTATGACCAGAACTCTGGAGCTTGTGTCCCAGAGTCTCATGCCTATATTCTATCCTATGGCCACATGACATCATTTCATTGCATATCCAATTTGATACCTTTGCTTATATAAGATTTTTATCAATGTTGCTATCATTTCTATAGTCATGAGCTTATAACACAACTTGCAACATTACTGAAAGAAACAGTACAGCCACCAACCTGCCAGTAGCAGCACTGTGGGAACAGTACTCATTACTCTGTATTTAAGTTCTAAGCTTCTCACCAAGGCCTATAAACCAACAGCTTGTACTCTTCTGCTAACAACAAGGATCAGGCACCGCACATAGTCCATCTCAGCATTTTCCCCTCTTTCTCAGCTGAAGGCCCACAGACAATCAGAACTGTATCCCCTCCCAGAACAGTCAGCAAACAGTAAGGATCAGGGCATGTCTTCTACCCCATAGATCTATGCACATGCACGCACACACACCAGCCATCCTTGTGATACATGACTAAACCATGCCAGACACATGATTTCACATATTGGTTCTCCTCCCTATTTACAGGCCATGAGAAACAGTATCACAGGCTTCCAGTGGACCAGAAATATTTTCCTATGTCTTGTTTCACAGTAGCAGGTTTATATGGCCTTTTAGTGAAAGATTCTGAGTTTGTATTCCTCATCATACCATTATTTGATCTTCTGACTGCACAGTAGCAGGAGAAAGACACTTTGGTCTCTGTGCACTGTGCTGCTACCAAAAGCAGTCAAAAATGCAGGATCATTCAACCAAAAACCTGTTACTAAACCACAGGTGAAAAAAACCAAAACTCTCCCACAAACCAATACACTATCTGTTTGATATGAAACAAAGAGACAGGGCTTCAACAGATAAAATAATCTGTGGTGACCACATGGGGCACATACCTTTTGCTGATGTCTGATGCATGCGGATCTTTTTTGATGCCACAAACTGTAATACTTTCTCCACATTTTCCCTCATGTCCTGCTGGCTGGTGGGGTTGACCTGAATGCCATTCAACTTCTCACCAGCTAAAGGAGTTAAAAAACTTCATTAAAGAAGAACTGAATTGTTTGGTGCTGTCACAGGAATTGCTATAGGGGTAGGGCCCGATCTTATCTCTTGTCTGGGTACTGCAAGAGGTATGCATGGCTTCTTGTCCTGCTTACAAGGCATCCAGTACCGGGAACAACTAGGTTGGAGACTGTATTGGGTTTACATGGCAAGGTTTTGGTAGCAGGGGGGCTACAGAGAGGGCTTCTGTGAGAAGATGTATGGTCCCTGACAGGTTTTAACACATTTGTTGTAACCATCTGCTAAAACTTAAGGACTTTAATAGAATTGCTTTATGATTATTTTATTTTAAAGTCACTCATTCCCCCCTGCAAGCTCTGAAACTTATTAACATCTGCCAGTATGCCTGACAGATGTCAGAGCTAACACCAGCCTCTTCCACGCAAGATCTAAAACTGCAAGATAAAAAAAAAAAAAAATAGTGCCATATGGCATTACTGACCTACAATCTCAATGAGCAAAGCAAGAATGACTCCATCTCGGAGATCTTGTCTCAGGTCTTGGACTGGTTTTATTGTTGGCTGCTTCTTCAGCTGGGAATTCACCCAGGCCACATATGCCTGTAGCTGTTGCTGAAAATAGAAAACAACACATTTGCACATTATTGCCATTTCAGGGAGATGTTGCGCAGCTCTCTCACTTTTCTCTTTCTTCTTTATAACCTCATCATCTTTTGCCCTTGAAAACGAACACCACTGGTCTCATCCCAAGGCCTGCTGAGCACTGACATCACTGCACACTGTGGTGCAGCTCACTCCATGCCAGAACAGGAAGAGCAAGCAGGCAGCAGGACAGCACTCATGACCTAAGCACAGCTGAGAAGAGAGCTTTACGTTACGTTTGATCTAGGTTGGTAACAAACCAATGCTGTCATCCCCTCATTTTTGGTGCCAGAATTGGTTCACTCATAGCATTTAGTGTCCCATCCACACTATTTTCTTCCACATATCAAGAAAGTAGAAAATCCACAATGCAGAAGCAAGAAACCTTGTGTTATTTCCCATTAAACTATGCCATCTACCAAAAGAAACAACCAGGACAAGATTTCCTGGAAGCGATGACAGCCTCCCTCCTTAACACTCCCAGCATGGCTCATTTGCAACAGTTCAGCCCCCTTCCTCCATTTCCTTGGAGCTGTATCAGCATTTCTAATGGCCCAATTTCTACTTCTGTACATATGGAAGCCACCTTGCCACAGCACTTAATGCCTGCAAGACCTGAGAGCAAGGAGCACTGCTTTTCTAGCAGGTTATACTGGATACTGCTCTTATAGCCATGCATGTTGCCACAAGGAGAAGACCAAGGAAACAAACTCCTGCTGCTGGTCAGTGTGAGGACCCATCCGGCATAAGAGACTGAAAGGCAAAGAGCAGATTCACATGACTTCCCTTTCCATTCACCTCTCAGTAGCAATTCCATGGCTAGTAGGAGCGCTAGTAACACTGAAATCCCTTTGGGCAGGGCTGGTGTGGTACCTGGAGGGTAAATAAACTTATCCATTATGGGATTACCTCCCTTTTCATTAAGCTTCCCATTATTGTGCCCATGCGGCGGGTTTTAAGTCTCCATTCTATATTACCTCAGCAATGACAGAGTTTATGCTTTTACAGCCCAAAGTCACAATTTGATCACAGCTTCACTCTTAATTACCCTGACATAGGAAATCCAACTTTAATCACACCATGGTTCGGTCTGCTGGTTCAGAAAGGTGACTGGACTTGTATTCAATCAGTTCTGCTCACTCAGCAGAGAGCTGGAGAGCAGAACAGATATGAGCTTGGGGGACTGCCTGATGCCTTTTAAAAAAAAAAAAAAGAAGCAGAAGTGGCAGATCTGATGCATATTTGCTGGAGCAGACTTGGCCTATCACATGGATTGGATCTGCATGCTCTTCTTTGGCTGCAGCAGCAATGATGCATGTCAGTTTTGCCTGGCCAATTTCAGAGGTCTTTATTTTCTACTTAATGCGACTGGGCACAACAGAGAATCAACAAGCCCTGACTTTCTCTCTCTCTCTTGCACAAGTTGATGATCCTGTGTTGATTTTCAGCAGCGGTAACTGTTACCAGCTGCAAAAAGCACCCTCATCTCTTGCAATTTTATTTTAACTGATCATGGGGGTACTGAGGTTCAGTCTCACAACAGTCTAATCCCAGAGCCAGAGAGACCACAAGCCTTCTGTTACACAGATTCAATAAAATTTTAATTTATTCAAGCAAGTACCAGAGAAAAGAGGTAGATTTGTTTATAGTAACACAGCATCATTACAGAAATATCTAGATTCATAAGTAAAAAAGTACCAATAGGGTTGCAGCATGAAAACTGCATCTGAAGTCTATGTAATTTAGAGAAATAATCTTATCACAGTTGTGTTTACTAACTTGTCATTTTTCAAGTCATTTTACAAAGTTCTAAACTGTTATATTACACTAATTCCACAAGCGCGCAGCCCCTTCCAGCCTACAGAAAATTTGCAAATTTTAGAGGAGTTTATATGGTTCTTCCATTCAGACACATCTGTTTTCACTCAAAATAAAAATAGACCCTTTCACTAAGCAGTTTGCTTTCTGTTTCTTTCCACTGAATATTCTTCATGCATTCACAAGAAAGCATTTCTGGCAAACTTTTAGTCTCTATCTCTCAAAAGCATGAGAAGGTTGACATTGTTATTATTAGAAAAAAAGTCACTCCTAAAATCCCAGTGTATTTACATTTTAAATGATGATTATTAAAAGGAGGATTTTGAGGCAATGGAATAAAGATGTTACCATTACAAAGTAATTTCATACCAGTAGCTGCTGTAATACTGCAGATTTACATTTCATTGGCACACCTACTTACTTTGTTGTTTGTTTGATTGTTTTTGCCCCCCCACAAAGCATAAGATTTTCATGCAGAAGTTCAGATAGTTGGACTGATCAACATTTCCTGATTTTGCATCCAAAACCTAAAAGAACTAATGAATTCAGCAAGAGGCTTGGATTGCTGCAAAGCCAAAATCCCAGGGAGTAAGCTGTCACTTCTGGCAGCTAAAGTGAGCGGTGACTGAACTTACTAAGAAAATAACAGATATAAAAGTTTAGTGACCTAAAAATAGCAAAGTGATGTTAAATGCATGAAGGGACAAAACCCCCAAGCTGCTCAGCAGAAATCCCAATAGCAATTTTTAAGCTAGTGAGTAAAAAATGCGTTGCTTCACCACTTTCTGTGGCTTCCCAACCAGCTGGCACGGACTAGACAATAACAAGGACATTGTGAGCCATACCTTAAAGCCCAACACCTCCAACACAAGCACAAGGCCTCGATCCACAGCCACAGATTCAGTTTAATGAATGAGACCCATAAAAAAAGTAAAACACTTGTTATACTCCCTCAGAATTCCATTTGTTTCAAAACCCAAGACAGCTATCTCAACTCACAACAGAACAGCCCTGAGTACTACCACAGCAACATAATCTGCTACTTGGATGGACGTAATTCATGGCATCTGTTCTGGAAAGCAGTTCAGGTATCATCTTCCAGCACAGTGAAAACGAAGACTTGCTAGGATGTATTCTGCCATGACAATCGCAGCTTTATGTAGCCTACTCCACAAAAATACTCCCTAGCCTGCGCTTGTCATTTGTCCACAGAAATACACCAAAAACACATGCTCCATCACCATTTGTGGTTGCAGGCTCAAATGATATGTACGCCCTATCTAGTCTCACACAGTTCTCAGCTCTCTAGTCAACAAGACTCCAAGGAGGAGAGAGAGGTGATTGGGAACAAACGAGGAGGTGGCTGACACATCTCTAAAGTACTCTTCCTTTCCTTCTCCAAGGCTGTCCCCCCTGTGCTTTCACACTTTCCTGACTACAGAGTAGGACATTACATTTTGTGCCTTCTAAGTAGTTAGCAAAAGGAGGCACTAATCCCAGAGGCAGAGCAAACAGAACACAACCCAGACTGAGCTAAGGATGCATAGTGAGCCTTTGTGCCTAGGAGGCTGGGCCTAGTAGTCCCCCAGACCTGCAGAGGTTCCCTGCTCTGACAGCTGCTCAAATTCTTGCATTCCTGTTTAGTTTCTGTCTTTCTTGTTGAGGGGAAAGATCCAGTGGGACCTACTACACCAATTCCTATGATGCTGTAACTATGCTACTACAGCTTCCTACAGAAGCTCCAAACTTCACAAGATTAAACAAATCCCTGGAGCTCCCCCTTGTTGGTTTATAACCTAGTGTGGCTGACAGCTATATCCAAAAGCAATGAGAGAGGGAACAGCTATTGTTCTATCTAGCTCATCCTCTTCCTTCATAGTAACTGAATAATTCTTCCTTCAACCACTGACCACTCAGGAGTTTTCTGCTTTTCCCTGTATTTTGGTTTGAGCTTCTGTTCAGCCAAAACTTAGACTCAATGAGGCTCACACTGCTCTACTCCCGCATCAGTATTTCTTTCAAAACCAGGATTTTCAGAAGAAAAACATATCAGCCTAGGCTAAGATTCACTGTGCAGAGCACATGTTACTAGGATTATGGTGGAGTTAAGCTTAATCCTATTCAAGTTAACACAGCTTTGTGTTCCAAAAAAAGGCCAGGTTTACCTGTACCTTGTAACGGGAAGAATAGCTCCCTTACCTGAAGGAAACTGGAGCCCAGATTGCTTCAGCTCCTAGGCAGATCATTGTAGGGTGCTTATATCCAAGTCACTCTGGAAGACTTAAAAGACTTTACAGGCCACGAGAAGATTTTTAAAGCAAGGTACTAGGGGCCACCTGCAGTTTCAAGGCATTTCCCAATTTGCAGGCACTTCTGCTGGCAAATTACAGGTTAGCACTTCAGTAAGCACAACGCATCTCAGAGCAGGATTTTACTTTGGATAACTTACTTGGCACATACCCTGAAGAAGTGCCTCAGACTGGCTATAGGAGAACAGCTGTGGAGGTCAGGAGCATATATCTTTGTGCTTTCAATTGACAATGATATGCAGGAGGAAAACGTCCTTCCAGGGTCAGCACGTTGTTTTTTTTCTCAGCAGCCATAATCCCTTACTGATAATTACAATTAAGTGTCATTATCCAGTATTTTCCACAGGTGGAGGAAAAGCAGCAGCTTTATTGCAAATCTGCCAGTTGTAGGTGTCCTTGCTATTCTCATTTAACCAGTGCAATTCACCACCTGCTGCTTAGGGCTCATGTTTCACCCCTCTCAACCATCAATCAGCCCAGTCTGCCTGACAATAAATATAGGTAGATCACAATGCCTTGATATGCTACTGTCCTTTATCATCAGTGCCATTTAAATTACACTGTATAAGGTTAATTTTCACCTCCTCTGAGATTAGGATATTGCACATTTTGAACTTGGCCAAATCTTCATTCTTGGACAAAATCATCCTTTAGCAGGCAGATGCCGCTGGCAGACCCGACAATCGTGTTACTGTAAACTCCCATGACACACTCTGCTTCTAGAAAAAGACTATTTTTCTGCATTCGTTTGATGAATTTGAACCTATCCTTACTGTTAGATTTAGGGAATCAGCTTGGAAGAATAATGTTTCTCATAATCTTTACTCTGCTCTTCCTTTATAGCCTATGGACACTGCCCAAGCACCAGGTCTAACAAGGTCGACAATAATAGCCTTCATGCTATGAGGCTGGTCCTGGTATGAAAGACATTTAGTGTCTTGTCTGTTAAGAGCAGTGAAACAAATATCTGCAACAGCAAAGCTCAAAGGCTAGCCTCATTGCACCAGGATGTAATGTTTAAGGCCCTGTATAATTTCTAAGCTTTCTGATATTACCTTAATTAGATGGGAACTGTAATTTTCCATCCAGTGTTCCAGCAGTTAGATTTTTTTTGGTTTTGTTTGAGAAAGAAAGAAGCAGAAAATAAAAACTCGCAAGCAAAGAAAATGTTCCTCTGCTCTCAAAGACAGCAGATTTTTTCTTCTCAGAATTCCTCCTTAAATGTGATTCAGAGAGAGAAGAGCAGCAGATTTTGCTCAAATCCTGGCTGTACTGCTGGGTTGAAATGACAACTGCCCGTGGCATCCTGGCTAAACTACCACTTGTTACTAGGAGGGGAACACGTGTGTGGTCTACTAAGAGAGCAGCTGACTGGCAGACTTTCAGATGCCAGCTGAAGTGGTGCAGAGTCTGTGAAGAATGAAGTTTAGAGCTGAAGGTGTTCTTCACATGTTGCCTGAATGCAAACAACAGCAAGAATTTCCAGGGCCCCAGCTATCCAGGGCTGGGCCTGGATATTTTGTAATTTTTGACTGCAAAGCTTTCCGCATCTTTCACAGTCCTCTACCCATTAATGGGAAGAGCTTAAGTGTTAAACAGCAAAGCCCAATTCCATTCAGAAACCCTAAATTCTTTCCACCATTTTCATTTTTACTTCTTATTGCACAGCCAATAGCTGTCATACTCCATTCCAGAGACATACAACTTTCAGTACAGGATGAATAATTCTTACCTGTGCCTATATATACTGGTATTTTATTCATTTAGTGTTGCATTTTAGAATCCTTTTGGAAGAGCTTAGTAGATGCAAATGTAAGATCTCTTTAAACAGCTCACGGAGCCAGCAGCAGAACTCACATCTGAAAGACAGTTATGTTCTGTATTTTATTGCCACCTAGCAATAACTAACCTTGCGTCTCCTCCCAAGAAATTGGGCCTAGGTGGGCAAATGGCAAGAAATGCATGTCTGACAGCTTTTTATCTCTCTAGAATCAGAGAGTTATTTAATTTTATTTAATTTATAAATTTTTAGTTTAATAAATTAAATAAATAGTTATTTAATTAATAAAAAGCCTGACGATTCCATTTTCCCTTTTAATATACGAAACATTTTCCTTCGATTTGTCTTTTGCGAAGACACATCCTTGCTGTCAGACAGTGATCTCACTTGGGCCTCCCATCTGCCAGATCAGGGTATTTTTGTGAGAGGCATCTAAGTGTGCTTTCTTCAAACAGTAATTTTGCCTGTCACTTCCCTAATACCACATGCGAGCATTGTCCCTGCAATTAATCTGTTTTCTACCTATATATCCTTTAACTCCAATCTCCTGTTTGTAAAAGTCCTGCGATTACTCACTATACCTTCCACACCCACAGTGGCAGTTCTGTGCACCCTTTTTATGTTCAGAAATCTGAAGATGGTACCCGTTCCTTAAACAAATTCACTATCATTGCAAGCAGCAACTACTCCAGAAGTCTACCAGATAGAAAGTCATGTAAAATGAATCTTGCTAGGATGTAGTCCTTTGATTCAACAGTCAGACATCCACACCCCAAAAAGTTACTGCCATTCAAACCAGGTTGCTTCTTTAGGGATAATTTCTGGCACTTTTGCAAGATGTTTTAGTGCCTCTGCATTTTCCCCAGGCTGGTATTTTGAGGCCCTTTTCTCTCACAGGCAGAATTCCTATGCAAGCATATAAGCAAAAAGCTGAGCCACAAGAGATCTTTTACTGTAAACTGCCAGTACTTTGGAGTGCATGATTCACCCTGAATTATCAAATGGTTCCACTACACCCAAACAAAGTCTAAGGTCTGTCAAAACAAGTTGCACTGAGGCATTCCCTGATGCCTCAGGGAAGAAAAGAAGCATTGTTCCTTATTTAGCAGAATGCAGTCACTAGCCCTTTACAGACAGGGAGAAGAAGGTTTGTAAAGAGACTGAGCACACAGTATGACTCAACAGTGCTTTTTGCAAGAATCTTCCCTATGAAGAAAAGGGGAAGGGACATCAGTGAGCTTGCCTGGTCCAGGATGAAGGGCACTAAAGGCACGTTTAGGACACAGACTGTTCCTCACTCTGCCAATGACTCGCTGTGAGTTTGACAGCCCACTTTACCTCTGTGTGCCTCAGTTTCTAGCTATAAAGCAGCTGTACTAATTTTTATGTTCCTTGTAAAATGCTTTGATAACAATGACTGTTACTGTGGAAATGCACAGTACTACATCCTGCCAAAGGGCAGACACTGCTGTGCAAACCAAGTAATAGCCTGGCTTAGACATACAGTGAACCTCAGGCAGGGATTGAATCCTAACTGCTCAACCCCTAATCCTATATAACAGTAAATACATCCTTCCCTTGCTGATAGTCCTATTGCTCTCCAGGCATGAGGGCTTTGGGAAAAATTGATAAGCATTCCTGCTAGAGGAAGCAATTGTCTGCTAAACTACATCTTCATGTAAATCCAGGTGTGGGAAGCTCCAGCTGTTTTCTGCTGTCTGTACTTAAGGCTTAGCAGAATTAAAATGCAGCGGTTGCCCAGTCTCTTGCAGACCAGACAGGCAACCTGGCAAGGTTCAGGTGGTTTTTCAGATCCCAGCCTTTCTCACCCTGGCCAAGCCTTAAACAAGCGTGCCTCACCATCCTGTGGCTTTAACAGTGTAGAGCAGATGTTAAATACTAGCGGACTCATACCAAAACAAAGCTGATGTGAAACAAGACTTGGCCCCACTATGTGGAAAACAGCAGTATTTCTAAAGAGATGCTTCTTTTATTTAATGCGACCCAGGCTCCCAGGAATTCCATACTACAGGGAGCATTTAGTTATGGGCTGGTTCTAATGGTCTGAACTGGACGAGGGAGACAGGAGCCAAAACAGCTCTCTTCAGAGTGAATCCTATTAGCTATAAATAGCACTCATTGCAAGAAGAGGGTGAGTGCAAGTTTCTTCTGCAAAGATCACAGTAGCAGAGACATTCTTATCACAGATCATGCACGTTAGACCAAGGGGAAGAGAGCAGATGCCAGAACAAGACAGTAGCAAGTCTATACTGCCAGAAAATTACTTCAACCAGAAAAGCAAACCAAAATTAAACCCAGGTCACTTCCCACAGTAAGGATTCAGATCTCACAGATAGGATGCCATCTAATCATCTCAAGTTCATCAACACAGCAAACCTTGAAGAGTGAGGGAGAGAGACTGTATGTGTGGGAAATCATGAAATACCTACTGCAGATGCCACTCAGCTAAGAACCCACTACTCGAGGGAAAATATTACATGAAGCACTTGGTGAGAGGGCAGGCAATGAGCAGCCTACTAGGGAGAGAACACAGAGCCCTACCTGCACTGCACAACTGCCTGTGTGCTTACTGCTGTGGAGCAGCAGTTCTCACATAGCAAAATGCGTAGGTATTTCCCCATGTAGACAAAGCCTTATGTGGTAGCCTTGCTACTGTTGGGAGACCCTTATTTCAAAAAAACCTGTGCTTGCACTCCCGAAAATTCACTACCATTTCACTCTCTGGAGAAGAGCCAATCCCAGGCCTGTTTTTCAATGTAATCTCAGAGGGAAAAAATAGCTATTTCAAATGACTCGTTGCACACGCACAACTGCATAATTAAGATTGTCAGAGGAAATTATCTTCTAACTTGAAAAAGAGGAGGTACATTACTGTTAAGATACAGACACATTAATGTCTTGGAGATGCCAAGCCCATTTCTGACACATTTCTGTGTGCCCCATCTGTTTAAAAGAACTGATAGAAGTGTGAGCACGTATCTCAAACTGCATTTCCTTGCGAAGAGACAACAAGCTGAGGCCACATGGACAGGGTCACCGAAGAGGAAACCCTGCCCTCTGTGGTTTCCTTGCATTATAAACTACTGCTTTTAGCAGCCATACATTCCCATGGCACCATCCAGCTGTGGGACTGAATTATTTAGCTGCCTCAGAGGAGGATAAGTCTCAATAAACAGCAGGGAAACACCTTCAAAGCAGGGTAGTCCATTAATGAGAAAGAGAAAGGAGCTGCATGATGCCCACAGGGGAGTTAGCTGCATTTCAACATTAAACAAAAGTCATTCTGGTTTAGATGTCTGCAGTTGACGGTGTCCACAACATATTTTGGCCAGGGACTCTGAAAAGGAAATACACTGGCCTGCACTTGCAATTTACAGGGCCCCTTTAGCAATCTGTGATTATGTTCATCATGGAGAAAGCATCAATCTAACAGATGGTCTGTGAAGCAGAACAGGCATTACCTGCAGAAAGGACAACTATGCTGCATTCTCCATCCCCACTCAGGATGGACAGAGAGGGAAAAGAACGCAAAGGAACAAAAGAAATTTGCTTGTAGCATCTTGGCTTTGTTGGGTAACTTTCCAGGCATGGATTATTGACCAAAGGTACAAGGTAGAGACACACAATCTTCCAGAGAAACTGGAACTAAACCTGGCCTCTAGGTCCCAAGTGTATGTAGGGTTGCACTTCAGCTCTGCACAAGCACCTAGGAGATTGCTAGCAACTTACTTACTTGTAATGCACAAATTTGGAAATTACATCCTTGTAGTTCAAGGTATCTAGTCACCAAAAGAGCCACCTGTCCAGAAAAGATGCTCTATCAATAGAACAGACACTGAATCAGCGAGGCAATTCCTGCAATACTCTAGTTCACTGTTTGTGTTAAATTCAGTCTGACTTTTTATCTTGAATCTGCTTTTATACCCAAACATTAGGTTTAGTAACCTGCCACTCTGAGCCTTCTAACATCACAGTGCTGTGTTGGGATCAAATGCCTTGGGACATTCTTTCACATTCAGGGACTTCTAAAAATAAGCACCTAAGGTACACAGAGATAGGGGAGGAAGTACAGTTGGTGGATCAAAACAGAAGCCATGTAATTACAGGGTTTCTCTCTCATTTCCAACTGTGTCTGTGATGTGATGCATGTCCTTGTCAAGTCGCTTATCCTCTCCGTACTGTAGGTTCTGCACTTACAAAATTGATTTTAATTTACTTCTGTTCTAATGTGAAGTGTGTGATGTGGCAGAGAGATCCCAAGTGGGAGACATGAGAGTGAATCTGTTTTTATGGTTGGAGAGGGACCTTTTTCCATGTCTGAGCAGTCTGTGGATAAAACCAGACAGTCGGGGTGGGACTAGCACTGAATGTAAAACTGTTCTTTGCTCCCATTATTAATTATACTATATTATTAATTATATTATTAATATATTTAGGTTACTATTAGCTTATGCCAGAGAAGGATCTCCTGCCCTTGAGCACAGAAGTATAAGCTTGAGCTAAAGCAGTACCTTTGCTAGCTACAAATGAGACTGCGATATGCTGTGGAGGAGAGGATGGAGTATTTACACAGAGCAATCAAAGGAGACCTGTGGCTGGCATGAAGCTGTGAGGCTCAAGTTTCATACCCAGTTTGTTTTCCCTGTGATGACTGGTGCTGTTAAGACCCCGAGGGATGTTCACTTTCTATGAAGAATGGAGTATGGGGGCAGAACAGTCAGGTGGGGGCTGAGCTTTGCAAGGATGAAGAGCCACTAAACACAAACAAGAAGAAGCTATACACTCTAAGAAAGAATAAAACACACGAAGAGACTATCCCTGCCACCAGATGAGAAAGCAAATAGCCAGCTACTGTTTGGTTTCAGCATAAGCCCCCACAATTTTCTTTCCTTTTCAGCTTACAGACAGGAAATCATGCTCCAGCATGGTCTGCACGATGCACAGCCAGGCAGTGGCTGCCCAGGCATTTTGTACTGAGTCCATGGAGAGTCCAGTGGAATTAATTTTTTGTGCACATGAAAGAGGGAAGCTGACAGCAATCTGCACTCCCCATGCAGTTACAGGATTCCCATCTCTGGAATTTCCCGGTACTTCTCACTCCTTGTTTTATGATTTATTAGTCTCCCTGACAGCAGAATAAACACATCAAAAAAGAACACTTTTAAAATTATATTTTCCTGACCAAGATGAAACTCAGTCTCCTAGGGATTCAACCTACAGAACGAGATGGGGAAAAAAACAGCCAGTCTGCTCTTTGTCAGCCTCTCCCAAGAAATGTGTGTCCACAAAGCACATTTCCAGGCTTTCCAATAGCCTTCCGACATAGAAACTTCATATAATCTGAAGAGGAGTCAATTCTATAAAATAAACTGTGCTCCATAACCTTGCTGCAGTTTATATTATTTAATGGTACAACGCTAAAGCGCTGTGAAGACAATAAAAACTCCGAGCTAAAAACACCACCTGTAAAACAGCCACAAACTCTTAAAAAAATTATGCTGATTTGCAGAGCCCTGGCTGAGCTGCCCAGTACGCCCTTTTGTTAGTAAACAGCTCTCCCACCCTGAAATCTCACTCATTTTTCTCCTTCTCTGTTCCTCAAAGCACATAAAGCACTGGAGACAGAACAATTCCTAAGAGATGCTGCACAAAAGCATGCTGCCTTGCCCTGGAATGGTCTGTGCAAGACTTGGGACATGCATTTACCTCTGTGAAGCCCTCCTGAAGAATATCCAGTAAATTCCCCCTGGCCAAACAAGCCAGCATTCTCCACAAGCCCACCGATGTGTGAGGGTCTCACGGGACACAGGGCAGATCCTCCGGCTCTGGGCACGACCTCTTCTCCTCCCAAAGACAAAGAGTTGGAGCTCATCAGGAACCGCATTCATAGTCCCATATGTGCAGCCCGTTACTGCACACAGATAGTTGAGCCAAAGTCAAGGCTTACACTGGGCATGCTCGAGAGGGAGCTGATGGGGGAGTAGCAGGAGAGATGTCATACGTTCCTATAGAAACGCTTCAGCTTACAAGATGCAGGCCCAGGACTGAGTTGGGGAAACATCTGAAACCCATTTCCAGCAGTCGTACTCACACAAAACCTACTGTGTCAAAGAGATTTTCAAACCCACCAAACAGAGCAAGTCCTGTATGGCGTGGGGGCAGGGGGAGTCAAAGAATGGCAAATAGCAGACGCCTTGCTTAGCTAAAAAAGCAAAAGGAAAGATTGTAAGAGCTGCCAGCTTTAACTCTCAGCAATCGTTCTGCAACCCCGAAGAAACAGCAGCGTTGTCAGCAACCTGATAGAGACAGGAAGCTGCAAACCAGACCACAACACAGCTAGTAACATTTGCACAGTATTTGGCCCTGCTCTAGCTGCCCTGGCAACGAAGTCGAAAGAAGAAAAAAGACAGAAAACTTTCAAATTAGAATTCAGTACAATCCCCAGAAAATTTTCTAAATCTATAACTGCATTTATTCCAGAAACAAGTATCAAATATCTCCAGGCAATCTCTCAAACTTCATCTCACCTTACAGGAAATGTCTAGGAAAAAAAAAGGAAAATTCTCTTAGAATGGATGAAGACACCTTCTGCCAGGGGCTCTGGCTGCCAGTCCACAGAGCAACACTGCCAGTACTGCCCAGTGATATCAGACTGTGTCTTCAGATTTTAAAATATCTGGCCAAGCATTTCTAAGTGAGAAACATATTTAAAAACAAGCATGTTTTTCTGCGTACATGTTGAAGCATCTGGAGGAAAAAGCAATTGCATAATTTTACTCTTTTACCCTGTCACATACAAGATGCAGCTAAAATAAAGACAGACAAGCAACAGGTATTTTTCCCTCTGTAACCAACCCAAGTCATTCAAAAAGGAGTCAGCCCCCACGCCTCCAATTATTTATTCATGATTGCCTTCCCTACTTTTCCTTATTCAGTGGGAATTGAGATTTTTATGTTTTCATTGTTTGTAATATCATATCTGTTAAACAAAACAACAGATCACTGTGAGGCTTTGCATAAAGTCTTGTAAGCTGGCATTGCTGTTGGTTAATGCCTTGATCCAGTTTACTCTTGAGACTCAAAATGCCATTAAATAGACAGCAATAAATATTTATCCCCATTTTTGGTGACGCAATTAAGTAGCTTATGCCCTTGCAATTTCAATAAAATTTCATAGAAAAACTGAAAAGTGTTTTCCCCATCAAACAGAAAGTAACCTATTTTAAAAAAAAAAAAAAAAACCCAAACAAAAACCAACAGCCACAAAACACACTCTAAGCCTTTCTGTGGACTGTATTATGCTATTCTTGGCACCATCCCCACTTACAGCTTAGTGATCATATGAGTTACATAATACATCCTTCAATCACAGTATGCTCCCCATGCTATTGCATAGCAGGATGCGTTACGCAGCGTGATGGTGAAGGGGCTGTCAGCCACATTGATCGAGCAGCTGGCTTTGCATATAAACTACAAAAGAGTCCTGGACTTCCTTTCAGAAACATAGTGATGGATCTATAGACATATAACAGATAAAATAGTCAAATGTGGTCCAGAGAAGGGCAACTTCTCCTACGCCAACCAAATACAGCAAATGACAAAAAAACCCCATGTAGTTATTAGTACTCCCTGTACCCCTATTTCCTCTCACAAATTAGAGGACCTAAAGCCAGATGTGTCACCCATAGTACAGTAGTGCCATCCCTGAGGAATGCAGAATCTCAGATGAACATGTTGGGGGAACTGTGAAGAAGTTGGTTTGGATTGGAGAGAATGTTCTAGCCAGATGCTCTACCCTGCCTGCCTTTTTGGATCAACCAAGAAAAGCTGGGACTGAAGTCAGAAATTCAGGTGGTCACTTGCAGTCTCATATCCCTGTTACAGAGTGTCTATCTTCTAGAACACCAACACAGCAAAAGGCGAAGTGTTCTCATTATACGTACCTGTTTCAGGTACAGGCCTGCTCGCAGTATGTTTTCCATCAGAGATTTTGTCATCAAAGATTTGCTTCTACATGGGGTTTTTCATCTCTGAAACAGAGCTGCCTCGCTTTGACAATATGTCAGAGAATAGAAACTAGGCCATTTCTGATGGCTAGACTGAGAGGCAGAGCATGCTGACCCATTCATATGTTTACTGTGGTAACAAAAATGCATCTTGGGTGTATGTATGTGCTGAAAATACCTTCTAAAAATTACATGCTTGTTCTCCCATCTTTGTGTTTCACTCTTAAATTTCAATCTTCTTGTAGCAGGAATCATATTTTTCTTTCAGTTTTATAACATCATAATAGATGCCTTTGAATGTTATCTTTGCAAGAAGCAAAAAAAACAGCCTCTCACTAAAACTAATGCTTCATAATTCTCCCTGAAGAGGATACCAAAATGAAGGGCAGGAGGCAATGATATCAAAAGGATGGACACATCAGCTGTTCCTGCGTGACTGACCTTCAAAACAAACATGCAGGATGGCAGTTTGGTTGGTGGCATTGCCCTCTCCTGGCCAGTTTCAGCATAACCCTAACCCTTGTACTTGCCCCTGTTGAATTCTGGGCAAGGTGCATGACAAAGCCCTGTTGTGCATGACAAAGCTCCATTTCCTGTTGTTGTAATGAGACTGTCGTCGTGTCACAGCAGCACCACCAGTATCAACACATAAGCCTCCCTTCAAGGCTTCCATACAAGGATTTTAAGGCACTTTATCAACATTCTCTGATTGTTTCTCTTATCAGCTCTTGAGAAAGAGAGATAGATCAATGTCCATAGTTCAGCTCTTGCTAATAAAATTTTGGTTGGGGAAATAAAAGGGAAATGTCAGACACAAAAAGGACTCCTGGAAACTCACAGAGGATGCAGCAGGCTGCGATGTGTGTTGGGGCACCATGTCCATCAGAGTTCCCATTCTGGATGCCACAGCTCAGTTCATTGCCAAGGGGAATGCATCAGCACTCCTTCCCCCTTGATGCCTGAGGGGGAGAAGGAAATGTAGTAAATACAAAGGAAAGAAATTTTCTTCGAGGGAGAACAGACTTACCGTCGAAATGTCTGAAAATAACTAAAACAAAGGAGGAAAGTTGCCACCTCCTTTCATTGCCTGCAGAAAGTATATCTAAGGGCTACAGTCTTAGGGAAACTTACACATTTTTGTATTTTCTTCCACATGTAAAGTATGTATGGTGAACAGAATTCCCTGAAACACATGTAAAAAAGATTCCTGATTACATTGGCTTATACTGCACATAGGATCTAATTGTGTCTTCCCATTTGTGGAGGGGGAATCCAAATTCGACAGAAGTCAAACATATCAGCCAAAGCTGTACTGGTCCCCAGCATCAAATGTTCAGAGTATTACTTGATTCAGTGCGTTCAGCCCAGACAGCAAAGATTCATGAATAATTTTAGGAAACTTTCACATACTGACATTTATATTTAGGAATTTTATAATCTATATTTTCTTTGCTTGGTCGTCCTTTAGCAGTCTAGAATGAAGTCTGGTGAAGGGAAAGGTGGGGGAGTTTGGAAGAGCTAACAGGATGGATAATGGTAAGATTCCTTGAGAAAGACTGAACAACAGTAGGAATCACTGTTTTTAATAATCACGTAAAGGTAGGCAGGAGTGTAACCCTTAGGCAGATGGTCACTATTATCTTGGTTGTTTCATCCTGGTACATCTCTAGGGACCAAACGTCGGGGTAGGCCAGGATGGGTAACAGAGGCAGAGCCAAAGTGGGTTGCTGAATCTGCCTGGGGTGGAAGTATTTTGGGGCCTATTCTGCAAAGCAGGGCTGAGAGCGAGTGAGCAGGGAGACCACAAGGTGTGGGGCCTTGGAGGGGCTGTGTAGCCCCAGGTGTCTCTGGAAGTGGGGTCGGCCCGTGGGGGATTGCAGCATGGGGATCCCCAGAAGCAGGGAGGTCCCGGGAACGGGGAATGGTGGGCCCGGGGCGCGGGACTGGGGTCCTGGGAATGGGCCGCCATCCCCAGGAGCACGGGGATCCCGGGGGCTGAGGAGCCCCTGGGGAGGGGTTGGCAGAGGGAAAAACAGGGTCCCCGTGGGGTGGGGTGGGGCCCCGCGCCCTGCCGCCCTACCTGCCCCCGGCGCGGCCGGGAGGGTGTAGGCCCGGCCCGGGCCCGGCCGCGGCGCGTCGCCGCTCGCCATGGGGACGGAGGCGGGACGGGGCAGGCCACGCGCAGGCCCCGCCCGGCCGCAGCGGGCCCGCCCGCAGTCGGGCGGAAGAGCCGGGCCTCAGGGCCCGGCAGCGGGCGGGGGGAGTCGGCGGCCGGAGCCCGCCGCGCCGCTCTTCGGGCGGGAGGGGAGCGAGGAGACCCCCGGCTGGGCCGGCCCCGGAGCCCCGGTGCAGCCAGCGGGCCGCCGCGTCCCCAGAAAGTGCGAATTTATCAGTTAAAACTAAAAGTTGCATCTTTAATGTTCAAGGAACATATGATACATTAACACACCTAAACATAACAACCTCATGAGCCAGGAGACACGCTGTTGGAAGCTTTTAATATTCAGTGCAAAACAAGTCCTTTAGAAAAATGTTTATTGCAGAACATGTGACTTTCACATTTTCTCTATTCAAGGCCTGGTAAACTGGCAAAATTACGGTACTACTCCTGTTCCTATGCAGACCATTTGATTATCTCTAAGATACGCTGTATTTACAGAAACAACACCAAGTACTAGCTATGTATGGAAGCTGGAGCTCCTTAGGGAATAGGAGATAAACTACCTTTCCAGGTTTGAGGCATTCATTAAAAGATAGTTTTTACTGTAGCTCCCATTCGTTCAGAATACAAAAGGGCTGATCCACAGACCAACAGGACTAAGTGACGTGACTAAGTGAAAGCAAGTTCCTCTGAGCCAAACCCAGTCCTACCTATGTCCACGGCAAAACTGGTTTAACTTGATGATGTGCAAATTTACACCCCTCTGCACACAGGAGCTTGACCTTAATGTCTGTGCAGCTCCCTGTCCCCAGCCCCAGCTCTCCTGCTGGGTGAGGAAAAATTTCAGTACCACATGCTGTGCATGCCACTGCAATAATGGGCTGTTTCACTTAAATTGTTTCTAAAGATGACCTATTGGAGTCTGCACCTTCTAGAAAACCTCTCATCTCCCAAACTATAGTCCATGTTTAATAATGTTTCTAAAAAGTCTAATTTCTTGCTACGATGCGGAGGGCTTGACTGGAACTGAAGCCACTGTACCTTTCTAGTTCTTGTACCAGCGATTCAGTGCAAGGAGGTATATAACTGCTGCCCAGCACGAACCAGATCTGGCAGCCCATCTGACAGCTGGGCTAGCAGAACTGAGTGCTACAGTATCCCATGACTCCCTGACGCACTCTTCTAAGTAAATCCTGTGCCCATTCAATCCTCCTCAGTCCAAAAGACAGGTTTTCATGCTGGACATGGAGTACAGCAAGGAACTTGGAGGAGCAGATAGAGGAATCCTTGACACTCAAAAGAACCAGCCTTTCCAATAACATAATCTCGTACCTATTATAAATGAAGGGCCCTCCACTGCAGACCTTACAATAGCCCCACTGAGGTCAGCTGAATAGCATGGGCAAAAAAAACCCTTTTCAGGTAGAAAAATATACTGTATCCATTATAAAAAGGGGCCTTCTCCTGCAAATAGTACTCTAGCCATACAATAGCCCTGCTGAGGTCTACTGGATAGCACGGGCAAAAAGGTAGAAAAATTGTAGGATTGGTCCCCAAAACACTTGCATCTTTGCAAACACTGCCCACACCAGCTTTATTTTTTGTAATGAGCAGGTACTCCTTCATGCTTTTTACATTTAGCTGAGCCATAATATGCAGAATTATGTATGTTTATAAAATGTACCAGCATGTCCATTTTTAAATGCTGGCAATAAACAGGTTGTCCCACAACCTGCAGTTAGCTATGCAGACACAATGTGCCAAGCATTGATTTAGTGCCTGAAGATACTGCCTGGGAGCCCTGTTCAACTGCCAGTGCTGCAACTGCCAAATTCAGTCCAGTGGCAGAAGCCTTTTGAGTGATCGCTATACTGCATTACTTACACTATTTTAAATCCATAAACAAATTCTTAAAGATGTATCTGGGAGGGTTAGCTGAAAACACCACATGGTGTGTGCTCTATATTACTGGGTTTTATAATTAAGGCTGACAGTATGAAGTAAGAAAAAATGGAGGAAAAGTCCAGAGCCCTCTCTAAAATTGACCAGGATTCATTCCCAGTATCTCAGGCATGCAGACAGCTGCTGTACTCTTAAGGACTGGATAACTGCCCTAAATATTGGCAGTGGCTTTTAAATGGCTACCTCGCAGTTAAATTGCGAATTTTCCTTGTGTCATTTTCAGTCAGAGCCAAGAGCTCACTACTCACTTCTGTGCGTGTTGGGGTAAGGATGCATTTCAGTGAAAGAAATTGTTCGGTACCTCTCAGTTAAGTCTGCAATTCTGGCCTTGGTTTTAGTGTGCTGTGCATGGTTATAAAACACTGCTTTTTGAGAAAAGGGGATGCACATAGTGCATGACTGCAGTTACAGTGGCAGATGTTGGAGGAAGACATTGCAGTAGATACTGTTAAAGGTTTCATGCCATTTCTTCACAGGATCATCTGCACGTCATTCTGCACATTGCAGAATTTTCTTAACTTTAACATAAAATCCTGTGGCAACATCTCCCTTGTCGCAGTATTGAATCCTGCATGCCATGTTCCCAAATCCATCTGCAGAGCAGCACTCAGCTGGTCCTGTGCCACAGCAGAAACTTTCTCACTGCAGCTCTGAGCTGTGGTTTTAGCCTTCATCAGCCAAGGAGTGGCTCTGTCTCCTCACAGTGCTGAGAAGAGATGGGTTGTCAGCTTCAGAGGCAACTCTTCCAAGGGGAAGAGGTGTTTTTTGTCAGCAGAATCAGATAGGAAACTACTCATCACGTGAGAATAAATATGTCTGTATCCTCTGAAGAAAAATACAGGTGGAAGATACAGCCTCTCTGCACTTTCTTAGGGAAACTTGATGCGTCCATGAGGTTAGCTTGCATCTACAGCATCTCTAAGTCTATGAAATCCTTTTGCTCCTGAAGGAGGAGGGGGCCATCAAGCCTTTTATACCAGAGTCCCATTCTTACTGTCATATTTCAGCCTGGGCCGGGTGAAGTTGAGGGTGGCATACTCTGTGGCATTCTGCATTTGTAAGTTCTTCACCTCTGCTGCAGACCGCTCCCGGACCTTGGTGAACACTTGGATGTCTGCATAATGAATGCTGTCATCCTGCTTCACACTCTTGGGTTTACTCACGGTGGAGTAGACAGGAAACTCCGGGACATCTTCATATGTTGGAGCCTTTGGGGAGAAAGAGCTCTGGAAGGTCAGCTCCCTGGGCTGCTGCTATACATGCCTTCCCCAGACCAGGCAGAGATACCCTTACCACTGCCCCAAGTGCCATCCAGCCCTCTCACACCTCAGGCTCAGGGAGACATTTCATCTTACTGCTTCCACTGCACTTTAGGGGGAAAAAATAGGCCCACATCACTGTACAGCAATGCACATTGTTCCCCCAACCATTAAAGCCTCTACAGGGTGAGATGACTCATGGCTCTGAATAAGCTGCCCCATGCCCTCCCAACACATTTAGCCTAGGAAGTGGTGGTCAGTCAGCTCTGTCTTTTCAATATACGGTTAGGAAAACAACTCTGGAAAGTTTTTACCTTCCTGCCAGGCTGATGCTGTTGGCTCTCATGTCTCACATTAGTTCCTGAAAAAGAAACACCAGCGGATCAGGTTAACACAACTGTTCGTTGTTCCTCCTTTGAATGCAGAAATGCAGTGTCTGGCCCACGGGTTCTCCCCACTGGACACAAATCAAATTTCCACCACATCTGACACCCTCAATCCTAATGCTGTCTCTGAAGCCTGCCTCCAAGAAGAAGTCTGGGCTTGTTTCTTTGGAAAAAATAAGGTTTCCGAGGATGACAACAAGCTGTGGACCGCAATGTTCTTGGCAGAACCTAGGAGGACAGACACAGCACAGAGAGCTTCCTTGTCAGGCCCTTGGAGAAGTCAGATCCAGTTTTAACTTTGTTACTTCCTTTGCTGCCTAGCAAACATAATTTGCCCAGCATGATCCAAAGGCCACAGGACACAACTGGGCTACTTAGGAAATGCACTTTGTTCTGGGGGACTGATGTCAGATGGATATTTGCAGCACTTACAGAAGTTTAATGCGGCGTCTGCTATTCTGCCACTTTAGAGTACTCATACGTGTTTTGATGTGAGTCTCTGGTATTTTAAAGATATTGCTGAAGTCCCTTCCCTCCCCCTTGTCAAGTCTCATGGCTCGTCACACCCCTTGCTTTAAGGTTTAAAGAAATCTTGCCTCTTGCTTCTAACAAACTTCTCTTGAGGACAATTAGGTACAAAAGAGTATGGGAGGGGACCTCAGCCTCAGGGATCCAATTCACAGTCAGCAGTGACTAATGTCAGCTAACCAGGGGCTCAGTCACTCCCCTCTTCTTGTCTTCTAAAGCATTTTCACAAATCCTTACCTTGCTTTTCTTTCTTTCTTTTAAAAGGCGAAGGACAATTCCTGAAATCAGAGAGAGATGTCAGCCCTGAAAAGCCCCAGCCTCTGCTCTCATAACATGCAAACCCAAATACAACAACCCAGGGTAACACATCTGTGGGAAATGAGAAAGGCTCAAGCGGTGCCTCAGAGAAGAGCTTCTCTTAACCCTTCTCTTAGGGCCAGATGCTCTGATAGCCCCATACCCTGTGCTTTGGCCTCCTAATCTCAGCTGTACCTGTGTAACCAGAAAGAGACATGCCAAATACAGCTATGTTCCAGCCATGGAATGAACAGGAGCAAAACTCATTCCAGCCGTAAGAACAGAGGCAGGAGCTGAGCTCCTGTAGGCTGGTGCTGGCAGGGGAGAGCAGGCAGAGCAGAGACGTGTCACATTCTGGGCCAGATGCACAAAGGAAATGTTATCATTGCATCATGCTCAGAGGGATGAAGGAGAGCAGGTGCCAGCCCTTGTACGGCTCCTTCTCCATACGCATGTCCATCTGGTGGTGGCTGTGAACCAACACAATGTGCAGCTGAGGGTCTCACACGAGTCTGTGTTTCTGCTGCAACACAGGCAGCAGCTGAAAGGGGGCAGCTAGCGCTTTTAATGGGGCTATGGAGTTACCAGATGATTCCCAAAAAACATTATAGATCCCACAGAATGTGCATTTGCCAGAGAGTCTTGCCACAGGCGGGAACAATGCAGTGCCTGAGGCAGAGCTCTGCCTTTGCTGGCTTTTAAAGGCAGTTTCAGTAGGGGGGTGAGCAGGACAGTGTGTGTAGTAATGCCTTTGGCACTCTAATGGCAAAATAAAAAAAGCATGAATGCGGGCAAAGAACTTGGAGACCTTCAAAATAATCAGTAATGATTAACCAGACTTGCTAGACCTGGGAAGTCAAGGGCAGCTTTGGGGAAGGCAGGATGGCCGTGTGCCTGTGAAAAAGGACCCAACACTGCTTCACACGTCTCTGCTGTGTCCTGCCCCGCAGAGGCAACGGCCCTCCAGTCCTTGATGGACAAAATCTGGGGGGCTGCCCCCAGGAGTCAGGGAAATAGCTGAAGGCAGCATTGCTTTGTCTTGTGGTGGTTCACACTTGGCTCTTGCGGCTCCCTCCTCCACTGTCTGTATGAGCTTGCAGGGTCTCCAGGGCCCTCCTTGCCAAGGCTTGTGTGCTAGGGCACTTTGCTTTTTTACAGCATTCAGGCACATTGTGCAATGTAATTAAAATAGCACCACTTGAAGCAAAATCAGCAGGGTCTCTATACTCTTTCCTGGTAGGTAGGTTGCAGTATCAGTTTTCCAAGCTGCTCTTGCTTGTTTTCATTGCCTTCCTTTGTAGAGAGAGCATTAGCAGCCAGTGTGTAGGCTGGAGGTATTCTGAGGCTGTCTGCAGGCTAATGACAGCCACGCAGGAGACAGCATTTCCCAGCCTCAGATCTGCAGTAATTAGGACGGATGTGGCAAGGAAAACAAGAGCAGTGCAAACCTCTCCCCTCTTCTCAAAACCAGGTCAAGCATGTTGTAACTAACTCACAGCCTGCCAGAAGCACATTGTATTCTACATGACAGCATACATGTCCCTGCTCCTATATTGCTTCTTCCCTTTTCCCCATGTCAATGCCAGCGTGATTTCTGCCCTATACAACCCTCCTTCACAGTGGGTCCTGAATTTTGGCATTTTTTGCTGTCCATGCACACTGGAGGCCCCAAGTACTAAAGCAACTGGTGAGAATACCTGGGGCCTGCCCTCCACAGGGCCATACTTTCAGAGGTACCCAGACCTGAGGGCACACTTTCCTTCATCAGTAACTTTCTTCTGTGAATAAATTTGCTGTAACGGCTTTTCTTTAAAGCCTTCAGGAACCTCCTCAGTCTCATGCTCTTTGCTCTGTCTCCTTTAGGGCCCATGCTTCAGTAGCAAACATGTCAAGGATCTCCTGTCCAGGAGAAGGTGGGTGCCTACCTCCTCTGAGCCCTTTTGTAAGTCTCAGCTTTATTTAGGAAGCCCAGCTCTTTGCTGACACAGCTGTGGTGCTGAGAAAATATACAGAAATAAAAGCACTATAGGTGCCTTGAAACACCTGAACTAATATTAAATACCTTTTTTTTTTCCTCTGTCACCAAGGCAAACCTATAAATCATGCAAACTTCTGCAGCGGGGCTTCAGTGCACCAGTCTGCTCTTGATTGGGCCCTCTGTAGTTGTCTCTCAAGCCCATGTTACCAACAGCGCATTCCCATTTGCCTTCCTCTCTCCTTGTTCAAGCCTGTTTGAATAGCCCATGCAGCACAGGGACAGCCTGGGAGCCTGAGGCCCTTCTTCACCCATGTGTTTCCATGTGCAGGACAGGGAATTACACTCCAGGGGAGAGAGCTCTGCTTTCTCACTGCACAGTCTGTAAGGCAGATGTTAGCACTTGAGTCCCACAAGGGTGGTTGGGATCAAAAGCTTTGGCCAGAGCTTTGCCCTCTGCTGCAGGAATCTGCCAGAAGGTAGTAGTGACAGCACAGCAGAAGTATCATCCCAGCTTCTTACTTTCCATGCAGACTCTGGGAAAAAATCAAGTGGGACACAGAAGTCCTGGTCCAGTAGCCTTGGGGGAGCAGAATTTGATGTTGCTCCAGAGGAGCCAGCCTGACACCATGTTGCTCCCCAAGGAGAGCAGAAAGCTGGTCTCCTGCCTGGCCCTACGTAGATGAGTGACCTTCAGATTCTGGTTTATACTTCCTTTTGGAGGTAGAAGTGTTTGTGCATGGCCTGGCACTGTCTGGACATGAAAGTGCCACCAGAGTATATGCTGTAATGGTAGTGTTTGTACTCCGGAGTCTCTGGCTTTGCCAGTCCATGCTGTGGCAAAGCTTTCCCCATCACACAGCATCAGTAGTGTGCCTGGCAACCACAGCCCTGCTCAAGGAAACCAGCCTGTGCCTCAGGCATTCCCTGATCAGGCCTTTGTCTGCTGCAGTAATGAAGCTGATGTCCTGGGTACCTCATTTACCCTCAGCCACAGGGCAGAGAAAGTGGAAAATGGGACTTTTGGTGAGGGACATGTCAAGAGTCAGCCTTCCACCTCCCACCTACAGCTCCTGTTCCTAAATCCCAAACTCCTCTGCCCTCCAACTCAGGGCTCAGGTTGGAAGGACCTCGGTGTCCTGAACGTCCTCCCCTGTTTCAGCCACTAGGTGATGCTGTGCCTCTTGTGATTATTAAAACGTACTGATTAATTCCTCATACTTTTAACAAATGCAATGTTGGAGAGAGTGTCCTCGGAGCTTCATCTGATATTCATGACTCTCCCCCTTGTACCATGCTCAGAGTTGAAAATATTTCCATTTGGCACCAAGTGATGCTCCACTGTGCCCTTTTCTGTATAAGCAGCAGGTCCAGGGCACAACGTAAACCAGGAGGGATTAAATTGTCATCCTCCCTCCCAGGGAGAAAGAGCAACATCATCTCAAAAACGTGTCCAAGGTTTCCCAAGCGCAAATAAAGCCCAGACGGACGCAGGCAGGGAGAGGGGCCGGAGGAGCTCAGCGCAGGATGGGGTAGCTGACCCACAAGCCCTTAGTGCCAGCACTGCCCCAGGGACCTCTGCCTGCATATGCCAAAGGGACACATCAGGGTGTCTACCTGGCCAGAGACCACTGGGGCAAGGACAGGGATTTTAACTAGATCCTTCCTAGAACTGAGCTATTCTCAGCTGCTGGCATGGCTGCGGGAACCCAAGCTGCCGGTCCCGGGAGGTGCCACAGCCCGTCTGGACTGAGAGATGTGAGCAACAAAGCTCCTTCACCTCCCTTGATCCTGCCTTTGTCAATCAGGGGCTGCCCCAGCCTCCCGTCCCTGTCCCTGTCCCTGTCCCTGTCCCTGTCCCGGCACAGCAGTGACCCCACGCCCCTGCTCTCTGTTCCTGTGTGCTGTGGCAAGGTGCAGGGCTGAGAACCAGCCGGGAGCCCTGGCAAACCCAGCACAAGGGAGCAAAGCTTGCCACGTCCCCCTAAACTTCCACTTGGGCTGCCTGCAGCTTTGTCCGCCATCCCCATACCTGGTGATGCCATACTCACCGTGGTCGCCCGCAGCTGCACAGATTGCCCATGTCGCTCCCTCCTCCATGAAGCAGAAGTGTTTTCTGGACAGGGAGAGCTTGTATTTCCTGGTTCCTGCTCGGCCCCTGGCTATTCCAAGGGAGTGTCTGGCAGTGTCAGATTTCTCTCCATCGCTGCAGCGATGCTGTGCTAGGCCCGTGTGTGCCATCTACCGGAGGGCTTGCCCTGGGATCTCCGCACCCCCGGGGCCTGCCCTCACCTCTTGCTACCCAGGGAGGAGAGGGCAAGGTGGCAGCATGCCTCCAGGCCTCAGCCCTGGGCCTAAAATTCTGTTTTGAACAGTGGATGTCCCTCCACCATCCCTCTCTCCCACCAGCGCCATCCTGCTGATACCAGCAGTGATGCAAAAGAGGATGGAGGAGGGACTTCAAATGTTCCTGAACAAAAGGAGAAAGCCCAGAGTGGGAGCTCTCAGTGCTGTTCCTGCTGTTCATCACTGCATCTCAAGCAGTATGTCAGACAAATGTGTGGCATGGGCGGGTATCATCTGGAAAAGAACATATCTTCTTGGGAGGGAGGTGATGCCCCAACGAAAGTGAGAGCAGGCTTGCAGGTCTACTCCCAGCTGAGCTCTAGTGCTGCTGCTTCTGCTGCAGGCAGAAAGGTGTATGCAACCTCAGGGACATTACTGGGAATACATTTTTTTTAAAGCTACCTAGTTTGTGCTTTTGAGAAAGACACAGAAACCCATGAGGGATCTTGCATCATTAAGGACCTGCAATACAGCTCTTAGGCTTATCCCTCAGCATGTCAAATAGGAACATTAATGTGCAGTTTACCTCTCTACTCCTGTTGAGAGCCCTTCAGACTGTGGCTGGTCATTTCTGGACTGAACGACAGGTAGCTGGTCTCTGGCAGCTCTAAGAGAGCTGATACCCAATACTGAAAGATACCATGTTAATGTAGTCCTCAAGCAGAAACTGTGCTCCACAGCTTTGATTTGGCAGTCAGCTCCAGTTCTGTGCAGGCCTGAATGACTCCTGGGATGTACTGACAAGTGGGTAAGTATTAATTCACCCTTCTGGTGGGCTATCTCAAGAACCAGCCCTAATCCCCTACTCCAGCTGTACCCACGCTCTCAGCCAGGCTTGCAGCATCATTTATCATCTGCCCGAGTGCAGAGCAAAGCTTGTAGCTGTCCAGAAGTGGCAGGAGTAGAAGAGTTCTCCTTTGGAAGGACCACGGGGCACAGCTGCTCTCTTAGCTGAATCCTGGATGAGCTGCACTGTGACCTGCAGAGCCTGAGTCTTGCTCTGAAACTGCTCCTCAGCATGTGACTGGAGAAATTGCATAGTTCAGCCTGCGCCACAGCACTCTGGGGAGAATTTAGGATTGGATTTATGCAGGCAGATAGGATTTAGTCCTGGTCCCAACAGGACAACGTACTCAGGGTCCTGCAAAGACCGTGTGGTCTCAGGAGTCTGGCCCTGCTTGGGAAGTTGCAGACTGTGTGTCTCTGGGTTTGCCACAGACACTGTTGATTTAGTGAGCCAGTGTCTGTTTTGATTTCTGGGATAACTTGGGATTTGCTGCTTTGTGAACAAGAGAAAAAAAAAAGGCTGGGAGCCTGTTCCTATTAGCCCCTTTCACAAATACTGGAGCTGCTGGTTTGAGCTCCACCAGAGAAACAGAAAGGCATCAAAAACATTGGCAGAGCTGGAGAGCATTTGGCTGCCACTCTGCATTCCCTCCTTGGTCTGTGTCTGCAGGGATGAAAAAGAGCATGGCTTCCAGTGCTCCTGCTCAGCAAACCGATCAGGCTATTTTGTGCAAAGTCTGCTGGGATGCAGAGGAAGAGCCCAGTGTCTGACACCAGGCAGTGGCAGCCCCTCTCACTGCATCACTGATCAGGGCAGCTGTCTTCATGCACTCAGGGACATCATCTGGGTAACAGGCTGTGCAACTTGCACAGGAAGAACCTGCAAGTGCCCAGCAATAGAGAATGAACTCGTTGGAGAGCAAAGACAGGGCTAATAAAAGCCAGAGGGAGAACAGAACTGTGTAATGACTACTAACGCTGTGTATTTCTATTGCAATAGTGTCAAGGTACCTCAGACACCAAGGGATTGGGACCACACTGTGATAGATGTGGTACAGGCACACAACAAGTTGGCATTGGGTATAAAAAATGAAGGAGAGAGAGCTCTGAAGTGTTTTGGGCTCTTTTGTCTTAGAATCCACTCCTGGTGCAGTCCCAGCCCTGGCCACATGCTGTTTTCAGCCCTCAGTGGTTCAGCAACCCACAACCCTTGTGTTGTAGAGTCAGAGCAGGGCCAGATGGCATTTCATGCGCTAGCGTGTGCCATGTCTGCATTGTGTGTGTACGTGCGCTCCTTCAGCCAGGCATCCTTTCCCCAGCTTGCAGGTCATATGTTGGCCATCCTCCCTATCGCCAGTCCAGTTAAGATGTTTATCCTAGTGACGGGAGGCCTGCAGTGAGCAAGGGGACCATCAATCCTTCTTACCAGCACGGAAGATGCCAGATCAGAAACAAAGAAAAGCATTTTATAGATGCTGCTCTGAAATGGCTGTGAGTTTGAGGAATCCTTTAATGGCAGGGCACTAAGGAAATTAAGGCCACGCCTGATCCCACACACAGATAGAGGTCTCTGCCCTCATCACAGGGATATGGGCTCAAGAACTCAGTCCTCCTGGAACTCGGGTGGGTGCTGCTGTGAATGGGATGTGGTACGTACCTGGTGCAGTGCACGAGGCTGATGCGGTGTGCACTGAGGAGCAGAAAGAGGCTTGTACACAGAGGAGCAGCTAAGGACTGGGCTGTTCCTGCCTTTACAAGCAGCTGCTTCAGATGATTGAAAGCCACTAGTCCAGGATTATCTTTGGAATTATTATTAATAACTTAGATGAAGCCTGTTGTAAAGGTGATTTTTATTTTGTCAGTGTCTGAAATACTTACTGGCAGCAGCTTACCTGGTCCTACTTCATGAGTAAGGGCATCCCTCAGCAATACAGACTGTGAGTGTGGGTATCTGATCTGCACCGGGGGAGATGGAGGCTTAGTCATCCTCCTGTTTGCGCTCATGAGGCTGGCAAGCAGGGCTGCTCTTAATTTGACTCTGATACTCATTGCTGGCAGGGACCCTGAGAAGTAGAAAATAGCTGCACAGTGATTCACTCTGGTCTGGATACCACGTTGCCTGGCAAGGGTGAAAGAGCAGCCTTATACCGGTGTTTCAGCAACCAAGGAGGTATGCTGCATGGGATAGAGTCCTGAGCAGGGCATTTCTGGCCCTATGTATTCATGGAGGCAGAGTGCAGAAGCCTCTGCCTCCCAGCAGGGAGAGGGAGAAACTCTGTCCACAGGGACCTTGGAACCTTCTCTCTCCTCTGTGGGAGGGCTGCACTGAGGCATGCCAGGGACCCCCATATTTGGCCAGTGACACAGCATTTTGGCTGCTTTAATTGGCTCCAACAAGACAAGGATTGCAACTGGCACCTGCTGAGCCCTAGGGGCCATCCGAGGCAGCAGCTGCCACCAGCAGCAGCACACACGCCCCCTAGCCCAACATCACAAGACTATGGAGACATTTCTCATGTAGTTGGTAGCATCATGGTGTCTGCAAAAGAGGCCAAATTCTTCCCTTCTGTGACTCTACAGAGAGTGCTGGGATGCCAGCAAGGCACTTGGGATCTGAGCAGAGCCTTTCCCTTCAGCATTTCACTCCCCTCACAACGGCTGAAAAATTCTGTGTGTGAATAAGCCTTAAGTCCCATAAACTAGAGGGCTGAAGTAAGCAGAGACCATTTTTAACTTGAGCTAACTCCAGCTGCAGGTCTGGAAATGCACAGTGAGCTTCCAAGAGCCCGTCACTCTACATCTTTTCTCCTTGAGGCTACTGCCCACTGAGGACTCCCTACAACAGCAAGCAACTCCAGCTGCACCTGAGCCAGTAGGGTCAATCACAGAGGTCCCCCTGGCTGCCCCGTGGACAGAGTCCCTCCAAGTCCCCACTGATGCCATTTCCACATATAAGCGTAGTGTGAACTCTCTGCTGCTCTGCTCCCCACATCTGGAGCAGCTAAGGCACCGTCCATCCTTCCTGCTGCAGAGTAGCTTGGCCAGAAGCAACATGAATCCAAGGCAAACAAGAGCAGATCAGAGGCAGATTTATTCCTCTCTCCTCCTGAGAGCTGCAGGCACTTTTACAGACCAACAAGCACCTTCCATCTCCACAGAGGTCAGCTACCAGCTCAGAAGCAAGGCACTGGGATCATCTCTTCCCTCTTCCCGGTACCCTTCTGGGCTAGAGCACAGCAGCTGTTTAACAGTCCACTGCGACACAGCCTCACAGTTTAGGGTAAGAGTGACCCTTGCCATTTGGGGTGAGAGAAGAGCACCCTGCTCGATGAGCACTTGACCTAGGAGAAAACTTGCATCACAGTCCCTCACACTGACACTTTAGTCCCCCTCTTTTTTCAGTTCCAAGTCCCTTTTTCCAGCCATCGGTCTTAAGAAGCAGAAGTATGGCATATATATGGCTGCCTGTTTAGCCCGGCTAAACACTGATGGTGAGAAATAAGGGTCTGGCACCATGGATTCCCCATCCCTTTCCCCCCCACCTGCCCTGTGCAAGCCCAGATCTAGGGCCTTTAGGACTCTTCCTTCCTTTTTCCTTCCTCAGACTGTTCTTCCTTCCCCACTGGCTGCTCCTGTTGGGTTATCTTCACCTCGTTGACTCTGGCCTTCACCTCCTTTCCCGTCCGGGGAGCCACAATGCTTAAGATGCCATCATGGGACAATGTAGCTCTCACCAGCAAGGGGTCGACATCCAGAGGGAGAATGTAGGTCCTGGTGAACTCTCGGGAGATGAAGCCATGGCGGTCAGCCTTCTGTGGGTGCTGTCCCACCACCTCCAGCAGGTTGTCTACAGTGCGGACAGTGAGCTCATCTGGCAGGAAGTGACAGACATCCAGGAAGACTTGGAATTTGTGCTCATTGAGGCTGATCTCAGAGGTGCCTCTATCCAGCTGCTTATTGATCCGAGGCCTGATGTAGTAGCCATGGTACAGGGCAGGGGCTAAAATCTCACATGGGGACACACCTGAAAATGAGACTCAGTAAGGAGCGTGGGGTTTCCAGGGGAAGGAGTTGGAGAAGGATGGTTGGCAGCACACAGGGGAGGGAGACAGGAGGAGGCTGGGACCTGGCAAACACCTTGGTTTTACTACCACATCAGCACAATATGGATGGAATTTTTTGAAGTTCCTACCTTTCTGTCTCTAAAACACACAGAGAACCAGACGGCTGCCAGCCACTGCCTCCCACCATGCAGCTGGCAGCTGCCAGCAGGCTAAGGGGCTGGCATCCAGCTTGTCTGCTGGGTGGACAGGGAGGGACCGGTAGGTGCATTGGGTGCTCTGCAGTGCAAAGCCCACAGCCAGGGATGGGCATGGAAAATGCTGATGATGAAGAAACTGCCCTGAAGAACTAAAGGCCTTTTGTGTGCCATTGTCCAGGGGGCTTTCCTTGGAGCTTTTTTCCTTTTCACGCTGTTGTGCTGGTGCTGAATGGTTCTGCTGCTGCCCACATTCCTTCCCCTCTGCCAGCCACTGCCAGGCTTTGTGCTGAACACCCCAGCTCAGCTTTTCTCCACAGCCCCCGGCTGCAAAAACTCCATCCCCCCAACCCCCCGGAGCATTTTGCTCCATGTTTGCACAGCATACGCATGAATGCCAGACCACTGGGGGCATGAGAGAGGGACAAGAGAGACAGCAGTAGGCATGGATGAAGGAAGTGGACCTGAAAAGAGAGACCCTGGCTATTCCCCTGATATTCCCCCCTGATTTGGCCTGGGTTCTCACACTCACAATTCCTTGGCTCCAGCTTCCCTATCCTGCTCTGGAGCTCACTCTCCCCCGGGGGGGACTCCACCCGTGCTCCTGCACCAGAGGAGAGAAAGGTGCCGGGGGGATCCCATCTCCTTTCTTACCTTCTCCAAAGTTCTGGTCATAGATCTTGCTAGGGTTGGCAAACTCGTACTCCGAACTCATGGGGTAGGCGTGGGGCACAGTCCGTGCAGCCATGGCGTGTCTGAGAAGGGAACCTTCCAAGCACTCACTGCCTCTGAGAGTGAAGGCTGCAGATTGCAAGGTTTTAATTGGGCGAGTTCCACAGGGAGGAGTGTGTGATAAAAAGATGGACCAAAATAGCCACGCACACAGGCCCCAGGATGCCTCGCCAGGGTGACAAGGGAAGCTTCTTGCTGCATTCCAGCAGGGAGTGCAGGCACTGCCTGCAGTCAGGGATGCCTCAGGAAAATCCCGCACCTTCTCCCAGCCTCTGAGATCCCCACCTTGAGCAGGGGGTGCAGGAGGCAAACGGGCAGCCAAGTACAGCAGGGAGGCACAGAGGTGAGGTGAGGGAGGCTGCAGGAGGAGAAAGCAGGACAGACCCCAGGCTCTTGCTGCCTGGGATGTCCCCAAAGGCAAGGGCTAGCAAGAAGGCTCATTGTTTAAGGAGTCCCTGACACTGGTCCTGTGGGCCCTAAAGCACCCCATGGGGATGGAGCAGTAGCTAATGCTCGCTGGTGCTTGATCAGGTTGTGCAAACTATCACACCCATCACCCCACTGTGAGCTTAGGGCCCAAATCAGCCCCTCCTGTACCCTACACAAAGGAGCTTGATTTTCCCAGAAGCTGAGCGGACAGCTCAAGCCTTTTGTTCCTATGAGTAGTGAAATACTGGAGGTAGTTAAGCAGGGCTAGACGGGATCCAGATCCCACTACTGACACCTCCACATCCTGAACCATGCTGCTGTAAGCTGGCTGTCCAGACCCTTCCTGGCCAGGGCTTTGGCACAATGTAATGAGACCTGGAGAAATGCCTGTGCCAGTGATCACAAGTTAAGCAGGCATCTGAATCCGGCATAGATCCAGTTTTATTGAACTGGGGGGGGAGGGAACTGGGGAGGAGTAGTGCCCAGTTAAGCTCCTTGTACCCTGAAACCAGAGATTTGAGTCCATGTCCCTGCAGTATGAGAGAGCAGGTGCACTGCTGTTGATGTAATGGGGAATTGGAGAAGTTATTTATGGCCTGAGCTGTTGCACAGGGCAAATTCTTCTCCCTATTCTTGCAGGCAAGCTGAGAGGAAGAGGGTCAGACCCTTTTGCAAAGGACTGGTGGTCCTAGCAGTAAGAACGAAGTGCCTCTGAGCCAGTAATGGTATTTAAGTTGCAAGCTCTGAGGGGCAGAGACTAGCTCTTGCCCTTTAAGGACAGTTGCTAGGCTGAACCCATTCCCATGATGTAGACTCACAGGCAATGCAGGAATTAAAATAAATGAGTGAATTAAGACATGTTAGGAGCATAATTATAGGAAATCAGCTTACTTCAGGGCCACAGGCAGACAGAGGTAGCTTATATCCCTGAGAAGGCATGTCTCAGTGCAGTGTCATGGAGGCTGTTGGCATGCACGGTTTATCTCTGCTCACATCCCTCTGGACTACTGAGAGAGTTGGGCTCTTCTGCTCTCTCCAGCAAAGTGGTTTCTGTAGTAGGCAAAAGACAAGAGGTGTTGGGCTGAAGCTCTGTGGAGAAAGCCATTCTTCATTTGCACAAACACCAAAGGGCTTGCACTAAAGCAGCGGGGCTTACTGGGCTGCAGAGAGCCACACTGCCAGGGGTATCTCAGCAAAGACCTCCTGGGATCTTTCCTGTCCTCTGAATAAAGTAGACCTGTGGCTTCCTTTGCCTTGTGGAAAAGCAGAGTTCTTCTGAGACTGGTGGGTGATGTGGGGAGCTGAAGTCTCAGTGCTGGCAGTGGGAACAACGGCCCCTTGTAATTTTCCCTGTGAGCCAAAGATAGGAGCTGCATTGATCCTGCTGGCATCCAAAGCAGCTAGGAACATCCGCCAAGCCTGCCTGGGACTCAGCAGATAAACAGCACGTGGGGAGCGGGGCGGGTGGCTGGGCAGTTTGGCTTCTTGCTGCCCCATTAGGCTCCTTTTCTTCTTCTCCCCTTCCCCCTCCTCCTCAGCAGTGTGTTCAAATCCCCCAGACAGCTACTGGGCACTGCTGAAGGGACCAGCCCAGGAGTGGGACAATAAAATCCCTGACACCACTGTTCAAGAGGCCTCGGGGAGGGGGGGAAGGCCAGGCCAGCTGCACGGGTATAAAGCTGTTCCACACTCCCAGCACAGCATTGCAGCACAGTTGTTTGCCGGGCTCCTCCAGCACACTCCAATGGATATCACCATTCATAACCCCCTGATCCGCAGACCTCTGTTATCTTGGTTGGCACCAAGTCGTATCTTTGACCAGATTTTTGGAGAGCACCTGCAGGAGTCAGAGCTTTTCCCTGCTTCCCCCAGCTTCAGCCCCTTCATGATGAGATCCCCCATTCTTCGGATGCCGGGTTGGCTGGAGACGGGACTCTCTGAGGTAATCTTCCCTTCTTAATGCTCTTTGTTATTGCTATGTGCACATCCTGATGGGTCTGGAGCTGGAGACCCATGAGAGCTGAGAGCTTGGAAGCTGCTTGTAGGTGGTTGTTAGGAAAAGGCTGGGGAAAAGGGTGCTGTGTTTGTGCCTCTGCTCCTCTGCATTAGGCAAGAACCTCTGCATGATCTGCTAATCATTTGTGACTGAGACCAAGTATTACCATAGTGTTGGGAATAAAGGCAAACTGAGCTGAGTGTGCAGCAAATGACTGTAAGAACTGATGGAAGAAAGTAGGAAGCCTAATTTTCCTGTCTGCTGTGCAAAACATTCAATGCCACTCTCTCCTGAGAAGTAAACAGCACAGAGATAGTGGGCAGGGGTAGTAGGATCCTCATGTCAGGCAGTGTGGGAGCTCATGGTTGCTGAGGAAAAAGGGACCTGTTTTAAAGAATCACTGCTGAGAACAGCAGCATTTGAAGTAAGATACAGGACCCAAAGGATCCTGAAGCAGCCATCTGCTTGCTTCAGGGGCTGAGCCAAGAGGCATGCAGTTCAAACAACCTTGCCTGTTCTGAGTCAACTGTCTTATTTACAAGTAAATTATAGAGCTATTCTAAGCCAAAGAAGAGAGAGCGAAGTATTTTTTTAATCTTTGCCTAATGTTTCCTTTGATTTAGTGACCTGGGTCTCGCTATCCACTGAAGCAGCCATAATAAGCACCACAGATAAAAACATCTGTCTATCTCAGTGGAGAAATCTTCACAAATATTCTAGAAGGAGGAGGATGCACTTAGACTCCCAGGTTGAACTGTGGAAACCAGTAAGCCTAGAGCTGGCACAGAGGCTGCCTCCACATCCCAGAGCAGAGCTCCAGGATTCAGATTAAGAGAATCTCTTCCTCACTCCCAAGGAAAACATTTATCCCATATGATCAAGAGAAAGCATTCACATTTTAGATACTGTAGTGATGGGCATTAATGTAACAGGCTAGCAAGGGATGAAGCCACCCAGATCAGAATCACAGGATTGAATGAAGGTCAGACAGTGCATGTGTAGACACCAGCTTGAGCCTTGAACTGCTTTATTCTGAGAGCCTTTTTAAGCTGAAACCCTCACCTGCTCTTTTCTGAAGCACCTCCTTGTTTTGCAGATGCGACTGGAGAAGGACAAATTTTCTGTAAATCTTGATGTGAAGCATTTCTCCCCTGAGGAGCTAAAAGTGAAGGTGCTTGGGGACATGATAGAAATTCATGGGAAACACGAAGAGCGCCAGGTACTTCTACTCCTACTTACCTGTGCAACTGATAAAGTCAGTGTGAACTTCCTCATCTATGGTTAAACAAGGAGACTGCAAAACAGTCCTCTCCTGTGCTCATCTCAAATACTTCTAATGTTTTTTATCAACCAATCCTAATGGAAGATGCTCTGTGCAAACCCTCCAGCTGAACCCAGACTGGGCAGCAACAGGGTGGAGATTTATTGCTGATGTTACATGAACTGTGAACTGACCTGGAAAATCATCTTTGAAATGGGCATTTCTGGGCCTCCCTCTTTCTGGGAAGAGGCTGGGAATGCAGGGACGCATTCAATAAGCTAACAACGAACTGTAATAATTAAACCACATAATGAATCAGTGCATTGCCCTGTTCCGTTACCATAAGGCTACCTCTTCCTGAAAAAGGCCCATCTATTAGTTTGTAATCCTTAAAGGTTGTGTGCTACTGTCAGTCATCCCACTGCTTGTTGTCTCTGGAGACCTGTGTGGCAACTGGACAGGCAGAAGTCAAAAGCCCTGTCCAAAGCTGTATGTAACAGGGTTTGTCAGTCCCCATCTTCCCCTCTCCCCACCCCCGCCTCACCTCCTTGCCAGAAGGAAACGAATAGGCACGATAAAGTAGCTATGTCACTGGAATTGTCAGCTCTAAGAGCTTGTGGAAGCCTGTAATCCTGACATAACTTCTGCAAATTATTTTCGCTAAGAAAATAACCAAGCACTATCGCAGATCTCAGCTCACTAGAAAGCAGTGTATTACCAGAGCTCTGGACAACATGTAGGCCTAGCTGCTGCATCTTAGGAATGACAGCATACCACTGTGCAATGAAGCCAGTCTCTGCCTGGCACAAGAGCTGGAACATAAAGCCTCCTCCTGTAAATAGTGTACCTCCTGTACCAGGCACCTGCAGCCTAAGCAGGGCAGTGTCTCACTTTGGCCAGTCTTGGCTCTTTAAAAAGGGCGTCTCATAATAAAAACTCTTTTAACTTCCTGAGAAGTTCTCCTTTGAGAGCTGGAGCTTCCTGATCTCTGACTTTATGCAAAGGACCCATGGTTTAGGTAGAGCTGAATGAACATTTCTAATCAGGGCTGTTCCTTCTCTTCTCCTTTTGAAGGATGAGCATGGCTTTATTGCCAGGGAGTTCAACAGGAAATACAGGATTCCAGATGATGTGGACCCTCTGACCATAACCTCATCACTCTCTCTGGATGGTGTCCTGACTGTGACTGCACCAAGGAAACAAAGCGACGTCCCTGAGCGCACTATCCCTATCACCCGTGAAGAGAAGCCTGCCATTGCAGGAGCCCAAAGGAAGTAGGCTGCTATTTAAAGTCACCACGGGGGGCTATTCAAGAGCACTTTTCATCAGATGCCAACTATACTGAATGGCTACTCTTATTATTTATGCTGAGTAAGTTTACTAACAAATAAAACATGAATTAGCAGTTTGTATTTCTTTTGTTTTGAGCACTGAGCACAAGGGAGTGTTGGGTAAAGAAAGCTGGGTAAGGTTGCTGCGCAGGGAAACATACCCGGCATCATTCTTGCTTACAGCTTGAGTGACAGGTATGTCCAGGAGAGCCTGGTGTTCAGAAACACTTTGCTAGTTTCACTTTGTGTACTCTAATGTATTGCAAACATCTAATTGCATGAGCCTTTTCCCTCGGTGTTGCCACAGGATTTAAGAGTGTTTCACAAGCACAGAAAAGTTTATCCAGTGGAGATTAGACTGGTAAAACAACTTCACGACAATCGAAACCCATTCAAAGTGTGGGTATTAGATAACAACTGAATGGAAGACAACTGTCTCTTAAATATCTCTAGAATGACTCATGTTATGGAAAAGCATCCAAGTGCTGCAACCAGTTCAGAGCAGTTGCAGACGAAAACCGAGTAGCTGCAGCAAACACAGATATATCCAGAGAGGAGAAAAGCACCTGCTCTCACGGTGCAAATCACATCACTTTGAAACTATGTTGTCAGTGCCCTTCAAACAATGAACATGATCTGACGTCTACAGTATTAATCTGATTTATGCTAACATTGTTGAGTGGTGCAAAACACTACTAAGACCTTCTCAAGTGTCATCATCTGCTTAACACCTCTCTTGAAAGGGATATGAGCATAAAGGAAAGTCTGTATTACTGGAATTGAATTTCTAAAATTCATCGCCAAAAAAGACAGACTGCCATAGATCTGTCACACAGATCATCAGACTCAATTAGGACCTGACCAGTTTTCTATGTTTCTTATATCTGCTAAGAGAAAAGTTATATTAGAAGGGATCAACTTAAATCTCAAATGAACTGAGAGGACATCCTTCTTCCATGGCTTTAAGTGAGAAAGATAAAATGCGCACTCAGTGATGTGGGGACATCATCAAATACCCCAAATCCCACCTAATTGCCAAGATCTAGTGTTTCCTATTAGCTGGTTCTAATAAGGTCTTCCAGTTAAGTTGTTAGTTGGGCTAGGCTGACAGGGCGCAGGGTGACTGATGACTTGCAGTCACCTCTGCACAGAAAACAAATGACAGAAACACACACAGGTTACAAACAGCTTGGAAAGCAGGAAGGACGTTTTTCACATGATGCTACGTTTGGCTTTAATGTGTGACAGGTCCTTTTGCTTGAAGGATATCCTTATAGCATTGCTAGCAGAGAGGCCTCCTGTTTTTCTGAAGGCATAGTCTGCAGACTGTCTTCAGTTCTCTTGCTTTTCCTGCATCCTTCTTGTTCTTTCTCTGTCTGTTGGACACAAACAAAGAAAATGCTTCTGTATGGAGACCTGTAGTCTATTGTGCAGCAGGACTGAGCAGCTGGGGTGAATGAAGGATGTTCCAACTCAGGGTGGTGGCCCTTGAAACTGATGATGTTCTCATTCAAATCCTAAAAGGATAAACAAAAAAAAACTTGAGGAAGTGCAAAATAGTAAGAATATATTCAGAAAGTGCAGGTGAGGGAAATCTTTTCTGTAGTGCGGAGTTTTGTTAGGCTCAAACTCAGGAGCAAGAAAGGAGAATTTTGAGTGAAAGCTCATTGGGGATAAACATGATGAGGTTAGGTAGACGAGAACACTTGAAATGCAAATACCACTCCCTGAATGACTCGAAATACCTGTTCTGTGGTGGCACAGCAGCACAACTCAACAATGAGAAAATGACAGTAAACAATTCTCTCATGCCAAAGCACAAATGTCATTCAGAAGCTCCTCTTTAGCTACCCTACAGATGAGACTATGTTTCAGTTCTGTGCACATACTTTTTATTCTCTGATGTTGTTTCAAATCAGCAAGCATACTGAAAAGAAAAATTCACATTTCACATGGCTAAATATAAGTTAAAAAATTTAATATTTTATATCTTACAGGAAGACCAAAGTATCTCCTGTTGCACTACTACTTTCAAATCAGTCTAACCTAAGATCCCAGAGCTTTGGTGATGGCTTTTGATTCACCATCTGAACAGCAAAGGAAAGAGAGCTGGACCGGGGCCACTGTTACAAGGCCTCACTCAGTAAGACTGAGTTTAAACAGAAAAGTATTCCTCACATCTTTACTCCCATAGCGGCACTGTTGCACGGCATTCATCACAGAAAACGGTCCTGACGGGGCGGGGCGGAGGCCGGGGGCGGGGCGGCATGACGTCACCAAGGCGCGATGACCTCACCAGCGGCCGTCAGCAACGTCATGAGGGAGCGTCGGCCTGCGTGCTGGCTGGGAAGATGGAGGCGGTGCGCCGCGTCCTGCTGCTCGGCGAGGGCAACTTCTCCTTCGCGGCCTCCCTGTGCGGGGCGGCGGGGACCCACGTCGTGGCCACTTGCTACGAGAGCGAAGAGGAGGTGTGCGGGCGGGGGCGGGCCGCGGAGAGCATCCGGCGGCTGCGGGAGGGAGGTGGGTCCGCGCCGGCGGGGCTCGGCCGGGCGGTGGGGAGGAAGGGAGGGAAGGGTGGTAGGGGGGGTCCTCGGGCGAAGCGACGTGGGAGGCCGGGACGGGGAGGGACACGGAGTGGGTAGTGCTCGGCCCTTGGGTGTACCCGCTCGTCTCGCAACGCTCGGGGCAAAGCTGCGGGGCGGCACGCCTGCCTTAAACCGGGGACCTGGCGCTGCCGTGCCGCGGCGGGAGCTGTCCAGGCACCTTAGAGACCTCCACCACTCCAGGCGTCTCAGGAGGACGCTTGCCGCGGGGAACTGGAGTTGTCCAAGAGGCTAAGTCAAATGCCCTAAAATCTAATCAGCCTGGAATCGACAGGCTGAGAGTGTTGGGGTTGTTCTGCCTGGAGAAGAGAAGGCTCCAGAGAGACCTTGCAGCCCCTTCCAGTATCTGAAAGGGGCCTGGAGAGGGACTTTTTATAAGGGCACGTAGGGATAGGACGACGGGTAATGGCTTAAAACTGGAAGAGGGTAGATTTCGATTAGATATCAGGAAGAAATTTTTCACTATGAGGATGGTGAGCCCCTGGCCCAGGTTGCCCAGAGAAGCTGTGGATTCCCCATCCCTGGAGGTGTTCAAGGGCAGGTTGGACGGGGCTTTGAGCAACCTGGTCTAGTGGAATGTGCCCCTGCCCAGGGCAGGGGGGTTGGAGTGAGATGATCTTTAAGGTTCCTTCCAACCTAAACCATTCTATGATTCTATTAAATAGTTCTGAAACAAGCAGCCAGATAGCGGAAGTCTCTGCAAGAGAGCAAAGGGAGCCTAGACTTTCTGGTTTTCCTAATGCATATAAGTAGGAAGATGCCTGTCAGCTGCTGCTCTGATATGCTTAAAAATGAACTAGAGGACTTTAATTGCTACCGTTCTTTAAAAATTGCGGTAATGATAAACATCAGAGCCTTGTTTTTTGTTTACTTTTGAAGGAGCTGAAGTTGTGTTTTCTGTGGACTGCACCAAGCTGAAGGATTATTTTTTACCAGAAGAAAGAGAATTTGATTGTATTTATTTCAACTTCCCTCACTGTGGGAGAAAGGCTGGAGTGGTGAAGAACAGAGAACTGCTTGCCCGCTTTTTCCATAGGTGAGTAAACCAGAAGTATTTCTATGCTAATTGACTGCTGTGATACAGATTTCTAGCTGTGTTATGGGTGTTTTTCTGGCACTATACATTTTCTGTGTGCGCTAGCAGCATTTTTCTTGTTGCCTGGCTTTTCTTACAGCTCCGCAGAAGTACTGACAGAGGAGGGAGAGGTCCATGTGGCTCTTTGCAATGGACAGGGTGGGACACCTGCTGATCAACCAAGGAGAGAATGGCACAACAGCTGGCAAATAGTGGCTGTGGCAGCAGGAGCTGGATTTATCTTGAGTAACGTTCGTCCATTTAAAGCAGAGACTATCCATGGATATAAGTGTACAGGTTACAGGTAACCGTTGCGTGGCAAAACTGAAAAGTTGATATTCTTGCTCTTATAATGCCTAGCACTAGTATGATCTTTTAATCTTGTTTCTTGGAGAGAGGAACTCCCTTTAATTTTCCTTAAAATAGCTACAGTTCTTTTTTGCCTCTAAGTAGAATAGCCAAGATTAAAATGGAAAATTCTTGCCAATGTAGCCTCTAAAAAATAAGATTATTTTAGGATTTTAAAGATCAAAACGGTCCATTTCAGAACAAATGTCAATCTTGGTCTAAAGACAGCAGGAGGACTGCGTTATGTGTATCTGCTTAGCAGATAATCACAGAATCACAGCATGGTTGATGTTGGCAAGGACCTCTGGCAATCATCTAACCCTACCCCACAGCTCAAAGCAGAGCCGGCTAGAGCAAGTCGCTCAGAGACACATTCAGTCCCCAGGGATGGAGACTGCATGACCTTTCAGTGCAGCTTGTTCCAATGGACCATCTGCCCAGTACAAGTATGGTAGTGTTGCGTTTTTGTCACCTTGTAACAAGACCTGGTATTCAACAAGAGGTGTGTTAAAGAGAGTTGTCTGTGTAATGCTACTTGTGACATATTAAATATAGGAAACCATCGGTGACTTTGCTCTGCTTTTGTTTATTGTCAGGAGTCAAGATAAATCTTTCTGTATAGAGGGTGCTTTAAACCACATTTTCACACGAAGCACCCCACTTCCATATTTCAAACCTATGATCTGTGAGATAGAACTGGAAAGCCAAAAAGTTTCTTTCCAAGTACCACAGATACTTGTGGATAAAATTAATAGGTAAGTTTTATAACTAGCTTCTATTTGGCAATAAAACACACTCCTGCTCTCAGTGGGAATGACGACCATAGGTGTCAGATAAAATGGAATTTCTTCATTTTCCCTCCTTCCCCCTTTTTTATGTTCCATTTCTTCTTCAGGTCTGCTTCATGTTGGCTTGTGGTTATGGCCTACTTAAAAATAAGTCTACAGAACAAAAAGAAACTTTATAGTTGAGACCAAGTTGCTGTAGACCTGAATGCACAAATAAAGATTAAAACTTTAATCTGTTTTACTGTACCAGGGAAAAAAATCAAGAATTGACTTGGTGTCTGCTAATACCACAATACTAAGGCTAGCTAGGGTAAAAAATGCTAATTTGATTCATTTCTGTAGTTTGGTAATGCCTGTACTGAGTGGAAATGGTGAACTGTTAAGTCCCATTCCTTTTTTACCAGTGAAAGTGCAGTTAATTCTTGATTGCAGACTGGGAACAAACTGCAGTGTCCTGAAAACATGTTAGCCATTGCAACACCTTTGATGAAAGACTTGGCTTGTTTAGGTAGTTACTACTGACTTAATATCTGAGATTTGTGTAGATTGCTGCACTCGAATTATGATCACAGAAGGGCATTTCAAGGAAGTATGTTTAGTCGTGTCTAATTTGTGCTTTTATTTTTCACAGGGGTTTCCTAGAACTAAATTCAAATCATCCAGTACAGACAGTAAAGGAGAAGCTCACTGCAGAGCTCAACAAAGCTTTTCCGTTACAAAACATTGACTGCTGCCTTTCTCTGCTCCACCAAGGTCACCTCAATGGTGTTTGTCACTCAAATATCTTTTGGATCATTCTGAGTCCAGAGGAGTCTCCAAGCACTGAAGAAATGTCTAATGGAGTGGCAAATGCAGTTTTATTTTCCCATGTTGATTTTTGCAAGGACACAGATAAGAATGGCTGGATGAATGTACAAGAGGGATGCCACATTTCAAAACAGTATTATCTTAGACCTTCCCTTCTACCTTATGCTCAGGCAATAATACAAAGAGCAGCCTTTCTCCCGGGGACAATTCATGTTCTTTCTGGCCCAGTTTTCAGGAAGTGTCTTATCAGTCCATACTCCATGCCTGTTTTTCATGAGGTGGTGTTTGTATGTGCAGTTAACAGGGGTACAGAGAACAGCTGTATCCAGATGTTGGTGAATAGCATCAAAACCAGCATACATGCTCTTCATCAGACTGTTTCTGGCTCTAAACTGAATATCAATCTGCAGGAAGCAACAAGCTTTGAAACAACTGAACTGAATGACTTTTCTGCTTTTGAATCTCAGCTTAGTGAAATTCAGTACTTCATCTGTATGGAGATAGATACTTCAGGCTCCTGTGAGAAGGGCTCCTGTGTGGGAATTATAAGGACTGAACTTATAGGCAGTGAGTTAGTGGTTGTCTTTGCTTCATTGAATCTTGACCTCCTAGCCATGTTGATCTGTGGAATATCTGACTGGCGAATGCTCTGGACATCAGACACACGATTCCTCCATCAATTTCCTAGAGGAAGGTTAAGGCTTTTCAAGAGTTTTTCTCTCTATCCACCTTCCTATGTGCATGATGTCAGCTTTTGGGTTCCTGATGGGGAACAATTTGATGAGGTTGCCTTTCACACCATTGCTAGGCAGGTGTCAGGTGAAATGGTCGTATCCATCCAGTTAATCGACAGTTTCCAGCAGTCAGAGACGGGTCGGAAGAGCCTCTGCTACAGGCTGACCTTTCAGTCCTGTGACAAGGCACTGAGCCGCCAGGAGGTGGCAGAGATGCAGCTGCTCTTTCGTAAAGAAATAAAACAGCACTTGCGGGTCGCTCTTCGGTAGAGCCTCGTAGAGTTCTTCTCAGGTGCTCGAGCAGCGTCTGCGCTTGTTGCTGATCTGGGAAACGCGGCCTATGTCTTGTTAAGACCTAAGACCCTTACGAAGGCGGTGGAAATCCCTGTTAATGAAGATCAAGCACCTTCCTGTTCTGCGCGTGTGTCATGAAACCTCACTTCAGAAAGCGGAGCCTCTCTCTGCTGGGGTCCTGTGAGACTGGACGTGATCTCCTTGCTGGTGCCAGTTGGCTTTTCCTGCCCTGGCTAGTGTTTGCCCAGAGCCCTGTTGTGGCGATCGCATCAAGTCCCCGGGAGGAGGGTGGGCCTTCCCCTTTCCCGGGGCACTTTGAGCGCTGCGGTCTCTCCGCGCCGCCGCTGCTCGGAGCCCCCCGCGGGCGGGCGCGAGGCTGCGGCAGGCGCGGGACGCGTGCCCCCTCGCGCGGGCGGCTCGCGGGGCAGGGGCACGCGCAGTGGGCGCCAACGGTCGCCAACGGTCGCCGACGGTCTCGCTCCCGCCTCTGTGAGGGGGCTCGCGCCTCTGTGAGGGGGCGCGCGGGCACCTGAGGGGAAGGGGAGCAGGACCCGCCGGAGCGGGCGGGCGGAGGTCGGCGCCGTCTGGGGAGGGTCCGCCGTCGCTTCGGGGCGGGCGGGCGGGCGGAGGTCGGCGCCGTCTGGGGAGGGTCCGCCGTCGCTTCGGGGAGGGCGGGCGGGCGGGGGTCGGCGCCGTCTGGGGAGGGTCCGCCGTCGCTTCGGGGAGGGCGGGGGTCAGCGCCGTTTGGGGAGGGTCCGCCGTCGCTTCGGGGCGGCCGAGAGGGCAGGAGTCGGCCACTGCCTTCGTGGGGAGGGTCCGCGATCGTCTCGGGGCGGGCGGGTGCCGGCGCCGTCGGGGAAAGGTCCGCGATCGTCTCGGGGCGGGCGAGCGGGGGTCGACCATCGCCTTCGGGGGTCTGCGAGCGCCGTGGGGAGGGCTGGGGCTCAGGTGCCGTCCCGGGGAGGTGCGGTCGCCCATCGTCACAGGGTGTACGGAGGGTCCAGACCCCGCCGGGAGCGGCCAGAGCAGCGGAAGGCACCTCGCACTCGTCCCTGCAGGGAGCAGCGGAGCAGCAATTCGGTGGGAAAAGCCGATCTCCGAGTTTTTTCCGGGGCAGGGGTTATGGGGTAGGGGCGGGAAGACAGTCGGGGGTCGGGCGGTGCTGAGGTGAGCTCCCTCCGGGGACCGGGTGTGCTGAGAGGAACCCCCTCCGGGGGTCGGGCGGTGCTGAGGGGAGACTCCTGCGGGGGACGGCGTCGCTCTCGGACGTGAAGAAGAACGACCAGGCGGTTCTGTCAGACTCTTCCACCGGTAAGTAATTCTAAATCTGGACCTTTTTTTTCTGAATTCTAACGATGGAGCTCCGCAGCCTCTGTGGGAAAGAAACTCCTCCCGGGGTAGGGGCCGGGGGGAACGGCCCGGGGCCGGGAGGTGCTGAGGAGAGCTCCCTCCAGGGGCCGAGGGGTGCTGAGGAGAGCTCCTTACGGGGCCCGGCGTCCCTCCGTTCTGACCGCGTGCTCCTGCCTCGGCAGCAGCTGGTGGAGCAGACAGAGGAGGCATCCATCGTGTGGCACTGCGAGGCAAGAGCGAGAAGAGGGCCGGAGGAAGCCCAGGAGACTGACGTGGAGGAAAGGGAAAGGCGCTCTGGGCAGAGGGACTGTGGTCGGTCAAAGGTGTTGCCAGCACCTTTGTGCCCTGGCTGGCTTTGAGCTGGGCGACCTCCCTGTAACCAGGGCTCAGGTCTTTGGCCTTTTGCCATGTTGCCCCATGGTTAGGCAGCCCGGAGAGAGGGGCAACCCTGTAAGGAGGGTGAGAGCCACCATCTCCACACCTGGGGGGGAAGTGGAGCTCCTGAAGAGGGAAAGAGCCAGGCTGGTGGGCCCGTAACTTGGGCGCAGGTCGGAGCCTTGGGCTCCGTGGGGCTCGTTGGGAGTGCTGAGCTGAGGGGGACCACCCTGTAAGTAGGGCTGTGCCTGTCCCCTGTGTTCAGCAGCACCCCCTCTAATCAGGCGGGTGCCCCTGGCCCCAGCCTTTCAGAGGCGTGGGGCTGGGATGTGTGGGGCTGGGCGTGCCCTGCCCTAGGCCTCTTTGTCTTTGTTCTTGGCCCCAGGAGCAGTTTGGGAGAAGAACCACCGGGGAACGCGGGAGGAAGGGGCCTTTTCCAGGCATTGGGTTGTGCTTGCAAGCGGGGCCTGGGTCCTGCCCCGGAAGCCCTGTTTCTGGGTGGCCATTTTATTGCCTTGAGCTGGGCCATCGCCCCGGAAGCGGGGCTGTGGCCTCTGTTTTTTTGCCTCCCTCTGGGCCACTGGGTACTATGGCAGTGGGAAAAATAGGTCTAAGGTGGCTGAGCCTGGGGGGGTAAAGGGTAGGAGGGGGGAAGGATGGCTGGGGGCCGGGGAGTGCTGTGGGGACCTCCCTCTGGGGGCTGGCATTCCTCTCTCCTCTGGGCGGAGGAGTTGGTGCTTGACTGCGCTCTCCTTCTTTGGAAGCAGCTCCTGGAGAAGAAACACAAGGCATGGTGAGGAAGTGCGAGGCAAGAGCAGGTGAGAGGAGGAGTGGGAGGTTGGAGAGGGGGAAGGAGAAAGGTGCTCTGGGCAAAGGGACCTTTTTGTTAGTGGGTCTGTGGTCACGCAAGACCATTGTCAGCACCTTTGTGCCCCGGCTGGCTTTGCGCTGGGCGACCTCCCTGTAACCAGGGCTCAGGTCTTTGGCCTTTTGCCATGTTGCCCTATGGTTTGGCTGCGCGGAGCGAGTGGCAACCCTGTAAGGAGGGCAAGGGCCACTGTCTCCGCACCCGAGGGGGAAATGGAGTTCGCTGGACCCCAAGCCCACCTTGTAAGCAAGGGAGGGCCATTTCCCCAGCTCTCTCCTCCGGCCTTGGCAGCGTTCTGTCTGCTGGTGGCCTGGCCTGTGTGCCCCCCGGGAGTCAGGCGCGTGATGCTGTTTGCCCCTTGGCCACCCGTGAAGCCCCTTGGCATGTGGAGGCCTCTCACGCCTCCATGCAGCCCCGGGGGGGTGGGTCTGAGGCTCTTCCCTCCCGCTCGTTGGTAGGGATGGCTCCCCAGACAGGGGCTGCGCAGAGCTCGTCCTCCCTTCTCGGAAGTTCTGTTTGTCCCTGATTGTGTCAGTGTCTGTGTGAGTGAGAGAGCAAATGAGTTTCTTGTTTAGGCCCCTGTTAAAATTACTGCAGCGTACTTAGCTTAAACTTCGCAGGAGGAAGAGAGGGCTCTGTGCAGCAAAAAGGGGGTCCCCTCTGAGGCCGCGAGCGGAGGGAGGGTCCGGGCTTGCCCCTCCTTTCTAAGGACAGAGCGAAGCCGCTTAGTCGTAGAGTGCGGTCAAGGCAACCTGCCCGTAGTCAGGGGCCGGGTCTCTGCCTGCGCGGCTGCCTGTCCTGCTGGCGACCTGCCAGCGTGACAGCCCCGTGCTCGGGGCATGTGTCACGAGCCCGTGGAGCCCTGTGTCCCCAGGAGCAGCCCGTCCCCCCTGTAAGCAGGGCTGGGGAGGCTGCTTTAGGCAGCCAACAGGAACGAGCCCTCCCTGGCTCTTTTGAGGGTGCAGGTTGAGGAAGTGCTGTGCTGGAGGGTGCAGGCCTGCCTTTGGCGCTGCTTTTGGCTAGGGTGACCTCCCCGCGGTTGGGGTCGAGGTCCCCCCCCGGGCTCCCGAAGAGATGGTGTTGTGCTGCAGCCAGGCTGGCCGGCCCGTAACTGGGGCGCAGGTCGGAGCCTCGGGCTCTGTGGAGCCTTGTTGGGAGTGCCGAGCCAAGGGGGACCACCCTGTAAGTAGGGCTGTGCCTGTCCCCTGGGCTTGGAGGGACCCCCTGTAATCAGGCGGGTGCCCCTGGCCCCGGCCTTTCAGAGGCATGGGGCCGGGATGTGTGTGGGCCTTTGGCCGGGAAGCTCCGCGGCCTGGCTGTTGAGTGAGTCTCGTTCCTGTTGCTGTGGGGGAAGGCCGAGCTCTCTGGCTCCCTGGGTGTCGACCTGCCTGTAACCAGGGTCCGGGTCTGGGAGCCTTTGTGCTCCACTGGCAGCCTGTGTGGGGTGACCGCCCCGTTAGCGGGTGCAGGTCAGGGTGCCCCTGAATCAGAGAGGAGCCTCTGAGGGCCTTTGGGACCAGGGCTGCCCTGTAAGTCAGCCCTGGGCGTGCCCTGGGAGTGCCAAGCTGAGGGCGACCACCCTGTAAATAGGGCTGTGCGTGTCCCCTGCAGTTGACAGGATGTGCTGGGAGGGACCCCCTCTAGTCAGGTGGGTGTCCCTGGTCCTGGCCCTTCAAGGGCAAAAATTTGGAAGTTGTATCTTAACACAGAATTGGAATGGCTTCTAAAAACCCAGGGAACGGCATTGAGCCAAGTACTTCCCCCAAAGTCATAAAAACCTTCCCAAAAGTGCCAAGGATGCTCTTGTTTGACTGCATCCCTGGTGACAGGGAGCTCCCTTTGCTTAGAGTGCCTCTCTTTGCTTTTCTCTTTCCCTTTCTTCAGCCTGCCGCTCCTCCTCCTATTCGCTCTTGCCTCGTGGTTCCACACACACGTTTGATGCCTGTTCTTTCTTTCTTTCTTTCTTTCTTGTCTAGGAGTTGTTGCTGGGGGGGACGGTGCAGTCTTTTCACAGGAGCGCAAGCGCCTCCGCCCGGAGAACAGGGGGAAGCCGGCCCTCGGAGAGACCTCCCCACGGCGGTCCCCAGTCCCTGGTTTCTGGCCGTCCTTCCCCCCTTCGCCCCCTACCCCCCTTGGCTTAGACATCTTGGGCGCCGCGTGGTGCCCAGCATCCTGGGGGCTTTACAGAGGAGAGGCCCTGGCCCTGTTTCTGGGGGGGCGGCCCAGTTCAACACCATTAAGCCCAGTGTCAGGGCTTCCTGGGCAGGACCCGGGCCCTGCTTGCAGGCCGGTGGAAAGGGCCCCTTCCCCCCCAGCTTTTGCCTTCCCCGGGGGTTCTCTTTCTCCCCAGCTGAGAGCAGAGGGAAAGGGGACCAGGGCACGATAGGGTAGGGCAGGGCAGGGCAGGGCAGCGCAGCAGGTTTAGGGTGGCAAGCGTCACTTGCAGGCCCCAAACACCAGCCACTTCCCAAACAGCTGCTCTGCATTGAAGCGGCAGCTTCTCCCAAGTGGCAAGGAACCCACAGAACGTTCTTCTGCCCAAGCCCCTAAAACCTCCCGGGAAAAGCCCTTGCTAGTCACCAGCCACTGCTGCCGAGTCTCCTGCCTTCAGCGCAGAAAGTACACTCTTGATAGTGCTCTGCTGGCAGCCGGTGTGGGGTGACCGCCCCGTTAGTGGGTGCGGGTCAGGGTGTCCCTGAATTGGAGAGAAGGAGCCTCGGAGGGCCTGTGGGACCAGGGCTGCCCTGTAAGTCAGGGCCAGACCAGTGCCCTGCAGTCCCAGGCGCTTTGAATTCCAGGCAGCGGCTCGAGCCCCCTGTAAGCAGGGGTGCAGCCTCTTTGGCCGCCACTGTGCATGCCTTCCTCCATTTGCCCAGGGCGTCCACCTCCGAGCCCAGCTCTGGCACCAGCTGGAACTCCACAGGCGGCAGCGCTGGGACTGGAACACCAATGTGGTGAGAAAAGCCGGTCTGCGAGGTTTTTTGTGGGGGGGTGGGGGTGTGTTGTGGAGGACGGCCCGGGTCGGACGGTGCTCTGGAGAGCTCCCTGCGGGGACCAGCCCGGCGTCCCTCTGTCCTCCAGGCAGGAAGCGGGGGCTTCTCGGTCCTGAGCGCGTCCTCCTGCCTTTGCAGCAGCTGCTGGTGGAGCCGTCGTTTGTGGAAGGAACCGCCAGGCAAGAGCGAGGGAGAAGAGGAGCGGCAGCAGACTGAAGAAAGGGCCCGAGAAAGGCACTCTTGGGCAGGGGATCTCCCTGTCTTCGGAGCTGCGGTCGCCTAAAGCATCCCTGGCCCTTTGGGGATGTTTTCTGTGCCTCTGGAGCAGGTACTTGGCTCATGGCAGTTCCCGAGATTTTTAGGAGTGCTCCGATTCTGTGTTAAGATGATGTGACTTCCCAAAGTTGTCTCAAAACTACTTTTTGTAGCTTGATACTGCTGTACCAGATGTGGGGAGTGGAGGGGCTGCGCAGACACCCAGAGTGTCCTTTGAGGCTGTGTGCACCCCGGGGAACGAGTATTCGGGAGCAGGGATTTTAAGGTGGTTTCCCCTGTTCTGAATGCTGCTCTTTCAGCACCTGCACGGGCGAGGAAGCCGCTGGACCTCAGCCTCTGGAAGAAGATGTTCCTTCTCCCTCTCCCGAAACAGCTTCTGTTGTCTCCCTTTTCCCAGCTATTCAGTGCAGGGGGGCACCCAATAAAATGCTTTCTTCAACGATGTGTCCCCCATTTAGCTACTTTCCTGCCCTGCCCAACTCTGCGCGGGCAGAGGGCACGGAAGGGGGCGCGGGGGGACACGAGTCACTGCCGCCGCGGGGCTGCTGCGGGGAGAGCGGCCCGCTGGCGAGAAGCGCTGCCGTGGCGGGTGGCCTTGATCTGGTCCCGCTGTTCCGTGCAGCGATGTCACCGCTCCGCGCCGGACCGCCGCTATCGGCCCTCCGCGGCAACGGCGCGCTTACGGCCGCGCGGAGGCGCGCGCCCGTGCCCACACCCGGCATGGCGGCCGGCGGCTTCGGCTCTGCTCTCGTTTCGTCCGCCGGCGACAGGGAGCGGGCGCACGGCTTCCCGTACTCGCCATGGCCGCCAAGGGGGCCCGGCAGCGGCCGCGGGCTGGAGGTGGCGGGGAGCCCGCCCGGCCGCGGTCGGAGGCCGCGATCGCGGAGGAGGCCCGCGGGGAGTAGGTGTCGGAGCGCGCGGCGGAGCGGCGGGGAGCCGGGGCCGGGCTGCAGCGGGCGCCGGGCGCGTGACCCCCTCCCCGGGCGGCGCGCGGCCGTCTCGCGTGGGCGGGTTCTGCAACCGTCAGTCGGGCGCGATCGGGGCCGTCCTTCGGGGCTTGGCAGCCGCAACGCCGGCCAGGCGGTGTTGGTGGCGAGGGCGCGCCCGGTATTTCCTCGCTGCCGGGTTTTTCCGTCTCCAACGTACCCACAGCCCCGCGTGGCCGTGGTGGGTGCCCGGCTGGGTTAGCGTGTGGGGTGGAAATAGGGTGCCCGGCCTCCCTTCGGCGGAGCTCCTCCCGGGCCTGCGGCAGTAGTGCGTGGCCTTGCTCTCTTTTGTCGGGGAGAGGAGGGGGAGGTCCAAGGGGGCTGTCTGGCAGCGGTGGGTTAAGCTCTCAGGGCCCTTGCTTCGGTGTGGTGAGGGGGCATCCTTGGGTGCTTCCTTGGGAGGGCATTGGCATCCCTCAAAGCAAGCAGTGAATAACTCATCTGTACCTATACAGTGCTTAAATGCAAATATGCTTGTCAGTTCTTTGCCTCGTGTCACCTTGCTACTCTTGATCTTGTTACTGAGTCTTCTTGGTGCATATTTGTATTTTTTCTTTGGAGTAGGTCATCTGGGAGCAAAGCAGGCCAAGTCTGGGCCCCTGAAGGATCAACAGCTTTCAAGTGTCTCATCTCAGCCAGGTTCTGTGCAGCTCTCTTAAGCAACATCTCTGATTGTGATGAGACGTTTAACTATTGGGAACCGGTAAGTGGTTTTCTCTCCTTGGAGGTCCTTGGGAGTTTGTGGTTGGCCTATGCAAATGCAGATTTATCTAGAACCTTGTGCTAATCTCTGTGTTTCAAAGAGAAATTTTCCTACTCAAGAATTCAGAGATGGAAAATGCAAAACTGTCTACTCTGTGTGATGCATATTTACATATTTATTTAATCTCCATTGTAGACACACTACCTCATTTATGGAAAGGGGTTTCAGACATGGGAATACTCTCCAGCATATGCCATCCGCTCCTATGCTTACCTGTGGCTTCATGCCTTACCAGCCTTGTTCCATGCTAGAGTTCTACAAACTAACAAGGTAACTCAGATGTGTGAAAGCTTCTTTTGTGGTGAATAAATATGCATTTAGTCTGTGTTAACCAGCTGCTTTGTTTGTTGTCAGAGGTAAGAGAATTAGTGTTTACAAAAATACAAATTTGTTTACAAACGCTAACCTCCCTGTGAGGATTTGCAAGGGTTTGTGAGCTGACTAAGGATCCAAGGAAAAGTGATTGCGAAGTTGCAGGGAAATGCTGTCTGTCTCCAGTTTGCTTGAGAAGCTGTCCCAGAGGGGCTGGTAGCTTGTTGGCCTTTTGCGTGTTTGCCAGCTATCAATGACTGTTTTTTTTTTCAATACGCTATAAAAAATAAGTTAGCATTTTACAAGGGATATTGCAAACTGAACTCAAAGAAATGTAAAAGAAAAAGTACTGAATGGGCATTCTGCTTGGGGATCCATTGCCGTACTCGGCATGTTTCTGCACAACAGAAAACAGAAGAAGGGTAGTTCTGGTAAGTTCAGTGGACTGTGTTCACTTTCTGTGTTGTAAGAAACTTCAGTGTTAGAGGGATAGGCCTTGGTCTGCCATGATCTTCAGCATCCCTTGGCGCAAGATCTAGGTCTACAAGAATAGGCTCGTCCACCACTGCCAAGCTTGCTCCGTCCATGCACAGGTCCCAACTTTCGTCCTTGGGACCAGCTTGTTAGTAACAGGTGCATAAGTTTCATTGTTGTCCTGGTTAGGGGTGCAGCAGGCCCAGCTTTGCGTTCAGTGACAGGCCCGTGCTCACGCTTGTTGCCGCGGCAACCAGGGTCAGCTGACTCGGGTGCTCAGCCCGTGGAGGGGTCGCACCTGTGGGGAGCAGCAGACAGGTCAGGTGACCCAAACTGACCAATAGGGTGTTCCGTCCCATCTGCCGTGCTCATTCAAAAAACTGAGGGACCAATGGGGTCAGGTTGGCGCTTCTTCTTTGGCTCTTCTCCAATGGCTCTTCTTCAATGGACTGCTTCAGTGGCTCTCTTTCTTCAATGACTGGCATCTGAGGAGGACCCTGTCAGCTCATCTGTGTTTTGATCCTGGTCAGTGTGTTCCAGTTCCCATTTGTCACTGAGTCCGGTCTGGAACTTCCCCAGGGCCTGCCAGTGACATCTCCCTGGGAGCTTGATATGGTTTTGTGTATATTTGTATATATTGCATCTATTTTATTATTAATATTTCATTAAAGTAGTTTAGTTTTTTCTAAACTCATAAATCTCTTTATCTCTTATTACTCTCTTTGGAGTGAGAGTTGGGTGAGAGCATTTGTCGTCTTGTCATCGGCCAACCTGGCCCAAACCTTGACAATTGTAAGCCTTGTTCAGATTCTGAGTATGTCTCCTAGGTTCTTATCTTCTATTTCCTCCGATGCTTCCTGGCCTTCCTGAGCTGCATTTGTGAACTCTACTTTTACAAGTGAGTATTAGAAGCTGCCTACAGTGAATGTTTTGGAGCAACATGAGTAATATTCTCAGTTATTGCCACAGGAAATACACTCTGAAACTCATGTGTAGATGTGTCTGGTAAACTGGGCTACTTCACAGTGAACCTTGAAAGTATGTGTTCTCATGATAACCTAATGAAATATTGGTTAAAAATTCCACTGTTAGGATAAAATTGTGTTTTCAGATTTGCCATCCACATCTCCACTCCAGTATTTTGTTGATTACACTTGTTTTCTTACTGATACCAGCAAGCAGGGTGGAGTGTTGTAAACTGAGCTCTGCTGGAGGAGAGGCTGATGCTGTGTTTGCTTATCATAGTGAATTTTAGTGGAATACATTGATTGTTGCTGTCTGTAATGTATCTGCCAGTGGTGTTTACATCCACTAAAAGCATTAGCCAGAACGTACAATTATCTTGTCTAAGATGGATTTTTATTTTTACCTGCTGCCTCTTCATTTGTGGCTTTCAAACTATTACCTTGCATTACTTTTCTGTTGGCAGTAGCCTGGCTTTAAGAACATAAGCTGTGGCTTTTTGCATGATGGGGTTTTGTGAGGAGTGAAAATCTTAAGATAGATTGATGTTGCTACAGCAGTGCAGACACCCTAAGTTCCTGAGACTAGCGTGAGCACAAATGAGTGCAACTAACGCTGGTAGAAGGCAAGTCTCTTCTAGAGTTTTGCACTAGTATAACTTACATGGATCTGAAATCCCAGGCCAGAGGCAGCCATACTGCTCTTCAGATGGCCTTCAGCATCTGAGTAATGAGAATCACCCATCTTTAAGCTCTCAGGGTTCTTCATGGATTATTTGTGGTTCTGCATGCATTGGGTACTGTTCTTTTGCGTACTGAGGATATTTTTGTGGTGTCTAATTCTCTCTTGCTTCCTTAGGGCTGTGTGCAAGAAGTTTGGGCTACATGTGAGCCGGCTGATGTTAGCCTTCTTGGTACTCAGCACTGGGATGTTTTGCTCATCTGCAGGTAAGTTTGCTTAGCAGTGACACTAACAATTACTTTATCTATAGAAACCAAAAACCAAGAGAGAAACCAAAGGTCCAGAGAGAAGAAAATCCACAGCACTAAAATACTTCTCTAGCAATCGTTTGTTGTATTTTGTTGCAGGTATTTCTCATGGCAGGTATGATGGCAGAATAAGTGTTGATTCGAATGATGTTCCCTGCATCACTCTTTTGTAATCTTTCCATTTCCAGGGCATGTTTATTTCTATTGCTGCCTCCAGTCTCTCTGCAATGGGCCATGCCTTTTAAACAGGATCTTGGCATACCTTCCTTGAATATATTTTAATCCAGGGAAGGAGGGTCATATTTTGGCATTGTCATTTGCCTTTGTGTCCTGTTCCTTCTGGCTGGTTGTACCCATTTGCCTAGCCAACCACTGAAAGACTTGTAAAACGCCTGCTGTAGCTCAAAGAGAGACTTTGAGCAAATTTTTTTTTGCTTTCATTGAAATGAGAGTGTCCAGAATAGCATTGCAGCTCCAATGGAATGAATAAGAGATGATTAGCCTTATCTTGGCCTCGTGCAGTTCTCCTGCTGTGGGAAAGCTGTGCTAACGTCTTTCTTTCCCTGTGTTGCAGCTTTCCTCCCAAGCAGTTTCTGCATGTACACCACGGTGGTTGCCATGACTGGTTGGTATATGGACAAGACCTCTGTAGCAGTGCTGGGGGTGGCTGCTGGAGCCCTTCTGGGCTGGCCCTTCAGCGCGGCTCTTGGGTAAGGAGAGGAGGGCTCAGGAGTTTTGCACTTTGTCAAATGTTTCTTGCCTGGTTGGGGAGAATGTAGGTGCTGGAGAGCTGGAGGAAGAACCTAGCAGGAACTGAGCTGCCAGCCTAGTCCAGGATCATTGCTACAGGCTCCCATAGCCTGATTTCTTTGCTTTTGAAGAACTTAGATTGAGAAGAATTCTGGATCCTAATAACACTGAGAGAGTAAGGCTTGAGCTGGATGACTAGAATATGGAGCCCAGTGAAAGGATGGTTCTGTTCCAGCTACTGCCTCATTTGCTTTGAGGGGGCAGGAAAACCTGCAGTGGGGAAAGACAAAGTCTCCAGTTGATACCTGGTCTCTCTTTCAGGCTTCCTATTGCCTTTGACTTGTTGATACTGAAGCAGAGGTGGAAAAGTTTCCTAAACTGGTGCGTGATGTCATTGATCCTGTTTTTGGTAAGTGCCTGTAACAACGCAACGAGGGAACGGATTGGGATTGCAAAAGAAGGGGTGGGTTCCATTAAGAAAATCAAATGCAGTTTTTGAGCAGTCCAGTCTAAAGTTTCTGGCACTTTAAATAATAGATGCTTTCTTTCAGGTGCCCTTGGTAGTTGTGGACAGCTATTACTATGGGAAGCTGGTAGTTGCGCCTCTCAACATTGTTTTATACAATGTCTTCACCTCTCACGGACCTGATCTCTATGGTGAGTTTAAGATAACAAAACAGGAAGGGGGTCGGGAGTTTTCTTGCTACTGTCTTGCTACCATCACCCACCAGGTCTTGATTGCCAATCCTTTTTTTGATGTACTCAAAAGCAAAAGCAGACTGCGAGCTCCAAAGGGCTGCAGGTCCAGCTTTTTACCACATGATGTCTCTCTCGAGCTGGGAATCCGCAGGCCATTGGCGGATTTCTCCACGCTGTGAGTTAAGCTGCTTTTGTTGTTCGCTTTCAAGTTCTGTAAACCATTGTGAGACCTCTCAGCATCACAGGAGAGGACTGTCACTAGCAAACGTATCTGGATGCTACGCGAGTGCAGTGGGCACAACTGATACATGTGTGCGTTTGTCAGCTTCAGTCGAGTTCTTGGCAATTGCTCCTCATGGTCAGGGTGCAGAACCTTGGGAAACTGCGTAACAGTGCAGAATGCATAGTTCTTTCAGTTCACAGACTTCCTGAGTCTCTGCTGTACCCTGGGAGTCTCCTTGCTTATTGGCAGTGTATGGCCTGGACTTTGCTAGAAGCAGAATCTGAGGTTACCATAAAGGCATCTAGTCTGCAGGCAAATTATCTGCCTATGAGGGGTTCCCTGGTACTGGCCATTTAGAATACTGTGTGACCCAAATCTCAGGTCTGAACCTTGATGTCAGTACTGTGTTATTTGCTTGGGAGCTGCTACTGCACTAAGTTGTTCGTATCACGTACTTCTAGAGCTGGAAAGTACAAAAGTATAATACAAAAGTATTATATTTCTAGCAGAGTTTCAGAGGGGCTGGCAGAGACTTCAAGGAGCTTAGGGTGCAGGGTCCCTGCGTCACCTCTGTCTCTGTTTAAGCCCTGTTGAGATATTCTAGGAGGGATTCAGCAGTGGTTAGCAGCAAGGCTTTCTCTGGCAGTGCCCTGCAGGGCATATTTGTTGGTTCATTTGAAGGGCTGTTTTGGGTGGTGCTGAGTGGCGATTTGTTACTTGTGCTGTGGCACAGCAGGCCGACAGCTGCTTTGACATGGTTCCTTATCTCTGCAGGAAGGCTCTGAAGCCTCTTGCTGTGAATTTTCTGTAAGGAAACTCCAGGCCCTGTCTCTGATAGGTTTTGGCATGGGCTTGTGCCTGACCTTTTCCACACTGTGCATGAGTTGTTTCCAGAAGCCTCCAGGGACCAATCTATTCTGAAGTGTTTTATTCGTAGTGACGTTCATGTAACATCCTCAGGCTAGTAAAAGAGCCTGCTTGAAATTGCTCTTTAATGCAATGTGGCCAGGACAACGCTGTGTGTTTAGAGAGCTTCAAAACACTTGGGAAAAATAACACTACCAGGGGAGATGAAAGGCTGGCCAGTCCCTTCTGGCTTTCGGGCTGGGATTTCCCGACTTTCACATGATGGGAGCAGGAACTGCTGGAGGTTGCAGAGTCATCAACCCATATCATTCTCAGTGTGAGCACCATGTTATTTTTCCTTTTGCCTGCAGACTGGAGTTCTGGAGACAAGGTTCATTTGGTTTGGGTTTTTTTTGTCTTTAGCAATACACTTTTGGATATATACAGTCTGTGCAATGAATATTTCCCTGGGGTGAATACGTTTCTACAGTAGCTTCTAAGTGTATATCCTGAAGCTTGATTCTGAGGCTTTGGGATGTTTTTGAGTACATATGTTCTAAGTATGCACAATTTGTGACAAAAGTTTTGTCCCACCTCCTGTGATCAGAGCCTTGGCTGTGACTTGCAGTGTGATGGCACTTTGGGAGGCTTTGTTCAACTTGGGTGGAATGTGCTGGAACTGTTTACATGACACCTTGCTCTGTTGAGTCCTGGTTCTTAAATAGAGTGAAAATAAGTGAAATGCAGAAAGCAGACTGTTTATTATACGAGCACTGAATCAGACTTGCTTACAATGAGGGCTGTGACTCATGATCAAATTATTGCAGCTTAGTTACTGCTTAACAGCTGAGCTACAGTTCCTGCCTGCATGCAGGCTTTTAGCCTGTGACAAACACAGGGTGGGGCACCTTAGCTTAAGCCTATTTTACAACTCCTTTGCTTTGTCCTGAGCTGCCCTCACCGTTGCTGTTGTCAAGCTGCAGCATGGTAGCTTCTTAATTTCTATTAACTTGTCTGTGAGTTTGGTTTCTAGAAGTGCTCCTGGAGCCTGTCACAGAGCACAAAGTTTGAAGCGGTTTCTGGCTCAGTGTCTGACAGTGCTTCCAGTTGGTTATCCCCATGGAACCATAGCGTCAAGAACACATGGGCCACAGCGTTCTTCCCACTGCTTTCATTAGTCTCTCTCCTACAGCCCACATCTGCTCAGCTCTAGCATGTGGGATACTTGCAGGAAGTTAAATCTTCTGTCGTGGTCTGAAGGCGATGCTGTGGAAGCATGTTCCCATCAATGCTGTGCATGGAGAGTACTTTAGTGTTCCGCTCTGCTTGAAAGACATTGTTCTGGGCCAGGACTTCTTGTATGCAATGGGGTTGTTCTTTTTTTATGTTGCAGTTCTTTCTCAGATCACCTTGAGTCGTTATGGATAACAAGAATAAAAGCATTTTGCCCTGGGAGGCATTGAGACTGAATGCCTCTGAATGGGTGAGTCATCACAGTGACCAAGCCTATTGCTTTTTGCCTGGTATCTGTGAATTATTTAACTTGCCCGTATAATGCACTGTTCTCCTCTCTTTTTTTTTCTTTTTTTTTTCCTCCTCACTCAGAGAAGAAAATCCCTCATTGGAGAAGGAGGGGAGGTTCCAGTGCTTCGTTCTTAAGGGCAATTCAGTCACACTGCAAAAAAATCTGAGAAAGTATCTCTTTTGTTAAAGCTGTGCTTCAGATCAGCTGACCTCTTTATTAGCAGAGTCCCTCAGGTCACCTCTGGGCCTTTAAGGCTGTATCTGGATTTTGGAGGAGGTGTGCTTCATGAAGTGTCATTCATTCCTGAATCCCAGGCAACCAAATCAGAGACCAGAATAGAAAGAGCCATAGTTAATTTCCTTTACTTTCCATAGCAGCCAGGGCAGGTAGAAGGGAGACAGTATGGTCCTTGGTACTATCCTTTAAAGATTTGGGGCTTGGCTGTGCTGTGCAGCTTAATTGTAGCTTAATACACTGGAGAGTAACAGCTTACATCAGTTTCAGAGGCTTTCTATCTTATCCTGGCATCTTTTATGATAAAGTGGATGTTATTTATAGCAGTGGGAGTTGGGGAGCAGGCTGCGGAACGCAGTTCCAGTCCTTTTATTTGTAAGGAGAGGCCTTGGTACTCCACAGAAGTTACTAGAGAGGCCTAACCAGTGATAACCCTGCTGTAAGTCTTTAGAAACCTGTAGTATTGCCTCAGAAGGGAATCTGGAAGAGGCAGGGCTGGGAAGAAACCAAAGCCCCCTTTACACACACTTTTTCTAATGTCCACTGGAAGATTTACAGTGTGATACCCCAGACTGCCTCAGGTTTTTCCTTACAGACACATCCCACTTGGCAGCTCTGATTTCTAGGAAGGGTAGTATGCTTCAGTCCTAAAATGATCTTCTTTCTGCACGTGTTCAAGATCTGTCACAGTGATTATTTAGATTATTGCTGTCTTTAAATATGGAGAGTCACCAACAGAGTCTAGAGAGGGAGGAAGGGAGTTGGCACTATTGCCATGTTGTCACACGGATAACACTGTCATGTCCATCACTTGATGTGATCTTTCAATCTACCGTATCCCATATTCAGCCTTTCACAGACTGAGGATTGTGCTTCTGTGGGAATTGCAAGAATTATGAAGCAGGTATAGGGAGAGAGGTGGTGAATTTCTAATAATTCACTCCCTTAAGGCACGTTACTCCCCAAAATCCAAATTGCTATTTGCTTTTAGTGCTAATAGCTAAAGGTTTCCTAAATGAACCTGAGTTGCTTGCACTTGGCCTTAGTAACTCCAGTGACATGTTTCTGATATTACTAGTGCAGCTTGTAATTGTATTTAGCTGTAGGAGCTGCTGAGGTTTCGGGTTTTCCTTGCTGCTTTTCAGTTGTCTGATTAATTTCAACATGGACCCTATTTAAGTGTCTCTGATTGCAGGAAATTGCTGCGGCATGTGACACATGTCACAACAGTGTAGTGATTAAAGCCCCCGCGTGTCATTTACTGACTGATTGAGCTAATCACACTGAGAGAGTGGCAAATGTGTGGAGAGGAACTGGCATTCCTTATTGTTCAGGATTTTAAGCATCCTGAATTAAGAGTCCAAATAAATGACAGTTGGACTGGAATTTCTTTCAGTTTACATCCTTCGAAGCTTGCAACCAATACCCAAGTATGTCATGTTAGGAGGCAGAGTTGGCTTGCTCCTGCTTGAAGCTACACTGTAAGAACAAATTGAAGTAGGGACGTTTTAAATAGTGTTGATTCTAAGGAGGTACCAAAACTAGCCTCTGGATGAACTTTAGTGGCAAAGTCTTATTGGGGCAAAGTGTGAATGTGAACCCTCTTTCTTGTTTCTTTTTAGTACATTTTCTATTTCTGCCAACATGGAGTATACATCATCACTCCAGAATTATAATTATCTCTTATTAACATTGTGTGGTTTTGTGTTATTCTTCTGTTACATCTCTGCAATTAGAAAGAATGAATTTGGAGTCAAATTTCCTAGTCTTGCTGTGTAGGCTTTCTTAATGCAAGGGTGAATTCTGTGTCACAGAACTCTGCTGGGCAAGGCTGACTGTTGGAGTGGCCTGTGATTCATGAGCGGCGGATGTGATATTGACTATGACCCAGAGAAAAAGGAAGGAGAAAAATAATTTCTGAAAGGGAAGACAATGAATTATCTTCGGCAGACATAATTGTGGGATGCTCTGGTGCCTTTGTATGGCTATTGATTAACTCATGCCATGGTTATGTTAGTTTTATGGGTGAGGGGCAGAACCATGAGACTGCTTTGAGATGGCTCAGGCTTATTCCATGGGGCTGCATCCTCTGTCCAGCTGCAAGATTTTCTGTCCACACCCTTTCCATTCTTTGGTTCAAATACGCTTGCAATGGGGTGAATTCATGTCTGCTGCTGATTATCTCAGTCTGTGTCAAGCAGATAAGGAATGAAGCTGCTGTTACATATGGATCTCATACATGCTTGTACTTAAAACCTCTTGTTTCCTTTTCTCATCCTTCAGGTACAGAACCCTGGTCCTTCTATTTCATCAATGGCTTTCTGAATTTTAACGTGGTATTTATTTTGGCGCTGCTTGTGCTGCCACTGACTTGTCTCATGGAGTGTCTGCTTCAGAAGTTTCATGGTGAGTGCAAGACAGCTGTGAGAGCCAAGCACAGACAGCCTGGATTTCAACCTTGTTACTAAAGGGAGAACTTGCCTGCCAAAAAGCACCTTTCCTTTATTGGAAGTGAAACTAGGTTCAGGGAAAGTCTTTGGAATAATAGGAAGGTTCCTAGAGCTCATTACTCAGTTCAGTATTGACCCCACAATGGAGTTGCTGTGTAGAAAGAACATGCAGTGAGATGCATCTAGTTGCGTGCTGCCTGTAAAACGACAGAAACATGTTTTTCTCTTTAAGGATGATTACTGTGTTTCCTGCCTCCACCTCAAGAAGAACAATGTGTTCTCAAGGCTGAAGTATCCATACCCGGAGTAAGCTTAAGAAGTTGTATGGTACATAACCTTCAGCCAGACATGCAAATGCATTAGAAATAGCCTGGTCAGAAATCTTGAGGGGGAAAGAAACTGTGTACCCATTGTTGTTTCCATCTTATTTGCAGCTGGACATGGTAGCCTTTAGAGTTATTTGGGGAACCTTTTGCTGGCTCTTCCGTTGTTACTTTTTTATACCACTGCCAGAAATGTTTTCTGTGGCAGCTTGAGAGAACAGAATTATTCTTTCCTTTTTGATTGTTGAGTCTGAGCCTACAAATAGGCATCCTCTGGTCTCTGCTGCTGCTGCCTGCATTGGGATTGAACTTGGGCTCTTCTGTCCAGTGTGAAAGGCACTCTTCAACTCACAGGACTGAGCCTTGGCAGGACAGTCTTGCTACCCCACGCTTTGGGAAGCGTTCACATAGATGTGCATATACTGAGATTAGAGAAAGGAGGAACCAGAATATTCCCTCCTTCGTGTTGGGTTTCTCTTAAATAGAATGACATCAGTTTAAACACGTGACATTTGGCAAATAACTCGAGAGAGGAAAAAGGTGTTGAGGAAGTGTGAATACCTCTCTGCCATTTTCCTAAGGAAGATTCATTAAGCATCAGCAGCAGCCTTCAGATTCATCAGTCCAGTTAGTGCTTCATTTTCTGATTTTTTACTGAATACAAGAAACAATAACATCATAATCCTTGCTGAAAATGTATGTTAACGGGTATTTGCTGATATCTGTTTCTTGTATATGAATGACATACCGTCAGAAACCAGTAAAAGCTCAGTAGGAGATCCTGTAAATGCAAGATTTCCTATTGTTCGCTTGATGTTCTTGTACTTAACAGCAGGAGCAATTCTGCAGAGTGCTTTGTTCTTATTGTCTGTGAAATGCTGTTAGCTTAATTGCTTAAGTCTGCTGTTGGGAGTAGCAAGGGGGCAGAAAAGGGACTGAAAATTGTCAGGCACTGTAGTACCCTCCTCAGTGTGACTAAAATTCAGGGTAATTGTTGTTATTTTTGAATCAGTTATTTCCTCTGTTCAGCAGAAGGTGCCTGAGAGACCTCTCATGCTGTTATTTTTGTAATTAAGCAATGAAGGTTGTGGAAACATCAGTCACTAAATAACCATTTGTAAGTGGAAGGGTAGGACCAGAGGAGATCTTTCTGATCTTCCTATGGATAGCATAATGCGCAGCAGGAAATCTATCTAGTACTTCTGACTACCCGTTTAGACATGTCACTTCTTGATGTCCCTTGCTTGGATTCAGTAACTCAGTTGGTTATTTTCTTCTTTTGGTCTTCTGAAGTCTGTTGAAATTGTTAGTATTGTAGGAATCTACAAAAATTCTCTGATCAAAATTCTATACTGGCTGTTCGGACAGGTTACCTGGATTTTAACAACATGGCTGCTTAGAACATGGTGTGTTTGTATCTGAAGGCAATGGTTCGGGTCTGAAGAATGGGCTTTTGAACGTGAAATATAATTGTATAAGAGGGGGGGAATAGGATAAATCTCTCATTCTTACATTAATACTTTACTGAGTGTTTGTTTCTTTCAGTTCAGAATTTGGGCCGTCCCTACTGGCTGACACTAGCTCCTATGTACATTTGGATAGTGATTTTCTTCAGTCAGCCGCACAAAGAAGAGAGGTTTCTCTTTCCCATCTATCCCCTCATCTGTCTCTGCGGTGCTGTGGCTCTGTCTGCTCTTCAGGTAAGTTTTAGTGGAACACATCTTTTTTAATGAGCTCATACCTTTCGTAGGCATAACTGCTAGCTGACTTCTTTAACATTGCTTCCCAAAGCTTGGGAACATTTGCAGAATATCTGTGTCTGTGACACAATCTACAGTGATTACACAATCCAGGACTGTGCTATGCATAACTTGATAATCACTTTTAATCTGTTAGCTGGTACAGTTTTCATTTTTGAACCATGTTTCATGGATACGTGTTTTGACTCTGGAAGCAAAATGCACAGCCATTCTAATAGTGAAGTGTGTGTGTTGTTGATTTTACAAATTAAACTATAATCTTCCTGTACACGTTGATTGAGAATATGTGGAAAACTATTAGCCCTCTGTAAGATGTGATGTAAAACCAAAAATATTTGGGATTTCCCTCCTGAGTGTCATACAGAATGAGCTCATCTAATAATCTTGGACTTCAGTGCAGACTGCTTCACAGCCCAGCAAAAAAAGATTAAATTTCATGGCTTTATAAGGTGATCACATTAGGACCTTGTCCATGATTGCATGAAGTGATAAATGGTTGAGAATATTTCCTCACCACTAATCATTTCATGATGACTTTAAGTTGTTCTCCCGTCCCAAGTGGGAATTTCTGGTGAGGAGCAGTTGTGAGGTTGTAGTGCCAATACAACACAACATCCAAGAGGTGTCATGAGGATTAGTAACTTGCTTATAGCATTGTGCCTCTTTTGTCTGCTGTTACGCAAGCTTTAAGGGGCAGGAATGTGTCTGTGGGGGAAATGCATTTTGTTGTATCCTAGTAGGAATCCCTCACTGAATTGAAAAGGGAAAAGTGGTCTTGTTTAGGCATTGGGAAATTACATTGGACATTTGGAAGGGCCAAAAATTGGATGTTTAGTAAATACCACTTGAAATGCTTCACAGAGTGAAGCACTAATACACATTGCTATACACCTTCCGAAAGTTCTAAACTATTCATCTTTCCTCTGTTAAAGAGGCAGAGGAATGCAGTGACTAGTCCCTGTTAGAGTATTGGATGTAGTTCCTCCTGGGTATTCCCAGAAAGGCTTTTAAATTAGAAAAACCTAAAGGGCATTTCTTTTAACAGTTTCAGAGTGGCTTGTGTTTAAAGGTGGATGCAGAATGTGCTGTGTGTTCTTTTATCCACTTCAAAGCTGTAGCTTGTACAGACAGGGTAAACAACCATAGGTCACTCAGTAAATTTGGGTCATAGAACTGAGAGGAAGTCAGTCCAGCACTGAAAATGAGGTCTGCCTCTGTAGGGACGTTCTACAGAAGTCTCTGAAAGGGACACTTGCTGCTGGTTCACCTGGGAACAACCAAGGTGGAGCCCTGGTAGAGAGCACTTTACATCTTGACTAGAGGCCTTCCTAAGGAAAAGACCTGAAAACGTTTTTAAATACCCTAGATTATCAGTTAAGAAACGTGGCTGAACTATGTGAGTTTCTGTGCATTTTCTATGTGTCTGAATGAAAAAATGAAGACCAAAGATCTAATGGGAGATGCAGGCACTGCTGTAAGGCCCTTATGAAAAACAGAATTTTGCTAAACATACAGGAGATTGAGTAATTTTATATTGTCTTTTTTAAAAATCTTTCCTCAGAAATGTTACCACTTCGTATTCCAGCGCTACCGCCTGGAACACTACACAGTCTCCTCCAACTGGCTGGCTCTGGGGACTGTCTTCCTCTTTGGCCTTTTGTCATTGTCACGCTCTGTTGCCTTATTCAGAGGTTGGTATTTTAGACTTGCTCTGTGCTTTCCTGGGTATTGGCCTTGGCAAGTCTTAAGGCCTGCCAAAGTTGTGCTGCTTTGACTATAGCAGCACAGTAGAAATAAGGAACCTCAAAAGTTTGGATGTCAACGTTGCAGGGAAAGGAATAAGTTCTAATGGTCATCATTAATGAATGATTGTGTGTGTGTGTATGTGCATTCATACATGTATGTATGAACATATGTATGTATTCATGTATGTATGAAGTTATCACTAGAATTATATCGGTTAAAAATCTGCTGCCTTTCACCTTCAGCCAGTACAACTATACTGATATAAAACCCATACCTGTACTAGTATTAAAGCAGATACTTTAACTTTCAAAGCATTTTCCCATTTAAAACTTGTAATTAGGTGGATGTGTCCTTAATGGAGATGGATTAGATATTGTCCTTAAGTACTTTCTTGAATCAGAGCCATGCAGTCAACCTTTCCACCTCATCAATATTTTTTTGATTGATGGTAGCCATTGACAGGACAGGAGAATGTGAATAAAGGTGGTAGGCTACAAGCACTTTTGTGCTTGTAGGGGGAGGGAGCTTTGGAATCCTGCCATATTTTGCATAGGCCAATTCATTTATTCAAGAAGTTATCAGTTAAAAAGTTATGTATGTACAATTTTTTGTAGTCTTTCAAAAGCAGTCATGTAAATATCACCTATTTCTGTAGCCTTATTTACAACTTACTGCCTTCTATAGGCTACCACGGGCCCCTGGACCTGTACCCAGAATTTCACAGGATTGCTACTGACCCAAGTATTCACACTGTGCCAGAGGGGAGACCAGTTAATGTCTGTGTAGGAAAAGAGTGGCACAGATTTCCAAGCAGTTTTCTCCTGCCAGATAAGTAAGTTGTTCAATGTAAAAGGTACAATTTTGTGAGATCCATAAGGAGGGGCACTTCTCATAAGAAGTATTTATGGGAGTAACCTTCAAGACCCTGTATCTCTGTTGACATGAGCATATCCAAAGCAAAGCATTCTGAAGTTTATTGTCAGCAGATTATGTTGGCCACAAGCTATTGAAAATTTGTAGTGTGACTACTCCTCTAACAGGGCTGGCCACCCTCAGGAATGAAATGTCCTTGGTTATGCTTTTGGTTTTCTCCACACAAAATATTACTAGGTCCTGCATTTTCCTGCTGGGCTTTCTGACACTCTTCTCTGCAGTTGGCAGCTCCAGTTCATCCTGTCAGAATTCAGGGGCCAGTTACCAAAACCGTTTGCCAAGGGACCAATGGCCACACGGATCATTCCCACTGACATGAATGACCAAAACAAGGAAGAGCCATCTCGATATGTAAGAATTATATTCCTGTTTTCTTTTCCTTACCTTATAATTTCTATTAATATAATGCCTATGATTGGGTCTTCCCATTTGTTTTCATGGGGACCATACAAGTTACAGAACAGAAATGGGCTCTCTGCAGCACGTGGAAATTTCCCTATTTGTGTTCGTGGTTTCTGTTTGCATTTCATCTGCCTAGTTTTCACTTAAAGACGTAATAATAATAAAAAAAGAAGCAGAAGAAGTAATAATTCCTAGTCATTGCAATTTTGGGTTTAGTATAATGTGTTACTGTGATCACAGGAAAGTGAACTGAATGTGTAGTTTGAAATCCCCCACAGAAAATGTTATTGAGCAGGGACTGAATTTTTCCTTTGTACTTTCCTTTCTTTTTAAGTATAAATGTATTCATCGTATTTACAACTGAGAAGGAGGAACTTAATTCGGAACTTGACTGAAACAATTGCTCGGTGATTTCAGTGTGAATCTGTTAAGATAATGTATACTGGTATTATTAATTTGTTACTTTTCCTGGTTATATTGTGTTACCTAAACAAAAACAGTGCACACACATGAATATTTTAAAATTATTGTCAGCTAACTTCTTTAAAATTGTTTAGCAGGTTAAATCTTAGCAGTGCACTAAAAATTCTTTGCAGTGCAGTAGATATTTAGTCATCTTTGCTTTTTTGTCCTAAGCATTGAATGAGAGGAACTGCCAAGAAATGCACAGTCCTTTCTTTATTCTGTTTTAGCAGAAGTTTAGCAAAGTTGGAGGATAACTTTGATATGCCCATCAGTATATAGGAAGCACTCGCATGTAATGGGCCAGCTCTCTGGTTTACATGAGTGGGTCTATCCTGGCTGAAGACGACAGTAGGCATATGCTTGTTTTTGTGGCTCATGACTTTGGGCTGTTAGACACTGTGCAAGCGCTTGTAATCTGCTCACAGAAGTGGATGGAAGGCAAGTACTATAACACAGGAGCAAACTGTGTGGTTAAAAGCAGGGATCAATCTTCTGGGTTAAAGCTCTCTTATTTTGAGCCTCATTATGTAGTTACTGGAAATGGGAAGGAGGCGTGTTCCCACCTGAGAGAAGCTGTCTGCTGCAGTGCATTTAATTTACAAAATCTTTAACTGTGGCATATTTTTAGCACAGACAGCTGGCTGGTGCGCAGCCTGTGACTAATGGAGCAAAACACGCTTCTGCTTCACGTTTATTTCTTAATGTCACCCTACAATTTTGTTATTTCTCATGCAAGGAAAAGGGCCTAGGACATTGGAACTTAGCTACTAAATGTGAATTTTAAATGGGATTTTAAAACTTTTACTTCTGACCTGCTAATGACACCAAGAGAACAAGATCTTTTCTCAAATTTAGTCAGCTTATGAGTGCAAGCATACCCAGATTTTTTTTAAAAAAAGTTAGCAAGCACTGGAAAGGACCATCATAGCAGATAAATCTAAATAGCATGAGCCTGTTGGTCATTTAAAAGGGAGAAAACAAATGGTTCAAAAGGATTATCTGAGCTGTGGACAGCTTAAAACAAATTAATGGCTACAGAAATGGACTGATCTCTCTGTTTCAAGTGTAAGTAGTAAGTATATATTACTGCCCTGCTTCAAAATTGAAGAGTAAATCTCAGTGTTTCTGTTGCTATGAGACACTGGGGAAGAGTGATTTGATCTTCTTGTTTTGCAATTCTTCCTTCCTTAATCATGTTGAACAGCACTTAACTTGTACTTGTCCTACTGTGGAGATGCACTTGTCTCTGAAATTGCTAAGAAAGAGATAAGGAGTATTATCTCTTGCAAAGATGTATCCAAGCAGGAACAGTAGATTAGGCCTAAAAGCTGAAACTGTTAAAAACTCCTGACTTCAGAGGATGTTTTTTGTGACCACTTTATGTTCACTTCTTTTCCTATTCCCTGTAGCTCTGTTTTGAACTGTAGGAACCACCTGAAGCTTGGTCTCATTTTTGAAATAAGTGTTTGAATGATCAGTAAAACATCTCTGGTTTTGCTCAAAACAGTTGAACTTTATCTGTGGTTAACCAGACAAGATCCTGTTGTGCTCTGTATGGCCAGGCTAACCTCCATCCAGACACCAGTGAGAAACATGTGGCTGCAGCAGTACAGCAGCAGGCTGTGCCCTTAGCTCCATCTTTCTACTATACCATGCTGACTCCTGTTATTCAGGATGTGATCAAATGTAGTTCTCCACCACTTAGCATAGCGGTTGCATCAAATAGAAAAAGAGGAGGAGGAAAAGGAAAGAACAGAAGAGAATAGTATGTAATTTGGAAAATCTTTGGAGCTCTGTTCACTAAGACCGACTTCTTTCTATAAAGAAACATTTCTAGGTCTGTACACCACCAAAATCTTGTGTAAATCCTCAAATAAGTGCATAGGTGCCATGTTGGCCCTTTGACCGGGATGCATGTTATCCTTAGCTTCAGTGTAACTTGTAAGAGTGCATTGTGCTCTACTTGGACTGGTAGAAGGGAAATCTGTCTTTCACCTGACGGATAATTCATATGCATTGGAAGTGCTAGCCCTTTTAGGGGGAGCATTTGGAATGAGAGAAGTGAGATCAGTCTTAGAGCTTGAGGCAGTAACTTGTCTTTCTCTGAATGATTCTACATCACTTACAGAAAAACTTGGTTAGTGGTTTGGGAGTCTTTTTGCTAATGAGCCAGAACCTCTCTCAGGGCCTGGAATATTCTTCTTATACAGTGCAAGAAATGGATTCAACATTCTCCTCAGCTGAGTTTCCCATGATGTAATTTCATTTGCCACTCAGTTGTGATGCCACGGAGCCATCTGGTATCTGCCTAATTGAATTATTTTCAGCCTAAATTGTTACAATAATCTCAAAGGTGCTTCAGAAAAGTGAATTCAAGCATGTCCAAGGAAGTTTGCAATAAAATTTTGTGGGAGAGCAAAATGAAATGTGGGATACCTGAAGGAAGAGTTTGAGGGAGCAATACAGAGTAAGGTGTAGTCATCCTGGAGAATCTCAGCCATCTGCATTTAAGATAACTGATGGGTAGAGGCCTTTGCAAACTTGGTATAAGGGGCCTTAGTTTTTCATTTGACTAATGCAGCTATAGCTGCCCTGCCTTTTTCTTCACCTTTTCAACGTGGCAAGCTTATGCAGTGACTCTAAGGAAATCTGTTTCCTTGTTGAAACACTTGGTCATCACACATTACCTTTTTTCCTGACTTGATGAGATGTACACACATCAACAAGGTGTTGTGCAATCAACAAGACGCTACTGTGTATGTTGTGTTCTGCCATTGTTAATTAAAAGGAAAACTGCTACTTGGGAGAGCTGGCTTCCTAAGGAGGGCATAAAGATCACTCATGAAGGTCATGGGCCTTCCGTGTAAAAGTCAATGAAACCAAATGGACCAGGACTTGTTGCCCCCCAAACTTGATCATGTTCCTTCCACTAGGCTCATAACTTATTAATGTGAGTCCTGAGTCCTGATAGGGTCCTTAATCTTTCAGCCCTTGGTGCCCTGACTGTCATTTTACAAAGGTCAGTGATCTGACCTTGCAAGAACTCGCCTGTAGCTTGTGCATTGAAAAGCTCCTGCATGAAAAATGCAAGATTGCAATCTACGTTCTGTTCAGAGGCCCTGAGGGATGAACAAAGACAAGAGTTTGTGTCACCAGCTGAGAGACAATTTTTTTGTGTGCGGACTGTTGACAGGATCTGATAATGATGCTGTGTCATGCTGGGGCCATGGAGCCTGTTTCCAGACAATAATTCAGCACAGTGACTTGGTTTTATTACTGTCTTCGGAAAAAACTTGTAACCATTTACACCAAGATGCATGATGGAGTTCTTAGCCTAGCACAAAAATTTACTTACAGGTCACTTAGCCTCCTTATGAATTTCTTTCCTGAAAGTGCAGCGGATTGCTCAGTGGAAGTTGTCCTTGATTTTATACCTGGGAGTGGGAAGGAAACATGCACCTGTCCTCCTGTTCATGCAGTTGGGAGTTCAAACACAGACTTGGCAGCCGCAGGGTGTTTGGGAGGAGCTGGCTGGACCTTTCATTTGCTTGCCAGTTTCCTTGCTGCTTGCTGATCTAATAGGGCTGGGATTAGATGGCACAAAGTGGCCTGACACTCTGATAACCCTGTCCTGCTGGATGCAGGGAGTTGTGGCAGCTGGAAACTGAGATATCACAGTTGAAAACTTGTTATTTTTCCTAAACTCCCATGTTAAGTCTCTTTCCTTTCTCCCTTGTATTCCACCTGGGTGAAATATCTGCACAACTAATGAGACTCTCATTAAAATTTGCAAATATTTATTGATCAGAAGTTATGGTCTGTTTCCTGTTCCACTTAACCTGAGGAAAGACTCTGGTGATGTATTTTTTTAATATCTAAATCCATGTATTCTAGTTCCCTGATGTCTCCCAAATAAAAATAGACTATTGAAGGAAACCACCAATAATTACTAGGATGCACTGTACTTCACTGGTGTGTTTTCTCAGAAATTTCAAAATACTGTACTACATTTTAATGTGCAAATAACATATCAGAGGCAGAAGTGGCAATTGTTAGTCCCCTTTGGCAGTGGTGAATACTGGAGTGCCACAAGGACAGCTTACAGACCAACAGAGCCAGAAAAAGCACACAAGAATTCTGTGCATTCTGGGTTTGTGGAAAGAAATACTAGAGGTATAACTTTCAGATTCATCTGATTGGAAGTGGCACAAGAGCATAAGATAGTTGCAGACATCAGTCCTGTTGACTTCTAGTGCCTCTCAGGTCACTACTGCAAGCTTTTGCCGGAAAACTCAGCCAGTGCCAGATGTGAGAAAGTAGGACCCTTGGCTGACAAATCCTAGTGCCAGCAAAATACCCAAGTACAGGGCAATAACTGGTAGAACTTGCTCTCCTCCAGTGGCTGAAAGTAATTATGCCAGGAAAAGCTCAGCTTTGCTGCTGTGCACTGCATCTGTGAGAGGCTCATTTTTCTGGTGTATTGTAATGATACAGCTACCCTGGTACAATTTAAGCATGGCTTTAAGCTTGGGGTATTTGACTTTTGAAAATGTGACTTAGAGCACTTGAAGACAATTAGATCTTCGACAGGAGGACATCAGCCCTTATTTGTAACCTCTCCTCTCCTCTATGCAGAGGTTTTTATGCAATATAGCCTCTTGTTGGGCTGCCTTGGATGAAACTTATCTCACATCTGATGGTTACTATTAAAAATAATTAAAAAAGAAATTTGTCCTGATAGGAACTCAAGTCTTCTTTGTAGCTGACAGTTCACATTTGTCTTGGCAGAGTTTTTATTCCTCAGCAGCTCAAGGGCACATCTGTAGGCATACCTGTGAAGAGTGGGGAGAAGAGGGCAGAAGGTGGGGGCTGTTGGCCAGAAAGGACACAGGATATTCATATAAATGAATAGTACAGCCTGCTCATATCCAAGAGCACTCTCTGCAGCAGGAAGGAGAAGGTTGCATAATGCGAGTCTCCTGAGGACATGGCCCACAGCTTGTTTAACTAGGAGGTCACACACATAATTCATTTCTGTGATGTTGCTTCCTCAAATGCATTTCCATGATTTGGCAGGATGTCACCAAACATTTTGGTCAGGGCAGAGCAGTTACTTGCGTCATAGGCAGCTGATAAAGGCATGACTGTGCTGATACCAAATTCACGTGGTCTGAGAGGTGCAATGTGATGTCCATCTGCTGCAAGTGAGCCAGTGAGAGTCATCAGTGCTACAGGACAGGTTATTCATGCACGAACCCCAGCATAATTTGTGCCAGACAACAAGCTTACTCTACCGGAATGACTTAATGTTTTCCATGATGCTGCTTAAGCCCTGCCATGAGATGACAAGATGGGTACCACGAAGCTTGCAGAGTGAGCAGGTTGTGGAGCGTGTGTGATCCTTGTGGGTAACCTGTATTGGTCTGTATGTGTTCCAAGCCAAATGTGCTGCAATTGCATGGAACTGATTGCAAAAGCACTTCCAAAGAAGGCATGAAAAATTAGATGAGTGAGGGGGTTTCTTTTGCAGAAAGTTGGCAGATACACTGTTTCTTATAGGAGGATAAACAGGGGAGCGTGAGGCCCTGGCTCCCCTCAGCCTGATCTATCCTGTATTCTGTTGTCTTTCTTGGGCAGTGGGTCAAGGCTTTACTGTGTGAACTTACCTGTACATTCTTTAGGGCCAGGACAGCACCTATACAAGGTGTTAATTGGCAGTGTCTTTGGATGTTTATACATTACAAACAGCTCATGATCATGACAAAGGCGTGCTGAGTTGGTACACTTCCCAGCATCCATGTATAGTATTCCTCTGGTCTACAGAAATATTCCTCTGGATGTGCCTTGACATAAGGTGCTCTTCTCACTATTGTGCATGTACTTTGGAGCAGAATTCATGAATTGCTGTTACAGTAGTGATAGGCATAGTTATCCATAGATCACTCAAAATGAGAGGATGTACTGGAAACTGCAAAGGTTTGTCACTTTCAGAGTTTTTATTTGCAGGGGGGAAGGAGGAATAAGCAACAGGCTTATTAAATAACAAATAATGTGGGAGGAAGTACATAATTAGAATTCAAAGTGATTTTGCCAAATTGGAGAAAGAATCTGAAAATAAAAAGGATGAAATTTAGTATGGACAGTGCACTAAACAGAAATAATTAGGTGAATACATGTGGGTTGAAGACCAGCCAGTTGGGCACAAGTCCTTCAGGAAAGGATCCAGGGGTGCAACAAATCATTGGATGAATACAGCTTAGTAATGCCATGCTGCTGTATAAAGAGATGAGCCACATAGAGGGTTATATGCACAGGAGCATGTTGTGCAACTGTTGCTTTGCTGCTCCGCATTAAAAAGTCCTTCATTGTACTTCATGCATTGGGAAATGCATTCAGGATAGACATGGCTAATTGAAGACCTGCAAGAATGATCACAGGAGTGGAAAACATGACTACAGAGTAAAATAGGGTTGTGGAGAAGACAAGAGCCATCATCAGATAACAGAACTCTAGTATAACTATCTAGTATAACTATCACAAAGAAAATGATGTTTTCCTTGTTTGTGATGTAAAACAAGTAGGAACAAGCATGAACTGAGACAGAAAAAGATTCATTGTGGACATCAGGAAACCTTTCTAACAATAGAGATAGTGAAGCCTTTTGCCAGGGGAGCTTGTGGAGTTGGTGTTGTAAGAAGTTTTAAATAGCTAGTTAGACAACCACCAGGAAAAACAGAATTGGTTCTGCCGCCTCAAATTCCCCTCTGTGACTTGACAGTTCCTAACTAAGCGAGCTGGCAGTGGTACTTCCTCAGAGAGGGACCCTAGGACTCTCTTCCTATGACCAGAGCAGTAGTGGTACCTTGTATTCCCCCATAAAGGTTTTACTTGTTCCCTGTTCCCCCCTGTTTACTTATTCAAAATAGTTTACCATGTATCCTGCATGGAGCTTTTAACTTGTTGCTCGAAATTTAACCCCCTTCTCATTGATAAATAACAGCCTGTATAAAGGAACACATACAACCAGAAGCCAGCAGGAAATAAACCACAAGGATGTCTGTCTTTCTGCAGATTGACGTTTCGAAATGCCACTATCTGGTGGACTTGGATACAGCAGCTGAAACACCAAGGGAGCCAAGGTATTCCTCCAACAAAGAAGAGTGGGTAACCATTGCCTACAAGCCATTCCTAGATGCTTCCAGGTATGCTTTGCACATTTAAGAGGGAGGGGGAAAGGCTGGCAGGTCTGTGAATTAATTCTGTTCAATTACTCACTTGCAAAAGTAGCTGTATACAGGAAGGAAAGAGACATTGGCAAATGCCAGCTTGAAATACAGTTCCCAGTAAAGGCAGCTTGCTGGCTAAAGTGGAACCTTTGTCAAACCTTTGCAATATTTATGACCTAGGTTGCTTTAGAGGGTGAAGCTAGCTGAGAAGGGTGGTGAGAAGGATTATTTTTAAAAGAATCCTCTCTGTGCACTTCTCGCTGAAGTAATGTTTTTTGGTTTGCTTTCTAAAGGCAAACCAAACTGACTTTTGTATCTGCTGTCTTGTTTCAGCCAAGTTCAGGACAGGTGTAAGTCAGTCTCAAAGAGCACGGGCAAATTTTATGAAAGCTGGCAGGCAGAGAGAGGAGGCAATCTCATCGAGTGAAAAGTCAACATGGTCACACCTTATTAGGCATCAGAGAATCCATGGAGGAGACCTCTGTTAAAATCCGTTCTTCATTAGTTCTATTGCTCACTGAAAAACTTACTTGCATGTCTGAACAGGAATTTCTGTGAGAAGCAGAAATTGAAATTGCTCTCCTCCAGGCTAACAGGGTGGAGTTAGGGTTGTCAAACTGGGAATGTTATTAATACATTCCTGCAAATAGAGAAATCCTCAGCTGTAAGGGGATGGTTATTTAGTCATTTAAAGCTCTGGTCATGTAGCTGTCATAACAGGACAGAGAGGCTGACTGGAAAAATCTCTGTAAAAAACTAACAGAGTTCAGTACCCTCCTTTTTTCTATGTGGGACCTTATTACTTCCTAGTAATACAACCCTCCAGGGAGGGGACTGGTAAAAGTGGTTGAACATGGAGAGAGTGATAATGTTAGAGCAACTCCCAGGAGTGTTCTAATGTTCCCAGCCTGCTGACACAAACAAGTTTTCTTGGCAAGGTTTTTCATGAACTATGTTTTCCGAGAGACCTGCTGTTACATTTGGGCAGGACTTTAGGAAGGGAGAATGAGATGGCCAATGAGTCTTATTAATGAGGCAATAGAAGCATCTGCATAAGAGTTTTGCAAAGGACTCCTTGTGCGGAGCACATACCCCTGGAGTGTGCATTTCTGCTTTGAGGACAAATTCATGTGTTTTTAAAGCTGGTTTATCTTGCTATCCTCTGCTGAACAGCCAAGCTTTTATTGTTTGGACCTAATCTAAAGTCTTTGAACTCAATCAGAGGCACTGAATCAGGTCCAAATGAGCCTTTAAGACACCTTGGGTTAACCATGGGTATGTAATTTGCTAGGGGTGCTTTCAGAGGTAGCGGCTGTCGGCCGCAAAGATGCCAGACTGCCTAATGAAAGCAAAGTGAATTATTCTGGTATGGATGTACATCTCACAGACTACTTCAGAATGTCCTGGATTCTCCATGGCTTCTTTGCATGCTTGCTCATTTTTCTTGTAGTTATCTGTTGTTTGGTAGAGGAGGAGTTGGTCTGTCTCATCAGGCCTTTTGGATTATTGCACTTTGAGCCCCACACACAGCCTCTGAGCTTTTGATTAAAGCTCATGAGAGACATACCACTGCTCTCTCTTCTGAACCTATTTCATATCCCCTTAGAGGCTCTGCCCTGCTGAATACAAACCAGCATATGTCTGGAAGCAAAAGCACAGTGTAGCAGCTCCTTTTGTGGGGAGAGAATTGAGCCTGCAATGGTAGGCCTTACCACAGGATGGACACAAGTGTTTTGAATCCTCCACTTTCACCCAGGATTTTTTTTTCGTTCCTAACTTAGGTGGGGCTTTTTCTTGTAAGGTGCATGTACATCTGATACCATCTCAATCCCGACCCTACTGCAGCTGCAGTGATGACGAATCAGTGCAAGGAGTTAAGATAGAGCCAAACTCAGTACCGAGCTCAGTCCTTGTCACTCTCTTCATTGCTTAAATGCTGCGTCTGCATGAGTCACTTTATGACATTTTTCTTTCTTCTTTTTTCCCCTCCTTCTTATTAGGGGAAATTGGTAGGATTAAGGAATTTCCCTATTTACAACTAAACCCCTGTGTCCTGCTGAGCATAAATATCTGGCTGGCTTCTCAGGAATTTGACTGAATACATAGGTAGATGTGGTGTTGCAGCTCTGTGCTTCTAGGGGAAATGCTGTCAAAGTACTTCCTGCCAGACTGAAGCTAGTAACTTATTCCCAAGCTTGGCAGTGAAAACCTGTGCAATCATTTTGATTTGATATATGGTACTTTGTGTTGCATTTAGGTCATCTAAACTCCAGCTAGATTCCCAAGCTGTATGTTTCCTGTTGGCTAAGTATCTCTGCAAGCCTGCAGCCAAACTCCAATAACCCACTCAGTATGCAGATGTCAGTTTCTGTGTGTGGTCCTTCATGTCTGGCTTGTGAAGGGAGAGTGTGTGTGGCTGTTACCACTGGAAGTAATAGCTTGGCTTGTCGTAGCAAAGATAGCATCTCACCATGGAGCAGCAGCTTGTTGTGGGAAGCTGGGAGTCACAGGGAGGTCCTGAAACTTCAGAGCATACTGACTCTGGCAACTATGAGGTGTAAAGGCAGAATACTGGGGTTGGGGAAAGGGGAGCATACTCCCTGGCTAAGCTTTCACCAAGACCTTAGAACAGATTATCTAAAGGTGGTGGGGAGGGAAGGGGATCTTTCTGACTGCTGTGTCCTCCTTAACAAAAGATGCTGTTGCATTAGTGGGAGACTGGAATAGAAGAGCATTTGCAGAGCATGTCCCAAGAGGAGATCAGGCAGTCAGATCCTTAGCCCTGCTAGTGTCGCCTGCCAGCCTCCTCCACTCCCGTTCTTGTGCTGCATGGAAATTCTCCATGCTGTTCCTTATCAACGCCTCACAGCTGGAGCAGAGGGGAGGTGTGGTGCTTTCACTAGTGGAGGAGGGCAGGTTGCCATAGCAGCAGGTCTGATTTCCATCCCTGCTGTTAGTACCTCCAGAGCTCCTGCAGTTGGAGCGCTGGGCTCTGTCCCTTCAGCACACCTTCAGCAGTCAGCAGGTGGGGCAGCTCGAGTGCAGAGTGCTGGTGAAGGACTAGAAGGGCATGGATCTGGCACGTACCTGGGGGTATCACTGATGCGGAGGGATGAAAGAACCAGCAGTGTCTCCCTATCTTGTCACCCTGCTTGTCTGACAGATTCTCTGTTCTCCCTGAAGAAGAAAAGTAAGCCAGAAACCATGGCCTGCCTAGCAGGGCAAATGCGTAGCAGTGGGCACAGCTTCCTTCCCTAGACAACTCGTGGTACAGTGAAGAGCAGAAAGAAAAAACCATGCAAGGTCTGATTTGCCCTGTTTTTAGATAGTGTGTCATTTAAAGGAATCACATTTAAAATTCGATACTACAGACAAGGTCAAGGCCCCTTTTGCCAGCCCATCCACAACAGCATGAGCAAGACAAATTTCAGAACGGCTCTTTTTGGATTTCTGCTTCATAATTTTTGTCATATATTTTTCATTTCTTTCTGTAATTTGGCCCTTGGAGGGGAGGTAGGGTGTATGAGTGAGTAAGGGACTCAGCTGTAACTTGCAGCTCCCATGACTCTGTCCAGGTCTCTTAAACCCTCCCTGTGTTGCAGATTCTCACTTGGACCAAAAGTTTGTTAACTCCCCACTTATCACTAGGAGTTTGTTGGCAATGAATGAAAGAGTAAGGAGCTTTAACTTCGTAATAGGAGTGGCAGGTTTTGCATTGTTTTGTATCCAAGTATTGGAATTTTGCTGCAACATCCATATAAAGGTCTCCCGTGGCAAATGTTCATAATCGGTCTGTTGAGCTCGTTGCTCTGAATGCGTCATAGCATTTCTAAAATAAGACAGTGTTGTTTGCTTTGGTTTTTGTCCCTGAGTGTGATTGAGTTGCAACTTGCATAAAGTAACGGGCCTCAAGCAATTCTCAAAAGGGGAAATGACACAAGTTTTGCAGTCGATTGTCAGCTGACAGATGAGTTATCTAGCGGCAATTGCAGATCTGCCTGGCAACTGAATGAGATGTGAGGGTCTGTCTCACCCTGCAGACCCAGGCATTAGCTATTGTCCTTTTGTTGACATCGGAAAACCTAATTTGCAAAGCAAGTACTACTGGTACATCTTTCTGTCTGTGGCTGCAGCAGTCTCCCTTGCTGCTAGTTAGCCCTTGCTTTGCTTGCTTCTGTCCTTATCCCAGTCTGCAGAGTACCAAGCCGGCTAGAGTGGGCACTGCAGACCCTCAGGAGGACACTGAGAGTTGCCACTCCATCCAGCTGGGAGGTTCTCTGAGGGCATCAGTCATGCCCTGAGACGGCTTCAGGGATGCAACAAGTACTTCTATAGTCCAGAAAATTGTTGTCAGGCCTGATAGCAGAGAAGGTATGGAAATCCCAGCAAAAACAGTTATGTGGTTTTGTTTCATTTTAATTTCAGACAGCAAATCTAGGCAGTGCTGTCTCTCTTAGAGTTGAGAAACTGATCATTCTGTGGAGTTCAGCTGCAGGAGAGCAGCAGTAACACAGTTGTAATAGCATGGTAGGTGCTAGAAATTGGTAAGCTGAAAGGATCCCAGGCCTAGTAGATCTGTGGGGAAAGTTCCTCCCAGGGTCAGACACACAGGTCTGTGGCTAGAGTCAGTGAAGATGCATCAAGAACTCCTATAATGATCCAGGCTGCTCGCATTTCTGAGCATGTACCTTCCCCCCGCTCCCCACTTCAGCAGAATGACGCATATCTCAAACCCAACACCTGCTTCCACACAATGATTTAGAAATGTCCTCTGCTACCTATGAAATAAGTGTAAAAACACTATGGAAATGCAGCTTTTTTTATAAAAGGGAAGGAGGAACAGAAGAAGTGTCACTTTGAACTGAGCTGTGAGGGAAGCTGACAGTGTAGATTTGAGGTCTGCAGCTCAGTGGCTGCACAGCAAGGAGCATTTGGGAAAAAAACCAAACCATCAAACACCTCCCCACCCAAAAGCAACCTCCAGCTCTTGTTCTTTGAAAATAAATGACCCCAGCAGTTCAGCTCACTCCTGCTGAACTGGAGGCTTCTGGGACTCACTGTGAGTCTCAAATTGACGTCAGCAAGTGCAAATGTAAATCTCAGCTGGCTCTGATAAATGGTGCTGCTAATTGAATTAGAGAGCACTCCAAGCCACCAGCTAATTATGCTCCTCAGGAAGCTGCTTTGTCCAGGTCCGTTTAATTCTATATTGGCTGAGCACTCTGAATCTGGCACAGAAAAGGGGAAATATATTACAGCTCCCCACTGAGGAGCACATATTTTTCAGCTCTTCTGGCTGAGCTGTCTGCTTGCTCCAAACATTTGGGTTTTCCATAAAAAAAATATTCTTAGTGCAAAATTAATGATTCGGTCACCTTGTTCTAGCATATCATTACCCCCGTTTGATAAGAGACTGTCTCATTCCCTTTAATGGTGCTTTCCTCCATGTTACATGAAATGTTTTCCCTACTTTTATTTTACAAGTAGATAAATTACTTCTTAGGTGCATGGTTGGTACAAAATTTAACACCTAGAGGAAGCACAAACGTTAATGGGTTTTCAGAAAGCTTTGATCATGAGCTTCCTGTGTATGCCAGTAGCTAGAAGGTACTAGGTCCTGCCCATGTGGCAGAGATTCAACTTCCTCCTGTCTCTTCTCTCTGCCATTCCCTTCTCTTCTTCCTTCTCATGCTTCTTTCTGAATTCTGCTGTCACTGGAGTAAGAAGTTCAGGTTACAAGATGCAGTTAGGAAGAAACTCCCACCACTAAGTTTAACTGCTTTCATTCCATGTCAATCTTGGGAGGGGGGACTTAAACATCCTCACTTAGCAGCTATTGCTTCCATTCCAGAATAGCGTCCATTGGCATTAGTAGAACAAAACTGTTGAGTTGCTTTCTCCTGAAGTCCAATAGATAATATACAGAAATACACTTAGCACCAAACAGCACTGTGGTTCCAGGTCTACTGGGCCTCCTGGTAACTGTGACCTCTATCCTAACTGGGAGCTGCTCTGGGCACTGCAGCAGTCGCTCCCCTAGAAACCATAAAACTGGTAAAGAATTCAGACGCCCCCTGGAATGTGGGATATCTCCCATGTCTGGAGCACAGCAAGAGATGGGCAGAATTTGCCTGTTGCCTGGCTCTGGCCTGGAGCTCACCACTGAAAGAGCCTTGCCACATCAGTGTTCCAGTAGCATTGCACTAGACCCTCGGCTACCCAGCTTGGAGTGATTGTGGCTTTGATTTTGCTACCAATGTGCTGCTTGGGAGCTCTATGCTGATTAAGGCTACACACACTCACAGTCTTTGGGGGACAATTTTAGAAGCAAATGCAAATAGAACATTATATATATATTCACTGTCATGTGTTATCCCAACCCCTTCCATGTGCCATCTGTTGTCTGAGGTTGCTGAGCCTGACGAAGCGAGGTGGCAGGAGGTAAAGGTTCATTGTCTGAATTTAAAGCTCTGTCATGACTTCCTGAGCTATAGGTGCGTCATGAGCCATGGTTCTCTCATGGCTGCCGATGAGAGCAGGCACCCCGGGTTTTGCTGCTGTATAGTTACTGGCAGCAGAGAGAGCAACCTTGTGCTTGTGCCCAGTCTGAGTTTTTTTTCAGTCAGAAAGTTGCTGCTGAACTAATACAAAGGTTGACCTTATAGCTGTGTTGGTGCTACCATTTACCATGCCATATTCAGGGTTTCATGTTTTTGTATCTGAGATGTGATTCTCTGAGCACATAAACGTTATTACTTTTAAGATGCCTCTTTTATTTTCTGTTGCCTTTTTTTAACCTGTGTCCTTAGACTGGGTAATTGAAACCAATGTAAACTGTTCCCTTTTCACCTTTATAAGTCTTGTTAGTGAAGAGTCATTTTGCTATTGCACAAGCAGCCTGACTAGCTAACACCTGATGGAAACCAAGGACTCCTTGGGGACTTGACAGTTTGAGTAATACATCATTTCACCTTGAAGAGCAGGGTGAACCTCATTATTGGGGTCTCCTCTGGCCTTTATACACTAATTCACTGTATTGTTATTTGTCACGAGTGCCTTGGCATTATGTATGACATCCACTGGTGGGAAGAGCAGCTCCGCGTTTCTCATCATTTTCCACCCTCAGTGTTTTTTTCCGTCAGTCATTCCTGCCTCTCCTTTTTTGATCTTCTTTTTACCAAAAGTATTTTCACCTCTTGTTTCACTGCTGATATAAACTGTGAAACAGTGAACACTCACATTTAAACTGCTGCTAATAAGGGCTGAGTTGCCAGCAAAGTTAAGAGCATGTGGAGGACTTTCATTGCTCAGGCTGAGTTTCAGGCTGTCTGCAAACTCAGGATGGTTACACTGAGCTGGCTTATTTGGGAGAAGATTTTTGCTACTACCAGCTCCTGGAATATCCTTTTGTTCTAGAAAGCAAAGCTGAATCCTGCACATTCTGAACGTATGCCATAAAGACCATGTGAGAACAACCATGTGAGCTGCATTGGGCCTGTATTTCAGAATACCAACAAGTAAAAGGTATAGGGAGTGTTTCTCACAAAAGGTATAAAGAAGAGGAAGTATGGACAGGACAGTAGTGTTTCTGCAGAGCTGTAAGAGGCACCAGCACTGAGGCACTTAGTTCCGTTGCTCAGCAATCAGATCCACCATTACTGGGTGCCCACTGTGTTGTACAGCGCTGGCCTGGGCAGGCTGTCGCTATGTAGACGCATCCAGGTCAATGGGAGGATGTGAAATGGGTGCTGTTCTGACTGCTGTCAGCTCTACATCTGGACTGAGCGACTGAAAGCATTTTCAGTGCTACAGGCTGTATACTTGGGACCTTAGCCATCAGCCGAAGGTGCTGCCTTCCTCTCTGTCCCTGAGCTAAACCACACAAGGCTAGTCCAATGAATTACTTCATTTTAAACCAACCACACACCCTGAGCTCTGGGGAATTGTGCTAGTTTCAGTCCCTTTCTTATAATGTAGAAGCAAGCTGGTAGTCTACCTTCTTTTTCATTTTCCTTGTTTTCAGCAGCATCCCAGGCAGCTTGAACACAGTTGCTTTTTCTTGGTTTTGTTTCTTTTCTTTTTCTTTGCAAAAGGGAATTGAAGTGAAACCACACCATTCACAGAGAGCAGCCATAGTAGCTATGGGGGGTTGTCAGGCTCATAAGAGGAGATGCCAGAATAAGTTCAGCAATGACATGATGTTTATTAGCACAAGAAATGGAGGAGGAAAATCAAGCATTTGTTTTCAAAGGGATGCCTTTGCTTCTAGAGGCTGAAGGGAGGGCTGACCTCCAATTTCCAGGCACAAGGAAATGACAGCTGCAAAAAATGTTCCTTGTTCAGAATACACCAAAATTACCATCTTCTGCCTAGTTATTTGCTACTAAGAGAGTCTGCTTTGAACATGTTCCAGTGATTCCCGCACCTCAGGAATTCACAAAGAGCAGCCATTTCCAGTGATTCTTTTATTTAGGAACTTTGCTGTGTGCTTTACAATTTGTAAAGGGCCTAAGTAATATCACTGAGCTTTTCGTTCTTCAAAGTGAAGCAGTCAGCATTTTTATATCCTAAAGCACAAGCTGAGCATTTGCAAAAAGCAGGCTTACAAGACGCTGGATGTTGAAGGGACGCAGACTCTCACAGTTAGAACTGGGACTTGTACTTTTAGGAATTTAGACTTGCTCAGTCTCTCTGAGGGTACTTTCTGCCTCAGTTTCCCCTCTCCAGTAAGGAAAGAATACTGCTTTGTCTGTCACTTTGTCTGTCTAAAGAGGGAATGTTTCAACTGAAAAACACCTTGTTTTGTGATTGTATGGCATCTTATGTAACTGGACCCTGCTGCTGAGTGGTGCTATGCCAATGCAAGTACATATCACCAGTCTTTTCCTGGATGGTCTTTTACTCCAAGCTGCAGGAGATCAGGAGCTGCTTGTTCTCAGATGGATTACAGTAAGGCTGTCTAAGAACCGTGGGAGCCTCCAGGGAGATGTAGTTCACAGTGGCAGTTCCTGCCATTGTTTTTTAGACTGCATTTTTGAAAGATATCCAGTGCTGGCTTACAATAAGCAAACAAAACACAATTCATCTTTCATCTGAAAAAGTGACTTGAATTGGATGTCCGGCACCTTGGCTGTGTTACCAGCAAAGCTGCGTGAATTGCGGTGACCAGCAGGTACATGCTGGATCTGTGTACCATTTCTGACCACTTGGCAAGCTGCAAATCAAATTCAAGTGCTGTTGCTGCTTTTCCAAGCTTTATGTGGATGGCGTTAGACATGTCTGTCCAGGGTTGATAGTTTACCAACAAGCTGATCTTAAAGAGATAAAGAGATAAGCTTCAATGCTGAGGAAGCAAGACTGCCTCAGCCCTGATTTCAGTAAATTGCTCAAGTTTTTGAAGCTTCTAGCAAGGTTCAGTGCTGCTGCTGCAGGACCTTGTATTTGTCTGCTTCACATTGAAACCGGGATTTTACTATTAGTTTGCTCAGTAGGAGAATACATGCATTTAAAATGTACTCAGTTAGCACAGCTCCAGCAATTAGCAACCAAACAAAAGGTACTAATTTGATACAGCCATTAAACCCTCCATGCTTGAGTACTCTATTGGTCCAATTGTTGCAAAGTGCTGTGAAATGCCAGCTCCCAGCACTAGCAGGGCATGGAATGAATGCTGGCAGCCTGCAGCAAACTGCATTGTAGGCTTTAGAGCAGTTCGTCCCTCTTTAATTCAATACTCTCAACAGAAGACCGGCACAAGAACAAAACTTCAAAATGCCAGTGCCCATCAAAGCTCCTGTCTGCCCTTCAGACATGTGTGAAGGAATAGGTGGCCAGAAAGACTGGATAGAAAAGAGGACAAGCCAGGAGCTAAATGCAGCCTTGCTATCTTTCACCTTCATAGCGTGCTGCTGTGAGGAACAGGAGGCCTGCCTGTCTGTATGATACGGAAGGCCCACAGGGCTGTACTGTCTGCTTTTTGGACAGTGATATCCAGGATCTAAGTTTCCTTTGATAATTACAACATCTTCCTGCCCTCTCTCCCCCATAATCCTACTGGAATGGCTAGTGGGCGTGCTGAAAAACTGGGCAGACTGCTGCTCTTAAACTGGTGATGCTGGCACAAACCAGCTTTTCTCACTGACAAGGAGAAAATGGGACTGGTCTTCGTACGCCTGAACAATTAGCATTCTTCATATCACTGACTCACCAGCGCAGATCTTTTGCAAAGCCTCATTTGTATCATTTTGAACATACTGGCTAATAAACGCTTTAAGGATGATTTGTTTTTCCTTTCTGGTTTCAGGTCCTCAAAGCTGCTGCGTGCATTCTACGTCCCTCTCCTCTCAGAACAGTACACATGCTATGCAAACTATACTATTCTGAAATCCCGAAGGTTGAAGCAAACCAGGAAAAAAATGGGAGGCTAGCAACACACCTGGGCAACAAAACCAAAAGCATCTGCTGACACTCTTGGACAGCTGCCTAAGCCATCTTCAGTTCCCTTTTTGAAAGATTGAGCTTGTAAGATTCACTAATAAAGATTTCCCATGAAGTGATTTTGCTCTGCAACCTTCCAGCTGTAAAAAAGGTGCATCGTCTGCGTTCAGTTCTCGGTGTCAAGTCTCTGCTCTGCCTACACAGAACATATTGGTAAGAAACCATTTGAAAATCCAGCAGCCACCTACGAATGTATTATCCCTGCTGCTCCGTGTTATTATCTATTATACCAGAGAAGAGAAAAATGGAAAATAAAAAGGAATGACAGTATGAGGTTTTACTCCAGGTTGCTATCTGGGAAAATCCAGCTCAGCCTCTCTTTTTCTCTCTCCTGCCCCCTTCCACTGTTCTCATCTGCTCAAGTATTGCTCACCTTCTCCTAGGGAATTTTTTCAGGTAACAACATTTAGGATTTATTTTTTTTAAAGATAAAGGAAGGGGAAAAGAGGAAAACCTTGAGAGACAATTAACTGAGATGCTCTGAATCTCAAGGAATGAAGTAGCATGCATCACAGAGAAACACCTAAAGTTGCTCTGTCCAGGAGACACTTTCAAGTATTAACCTCTGCTTCTGGGAGAAGAGACCCCAAACTTAGGAGTTGAGCCAGTTATCTATTTTAATGGGATCAGTGTGTTTTTGTTATTTGTGAAACCAAGGGTTTGTTTGCTATTTATAATAATTTTTAAAAGATACCTACAATGTCCTTTGAATTCTAGACTACAGCATCTTAAAATTTCTGGAAACATCCAGAGAGGAGAGGGATTAATTTTTTTTTTTTGCTGTTCTGTTTCCCAGAATAGACAGTATGTGTTACATTGGTCCAACATGCCCCAGAGCAATGCTGTATTTATTACATCTCCATTTTTAAAACATACAGTATCACAAGCTAGATGAAGGGAATTGTTTTCACTCACATCCTTGGAACTCTGTGGGGATGGGATGGCATGAGATGGAGCAGCAAGGAAGTTCCTTTTGCAAAAAGGCTGCAGAAGCTCCATGCCCCACTGTGATTGTGACTAGATTGGTCTGTGTGTGCAGTGACAGAGCACCAGAGCAGGTGGACCAGGAAGCAGATTTTTATGTTTGGAAGCTGTTGGGATCCAAACGGAAGAGCGCATGCCTCTGAGGATACATGTGTTGGTCCAGGTGCAGAATGCAGTGCTAAGTAGGTCTCTCGGCCAGTCTGCAGGTTAACAGCTGAGCAGGATGGGAAAGGCAGGCTGTACCAATGGGGCTTTGATCTAACATAACACTGCTGGGACAAAGCAGGAGGAACTGGATGAGGAGCAAGGCATGGGCTGAATCGGAAGAGCAACTTTAGAAAGATAGGAAGAGGTGTTGTGAATCCCCTGCATTTTGTTAAGGAGGAGTTTTTTTAGTGGCATTGTGCTCTATTGGAAACACAGCTTATAAAGTGCAAAACATGATAAGAGCAAACAGAGCACTGCTTCATTGTCTGGATGATTACAGGATGGAGAATGCAGTTCTCTTCCATTGCAGCCCCATTGTATGGACGAGCAGTTTGAAGCTGAGACTCTAAATTCAAACTTTGAAGGCTTAGGGAACCATCTGTGGTGTCTAAGTCTTGGCTCTCTTCAGAGAGGTGGATTTCGCCCTGTGCAAATATCACACTTTATAAGAGTCAAGTGTGGAGCTTCAAGGTTTTCAGCCAAGTAACTGGTGTCTTGGCTGAGTTGGTCTGAAAGGTCAGTCACATTGCAGATCAATGTTGTACTGTCTGTGTTCATAGTATTCCCCCACCTCTCTCCAGCTGGCTCTACCCCTCATAAAAGTTTACATGCGTTGAACAGGGCTCTACAGTGCCAGTAAATCAAAACCAAAACTCTTGCCCTGCATGTTACCTCTCCCCTTGCTAATCCCCGACCTTAAATCAAATAGAGAAAAAAACACAGTTAAAGAACCAATTGCACCTCTTTCTGGTGCTGTTTGTGTGACTGTTCCATGTTGTCATGGCCTGTAACCTCGTGTTTAATGTGAAAACAGTACAGTAAATATCTGTTTTAAATGACTCTGGCTGCTCCACCTTCCTCTCCAGTTTCATTCCTATTTTGGGGGGGTGGTGGGAGACTGATAACTTGACAATAATTAGGAGTTATCAATGTTTTCCAGAAGAATGCGGCAAATGTTTGGTTCCTGGTAGTAAATGCAGGTGCGGCTACAGGTAGTGGACAGCTGGACAGCTTTGAATTTCACAGTTTCAAATCAAGGCAGGGACTCCATTTTGCTGCTTACCATGCAAACCGGTGGAGTCAGTCCTGCCACCTGGAGAACTGGCAGGCTAAAGATAAGAGGCAGAGAAAGGGAAGGTTGTTACTTTCATTGATTACGAGAGCAGATCACATTTTAATGCTGATTTCAGGGAGAAGTTGGGAGTCTCAGTACTGCAAAGATCTTGACCCAACAACTCATTTAAGGTCACCCATGGAGTCTGCCTACAAGTTGTTTCTCATCTAGTGTCTTTGGCACAGAACCAGCCCTCCTGGCAGCTGGTAAAGGAGCTGGGGCCTCTCTTCCTTTAGTCCCTGCTAGTGTATAATTGTCACGGGTAGTGCTGCTGGGCAGACAGAATATAGCACAGAGGCAACCTGTTGATCCCAGCTGAGAGCACTGGGAATGAGGAGGTGAAGTTGCTACCAATGGTCTTTCTGTCATAAAGAATGAGCCATAGGTGAGATTTCTGATACGAAATGCTAAAGCTCCCCTTATCTTTTAATAATTCACAAGTCAGGGCTGTTGCACTCTTTGCAGTGTTGAGATTAAGCAAAAAGCCATCAGTAATGAGAGGATTACTAGTAAATAAACAGACTTGATGGAGTGAGCAATACAAGTCCAAGGAGTATGTGTATCAGGGCCTGAGGAAGAGACTGCAAGAATTGACTACCTGGCTCAGGTATAGCTGGATAAAGGATCTTGCTTTTTGAATGCAGATGTGGATGCAAAGACAGTTGTGTCAAAAGGTGGAGCTGCATAGAAAACAGAACATTTTTAATGGCATTTTGTAGTTGGCGTTTCTGGTTTTGTTAGCAAGCTTGAGGGAGGGGCTTCAGATTATTTTTCTTTTTATTTTCTTATGGCTTTGACCCTAATTAAAGCAAATGTATGATCTCATTGTGAGGAGGCAGGTTTGGTACAGCTAATTTATGATGTCTATTAACAAATAAATAAAGTCGTGTGGTTTGTGAGCTTGTGGGTAAAGGGTCAAACCACAAATTGCTGATCTGACTCAGCTGGATTCCCTGCCTAGAGTTGCCTCCGGCAGAGAGGAGTGTTGTGGCCAAACCTGTTGGGTAGCACATCAGGATTGTGTAGATTCTGTCTTTGGAGAAAGGGCTCTTCGTGTTATCCTGGCTGGTTCTGGAAAAGAGCCCAGATGGCTTTCTATGGTGCTGCTAGTGTCTGACCTGACGCACTGACAGAAGCTGGTTTCCTCACAGAACCATAGATGGGCACAACCTTGTGGTCATGACTGTGGCTAGATGAGGTGTCTCGCATGAAGCTGAGAGGTGCTGCAAGACATTTGCAGTGGTCAGAGAATGTACAGGGGTTACAGTATTCCTAGCCTCTTTGCTGGCATTACTTTTCCACCTTTAAGCTGAGGCTGAGAGCACCGCAGGTTGGACAAGTGCTGCTGTGAAATACTGGGACCCTGTAAATTTCATCTTGTCTGAGCTCATCCAGCCTTTGCAAAAAAGAGCACTGAGGTGGAGAGTCCCTGAGGAAGCGCCAGCAAGGAGTCAGATCGACACTCTCAGAAATAGGCTGAGGGAAGTCACGATTTCCACAAAACTATTTTTTCCTGCTTGTCTGCTGCAGCAGGATTTAAGTTCCGTTTCAGTTCTGCTCCTGCTTTTTCTACCTGTTCCTGGGGTTCAGCTACAACCTGCTTCAAAGGCAGGCGTATGTGTAAGCTGGTCATCTCCACCTAGAGCTCTGCCTGGGCTTGGGGCCATGTCAGAAGAGGGCACTCCTGACACGTTTCCAAGGCTGTTCAATGCAAATTTGCACTTTTTGAAAGGAAAACGAAAGGGACACTGCATCTCCACAGAGCTGATACTTCAGCTTTCCTTGACTCAGGGTTTTTCTCCTGTTCAAAGTTTTTTGTCTTCTTTCTGTAGGAAAATTATTTGAAATAATGTACTCTCTTAGAAGCCAGGAGCTGAGAGTGCGTGTGAAGAAGCAGAGTCAAAGGAGTTGAGGTGTGTAGAGCAGATACCTTGGACATGAATAAGAGTGAATAAGATGTTGAGGGCTGTATGTAGGATGGGAAGGCTTCAGGCTGGCTTAGCTGGGAATGCCACAGGCCAGCTTTCAGGTGTGACTAGCAGATCTGCACTGGAGCTGGTTGTTCTAGGACAGATTTATGGCATGTTGGCAGCTGGGCTGTCATATCAGAGCACAGCTGCTGTTTGACAACTCTTCTCTCCATAGGAATGGGGAAGCACTTTCACTTGCTGTGCTGAATTGCCAACATACAGGAGATTTCTGTAAAGCATGGTGGGGGGACGTTATTTCCAATGCAGACTGTGCATCCTCTGGGTCATAGTGAAGGGATTGGACCAAAGTTTGGTACCTGGGACAGTGATGGTCAGTGTCAAATAACAGCTGCTGTTTCTCTCCTCTATTCCCCTGCTTTTTCTCTAGTGAGCCTAATGCTTAGACAGTGCTTGGTTTTGGCCTTACTGGTAACAGATGTTTCCTTGCTACTTGTACTAACCTCAGAAGCAGGGACTGTCTTAGTATTTGAGTCCACCTCACATCCAAAAAAAGGTATCGAGTTAGAGAGTTGTGTGTTTATTTTGTTGCTGTAAGAAGGGCTCAAAGTAGCAGTGGAGACAGGCCCTGGTAATGAAATTCTGTGGTTTTGAGTTCCTAGCTCTCCAGGCACTGGTGGAGGAAAGAGCTGTGAATTTCTTTCTCCTCCAGCATCTGTCAGAACCTGAGCATCATCGCAGCCCTGCTGAGATTCAGCACATGTCCCCATGAATAACTGCACTTGCCTCTGTCTGCTTGCATGGAGAGGTACTAATGAGACCCCATCTGTCCAGCTGTGTCTGCTAAGCAGCAAAAAAAGGTCAGGGTGGATATTCAGGGTGAGAGAGCATCATAGCCTAGCAGGACTCTTGATCAATGCAGTCCTCTTCTGCCTTCCTGCCCAGTTCTTCATCCAGAGGGTAACCACCATGTGAGACTGGAGAACTGCAACCAGGACTGGACAGAGGTGCATTTTCTTTTGGGATCAGTGAAGAGGCAGGGTTTGAGACTGGATGAAGAGGCGGAGACTCCCTAGTCTCCTCCAAACAAGTGCATGTGGCTGGATGCCTGACTAGAGACTATAGAGAGCCAGGAGCCTGGGTTCTCAGGTGATACTGTCACTCGCTTGTCCTGTAACTCCATGAATCCTGCTTGGGAGGTGAATTACTGGATAAGTGTTTAAACATCGTTGACTAAACAGGCTTCAAAAAAAAAGTGCAAGCTCCTCTGTGTTCCACCCAGCACAGAGGAGGCTGCTCTGGTCTTCTCTGGTTTCTAATAGTCCACTTGACGTTGTTTTAGAACTTGTCATGCCTGGAGTGAGCGAAGAAACATTCTCTGTGAAGTTTCTTCTGTCCTGTGTTGAAACGGGCCAGTTGGAAAGACTGTCAGTCTGGTGAAGAGCAGGGTGGAGAACTGATCACTGCAATTATTCTGCCTCAGAACATGCTGTCCAGGTGCTGCCCTGTGCTGCAGAGCCCAGCCCTGTTTTCTGCCTCATACAAAGAGGAGGCTGTTTTGACCTTTCCTGTTTTTAATCCTCCCCTCCTGCTTGGCTGGGGAACCTGCACTTTCACCACATTGTATCTGAGTCAGCAAGAAACAACAGGGCCACTGGATGTGGTTTTTGTGGTGAACTCATAAGCCGTTGCCCATACTACCCTCTCTGGTTTGAGACCAGCCCAGTGGTCCAGGCATAGTAGCGGCAATCTACAGACGGGTTTTTGCCTTGATTTTGAGGACAGGTAGCTTTCCACATCCCTGACATTCTTTCCACTGTTGCAAAATCTTTGAGGCAGGTGCAGTCCTTGCCTGCATTGCACAGTGCATTGCACCAGGGCTTCCTGGACTCTGCTCAGTGCTGCTGCAGCTGTGAGAAACCAAAGGGTCAAAGCAAGAGGTGCAATTATCAGGCTCCTTGGCTTCTTACCTTGCTGTTTCAAGACAGGGAGCGGGTGGGTGGCTTTCCCTGGGAGGAGGCTCTTATATTTCTGCACAGCCTGGTTTGCTCCAGCATCTCTGCTGGCTCTGACTGCACCTCTGAAGAGACAGAACTTGCTGATACCCTGGTGGCTTGAACCCACTGCAGCTGGAGTCAGGCCCTCCTCTAACTCACAATGTCTTGGGAATGCGCTCTGGGGACAGACAGGAGCTTTCCAGCAGCTTTATGCAATGCTGTCTGAATCACGCAATAAACAAGTCCAAACCCTATTATTAGACTTTGGAAACTGCTGCCTTAGAGACAGGTTTGCTTATAAATATCCATTATTTTCTCTCTGGCTCTTCACTAGGGAAGCTGGCAAGGAAAAGGGATCTCTGCTTCTCCAGAATCTGCCTGCTTCTGCTGTTGTTGTTGCTTCTTCCCACCTGAGCTCATCCTCCTTGGTCTTCCAGCCTCCCAAGTTGTAGCTGTGCTAATGAGATGTCTCATCTGCTCCAATGTCAGCAGGATGGCAAATACCAGCTATTTTGGAGAGGGATGGGAAAACAGAAGTAATAAGCAACTGGGCAGAGCACTTGCCACAGTCACCGCAGTGTGTAGGTATGCAATCCAGCTGCTTTGGTGGCTAAAGCAGAAGTACTGGGTCCAGTTCCCTACTCAGCTCCAACAACACCCTGCATAACTGAGAAAGCTCCTTTGCATCATGAAACAGGGATGACAGCACTTCCGTTCTCTGCCATTTTTGAGGAGGGACAGATCTAAGGCTCGCCAAAAGTCAGTGGAAATGCCGACTTCAACAAGCTTTGCAGCCGGTCGCTGGACTGCGCAGGCTGTCTTGTAACGTGAATATATCTGGCCTAACAGGACTGCTGTCTCATTCAAGACTGTTAGCTTTCCCATCCAAATGAAACAGTGGTCTTCTCCCCATGCCAAATCTATCAAGCACAGATTCCCTCAGCCCTCCTGCCTGCCTGTGCTGTTGCTCTCTCTGCCCCTTTCAGTTGTTTGGCATGAGTACTTTTAGCTGTAGGGTGCTTTATCTTCTCTTGAAAAGCAGGTTTTATATTTTGTGCACTCAGTATTTGCTCCAGAGAATTGAGTTCAGCTTTCTGTGAGAACCCAAGGCTCCTCTTCTTACCTTCACTTGTTTGGTAATGCTCTGCTGTACATAAAAGCCCCAAAGCTGCTCAGACTGCACCCTGTGTCATTATCTGTATAAAATGGAGCCAGCACAGAATAGCCAGGACATGCTGTAGGCTTGGAGAAAGGATAAAGGAGGTATTTTTAAAATTATTAAAGAATGGCCAGCTCCTCTCCAGTGGATGTTGCTGTTAAGGGTGTGGGGAGGGTTGGTGTGGGAGCTAAAATCTCAAGAACATTTCTCATTCTTTCTCTAGGTGACTGCCTTGCAGCCCTGCTTTACCTCTGTTTCTTCCGGCTAAGCCTGGCAAAACAGGTCCATCTACCAGTTCAGGCAATGGACTGCAGTGAAAACACAGCGCTTGTCATGTTGCCACGCTCCCCACACCCTGTGGCTTGCTTTGCAAACAGCTGGAGCCGGTGTCTGATGCCGCATCCCTAGTGCAGTGAGGAGGTGAGAGGGAGGAGACAATATTTCATGTCTCCAGTTGGCCACCTGTGCATCTGTTTGCTGGAGCCCCCTTTCCACATACCTTCTTTGCCTGCAGATACCTCTTCATCAGGGGAGTGTTCAGAGAACTCGCAGGCTTCTCTCCTCTTTGATGCAGGGACAGATGCAGAGGGCAATGGGTAGTATCTTTAAGGAAACAGGATGCTTGGGTCACTCATCAAGCGATACCAGGGAGATTTAGAGAGAAATGTGTACAGCTCTCTGGTCTAAGCCAGTTATGCTGGGTACCAAGCAGAAACTAACAGCTTCTATGAAGGAGGAGAGTGATGCAGGGCTATAAATCTCTGCCTCAGGCTTGGTGGTGAATTGTAGAGACTGGGAGAGCAGAGGGTGGCAGAGGTGAAAAAGCAAAGGGAGAAGCGTGTAGCATGTAGAATTAGGAAGAGGTGTTTGTACTTTTTCAGCCAGGTATATACAGTGAGGATGGCGTAAGGCATAGAAGAGACTGTAGGGGAGACTTGAGAGGACAGGAGGTGGAACCATGTGGAAGCAGAGTGTGCTTGTGTGAAGAAATTAGGTTGGGTGAGGCATCCTCTGATTTGGAGGACCTGCCCCACAGAAAACATGTTAATTTCCTCTCAGCTTGCAAGCATTTTTGTGATCATTCAGCTTTTCTTGCTTTCTATACAACATCCTCTGCAGGCTGGGGGTCAGTGGTGGCAGCTCTAGGAGATGGGGACAGCAGTTTTCAAATAGAGAGCTTTATTCTTCTTCAGTTCTGTTAAGCTGGTCTGCCTTTGGAGGCCATGGCCGACAGAAACTCATACATGGACGTGGGATCACAGCTAACAGCTGGGAATCTCTGTTTGAGCCCCCATTCCTCCCTTCCAGCCTCAAGGCAGTGGGTCCGTGGTGGGAACCTTGCTGAGGTTCACCCCACTCCGGCTGGGAAACTCTTCCCCAGCCGCTTCCTCGGGCTCCCAGGAGAGGGCATCATGCTCCACTAGAAGCGAGGAGAGACGCGGGCTTCAGGGCTGACAAGTGGGCTGAAAGTCTTGGGGATGGGGTGGGGAATTGGGGGTTTTGCTACAGGTAAGACCTTGAGTTTCAGGACTGCAACCTTGCACTCGTGTGGCAAGGCTGACTTTGCTGGGATCGCACCGGAGAGGGAGTGGAGGTCAGTGGCTGATGCCTGGGTGTTTTCTCTCCAGAGGGTCAAATTAGAATAGAGCTCTCTGCCCCTGTGCTCTGATGGCCTGCTCTTGGCCGCCAGTGCCTTTGTGCTCTGGCTGGAGGAGACATCACAGGAGGGTGCAAGATGCTCCTGGAGGGGCTCATCCAGCAGCTGGACCCTGTTGCTGTGTGGAGACAGGGTCTGGAGTGCTCTTCCTACACAGGTGAGCAGCAGGCTGTGCCCAGCAAGCTGGGCAGGCAGGTCATGGCACCCTCCTCTCTGTTTCAGTGGGGATGTGAAGGAGGAGGTAATGCTGACTGTTGCTTTTCCTCACTACAAGCACAGTTATGTATCACTTGTTAAGATTGCAGTGGAGTTTTCATTTAGCTGGTTCAGGTGGCTTTGTGGCAGCCAGACCTGAGAGAAGAGGATGCACCAGCCCCTCCACGGGGGTGCAGAAGTGGTCATGGCTGGAGAGGGGGAACATTCCTTTCTTTATATTCCTGGGTTAGTCTCCTGCACTGTGGTCAGTGCTTGATCTTTCCAGAACACGCTGTTCCTCCTCATCGTTTCAGTAGCTTCTGTAAAGTCCTTTCCCTCTGATGGTCCTGTCTGTGAGGAACTCAGGTTGTAATACAGCTAGCTCGTGCTATGTGTGTGTCTGAGCATTCCACCAAACAGTCAGTCAGGTTTCCTGGTTCATCACAGGTACGCATCTCTCAAGGTAAGCACTGTGCTGCCTGTTGCCTGGGGTAGTCTGAACCCAGCCTGCAGCTGGCATGCATGAGGCTAGAGGCTGCGGACTTCTCACCTTCAAATCCTGGGTGCTGGACTGAGTGAGAGCAGAATGCCCTGCCTGAAGTCCTGCAGTCAGTGGAAAAGTTTTGAGTGTACGTGTGTGCGCGTGTTGAATTCCTGTGCAAGTTGGACTGCTGCCCGCCACGGGGAGAGCCTCCTGCAGTGCCTGTGAAGAGTGTGGTGTGTTTTCCAGATTTCTACAGACATTTAAAGCTGCACACTATTGGTAGTACAATCAGGCAGGTTGGGAGATGGAGGTGCTGAACAGGCAGGGAGTGAGGAAACGATGCCACCCCGCCATGCTGTTTCCCTTCTCCCTTGCTCAGGGATTGCTGATGGTCCCTTTGCACAAGAAATTAGAAGCTGAACCTGGGCCTTCTGGCAAAGCAAGTCCCCTCCCATTCTTAAAGCAACCCAGAAAACTTTCCTGCCTAATTGGAATTATTTCTGGATCTCATTTTCTCTAGAGACTTGGCACTTATTGACAGTTAACCCATGTCTGTAAGGAAAACTAACGATTAATTGCTTCCTTTCAGTTAGACTCCCTGTCCTCTATCTTACCTAATTTGCTAACAAATATATTATCTTTCTGGCAGTCCAAAATAAATAGTTGTTCTCAAGCAGGAGCTGGTGCAGAATCCAAGGCTGTACTTGCCTTTCCCAGCAATAGCAGGCCTGGAGATGGGAGTTGTCATGAAGGAATAGATGCAATTCTCATCCACTTTTTTGGCCACAGACAGGTGAGAGGGAATAGTAGTAATTTAGGCAGGGAAGAAATCGGCTCTCTGATTTCTACATTTTGTGAGAATGTGGAGAACAGGGCAGAACTGCTAACTGCAGGAGCTTTTCTCTTTTTTTGACATCATGAAAACTCCCTGGAATTTTGGCCACAGCATATATTCCATGGTATTCAGGCAGGGAGGTATTTTCTCCTAAACAGAGTGAAAGAAAAGATTACAGAGTGCTCACTAACAGACTCAGGGTTAACAGGACTGCCTCTTAAATGTCAGTTACAGTCTAACATGCCTGCTGCATTAATGATTTGCAGGAATAGCGGGGGGGTGTGTGTCCGAGCTTTCATTGTGAGAGTGGCTGTGATGTCTGTGAGAGAGTCAGATGACTCTAGAGCTGTGTTACAACCCCCAAAAGCCTTCTTTTTACCTCGTCTGTCTGGCAGTCACCATGTAGGGCACTCCAGTTACACTAGTAAAGGACTGTGCATGAGACGGACTGTGAATTTTAGCATTTTTTACTGGTGAGTTCACAGATGCATTTCTGTGGACTTTGTGCCTAACAGTGGGATGATGAAAATTATTGATGTGTTTTTGTGCTTGGTCTTTATGCCATAAATAGGTTTGACCAGTTCTCCATTAGCTGACTGAAATGGTGATGGTGCTTGGACAGCAAATACTGCTGAGGAAAGCTGGTGCAGGCGAAAGCTGAGTCACTCAATCTTTTGAAAGGAGTTTTTGACAAAAGAGGGCAGACCATTGTCCAACATCTCCCCAAGAGGAGCTGGGTTTAGTTTCCTGCTCTGCTGGAGCACGTGCTGTTTCTGGCAATCTGTTTGAACTCCACAGCCATCCTCCTCAGCTGGGACAGGGAGGTGTGCGGAGAACCCAACCCTGCTTACCGTTAGTGTCATGTGAATTTCTTGCCTGTTTTTAGCTTACTCTCTAGAGGCTGCAGACAGGCTCTGGGATTCCTTTGTTCATGAACAGAGCCATTGTGCAGATCAGCCATTCAGTACCACCTTCCAGAAATATTTGCTAAGAAACTTCCTTGTACTGTTTTGTAAGCCCAGTGTGCTTGCTAACTAGTGAGTGCTCCTCCTGTCGGAACTGCCCTCACCAAAAAGGAGGATGAGCTGGCTTTTTCCAGTTAACCAGTCAATATTTACTCTTCCAGGCAAGCTGTTAAAATGCTGTTGCTCTCTTCTTTTGGTATTTGTTTCTCCTGTCTTGCTGGAATATTGCCCCAAAGTCTCCCACACTGGCAGATCTTGTTTGTGTAGCAATGACATGTGGGCGTTCATAAAAGACAAGGTTGTGGGAGCCTTCCAATGATTGCCAGGTCATGTTTTCATTTTCTGTTCTGAGTGTGGAGTGTGTTTCAGCCCATCTGCTTCAAGAAAGGCTGGAGTTTGGGAAGAGAATATTTATTCAATCCCAAGGTAAAATCTTACTTCCACTAAAATCCGTGAGAAAAGGCCTGTCGACTTCAGTGGAGTTTATTTGCATCCTCTGTTATCAGGACAAACGCATCCCAAGTCTGGTTTTGGCAATTCCCACCTCCCCAATTTCCTGTCTGCCTTTTTGTGCTGTATCACTGCCTCCTGGGGCTGCAGCCCTCGTGCTCCCCTGCACCTCCCATGCAGCACCCTGAAACAATGACTGGACACATAATAAAAAGTCAGACACTATCAATCTGGTGAGAATGAGGGGTCAGCCTGTGTCAGGGGCATCAGGAAAGCCCTGTCTCCTCTGTCCTTCAGTACAGTGATGCTGGAGTGCAGGTGGCATTTCCCTCTGGCTTTTTGCTGAGTTCAATTCAGACAAGGCAAGAGTTATGAAGATAGTTCCACCTTAAACTGTTAGAAATTAAGATGGCATTTTTCTTCCATCTCCCCCTCACCCTAAGAATAAGAACATGGTTTTGATCTGTGGTCTTAGTATGATTTTGTATTTGCTAGATGAAAGGACACATGACATTGAAGGATGTAGCGCTTACTTATGGTGATAAATCTCAACCTAAAGCCACAGATCCATAATTTTCCCACACTGACCTGTTTTTGGCAGGATACTGGGGCATTCCTCTTCAAAACCCCAGGGCACACATGTTTTTAAATGACATTTATTAAAGTTTTTTGTGTGTTAATGCACTCCTACAGAAGGGGAAGGAGTGAGTCTTCAGACTTTCAGATAACCACGAGTCTTCCTAGTATAGAAAGGGAGCAGAGATGCCCTAAATTAAGAAAAACTTCTTTGGACCTGTCTGAACAGATCAGCGCAGACAGATTTCCACTCTGATACCATGTTTCTGGCAGTTGGCATGTAAGCCAGCTCCCATACAGAAAACATGTATCAAGTTAGCAAAGTGTTGCCCCTGTAGTTTTCTGAGATAGAGTAGTTATGATAGTTCTGGAATAGCCAGCTCAGTGCATGCGCTGGAGGGGTTAGTTCTGGCTGCATTTTTCTATGCTGTCAAGTCCTTTGCATGTGTACTGTAACCATGCTAAATTGGGCTCTGGTGATGACAGTCCATACTTGCATTACTTACTTGCAGTGTAACAGTAACAAGGATGTTCTCTAGCAATAGCTTTTTTGGGAGTCCTTTTAGACAATCTTGGCCAAAGCCCTGTTGTAATCGATTTTTTGTGTGTGCACCACCTGGGTATAGCTTGTGCGTAACATTAGCTGGAGCCTTGTCACTGCAAGTCCTTGGTCTAGGAGTTCTCTCTCTTTATTTTCAATTATTATGACACTTAATTTCCTTATTACTGCAATTTCCTATAATCCCCAATCATTTTCTTGAGAGAGGAATTAGATTTGCTGCCCTACCTTTCAGTGCGCTTGCTGTTGCCTTTCTGGTTCACTAACAAGAAGCTTGAAGATCTTCACTGTGCAAATTATTTAGTTCGTCAAAGTGATTTGGCTCCATTAAGAAACCTTTCTCCTCCACTAGCAGGGGAAGGCAGCATGTTCCTTAATTGCATTCTACAACTTAGCCAAGTGAAATCTATCTTTATGCCCTCGGAGCTGAAGCCAAAAAAAATACCCCCCACTGGTCCCTCATGCTTTGCAACTCCTCACTGGGTGAGCCTGTTTCCAAGTACTTGTCTTTCCTGAGATTTATAGCTACTGGGGTAGTTAGCTTTATGGAGAAGATTTAAAGCTCTTGTGTGCAAGAGAGCTCCACATTGGTTTGAAGGGTGATTTGCACTAGTGTATCTTTGTTTAAAAGTCCAGGTAGAAAAGACTGGAAAGAGTTTTAGTGAGAGAGGAAGAACCTGCCCTGGACAGGTCTCTTGTGTTGGTGGCTAGATACAAGCCTCTGGCTTGTGATTAAAGGCACTAAACTCACTCAGGTCTAGAGTTTAAGATACAACTTGCCTCCTATGATACTGGTCATAAGTGTAAGTCCCAACCATATACTGTACATCTGTCTGGATGTACAGTAGCAACGGCATTCTTCCTTGTGATTGAGTATGAAAGCCTGACCTGAGATGTTTGTGCCTCCCTGATTATTGCAGCTCCAGTGGACTCACCAGAAAGTCCTCTAGAAAGTCACTTCAGTGCATTAGTCACCTCCCATCGTGTCCTCCAGAGTCTACTGTGCTGTAAGGTCAAAAAACCTGTCCAGTATTGTTGTGCTAAACCAGCAGGGCTCCTTGTCCTTTGGCCAGTCTCGTTGTCTGTCCCCAGTTGCAGTCTCTGGCCTCAGAGAGTGAGCTCAGGACAACTGTGTCTGCATGGGGCTAACAGTTCTGCAATGGCCCTGTCTCAGAACTGTGAAAGTAGAAATAATTTGTAATAGAGGCATTCACTTGCTGGCACCTTTTGGTACCATCTGGATTCATCTCTCTTGTTGGCAATTATTTGCTCATTTCATACCAATTTTAATTTGGTTGGCTTCTGTTCTTCCCTTTTCTCCTTTGCACTTTTAACTATTTTGAGAAGTTTATTCAAAATCACAGTTTCATAAATTCTTACGCCTCATTGATGGAGTCAAAAGTACAAGCCACACAGTTCAGAGAGTGGGGAGAATAAATACTAGGAAGCCTTGAAGACAGTCCTAGAAACTGAGGAAATTCATGGAACATTTTCAGGTACTATTTACACCCTAGCAAGGAAGGAAGGGGATTAAAACTCACCCAGCCCCAAAGACAGGTTGTTGTGGTTTTGTCTTTCAGTAGTGCAACTGGGAATATGTTTCCCTAAACCTATCAGAGTTTTAAATCCCCAATTAGACTGAATTTTAAGTACACGATGAGGACAGTTTGCAGCAGCAGCTGTGGGGCAAAGTGAAAAAGGCATTGTTCACGCAGCTGTGGAGTACACAGTTCTCCTCTTGCACAACTTCTGTTGCTTTGACCGCTTTATTCCAGAGAGCTTGTGTACCACAGCACTGGGAGCAGTTTCACAAGCTAGAAAATCAGCCTCCCATGCCTGCTTCCTTCCAGCTTCCCTGGCAGCATGGAGCAGATTGGTTTGGTTAGAGGGAAATGGATTCTCCAGCTCTACATGTGTATAGTGTTAGGGAATAACTTAAGAAATGCTGTGGCACGTTTTTCTTGAAGGCAGACTTTTGGATGGTTACATTCCTTTGACTGATGGTAATTTACAAAGTTAAGTGGAATTTTTCAGGTGATTCTAGGTTGACTTGGTGTGTGATTAATGGGCAATTATGAGTAGATATAAATAATAGTGTATTTAAGTGTGTATAGATGCTATAATTAAAAACTCTATTGTAATATTTATTAGTATTTAATTATAGATGACAAAGGTTGCTATATAATTCTGTAGGACTTGACTGATGTTCTTGGAGAGGGAGCAGCTCCTCTGTTTAATTACAGCAGTGTCTAGAGAATAAAACCCTGCCCAGACCACCACTGGTCTCAATGTGTGATCTCGGTGGCTGGAGTCTAGTTAGCTTGCTGGGAAGTGCCTGGCTTTTGTGATGGTTTCTTTCTGTAAGGGGTCTTCCCAAACAGAAGGACAGGATGACCCCATAACAGGGCAGTGTGGACACAAAAGGTTGTCTTAGAGCCTTTTTGCTCATGTGTGTGTGTCTAGGACATACTCATGGAAGTAAGTGCTATGTGCTCTGAGTAACATGTCAGACCTGGTCCTAAATGAAACAAAAGTGTCTTCAAAAAGTGAAATAAGACAGTAAAGTTGGAGTGATCGGTAGATGGGAATGCCTTTTCCTCAGAATCTGGTTAAAGTCAGATTTTTTTCCCAGTTATATTTTTAAAACCACCTCAAAACTTGAGGTTTTGGATATTTTCTTTTGCTATAAAATAGGGAGTGTTACTTTCTGTTTAAAAAAATATTTCTTTTTACTTTACAGAGAATTTCTATCTTTTGAGGCTGCAGACTTGGTAGTACCGTCTCCAAAATCCCCTCTGAGAGAACAAATTCCTCCCAGAAAACCTTTTAGCCTCACCTGGCTTGTGACTGAGACCTACTTCAAAAACAGGGAGAAGGGCACTACTGAAAACAGAATGCAGCAGCTGATCCTGGCTCCAGACACCCTGGGTGCTTGAACTGCCTGTTGGCAGCAGGAGATCAGATGCTACTAGCTTCTTAAGAAATGTTTTGGCCATTTTTCTTTCAGTTTAGATACAGCCTGAATTGATGTGCTAGCCCATTAACCCCTCACGTACTGTCTTCAGTCCAGAAAAAAACGCTCTATTTCTAGAGCGCTATTGTGTGAAACCCAGCATAACCCAGATCCCGGGGTTCTTGCTGGTTATAGGAAGGCCTTTGCATGGGAACAGTGTGTGTGAGGGCAACATCCTGACTTTTTTCTCAACCAAACCCTAGGTGCTAGCATCACACTCTGAGGGATACTCTCCACAGACGAGGGCATTTGGTACTAAGAAAGAGCCTTTTAGGTGGGTTACATTGTCTCTTCTTGGAGCGCTCCTTTGCGCTTGCTACATACAACTGATTTTTGGATGATGTCAGCCCCACCCCAGTGGCTTTTGCACCAAAAACACCAGAAAATTGTTGCAGGTGTGCAGCAGCCAGGCCAAATGGTGGCACTCCGGGCAGGTGGGCAGCACAGCCCTCAGCCTTCTGTGCTTCTGGAGCACCTGTGCCTGCCTGCCTGGCTGCTGCTAACAAGCCCCCTGATTGCTACCACCTGGGTGGCACTGATTGCTCTCAAGAAGTTTCTCTATGGTTGAGTTGGATTCAGGTAGAGCATGCGGTGACTGTGTGGATTTGCTGGTAACCGGAGGTGTAGAGGTAAGACTGGAAAAGTGAGGGGAATTTGACTGTGAGATGGAGGTATGTTGGGAAGAGGAAGCTCTCTGGGTGGGAAGGGTAGCTGAAGCGTGGCGGAGGGTTTCAAAGGCACAGGCAGGTGCTCTTCTGAGTGAAACAGGTCACCAGCTGGTGTGGTGGCAGGACAGTGAGAGCTGCACCTCTGGTTGCTGGGAGCCTTGTTTGTTCTGTGTAGAGTATGCTGTGTGAGATGTGGCTGGCCTTGGCAAGACGGACAGTGGCTCCCCAGCACCAGAGGCTCCCTGTCACCACAACCTGTGGTGCTGTATTTCTGTATCTTGTATCTGTATTTTGTAATGTGCCTTTGTTGGGCACTGTACAGACTGTAGAGTCCCTGCCCTGAGTGGCTTCTAGCCTTTCCTAGGAGATGCTTCCTGAAAACCTGCAGTCAGATACTGATAGCCACCGCCCTCTGTTCAGGGAAAATAGGATACCCTTGTTTGTGTAGATGACTCGATTTCAGATGTGAGGGTTGCTGTGGAAAAGTAGCCACCAAGTATAGGTCCTGTTTGTTACCAGGTGAAATGTGTAGCTGTTTCCCTTTGTTGCTTTATGACTCAGTGTCTCTGAGTTGCTTAGCGACTTTACAGGAGGTCTGTTGGCCTGTAAAGTAGGGTTCCCTCATCCCCCAGTGATCCAGCTAGGAACAACGGAGGCCACGCGGTACGGAGAGTGCTGTAATAAAGCTGCCAGAAGCTGATGTTGCTTTCCCCTCTGAGTTTTTACAGGCTTATTTTTAGGCCGTTTACAATTAATTCTTTTGTAGGAAAAAAAAAAAATTGCCATTGTGGCTTCTAAGAACTGTTGATATAAAAATCAGCCCTTTTAAAGACTGGTATTCTGGGATGAATACCCCAGGGGAAAACAAAAATCTGGATATGTCATGCCAGGGCTCTAGGCAACATGTTCAAAATAAAGCAAAAATGCATGGGTATTTCTTGCACTTTGTACTTTTTACTCAGCTTCCAGTTCTGAGTTAAGGGTAATACATATGTGAACTGCTTATGAACCCTTGTTTTTTTTGCAGTTGCTGCGTTTATCTTGATCAAATCATGTCATCTGAGTGGGTCAGAAGGGAGCTGGCAGGGCTTCTTGGAGCTCAAGAACTGGTTGCTCAGGGAGCAGATTGTCTTTGTAGGCTCTTTGAAGCAGGTTGTGTGACCTTTCCTGATGGTGATTTTTGGAAAGCCTTCCCCAAAATTCCTGTTGTCATTGTAACTGCTTCTGCTGAAGTGAAGTGAATGGCACTCTAAGTGTTTGCTTTCCAAGTTCATCTTGCTCTATGGAGTATTAAATGCATCAGTTACTTGTCATTCATCAATATTTAGGCTAAATAATTCTGGGGAACTGAGAAACAGCTAATCTTTTTAGACTGGCTGTACTGAATCAGAGCTCTGGCCTCTCTTCGAACATGTGATTACTTTAAATAAACATTAATAAAACAAGGTGAAGTGCTTGGGGTCATAAGAGTGTCTTTGCAGAAAGAGGTTTAAGGGCCTGAGTTACACTAGAAAGACTAAAAGTTAAAGCCATGTGGTTCTACGGGGTGGCCAGGGTCTTGGTTATTTAACTGGAGTTTGACATCAGAGTGATATGTAGTAACCTGAGGTATTAAGAGGAAAGATAGCCTTCTGGCTTCGTGATACCTTGGTTGGGTTTTGTTTGCTGTTGCTCTTGTTAGAGGTTTTCTGGGGAAACAGTAAGTGTGTTTTGACTTTTCACAGACAATGCGGTAAACGTACAGGCTTAACTTCTCCTGTCCAGTTCAGCTTGGTAGGAGCCTCAATGCTTCAGTGCCAGGTATAGCTGCTCCTTCAGGGTACTGCAATCTGTCAAACAGGTTCGGGGAGGAGCAGCGTCCCATGTACATGTGTGCTTGGTTCAGGAGTGCACAGCAGAGTTTGGTTTGACTTGGCCTGACCCAGTCCTTGAGCCAGGCTTCTCTGGAGACACGCAGGTCACTGGAGGTTGCTGGGCTTGGGTCAGTCACAGCATCATCTTGCAGCTGAGGGGTGCTCATGGAGACCCTCAGTGATCTGCTGCTATCTGTTGGAAAAGTGTGATTTACCTTGTGACTAGAAATGGGGAATGCTGAGTTGATATGCCTTGTAGCAATAAGACTTACTGTGGTGTGAGGCCCGTGTGCAGGCATGCTGGCTGTGGGCATATTTTTCAGAGGTTTAGAGCAGGGTGTGCAGAGTGTGCCTGCCTCTCTGTGAGCCTGCCGCTTATGCCGAGAGGGAACCATTTGCTGCTGGACACAAGGATATCTGGTTTGTGCCTCAGTGACTCAGGCTCTAAGCAATTGCTGCCAGATCAGGACTCCTAGTATAGAGCTGTTGGTTTTTTGGGGTTTTGTGTGTGGGTGTTTTTTTGTTGTTGTTGTTTGGTTTGGTGGTGTTTTTTTTTTTTGTTTGGGGGTTTTTTTTTTCACCTTACTGCATCCAGAGGAGTTGGGATCCCTTGGCAGGGGAAATTTGGCATCTATTTCTATTTCCGTCAGCTGCTCTGCAGATTTTCTCTGGCTTGCCTCTGCTCCAGCCATCTTCCTGGGGAATAGCTTGCTCGGTTCATGAAAAGGGTTAAAGCACTTCAGAACCTTCCTTGGCTTTCTGCACTAAATTACCTTAAACTTTTGACAAGTAGGAAGGCCTAGACAGATGTGTTGACATGGCAACCGCTCCAAGGAAACGGCTTGTCAAGAAAGGGGAGCAGCTGGCCTCCCGTCATGACAAGGTACTGCAAGCAGGAATCTGCAGCCTCTGCCCTGGCTGTGCCCCCAGATCTTGCTGTCAGCACCCTGATTAGTGTGAATAATTTATACGTGTCTCTAACAGCCTTTAATGCAGCTGCAGTGACGTGAGCAGTGCTAACAGGACTCAACTGCTAATTTGCTGCATTAATAATAATGTCCTGCCGCTTTTGCTCAGAGCAAGTATATCCAGGGAAGGAGGTTAAAGCCAGGTTTTCTGCTTGGTGGTTCCAGTTGTTGTTCCCCTCTTCACCCCAGACAGACTGATACACTCTCAACTTCCACTCTGCAAAGCTAGGAACCTGGGGTGGGAGTGCATGCGTGAACTCTGACAAGCATGACCACTGGTTTTATCTCCTTTTCTGCATGCTCTGAAGGCAGCAGACCCAGCTTGCTGGAGAAACAGTGTGGCCTAGTGGCTAGGGCGCTGGGCTTGGGTCTGGGAGATGCTGTCCACTCACTTTCCAGCTTTGGCACTCTCTTTCTGAGTGCAGGTGGGGGGATTCTCCCTTTACAGGTTACTTGCCTGCAGTATCTGCTGTTATTGTACCTACCATTTTCTGGGTGCTGACCCTGACAGTATTTGCTGGCCAGCACCGCTGTGCGGTTCACTTTGGTTGCTGTGAGTCCGTCACGCAGACCAGGCTCAGTGGACTGGCTCGTCAAAGGAGAGGACCCCAGGTCTTGCAGAGCCATAAAAGGAAGCTCTGCTGCCTTTGTGGGCGTGTAAGCTCCTGATTCCCCAGATCAGCAGCAAAATGGCCTCTCCAAGTGACTAAGCTGTTAATTGCAAACAGAACAGCCTGTCCTGCAATGGGGAAAGGTTGCCTTTGGTCTCTTCTGAGAGTTTTTGCTATTTGGCATCTGTTTATCACAGTACTTGGCTCTTAGTACACAAACTGAGCAATGGTGCTATATACTGTGCTTTCAAAGAAAGAAATAACCCTGATAAACTCGATGTATTTATTTTTTGTTGGGGGGTGGTGGTCCTGGAGAACATTTACTTCATCTGATGTAGCATTTTCCATGCAAGTAGGCACCTGGGCTTCCCAGACTGCTTTGCTGCACAGTGTGCTCAGCAGGCTCTGTGAAAGGGTAATGCATACCTAGGTGATTTCAGTACGTGGTATTATTTACCCTATTGACGTCAGCAGCTGCACGCTCTCAGCTTCTCTCCACTATAGCAGCCTGCAGGAGACAAGCTGCAGAGAGCTTCTGAACTCTCTAAATGTGCCTAACCTTTCCAGAACTCAGCATATAATTCTCAGCTAAGAAAATGTCCATTTGTGAGTATTTTGGGAACAAACCTCCTATTAGCTTTCTGTGGGCAACTCATTTTGCTCCTATTCTGCAAACCAACACCACATGGATTCTTATCAAAACACTGTAGCCTTTATTTGCTGATAAGTCAGTTCAGCAGGGACTGTTACATAAAACCATATTATGGCGTTTTCCTTGCAGAAGATTACAACATTTAAGTACCTTCTGGAGCCAAGAGATCCCTTCCCAAACCACCATATTTAAATTCTTTCCTAACACTGAGTGACAGCTCTATGGAAAATGGAGCCTTCCCATTAGGGATATTGTATAGAATCTTTGCTGGAAAGCCCTGGAAAAACATACAGATAGAACTTTTGAAATAAACTGGAACGATAAGATCTGCTGTATGAGTCTCCTTTCCCTGAATAGCCTGTTATTGATATCAGTCCTTGTAGAGAAACAAAGAGAAATCAGTGTGTCTCAAGTATAATTCCATTTTCTTTTTAGCAGCAGGTTGGGCTTGGCAGCGTGTTTTGTTCATCCTGGTACTGTCATGCAGTGCTATTGTTGTGTGCTTCAGTCTCACCTTTGATTAAAAACTATGGCTCCAGCAGTTTGGGTTAGAAAAAGCTGCTTTGATGTGAGCTGAGTGTAACTGTAGCAGAGCAGAGCTGTCTGCCTGGGTTTGTAGCCAGTTTTTGAAAGGAGCCGCTGTGGGCCGTGTACTGAACTGCCCCTCTCATCTGTGTAGCTTTGTGTCACTTCCCCCTGGCCTCAAAGGTTCCTGTTGCATGCTCCTGCAGTCTTTGGCTGGTGGGAGAGGGAAGATCCCACACACAGTCTGTGTTAATTAGAAACAGTTGCAGATAATAATGTTGTGGCGATATAGCAGGCCACAGAGTGAGCCTTTATAGGGGGGGAAGGTGATTTTATTTTTAAACAAGCCTGACTTGAATTGCTTACACCCTTGTACCCACATGCTCATGAGCATGTTGCCATGACGTGTATATATTCATGTGGTCGGTTTGGGATTCCCTGCAAAGATGTTGAGGACAGGAATGGTGCCTTAGGGCATCCTGCTTGCTTCTCTGTGGTTATTCTCAGATTGGTGGTGATGTGCAAGTTTTGGATATGCCTTTTGACCCCTTTAGGAGCAGACAAGGTTCAGTTTCTCAATGTTTATGCCCTTCCCGGCCCCTACTGTTTACTCTGTGAACTCCCAGGATTAACTTCTCATCCTTTGTAATATTTGTTGGTTTTCTAACATAATACGCAGTTTTGCTGTTTTGATGTCAGCTTGTAGATAATAGATTATTGGCACTGAATAGTTATCTCTGTTCCTGAAAGTGTAGGCTTGATTTTTCGTTAAGGAACTTTTCTCTTCAATTAGAGGATACTGTGAGCTAGACATGTCTCTTCCCTGGTTTCAGTTTCTACTCTGTTTTGGGATTTTACACTCGGATTAAGCTAAATTTTCTATGTCTGTCTGGATGTCCATGGTTTGTTATAACTGATCTTTGTTCTGCTAATTTTCAACCACTGAGAATCAGAATAACCTGTCCAAATCAGGTTAATATACTCTGTGTGGACTAAACATGATATTCCTTTCTTTATACTTGGAAACCTTAGTCAGTGGCACAATGTTATTCTCTGTATGTTGAGGTGTAGTACACAGATGCTTTGTAATCATCTCCTATAATCCTTAAAGCAGCGGAGGCAGAAACACTCATTATTTTGCAATTGCCATTAACAGTAAGAGGCTGTCATGCCCACCGAGAGAGTGAGCTTCCCCTGATTGGTGAAGCTTTCAAATTGGATCTTTCTTCTTTTCCTCCCCCTCTCTACATGTTTTTACCTCCTTGTTGATCTTCCTGCGCCATTTTTTTTCTTGTGTCTTCCTTCACGTGTGGCATTTGTTTATAAGGAGGTTTATTTGTATTAAATGCTGGGGACTCATCCTTTTATATTTACAAAAGGGCCTTCCCATTTAGCCTGTAGATAGTGGGGGTTTGGGGTGTCAATTTCAAACATGCAACAGAGTCTCTTACTTCTCAAATGAATACTGGAAGGCTCTGTAATCCCTCTGAAAAAGGAATTGCTACCAGACAATATTCATTGCCGTGGGCTGTCTTTGTCCACTTAGGTATAAAATGTACTCGTAAGCGTGCACACCGTCTGACAGCCTGCTGGGGCAGCATGGGGAGGTGACTTGTCTTTGTCTTGCCTCTTCTTCTGCACATTTCAATTTTTGAATTCAATCTCCTGGCACCTGTTTCTATTGATGGTGTTCCACACTGCTACTTAACTTGTTTTTTTCCAGTTATCATGTAAAATATTGTAACATCAGTTCATCAATTTCTCCTTTTCCTGTCTGCCTTCGTCCTGTTGTTTCTGTTGTGCCAAAATAACAACCATTACTAGTTGTTCCATGTGACCCAGGCTGGCTACTGCTTTAGCAGCTACATCTGCCTCCTTTCTCCATTCATTTTCCTGATTCTTATTCCTTTGAGGTTTTGTGTACGTAAATCACAGTTGATTCCCTGTGAGATTCACCCAATTAGAATTTTCTTCTCATCATATTTAAAATAAGCTTTCTGCTGTCTGACCTCCAAACGTGCAATATAATATTCCCATCAGAAAATAATCCAAATCAGCAAAAATCACAGTGCTTTTGTTGTCTTAACTTGCAATTCTCTATACTCAGTTGACCTGCTTGGCAATGTTCCTTGTGTTTTTCCCCATCACGGTCAGGGCTACAGAATTTATGCACCATTTTCCAGTTTGGCACTTTGAATGTCCAGTAGTGGAGGGGGAAAGGGAGGAGAGGGGCATTAATTTCTGCTATAATTTTATATTCAGCCTTAAATCTTCTTCAGTTTCATATGTAGGGTGTTCTTATAAACGATTAAAGTCACACTTTACTCCCTCGTTAGAAAATACACAAATTAAGAGATTAAGTTCTACCCCCTGCTTGTCATATAGCATTGCATTCAGTCACATCCTCTGTAGCAGCAGCTGAATATACTTCCAAGTCACATCTTACATTTCATTCCCTGCTTCAGTATTTGTGAATTCTGATTATCATTAGTCTGTTGCTGTTGTGCCTTTTTGTTTTAACTCTCAGCTTCTGAGAATATTCTCCTCTGTGTCGTGACCCTTTTAGGAGAGCATGCCCTTAAAGACACAAAGAGGATGCCCGTTCTCCCCATTTACTTTTATATAAAGAATTTACACTTACTTACATGTCTGCATAAGACAGTATTTACTAGAATATGCCTCATTGTTAGACACGTTTGCATGTCTGAAACTGCTTTCACAGTCCAATGACCAAGTCCTTTTCTTGGATCAGCTCCTTCAGAAACATCTTATAAATACTTCAAGGGTGGGTGTCGGGAGGATGGGGCCAGGCTCTTTTCAGTGGTGCCCCACAACAGGACAAGGGGTAACAGGCACAAACTTGACCATAGGAAGTTCCATCTCAACGTGAGGAGGAACTTCTTTACTTTGAGGGTGACAGAGCACTGGAAGAGGCTGCCCAGAGAGGTGGTGGAGTCTCCGTCTCTGGAGACATTCAGAACCCGCCTGGACGCGTTCCTGTGCCACCTGCTCTGGGTGACCCTGCTCTGGCAGGGGCTTGGACTGTGATTATTTGCAGAGGTCCCTTCCAACCCTGACCGTTCTGCGAACCTTCAAAGGGGTCACCCACTCTGTCCATCTTGATCTTGGGGCTAAATTATCCCAGTTCTTGCTTTTTTTCTTTTTTTTTTTTTTTTGGGGGTGTGTGTGTGAACATAAACTTAGTTAAGCCTTTTCAGATCTACTAGATAATTTCCAAAATGCAGCCCTCTGCCTCTTAGGATGTGCACATCTGACTTGACTGCCAACTCTTTATTTAAGCAGTTCCAATTTAAGTAGATCCAGCTGCTATTTGATGAGGTGATTAATTGCAAAATGCATACACAATGGTTTTTTTTATTATTATAAGTAATGCAGCCCTCTGCCCAACAGCTCCATTCTTATTTGGAAATAACAGCCATTGAGGTAAAACTGGTTGGTTTGTTTTTCTTAAATCTCCTAAAACAGCATTGGCATAAAGCCTAGCATATGCGTTTCCCTTTTGTGTTGTCCAGCAATTAAGTCTATACACATCCTGCCTGCACCTTGTGTTCTTCTTCAGTTAACATGGAAAATAGTGTGAAAATGTGAGGTCTTAAAAGAGGGGAAAATGTGTTTTCACTTTAAAATAAACTTGATCTCCCTTGCACTCTCATGCCCACGTGCTTACAGGCACCAAAATGTGTGTATCCACATGATCTGGTCAGGATTCCTTTCAATGATGGAGGTGGAGGACAGAGGTGATGCCTATGGCATCCTCTTACATCTCCTGGGTTCTTCTTAGATCGGTGGTGAGATGCTGTGTTTGGATGTACTTTTTGACCCCTTCAGGAGCTAACAGGGATCAGTGTTCTCAATCTGCTTCACTCCTCTACCCCCCGCTTATTCTGTGAGCTGTCAAGATTAACACACCATGTGCTGGGATCTGAATGTCCTGTTAATCTAGATGCCACCTACACCTGCTATTCTTAAAGCCCTTCTCCCACACTTTGTTCCTTTCGGTGCTTTCACACCTGGATGTTCCCATTCATTCTCCATTCACATCAGCCTTTGTGTTTATGTCACGCTTCTCTAGACAGTGGGCAGCAGGAGGGGAATAGTCCCATCATCTCGTGGAGGCTGAGTTGAGAAGGGGTAAAGGAGAACTGAATCTAGAAATCATGTGGTCCCAATGAAAAAGGGATAGGTCAATCAGGAGATAAAACCTCCAAAGTCTCTCTTGTGGCCTTAGGCAGTGGCTTGCACTGGCTTAGCCTGGCTTGCATACTGCTCTTCAACTTCAAGCTCTGCTCTGTTGATTGCATTTGCCACTGCACAAGGGCTAGATGAAGGTATGCTCAGCAGTAGGTATGAAATAAATGTGTTTGGGCTGCAGGGTATTGGTCCTGTCAAGAACAGGAGCTGGTGAAGCACTTATTATTTCAGAGCTTGCTTTTATGGGCCTGATGTTTTGCTGTGGGAGAAAGTCTGCCTCTTGGGAGGAGCTATCTTGTATTTGGAAAGGAACTGTCTTGTATTTGCATGCAAACAGTCCTGTGCTGGCTGTTGCTGTAAAAGAGATGAATCCTGTCAGTGCTATAATGTTTGGCTCCAAGTGTCACAATTCCCTAACATGTAAGCGAAGTGCAAACCAGCATGGGTGTTGTGTGCAGTCTTTGTATGTAGGTGGTGGAGGGCTCGACACAAGCTGGGAAGAAGCATGGCTGTGATGCGGAGTATTCCTCTGGGCAGCAAAGGACTGGGCAATGCTGTTTGAGCACGATGCAGAGCTCTGCAGCTTGGCTATGGTGTTTCAGATAATCCTGAGGTAGCATCTCAGCAGGGGGAGACTTTTTCTTCATCAGGCAAACCTGCTCTTGTATCAGGAAATTGGCCAACTCTGTTTTGCAGCTGTGTAGGTGCGTCCTTCCAGTGCCCAAGCCAGTATAGCTCCTGGTAAAAGCATGTAGCCTTGTTGCTGTTTACCTATCCAAATATGCAAATCTGCCTGTACTAGCGGGAACAGTGTCTAGGTTAGCTGAAGCCTTGCAAGACTACAGCTGTTGGCTGTACCACTGTTGGAGCTTTTCTGGCAGTATGTCTGCATTCTGGCCTGCAGAAGTCCTTCCTGCTCTGTATGTGCAAAGGTATCAGGTTTTTGCAGTGTGGGTCGGGGTTTGTGTCTTTTTGAGCTGTCATTGAGAGTATTTGCTGTCTGGGGCTATCTAGTCCTGCAGCCCTCTACTAGATGCTTGCCTTTTCCCTCTTTCTAATGCACCAGTTCTTTTACGGGCTTTCTCTCCACTCTTCCTTCAGCTAATCTTCCCCCCTCACCTTCCCTTTGGTTTGCTCTATACCAAAAGGACTTGGGGATGAAGCTTTTTAAGGCTTATCCTGAATGTGTTTAGGACTCTGGTGCAAGGTGAACAGAGGCTGAAGCTCACGTCCATAGAGATGTTATGCACTGAATGCAGACAGTTTTACAGCTACAGTCAGACTGTAAAAGCCTAATCATCAGAGGAGATGTCTCTGCGTTCTGCTTTCACCCCATGCATAAACTGTGCTGATAGTCGGCTTCTACCTCATGTGTATTGTGTTCCAGTGACAACCTTGCTGCTGATCCATCTGCCAGGGACTTAAACGAGCACTGTCAGCCAGTTAACGCTGAAAAGGAAAGCTCTGCTGGCTTGAGGCCCAGCAGAGAAATGCTGTGCTCTGCAACTCTGCAAAGGATTTAAAGGCTCTGACCTAGTCTGTAAGTCAGAATTTATCCCAGTGAGGGGGAGGGCTTTCTCTTGTCTCCACTGGGATAAGGAGGGCTTAGCCTTTGCCTCTCGGGGTGGGGGAATGGGAGGGGAGCGTCTTCCAGGCAGCTTGTAAGGTTAGTTGAGGTAACCCCTTATGGTGTGACCTTCTCTGGCTTTGCTGTGATTGCTAGCAGTGAAAGACTATGTCTGTATGGGAAGTGCGTTTGTATTCTTTTTTCCTGTCCTGTGTGTAGCCTGTTTGCGGTGCTGTTGGGGAAGGAAGGAGTGACTAACAGTCCCTGTCTCTGTGCAGCTTGAGTCATCCTGCGATCTCTGGCTGACGTCTCTGGTTAAGCAGGGCATGCAGGCAGATACAGTGCTTCACCCTTCTTGCTTGGATCACTGCCCAAGACTGTATCAGGAGTTTTAGGAGTCAGCAGAGAAACTGCTGTGGGAAAGCAGCCATGAGAGAAGCGTCAAATGTGTCGAGCTTGGTGTAGAGTTAAAGCACAGCATTACTGGTGTCCTGTCCAGGTGTGTAGTCTAAAGGTTTCTTGGCACATCTGATTCACGGGAAGGTGGAAGATGATCAGTCAGTTGGTTGGTACTGTTACAAATCAAGCTACTAATTCTGTAGCAAGGTATTTTGTGTCCCAGTGCGTCATACTAACTGCTCAGCTGCAGCTGTTCATGGCCAGTTGTAGTTGAGGTCGCTGCACAAATGCAATAGGGACAGCAGTTTATGTGTGGGAGGACAGGTGAATCTGCTGGGTACAACACTAATTTTCACTCGACATCTGTGAGCATCACACTTCCAATAGGAAGGGTTCAATAAATGCTGAGGATCACAAGAGTGGTGCTAGTCATGTTGAGAAAAGAGCTATCGAGATTTTTTTCACATAGACACACATTTCGTGACCTTTTGTGTCACGTAACTGTTGCAGTCCTACGGAAGAACTATAATGTTTTCCTTATGTTTGGTAGTTATCTTCTGGTCTCTGACACTCCCTCTGTGAAGAGCATGGCATTTTGCTTTTCCACAGAGCCTCTTCTGGAGTTGCTCATTCTCTCTGTGAATGTAAACTTCCTGCCTAAATTACCAGAGAACAGATGTGGTTCACTTTCAGTTTTCACCCTCGACAGGACAGTAGTGTTGTGCTTCAAGCAAAAGAGTAAGATGATTTTCTTCACTGCTGTTGCTTATAGTTCTAGAGGAAAGCAGCCTCTCTTCTAAGAAGAAAGTCCTAGATTGTCTTAGGCTTAGTCAAAGTAAGCCTGTTACACCTCAGGTCAGGGTAAAAGGTTTTAATGAAAGTAGTTAACAGGATGCAATTCATGGATATCTGTCTTGTTCTATTCTTGGGAGTGGGGCTTTTGTTCTCAGGAGGTCTCTTACAGGCCAATTCAAACTTGCTGTCTGAGCAGAGAAGGGGAGAACAGAAAACATGCGTAATTTATTGGTTCTAATTCCACAGAATAAAAGTTTTCTCCAACTACGCCTAATAGTTTTTGATCTCATCTTAAGTAATTTTGAATGAGTCTTCTGTTAATGAAAGTGGAAATCTTCTGGCATGAAGTTTTCTAGTCTCTACAAAAGAGTGCAGCGTCCCATGCAGTGCCTTGATTCTCTGGTCTGCCTTAAACTCTGTGTCTATGTGGACTGCAGAAATACAGACTCGTGGCAGTTGGTAGCATAACTAGCTCAGTAGAACCTAGTTGTAATTTATTGTTGCATGAGTAGTAAATGCTTTTTTCCAAAAAGCTTTGGAAAGCTACTCATGCAACCGTAGCTTTTTTTTTTTCTTGTCCCAAACTGCTTTGCATTGCAGAGCTGCTCAAATATTGTAGAGAATGTACAGAGAAGGAATGTGTTTACAGCTAAAGATAATGTGTAAAGCTAGAATAGCAGGTAAGCAGATCTTTCTTGTGGACACAATCTCATTTTAATTGTACTTGATGTAACAGGAGACAGACAAAAAAAAAATCTAACCTCAAGAAATTTCATAGTAACTTTGGAGTCTCAGGGAAACTGTTCCACTATGATGCCTAAAAGAAAAAACTCATTTCTTTCTGCGAGGTACTAATTCTGAGCCCAAGCAGCTCCCTCTGTAAGTGCTTTTTCTGGTCAAATCCAGGCTGGTACTTCTCAGTGGAGCATGGGATGACATGATGGCATGCTGTGATTATGTTCCTAGGGAAATTATGACGGAGTCCCTCCGGCAGTACTCAAACTTCCCTTCACGTGCTGTTCCTAGGGTCTAGCATTATACGATCAGCATTAAACTGCTTTCGTGTCACACGTTGGACAGTGTATACCAATTAGTGTGTAAAAAAATGTCAAAACTGATAGTACTTTTGAGAATAACTTTCCTCTTTCAAAGTCAAGGTGATACACCACTGACAGATGAGCTTGCCCGAGTTGGAGGCATGCTCCTGAAGTGTTTGACATTCCATAGCATAGCAGACAGTAAAGAAATGGAGCTCTTTTGTTGAAGCTATTAGGATGCTTTGTCCATTCATATTTGCCTTCAGAAGTCAGTGGAAGCTAGTACCCTAAGTATGTCAAAATGATAGGAAGCAAACTTCAGTCTAGAAAATTCAGCATTTGCAGCAGACTTCCACTTTCTTTTTTTTAACCTCAATATAATACATAAAGAGGCTGCTAAGAACACAGGGGCAGGGTCTGCTTTAGCTCACCAGATATTTAAAAATCAAATGCACATATTCTTTATTTTGTATTAATACACTGTAATTGCATTACAGAGTCCAGCATATCAGTTACATGTAAATACTACAGATGAACTTGCCAAACTGGAGCTCACAAAACTAGTGCATTTATCCCAAAGCAGAGACTAAACCCTCTAACTCCTTAAAAAAATACATTAAAGAACGTACCACACACACATATTGCACTTTTCTCCATATGAAATTTTTACCCCATATACATCACACCAAAGTCTCTTCAAAGGAGTCTGTAATATGAGATAATAAAGCTAATAATTACTCTAACAGTAGTGTACACAGTTAGACATAACAGATTTGAACAAAAAACCCACTTCAAAGTAGTACGAAGTGGTACCCAATGGATACTCTGCCTTGTTAGAAGCCTTTTATTCTAATTGGCTTAAAGGAAATTACATGAAATGTTAAATATGGTTTTGCTTGAGGGGAAGGGTCAGTCTAACATACATTAAAAAACACTGTAGCTTCCCCCTTACCAGCACTGCAAAGCTCAAATGAGCTTAGACTAGTTGGCACATCCTGATAAATGAACTGCAGCACTGAAGAACGGAACTATTTTTATCTTAAGAGTCCCAAAATGTACAGTATCCTGGAGTTGGATGTGGAAGGAAGTGGTTATAGTTATGGCAGTAACCCAGTTCCTGGAGCAGAACTAGGCCTGTCTCCATAGGTGGTGTGTGTCCTGTTAGCAGTTTTCACTGCATAGTTCCTTGAGCGCTTGGTCAGATATTAAAATTCTAGAAAGTGTTATGCTGTGGGGTAGGGAGAAGGAATGAAAGGACGGGACTCTGTGTTGCCTGTTTTTTTTTCCCCAGTAGTGAAATGCCTGGCCTGTTACCCTGCAGTGTTTGTCAAGCTGTTTCCCGTCCCTTTGTTAGTCACTTAAGGTGTCATAGGGGCTTCCGTGTTCCACAGCTACTTAGTGTGTCAGATGGGTTTCCTTTTGAAGGGAAACCACACAATAAAAATCTTTTCTATCTCAGCTATTTAAAATGGAGCTTTCTAGCCTTCTTAATCTTGCATCACGTAGGTAGTGTATGAATGTGATCCCTGTTCTTTAAACTCTCCTTTGCTCATGCCTTGAGAATCACTAATATCAGAGGTAGAAGCTGAGCACTTATGGATTGAGTCCAGCTGCACAACTGGACCAGTATCAGAGCAGGCTACATAGCAACAGGAGTTGCCTCTCTAGTTGTAGTATACAGGAAGCAAGGTGCCTTCTGTCAGTTTTTAAACCCTTCCCTGCTTCACACAGCCTACAATGCAGTGACTAAAGTCCTACTATTCCACATTTAAATGCGGTCTTATTGCTATAAATACTGGCTGATTATCCACCTTTCTACACCCTCATTATTTTTAGTATCAAAGACCTTAGCTCACCAAACTTTCCAGCAAACAGTGGTGCTTTCTACGTATGTGATCAGCACCGTTTCTCTGCCATCCTTTGTGCTTTAATGAATCTGCATTTGTGCTTAATGTGTTTGCTCAGAAAAGGGCTGAACTGTCTAGCTGTCAGTCTTGTTTGCCTGTCATCCTGTGATGTCCCACAATACTTAAAGGCTAAAGACAGAACCCAAACTAGAGATCTAAACTTCCTGCAGATTCCTAAACAGTCCTTCTATGACTCGCATTTCATGACTGAAAGTTCTGGAGACGCAACTGCTTGTTGAGTTTAGTATTTCTTGAAATGGTTGATACATCAACAGTTTGTGATGCTAAATATTGCTGTAATACTTTCAATGTTACATATACACGAGCAGTCAAAACACTAGAAAGTTAAACATTATGTTCCACATGGTGGAACGTGTGCTCTGAAGGGACTTTGGCTGTAGCAAGGATATAAATGGGGTATTGTCTACTTTCTTCAGAAAAAAAGCATATAGGCTGATAAAGAACTGAAAAAGGCACAGCACTATCACTTCACAGGGGTTTTTTTAAGCTCATTGTTTTTATCCTTAAGTTCTAAAACCCTAAATAATTGTCCAAATATACAAAGCTCAATAAACCACCAGCAACACATACTGCAAATTCAAAACACAGTTTGTTTGCTTGTTTTCAAAATGCAACAGAAGGACAGATGGATCCTTTCCAGTGATTGGAACTTCCCCAAGACAGAGCCCTCCACAAAAGGCCTCCCTGCAAAAACGGTTGATTTCAAAAGCTACCCAGGTGGATTTTTTTTTTTTTTAATGCCATTGTTTGCAGCTCTTGATTTTTCTCATGGTACTTCTTACCTTCTATCACTGTTAGCTAAGGCTTTATCCTTTAGTATTCTGATTTCCACCCAGAGGTCTGTACAAACCGCTGTGGTGGCCTGTGTCAGTTCCAGGTATCTTTTGACAACGTAAAGATGTCACTTAGCAGAGATCCAAAAGCTTCCCTTAGCGGACCATTAAAAGTTCCTTGGCAGGCTTGAGAAATACTGTTTGCTTGCTAGGAGGAGGAAGTGGCAGCTGTCTGAGATGCCTGGTGATCTCAGAGACTTACCATGGAGTAGTTCCAGATCAGTAGCTTAACCAGCAATTGGATGCCAAAGTGCAACTTTCCTTTAATTCCACCTTGCACTACTGTTTTGAGAGTATTACAGTTGCCATCAGCACAGACCCAAATCTACCCTGAATTTCAATGAAAACTATTGCTTTTATTGCCAAGAAGTACAATACAATGTACACTCATTCTTGTTTCTCCAACTGAATGTTAGATGAATGCTGACAAACTCCACAATCTTTTTAAAAGGGGCTATTTCCTTCCTCTAAAATTTAATATTTTCTTTTTTTTTTGCCTCCTTCTATGCAAACTAGTTCTTTGTGGGATGAAACTGCACTGTCTGTTCTCTAGCCCCTGCCACCAGCAAGAGGAGCTAGTGGCCAAACACTTCTTACCACCGCCCACTTTTCGTCCAGTCAGGTGGATTTTTAGTTCCCCTGTTAATTCAAGGGTCGAAAAATTACCATGAACTTTTGGGTAGGAAGAAAAAACAAAAATTCACATGCTTCTCCATTAATTGTCTTCCACTTATGGTAGTCACCTTATGGTATTAATTCACCAGGACATAGCCGCTGTGCTGGGGATCTACAGTCTCCATCATTTCACAATCAAAGAGTCCAGGCAATTCTGAGAGGGTTAACGCATCATAGTTTGACTGGGACTCATGAGCTGCTGAGCTGCTCTGGCTGTCAGGCAATGCTACACTGCTCTGTTGTGCTGGGTCCATGGAATACTGGCACTGGTCTGGGTAGTCTGGCTCAGAAGAGGCGACAACAGGCAATTCACAAGTCTCATATGAATATTGTAAGGACTGTGGTGGCTGCTGCACCTGAACTGGTGATGACAACCGTGATGAGCTGGTGATCTGGGAGGGTGGCAGCGGATCCAGCTGTACCTTCTGGTATTGACTGAGGAAAGGGTCATATTGCATTTGTTCTGAGGAAGGCTCCATCACAGGGCTCAGAGGCTGCTGCAAGCTGAACTGGGCTGATTGCTGCTGCTGCTGCTGTTGTTGCTCCTCCTGGCATGAAAGTGGCAGTTGACTTGACCTCGGGTATGAGCTCTCAGCTATTTGCATTTGGTTAAAATAGGCCTGTAGCTGGGACTGCTTCTGGAGAAAGAGTCTCTTCTGATGCAGCCTGAATCAAGGACATAAACAGCAATTATTTTTGTCTTTTGAAGTGTTAAGGTGCTAGCATGAGTCCTGCATGCTAGTCACTCAAACAGTTCCAGCAGGGACTGAGGTACACAATTGGAAAATTCCGGGGCAATCTTGTGTATTAAATTTCACAGCGCACCAGAATCTTTACCTTTCAGCAAATGTGCAGAGACTGAGTTTGTAGACCTCTTTGATAACCTTTTTAATCGCCTAGTGATTTTTTCCTGTGCAGTTGAGTTAATCCCATGCATTGTTTAATTTTGTTTGCTAAGAATAAGATGCATTGTATGAGTATTAAGCCTGCTATTCAGTGCTCTGTGGAACTTGGGAGCTGAAGACTTGAGTATTGCTGGCTACTAATGGAAATGAACAAAGTCTCCTTCCCCACCGTATTTTCTCTGAACTGCACTGTTCCCTATGAACTTTTATGAAACTCCAAGGTTTTTGACTCTTTACAAACAGTACGAAATTACATGCAATGCAAGGTTATAGGTACCTTTGACAAATTCCAGTGATATGACAGAGTGGAGCTCTCCGGCCAGCCAATTCCCAAAGCATGCAGAAATAGGAAACCTACTACTGACGCAAGGAGACTGCATTCAGAAAAAGAATCTATTGCTTCTCCCAGCTTATTTCTCCTTGCAGACTTCCTATTCTTAAAAGTAGTACAGAAGTACACCAAAGGTGCTCTCAATACTGTTAGTTAAATTCTTGATTGGGATTAATCAACTCTACAGTTGTCAGGAGTGGCCATAAACTAGAAAGTAATATCAGATTGCATGCTTTCTTGAAATCAAGTGGCATTTTTATACCCCTGTTCCTCAGTCTTTTTGTTCTAGACAGCATGTAGGTATGTTATTTTCCTTCCTCTTTCTGTGATTCTTTTGCAAAACTCAGTAACTGTCTTCAGTATCTATCTTGCTTACTTGTTTGATTACCAAATTAAGAGCTCATAAAGAGCTTACAGCCCTTTAACTTGGCAATTAAAATCTTGTCTGCTATAATACATACAGTTATGAGGGGACACTTCAAATCTATTCACTCTTTACTGTAACTTTTTCAGAGGAGGGTCACTTCTAAACTGATCTTGTTATTACAAGAAAAATTTGATTTACTTTACTGTAAAATTATTGGGTCATGGGAATGAGACAAAATACCTAAATGACTGCAGGGCTTCCCAGCAGGCAGAAATACATGTTTGCTGAATACTGCAGTCTGTAGGTTATAAACAAGGGGTGGTTGGGAGGATGAGGGTGAAATTAAGTACAACAATGTAAGTAGTAGGGTAGCTTCCTCCTATGCTTCTATACACCCATCAGTACTAAATGTAGCATGCAGGTATTTGCAGTTTACCTGCACCCTAGTAGTGTTAGCTGATAAAGAGCTCGTAGCACAGAAATTTGTAAACACGTGGCAGGACTGTTGTCCTTCTTTTAATACAAGGACTGTGCCCTTACAAATTTTAAAGTGAAGCTTTCCTTTCTCAAAGAATTTCTAAATGGGCAAAGATTGTTCTAGTTCTTTTATTACTCTTAAGAGCAAGAATAAATAACTTATTTGAATAGCTTGAAAGCTTCTTACCTGTGCTCCTGTAACTGCTGTTCCAGACTCCGGGGCAATTCTTTGCAGTATAGCTGGCACGTATTCTGAGCTTTTGATAGTAGAGTGGGTTTCTGCAAGAAAAGCAGTGCTGTTTTAAATTGCATTTGATATAACGCATTAGTCCAGAAAGCAAGTGAAAGAAGACCGACTACCCTTATGATAGTGTAACTGCCCAGCTCCATTTTCAGTACCTGTCAATAGAGCTACTTTCTAAAACCACAGCCACTACTGCTTATTGGCTTCTAACCCTTAGACAAAGAATATCTTTGCATGATAGATCATACCATAAACATCCATAGAAAGATTTCTTCCCAAGTGAAAGAGAAGCTGCAAGCTGGGAAAAAGTTTTTTATAAATAAAGCTATATGAAAATTGGTTTAAAAAAAAAAGAAAAAGGTGGTGGTGGTGGAACAGTAAGGCCCAGGGGGTCAGAAGTGGCTCCTCAGATGCTGATGCATAACATTTATGGGGTGCAACATAATCGGTACTCACTAGCAGTTACTTCAAATTGCCTTAATAACACTACACAGTAACAGACTGAGTAGGAAACCAGCAGTAATATAGTATACTTTTTGCATAATTAGGGTCAGTGTCTGACAAAAGAAAAATACAGCATAATTTCAAATTCAGCTGTTCTCCGCTAATTTAGCCTTTGACTGATTTTTCCTGAGTAATAAGATCAAGAAGGCTAGTCTGCTGTGTAGTAACAGCAGCTGTTTTAATTCAGTGGAGGGGAGGTATGGTACCTGGAGCCTGTGTTGTAAGTACTGTGTTTCTAAACTCTGCCGTCTGGATACTAATGGGGGATGTGCACCATTAGGGAAAGCAGATGCAGCTTCCTGCTGCTGCTGAGATGCTTCCTCCTGCAGAGAGAAGAGGAACAAGTTTCATCCCCAGAAAAGGCTTTTCTGCCTCAACCCTTTCTTTAAGGATTTCCCCTGACAAAGGTTTCCTAGCTGCCATATGGACTGGTCTCTGGTGTCACTCACCAGTTTCACTGTATGGTGAGGAGCCTAAATTACAAAACTTTGTACTATCTGTGCTGCCAAAGGGCAAGAGCTTACATCTGTAACTAAAATGATACTATATATAAAATGTATTTTCTGACTTGCCCTCTGAAATAGTACATGTACAGTGTTAGAAAACTGTGCAAACTCTAAATGTGCTTTTGTGCAGCTCTGATTGCACAGCTTCAAAAAGCAAAGTGAAAAGCTTTCAATAGTGGTGGAGAGGAATATGCAGAGAGTAATCATCTCTTGCAAGCTGGAGAGTGCTGATATGGGAGGGGAGTGAATTGTTGTCATGAGAATACCATGAGCACTGCGGCGTGTTTACATCAAGCGGGAGATTCTTGTGAAAGCATTACAAGTTTGTGGTTGTCAGAACTGAAGTTTTCCAGCAGTCAGAAAGTAACAGCTGCAGCTTTAAGAACAGCAGACTTCCTCTGGTGCTTAGAGTGCCTGTGTACATCTTACCCATTCTGTTCCTGGGGTTTAACAGAAACTTACTATTCCTCTTTGCTGTGACCTGTTCCATTTGAAACAAGTAACTAGGGAGCTGGTAGAAGCTATTTAGCATTTCACTACGCAGATCAGGCTAACCATTATCACTTGGCTTTTGCACTAACAATTATACCAGACCAACTCCAACAGGGAAAGATGTTACTGGGCTTTGTTAAATCTAAATCATCCTTCACATTAAAAGCAATAATAAAATGTTGTATTCAGAAAGCTAACAATGCCTTCTCACTGACACCATGAGGATGGTAAAGGCTAGCCTGCAAATGCCCATTCTCTATTCTGCAGAAGACAGGAGAACAGGGAATTTTAGCTGTGAATTAGCTCTTCTCAGATCTCCAGAACACCTTATCCTCTCCTTATAAGTCCCAAAGCATGAAGATCTGAAAGATGGAGCTTGATTTCTGATTTAAGTACCTGAGGAGGACTGTTAATGAGGTCCTGCAACTGGGTGGCAGTTGATGCCAGAGAAGGTTCTTCTTCAGATCCCATCTGTTCATACAGCAACTGGACTTTGTTCAGTTCCAGGATTCCTTTGGTTCGTGCCAGATTCTGGAGGTGCTGTCTAAATGCTACAATTCCTGGAGAAGAGTTGAACAAAATCCTTGTCAGAAAATCAGTTAATTCATATCTGGTTAGCACAGCAAATATGAGATAAGCTGAGTAACAACTAAGTCACAAGATGGCTTGGTGCTTCTGCGTAGGGAGTACAGTTACTGATGTGTCTAGGTATAAGGTGTCATGACAATAGTTATAATTACCTTGTGTGAGGGATGTGTCAGAAGCTCTGCGCCCCTCTCGGAAACTGACAGGAGAGCGGTTGTGGGTCTCTCGCTTTTGGGAGGTGAGCGCCTGCATGGCTGGATTGGCAGGTCTCAGACCTATGAAAGGCGTCATTCTGGGTGCTTGGTGGTTAGTTAGCACCATTTCTTTCAAGGAAGGGGTGTCTTCCAGGAATTTAATATCTCTCTGAATGGATCCCATGTCATACTCTGAATCAATACTGCCCAGAGATGAGTTTTCATCCAATGAATAGACTTTCCCTGTGACAAAAACCAAAAGCCAGAAAAGGAAAATGTAGCAGTAATTTAGCAAAGGAAGTGCCACAGGCTCAAGCTATTTCTGCCAACAGTGACTGTCTTAGAGGAAACACAACAAAAAAATCAAGTTTCATAAAGTAATTGTAATTTAACATTTGCAGTACCAGAACGGGGATTTGCTACTGATTTTTACCGCAGTGATAAGATGCTATGCAGATGATGTTCACTGGTTTGTTTGGAGAGCGGCCAGTGTTTGTTTTTTTTCTATAGATAATCCTGACAAGCCTGAGCTGAGAGACTTGGTCATCTTGACAGCTTTGGACTATCTGAGAATCCAGAGGTTTTTGTTTTCCCCACTGTCCTCCTCTGTCAGTACATCTTTAGGGGATGAATGATTTGGGGACGTTACGTGAAAAAGTGCAAGCCAACTCACCAGACTTTACCTGTTGCTAGTGGGGATGTACTTGACTGTAGCCAGCTGTATATTTGCTGCTTTGGTTTTACACTGTCTGTACAGCAGGTTTTGGGGTGTCTTCTTGTGGTTTTGTTGTGTTTTTTTTTGGTTGGATGGTTTTTTTCCCTTTAGCCTTTATAGCAAATGCTAAGTAACAAAACCAAGAAACTCTGTCTTGTGCTTGTCACTCTTAAAACCTAGTGTTTTTCATCCTGGGCTTAGTAGATTGAGTGCTGAGAGCAGGAAATGAGCTTTGAGATATCTATGCTAACTTCTATACCTGTGCCTGGCATCATCACCAGCTGGTTGGTAACTTCTGCCAGAGTGTGACGTCGCTTTCCACAGCGAGCTGCCTGGAGGGCTGCAAATGCCTGTGCAGGGTCATCTTCTGACTCGCCTTCTGTCTCTATTCCTTCATCAATAGAAGTTTCCATCATGCTGGTAGGCAGTGATTGGCATCCTTTCCTAATCACCATGGGAGGTACAGGATCTAGCAGGCAGCCATTTACCTAAATGGCACAAGGAGAAGATGGACAGCTTTCAATTATGTGCACAGAGCATCACCTCAAAGTGCAAGAAATGTCTGCCTATCATGTAGACTGAAAGCAGCTTGGATATTTAAATTGCATGAACCTCCCTATAATCTACTGAGTTAAGTAAGACTTGTTAAGAATTGTACATGACAAACAAATCCCTCCTGGTAAGATCACCACTGACATTCTCTTAGTACTCAAGTCCCTAAATCTAAATACTCTTATTTCCACAGTACTATGTTCTCCAGGGCTGCTTTTTTTTTTTTTATAGTTATTAAAAACCTTTGCCAGCTTAGTCACAAATACAAAATATTTATGGAACACACAATATTATTGTTTCCCCTTGCTATACCTACCACGCTTATTTATCATGCTCAGATAAGCACTATAAAAAAACAGTCTTGTATTTAATTCTGCAGCGTTCTTGCAGAGCTGTGTTCAAGAATAATACAATAAATGCACCCTTTCCAGGAAAAGTCCATTTGATTCATGGTGCTCCTCTGCAAACAAAGGTTGTCTAGAGATCCCCCTCCTTGGATTCACTCAACTTGGTAAGGCTCAGAGCTAGACCTCAGAGCTCATCTAGCTTTGAAGGTAGACGTGCTTTTAGCAGGAAGTTGGACTAGAGGGCCTTTAGAGGTACTTTTCCAACCTAAAATACTCCTGGTATTTTAATTTTGTTTTAATTCTCTGAATCAGTTTGTCCTGAATTCTTCTGTACCGTAGCTAATTCTTTGCCATATGCAACCACTTGGGTTTTGAGGACCACGGCTTGCATGTACCAAGTTTTGGGGTGGGTATTCTGTTCTGTAATACCTTAGAAGCTCTAATTAGTGTCCTGTTGCACAAGTTGCTCCTACCGTTTTGGTAGGGTCAGGTTGGGTAAAATATGAATGAAACAACACACTCATTTAGCATAAAACCTGTCACTACTACACATGACTTTATGTAAAACTGTTGATGAACCGTTCCTGAATTTTCTTCAAAGTTCTTCAATATTTTGAGAACAAGTGCATCCGGAAAAGAAGCTTCACCAATTAACGGTAGCTTTTAACAAATGGTCTTGCAAGCAGACTATATGGTAGTACACTAGGAAAATATTTAATGCTGTATTGAGAAATAGCTATAAATATTTTGAGCATCAGTGTAATGATAATGCTTGCACAGTAAAATTTTGGATCTGTGGCCTCACTTTTAATTTAATGGATTACGTCTTTAATTTCTGGCACACATTACTTTCCATTTGTGACTTTCCCATTCAAATGCTTTCTACTGCTGGAAAGGAAAGAGAGAACCAGTACCATGTGGGCAGTTGGCCCTCTGCAGTTTACCATGGCACATGGATCAGAGCTTGGAAGTCTTTCGCGGACATGTTCTATAATACTTGAGACACTGAATATTCCCAAGTCAATTGTGATCGGCCACCTCACTGTAGTAACCATTTGTTGATCTACTCTGGTCAAACTGCATCTATAAAAGCAAAGGGGGATGCAAAGTAAGTTTGAAATGTTAATTTCCAAATATCTTTGAACTGCTTTTTGCTTTCCAGCTGTAAGAGACCACACAAGGAGTTACTTAAAACAGCAATGAGAACCAGGGCCACACTCTTAAGTGTTGGTAACTAACCAGTAAGTGAGCAATAAAAGCTTCAAAATTGCAAGCATGAAATCAAACCCCCAAGCTGGCACCAGGAGAAATACGATATGCTGAAATTAAGGTTATAATACCATGTGATATGTGAAAGAACAACAAAAGTTTCATGAGAATAATAACAATATACCTCATCAATGTAATTTTTTTAAGCTAATTCCCCTTCCTCACAAAAGCTCTAACTGCTAACTCCCATATACTTCACTTATTCTTTGCTACCCTGCAGAGTATTGTCACAGACCTCAAAGTTGCATGGCAAAATAGACCAGACTGTAGTTCCCTTCAGAGAGTTAAGCTGTAACCATGCATTTGTAAGGCTGTGGAGCTGTCACATCTTATTAGTTAAGTTCAGTTAAGTCTGTTAACTGTGGAGGTGTGGAAAGCTTACAAGGTCTTCCAGTCTGATTACTGGAAACAAAACCCATTAGATGGAGCCGCAATTTTACATCGATTCCAGTGAAGATTTTACAGGCATTCCTAGTTACAGAAATGGCCTACAACTGCTACAACCTATTTGAGATGCTGCAGTTCTAATAGCTTTTGACAGTCAGAAGGTCCTGCTGGCTATTTACCATTCAACAAAAAAATTAACAAAAATGCAACCCTTTTGGATGGCTTATGAAATTGGCAGCGATATGGAATTTTAAGTGGGTAATATTTTAATTGCCTTAGCTAGCTATGGAAACTTATGGTTAAGGTTCCATTATACCTTCCTGTTCTCATTCGTCTGAATTTTTTGGGTAAGTAGCTGAGTAGGTTACTCTAGATGCTCAGCAGTGAACCCTTTGTATTAGAAACAATATATGACGAATCTTCAGGCCTTGTAAAAATATGTTTGAGAAGAAGAAAAAAAACCCACTTCTGTAGGCTGATTTTTCTTTTACAAATGATAGTGTGGTAGGATTGAATGTAAGCAAAGAACGCTAGAGGCACACTAGTGATCAAAAAAGAGGCACAGCTATTGAAAGTTACATGCAAGAGAGAAGCAGAAAAAGCCTCTGAAACATCTAGAACACTGACACCCAGAGAATACTTAAGTTTAGAGAAACAGGCACAACATGTTCTATCCAGCTAGTACAAGAAATGTACAAATCAAGTGTTTAAATACTAAAGGTCTTTGTATTTGACTTGCTGTCTATCCTGAGAGGTTACCCAGGAATGAGAACTTCCTGGAGAGACCAGAGTTTTGGGGACAGCATATGCTTAAGAGCATGTGCCTGGGAGCAGGTTGAGAACAGAGGATCTTTGAGGAAAAGGCTGCTGAAAGCAGAGAGAAGCAGCAGGATTCTCCAGCTCAGCAAGTGTGAAGACACAGGAGGCATACTAAGGTCAATGAGGTGACATTGGTCTGGATTAGCAAATGCTCTGGCCCAGACTCTACAGTGCTTTGTGCTAGGATGATGAACTCTACCGTGTCAGAAGGAACTGATCTTCAATTAATTATTGAAGAGCTACAGCTACTACCACTAGCTGTGCTTTTACTAGGCAGTAATTTAAAAGGCGACAATCTTTTTTTAGCCTTAATGATTTTTGACGAAACATTAGGGTGATTTTAAGCTGTACCTTTGGCGTCTCAACTCTTTCTTCCTCCATAAATGCTGTCTCTCCCTGGCAGCTGGACGGAGGGAATGAAAAGGCTTCTGCTCCCGAAACTGAGGGAAGACCTGCAGACTGCAACAACCTTGCATTTTGTGAATGCAAGTTAACTGATGGTACCACAGCTTGTGCCTAAAAAAGATTTTAATAACTCCAAAACCAGAACAATTTTAGGTAGAAAACAACATTCAAAGTCACAAATTAAAAAGATACAATAGCTATCCCATTTCCACAGCAGGAGAAGCATAAGATTGATTTCCTCATTCTTAATGAATTACACAGTCTTTAGACTTTAAAAAAGCACCACCCCCCAAAACACACAAACCAACCCCCAACCCCGCTAAGCTAGCTACTTATTGAAGCTGAGCACTTACTAGTAAAGACACTGTTTGGGACCCTTTGGTGCCCTCCAACTTCTGAGATGCTAGAATTACTTTTTATATTCAGTACACAACCCTTAATATTACTATGAGGCACAGGGCTATCTTCAATGACTTTTCTAACATGCACTCATTCCTGTAGGAAAAAGTACGAGAGAGAATAGAGCGGGCTGGATCTGAAATAACGTATTTTAACAGAGGGCGCATGGCTGCAGGGAGGGGAGTGCCTCGGGAAAGGCAAGCATAGCACAATTAGGAAACGAGTGGTTTTCACTGTGTCTTAACCTTAATTTCCTGAGGTGCAGTATCCACACAACTTGCCTGTCAAAAAGGAAACACGCAGCCTTATCCAGCAGCCTGTGGTGCCACCATGTGTGAAAACAAATTATCTTGTTACTCAGGATAACTGCAAGATTGCTTGCGGTCCTGAGGAAAAAGTGGTAACCTGTCTAGAAAGTACAGGAATTTAGGACAATAAGGAACTACCTTCTAGGAGGTTTTTTCTTCCTCTTTGTTCATCTGTCTCCACCTGCTTTTACTACATCTTATAATTAATTACCTGCTTTCAAATACTGCGTCTTGCTAACCTTTGAGCTACTATCTAAGAAAATAGCTGGTTTTAATCTTTGTCAGCCATATTGTTCCTGGGCCTCTGTTTTTATATCTGAAGCGATTTGGCTTTCATTTCAACAGAATCCAAAACCAAGTAGCATCTTGCTGCCTCAAGCAAAAATGGAGCAGCATGGTTGTGATTTCTCCTGGAAGTGAAGTCTGGGCACTTGTTCTATACAACAGCAATACAGTACCTAGGAGGCTGTGAACTTGTGAGAATATTTACTTGAGACCACGATAAATCTGAGTCATCTTAGACCAAGTCTTTCATGTTTCCTGTTACGCATTAATAGAAATCAAAAGCTGTACAATGTCTGTGTATCTTAATGAAACAAAAGAACATGTAAAATACCTGAGAATTATTGGAATAAGACATGATAAACTGTACATGACCTTTCTGAAGAAAATTACTAGGGAAGAAGCAGACTGAATAGCCTTAGAGCCTGTAGCTGAATCAGTCAGTATAATTAGAGAGGATACTAAGTGGAAAGCCTTCCGGGAAGGGCTGGCACCAGATGTAAGGAGCACCCAGAATTGCTCTTGATAAAATAAATGTGACATCCTTAAGACTTAAATCAATTAGTCAGTCGTCACTTTGGCTCTATACACATAGAGGTTTTGCAGCCATGCTGCGAAGTCTCCCATGAAATTGGACTCTTGCTGGGTCACAGGAGGAACAAGTGGAGCAAATCTTAAAAGAAATTACATTATTTAGTCTTGACAATGATATTTTTATCAGGTGCTTAAGATACCACAATGACTTGGGCATCTTAACCAGACAGGTTGGTCCTAATATTTTCTTTTGGGTGCCTCTTTACTATTCTTTGCCATGCTTCATTTTATGGGAGACAGAAAGCATATCTAGAGAACAGCAGGGGAGAAAGCAATTTTATTTTCAACAGGTCCCTTTAGAGCGACAATGTTTAAAACACTAAGTAGCGCCTGCATGCTTTTAGCCTCCATGCTAGCACAGCTCTCCATAAATTCAACAGCTCGTTTGTCAGTCACATTAAAGATACTCCAAGTGTTGCACAGTCTCCAGAAACGGTATTTCTCTAACATTTTAACCCATGACTTCCCAGCAGAAGCTTGAAATTCTCAAAAATGGAAGTGTTCTAATTAGAAGCACAAGCACAGTACTTTAACTAGGAAATAAACTGGGAGTTAAGGTTAAACCCATGCACAGATACCCACTAAAGCCAAAACCTTTGCATTTGCATTTTGGACTTTAGAATGCAGTCAACTTCCCATTCACATTTAAAACTTATCCAGTCTCCACCAAACTCCTCTTTTTTTTTTTTTTTTTAAACCCCCACCCCACCCCGCCACTAGGGGGTGGGGAGGAGGCAGTAGGAACAGTTGTAGGAGGCATGCCAGACAACTGATTTGTCATCATGCAGTTCTGACAGGAGGGAAATTCAAAAAAGTCCTTCCAAAATGATGCTGCAAGTCTACATAATATAGAAATCAGAAAACAGCACTGGATTCTAAGTGAATCTATGTAGAAACACCATTTTGAAAGAGAAGTATGTCTTGAACAGCCTTAAGCCCAGCTCTGCTAGGAATGAGATCTTACCTTGGCTACTGTCTGCTCAGCGATGGTGCTTGGCCGACGCTGACGAGCATCAACTCTGTGTTCTACGGGAAAGCTACTCCGATGTGACTTGAGTCTTTCCACCAACAAATAATAGATAGCAGCAAAGTGGTTATAACTCTTGTTCTGCAGAGACTGAAAAAGAGAGGCACAAAAGTGTGGGTACAGCCAAATATGCATTATCTTCTATGTTCAACGAGACCAGGAAAGAGAAAGAATTGCCATCTAGGGGGGAGAAAAAAAAACAAACAGAAAAGCAGAAAAGATGATGATGTTCAAGAGTCAATGGGGTTGGCAAATGTTCTGAATTGAGAAAGTGTCACACCAGAGTGCCAGGCAAAGAAAACCATCAACCTTAGTTTAGTGGCAAGCTCACAGGAGCTTGCCATGTTCTGGGCTGCAACAGTACTTGTAGCTAACTAACACTGAGGTGCTACTCTGAACCCTCAAAGATTTGAACCTGGCAAAGGGACTGAGCTCCAGGGCCCCCTGAATACATGGCCATTCCAAGTCACTAGAAGCAATGGGGAACTGAGCCTCTGCAAAACAGAGAAACTAGCCTCTTCTTGCAGAAAAGTACTCAAACTGCCAACCTCCGCAATGGTTTAAAGTATCAACTCCATAGGGAGTCTTAGCATTTACGTTTGGTAAGAAGCAAGATTTGGGACTGGACGGACATTCAACTGCTTACTGCTTTTATGCTCCTTTTTGAATTTCATTTTCCACCCTCCTAGAAGTTCAAAATGAATTTACTTTCAATTCTGATTTTCCCTCCTCTCTCTCCATTTGAGAAGTAATGACTCACCCAACCCCTTCCCAGGAAATCTAACAGCATGGAACCTAATACGGCTCCTTTATTTTACTTCCAAACCTAAGAATCAACTTAGCTAACAAACAGATTTCCAGAAATGACCAATCGTAAGCAGCAGCAAGTATCACCATTTTAACAGGCAGCCCTAATGGGCTACCATTTTTTACGCAGCGCACACTATATTTCTATACACCCTCTAGCTTAAAGCAATCGCCACAGAATTTTTTTAAATGTGTGCTTGTTTAAATTAAATAGTTAATACACTGAAAGGACAGTACCTAGTCCTGGGACATGTGACCAGAACACATTATTCTTTTCCATGGGTTCCAATTTGCGTTTCTGACCCAGAGGAGCATCCTTTCTCTCAGAGTGCTGCCTTTTCATTGACATGTTTTCCTCTATGGGCAATGGATGCCTTGGACTGGAATAGACAAGTGTGTCCGGTCAGCATAAAGCACACAGGTGAAGTTGGCTGTGGGCATACTGCACAATGTTCTCCCTGCAGTTTGCATAACACAGACACCTTCTCTCCACTAGGAATGATCTTTAGGTAACTTTCTAGAGGGATGTCTTTCCTCTTCCTGAGCAATCTGCTGGCACAGACTGAAACATGAGTAGGACAAGGAGGCAGCAGCACAGCATGTTTAATATGGTTACCCTTGCTAGGGCCTGACTAGGTAAAATACACCACCAGTTTTGTTTTTGTTTTCTCTCTTCACTGTTGAAATAAAGAATGTTGCAAGCAACTGAGGTAATAAATTCTAGTCATCAAAACAAAACAGGAGACCCTCCCTCCAGGGACGAATATCTGTTTGAACCTGTTTTACCTCAATAGTTTTCTGTTGGTCTATTCCAAGACTGTGCATTAGCCGTAAGACCTGCTCGTTATACTCTCCAATGGAAGGCTCATTCTCCTCTCCTGGTGGATAAAGAATAGGTCTCTGTGCAGGAACTTCTATAAGCATCCACTTGTGCTCCTTAATCTGAGCAATAGTTAACCGTTTGGATGGGTCTAGGACCAACATTCTTCTAATCAGATGTTCACACTCTGTTGGGGGAAAGAAAAAAAATTACCAACCTGTTGAGTGGTACTCGCATGTATTCACCTGAGCCCTACCAATACAGAGCACGACAATAGGAAACCGCCTTACTTCTACCTAACTTCTGCGTTAAATACATTTCCTGAAGGCTAAAACAACCTCTCAAAGTAAGATTGTAAGTCACATTAAGAAGGACAAAAGCCCAACTTCTTTAAACGCATGGTAAGGCTCAACAGTGCCTTTTCTTCTACACAGCTCCCACATTAGGGTAATAGTAATATTTAATACCTCTTTTGAAGCTGCTTGCGCCCTTCTAAGTACAGTGCTAACATTAACTGTTAAAGCTTCAAACAACCTCTGTGAATCGCTTGTTCTTGTCTGAAGAGGCATGAGGAACAATGAAACCCAACAGATGGGCAATTAATTGAGGCAGAGAGATCTCACGTCACATGCGGGAGTGCCAGATACGGGACAATGAGAACCTGGCATATGAACTGGTTGTGCACTTTTTTGCCTTTGGTTAGCAGACACTGTCAAAAACCAGGAAACACCCAATCCACAACTTAGGTTTGACAACGATATTGCTCTCAGCATATTTTCTTTCCACATTAAAATGTACATGGACTTGCAGGATGAAAGCTAACTGCTACACAAATGTGCCTCTCCCCCTGCATCCCCATATTTCTGTTCACAGTAGGATGAGAGATCCTTCAGCTTCCATTTCGACTCTCTCCCTGCCCATAAGTACAGCCACATTGCAATCTCCACGCATTGCATAGGGAAAAATGAGTTGGTTTGCCTAGCAGCAGCCTAACTGCAAAGGCATACAGCTCACCTAGGCTTATTTGTGTTTCTCTGCAAAATGAGTAGTCTGCCATACCATAATCTAGTGTGCAGCTGCACCACCATTTGCTCTATTGCAACAGACATTATTCTAGAATTTACTCAAGGTTTACAACACTAGGAGCATAAGAGGACACCTTGTTACCTTCTGACATAAAATAAGGGATCCTGAACCTTCCTTCAAGAACTCGTTGCCTTAGTATGGGGAGCGTTGGTCCATCAAAAGGTAATGCTCCACAGACCAAAACATAAAGAACTACACCCATGCTCTGTAAGAAAAAGAATAGTCATTTTGTTTTCCAAGCCAGAAGCAAAGTCCCTGAGGTTGGCTGGCCAAATCCTGTCAGAGAAAAAATTAAAATTATGTTCTGCAGAAACAGGAAATTTGTACAAGGAGGAGTTAGATTTCTGAAGATCCCTAAACATTAAGAACAGTCAGCTAACCCATAATGGCTAGGCTTGCAGTACCTTGTGCTGATAAGCAGGTAAGCTGAAGTGTAATGGGTTAGAGACTCTGGCTGCTAGCAGGAAGCTCCACGCAGATGACTGAATGATACCTGAAAAGTGAGCCCCAATTTCAGGTGAGAATTAGAGATACGTTTTATTAATCTCAATGTTGGTCAAACAAAAACAAACCTTAAACAGCAGCCCCTCAAAATAAGAAACTATAACCTTTTACATTTACCAATTTGTAAAAGCCTGGGTAAGAGGGACAGTGGTAACTTCCTGAACGGTCAGCTTCAGGGCAACACCAACTAGTAATTCTGCACTGCTGTATGCAGTGCTAAGCATGACAGATTATTTGATATAAGCAAAAGGAGACAATCTGGGCAAGAGCTCTCCTCCAACTGCCAGACTCATTTTTGAAAGTATGCAAGTTAATTGGCGCTGCAAGTGGAAATAGTCTTGCAGTATATGCGAAAAAAATACAGCGCCACACTAGATGAAATAACCACAGCAGACCCTCATGCCAATCAGCTGGCATAGACAGCCACAGCACTGGATTTCTCAAGGGGAAAAAGCAGGCATTCAACATTCACCTTAAAACTTTGTAAGTACACAGATTTTAATAAAATTAAATATGTATTTTTAGAAGTACTACTTCTTTCCTTAACCTGCCAAAAACTGAACTGTCGATTGTTGCATTCCTCCTGCAAGCTTAGCACTTTCAGCAGACCCATCCTGTGATTGGATGGTGCAGAAATACAGACTCTTTAACTCATCTCAGAAGATAAGTGAAGATGATGATGATGATTTTATCTTAAACACATGTGTGCTTCTCTTTGTGGGCAGGCAGATTGTTAACAATTTAGGATCTTATATATTTAAAGAACACTTACCAAAGTTCAGAGATTCACTTCTGACATTCAAACAGTGCCTGTGCTACTTGAAAGAGTAAGCATAGCTGCGGTCTGCTGTAGGTTTATTTGTCAGTTACTAAAGGTTCAAAAAGGCTGTAGCCTTTTTTTTCCTTAAATTCTAACTAGCTACATATACGTGTATGTATATAGAGAGATACATGCATGCACACAAATATAAGTAAAAGTACAGCTTTTATTTGTTAATGCAATTAGATTAATTTAAATTAGATTAGCAGCTGAAAGGTGACTTTCATTGAACTGCCCTGTTCGCATAACAGGCTCTGACCAAAATGACAGTGCCCATGTTATGCTATGTGCGATATTATCACTGCAAATCTGATGCCAGAGCAGAGACTGACAAACGAATTGTACTCTGGTTGCTTTAGAATATGAATCCATCATGGTAAGTACCAAAATACTAAAATTAAAAACCAACCAAACAAAAAAAACCCAAACAAAAGCAAATTAGGAATGAAAAACACTCTCTGACAACGCGTGAAGGGTGCACAGAATTTCTTCAGTTCATTTTAGTCCCGTTTCCATTGCATAGGAATGTGGGTTGCGCTCTCTGTCCTCTTCCGTTAAGAGTAGTACAGATGGAGACACACCAATTCAAAAACACGCAGCTGCCTGCAGTAGAAATGTTTGTGGCACAAATGTGCTTGTTTCCAGCCCAAAGTGCAAAGCAGTCATCATCCCTCTTGTGTTTCAGTGGCTCAGAATCCCTTTAACCTCATCAAGAACTTACAGCCTTACAAGTTCAATTCCCACTTAACACAGAAGATACTAAATGCATTGGAAAAAAAGCAAAGTTCATGCCTTCAACCAGGAGAGTTTTGGAGGAGCTAGTTTTCCCTCTAGCGGGATAACATACACCTACAGTGTACATTTAATAGCCACCTGGATAGGTAACTTTAATTCTATTCAATGTTAAGAGGCATTTTATGACACTCAAGAAATAAAGCTGAAGAGGAACAGCTTGTCTGCAGCTTAAGAAAAATCAAAGATGATTCCTTTGTTCCAGATTCCTAAAAGTTGACTTGAATCCAGTTGAAAAAAGAATAATGATACCCAGATATCCAGCTGGGGTCCCTCGTATTGCTGTCCTTCAAAGACTTCTGGGGCTGCATATGGTGGGCTTCCACACCATGTCGTCAGAGGTTCACCACTCTTATAGAAATTTCCAAATCCAAAATCTGTTGAGAAATTAAGGGGAAAGTCACTCCAAACTCCAGTTGTGTGACAAAGAATAATTATATGCATGGACTAGATCTGAAAGCTCACCTTCGTTCATGAAAGGCTCTATCACAAATCCTTTTATCAGTACTCCCACTGAAAATATTTACTGGGATGCCGAACGTCCTCTACTGCTATTTTCATGACAACTATGTAATTATTAAAACACTCTGCAAAATTTCACAACCTGTAGGAGTTTTGAGCAAACTTCTACCCATTTGCTAAATCGAAGTTTATAAACAGCTATCACTAAAATTCAACAAACTGACATTCATGCATAATATGAGCTTATTTACTTGCCAAGAGATATGAGATTCAGTACTGAATCTGAGATTCCCTGAATCTTGTTTAGGTGCTCTCCAGCCTTGAATACACAACAAATTTTGACAACAAAAGCATCAACTTTGGAGATGGGAGGGAGGCAGGAAGGAACTCTGCCAAAAGCAACAAGCATGGGAAAACAGAGCCTTTTGCTAGGAAGGAAACTCAGCTACTGGGATTGTCTACAGCCCTTTCAATCTACAACTGAAATTTACCGTTCCACAACTAAGCAGTTCTTTTAAATGTTTCTTTTTCTGGCTTAATATGGGACCAGACATGGGTCCCATGGGACTTCAGTATTAGTCACCATTTGTAATAATCCAATAGTAAAAAGCAAGATGACAGACAGTATTGCATAGAGACATAAAGTCAGATCAAGTCTGATGCAATTTTTTTTTAGCTTCCCCTATTGCTGCTTTCCCAGGTTGCATTTTTATTTTTTACTAGAACTGTACAGCAAGCAACATTAATACTGAAGAAGCTGGCTTTATGACTGAACTGAAACTGATTATTTTCAAAATGCAGAATTTCAGGTGGCTGCTACCACTCCCTGGTGCTCCGATCTGTAGCTGTGGCCTTCCACTCCACTCCACTCTTACCAGTGCCTTTGGAGCTCTTCAGAGCCCAGATCCTCCAGTTCCTCTTAGGTCATACTATCACGCTTGCTCCCTTTGCTTAGTTCATATATCATTTGCTTTAGCATTCTTTATTCGTCCTGCCAAGATCCTAAAAGTCCCTCCTACATCCACTGCAGATACCCATTTTGAATACACTCTTTCCATGACACTCCTCAGTATTAATACACAAGGCTCTTATTCATCAGGCTTTTAATAAAAGCCATCGGAGCAAAGTTTTTAGATAACGCCTGTTCACACCATGAATCAAAATACTTGCTCCACTTCAGTGGAGTTTTCTCATGGAATTCAATGAAACCAGCATTTTTCCCTGTTGCTCCCAGAATTACCACTCTACTGCTTAGGCCTCTATTCCACTTGCATTGCAGGCCACTCTGTATGTTCTCTGTGACAACAAATGCTGTTAATACTAAAGCAAAGAAGATCTCAAGGAGAGAGATCTGATAACAGGGACAAATATTCTTTGGTTTTAAGGCTTTCAGGCAAACTGGCTTCAATTCACTAACTGCTCAGCTATATCTCCAAAGGAAAACACAGAGTGGAGCACTGGCAAGTGACATGCAAAGACTGTCAAGCACAACAACATTGTTTATGTTTGTCCCTGGTCTACTCCCGTGTGGACAATGATTTAACTGTTCCCTGCCACTTCTTCCACACAGGAACAAACTATGCAGTAGAAGGTTACAGAAAGTGTTTCTTTTCGTAAGGTGATAATGCTAGCTTTACCCTTGTAGCTAACCAGGCTCCTGCAGAGTGATACTGCATGCTGGCGTGACTCGAGGAATCCTGTGAAAGTCAATAGTGTTGATAAACAGTAATCAGGCTGTTGATTTAGTACTATCAAGTGCCGAATACCTCAGAGGTATGTTAACACAATGCGGTGCTGATCAGCAGATAGCAAAATTGATAAACAACTGTGGTTAGCAGACACAGTACTGGCACTACTGGTACCGCTTCATTTACTTCTGTTTGTATAGGTTGTGCTACTCAAAGAGCCTGGCTCTCTCATCATACATCATGAGCTATCAAACCACAAAAGAACCTTCAGTATCAAAGCAATACAGAGATATTAAACACAAACTTACCAAGCGTAGGTTTAGCTTGGAGTTGTTCTAGAGAAGCTGTATGGAAATTGAACCGGACTACTTATACTGAGCTTAATGGTAAAGGTATTTGCTTGCTTTCCTAACAGAAGGACACAAGAGCTCCAATAGTTCTTTTAATAGAACTCTTCCTGCAACATATATAAAAAATGAACATAGGCGGAAGAAGCAGTTTTGGGAACATCAGAACTGAAGAGGCTTCTAGAGCATTTTTTATTCTGTCTTCCAAGATTTTCCAAGCGTCCCTGCCCATGGCAGAGGGGTTAGAACTAGATGATCTTTAAGGTCCCTTCTAACCCGAACCATTCTATGGTTCTATGATTTTCCTTAGTTTGTAATAAGCTACAGAATCAGAATAGTTTGGGTTGGAAGGGCCCTTTAAAGGTCATCTAGTCTAAGCCCCCTGCTGCCATAAACAGTGGCATCTTCCATTAGATCAGGTTGCTCAGAGCCCTGTCCAACCTGACCTGGAACGTCTCCAGGGATGAGGCATCCACCACCTCTCTGGGCAACCTGGACCAGTGTTTCACTACCTTCGTAAAAAATTTCTTCCTAATAGCCAGTCTAAATCTACCCTCTTGTAGTTTAAAACCATTACCTCTTGTCCTGTCACAACAGGCCCTACAAAATGTTTGTCCCCAGCTTTCTTATAAGCCCCCTTTAAGTATTGAAAAGCCAAAATAAGGTCTCCCTGGAGCCTCCCCTTCTCTAGGCTGAACAACCCCAACTCTCTCAGCCTGTCCTCATAGGAGAGGTGTTCCATCCCTCTGATCATTTTTGTGGCTCCTTCTGCAACTGTTTCCACAGGTAAGACATACCACCCACTGCTTTAACACCTATACATGAACCTGCAGGAATGTTTTTGCCTTTTGAGGTTCCTGCTCTCTGTCAAATTTGGTTATGGGCAAGCAACGGGTTCAAAATTTATCTGGGAAACATACACAAACAGCATGATCTCATAGGCCTTTGGCTGTTTTCACTAATCCTTTTAACTTTGAGGTCACTAAAGAGTTCAGCAAGAAGTCTACAAGACTTAGAAAGAGATTCCAAGTCTCTGTGTACCACTGGTTAATTCTTATTACAATGACTACCTCTTTAATAGCTTCCTTACCTCTGATTCCTTACTGCATTGCACCGCGGACTCTACATGGTGTTAAGCAGTACCACTAATATAAGCAGGTATTTTTAGTTGTCTTTAATGAAGTGCACTAATTAGGAATAATAGATAATCAAGACTATGCAACCACCCAGCTCTCAGTATGAAAATCTCTACACTGGGTGACATACACTGTTAAGGTAATAAAAACAGTCACTATTCCATTCAGCAGCAATATCACTGTGGGGCATTCATAGTAAATTATATTAAAATATATGGACTTTTTTATGTAGTCCATTGTGTTGGTGGTCCATTTGATTCAGGTAAACAACTGGTAACTGTAGATCAGCCACAGTTACACAGACGCAATCAGTGTCATTCTGTCCTCATTTTATCCTTCCTTTTTCTAAAGCTCATTTGTGGTAATCTTTAAGGAACAGCTAGATATGGCAATATAAATATCTAACCTCACTTAGACCAGTTCCCACTGGTGTTCTTCCACAAAAAAAATGCATCTTTCAAAATATTTGCAGCATGCATAAAGCCGCTCTTTGCACTTAGGAATTTCAAGGTACTGATTATGGAATTTGTCTCTCTTATCAGGGGTTTTAGGGTGTGAAAAAGCATACCAGTTTTACAGGTGAGGACACTGGAACACACAGGTTAATAGAGTAGCCCAAATTCAAGTAACAAATCAGTGACTGACCCAGGCTACGGCCAAGCATAACTGAACTGCCTGGTCATTCTCTAAACAGCAAATAGAAACCAGTCACTCTGCTGAAAACTTTTGCCTCAGCATTTCCACAGCCTGAAATTCGATGCTGTAATTCTGCTATAAACTTTCTGCCACCTTTAATGCACATCACATACTCTGGGCACATCTCAGTCCAGTGACCCAAATACATCAGGGTATAAGCGGAAGTGCTAAGTCTCATTTCCTTTTGTAAACATTGGCCTTATGTGTTTTTCCCTCAGGTGTAACTATACAGTCCAGTACTCTGCACATACTTCATCACTGTCGCAACGACTGATCAGAAATTGCCTTTTATTTTAAGTAAATTAATCCTTTTCACTTCTCATCTCACACTAACCATACCCACTGTCTGCATTCACACAAAGCAGGAATAGATACATCTCTTATATCCATGCAGTTTTACCTTTTTTTCTTCCTCCCCAAAATGCTTTTGTTATGAACAAATAGATCTCTGTTCTAGGAAAGGTGATTTGGTCATTAGATAGCCTTGTCATACTCCCTTCAAGCCTACAACTACAGGGCTTATCTGACATCAAATCTGTTAAAGGGATCCTAGTGACAAATAAGGAGCTGCAGCCCATGGCTTCAGTTTGCAAGAAACAATTCATGAGAATCTACTGAATAAAGATGATGATCAGAGCCTTCGGACTTAAGCAAACTGCTTGGTAAGGGGCCTCTGGGGCATAAACAACTTTGAAACAGTTATATTTCATCATTTTTCTTAACAGATTTGTTTTAGACTCATCTTCTAGGCAGCATAGTAGTATTTGGTGGATTGATTACTTTAAAAATCTGACTAGAAATTTGAGGACTTTTAAAAAGATAAACTTTAGTTCAAATATGAATGACTGAGTTTGCTGGAAACAGTGATTGATTAAATCGGATCTACAGTCATGCTAGGTCCTTAGAGATTTACGTATCTGTGTGCTGACTGATAATGATGAGCTGTCATTTTTGTGATGACACTCTTTTCCCTCATCTATTTTTGCATTGTCAACAATCAAACGGGAAACTTAAAAGACAAATATTTAAGCTTCATTCTACCCTTTTAACCCAATGTCCCAAAATTAATTGTACTCCGGATAATTAACATACTTTCTTACAGGAGAACGTCTTACATTGTAAATAGCTGGTACAGGTGGAACCCTCAAGTGGTTAAATCTCCAACATCAGTCCAAGGTCTCTGTATTTGTTCAAAGTCAGAAAATCAGATACCCAATCTCACAGCAATGAACTTCTGGCACTTGTCCATAATCAAAGAAGAGCCCCACTGCCTATCAGTAAGGAGGCTACAATGCCAGAAAGACTATTTGAAGGTCACCCCACAAGAGACCCATAACAGTGTCATGCTCTGCAAGCACATAGAATGCCTGACAGTTGCGTGAACTGTTATGCAATGGCATCCTGGCACATCACCATACTCTGGAGGTGCAAATGGTCAAGGTCAGCTCAGATTCCAAATCTACATAGGAAACACTGCATATAACATTCATGCTATCCTTCCTTTTACATCCTCCTTCAGCTCTGAAACAACTGCAACTTCAGCTGTCATAACGGAGGGGGAAACAACAAAATCTTCTACATAAAAGAAAAATCCCCCAATTGCTGTACGTCACCTGCCTTTTTCCTATCATAGCTACGCTTTTGTTGTGAATTCTTTTATTCTCTATGAGGAGACTTTTCTTCACACATAATTGGCTTGGCAACCTTGACAATACTTCAGGAGACAGGAAGCAATTTATTCTCTCAGAAGCATTTTGCCATCTGTGTTAGGTGTCATTAAATCTGATCTCTCCGTTCACTTATCTTGAATTTGTCAGATTTTCAACATCCTCTTAGTACTGTAGGTAAACATCAATCTTTATCTCTGAACTGCAGCTCCTATTCAGGTGCCACCCTCATAAATCTTCATATCAGATTCACACAAGTACATGCACGTAATATTTGTAAGCACAGCTCTAGAAAGCATGACCTGCTTGGAAATACACAAGATTTCAATTCCTAAGAAAGTGAAACTCTGCCTATCCAGGCTGGATTTACAGTTAGCTATTTGGTGAATGTGAGCATGTGAGAGCCACTTCAAAAAGAAACATGAACAAATCTGAACAGCAAAAGACAGAATAGAGTCTTTAAGTATGACTGATCAATATAAGAGAAGCTTCCTGTTTAGGATTAGGATTTTTGGTTTTTTACTATTATCTTTACATGCTTGATTTCATAACACATAATAATTTTATTTATCATTACCAAAAGTAGCTCAAGAGCAAGGATATCTTAGAACTAAATGGCATGATCCTTGCAAGGCTGTTACCTTTAGTCCCTCTCTGAGCAATAGAATTATAGAACTTACGCTGTTGAGACAGTGCTTGACTGGGTGGAACAGCAACACTTGGCTTGCATCTGATAGTCTTGTGACAGCATAGACGATTAAGTTTTATTAGGCAAATCCACGTATGAAAGGTTGATACACATTGATACTAGAAAGAGTAGCTAAGGATGCACTCTGTACAAGCACTAATACAACACTGGCTGCTGGGGTTTGGGCATAGGGACGCGCACACAGGGAACAGGCTGCAGAAAATGGCCAGCCTGGTATACTCTCCCTGTCACTGCTAGATGGATCTGACCCAGTACGGAATTCCTCATGAGTCTGTGTACTTGTCTAGGAGTATGTGGTATGTGTCTTATAAACCTGGAAAATGGTTCCTTCATTCTGTCTTTGATCTGCAGTTTTAAACCTTCTATTTCTTCCATTTTTCGTGGTAATGAACACCAGTATTCTTTAGTTATGAATTTTTGCTGAAAAAATAGCATGCATTAACAGTACAAACCACAATAAAAGGCACCTACTAATGCATACTGGACTTTTTCATGTAACATAGGACTTAAAAACAGTGTTGTATATTTCAGCAATCTGCTCTTATCTTTAGAAATCCAATTGTATTATATTGTTGGAGAAAATTACCTGTGCGGGGAGATCAGCATTATTTGTTAGAGTACATAAATTATTATGGTTACCTCTTTTTCTTTCCGTTTTGCTTTCTACACTTGTGCCTTCAAATGATGTTAAGCCATTTCTTAAGAACTCAAGAATTAATAGCATCCATGAAAGCCATTTCAAAGAAGTTAAAGATTTAGATAGGATACTGGATGCTTGGTCCATTGGGCTTCCTCAATTTTTAATTATTTTACTGTTGGTTTAGTTGTCCCACTTTTTGGAGTGTTGGAATGGCCAGGATTCAATTAAGCACAAAGCAATCGCTAGTCTCTTATTCTCTCTTTCCCCCTCCACCTTGTTTCTACTTTGCAATTGCTGATTTACCAGAATCATTATGGATCAAAGGTAATAGTTTTTAACCTAAGAACAATGTTAAGATTTTGCATTCCAGAGAAATGGATTTTACGAACGTTACTGGTGTTTAAGGAGAAAATGTGCCAGCCCTCAAAAAAAAATGCCAGCCACAGAATTCAAAGAGGACTGAAATTGGACTCGTTACCAGAGGACTGAGATTATAGAATGGAGTGATCTTTATCTTCTTAACATTTGCCTGAATCTGCACATTAAAAAAAATATGATCATTTGCAGCATTGTGTTCAGCTGAATAAACTCTGTGTTTGTGCAATCTGCAAATATTGGCTCTCAACATTTGCGGTATTTTATTTCTCAATCTCATTACCCCCTTTAGAATAATCTTGACTTTAGAAAGGTATAATTTTTTGAACATACATCATTTAAATGGAATCTGTTTTCCTGTTAAAAATGGAACCAGACTAAGATTTCAGACCCATTTGCAATTTGAGAAATGGAAGCTCCCTGCCAAAGCCACTGCAACTTCTGCTGTGCATCTAGCAATATGAGGTAGTCTCTAATTTGTACCTCTAAAAATCCTTTAGAAGGGATACCCGCTTCAGAGCTATAATTAATCCATTCTTCTAAAATTACCAACAGAATTCAATCTGCCTGGCTCCACAGAGCCACATGGATCTTTTGTTATAATAGTAATATGAGCAAAGGAGATTACCGTGAGAGAGGTACTGATAAAGGAAAGGTATGAGTGTGTTAGAAACAAACCTGACCCACTTCATGAACTGAATGCTGATCAGCCAGTTCTGACGTCAATGCATATTTTACTGTCCACCAGCAAGACAAACCAGCAGTACAGCCTACTTCAAAATAACAGTCTCTCCTACCTTATCTGGTTCAAACACAGTAGCTTTACCACCAAGATGGCATGATTTCTGCAGACATCTATAAGGCATCGCAATCTGGCAGTTTTGTGGGGCTGGAAATATACAGAGAGAGGCTCACTATCCCATCCTCAGTTCAAAGCTGTATTTAATTTTCACAAATGCACAGATGTTTCCCTGTACAGACAATGCGCAAGTTTTATTTGATGACAGCATAGCGCATCAGTGATCAGTAACTGAAATCCAGTCCCTATGATCCCTTCAAAAACCAGCAAAATGTAAAGGGTACGTGAACAATCCAGCTATCTACAGGCACTAACTTTGAGAAGAACAAACAAGGTTTACCTTGTTAGTGCTAAAAAAAATTCGATGTCAAACCTGATGGAGACTGCTTGGTATGGCGTTCTTCAGCCACAACCTTCTTAGTGGACATTTTATCTGACTAATGCCTTCTTTTACGTTACTTATGCTAAAATTTAAGCTTGAGGTTTTTGCTCCCAACTACCTAGCTCTTCTAGAAAATAATAGTTTATCAAAGCTCTTGCCTCAAGGTCTTTACACATCCTCTGTTTCTTGTCTAGTTACTAAGACTGAAAGATCCTTTGAGTTCTATCTATCTTCTTTCTTTTAGAGCAATATTAACACAAAACTGTTACATTTCAGTCCAGCCTCCTTGTTTAAGCATACAAGGTGCAGTCTCATGAGCTCAAGTTTTAGGAACACTGATTTTTGAATCTTAGTTTATCCTCCTGGTAGCTGAGATACAGAAGTAACTTTATGCATGTTTCTGTATTTGACTAAAAAAATGTTGTATTTTAAAGAGTAAAAGCTTCAATAAAAGTCTCAGAAGTATAAGAATGAATCAAGCAGTCCATTGGAAGTTAGGAAGAGCCTGGAATGGCCACGAGCATTTATGTGGATTTCATAGCTGCCCGGAGTGATCAGCAAGGGACAGCCCTGTGTACAGTGCTGGGGTCCAATGCAAACACTGACAGAGCAGAGCTTTCTGTCAAAATAATCCATCAATTACTGTGTTGTCTTTCAATTGCTTGATTAATTTGAATTAGAGAGTAATTCTAGCTATCAGAGTTGGGATCCTGGCTGCCCTTTGTTCTTCCACGGTTTAATAAATGAACCATGAAGAATACGAACCACTGGTAGAGACTGTTCTTGGGGATCTGCACAGCACCAGGTAACTCCAAAAGCACAGATAAACCATTCTGTGGAATTCCTCTATCTCTTTAATAGAGAAAAATAAAACAACTGACTCGTCATAAATCACTACAAACTTTCTAGCGGTCATAACTTTCCTCCAGCTACTTTATCACCAAAGCTGGACATGGGAATTGCTATCAATCTGATAAAGTCTGACAAAGATACCTGAAAAAATCATACCATAAGAATCACTGCCAGTTAACATGATCGTTTACATACAGACCGCCTACAATTAACTTTCAGTAATACACAGGTAGAGCACAAGAGCAGCTAAGAGGAGGAAAGAGACAGCAGCAGCTGATAGAATCTAGTAACTACCATTCATCAATGCTTTTATTTGAGTCCGTGGAGAACCTATGCATTGAAATTCCCTGCGACACAACAGTTCATGTCTCTAACCTTTCTTCGGTTAACGGGTCTCCCGAGATGCCTCTGAAGTAGTGTTTTTGTAAGCCTGTGTCATGCTTGCACTGCAGCGTTCAGGGAGGCAGGGAACTTGCATCCCCGCAGTGCTAAGGACATCACGAAAAGAATACCTCTGAATACGGTCCCTCTCCAGTGCAGCTGAGGCCCCTGAGGAGCACTGAATAACTATGCCAGGCTGAACGTGACAGGTTACAGTGCAGAACACTGATGTAGACGAAAAGAAATTAGAAGGGATAGAATATGGTGGTGAAAATGGGGAGAAGAGTGGCAGATCCAGAAGTCAAGGAAAGAAAGCATAGATGAACAATAGCACAAAAATTCCCTTATATTTAGTTCAGTTACTCAGGGTAAGTGGGGTCCATGTGGCTTGCAGCCCTTAGACACAGTACTTACTGAAGCCATATATTGTCCTGGTAAATACAACTGTATGTCAGTCAAATCTCCAGGTGCTATGACTGTGAGTAGCTGCCAGAAATAAATGCAAGTTTGAAATCAGAAGTGAGAAAAGAAGAAATACTCTACAAATGGTAGTGCTGATGAACTCGCTAGATTAAAGCTCAACACAGTATTAAACCCTTTCACTGTCAAATTTACAGCCTTATTACCAACAGCTGTGAGCAAACACTACAATGATCCTACTAGTTTTCAGAATTTTGAGATATTGCCACCAATTCAATGTCGATGTTATTAGTTATTATAATTGGGCCACTTCATTATCTCCATCCCAATTGTTTTGTTAGCTTTCTTCATTTATCAAATGCCATAAAAATAAGAACTTATACCAGAACTGCATCCCCCTGCTACAACAGTTGCAAAACCCTTTTACTTCATCTGATGGTAGCTTTTAATATTTCTACAGTTCAACATTAATACAAAAGCCCATAATAGAATAGAGAAAATTAAAAGATAACCATAAACAGTTTAATATCAAATGAAATGAAAAAGACTGCAAAGACTCTGCAATTAATTTATATAAAGTGTTAAATAACAATTTTTACAGCTTTTATAAGCCTGCTGTAAAATTCCCACTCTGAGATGCTAAAGAGCCATGAAATACAGAGAACATGCCAAAGAGCAGATTAATAGGCTTCCCTCTCTAGCTTCAGAGAATCCGTTTTCTACACTGTTCCTTCTCCGCCTTGCATTCAGATTTGATAACAAGCAGTAGCCTAATACTCTATGAAAGTCATGGTTCTGTAACTCATAGCTGTATTTTCCTTTTCCTCAATTTTAATTTATCTGTTACTTCACCTTTCTGTAAACTCTTAAACCATGTGAAAAAGGAGCTTTAGGTACAAAGGTGGCAGGTAAAGGAATGAAGAAATAAATGTTTTAAATATATAGACAAAACCAAAGGTCAATACAAAAGCAACACATAGATCCAGGATCTGGGAAAGCTGCTCCATTAATACATACATTGATAAGAAATCCTTCTTAGTGCATCAGTAAAATCCCTTTTCATAAGCAAAGATAACCTATGTTGTTTTGGTTTGTTTTTTTTTGATAAAGGAACCCATAGTAATTGCTAACTTTAAAGAGGATAAAATTCTTGCTCAAGAAATAGTTTTCATCTCAAAGGTCAGTGCTTATTTTAAAAGACTGTGTAGATTTCCCGTTCTGATAAAGATGATTTTAAAGGATTTAAAACATTTTTGCTGAGGGTGAAGTTAATCCCCAGAATTAATAGCCTAGTCTTCCCAATGTTCGGCATAGTATTGCAGAGAAAGGGGTGAATCCTTGTGACACAGATGGTAACCAGTTAAACAGCTGTTAACTTTTCCCTTAAAAATCTTTAAGAACACTGTCTCCATACTCCATAGACAAAAAGGAGCACATCTTTTGAAGAGCTGCTGGCACACGTAAAGCTTTTCTGCAATTTTATCCTTACAGAAAGCATCAGAGATCAAGATACATTTCCAGTTCATCCATTTCAGAAATGCCAGAGAGGAAATTCAGGGGTAAAATAATCCAGCAGTGATTTACAACTCAGAAATGTTTTATCACTTTACCCTTCTCAGCTGGATTGGCTATCTATTGGCACTTCCTTCTCAGAACTAGCAAGCTTACTCCTATACAAACCAGCTTCTTACGGCTGTTAGCCTTCCTTTCCTGCTCCCATATTACCCACGACTGAAGTTCAACAGTCCTCCAAATCAAGATGTTATCTAGCTTTCCCATTTCAAGTGTCGCTGGGCTAAAGTCAGTTCGGAAGGATTTGTGGAATTGTAACGAGTTGACAACCGACAAAATGATTTCCATTGCTAGCAACATCTGCTGTGTCTAAATTTATAATTAAAATGAAATCATGCATGCAAAAAGAAAAAAAAAATCAATAAGCTTCCATTTTGAGTTTTTCTAATGTTGAAAGAAGTTATTTGATTAACTGTTTTAACCTGAACATCTGGCAGCATTATAGACATGTTGTAACACCCACAAAAAAAGACTAGAACTCTAAAAATTATTTCCTTTTTCCTGAAAGTATAATAGAGCTAATTTAGGAATTATTTTAGCTACATCTACTGTGATATCCATAATGCAAAAATATTATGTGTATTACCTCTCCGATTTTCTGTACCTTAAGCACAGCAGGATATCTTGGGCAGCAACAACTGAATTACTGGAACAGCCTCCATAAAAATAAGGTGTTACTGAATATCATCTACATTCTGAGTACCTGCTATTTTGATGTTCATGTTGTTGTCAAGCAAAAGATTTTCAGCCTTCAGGTCACGGTGAACAATCTTTCGACCATGGCAATACTCCACTGCTGAGAGGATCTGCCAGAATTTGCGCCTGGCCTCAGACTCACTTAGACGGCCATGGCTGGCGAGGTAATCTGTTAAAATAAAGCAAGTTTAAATGGATTAGACAGCAAGCAACAACCCTGAAACAAAATGATTTCTCTCAAATAATTAGCACTAGGAAACTCAATTAGTATTTCAGCCAATCCCAGTGTCTAACCCATTATTCCCACACCCTCCCCTCCAAAAGAATGGAAAAAAAGTAAGAAAAAGCTGCTGCGTAGTGAAACTCTACTCTCTCTTCCTTCTTTTATAGTTTCCCGACTATTCTGATAAATATTTTCATATAACACAAGTCCTGTGGAATGGGGAATACTTGGAATAACTGGCTTCACCATCATGAGGTACTTTAAGCTTTAACCTCTTATCAGTTCACAGAAGCTTCACGCCACACAGAAGCTGTGTAGTGGCTAAACGTTATTTTTTCTCTGGAAATAAAACAAGTACTCATAAGGTACCCATCCTGACCTCCCTCTCATCTTCATTGCATCACAAGCAGAAAGAACATTTTGTTTGCGTATTTGATTATGCTGTAAAAACTAATGTTACCCCTGAAACAAATGATAGCTCTGATGAAACTGAAGACTTCATTTGTCCTTGGGAACAACAACAAGTGAAGCAGCAGCTGTGTGAGTCCTGAGAGAAACAGTTTCTATAGCCAATTCTTTCTCTTATGAGGCATAAAATCAAAGAATCAACTGTTAGGATGGTTTTAGAATTGTCTTCAAGATCCTACAAAGAATGCAGTTAACGGACAAGGTGCAGCAAACACATATAGTTATTGTACTCAGTGATCACAGGCAAGGACTAAGCCTATAGACACGTAGCAATCTCCAGTCACTTACTGCATCACAACTAGTACTGAAGTTACACAAAAAAACAGTGACCAAGAACTAAACTACTGGAGCTGCCTCCAGCCCCTTCTAATTATCATTAATAGAGAAAGTCCCATGAAGAGGAATCATCATTTACAGACATATTCATACACAAACATTTCTGTCTATATTCAGTTAACAGGTTAAAACAGTGGCTTCTGCAAGTTGAAAACTGAACATGATGTAATGGAGGTTTTGAGCCTACTTCCGTTTGTAAGAATCTCTGACAAAATCCTTAAGTAAAATGATTAACCAAATCTTCTAAGCTAGTTCTGTAATCTCAGTGATTCAAAAAGGATCATCTTGCCCAACACAATGCCAAAGCAGAATACTTGGCTTTGTTAGGCTGTGGTTTTTCTTTTTTGGTTGTTTTTGGTTTCGTTTTTTTTTTAATAAAACATTGTTTATGGGCTTTATAGGTGCTTGCAACATTTTCATTTAAGCTTTTCTGCTTTCTTTATGATAAGCAGAGAAGGCCTGAGCAGCTCACATTAAGCACACTCTAAAACCTGAAAACACATTTCCAGTAAAACTTCACCAACAGCGCACTTCTGCTTCATTGTTACTACAGATAAGGACAGACGAATATCTTGTTCACAAGAAGGGGTCACAGACCCGCCCAAAAGTTATGAGAATTTTTGCAAACATTCAGAAAAACATGAAAAGGAAATTACTTGTTGTTGGATCATATAAAACTGACCACTTCACTGACCTTGCATTCTTACACATCACAAGTTCTCTGCTCTAGCGAGTACACTGAGTGAGTACACTGCCATGAAGTGCTCCGGACAGTGTCATATCAAAGTGACTTCTGAATTATATTTTCACTCATATGGTTTAAATAAACAAATGCAATCATCAATACACCATCTTCTTAATATGCTCAATAAAACAGGCTTATTTCAAAGATGTTTTATAGGGAGATCATTTAGGAAAAAGTTCTATACCCCATTACTGAGGTAACTTAAGTTTGTTTTACTTATGGTGAGACTGAAAAGATTTCATGCACTGCTCCTACTACCTCCCAAGCACATTCTGCAAGCACAGAGGTGGCTGCTCCTGAACCATCTGAATCATCAGACTAGACGCCTCAGTTGCAGTATATTCAATTCAGCATCCCTCAAAAAACATTTGTAAGCAAAGCACATTAGGTCTGATCTCTGGAACCTGCAGATCTAAAAACTCTCCTTAGAGCCTCTAACCTGAGTCTTAATGCACTTTCAGCTGCTTTAACTTGGCAAAGCACAAGAACAAACAAAAGCCTGTCAGTAATGGGAGATCATAATATTTGCAAGCTAAATATCATTCAGTCACAAAGTGACTGACAAATCATATGATATCAAGGTGAAGTCAGATATCAAAGGCACAAAGCTAAACTACACTGAATGCAAGCCAGCCCTTTAAGCTGTTAATCCATCATTTGTTAACAATGCAGCAAACAAGTTAATGAATCCAAGCTGTCATTTGCTTTTATGGCTCTAGCACCTCTGGATTTACTTAAAGATTACAAAACACCTTGGCCTTAAGTATTCCATCAAGTCTAGCAGTCTGCATGGAATAGGTCATTTATTCTGAAATAGACCGCTTTCCCTCCGGGAGAAGTAGAGCATACCAGTCTATCCAAATAGGTGAATGTACATGCAAGGATACTGTTTGTGCATTAACTAGCTTGCAAATAGGAAAGGTGAGATACAGGCAGTGTGCCAGCCCCTGGATTACAGAAACCAATTTAGACAGCTGAAATTTGCTAGAGACATTCTACCACAATAGCTAGAATCTGGACACTGTTCAAATATGTGTGTATATGCTTCTGGAGCCAAGAACCATCACTCTATAGTTTTTACTGCAGATACCTAGAGCAAAGCATCCTGTTGTACCTTGCAAAGATCGATACAGTAAAGCTACCTATGCTTTCACAAACATATCCTCTGACAAATCTTACCCTCATGTCATACCCTCTGGCTATGTGTTTCTATGGTAGGTTTTTTTCATTTTTCTATAATAAAATAGAAACCAGAAGCTATCTTAGATTGAGCTGGATTCACAGCAGAATGCAGCAGGACTTCGGGCACAAGGCAGCTTCCTGTCCAGCCTTTTCAGTAGTTCCAAGTACATTTGTTTACTGGACAACTGAGAGGTTAAGATGGTGTTTACTTCACAACATACGACTCTGAGACATTGTCTGGCAAACCCAGTGGTCAATGCTTTTCATTTACAATACTATCCTTCATTTAGATAGACAATTGTACACATTTTTAATTTGGTATGTTAAGGCTCTGTTAAAGCGGCCCACACATACCCACGTGAGTACAGTGAAGGTTAATGAAGATAATTAAGGGACCAGAGTGCTTGTGATACAAGGGGAGGCCGAAAGAGCTGTGGGTGTGTTCAGCCTAGGGAAAACATGGTGCAGAAGGAAATCTCGTTGTCTGTATATGTACTGGACTGAAGGAAGACAACAAAGCCAAATTCTTCTCAGCAAAAGGCGCCAACTGAAACACAGGAAATTCAATTTAAACCTAAGAAAGAGTTTGGGTTTGGTTTTTTTTGTGCAGGTAGTCAAATGCTGCAACAGAGCAGGTAGAGATTGTACTCTCCATCCATGCTCCTGAGCAACCTGCTCTGGTTGACCCTGCTGAGCCGCAGGGCTGGAGTACACATTCTCTACAAATCCCTTCCAGCCTCAACTATTCTGTGATCTGGGTTCAGCGTAAGGCAGTCAAGACACCACTCATCCAGTTCAAGCATGGTAAGGAACAAATTATCCCATATTAAGGGACACATCGTATTTCTAGTCTTACAAATGCCTATTAACAGAAGCAATCAGTGAGAATTTCAGCTAAGGAAATCAACATTGAACATTAGAAAGAATCTTCATAATTAAAAAAAACAACCCTCAGATCCTGAATAGCTTCATCTAGGAAGGTTACTGAATCTCTCTCTCAGGACATTTTCAAGAATGGTGCAGCTGACCTGCACCAAGGCTGAGACAAAGCAGATAGCTGCTCAAGCCCATTCTAGTCCAGCTTTCTGCATCTGTGCTCAAAACACGTATGTAATTGTCCAGGACTGCTAGGTAAACTGCTAGGTAAAACTAGGCTTTTGAAAGTACAGATATAATTAAATGCTAATACTTTTTAAATCAAAGCGATGTCTGATTGTCTCCTTCATGTGAAAGCATTTCTGGAGATACTTCAAGTTTATTCTTCACTGGAACAGGCACAAAATGCTGAGAAGTTGATGTTGTAAGCACAGTGGTTTATGCTATCAAACATGCCTCCTTAAAGTTTAGTATTTATGCTGAAATACTCTAAAAAAACTTGTAAGACCATCTTTTATATCACCAGAGCTGGGATACTGCAATATCACAAAGGACTAATTATGAAGGGAATCTCATTCTCAGCAAAAACTGGTTTGAGGACAAGAGAACATGACTTTGGCTTCCCGAATGAGTAGAGCAAAATCCAGAACAGAATTTAGGTCATTTGGTTAAACTGTTCTGAGTGTTTCTCTTAACTCATGCAAAGTGTCAATAAAATTAATACCACTTATTTTTTCCTTTGCACAACCAGTTACTGTACTTATTTAATGTAGGAGTGTTTTCACATGTAGCTGCTGTTTCATGTAAGAAATGTTTTTCCAAACATTTACCAGCCTCTCTGCAAGTCCAGTACTTTGCTATTCCAAAAATCAGATTTACATTGAGATCTACTTCTCGGGGATGTTTGATTTTGTGTATGTGGAAGATAAGACCCACCAGACTGCCTGGGCTGAACTATTTTCCCATACAAGCATTGGGCACACACTGTGAATGCATAAGAGCCACTAGCAAAAACAGGCTTAAGTCCCAAGGTACCCTTTGGGACAAGGGAGGCAGAGCATAAACAGGAGTGATTAAAGGAGCTCATTTTGCATTTCTGTGCATTAATGTCATTCCACAAGAGTTATTTTTTAATGTGGTGGTGGACGGCCTGATTGGCATCTGGCAAGATGAAGAAATATACATTTTTTTTGCATCGTGAATGCTTCTGAAAAATCTCAGAATACTCTTATGGTTCTTCACAGTAAAACAGATTCCTGTGTAAGAGTAGGAGTATTGGCGTGATAATATAGCCTGACAGTACCCCATTATTTCCTGTAGGTTCTCTAAAAGGCAGCAAGGTTCTCACAACCTAATGCCTGATTGCAAAACAGACTGAAGGTTGTAAGGAACAGCTAAACAATCAGGAAAGTCAACTATGGGATGTAAGATAACAAAGTCAGCATGCAAACGCAGTGAAGGTCGTCTTCCCAGGCACCACGTCTGGCAGTTGAAATGTTTGCCTCTTAACTATTCCTTAGTCTTCCTCTTGTTCACATTTCTTGCATGAGGTACTAGAAAAATACATACATAGGTACAGTGACCCTGTCACAGTTACAAATCTTAAGTTAGACATAAATCACACAAGCTGATAGTTTGATCATGTTTACTGTTTTTAAAATGCACATGTAGTATGTCGGACAGCAAGCAAGAGGGGGTAGAAACAACCATAACTGAAAGCTTGGATATTCCCTTTCCTCTTGATGAACAATTACATTGGGTTTAGGCTTAACAGTCAGCTTCCCACTCTGCAGCCTGGATTCTTGCAATATAAACAGTCACTGATGAGAAACTAAAGAATTAGTCCTTCAGAACAGGTTCGCTGTAGTTAGTTTAGCTAACAGATAAACTGCATTTCAGCTGTTTTAATGTCTTCTAGTGAGAGATGTTGAAGAAGGTTACAAGGTTGTGGCTGTAAAGATACTTTCAAAACCATAGCAGAAACAGATAGCTAACAGCTTAGTAGATCTGCAAAGTATTAAGCACAACTGAAACCTTTTAATTCAAATGTTTTACTAAGTCTAAAGACTTTCTTAAAACACAAGTCTAAAATGGAACAGCATTTGAAGTCTCTAAACACATTGACTGCAATGACATTAACTGGCAAAAGGCAAATTCAGAACTGCTGTTGAGTATGGAAAATTTGACTGAAGCTATGAAGATGGTGAAGAATGTTAGTTGGGGGGTTAAAAAACAATCCTGTCCATGAACTACCAGTCAGCACAATGAAGCAGAGTTGAAGAGACTCAGTGAGGTTTAATACCAGGCTACACCCAGTGAACTCAAAAGCCTGGCATGGTCTTAAGGGTACATTTACCAGTTACCAACTACTGATAACTATCTTGGAGAGCATGCTATGGTCTTTGAAGTGTCTTATTCAAGAGGAAGATAGAAAAGGGACTTCTATAAACTCTCACAAATTTTGTACATCACTGAATAGCAAAGTTACTCAGAAGAGCAATCACAAAGGCTAACTTCAACTTAGGAAGTCTAATCTCTCCCAGCTCCTCCTGTACTCAGAGAAGAAATAAGAGGCTCCTCTGGAGGGTCAGTCAAAGCTGTGAACCAGCCCCCTGAGAAGCCTCTCGCTCCTCACTAATTACAGAGCGAACATACAGGAAGATCACCCCCAACAGACTGAAGTTTGTCTCTCTCATTATACTTCTCCCACCTCACTAGCTTTGGAGACAAAATTTAAATAATCTGCTCTTGCTCAAAGTGAGGTTTTGTTTGGGTTTTGGTTGTTTTCTTATTTTTTTTAATCCCCCCTTCAAGTGCAATCAAAGGTTAGTCAAAGAACAAAACAGAGCACAATTCTTAAGTGCTGTCTGGAGATTGATTAGCGAAAGAAAAAGCAGGTTCCACAGGTCTCTAACTGTCTTGCTTTACAAGAGAAAATGAAGTAAAATCCCCCAAGAAGCAGGATCATACATAGCAAAATGTTAGAAACTTTGAAGACACTTGTGTACAGGACTCTAGAAGAGCATCCCACTATTTGTGCTGTTTAAAAACTAATGTCATAAAAGGAAGACTTTATTTCACACATTGTTAGACTTGACATGGCAAATTCAACAGACCCAAAGAAGGATCAGGACAGGAAGGAGGAAAAGCTCATTTAGTTTGAATCATCTTTCTAATTTTTTTTTTTTTACTACCCTGTTTTTCTCTGCTTTCCAGTTACATCAAAATTGCCCTGGACATGATATCCTGCTTATGACACAAGCAATCCAATGGTAAGGATTTAAGGGAGGGGGGAGATAACCCAGAAACAAGGAGGAACTTTGAATGTTTGAGTTCTGTTTCCATGAAATCCATCCCCCCTCCCCCCAATGTAAAAAATAAAGATCAGCCAGGCTCCACCTCTTCGGCACTCCAATGACCAGGGCCCTTTACACGCTGAACTTTGTGCCATTGCCCTCTGAGTTCATTCTGCCTGGTGATGTTGACTGACAGTTTCAGAGAAGCTCTCTCAGCAACTCTGATTTTGTTATTGTAACTAAAATGCATGTGAAAACTCCGAGTGCCTCGGTATCAAGCATAAAAAACTAATGAAATTAGCTTTCATTAAGCAAGCAAGGTGGTTAATTTAACACCTCAGTCCAATTCCTAAACAAAGCAACAGTACCTGCTATGTATGAGGTACTCCAGCTAAAGAGATTTTCTTTACCTTTTAGAATATTTCTCCTCCTCTGCTATTTTTCTACTCCTTCCTCCTGTTTACTGTACTAGGACATGCTAGACTCATTCATGGAAAATAAACCCACTGTCCTGGGTACTGTTCAAACTTAAACCAAAGTTGTTATTCATACTGTGACCAATTGCTCTTCACCTAGCACTTACTGTTGTAGTGCACTTTCTGATTGAAAGCCCGTAGAAAAAATAGGAGAGACTTTTCCCCCTCTGAAATTCTAACATGTTTCTGCCTTACCTCATTTCTGCTTCCTTCTCCAAAAACATATATAACAGTGACAAATACATACAACAGAATACCCCATCCTTAATTACAAAAGGCACTCTGAGAAATCTTTCCAATAAATCAGGAAACTGAACAATTTAGAAAAAACCTCTACAGAAATATTAAGTCTCTAATAATGGATCCAGAAAGATTCCTTAATTATTTTAATGAGAAAACGAGGTCTAAGAGAATTAGCTAAACTATGTCTGAAACATACATTAAAGGATCTGCAAACAGGGAAAGTCTCAGAGCCCAAAAGGCTTTGCTTCTTCAGAATAAACTAAGAGTTTAAGTCAAAGTTTTACAGGAAATGATAAACATTAAAGCCAAGACAAATAAGAAAGCAAAAAGTCACCATCCAAGTTACTTCTAGAATCTTTAGCCATGCTGAATGAAGTTTTATATTTTTTGCCTTCTGTTAATTTGATTTTCATTATGACCTCCTCACTTTATCACAAAAAGCAGCAGCAGCAAAAAAACCCCTCAACTTCTGGCCACGTAAATGCAACTTAATAGTTAGAATCTTCACCAAGTTCTGAGAACATTTCATATAGGAAACCCTAAAACTACATAAAATAAACAAGCTTAACCTGATGTAGGTACAAAGGTAATTTTTAGATAGATTTTTAGCTTATCCTAATCACTGACGCAAGTCTGCATTCAAATCTTGCCAGATAAACAACCTCCAATGTTGTAGCTCCCAAGGCAAGCTATAAGATGAACAGAAAAAATTCAGAAGGAAAAAAAGAAAGTGAAAAAATTTGTAGGCCAGCGTGCAACTCATGGTTGGGCTTCAAGATTAGCACTGGTTTGAGAACAGCAGCTTAGAAGGTGAGAAAAACAGAATCCCTTTTCTTCTTACTTCGTGTTTCCAGATGGTAATCAGTGTAAAGCAAATCATGCTGTTCCTTCAGAGAAAAAACACAACACAAAAAACGAACCAACACAACCAAACACACATTCCTGAGAAACACACAAGATATCCAAAGATTACCACCCCCCAAAACATTCTAACATGCTGTATACAGAAACAGGAGTAAAACTGATGGTATTTTATCATTCCAGCCTTATTTGAACATTGTCTTGCTATTCTGCAGGTTGTCAACTATTTCAAACAAGTTTATGAATACCAAGCTCATCTTTGATCAGAAGAACTCAAGCTCTCACAGATTTTTTTTGTCACATGTGCAGGAGCTGAAAAAAAGCATTTTTACTTTGATCACTAATGTGTATTTTAAAGTTAAAGGTATTAACACAAGTCAGTTAAGTTAAAGGCACTAACACAGGTAAAAAATGAAATGCATCTACCTACTTAGTGTCACATTTCATGTGTTTCTTCTTTGTGGCCTAAAAAGGACCACTGCTATATATAGCAAGTTCTGGGAAAAAATTCAGCCTGTCCCTCCTCAAGAGGGCTTCACTGCTACCCTAGCCTCAATAGCTTAGAAAAATCCTAAACAATGACTTGGGATGTGTATGCACAGTACAGTGGTGGAAGACAAAATGCCCTAGAGATAACCGATAATGGCACAGCAGATACCACAAGCCTGACTTTTCAGAGCTATGACAGTTACTCAAGCTACACTGAAGGAGAGCTCAAAGGCCACAACCTGGCTGCCATAACCAGGTCTGTGTTACATATATGTAGAAGATTTTTTTTTACTGCGCCAGTTACCACAATCAAGAAGGGAGACAAGAGTGCAGGAATCACCTTCAATACTAGAACGCAAGCCTCAAAAACACAGTCTTGCTTTAACTTATTCAGTCCATAGCCCCTGGGAAGAGTAAAGGCAATGCACAGTCACTTCAAAAATTCCCTTTTACATAATCAGCAGCTGTAGATTTTAAAGTTTAGACCTCAATTCTTCAGGTCCTTCAAAACACTGAAGGGTCTCTGCTGTTCTGCACTTTGAGGGATCATGTACACTAAGATGGCTGAGCAAGTGTGAAGTGTTACCTGCTCAGAATATTTATATACTACAATTGTCCTGCACCAATTTAAATAACTTTTTCCAAAGAAACAGAATGAGATCTCTATTGTAGTCTAAGCTGAGCATTACATAACAAAAAAGTTGCATTGTGAAGTATTACAATTAAAAAAAAAAATACTGTATTTCATATAAATTTAACACTGAGGTTCTGCTTGAGTGATGAGTTTGAGCCAAAGAACAAGAATTAATGTGAATTTGACTATGCAGGTCAACACAGACAAACTAGAATTTTTTATTATGAGTGTTACCCCAAGTCACACTGACACCCCCTCCTGCCCAACATGTTTTCCTGAAAACATATTTAAAATAATGCCTGATAAATCAGTACATAATTGCATAAGGAACAGATTCTTCAGTTTACCTGAAATACTGCATGGGCCACTATTCATTATCAAGCTAATCATTTAAACATAGTGTTGCATCTCAGCTCAATGCTGAAAACCTGGTAACTGTGTCAGTTGAGATGAGAATTTATCCTGCGCTGTTCTGCTTAACAAGCTATGTATTCTGCTGAAGGAACGTCAGTAATTTTAAACTTTTTTCTTTACACTAGTGTACACTGTAACCATTTTTCCTAAAATTCTTAGTTCTAAAATGAGAAAGTGACAGTTATCTCACACTTCTTGACAAATAAAGGAAAGTGACATACAGTAAAAGGGATCCTTGGGCAAGATAACTGCAATTGACAAACATTAAAATGTTGAACATGAAAATATTCTCTTGCTTACCGAAAATTTCTCCATTTTTGGCAAATTCTGTCACAAGGTACAACATGCTTTTGGTCTCCATCACCTGTTGATGGAGAAATTGCACATGAGATTGATTGAGGGAAGAGCAAAAAGTAAACACACACCCAAATGGATACTTATTTTCATTGTTCTCTTCTGGTAAAGATGTGAAAGTCTTTGCCTTGCACATACAGTTATCACAGTCTTTCACTTTGTTTTTTCAAGTTATTTCAACAATTTCAAGGGGAGCATTTGCATGCTAAGCACAAGGACAAGCTTTAAATACTTCATGCTTGGGAAAGATGACTAGGGCTAACACTGTCAATAGTTCTCTAGTTATAGAAAGAAAAAAAAAAGGAAAAACACCAGATAAGCATCAGTCTTAAAACCTGGAAAAATTCAGGTAGAAGCACCACATCACAGTATCCCATTGTATAATCAGTCAGTACAACTACAGAACAATCACATCCTCTGGTGGGAGGAGGGAAAAAATAATAAAAATAAATCAGACTTTAAGCACCTTCTACTTTCTTTTCTGGCAAGTTCCAGCCTTCCTGTTACAAGAACAGACTACTCACAATTCAAAAACATGGGATGCTGGAAGGAATAGAGGGAAACAAACAGGAGAAAAGAAAGAGGGTAAGGGCAAGACTTCAAAACTTTTCCATGACCACTTTTTCATGGCCTTGAACAGAAAGACTTCACCCAACAATTCAAAACTCCATACTTCCATGATACAGGTTGGGAAAAGGCAGCCCCATCAGTTATCTTGCAGCTTTCTTCCTAATTATCTACTCCTCAATTGCTTAGAGCACTACTCAGGAATGCATTGTACAAATACCATAATCAAAAGATAGACTGAAAGTGAAAAATCCTCTACCTGGAAATAAAAAAGTCATTTAGGACTGCCCTCCAGTACAACTCAGTAATTTCACCACCCAACACATTTTGGGGCTATTTCAATAACCACTGTAAAACAGTTTAGCCTGAGCTGTCTGTGGACAAGACTTCCTTCAATTTGATTTTTGTGTTTCATTTATGCACAAGCTTGAAAGTACTAGAAGACTGCTCACAAATAAATTATTCTTAGAGAGAAAAAAAGGCAAACCCTGAAAGATATATAGTTATAAAAACAGTAGAATTACCAAAAAACTGAAAAGTCAGCAGACAGAACAAGATGGCAGTTCTTCAGTCTCTCCTGCACCCTTGTTTAACTCTATAACAGCTGAGCATGTTATGACTTAAATGTCTGTATCTGGAAGGCAAAACAGTTTGGAAACACTGCTTTAAACCAGCATTTGGAGACAGGAAACTGCAACAGCCTGTAGATTACATATATATGGAACCATTCTTAATGAAGCCAAGGTTGCTAGCTTCATTACCTGAATTTGACAATCCTCAGTAGTTCCTTGACATGAGACAATTCATAAAAACTTGTAGTGTGACCACAGTATAGTGGTGGGCACATTATACACGTAAATTAGTGAGACAATTTGATTGAAGGCTATTTTAAAAATAAACTCACCTATCTACCAAATGCATTTCTATCAAGCCAATCCCTTACTAGTAAAGGGGTAAGCAGTACATAACAATTCCCCTTCTCTTCAAGTGATCTTGCTGATGTCCAGATTTAATTTAACTATTTTCAGACTCTCCTCCCTACAATTCCTCTCTCCTTTACCATTTTTGTGTTTTCAGAAGGAACTGCGGTAGAACTAACTTAAGCTAGTTAGAAATTTAACTCCTTAAGGTCTGCCTCTACTCAGTGAATCAATATTTTAAAAAGGAAGTGGCAGACTCTTTCCCATAAGATGAAATTAAAGCTAAACAAGTCCAAGCCGGGATCTTTGTCTTTATTCCGTAAACCAACTCCAACACCATAGGTCCAGGTCCTTGTGCTCACATTGCCACTATAGTCTTAGTCAGATGAACTAAAATTCAAAGTTTGGTTTTAGCATGCACATATCTTCATTTATTTGTTGAGCTAAGTTTATTTCAAACAAGTAAGAGTATCTCAGAAGCACTATGTGATTTGTTAAACAGAACACTAACAAATAGACCCCAAAGGGAATATTCTCCGGAAAGCCTTAAAAGCAAGACTTAACTGAAGCAGAAATGCTAACAGGTCAAATATTTTACCGTATGCTAGCAGGAACAGATAATGAAACAAAAAAGAAACAATATAAAACAAACCTATGTTTCACTGTACAAGTTATGCACAGTACGAAGAGTGATAAGTAAAAACCTTCAAAAGTTTTCATTGTCTGCAATTGTATGCATTATCACAAGGGCAGGTTTATCTCTTATGTAAAATACACATTGCTGTACCATGATTATCATCCTTATGTTATAAAGGGATGCATTCAAGTCCACAACATACATAATTCACTTCAGGATAAATACAAATTGTCCATATCCACAACAGAAATGAAATGCAAGATTCCAACAAAAGTAAATCCAAAAATAAGTCTCCTAGTAAATGCACTTCAAGATAAAGTGTTTGAGAAGCTGTTTGGTGCGTACATTTACATCACAAGCACATCTGCAGAATCTGGATTTATGTATCCTCTTGTCTTATCATCTTTGGATAAGAAAGAAAATCTGCACTGAGCCAAGACTTGACTAAATAAAACCACTATATCCATGCAGATCTTCCCAGCTAGGACTCACACATTATGCTGAAAATTCCTACCCTGCTCTAGCTTACATAATACTTTGACTACTAACAGACAGCAAAGTCTCATCACTGGGTATTTCCAATTCATTTATTTCACTAACATAAAACACACAGAAGGTTGTATATTTTAAGCAGATTACCATAGAATGAAAAAGGCCACAACTGATGCACTTTCAAGACAGTTAGACACTTATCCAATGCAAATCAATTCCAGAAGACCTGAGTATGTCGCAGACTGGTGATCTGCCAGAAGTCACTAGTGTAGAGGAAACTCTTCACACAGTAGCAAGAGAGAGGGGCAGAAGGGAAAGAGAGACACCATTAACTATACCTGGTAGAGCTTTATAATGTGTGGGTGATCAAGCATTTTCATTATCTGCACTTCTCGGTAGATCTTCTCCAGATTCACAGCATCCAGCTGAGACTTATCAATGATTTTTATTGCCACCTGCAGACAAATAGAAAAAGTGAGATTAAAACTCCCCAACATATTCCTCATTAGTTTATCCTCATTATAAAGGGAATAATGCAACCCCAGATAACTGGGGGCTTTCTTCTATCTCAGAAATACACATCCGACGCTTAGAAATACAGCAGCACAACATTAAGCATGTCAGTAGTCCTACTAAGTGGCTGCAGAAATATCACCTACATCAGCATGTCAGAAAAGGAAAGTTTTACAAGAAATGGAAGACACAGAACAGGTGATGGAAGCCAGTGCTCTAATGAGTCCAGGTGCAGAATGCTCTTACATCAGAAGCAGGTGGGAACAACTGAGGACCCTCCATGTAGCAGTGTTGTAAAGAGAATATCTTCTTTAAAAGCCTAATTGTTTCCATTTCTAGAGTCAAGGTAGCCAACTGGAATCCCACAAATGCAAAATGATATTTTAAAGAAAAACTGTTGGCTCGACACAAGTTATCAAAACATGGTGGATCCATGTAGTTTCAACTATTACACACTTATTTTAACTGTAATTAATATGCTACTACATAAGGAATTTGCAGTTCATCTGTTCAAGGAAAAAAAGCCTATGTGAAGATGTTTGTCAGTCAAACCTTGCAAACAGATCTCAATTAGTTTAGGAAACAGATCCTGGTCTTATTGACCTTGTTTTTAGCCAATACCACAAAGTGAATTACAGAGAACTACACATGCTTAGGAGACTAAAAATTTCAATCATAAGACATTTAAAAAAAAACTTAAGAAAAATACAGCTGCTATAAAAATCATGTAAAGGATAACAATACTAAAGAATACTGAATATATAAATGGTGTTTATTCACCTTGAATATCCCATATTAATGATGAAGCATGAGCAAACAATGTAGGTCACACAAATGCTTCCAACTGTAACTGCATTTCATAAACTATTGAACTATAGGAGGCAGCTGCTATGCAGGAGACAAAAATCCACAGGAGGTGAACCTCATTATCTCCAGTAAGGAGATGGACCCACTATGGACCCACCCGAATTCAGAATTAACTATTTATTGACTTCATTTCAGTATGCTTTTGCTTGATATCCTCTTCAAAAGTCACTTGTCTTCCCCAACCACCAGAAAAATAAGATTCTGATATGAATGAGTAAACTGATCTAGCCTTGTAATCAGTAAAAAGTTGTTAAGATACAGGATGCACTCTTACATAGCTCAAGCAGAAAAAGACTATTTTCCAAAGTAAACAAACAAATTTTTTAAACTTTTTTCGAAAGATATGGGTGGCCTTTTTTTTTTTAAACAATATCCAATTAATGTAGAACTCACTGAAACTAGATTTATCAAAAAACAATACATGCTTATAAGTATAATGACATATACAGCCATTAGACAGAAATCAAGAAAGAGGGTTCACATCCCACAACAGTTTCACCATTAATCACGAGTTATTCCATAGCCTTTATTCTTCAACACATAACAGTGGACATTTGGGAAGAAATGGTACCTAAAATGGTATTCAACCACTCCACACTCCTCCTCCCCAGCTCTCAGCAACTTTCTTGTAGTATAATAGCAATTTCGGGGATCCCAATGCCTGATCTTTTCAAAACAAGCTTCTCCCTGTTGTCTTCTGCTAGCTACTCTCCATAATGCACCTACTCTGCCCTCTTCCATATTACATTACATTCACACTGAGAAGTACATAGGAACAGTGATAATCAAGGTGGTCCTAAAAGATTACAGATCTCCCTTTGAAAGTTTCTGTCTTTTGACTACGAAGACACTATCTCCATGCAAGGAAAAGATGTGCATCACCTGCTTCTGCTCCTATTTGTTACTCTCTCATCCTATTCCCAATCCTTTGAACTACAATATTAATTTTCTGTCTTACATTTGGTACATGTATAAAACTTGATAATGAAGTCCTGGCTTCACACATGCAAGGAACAAGGGACAGGCAAAAGAAGAACAGTAATATGCATGGAACTGGACTATCCAAATGCATACTTCCCTCTTGGTCTTGCCAGACTTGCACCCCCTTTGACTGTTCCCTACAGTTACTGCTCATTCTCTCAGCAGGTCCCCTTTCCCTCGCTTATAACACCAGAACAGCAAGCTGCTTCCTTATTTGGTCTGATTATATGCCATGTGGCAGCAGAGGATGCAAACAATCATTCATGCAGCCTAAGAGAAAAACCCACACAAAACCCAGGCCAGTCTCCCTGGCCTACTCTAAGATCACACCTAATAAAATGACTTCTAGTTATTGTTTATTTTTTGCAGGCATAATTTATTAGCTTAAGAAGAAATCACTTCACTAGAAAGTCACAAAATGTCAAAGTAATCAAACCAAACTACTAAAGCCAGAAAAAATTCTTAAACACACATCAGGAAATATTTATTAAAAACAACCCATGTGTCACTTTTCTCCACTTCCTCTAATTTATTTTACACTGTGTCTCTGGAATCAACCAGAAACACAAGCTGGTTTCTCTTTCATTTTCCACATCTATCCCAGCTTATACCCCTTATTTGGGTGACCTCCAGATTTAAGGGGAATGGAGCCCACTATTTCTTATTTACAAAAGAATGAAGAGATTAGTCTGTAGTGTCTTACATCCCCATCACAAAACAGTAACACATCTTTCAGTCAAGCAACAAGGTACCTCCAAGTCTTGAATAGATGAGGTATTCAGGAAAGTCTAAATGCCTCCTTCATCAATCCAGAGTAATACAAAAAAATGCAAGATGCATTTTTTTATTTATTTAAAGTTTAATGGCAACCTAATTAGAATAGCATTTTACACAGACAGCATCAGCCTCTCAAGTAACTTGAGGTATTTACAGTAACTTCTTTCTTCACATAGACAACAGTATAGAAGCTTTACCTAAAACTTGTATCACTTGTAACTTTTAAGACTGCCCCCGGTTCATTTAATTTCACCTTACAGTCACTGTGCATTTCCTCCCCATAGTCAGGTGTTTTACTAAGCTCTCTTCAAACACAAGCAAAGAAAAAAACAAACCAGTAACTTTCTCCTGTTTACTCTTCTTGCACATAGGAAATGTGTGCAGTACAGGAAAGCTAATAAAAGCAAAGCTACATAGGACTTCAAAGAAAAGAGGTTATATCTAGCATAGAAGAGGGAAAAAACCCAACCACAAACAACTGAAACTGCAGCCAAGAAATAAATAAGGGGGGTGGACAATTTGGAAGAAAAACAACAACAAACCAACCCCCAAACCCAATCAAAAAACCCAATAGCAGCCTGCTTTCTGGGGCTCATGCTGAACCTTTGTGTATCTATTCATCACACTGTCATCGTTTGATTAGCACAAATATTTATACTTCCTTCTTCTATACTTCTCACCCCCTTCTGATGGGGAGGGGGAGATTTCTCCAACTGTATGTCTTGCTAGGGATACTTTCTGCAATGAAGCTTGACCCCCCATCTCCTTATCCTAGTGAAAAATCTAGCTTTACAAGCACACTGACTCTGTTTTTTCCAGTATAGTTTGGCGCTTCCACAGTTTTCTCTTAAATTTTGAGTATTCCTTTTACTCGAAGTACAAATACTTCAAATACAGCCTGTTACCACTTCCAAACCTATCTACAAGCGTCTATGTTGCCAGCTTTCTCCAGAGATATCAGGCATTATTCTGAACACTGCAGTTCCTAGTTTCTAACATCTGCAAAGACGTCCAACCAAAAAAAAAAAAATCCATTTTTAACTTTGTTTTCACAGATAACAAGAGGATCCATTTACCTAGAAGAACCTAGATAACTCATTTGTCCTTCCGTTTTAAAGATTAAATACTTCCATTTCCACTTCAATTTCTTAATAATTGGTGCCTACTGTAGTTTTATGTTTTCCAAGGCTAGTAAGACTATGCAACTGTATAATCACTTCAATTTTTAAAAAGTGATTTTATATAAAATAAGAATATGCAGGAGACATTTTTAACCTTTACATGGTTAAAATCCTTGAACAGATCTTACTTCCTGAGCAACAACCAGTAAAATTTCATTAGGGGAAAGAAGCATTTAGAAAAAGAGTAATAAGAAAAGAATGGGTCATATAAATTTGGGAAGCATGGCTACAAATCCTGCTTTAACCTTCACTACACTTCCTGTCCAAGAACAGCACTTCATGTTCCAATGTTTCCTACTTTCTTCCTTTTCCAGAAGTTTCCTATCATATCTCCTTGTGGCACACATTTAGAAATACAGCAATTCCCAAAGATCATTGAAAGACTGAAACCAAATTCTTCTTCTGAAAGTGTGGAAGCAAGAAAACAAGTCTTCAGGTCACACATTTCTTGGAGCAGAATGCCTCCAGGAAAATCCTCTTTCAATAGTTTTAAAACATTTCCTTACCTCCCCATATCACAAGTAAAAAGCGATCGTAGATTAAAACAAGTCACAGAAGGTTAACACTCCCCAGAAGCACACAGTAATGTTCTACATTGTCTACACAATCATCCACCTACTCTCAAAATTATAACGCTAACATGTATCACTGATGAAAGTATTCTGCATTTATGGCTTTTGAGCCTGAAAAAGATCCATTTTTTTAACACACTGGGTGTTCAGGCACAACAGCGCATCAAGGACTTGGATGAATAGTTCCACAAAAATGTTTTTATGAAGAGATCACCAGATAGTAATGACAGCATTAATAAAATGTCCTTTATTAAGTCAGTTAATACTGAACTCCTGCAGGCAGCTATGTAACTAGAAAAATTATATTACATGTGACTTTGCAAACATTAGAAAACAAGCTGTTTTGGAGCACTACAGAATGAGCCACTGCCTCAGCAGGCTACTTGCTACCTCTGTCATCATACTAAGAGATGCATTCTGTGCTGCTACATCCATAACCTGTTCAACAAAAGACAAACGAGACTGCTTTAGCTAGATCATTCAGTTGACAGCTATCACTGATATATTCATAAAAGTGTGTGTTGTGTAACCACATAAGTTCTGTCTTTCAGACATCTGAAATAATTCTAAGCACAGCTCTCTACTAATTATCTTGTTTGAGATGCAAACTAATGAAGAACAAGCTATATTTCCAGTTTAAATAGGTTTTTAGTTTAGGAAACCTACCACATTACATCAACCCATACTTTGTCTTACAATGTGGAGTTATTTGGTAATATTAAGTGTTAGTTTTGAACACAGAGAGTAAAAGCACGTGCCTACTTGAAGGAAAAAATTTTGCTATTTGCAATGCTTGTACAACTCTCAATGTGTATATTATATATGTGCACACAGTGGCAGGCTTCTATAGGAAAAGCAGCATAGTAGCAGCTGGCACCACTGCTTCTACAGTCAAATGCAGATTAGATATCTCAGTCTATTCTGAGTCTTCAGTTTTCATGCATCTTGACAGGGTCATAGAAGATTTAGAGAAAAACGTCTTGGGAATCCTTAAAATCCAGCAACTTCTTCGTAACAGAGTGAGAAGGAACAGGGCATTCAAATAGCAATAGCTCACTTTTGTCCATAATCTCAGCTGTGTCATGATGACAGGAAAAAGGGAAGTAATTCTTAGAGGTGGAGAAGCTGCTTCAAGATGAAGAACAGTTTCCTATCTGGAAAGTGTGTTTTGTTCCTGAATGTACAGCTTGTTAACAACTACTAGCATCTTACGGAGACGCCGCAATATCATTTTAATCTTTTGAAGACAGTGCAGAGAGACTGACTGCACACAGAAATGAATTCTCATTTCTCTAGTATGGACAATCATTGCCATAGCACAAGCAAACTAACTCTAATGTGGCACATGCCAAATTAAGTACAATTACACAAGTTTTATGAATCTAGTTTTGGCTTTTTTTTTTAAATACTTATCACTTATAAAAGACAACAAACCACAAAATCCCAACTGAAAAACAATATATAGCATTAGAACACAATTCAAATGACAGAAAAAAAGAGGGAGTCCTGTTCGTTCCCTTATCTTCCTTCCCCACCACCAGTTTTTGCTGCTTAAAGACTTATATTCCAAAATATCTTTGAAACTGTCACAATTTCTTTTAATTTAAAAAATTTTAGGCACAGCACACATTTCCTTCCCACTTTCACTAAAGGCCTAGAGAACTGGAGTTTGCTCAATCCTCATCTGACATCTGGGAATTGAAACTGTCAAGCAGTGAAGGTGAAATGCTTGTCTAAAAAGAGGAAAGTTCTTCTATCCTTCAGCTACTCCAGCTTTCAGTTTTCATTGTTTTTATGTTATGCATTTAATTCTCTGACCTAGTCTTTCAAAAAAAGACCAAATAAACCAAACCACAACACAACATGCCCCCCAAAACATGGCCTAACAAGTTAACACACACATAAAAAAAAAGAGGTTTGTTTGTGTCAGTGCAAGTGTTAAGGTTTCATGCAGATTACAGAAATTCAGATTTGAGTTGTTAAACCAATACATCCTAAAAATAGATAAACTGCATTAAAATTAACAAACACAACTTCCTGCAATCTAGAGCAACTCTAATTTACAACAGCAAAGGGTTTGGATATCACAGATTTATAAAAGCATTAACGCCCCTTAGGGTAGCACATTATGCTCAACTTAATCTACCTGTGACCTCCCACTCTGTCTCCAGATATGTGCTCCTCCTCTCCCCCCTGCAACAGATCTAGAGAACCCACAGCTGCAAACAGTTAAATTGGCACCTTGTGTTTGGTGTTTTTTTGGCAATAGTGTAATTTTCTCACTAAATTACTCCACTAATCCAAACTGTGTGCTATTATGCAAAGGAGCTGCTGTCTCCACTTCTATCATTCACTTTTACATGTACCTAAGCACACTCGATCAAGCACCTACATCTAAACTAGTATCACATCTTGTACCAGGAGCTGGTAATTTTCAGAGAAAAGTGCAAAGCAGCTGTAACATACCAGACAGATAAAAGGATAACTGTGAACCATAAGGACATACTAGTCAGAAGGGTTTCATTTTCACCTGAGGAGCAATGGCTAGTATTCTTCTACAGATGACTAATCCTCAGGGAATATTAGTTACATAATTTGGGGGGCAGGTGGGGAACATGACTGTCGCACACATAGCCTGTTCACAAAGACTTTTCTTCATCCTTAAAGTGCATTGCTTTTTTCCAAGTAGTACCTTCATCTATACCGAGAGCTTTTCATTACTGTTCATTATTTCACACATCATCATATTTCACTAGAAGCAAATATCCATCTTCTTGAACTTTATGGTTCCAATTACTTTTGTTCTCTTTTCTTAGTCTCGTCTTCTTCTGAGGAAAAATTCTGCTTATTTGTGCATGCCTCATTAACAAAAGTTACCCTGAGATCACAGGATTTCTTGGCAATGGGATAAATTAGCATGGCAGGAAAGCACATGTCATTAGCTTAAATGACAACAAACACACAAACAACAAGCAAAGCAAAGGTCGCATTCAACCATGTAGCCCCCTCTGGGGCACCCTGTGTGGACTGTCATTAAAGAGTCATGCACTACCTCTATTACTACAAATATGTATCAATCCTACCATTTTTCTTAACTTTCACACTTAGAATGGTTTGAGTTCGAAGGGACTTTAAAGATCATCTAGTTCCAACTCCCCTGCCATGGGCAGGGACATCTTCCCCTAGACCAGGTTGCTCAAAGCACGGTCCAGCATGGTCCTGAACACCTCCAGGGATGGGGCATCCACAACTTCTCTGGGCAACCTGGGCCAGTGTCTCACCACCCTGACAGGAAAGGATTTCTAATCTAAATCTCCCCTCTTTCAGTTTAAAACCATTCCCCCTCATCCTATCACTCTGATCCCTGCTCCAGAGTCCCTCCCCAGCTTTTCTGGAGCCCCTTTAGGGACTGGAAGGTCTCCCCAGAGCTGCCTCTTCTCCAGGCTGAACAACCCCAACTCTCTCAGCCTGTCCTCATCGGAGAGGTGCTCCAGCCCTCTGAGCATCTTCATGGCCCTCCTCTGGACTCGCTCCAAATTTCTCTGTTTGACTGTTTAGTCATGCAATTTTAGTGTTGCATTAATATAGGATTCAAGTTATGATTTCTGAGTTTGTTCACAGACACCATATACTGTCTTATGTGTATCTTCTGCTTCAGGCCTGGTTTCATTTTATTTCCACCTATACTTTGCTAACAGTTTATGGCAACTATATTTGCTATTCTCATTTCAAGTTACAATTTTATAGTCCAATATGTAGGTTTTCCATAAAAAGGTCGGATTTTGTACATAATCTAAGTGCTAACCTTTCAAGGTAGTAAGATTCCATCCTTTTTTATTTGCCAGTTATTGCCTAGTCAGGGTTATGTAAAAAATAGGCAAATATTTTTATAGGTCAAAGTCACATAAAATACAGTTTCAAAGTACCAATGCTAAAAAAGCCCAACAACAAACACATCCCAAATTTAAACAGTTCAAATAGGAAGATTCATGAGAAACTCAGACAAGAAAATCATCCTTTTTAAAAAGGTTTTCTGAGCAATACTCAACAGCAACACAGCACAGACATTCCTGCAGTACAGACCTGATGGTACACAGGTGCAGCCTTTCCAGAACCTAATAAGCTGAATATTCTTCCACTGGAAGTTTAATGAAGGCACAGATGAATGTGAGAAATTAGCAACTCAATAAATTTAAGCAACAGTTTAGAACAAGCTTGAAATATGAACAGCCTTCCGTCTAGAAACATTAATAAGCAGGACTTCCACTTTATATGCATAGCAAACTTAACACTAAATCAAGTGAGGTAATCCAAACTTGAAATACTTATTCAAAGTAGTATTTGACTGGAATTAATTTCACCTGAGACCACTAGAAGTGACCTCAATAGAGTTCCTCTTCCTCAAAGACCATGTAAATACTTCCAGCAACTAACTCAGCAGTTACGTTCCAGAGAAACATTCTTGCATCTCTTACTGCAGAAAGTCAAGGTAGCTGTACTGAAAAATGAAAGACCTTGATACAACTCTCCAACACAGGCAAATCTGCTGTGAAAATCACACAGAAGATAAAACAGCTTCAGACTGGACACAAGGCTCCTCAGAAAAGGAAAGCTGCTTAAAAAAAAAAAAATCAAGACTGTATTAGAATGCACTCAGATTCAGCAATTTTTAGGACACAGATAGAAAAATCATACCAGACTTGGGAACTGTTAAGCTCTTAAGTTTTCTGCAGCCTTTGTTATTTTGAACAATACTAAACAAATATAGTTTCTAAAACAACACATAAAAATAAAGATGAAAGTTTTCATTCCCATCACAAAGTCCGCCAAAGAAATGAGAACCAAGAAGTAAATGACAACTTACTATCTTCAAGGGAAGTGTTTAGAAGTTTGGCATATGGCATCAAACTTGGAAACAGAACACTAACATTACAAGGTCTTTGCTTGGCTCTTCAGTAATAGCAAGGAAGGATTTACAAGTAATTATGTTTATTATGAAACTTGAGAAATTTCTTTTCATACTTGGGATGTAAAGTTCATCTACCACTGCACGACCAGAACAACATTAGCATTACAGGTTTCTTTTCCTTAACTGTGGTCCAAACTAAGAGCATTTTTCATTCCTATAAGGAATGATTTTACCACACAAGACCACAGTAACTGAATAATCGCAGGTCTTTTCAGTTTTTTTACCTTGTACTACAGACAATATTTTATTTACTTTTGTCTGGTACGGAGCAGCACAATAGGCTCTTCTTCAGTAAACAATGAAAGCAACCATAACAGAGCCTTGCAAAAACCTTACCTCTAGGTGTAGCAACTAAAACTACCTAAGAAAACATAAAAGGAAGCTGATCTTTCAAAGTCATTACTCTCATTAGATACCTGTTTTTAAAAAGTTAACACAACTACATTTTATCCACACAGACTTACAATTGGTTTTGGTTTAGGTAAAGCATAAGATGTTAGCAATCTACAGGCTAGTAATCACTGGGTGACATACGTGGGGAACAGGGGGTGGTTAAACAAAGGGACTAAAAAAGGTTGAATTTGGTTAACCAGCAGGATGATATATTGAAGAATTCAGGACACAGAAGTTCCTTTGCTAAAACAGATTACCGAGGTGGAAGAACTGCTCATCTACAAGTATTGGCCAGCTCAGGAAACCATAAAATATTCAGGACACGAAAGCAGGCACAGCACAAGATTTGAGCCTTCCCAATTAACAGAAAGTTATCGCTATCTGACGGCTACGCTCACGAGCTGAACCGACAGCCACCCGCCCCCTACGCCCTCCCAGCCCGAGCATCCTCACCGTGACTGCAACGCGCCAGCCATGGCCCGGGGCACCCCGCGACAGCCGGACCCGGAGGCGTGAGCACGGCCCTTGTCAGGAAGGTGGAAGCAAGAAAACCACAAGAACGGCGGCCAGGGCTCCCGCTCCACAGCCTGCCCGCAGCCGAACACCTCAAGTAAATAAGATATCCCCCGCCCACCCTATAGGAGGAGGCTCCAGTGCTAGAAGGGACAAAAGGAACTAAGCAGCCTGCAAGGGCGCTGCTGCCCACCCCCGCCGAGCCACCCCGGCCACCCCCCAGGAACTCCCAGCTCCCCAGAAGAACCCCGCCGAGCCCCGAGGCCGCCCGCCGCTCCACAGCCTGGAGCGGAGCCCCGTAACCCCAGCGCCAGCCGCCCCGCCGCAGGAAGCCCTGCCGGCCAGCTCCCCTCAAAGCCTACAGCAGCACCCCGCAGCCCTGCGCGCACCTCCAGACCCCGAGGGCTCCAGAGGCCTCCGCCCAGCCAGGCTCAGCGGCCGCGGGAGGGGCCCGGCGGCGCGGCCGGGCTAAGCCGGGGCAGGGGGCGAACCGCGGCCCCCTTCGCCTCGCCGCGCCTCACCTCGCTGCGCGTGATGCGGTGCCGCGCCAGCTTGACCACGGCGAAGTTGCCTTTGCCCAGCGTGCCCTCGATGTCGTAGAAGCCGACGCGGACGGGCCCGAGCCCGCGGGGCAGCAGCGGGGGGGGCCGCCGGGGCTCGGCCATTACCATGCTGGGCGCGGGGGGCGGCGGCAACAGCGGCTCCGACGGCGGCTCAGCTCGGTCTGCGGCGCCTTGGAGCCGCGCCGCCCCGCCCCTCCGCCCTCCGCCACCAACCGCGCGTCACAGCGCGCGTCAGCGGGGGCGGGGCCTCGCCATGGCAACGGCAGCAACGACGGCCACCGCGGCGGGGCGGCCGCCCGGCCTGCCCGCCCCTCTCCACTCCCCGGGGGGCCCCGCGGCACGGCCGGGCCGCCCGGCGCCGCTCCGGGCCCCTCCACCGTGCTGCAGGCATGTGTCATCCCCCCCAGCTCCGCCTCTGCGGCGCGGCCGGGGCAGAGCTCCCGCTCCCGGCTTTGTCGGCCCTCGCACCTGCGCGCGCAGGGAGGTGGCCGGTGCCCCACACCTGCCAGTGCTTAAGAGGAACAATTGGACAATGCTCTTAATAACATGCTTTAACTTTTAGCCCTGAAGTGGTGAGGCAGTTGGGCTAGACGATTGTTGTAGGTCCCATCCAACTGTTCTGTTCTGTTCTATTCATTTATTTATTTCCTACACACCTAGAAAGACAGATTTGGAAGCTTTGTTAGGCCCTTTGGCATAAAATGGTTAGAAGCCCTGCAGAGTTTACAATGTAAGTGCGAAAAAAGTGAAGGCCTTTTATGCTAAATTTCCAGTACTAAGTCCACCTAGTCTACTTTATGTTTGCACTTACATGTTACCTTGCTTTCATTCTAAAAATTCCATGCTTATTTCAACTCTGCAGCAATCCTTCCTCTCCCAGTTCATGCCTGCCCCTCTCTGATCGCTGCCTCTCCCCTGGCTCCTCTCACACTGGGAGACTGGTACCTTCTGACAGCTGGAGACCAGGAATCACCCCTGGAGGTTTGCTCAGTTCCACTGACTAAACAAGGCAGGTCCAAAACCTGATGGTACAAGAACACACGTGTCTGTCAAATCAGATGCACGTTCAGCAACAGTCACAGACCTTTTATGAACACAGAGTGCAGTGGATGCAAATACAGTTCAAAACAGAGCATGGCCACAAAAAATGAGTGGAAGAATGCAAGAAATAAACTTCTGTCTCTTGCTTCCCCTTTGAATACAACTTACACGTAAAGCTGCCTCATACTTGTGGAAAGCTGGTTAAATTTGTTACCTGTCAAACAGCAATGACTGTTCTGCAAAGGGAACTGAAGACCTCCATGAAAAGTTAATGCTTGTCCTTCACTGCACTTGACAGTTCATGAGATTCCTCTAAGGAATGACATTTTGAGATGATGCTGCTGCCTTAGACTGCTATGGATAATAACCGTGCTGTTACTGTTCTATTTATCCCCTTAAGAAGTTCTGGCAATGACTAACTGATGACTTGAGTTAGTCAGACAACCACCCTTTTAAATGATTGATAGGTGCATGAGCAAGCTTACCATAATCCTACTTGAAAAGGGTGTCATCCTGAGCTGCTACTTGGGAAATTTTGCTCCTGTTTTGCCCTGTAGGATCCTTCATTTTTTTCCAGAAATCTGAAACACTGACCAAACAATAATTCTAGCATGATGCAAGCTTGGCTTGTTAAAAGTAACTTTTTTTACATTGTGCAAAATATTGCCCAATATTCATTCTCAATCACTTTATTACAAATAAAAATTTTAGGAATAAAATTTGCTTCCTGCCCGCTTTTATCCATGTAAAATCTCACCAGACTGGTGCAAAATCAAATGTTAAGTCAGATGTAGCGTTTGCAATAGAAAACTTCTGCAGAAACTTTGTGTTGCAAATCACAATGCCATTTTGGGCCTGAAAGTCCAGGTTACAAAAACATATCTTAATAATGCTGCTGGAAGAACTACAGTCACAAAACCATTCTTTGCACAGCAGCCTTTAACGGCCATTGATGGCTTTTGCTTTGATTCAAGGAAAGTGATTCAAGTGCTTCTCACAAACGCTGGTACAAATGAGCTCTTCCAGCCTATTTTTCAACCGTCGGCTGAATGACACAAACTGTAGAGCACATGTGCCCTCTTGTGGTCAATGTTCCTGTACATAATACTACAGCTGTGATACTCTACTAAACGGAGATGTCAAAGAAAGAGATTATATAAACACCTCGCCTTCTAATAACTTCCAGAGATGCTAAGCACATGCAGCTGACTTTGCCTGAGTTCAATAAGCCAGCAGCTGAAAAGACCAGGGCACACATACACTTGCCAAAATACGGCTTTATGTGTTTACACACCTAAGCTCCAATGTCTAGCTTGAGCTTTTCCCTCTCATTTCCTGTTTTTCAATGCCTAAAAGATGCTTAGTGCCTGCCAAAAAAAAGAGGAGAGACCAGGGATATAAAAGTGGACACACCATTGCTTGATAAAAGAAGACTAATTACTGCATTAGAAACCTCAGACATTGCAAGTGCCCAGCAATGACTACTCTCCTATACCAGCATTTTGCTTTTCAGGAGAAATGGTTGCTAACTGGGTGTCATTTTCAAAACAGGTAGAAGATTTTTTTTTTTGGAAGGGCTTACTTCTTTCAGGGCTTCATCTTGCACCACTGTCTGCTGGAGGAACAGCGTGAGATGGGCAGAGATTCTGTGATACTCCAGATATGCAGGACAGAGCCATCTTGTCCATCAACCTCACCTATGGCATTCAGGAAGTGAGAGAAGCAACTGACTGAAATATTTCCATGTTCGCAAGAGACAGCAATAGCGCAGAGATCCAGAAATGTCTTCCTGCATATTTACATTGGCAGAGCACACTCATGGCCACGTCGTGCACTCATTTCTGTTATTGTTTCAGTCCCACATAAAACACCTTCTGCCAAAACCTTTGGCACGCCCTTGTTTCCTGGTGGCTTATACAAATTGGCTTGCTTCCTTTTCCTATTTATTTATTTCCATGCAATGGAGAAGAGCAAAGTTTTAGGGAACCTGGTCAAGAGCTAAATTCATTGCAAATGCTTCATAGATAGGCTTGTTTAGCAGCAAAATGTTGCTCTCCTGGAGCCAGAAATACTCACCTGCAGAGCAACAGATGAGTAATACTTGTGTTCCTGCTTGGCACGCTTTATTTGCTTGGTCATTTTCCCTCCATTACCTGGTTTCAGATTGAAGAAGAAAAAAACAAAACCAAAAACCAGATGGATCCAAAACCTGGAGTTTAGCAAATCCCTAGAGTTTCCTAGTGTAAAGACAGACAAAGCAGATATAATTTTTTATTATTTTAACAATGTAGTCTGAAGAGTTCTGGTTTCAGTAAGAATTTCAGTGTCAAGATTGCCTCAACCTGTACCTTTCTTTTAGGTCTGCATTACATCTTGTATGCCTTCAGACAAAACTCGTCCAGCAGAAGACTGGCACTTCACTACCACATCACATTTCTGTCCATCACAGTGTGCACAAGGTATTCTAAACAGAGGAAATACTCTTAATGAAAACATTCACGCAGGGAAAGGAGATGAACAGAAATCTTTCCTTGCCACAATACTGGAGGCTATTAAATAGGGGCATTGGGCTGAGAAATGACTAGGAGTTATGTGTCAATCTTCAAGATTACTTAAGACCACCAAGTAAACCTGAACTAACTATTTAAGAAGTCTAGATAGGGCTTTAAAGCTTAAAAATTTCCCACGTCCATTTAAATTGTAATATTGAGGACTAACTTCAGTGACCAGTAGTTCTTGCCTTATTGCAGTTAGCACTCCTGTGTTCAGAAGTCCTGTGCTTGCGATCTATGGACAAAAGCTTTGTTGAAAAGTTGATATAATTGCAACCAATACAGAAAGGCAAAACTTGGGTGTGTTGTGGGTTTGGTTTGTTTGGGTTTTTTTATAACTAGACAGATAGATAAACAGGCATTTACTATTTTTATTTGGTTTGTGAAAAGGTTGAACATGATCCAACAGAATAAGTAAAAAAGATTACTTGCTACACACAGGGCCAGTTACCAGAACTGATCAACCAAACCGTAACAAATAAGTGTTTATACATAATGACTTTGTCTAGACATGCTTTAAAATGGCCGCACAGATCTGCTGGACAATAAAATTAAAATTTTGCCAATTACAAGGCCTCATTATTGTAGTCTCAAAACTCACTTCAGAGTCACTCATTTTTAGATTCCAAGCATCCCTGGAAGCCTGTAAAATACTGTTATTTCTGTTTTTCACATGGGACTGAGACACCCGGTAGTTAAGAACAGACTGAGAATACAGAACTGAATCCAAATGGCCCCACATACATGATAACGTCCTAAATGCTTTCTTTTCTTCAGTGCAGATGTCTGGCTTCCCAACATTCAGTGTACTTGGTTCTCTGTGTGGCACTCCCACTTCTTTCTCAGTCCAATGGGATACAATCAAATAAAAATCCTGTTTTAAGGAACAGCTCCATAGCTGTAATAATTGAAAACACAGTAAGTGCAGACAAAGCAAATTGTGATGGTTTTCTCAAAGCTGAACATATTTGCCTTGAGAATATATAAACCAATGTATGAAACAGCTGAGATATCTGTCCTGTCTGATGTGTTAAATCTTAATGGCCTAACTTTGCAGTGTTTTCCACACATAAACTGCTACGAACACGCAAAGATCCCAAGCAAGAAGCTGTACAGCTCTGAAGCCAAACTTCTAAGCATATTCGTGACTTCAGTATTAACAACTGGACTGAATTCACATAAGAATCTCAGACTAGCTCTGTACTGACAAAAATCTAGAGGCCACACCGTTGCTATCAGTACTTCACAGCCATTGACTTCATGCAGAACTTGTGCTTCAGATTCCACATGTCCATTTAGCCAATGTGTTCAGGTAAGGACAAACATCTTTAAAAAGCAGAAAGTGCAAAACAATGCTGTGTTGCCCGTCTATAGCCTGAAGCAGCTGGGGAAGCACAGGAATAGATTGTGCCTGTTCATTTCAGTGGGGGAGAATCTTACGTTTGTAAATGTGTTTTCAGTTTTGCAGATTTCAGCGCTAACATCAAACATTTTACAGACAGTAGTCCTTTATGCAACCAGATCATGTGCTTATTTGATAAATCCGAATTCCCCTCCTATTCCTTTCCAAAAGCCTTGATAATTGCAAGTACTTCCAACTTCCTGCAAAGTAACTTTTACAATGGAATTCAGCTAAAACAAACCCATATCCAGCAGCACATGGGATTCTGCCCTGACCATATTCAAGTCAATATGAATGTCAGTTTTCAAACTCCCGTTACACTTAGCTGCACTGGCAAATTCAACAGTGCAGAGATCTTGCCACAGGAGTTAGCTCCAAGCTCCTATGAAGGTCGTTGAGTCCTTATAACGAGACAACCATTGATCTGATAATTTCTCATGAACAAGATGCATATCAGAAAGCCCTAGCAAAAAACAAGTTATACATGGCATAGGAAATTACAAGCTTATATAGGAGATGCTGGAATGTCCTCTCTATAATGCATAGAAGATGAAAACTTGTCCATGTGATGAGTTCAAAATCAAAGACAACTAGTTACTTAAGAATCCATGCTAATGGGCAAATTTGTACCTTCCTGATTCCAAGTAAAGTTGTGTGGTCCTCAACTTGCTGTGGATAACTATAGATATCTCTTCACCAAACCACAGTTAAGCAAGCACAGTTTAAAGACACAACTTTTCATTTAGTTGCCTTTCTGCATTCTCAGTGATAAATGACATTACCCTCCCAAGCACAAAAGACAGTGCTGTGAAGAAAGATGCATGGGACCACTGTCTCTCTTTTCCAAAATACGTTCCTTATTCTTGTGATACAAGTCATCTCCTGAAGTGTGCTTCAAAAGCCCTTAAAGCATACCAATGACCAAGTTAAATTCAGTTTATTTTTTAATAGGTCATCACAGCTGTTTTTAACTTCCTACACCAGAAATCTCATATTTATGTACAGCTGGCAAAAATAACTATATACATCCTGCTAGCCTGCTCTGGCTATCCTCAGGTTGGAGTTTTATCCTCTCTGAAGTTGCTTCTGCAGACATTTGGACAGGTCCTTCATACCACTTCCACAGCAAATGCATACTCTTGATTTCTCCTAGCTCCTTAACAACTTTTTTAAATGTGCTGCAAATAACAGAGAAACAGAGATGATGATGTGAAAAAACCCTTAGGGTGAAGGATCATCTCTTGTCATTTTCCCTTAGAAGTCAAGCAGTGAACTACAGACCATGAGTTCTTTCTGAGGTAAAAGCTGTTGCTTCATATTCTTGCTTGTTCCACATATCTAACAGGAAAATTCTCATTTAACCTGAATTTTTATTTAATTGCATAGCAGTTACTATGCCCTGATGCCATTCATTTCTATTCCTCCAAAGGTGCAGAAGAATGGGAGGTACTAATATTGGCTTAGTCGATAGTCAAAAAGGCGCCTTAAAAATCTGTGGTAAAATAAGATATAATTCCCTCACACTGTCAGAGAGGAAATCCCATGAACTATCTGCAGTACCTCACCTTAATACTTACTTAACCTACATACCGGAATATGTGAAGTCCCTGGTAAATAGGCAACAAGTAATTTATTACAACTGATTATCATGATTCTTTAGTGTACCTGTCAAAACGCTGTTTTTAATCCAACTCTTTATGTTCACCTACCTTTCCATAAACTCCATCTCTATGAAGATTAACATCAGGATGTCAGTCTTCATGGAATTCAGTACACATCACAGGCCCAAGGATGAAAGAGATCTAGAATGAAACTGCAACTGGCTACTCTTTCTACAAGAAAGGAACTGGTACTCCATTTGTCATTTAGGCCAAATTAGCACATCTCTGGACAGCTAACCAGGCTGTTTTAATTCCTGAGACCAATCAGAATGCTTTGCGGTACTCCATTCCCTTCCTTTAGCATTGCAGAGAAGACGAAGACCCTTGTTCCTTGCTTTGCAATTCCTTTTGCCAGAAGTTAAGTGAGGGAACCCAGTTAGCCTTATGACACCAAAGTACTTGCTGGGATCTTTTAAAAACCAACCTAATGGCGTAAGTACCACACAGTTATGCGTTGTGACTCACATACGCTGCCTTGGCAGTAAGAACTAGGAGGGAGGGAAAGAAGCAGAAACCACACTACTCTCCTAGTGAAGTGTCTGTCAGTGTCATAGGCAGATGGTGAGGGAGGCCAACACAGCTGGGATACAGGCTGACACAGAAATAACCACCAACCTACAACTGTGGCAGCTTTCTTGGGAACACCTATGAGAAACCAAGTGTCACCAGTGACTGACTTTTGACTTTTTAGCACCTTTGAAGAGGAGTAGGTGAGTTAAATAGGGATTTTGAACTGTCCTTTAGTTTCAAAGATGTATCTTTGGAGTACAAAAAAGAATCAGGACTATTAACAAACCATTCCTGTGGCAAAAGGAGGCTCGATGCAAACCAAAATATGTACATTGTTTTCAAATTGGTCTTTATGGTATTGATAAAGATCAAATGGATCTTTAAAAACCCATATTCTTTCAAAAGAGAGAAGAATATAGGGATAATGCAAGACCAGGATAAACTTCACATATACTATTATTAAAACAAGTACATAGGGAGGGCAGGTTAACTTGCATTGATATACACTTTGTCATCCATATTCCAGGGTTTTTTTTGTCCATTTCCTTAATATCCATAAATCTCATTCTCCACCCAGGCTGACTCCTTGCTCCTCCCCACACGATCTCCACACAGCTCATAGATATCATTGGTCACAAAGCCACTTTCAGTACTGGCCAATGTCACAAAGCCACTTGTTGATGTATTCACTGGTGCATCATCATAATCCCTGGAGAGGCTGTCAAGCACCTTATCTGCCTGTGTACGGAAGGAAGAATTCTTAGTGTCAGGCCTGGTTCCAGCCAGATCTGCTTCTGATTGCTTCTTGATTACTTTATAAATATCCAGATCTGGACTGTTCCTCCTGTGGTTAGACAGCCATGCATCTTCCTCCTTTGGGCTTGCATCTATTTGCTCCTGTCTCCTTAGGGATGGAGGAAAGAGCACAAGTCATAATATGCTTTTTTACAGAGGCAAATACAAAACAGTACCACAACTCTCTTACAGTAATTTAATCATAACCCTGAAGAAAAGCTGACACTCAAAGGCTGGACTCAGGATGACATTTGTTATTACTTGCCGTTCCAGGTGTGTGACAGCAGGCTGCACACCTGGAGTAGTCCCATGGCAGGGCTGCTGAGGTACCCTTGCACTCTGCTGCTAGCTGAGAGGCTGAGGCAGCAAAACTCGCCACTGACACTCCCAAAACCACAGCCAGCATCCCCACCAGAGGTACTGTGCACACAGGGAAATGTTGGTAAATGTTATTTGTGCCAAATGTATATCCTTTTATTTCTCTTACGTTTTTCCCTTTTGAAGGGGGTCTTCTGATAATTCAGATCTTTTCTTTAATAAGAAAACTTGAGTGCTAACACTTCAAAATCATCATCTTGTTTTACACTATCCCCTAACTACTATATGTCTGTGAACATAATAAAATGGCATAATGTGATTTACTTAAAATTTACTTTGCAAGTAATTCAGCCTGGAGGATCCATGCCACTTTTTAAACATTTATTTGGCTGAAAGCAGTCCTCTGCGGAGCATTGTACAGGGTCCCAAAGCTAGCTGTAAATGATTGCCAGGACAAGATATCACAGGTTCACTTGTTACACAAGAATGCCACTTACCTCTTCACGAAAAGCCAAAAACAGAAGATGGCTGCAACGACCATCAGAAGCAGCACAGGAATGCTGGGAATAAGGATGTAGGCAAGACTCTGCACAGGTTCTAGGGGTAAAAATTATATTCCAGCTTTTACTCACTGCCAGCTGCATTTGACATGCAGAGAACTTAACAAAAAAAACCCAACAGTGGCAAAAGGCAGCATCATCACATCTCAATGGGCTTCTAGTCTTGTTCATAATCTAGCAGTATCTACTTCTCAAAGGCAGCAAGTCTAACAGAGCCTGATCATCTAGTTAAGCAGGTTAAAGTAAAAATCAGCTCAAATCTTCAAGATGAGGAACCAACAAGCCTCACTGTCTAACCACAAGAAAGCAACGGTAGTGTAAGTTAATGAGATATGCTGTCTTTTAACAGCTTAGGAATCCCCATCCAAAAGACTTAGAAACCAAAATGTCTTTTATGATTTGTAGGGGGGAAATCAGTGTGGTAAGAAGAAATAGCAAGTTTTTGGTAGTTAATAATACTTACTAACTAAACGTTAACAATGGAGACATTCAAAAATGATCAATAAATTAAAAGTACCTTTTTCAGACCCAAAATACTTTGCATTGCTTTAGATTTAGAACATTTTGGTAGCCAAAGCAATGAATTTAGATTTGTACTGGAAAAGATGAGGGAAGGTGGTTGGTTTTTTTCAGATGCAGTTGTCTAAATTCAGTCTTCTACATTTAGAGTCAAACACTTCAAACTGAAATGCTGACTGTTTGCAGCCACATGTGAGAAATGTGTGCCTGCACAGTTAGAGAACCGGCCAGCTGTTGAACACACAACATACCTTTGGCCTCTACAACTGTTACATTAGCATCTTTCTTATGATGTTCTCCGGGGAGTACTGGGTTCAAGGGCTCTGTTGCAACATCTGGAAAGAAGCAGCTTAATTAATATTGCAGATGTTATTTGAAAGAGTTTAAGAATCATAAAAAGTGAGAGTGAGAGGAGATTGAAGAGACTGCCAGCTGCAAAGATGCGTAAGGTGTACTGGTACTCTTTTGCTTAAATTTCTGCAGAATGACCAGCAGCCCCAGATACTGCATCAACAACAGCCAGACTGTGTTCCTGCAGAACGGATTACAAAATAGCACAAGGAAAGTACAAACAAAAAAAAAAAGAAGGGAAGCTTCTTGCGCAGTAAGTTTTCAGTCTGTAAGTGTTCTTGACAATGAATGTAACAGAAAGTATTTCTACTGAAATTAACATACAACTAAAAAAGGCCCCAAACAAATATCTGTAACTTACCTCTTTGAGAATTCTCTACTGGAGCATTTGTTGGTTTCTCTAGAAGAAAAAAAGATATGCGCAATTTCTTCATAGGCTTGAGAAGGGAGACCAAGTGTACTGAATATAGTCTAATAACATAAGCACCCTTCTTTAGTGTTCTCCCTCCCTCACACACCATTTGAGATCTCAAATACTTTATAAAAATCCTCTGAGAATTCATATAAGCCACAAGGCAAGTAGCTACAGATATTAGATACTGCCATTGTTTTCCCCAGGACTCGCATAAATTTAATGTTATCCGTCTCCCACCCGATCCTTCCAGTGAAGATAAGAAGGGGTTTCCCTGTCTGCTACTGCAATCTCCTCATACCTCCTCCTGAGGACTGAGAGCACGTTGTTTTTTAAAACAACAGAATGACTCATTACCAAGAGAATATTTGCAAATGAAGTTATTTTTCATGTTGCATCTGTCGTCATTCCATTGAAACATGTAAGGACCTCCAACACCTGGTGGGGCAGATGGCTGGTGGTACATCACAACACAGATTTCACTCCCACAGGATGGCTCATCTACATACCAGTTCCTAAGAAAAGATTTGACGTTACTTTCTACAGTACTGCAGAAGCTCAGATGGGAATACAGCACACAGGGCATCACAGAGCGCAGAATCAAAGAGGATTACAGCTCAGCACACCCGACCCCACTCTCACCCCCAACTTTCACTGTGTAAAAGTAGGAACAATAACAATACAATTATTTACAGTGTATCTTCTCCTTTTGGAATTCTTAATTTTCAGAGAAAACTCAGCAAGCAAGGTGTTCAACAAATAGGGAGTGAAGGGCCGAGTACCTCACTGCTTGAAACTCCTGTGTGAGGCTGAGTAAAAGCTCAGGAGAACTTTGACTTTTTCTACATAATTTTAGACCTGTGCAAAACCATCTAGCAAAATTATTTTTGCTCTCCAGCCTCAGTACCCAATGCCTGCAAAATTTTGACACCTATTTAATAAGAAAATGAAAAAGCTAAAGCAAGATCTGTTTTTCTCTTTTTTTGGTAATAATCAACTTCACCACTGAAGAATTGTGTAGGCCTTTCCAAATGGCACACATGAAGTTGACTTCACTATTTAGCACTCTATAATACAATCATTACTGAAGAGGCATTTTATGCATCTTGGAGAACACTTCTAAGACTATGTCCTGATTTTGAAAAATGTTCAATACCCACTGATTTTGGAACAAGCAATGTTCTGCACGCCAAGCACTTTCTGAAAGCCAATCCATACAATATAAAGAATTACAGATATACCAAGGTATTCAACATGGGAAAAACCCCACACATGTTAAAGCAGTAATTTTCCAATCATTGCAATGCTGTATGCCTCCCTCACTTCCTTCCTCTCCTAGTCCCCGTCGTGTGTGTGTGTGTGTGTGTGCGTCACCGCAGATCAGGACTGAAATCAAATCACAACTTAGCAGAACTTCTGAGGATAAACACATTTTGGTTCTATGCTGAACAGAAATGTGAAAGTAGTGAAAACAACTCTAGCAAACTTGTATTGTTTGTAAATGTTGTTGCCTTTGTATTATAGTTACAGCAAATGCTGTGGTTCCTCTTGCCTCAAGACAAGGAGGCAGAAATCTAATAAGTGTTGTGAAAATTTTGATTTTTCATGCCTACAATAAATACTGCAGGTCTCTAATTTTACTGTCTCACAGGAAAAAAAATGCTATTTCCTCAGCAAGTAGAAGGAGAAGAGCCCATTGCTCAGGACACCAGGGACAAAACTTCAGGGGATCTGAAGTGCAGGAACCTTCAGGTCAAAGCACATATTTTGTACATGCCTAATCGGAAATTTTTAAGACCAGATTGCTTGTTTCTTCACCTCCTTTTAGCAATCAAAAATTATCAATCTATCCCAAGCTAAACATTCTAGCTGTGTTACACAGAGCAACAGAGAGAGAGCAAAGTCTCTAGAGGGTAATTTTTCTACCGCTTACATCTGGATGGGATGAATTGCTCTCTGGAGGAACTACCACTCTTCAGTGACTGCAGAAGGAAGACAGATGACAGCTGGGACAACACTGCTTGATTCTTTTGAAAGAATCCTTTCTGATTTCTAAAGGCAGGTGACAGTCCCAGACCATGCTGCTTCCTAGTCTCACTCACAGGTACCTACCGAAACTTGGATGAGCTGCCATCTGACCAGGAGTAGAGGTTCTGACACTCTGTACTATTGTCTGCCTCCTCCTTTTTCCTCCTAAGCCCAATCCAAAAATCTCCATCAGAAGCTAAGAGACTCTCAATAAGTTTTTCAATCAGTCTTTGCTCTGCTTCTGTTTCAATACTGACAAGATGTCCGCCATCAGCTCTGCAGGCAAGGTATGCTTCTTCATAGCTGATCCTGCGTGAAGCATCATGAAAATAAACTATTTTGTAGCATGGTCGCTGTGTTCCACCCCGGCAAACTGCAGAAATGGGAAGAAACTTGTTACAGAAACTATGCCTGTTAGTACCAAAAGTGAGTGCTAATACTTCCATTCGGTTGAGTTTTGCACTGTACAATAGTTTATATGGAAAATACAACACGGGTAAAAAGCCTCTTGTATTACTGGGCTGGCAAATGGCATCTCCAAACTTTTCTTACTGCACTTAAGAGATAAGGTTGATCTGCATAGCACGGTTCTTTCATGTCCTGCACTGCTCAGGTCCCTCATGAATTTTCTGCAATTTGAAGACTCTAGTAGTTCATTACAAAGAAGCAATGCTGTGCCACAGAGCAAGATGACATGCAATCTTTTTAAAAGAGAGGTCCTTTACAAGGGTTCAAGGAGGTGTTTTTGGTTTTTTTTAAGGAATTCAAATGTATAAAACTAGAGAATCCCTTACACAATCAGAGATAACCATCATTTATCTTCTGGGGTATATGTAAGTTTCATGGAGTATATACTGCAGTGTATCACGACGTGTTCACATAGTCCAATTGTAAGCATTGCTCTGCACTGTAATGTTACTGACTGCCCAGGAAGTAAACAATGTCTGTTTTCAGACTACCATAAACCAAGGACTTTCGCATGCATGAAGCGGCATAGCTTATTTTGATTACAAGGAAAGTAAAGATCAAAGTGAAAAGATGCATAATCAAAAATTATGCACTTGTATGTTTCTCAGCAGAAGAGTCCCAATATTTAGACTGAGGAAACAGTTTTGTTTTACTCAGTAAATATTTCTTTCCAAACACAGGGCAGACACAATCTGCTAATACACATCTTTTTACAGAAGAAAAACATTTAGCAACATTTGCAATGCACACAGAACAAATGTGATGTGAGGACAGGTCATTATAAACCCCTCTATGGGATATATGCTGGCTTTTCTTTATCCTTATATGTTTCTGCATGGCCACTCTAAGAGTGAGGATTTAAACGCCTGTCATACTGGGATTTTTGAACAGGTAAGTACGCAGAATCAGAGTCTGCTAACATTTTACACAGAAATGAAAACCGGCCGTACTGCAAAGGCAGTATTCAAAAATGCATCTCTAGACACAACCCCTGTTTCTCTTGGTAACTTAACACTCATGCAGGCTTGGTGAAAAAGGCAAAAATCCTTACCTCTTCTGAGGGATATGTCCACTGCTATTGTGAAAGATGTAAGAGAAACACAGACAACACATTGTTATTAAAAAACTGCAGCCACTGTCTAGAAATAAACTGCACTTGGGTTCTTTTCTGATACAAAACCACATACTTTTTTTTTCCCCATTATCTGTCAGAAAATCTCTGTGTTATCAGCCGAACTTGGCATTGCTTTCAGCTAAGGAAAAATGTATTGCAATTCATTACTGTCTAGACTTCACTACTAGTTAGGTTCCCAAATATAGTTTGGGTAACAGATGATAATTGGATATGTAGCATTAATCAATGCTGAAAGGGTTCCTCCTGTTTTCCCTTTATCTCCTCATTGTCTACATGTGATCTGCCTCAAAGTCTGCTGACTTCAGTAAGCCTCAGTAATGCAAGACTAGGGGTGAGTCCATTACACTGAGAAGTAACAGAAATACATCTCCAACCCCACAGCTGGCAGCTGAGTGCTCCAGCTTACTCCCACAAAAAGCCCTATTGCAGAAAGCAGCGTGGCAGAATTAAAAACGTATTTATAGGTATAATAAGACTATTATTTGCCTTATGTTAGAATAACACGAACACTTCATGGGTGACAGTGTTCAGGCTTTCTGCTGAATTCACTAACCTATGAAGTCAGGCAGAAACTTATCCCAGACTGGCTATTCTGTGCCCTAAAACCAGGCTAGACTACCTAGTTTGGGTAGTACATCCAAAAATACTGCTGGACCAGCCTTCAGCTGCTATATATCTGTTCCTATGAAAGGCATCTAAATAGGCGACATTCCTTTGCACAAAACCAGGAGGACAGACTGATAATCAAGAGAGTGTGTAGAGGAAGAATAAGACAACTGGAAACTCAGCCAGGCTGGTAATTACCACTGACAAAAGCGGTTCTGTTAGCCAGGCCAGCATTTAAAATTCCTAGAACCGAGGCAGAAACGCAGCAGAGAAAGCAGAAGGGTTTCTCATGGACGAGTTGAACGAACCCGGGCTACCGGCGCGCCGCCCTGGCGACCAGGGACGCAGGGGTGCTCCCACCCAAGGCGGAGGATGCCCCCCAGGGCAGGGCTCGCTCCCACCGCGGAGGCAGACGGGAAAAATCCCAGCACAAGGCAGCTGGGGCTCACGCATCCTCGCCTACGTCGCAACGAGCCAAACCCCCCACCGCAGGCGGGGAGCGGCCGGCGGAGCTGCGGGCCAGGGGACGAGCCCGGACCGCGCTGCGAGCCCTGCGGCGCCGGAGGGACCGCCACCCCGCACCGCCTTACCGCTGAGCCGCCGTGCCCCCGCCGCCCAGCCCAGCGCGGCTGCGCACAGGGCCAGGGCCGCGGCCGCCAGCATCCTCCCTGGCTCCCTCGGCCTGCCCTGGGCGCCCGGCGCGCTGCACCGCCCGGCCCCATGCGAGTGGCCCCTCGGCCCGGCTGCCGGCCGCAGGGGAGGAGAGGGGAGGGAGAGGGGAGGAGCCGTCGCCTCCTCCCTCCCCGAGCTCCGGGCCAGCCCCTGGGCGGCAAGACCCCCAGCCAACGCCCGGGGGCGGGACCCACCTCTCTTGCTGCGCATCTCTGCGCCGGAGGCGTCTGCCTCGCCCTGCTGCCCCGTTCTCCGCTGTCCCCTCTGCCACGCTTCGGACACCGCCCCCGGCTCCGGCCTTATAACTTCCCTGTCCCACACATAAACGACAAGGCGTGAGTGCAGGAGACATCTCCAGCCACCGCAATGTAGGAGTGACGGAAACCACACCTGCATCCCCTGAAACGCCCTTGAAACCACAGGCCGACCCTCCCTATACTGATGTGCAGCTGCCTCTAAGAAGCTGCTTCAAGACTGAAACCAGAACACAGGAACTTTGCCTCAAACTTTATTACATGCTGAGCCTGCTTCCTGGCGTCGAGGAAGCTGGTGTGCACCTGTTTCCGGAATCACTAGCTCTCCAGCGAAGATTTTAGCGGCTCAGCCTCTAAAAGCATTTTGCAGGTTGCAGAAAGGGGCAGAGCACCAAAATAAATTAATACAGGAGCTTTAAGAGTTTCTGCACAGTTTCTGCACAGACACATCCTAGCTGGGGTCAGTGTTTTAAAATAGGAGATTAATGATTTTATGAAAGACTTGAACCCTAGACCAACTCTTGGGAGTTCAGTTGGAGAACCTATTTCTGAGATCAGTATCTTGAACAGAAGAAGATCCTTTAAAATATCATGAAGACATTCCACGAGAAATCAGGAATTCCAGGGGTAGATGTTGGAGCTGAACTAAGGCTACGGCTTTGCAGCATGTGTCATGTCTCTGAAATGCACACATCAGTGGTATCCTAGAACCGAACTTTTACATTTCTCAAATCCTTGGTGATCAAGGTTTGGATTTAGTAAATAACCAGGCACTTGAGCAACTTTACAGACATGAACAATTTAACTGATTTCATGAACCTGAATGTGGACTAATATTTCAGTGAGACAGTTTTGCATTTAATTTCATGTATTTTAGAAGACTAAACAACTCAAACGTGAGGTATGTCCATGAAAGTCACATATGCATGTAACTATTTCCAAACGGCTAGGTAGTATAACTGGAAACGCCTCAGATACAGGGAAGAAGATAGCTCCGAACCGGCTAGCCTAAGTTATAAGACAGAGGTCAAGCCTTTATCAAGCCAGTCTTCATTTTCTTGAAGTTCCGCTAGTACATTCATTCTTTGTAGAACTTTTGACAAAGGAAATCCCATTTGGGATTTTCTTGTTTTGCAGACCAAAGTAACCAAAATAATTACAGCGTCTCTAGAAATTAAACAAAAACTCACCTTCTTTACAGCTGTAGGTATTCTTGTAACACAGCTTAACCCCCCTGCTAATCATTTTAGCAGACCATCCTTTTTTCAGTGTGTTTGATTCTAAACCCATTGGAAAGCACTTCTGTAATGGCTCTGAAGGAAAAACAAAGATTGAATATACCCATGGCAAGTAGCAGCAGCATTATCAACACGCTTTCTTGAATTACTGGTGAATAAATATTCTGCCACTTGTGTTTTACAGCCTTTCCCATACCAAAAGCACAACCGAGAAATACACTGTCACACAACAGCAGCAAAGTGATTACCAAAGATTTTGCTAACTTCAACAGGAAAATGGCAGTAGCTGACAGAAGCCTTTGTTGATCTATTTTTAACAAAGGTCAGCTCCAAGCATTCAGACACTATGTATAACACGTGATAACAAAACTTTGTGTCTTTATTGTGCAACTAGCGGCAGACTCTTCTGTTTGACGTGTTTTCCATTTTTGTAAAGAAATTTCCTAACACAGGTGATGCAGTTCCTCTACAATTATGATTTTGGTAAAATTAGCACAGATGAAATACAGATATTCAATTTAACAGCCCCTTCAGATCATAGAAGTATGCCATTTGAAAGCTGTTTAGTAAGTTCAGAAGATTTCAAATCCTGCAAGTCAAAAATCCCAGGATCACAGATGTGCACAGCATACAAGTCTACAACTGCCTGCGCACATATTTTGGCTCCCAAATATTTTAGTATTAATATTTCAAAAGCCAACTTTGATGATAAAGATTTATGTCAATGTTAGCCAGACAAAACTGGTACTTTAATTGAGGTAGAGGGGTGCACATGTCTGAGAGAGCACATGAGAGGACCAGAATAGAAAATGTGTTTTCCTGAAGCAAATTGTATCAATAGATGATATCTGGCACGAACCTGAAATAAATATATAGTCTATCTTCTTGATGAAAGATGTAACCACATGTCTTTCCAGTTCTAGAATTCCTAGCATACCAAATGCTTCATTGACACTTTTACATTTTATTGCCCTTTTTCTTTCATGCTGACAACTTCAAAAAACCCACAAACGAAACAAGCATTTTCACTTCCTGCACACTGAGAAGGCAGTCAACTGAGCCCTCCATTTTGTCTCACAGTACATTGGTGTAAGATGCCAAGAAAGAACAGAATTCAGACTGATTTTGAGCCTCGATAAGCAGCTATTGGCATATGTTGTTCACTGCTGTAGTTCCAAGACAATAGGAAAGCAAGAGGACAATAAAAAACTTTGTGTTTTCAAGATCAACAACAGCACATTAGGAGGTAACAATTTATTACGTAAATAAATTACATAATTTAAAATGTTTCTGAATTAAGGATTTCTTTTAACTTTAGCAAAACAAAGAAATTTATGGATAGTCTGACAAATTGCTGCAAGCCTATCCACAGCCTTTGTCACATTCATGCCATGTCTCAGTAGGAGCAACTAGATATGTAGTCAAATGAGGAATGTACATGGCTTGAAATCCAAAGCAACATGGTTCTGATAGCAGGATATTTTTTCTGGGGCAGAGAAATACTTTATTCTCTCTATCAGACAATGTAGCTAAACTATTTAAGGGCCTTTACTGCTTCTTGATCCATCAGGTCAGCTTCAGATACCTTCTGCCTGCTGGAAATAACAGAACTACATCAGAAAAAGCAAATTGCTGATGGGGCAGCTGCAGCTAGTCTACATGAAACATCAGCTTGTTACAGGCACACTAATGTCCTGAAAATGATGTGGGGTTTGATTTTTTGGCCAGTTCTACAGAGAAGAGTCAGTGTGAAATAGCTGCCAGGATGCAGACTTAGCCCAGTCTATGTCATCATGTCAGGTACTTATATGTGTATCTAAATGCAGAGATGCCTTGTAAATGCCTAGCTACGTGTAGAAAGGAAAAAATCACAGAACACTAGTTCAGAGAATCCGCATGAAAGGATGCTTATACAAGTATCAGAATTTATGGGAAAGTTCACTGAGAAAAACTTCAAAGGCAACATACAACCTAACAGAAAAATCACATTTCATCAGGTGAAGTACTGCACAGAATTCATATTCCAAACTCCTCAGTTCTACACTCAGGCACAGAGCAATTGGATTAAACCCTTTCAACATGCACATATTGCATTCATATAATTATATTGCTAAAGGTACATAGTTTATTGGCAGATTTTTTTGAAAGCTATTCCAATATAATTCCCAATAGGGATTTAATTATGTATCAGTATAGAATTGCTTTATACTAGCTTGATGCCTTTCTCTAAGGAATTGTTTTTTTCTTTTTATCAGTGCACACAACTCTACATTGATAGATCTGTATCAATTTGTGGATGTAAAGCAATACAAATTCATTACAAACCCCTCAAGCTGCTAGTTAAACAAAGCTAAAACCCCCAAAGCACTGAACTAGTTAAGCCATTTCCCCTGAATATTGGTAAGGAAGAAATCATTATTTCTATTTTTAAACACTTGGAAAGTGAAGGCCTATGAAAATACATACACAAATCATGAGTTTGCTGAAATCAGGAAAAAGATAAGCAACAAAAAAAAAGAGGACCTACTGAAGAAAAAAAGAATCGGGAAGAGAGCATATTCTGTCCATGGAAAATATTTTGACAAATGTAGCTCTTCTCAAAATATGAAATATTTCCTCAGGCATTCATCTGACTTGCCACTGGAAACAGGAATCATCTTGGTCATTACGGACTATAAATATTTTGTGAGACATTAGTAAAATTGGTATGCGCATCTTTCCTAGTAAAGAGTGCTAACAAACTGTTACAAAAAGACAATCATTCTAATTAAATACAGCAGTAATCAATACCCTGTGCTCTGTGTGAGTTTGCTTCAGTAAATACAGTGATGCATATTTTTTCAATTAAAATGTTTAAAAGAAAAAATGTAATAGTTTAATAAACTGGACTACAGTTTTCTTCACAGGCCATAAGCTGCTACATAAAGCATGAATCTTAATTCTCCCCATGCAATTATCATTTTGGGTAAAGAGCTCCAGCAGTTGTCCTTGGCACAGCTTCAAGACAGCTTAAGCTTTTCTCCTGTAAGTATCTGATGATGGAAGGAAGGATTCTGTAGGTTGTTCCTACTCCTGCAGCTGCTCACCTCAGCAGACGTTACACCTTCAGCCTTTTCCCTTGTTCCAGATACTTCTATTTTTCTTTTATAGCTACCTTCAGAGGAAATGGCCATACTAGAAATTAATTCCACCTGATGCCCAGTATTTTACTGAGATATTTGCTTTCATAATGAATTGTTGTCAGTCACTTCACAGCTTTCATATCCGTATGTTAAATTGGAAGGAAGATGTAAGCTGCAGATTCATTGCTCAGTCTTTAAGTTGTGGATATTCAATGACACCAACTTGCTTAAACTCGTGCCAGTGTGAGGAAAATGGCCTCACTTAAATAATTTAAATGGCATTCATTAAAAGGAAGAAATTGCTGAATCAAGGGCTGTGAGGTACCTTGTCAGCATTTTTAGGAATAAAGAACAAGTTCACAGTAAGTGTAGCTATTCTCTTTAACTCTTCACACTGTAGCTTAGCCCACGGCCCAAACACACCTTTAGGACTGCCCACTTAGCTCCCATCTGACTGACACAAGTATGTTTGGGGAAGGAGATTAAAATTTTGGGATAGACAGGGCAGAGCTGAAGTACTTTAAGGGCAAAAGCAACTGCCTCAACTTCACAGTACAGAGCAGGAAGTGTCAGCAGTAAATGTGAAAAGAATCAGCTACCCACTAGTTATAATATAAATAATAATCCTGTCTATCCTGAATTGAGAAATGACTTAAATATACAAGGCCAGTTAAATAAACTGCCTTTTAATCTCAAAAAAAGAGATAATCCCTCTGGCAAAGACAGCGTAAAGGGAAAGCAAGTGCAACACTGCATGTAGCCAAAACATGGTGGTGTAGTTTCGGCGGGGCAGTTTTCCAGTTCTTCTCAATCCCAGACTAACAGTGACAGTGGATGACCTTAAACGTGTATTTCTGCTTGCATAGTCCCTACCTGATAGCTGCAGGGATCCTGTTTATTTTAACAGATACTTACTGACGCTGAAAAATAACAGCATTTGCATCATTCAGGATGTCACAGCCAAATGCCAGAAAGGAAACTGTCTGACGTAACATAACCAGATTGTCAGCACTCTGAGGCCTGATGGTTGTTACAAATTAAGGAATCCTTCACTGCCTGGTTTAGTAACCATTGCACCTATGTCACTGGCCTAAACTTAAAAGAAGTCTACTCCAGGTCATTTCATCCCACCTATTTCCAAAGTCTTCAGGTACTCCTAAAGACTTAGTTTACCAGCTATATCTTACAGACGTGTGTGATGATAATTGCAACAGGGCTCCATAAGAATGCTGCAGTGCATCCAGGCAGAATAGTTTTCAGGATCAAACCCTTGCTCTGTATTTGTGTGTTAGTATTTTTAAGGCTGACTTTCCAAAGAATTTGAATGAATCATCTCAAGCAACAGGACATGATGATGTAATATGCTATTTTGGTGACCTATTTTTGGATCTATAGTGGGGCAATAAACATGGAAACTTCTTAAAATTTGGAAAATATAACCAACGAAAGCACCCATACAGTGTGATACTACTGACAAGGTCACTCTGGTACTTCTTCCCTCATTCAGCCAAGACATGCATTGGGAAGGAACAGACTTTCTGATATTTCATGGCCCTTTCAGAAATATGGAAACACTTTCATAACTGGTCTTTTTCCTGACTTCCTGAATTCCAACCAGAGTAGCAAAATTAAAGTCTTCATAACTTTTAAAATATGTCTAAGCTTCCACTTCTTTCCCTTAACCTCTATTTAGAAATAAAAGGGCCTTATGTAGAGAGTAAAGGAGTAAAGTACAGAACAATAGCAGAAGACTTTCAGCCTATTAATGTCTAATTTCATAATAATAGCTATTAATATAGGATAAACCAGAGTATTTGTTGTAATAATAATAATAACCACCAACAGAACATCTTTCCACCCAAAATAGGGCCTGACTGTTTAGACAGAGGAAAAAAACCACAAACCAAACTTATTTTAAGTATTTTCTTTACCTTACTTGATCAGTTTTAATCTATGGTTTATGCGGATGAGAAATTAGCTCTTTCTAAAAAGATAGAAAGACTTATTAATTATCACTAGTTCATTCTAATCTTACTGTTTATCCCAGAAGACAGCTTTACACAAATACTGAAACAAAAGACTACACTAGCAATAGTAAACAGTTTGGGTTTTTTTAATGTGCTAATATAGTACCTAAGTAGTCCAGAGTATAAAACTCATAGGAGTTAGAGTGTCAGAAGGAGAGACTCATGTTTTGTTTAAGGCCTAACTTTAATGCACAGAATTTGGACAAAGCAGATGTATTTCGTTCAGCATTTAAATGAATTTTGAGAAGAGGAAGTACTTAATATGGACCAACTTAAAAACTTAAATAAGGAGGAAGAAAAAAGGAGGCTTTTATGTCTAAAATGAATACATCATTTCTGTACCTATCCTTTGAAATCTTGTTTTCCAAGTTACTGCTCAAATCACTACACTTATCAGATTTAAAAATTCAGTTCTGCTCTCTACCATTGAGTAATGAAATTGTATTAATTAGGATATGTAGTTCTTCAGAAGGACAGATGTTTAACCTTATATGGAGTAAAAACTCATCTATCTCTGCTTTGTGTCTTGTGAATTACAACTGAGATTACAAGGAGTGCCTTAATATAATACAGACCTCTTATCCTTGAATTTTCTTCTCCTCATAAACATCCGGCCAGGCCAAGAAAAACCATTAGAAATCAGTAAATCTAGAGTTCACTACTGATAATAATAAAAATCCCTAAATGGAGTTCTTCCTTTTATTGCTCAAATTTAGTTTATGAGAGCTTTTTAGGGAGCAGAGCATGTGAAACCTGCAGCCAGTTTAATAACTTTGTTATAAACTGAGTTTTAGTGTTTCAGTGGAAAAAAACCTAGAGACAATAATGAAAAAAAATCAAAGCAACTAACAATGGACATGCTGTAAAGATTCCTTTGGTATATTAAACTGAAATTTAGGCACTTACACATAATTGTATTAAAATTGGTTTAATTTAAATAACTGAGGTCCTTTCATTATGTGTCTCTATATAGAATCCAGGGCCTTCAGCAAAGTGCTGACACAGTCCTCACTGCCATTCTGACAGCACTGTAGTCACTGCTTCTGCTGTATTTCTCTTCTCAGTCCCAAGTTCTTCCAGTTTTCAAGATTCCACCTTTTTGTATTTGCCCTGTTCCCTGTCTGCCTCCACCAGTGAGGTCAGCTTCAGTTCCTGTCTGTTCCTCCCACAAGCATCTCAGTATTTTCTGTGAAAATTTTGATGTACTAAGTCATCCTTTTGAGACAGTTTGCAAGAAGACACACAATCCATTCTCAATGACTCTTCTATTCTATTGTCTTGGAGAAAGTAATCAAGGCCAGCGTGTTGTAGCTGACTAAATTATAGATATACCCATACAAAAATAAAATGTAGCATCAAGAAACAGTCAATTATACCTTCAAACACTTTAAGATATGTATAATATCACTGTCGAACTCCTTGCAGTTTTCAGATTGAAAATGGTCCAATAACTATATTTAGCTCACTTAAACTTCATTTAGCTTCTATGCCTATTACTTCCGACTGGCCCGAGACTTTCAGAAACACACAGCCTACAGGATCCTCTTTGCTTCAGGAATTTGTTGAACTTTTCTGCATGCTTACTTAGTTCAAACTGAGGTGCTTTTGCTATGCAAGACTGGTACCATGGTATAGTTTGCAAGACCCCATGAACACTCACACACTGGACTATGGTCCTTTGAAAAGCATGCACAAACTTTGAGATACATCCATAATAAAAAGGAATCAGACTTACTGGAATCCTTTCTTCTCTCTGTTTCCTCAGGAGAGCTAGTATGTCTTCTCTTCTCTTGGCCTGAAAAGAAATATATTTACCACAATAAACTCAGAAAAATTAATTCAAAGCATGTAATACTTGACTAGATTGTAAACTTTAAATTCCTCATTGAAGCTGAGAACTAGAGTGAACACACAGCAGAAACAAGCACAACAGGTTACTGGATAAAGTACTTTGATTTCTCTTTCTTCCGGAGATCCAGAAAACACACCGCTTGGGAGAGCAACCTTCTCTTGCTAGATTTACATGAGGTTTGAAATAATCATTGTTTTTAAATCAGATGGAATAATTCCAAATGTCAAGATGAATATACATACTAAAGTTAGCAAATACTATTCTGTAGAATCTTGAGATTAAAAAATTGGGGTAATTCAGGACTCATATATGCATAATGACTCATTACAAAACTCTTTTCATCTGAGAGCTGCAACCAGAGATAACTTTTGCTTTCGGTATGCATCTTTGGATTAAGCCAGTCTCTGCTACTCTGTAGAAGTGATTTAAAACTGTGATGATTTCGAAGGTGATAGAATTTAGTCCAGTTTTGAATTTTGGAACATTTAATAACTCTTTTCAGTCAATGGTCCCGGTTCTTCTCTCTACAAGAAGAGAAGTATACATCCTAGAACTTGTTAAAGCTCCTCTCTTTATACAGTTGGAAGAAAAAATAATTTCCTAGTGAGAATAAATTCCTACTGAGAATTTTTCAGTATTGTGATTCTCAGACATCTGAGCACATCTGTATGTTTTTGCCTTGGGGAAATGAATAGCTTTCAGCTACAGTGAGATATCACTGTTTAAGCTGAATAAAAGCATATTAAATTGTTTTCATAAATTCCTAGCAATTTATTACGAAAGAGACGTTCCAGGAAGTATTTTGGGAAAACCCTTAACCAATGCCAGAAAGGAGCACATCTCAGCATATAACTAATAAAAAACAGGAGAAGAAAAAGAGTTTCTTATTTGTTCTTTTCCATCCAGAAATGGTTAAGAAAAGATGATGTAAAATTGATGGGAAAACCTCCTGGTTTTTAGTGCAGCAGATTCTTTTGTCTGATGACAATTTCTTCCATGCCAATTTGATTTTAGAAATTAAGCAATCTTCATAATTTAAAGTGGTTTCTTCAACAACCCTTCCCAAGTTTTAATCAGCTTTAAGTCTAATAAAAAAAAATGGCAGCTTTTCTTTTCCCCCCAACAGATTAATGTAAATGATAGTATTAAAGACAAGCCCAAGCTCTAGATGTTTGGGAGTCCTGATATTGAAAAGTGACAGCCACCCAATATTCTAGAATTTGAATTCTTATCCTTTACTGTTCCCATTCACAAACAGGAAGTAAAATACCTGAGTTGATGAAAAGACAAGCAAAACCGAGCCACATATTAGGTCACAATAGGAAGCTGTATTTTTATTCCATAGTATGGGAAGTTAATGTAAACACAATACCAAAGAAAGGCAAGCAGTGCATGCCCAGGAGTGGAAACCAGGTCCGACCAAGAGACCAGATCATCAGGCAAGTTCGTAGTGATGAGGCAGTACAAGTTCTAGTCATGAAGGCAGTCCACAGGTCAGGCTCAGTCATGGTTCCTTAGAACTTACTAACTAAAGACAGCCAAATAAGACCGAGATCAAAAGAAAAAGTGACCAGATTGGAAAAATGTCTAGCAATACAAAGATCTATTCAGACAAGCCTAGCATTCCTATTTTAGATGCACTAAACTGATTACTCAGATTTGCAGTGTTTATAATTTTGAAATTTCTTTGTTAATCATAAAATATCTTGTAAAGCCTCTAGGAATTAATGAATTACAGAAATAAACATCCAGTGAAATAAACATCCAAAAGAGAACAGCTTTTTTGCCATGTGCTTCACTACTATTTCATTTGAAATTAGCTAACTAATTAAAATAAGTCTTTCTAATAAATTAATTCACTGTCAGTTTGTGAAATAAGAGTGTTAATGCAACTAAGCTTTCTTTTTTAAAAAAACTGTCCATGTACCACTGTGGAGACAATATTCATTTCTCAGATCTTCCAGGTTTTGCTCTCCCAGGGGACCATGCCGCAGAAACAGAATGTCTGAATCAAGTCTGAAGTCTGGATTTGAACAGTAAATGATACCTATGACTGATAATAATGTGAACATTATTCTTATTTCATTCAGTGTATTAATTTTAATTTTCTTAGACTTATGTGAGGCTTATAGCATATCCTGTAGTTGTATAAAGTAATTTACTCATTGAAATTAATCAGTCATCTTTATGGCTGCCAGATGCCCAAAGCTGCAAAACCTTGCTATCATCTATTGTTACTGAATTTTAAAAAAGTGCATGGAAGATTCAGGGAACTGTTGCTAGTTTCAGCCAGAATTCAGAAAGAAGGCTAATTGGTGATAATGGATGGGATGCATTTTGGAATTATTAATTGGAAAAGGAGGATTGCTGACTTGCAGGAAAGACTTGCAGACCTCAGCACCTTTCTGCACCTCTTGCAGATTGCTCTCGTCTGGCCTACTTCCCAAATATAGGCTAGAGGCTTTTCAGTAAAAATGAGAAACGTTTTACTAAAATGAGAAAAAAAAAGTATAATTACAGAGTCAGGCTGAAAATGTTATTACAATATTTAATACTAGTTGTCTTAGTTTGCATTGCTTGTATGAATTGTATTCATGGTATATATGTGGAACACTAATTCACCAGTTAGATTAATAGGGGCTTCAGTAAAAGTTTATATCAGTGTCTCAACAGCAAGCACAACTGTTGTTTGCATCTTCTTTTTCTTGGCAAAGTAGTAGGAGAAACCCCAAGTTCTATATACTTGGTCCAATCCCACTGTTTTGCAGGAGATGACCCTCAGTGATCCGGATACCATGTCACTTAGTTTGCTTCTTTTCATGGCCAATTTAGTGCTTGAGTCACTGTATAAACATGAGTACATATAGCTCATAGCATACCAAATATTATTGATCCTATCCACCAGTTATAGACTACAGGAACCATTAGCTAAAGTGCCGAGTGGGCAGGTTCATGCCAGATTGATGTTAGCTTTTGTAAAACTCACACTGAGTCAGAAGGCTCTGCACACTCCAGAAGGATCCAACCTGAAAGGCACTACAGCATCCCAGTTATGCCTTCCTTTGGAAAGATGGCATGATCTATAAACTCAGTTTTGATGTTATTTGCTAAAATATACAGTTTGCTCTGCAGCTAAGTAGTTTCTACAAAAGTTGAATTGGCTTGGTCTAGCAGTTCTTGAATTATACCTCTCTAAAAATAGCACCTAAACCTGTCCCTGAGTGACAGGCTAAGGCAGAAGCACTTCAGTGGAAGTTGATTTAATAACCGCACACTACCAAGTTTCCCGCACCTCTCACTCAATGAACTCTTGGCACTAGCTGCTGCTGGGCAGAGGCGAAGATCTATTAATAACTAAGACAACTAAGGAATAAACTTATGCTTTGAGCTGTGCTTCAATATCTCTATTCCAGGATTTTATGTGTGAAAGTGGATGCAGCACTGGTGGCCTTTTTTGGCTTTTGTCCCCAAAATTATCCACTTTTGAATCTGGGCACGCTCACTTGGCTACTTTTAAATACTAAATCAGAACAGACATTATGTGCTTACTATGAAGAAATTAAGTACACAGCCTACTACTTTCAGCCCTGCCCCACCTCAATTTTATATATTCAGCAAGAGTAAATGGTGGTAAATGTGAAAACAAGTGTAAGGCTGAGACCAATACAATCAGAACGGGAGCTGATGCCTGCAAATTTTGGGAAGAAAAAAACCCTTTCAATTTGCTCTCGTGTTTTTTAGTGTCCTGTATGCAGAACAGTTGTAAATGAAGTGTGTCACACAGTAAGGTACAGTTAAAGTGAATTCACAAATGCACTGATGTCTCTTTTATGTGTGACAGGCAATCCAGTACGTTTCACTTGTTTTATTTTACTGTTCTGCCTGTCTATTAGATGCTTCTGCAAAGAGCTTAGTCTACCTGCCTTCTGTTGTTGAAATTCCTGTGCATCTGATTTCCATTGAGATATCTTCCAAGCCTTTTTACCTGGCTGTGTGGCTAGTGATTGTTACTTTTGGCAATCAGCTAACTACACTGCCTAGTAACTAGGCTGATGTAAAAGGCAGTTCCCTTTCAACTCCTACTTTGATGAAGACTGGGTTTTGTTAAAAAAAAACAGAGCAGGTTCTAGTGCTATTAAGTATTTTCTCCATTATTAAAATTCTTGAACGTTAAGCAAAGTAGGCAGAGTCAAAAACATTTATAGCATTTCGTGAGTTTAGTGTTTAATCATTCCTCAAAACACCCTTCACTTACTAGCTTGTTAAATAAGACATGAAAGCTAAATGAAAATTATTTTCATAATACCCAACAGCTAAACTGAAAGGTACAACCAAAAAAATTCTTTGTCCAATCTTGCTGCATAAACAAATAAGTATACAATAAGTCTTCATGTGGCTAAACAATTTAAACACGACAGACAGCAGTCTTGCTTCATGAAAGTTCCTAAGAATTTTAGCACCAACTTCAAGAAATCTAAGATTTCACTTGATATTGCCCACATATACCGTACACTTCTGTTGGACAGCTAAAGTTCTGGAAATAAAGCTGTAAATGAATAAACATTATTACTGATTTTGCACTAGGAATAAGGATGACATAAGGAGGTTTTGTAGTGCAGTGTTCTATACTGAGGTTGTAGCAGGGAATCCTGTGCCTTGTTTTGATGGCAGTGAAGTTAGTGATTGTGAAGTGGTGGATACAATCAGCTAACTACACTGCCTACAAACCAAGCACTACTCTTGTGATGGTGTCATGGCATTCAAACCTAGAAAAAAAAGAAAGCACTTCCAATAATTATATTAACATACTCTATCTCCTCAAATGCTCTTATAACTAAAAGCAATTGACAATAATGGAAAATGTTGCTCATATCATCATTACTGTTATTCTACTAAATCCAAAGTCTTTATATCACAAATTTATTGTTCCAAATAATTAAAAACTGCAGTGGATGCATCATAAAGATCATTTCATGAGTGCAAAGACAAAGCAACGAAATACTAAAATTTAAATGATTATAATGTACCACAATGGAAATGGGAAATGAGAAAAGCCTTGCCATGCAGTCCTTGCTGCATGAGTGCAGACTAAGTGGTAGCTGTATTCAGAGCTGGATGTGCAAATGCAGCTGCAAATTTGGACCAAGACAAAATGTTCAAGATGAATAACGTTCTACCTGGTTTACAGCATGTCAGCTGTTTGTGCAGTGATCCGACTTATCCTTGTTCTCTAGTTGGGGCATTTGAGTTAATGTCCTAAAGCACCCATTTTGTGCAATTTACACTTAAAGGTTTTCAGAAGAAACTGCATATAACTACAGCAGCAGTAAGAATGGTAGAATTTCGCTAGTTCCCTGAACTTCAGAAAGCCTTTTTTTTCCAGAAAAATATAGGAACACAGATCATGCTGTTAGTCAAATGTCAGGCTTCTCAAACCTTTTACACTAATTTGTGGTAGCTAAAGAAATTAGCAAATCTGTTCTGCAGAACAGAACTGAATGTGTGTAAGTAGTTACAATCAATTATGCCTTGTGTCTAATACATGTGTATGCAATTAATAATGTGATAAAAATATTTTATATAAATTTATCAGGCCATTCCTAAATCAGGAGTGAGACAGAGTCTGTGAGGTTACAAGGATAAGTTTGTCTGCAAATTGAACAATTTTTCTAGCTTTCACCCATAAATGCCTTATTGTTAAAATGCATAAAAAGAATTCAAGACTTACCCTCAAGAAGCTTGCCTTGTAATAATCCTGATAAAGACTGAATTTATAATAAAATGCTTAAAAAGATTTAATGGAAAGGGAAAACTGGATAGCTTCTTCACTTTTCATTTCCTTCCCTTTTCCATGGCCAGCATAGCAACCTATTCAACTGAGCACCCACCACTCTTTCACTGGCAGACATGCCTCTGGAGATGCTTAGGTGGTCCCTGGGTGCCCCATCTCTTCCCCTGGGACTCCTGGGTTGGAGTGTCCCCAGTTTGGGCTGTGGGCCAGCCCCATGCCTGTGACCTTTGTGTACACTCTGTCGTCATGGTCACTCACCCGGGGCTTGTGCATGGAGACTGGACTGTTGCTTTGAAACGTGCAGATGGCTCTTGCCAATGGAAGCTTTGTTTCAAAAGAGGTTTCTATGGGCAAAGTCAATAGGAAGCATACATGGAGTTTCTGCCCTGCTTCTGTGGACAAATGGCTACAGGTTGTGTCACAGACACCGAAGGTGATCCAGGCTTTAGTGTCACATGCGGCAGTTCAGGCACACACTTCTAGGCTGACAGCTGGATACTGGGGCTTCAGCTTGATTTTTTTCATGCCAGGAGTCTAGTGCCATAGAAGGAAGATCCAAGAAAGACAAACAGCTCGAAAGAGTGAATGCTTTGTGCTTCTGCAGCGGGAGGCACGTGCTGCACATCTTCATGCAACAGTGACCCACACCACCTCTCTCCCTATTTCTTGAGGGCCTAGACAGCCATTTCTGTATGCCACTCCTGACCTGTTCAGCTCACTGCAGTTCTCTCAGTCCCTTGCATTTCAGGTCTTGTTTCTCTAAGTAACCCTTTGCTTTTTTCTTCCTCACAATCAGCACCAACACAACCCTATCCGGCTGCCACTTATGTTTGCAGGGGCAGAAGGCAGATAGATAAGCCCATATGGATTAGTACAATGTCCTTTGCTCCATACTAGCCACACTGGCAACCAAGGCAGAGCAGGCAAAAAGGCATTTTGTGCTCTGCATTGCCCCTTTTTGTGTGGGAGGAAGAAGTGCAACAGAAGAACAACATGCTCCTCCCTGCCACGTTAGTAACAGTGGGAAGATGGGATTCTTAGCTAGTGATGTGATCAACAAGCACTGTAAGAATAAGTCTTTCCAGACCATCCAGTGATTTGGGATATCTAATTGACCTGAGATGCTTTTGAAGGGCTTGTCCTTTAGAAATTTCAGAGCATCCCACCCTCTTTGAGAACTACATACATCTATAAGGCCCGTGCAAATTGTGTCCACCTGGATGGCTCAAATCTCTTGTCATTTCTGAAAATCACGGCATGCATATAGAGAGGAAGAAAGAACTGATGAAAGTAATCAAAACTTGATTGCATTAGCAGAAAAATTTACAAGGCTACTGCAATAGCTCCTAGACTGCATAAAACAAGCCCAGGTACCTTTGCAGTTTTTCCTTTACTATTTAATTTTAGAATATGCTAGACCAGCACCAGTTTTTTTTTAAAGTTTAGTTTATTGCTTAAGTTGCAGTTGAAGACTGATGATCTTAAATTCTAGCAATATGTGGTGCTCAGACACTTAAGCTCCTCTTCAAGCAAATTTAAGCTTTTCCCAATTCCTATACTGTAATATGAATTGAATGAATTGACTTTAAAGTATTAGAAGGTGCTAAACATTGCTACATAGCCGCATGAATCACAGAGTTTTTCTCTTCTGCAAAGGAAGATGGCAGGTCACAGAATGAGGGTAAAAGCAGGTACTGAAATCAACTGTTACACATAGAGTTGCAAGCCAGAACATCTTCTATAGCTGTATAATATACCTCCTTAGCAGTTACACCTTATCTGCTACATCTACCCTGTATGACACTGTTTTGTCATACCATCGTGGTTTGCCTGCTTACCTGTGTGATATGGGTGTTCTCACAGACCTTGTTTGAAAGACCTCTTACATCAGTGAGTGTTTTCCATGAGCAGAAGGCTCTTCCTTGTCAGTGTAATTAGCATGGTCATACTGTCATGTGTGCTTTGCATAATAAAATACTGTAGTCATGATGAAATCTGTAACCAGAAAAATTATTTGTAAGTACCTATCACCTGGGTTTTTACAGAACACCCATTGAGTAACTTAGTAATCAAGATGAAAACCTTAGTCGGAACATGGTTCGTTTCTGAAATACCTATTGTTAAGCCCTTTCATGAGGCCCAGAAAGTGTCTACTTATATAAGCTGAAAGGGAAAAAATTTTGAACAAACAGTATATTAAAATTTTAGTTTGTGGCTTTGATTGGAATGTTTGTCTTGTTTCCGTCAAAATAATTCTTTGCACAGAGACTGCACAATTTAAATAAACGTGCAAGTTTTAACATCCAGATATAAGGTTTCTTCTGCGTTCTGACATAATGGCATAGTCAATTGAATTGGTGCTGTGTTCATGCAGGACTACCATTGTTTGTACATCGCTGTTACATGATAACTTCTGAATGCTATCAGGACAGTATATAGCCTGACAAAGCAAATGCAAAGTGCTTTTTTCTAAGAAGATTGTCACCTAGGATGTTTTTCCATATGGAAATAAGTCAGGCTTATTGATTTTTTCATCAATAGTTATGAACTTCAGCTGCTTACCTGGAGAAATTGTCTGTCATCCATCATCCACAAAAATCAAATGGCTTGTAGAAGGAAGATTGCTACTAGCAAGCTGCGCTTTGTTTTGTTAGTTCCATGTACTCAATCCTTTAAGTCAAAAAAACTGCAAAAAATTCTGCTGGGGTGACTCTTGCCAGTAGTGTGTTTAGGGAAACAGTGTTTGCTCTTGGTTTGGCCTGCAGTTACTAGAGAAACTGTGTCTGACTCTTTGCCTTTGTAGTTCATGCCTAGGCTTGCCTGGTGACCCAGGAGGCCCATAATGTAATCTGGCTAAGAATGCTTGTGCTGGGTTAGGGGCCTGATCTGAATCCCACTGAAGTCTTTGGACAGATCTCCATTGATTTCAGTGAGCTCTGGATCAGTCCCATGAATGTCCAGGCACTGTAACGCAGTGTTTTTTAGTAGTTTGGTTTTTTTCTCTTCCTAATAAGGATTAAAAAACAACAGCCCCATTTTACAAAAGGTGCAAATGTCTACTCATTTCTCTTATGCATCATGTCAGTCAGAACACTTGGCTATTCATCATGGATTTTGCAAAATCTGATGGAATGCTAACAGTTTCTGTTTGGATGCAATTGGGAATGAGTGGGAGCACAAGTTGTTGACTGTTACTTAACAGATGTCACATGTCAATGGACTGTTCAAATTTTGGTTGTGATATTTTGTTTCTTAGCTGCTTATTATCCAAATAGAGTACCCAGGGCTATGTTTTCTTCAAGTCAGTGACAACTGACAGCATTATGAAGGATTTGAGTTCAGTGAATATGCCTAATTAAGAGAGCCACTTTTTCTTGTCACTGAAATGGGAAGCCAGAAATACTCTGTGCTATTCTGGTTTCTGTGCCATTCTGGTTTCTGTGCCATTAACAGAAACACTTTTGAACTCCTGCGTGATATTAAAAAGTTCTCAGAACCTTACTTCTGTATCAATAACAACCTTAATAATTAGAGTCAATTGGATGAATTGCCAGAGACATTGTTTACATTTTCCAGTGTTTGTTGTTATAAATGTGTGCAGTTTGGCCTGGGTTTTGCCTTCTAACATCCAAGAAATGGCATCTTATCGCATGATTGATTGCACTGCTGTAATCTGGTTTCTCAGGTGAAGCATTTGTTTACCGCTGACTTGCAGTTTATATGTTAACTATGGGAACAAGTAACTCAACCAAAGGAGGTGTTGTAGGGATTCAGATTTCTCTTTGATTGTCCTTTGTGGAATCTAGTCACTTCACTCTTTTGTCACAGAATTCCTAACTCACAGGGCCTGTCTGGACAAGTTGAAGTAAGTAGGAAGGCGGGAGAAAGTTCAAAGTCCCATCAACTGATGCGTCCCACTGAGCCAAACCAGCTTGGCATTTATCGAGGATAATTCCTGAGATGGAACTGTGTCAGAGTCAGATCCCAAATGGAAACTAGGATCACATTATGGACTCCGGGGCACTGTTTTGCAGTGGAAATGTTATTTTAGCCTTGATAGTTCAAGAATAAAAGGTAACTAAAGTTTATGGGAAGAAGGAATATCCTTTATTAGATTATAATATGATATTGTGAAAAAATGAGATGAAGGCAAAGAAACCAGACTAAATAGCAACTTCCTAAGCTTTGGAAAGAAAGGCAGCAGCATCCCTAGAGAAGTCAGAATCTGTATGTCTGTGATTGTGCATGAAACCCTGAGTGGGCTAAACTTAGTGAGAAGGATTTCAAAAATTATAGTTATGTGCATTATCCATCATTTTTAGGTGGCAAATCTTGCTCTCATTTTATATTTTCCTGGACACTGATTTTTTCAGCAGAGTTAAAAAACCCCAGATCTGTGGTAGTTGCTCCCAGCTGCATTTTCTTAAAAGCAAAGACACTAGAAAAGGGATTGGTTCATTGCATTTGCCTCATACTTTGCATGTTTCCTAGCTTTTTCCTCGGCAAGGCTTTGGGATACTTGTTTATAACTCCAGTAGAAAATTCTTAGACTTTTAGGATACTTCATGAAGCCAGTGTCATCTCTTGGGGACATAATATATGGCGACCTCAGGGGTGGCTGGATGAGAACGCTGGAATGCTTTTCAGGAATGTACAGCTCTGACAGAGTTATGAGTAAATCCTGCAGGGTTAGAATGCTATAAGACATTGCCTCTCAGGATTGAAGATTGTTCCGGTGCTGTTCAGAGAGCTGACAGTCCACCATAAGGCATACAGTGAGTCAAGAATGAGACTGTGAAGACCTCCTTATAGAAGATCTGTATCTAGCCGTATCTGTTAGTCTAACCCCACTCATTGATGGATTCACTCTTAAAATGAGAAACAAAGCCCCATTTTTTATAATGCCCACTTCTTATGCAGTTCAGCAACACTACATAGCAAAATCTATGTGATCAAAAGTTTCAAGTCACTTGAGAACTTCTTTTTTTTTTTTTTTCTTTTGACATGTTGCCATGCAACAGATGTTTAAAACAAAGAAAAATTGATGTGGCTGTAAACACGGTCTTCAGTGTTGATGGTCTTCATCAATTACCTGACATTTTTAAAGCAAGTTTAATTTCTGGAATAAAATTCAGGCCTCAGGCATCAAAATCCAATTTGCCTGTTCAAGAATACTCATCTGTTGCCCACAGCTAATTTTGGTGTATTGGATTCAGGCCGTCAGCAGTGAGTAAAAATCTTCACAGCCTGCATTGAAAGAGACCAACCAACTCTTTAAAAACATTGTGTGGAAATTCTCCCTGGCAATGCATAGCAGTGGTTTGCTGCTGTCCTACATCATTCTCCAAAAAGCATAGAAAAGGCTACCATTGCCCTCTTACGCTATATATGAAATGGAAGGAATGACTCGTGGCTTGTGTATGGAACAAAATCCTTACGTGTCATCACAAGCAACCAAAGCAGTGCAGAGCGCATGATAAGGATACTCTTGTGGTCGAAACACTGGTGTACTTATTTAAAGCTCAGGTCCTGGCATTGCTGAATGCTTTTTCTGAAGATTCATTATCTATCTCAGTCTTTGATTTCTTTTTCATTTGAGTGGTTATTGAAAGGTCCCCATTAGTTAAGGAGGTATTTTGATATGTGAGAAAAAGAAAGAGAAGACATCTTTTTTTTGTAATTTATTACACATTCCTTAAAACCAGAGTTTCTACTAAATGCCTTGGTATGTGATGCAGAAAGAAACTGTGAAGAGCAAGGAACTAACTATGCGAGCAGAGGTGAAAAGAAATCCAGAAATAGCCAGAAATTCATGGTTGAGGGTACACTTCTGCAAAGATGTGTACTTCTGTAAATTTGTGCCTTTGTGCTTTGTTTTTCTTATCCCCTGTCTTGTATCACAATCTATACACAAGACTGAAATGTAAGCACTTGAATTGTTGGCTGCACCTACAGTCAAATTAAGAGCCAGTTTAAATACTCAGTTCTTTTTACCTTAATTTATTCTTTTGTCTTGACAGTTCTTGATATCTGACACTGGAGGCACAACTTCCTGACACAGCAAAGGGAAAAAAGAACACATCAGCTATTCTCCAGGTGTGCCCCAGATAATTATTGCCTGAAGTTTTAAACAATGAAAGACTCATATTTGAGAAAATGCTTGTGTATGAACTCTTTAACAAAGCCATTCACTCTCTGTATGAAATGCCTCAAAAATAAAATAAAGCTATGCTAATAATTTGAACATTTATGTAGATCACTAGGAGTATTAATGTTATGACAAATACAAAGTCATGCAATTTTCAAAATAAAGAATAAAAAATGTGAGGGCTTCATAAGGAAAGTAACTGTATTGTGTAAGGTCTGCTAGAACAGTCAAGTGCAATTTTAATAATTAATTAATAAGCCTGGTACTGTTTGTCTCCTGGTGAATATTTCACTTAAATATTTCACAAATGTTGATGAGAAAGACTGATGGACACAACACAATACAGTACCAAATCAATTAAATGTACCCTAAAAGAAGGAGCTGATATTGGAATAAAACCAAGTAGTCTGGAAATAGCTTTGAAACCAGCATGTTAGTTAGTCTAATGGTGCACACCTGAATATTGTTACATTCCTCAGAGCCACATGATTAACTGTTCTATATAAACCCTAAGCAAGCTATACTAGAGGAAAAGTGAGGGAGGATTTGGGTGTTGGTTTTTTCCCCCTTTATGTAGGTTCCTGTAGCATTAGATCTGTTTACTTGGTGACTGTTTGAAGCTGTTTGTAAAGCATATCTCAGGTTCTCAACAACTCTGGTCTGAGAAGGTAATGTTTGTGGTCTTCATGGTATGTAAAAGAACCATGTAATTGTAAGAACTGCTGGTTGTTGACTGTAATATATAAGTGCTATATAATAAGGAGTGCCATCTTTTAAACTCTTTTTTTAATATTCTGTTAACTTCCTTAGTGTGAGTGCCTTCTTGTAATGCATTAAATCGATTTCATACCCAGAACTAAACTTATCAGTTGTTTGGCAATTGGGCTTATCTAGGCTCTATGTGTCATGGCTTATGCGGCTTTTGCAATATCTGTCCTTGGAACTTGATAGTGCCTTAATATTTTTAAATCTCTCTAGTGTAGTGCCTCATCTCTACTGAGGACTATCCAACAGCTAAAGGATTTTGTGTGCTTCAATTTAAGATGAAAGATGAAATTGCTGCCACAGTCTTCTTCATCACAAGGCTCGTGAAAAGGGAAGACAAGCTGAGCAAGCATAAAATTGAGAAATTTGCAGCTAAGCTGACAACAATATTGTTTGAGAAGTATAAGAATCACTGGTACTTGGACAATCCATCCAGAGGACAAGCCTTCAGGTAATAGGACCCTTAGTAAAACGGGAGGGGGAATGGAGCCTTTGCATGACATTCAAGGTGCAGTGAGTACCCTTTCAATGCCTGGAGCCTTTAAATTGGAAATAAGTGACAGAAAATTGAAAGAACTGCTTAGCTATCCCTTAAGGGAAGAAGGATTATTAACTGGTAAAGATGCACCTATTTTGAAAGTGGTTTCACAGGATATGCCTGTGTAGGTAAGACAGAGAGCTGAGGTGGAAACATTAAGACAAAATGCACAATGTATCTTGAGTAGCCCTCTGACTTCTTGAATGCTGAATTCAAGTGGTCTTAAATTGACTTGTGGAATTGTTGTAACTGCTTTTAATTCCCTTAAAAAATTACCAGTTAAGTGAGTCACTGCATTATGTGTTTAAAACAAACAAAACCTTGTTTAGGCTTACAAATCAGCTTGTTAGGCTACCTTGCTGGTTGGGCCTATAAGTGAGAACTTGCATCAACAGGATAAATGTGTTGAGAAAATAAATAGTCAACTTAAGTGTACTTCTTCGTGAGCAAAACTTGCAAAGTTGCAGTGAAATCTTAAATCCACCTGCACTTTGTTCTTACCTAGGTGTATAAGGATAAACAAACATCACACAAGAGATCCACTGCTGGAGCAAGCTTGTGTGGAGAGTAATGTGGACTTTAATAAGCTGGGTTTGCCAAAAGAGATGACACTATGGGTTGATCCATTTGAGGTGTGTTGCAGGTAAGTTGAGAAGCTGTGACTAACATGTCAAGTGCCCTACACAAACTTGATCGGCTCCAATCCTATTGCTAGGGTCTTAGTGTCTGAGGGTGTATTTACTAGTGTCAGCTGACTTCTAACAGATGTCCATACTGCTAGTGCAGAGCTGCGTTATACAAATACAGTCACTTTCAGATATGGTGAGAAGAACCGGCCCTTCACAATTGCACACTTTGAAGGAGAGGAAAACCCAGAGCTTCCTCAGCAGATCAGCTATGCTGTTGACAGAGCAGCACTAGACTACCATTCTGGCACCTCTTCAGATGAGGAGAGCTTCAACAAGGAGCCGAAAGCTATTCCCACCGTCAGCAACCCTAACAGTGTCTACCAGGTAAGCATGCGGTAATGGTATGTGGCTTTCAGTAAGAGGCATCTGCCCTCTAGGTTCTCTCATGAAGGAACACAATAGAGTTAACAGATGGCCAGATTTAATCTCCCTTCTTTCACAAACACATTTTAACTTTATCTCATTTCTTGCTGTTTAGTTCAGTGACTACTGCAAGGCACCCATACAACCCTGGTCTCAGTATCTTCATAGGAAGACCTATATGACTGATGGCTCGTGCTATGCCCAGCCCAGGGGTTACAAAGTCTACAGGCCGACAGCTGCTTTCACAGGACTGCGTGTTGATAGATACCACTGGATCAATACCAAGCGGTAGTTCTGTGGCTGCACCTGTTATAGGCTGTTGAAACACTGAGTTATGGTATGCAGTGAAGGCTGGCATTGCAAAGTTTCATAAAAACAGAAAGCCCTTACTGCCTAATCCTTATCTCTCTTCTTGTACATCTGAAACTTTGCAGTTTTACTATATAACCTTTTAAATGTTTTATTAATGTTAACATAACATTGAAAACTAATGTGAGACTCTACTTGTAAGTTAAAAAGGAAATGCATATATCAATAAATCTACTCATGTTTTTTTTAAAAGCCATCTGATCTGCTATCAGTGCCCTGAAGGGAGTTAAAAGCTTTTTGGTGAAAACACAAGAAAGTCCAGGAAGATAAAAACATCCTCCAAGATGCTTTGAATGATAGTCTGCTTCCTTGTGGCAAAGGTAGCAAGGGAAGCTGCATTGTGAGCAAAACATCTACACATCACAAGCAGAATCACCTCTGTGCTCCCCCTTGAGTGAAGCTTTGGTATGTGCAGCTGTGGAAGACTGTCTTGTCGCTCCAGCTAGGCTTTTGCCTCTAGACTATAGGCTACCTGTCAGAAGAACACAGCCTCATGGGCAGGAGAGGGGTGCATACATGGTGGTGTAGTTTTACACAGCTGTAAGCTAACACATCACCTTGCAGAATGATGGAGCTATTATCTCTAAGGATATCTAGCCTGCCAGTTTGCAGTACTGTGGCCCATAGGAAGCATTTCTCATAGCTCTGGATAGCTTGATTCAAACTGTCATCTAGCTAGTCCAGAACTCCAAACAGATGGAGACTCCCCTTTCAGTGGAAAAGGACTCACTGGAATGCTACTGGGCTTCAAAACCATGCTCTAAGATATTATTTCCAGTACTGAGTAAGAAAATGTTGTCTCAATGAGAATTAACAAGACTTTGCTCTGTTGACTTGCAGTATGTCTTCCTACTGACTCAACTTGTCACCTGCTCCATCATTACCTGCTGATTAAACTGTGGGGCATAATGGTTACAGAAGTGATGACATCAATAGCTTCTGTCTTGCTGGCTAATCTGGTCAAAATACTGAACAAACTAATTTGTCAAAATTTAATAGCACATGTAAAATACCTATGGTTGTCACTTACTGCAGCCATCTCTACTTGCTGTACTCCATCATTACCTAATAAGCAATGATGGGGAGGGAAACCTGCTGGTAAGTAGCCCTGAAGGTGAAACATTATTTTTTTTTTGTCCAGTAAAAGCAGGCAGCTAGGAGCGTGTTCAAGATTGCAGGGCTAACTATAAAAGTGAATCCCTAGAGAAAGAATTAAAACTATAGTATAGTTTTTAGGAAAATCTCATAATAGGTGTGAAAAAGCTAATACTTGCTGTGTCAAACCATAGTTGCTCAGTAAACTGTATCCTAGCTTACCTTTCAAACATGATGTGGATGGGAATAATCAGAAGGAGGCAAAGGGCTGTAATCAGCTATTCTCACAGTTATGTCTCAGTCCTGCTTCATGCTAACTTCATCCATATTTCTTCAGAACAAACCCACATCAGTCACATGTACTCTTGCACAAGAATTTTGCAATGAACTTGGTATTCATAGGGTTTGGTAGATCACTCATGCAAAAAGTAAAAATCCTACACTTCCTATAACTAGAGATAACTGCCTTTTTAGAAGGCTTCATTTTAAAGTCAGTTTTTTATGTGTGAACATTCTAATCTGTGGGGTACTGACTAAATAAGATGTGAGGAGTGGCTTCTTCATTACTGTAAGTCAGAAGCAGTGTTTCCAACTAATTCTTGCGGCTTTGATAATAGAACTTGCACTTTAGCTATTTAATCCCTTTATTGCAATCAGTAGTGGTCTTTTTTTCCTAGCAAGATCAAAATAAGCATCTTTTCAGGGGGTGAAGGTGTGAAGAATTGATTCAGCAGTTCTGAGAGAATGGAATGGATACATAATTTGTGAAATTATAACAATCCAACCACTTCTCAGTGTTTAAGATTTAATGTATAATGAGGTAACAGTGTTAGTGTTGGGATATTCAGTGACTCATGAAATAATTTGAATCTTGTCCTGTGTCTCCATGAATTCTTATTCTGGTGGGGAAGGAAGGTTCTTAGGTGACTCTGCTCTTTTATTGCTTGCTTTTTACTTAAACCAGAAGGTGCGGTGGGCAGGGAAGAGGTGATGTTTCATTGGTCAGCAAATAATGAATGTTTTGTGTATTTCAGGGTTTGGCTCTTGACGTTGAGAGGAGGAAAGACCATCCCCCCAAGCTTAAGAGCAGGGCTAGCCTTTGACAGTGCAGGACCTGTGTTCCTCTATAGGTAGTACTACAGAGCAGCTGAAATACTGTGACTTCAGAACAAGGAAAGGTTGTCTGGGCTGGGCAAGTTGCTTTCAGTGGTGGATATAACATTGCTTGTTCTTGATGTGTAGCTGTGTAGATACAGTTATTTGGACTGATTATAGTTTTCACTGTATCATAAAGTCAGGAGAAAAGTGTAACTATCAGCTGATGTCTGCAGAGGCTTCAGAATATGTAGCGAAATGATACATTAGTTTAAAAAAAAGTTTTTAACACTAAGCAGATTTATGAGTTAATCTATATTTTGCTTCAGTTCCTGGAAACTCCAAGTCTGAGTTTTTGCAACAGTGTTTGTCTCTTCACCACTTGGATATAGCCAGAAATGTCAGTCACTTAGGCTAAAGTCTTGTCACTTAAATTACTACATTGCTTTCACTCCTGATCTAATGAGCCTTTAGTATGAAGGGGAAAAATACAGTATAGTAAAAACAAAAATACAGGATTTACTTTAGCTTAAAGCCTGAGGACAAATGCAGAGGACCAAGTTAGAACCAAACCACGTCTTCTTTTGAGTACCGTTACAACTTTCTGCTTAAGGCTATTTTCTCTTCTAATGCATCTATTTGTTTTACCAAACAGTCTTTCTCCAAATTAGTTATTTCAAGGTAGTAGAAAAGCAAGTCTTCATTGCCTTTACAGTTTAAAAACTGGTGTTCATCCTCTATGATATCCACCAGCTCTTCAGTTAACATATCCACTCTGTCCTCAAGTTCTGAAGGGGACAAGCAAGTGCAGGTTTCCTCTTCAAAGCTAAAAAAAATGGAAAAGAATGCTTAAAGTTGGACAGTAGAAATTCCACTGTTAAAGTGATATCCATAGACTCTTCACAAGAGCAAACGAGAGAGACAAGTTTCACTGGAACTTAACTTCTCTGTTACTGAGAAAGAGATGGTAGTGTACAGAGAAGTCATCAATCTTTCTGTGACATAACTTGGCATCAAATCTAATCTGCCCTTTATACAACATGCCTAGATGTAGAAGGTTATAGAGATCAGCTTTGTAGTATGAAGTGAGGTTATAATGAAGAGGCGTCATGGCTTGCTTTATATCAGACCACCCAGATCGTTCAGTTGCTGTTGCCTACTACAACAGTTAATAATACCTCTTGTCAAATCATTCTTACCGTGTCCTCCATTCAAAGCTGCTCTTTCCGTAGCTGCTTGGGGCATGAAGGAAATGCAATTTTTTCCTCACAAGCAACTTGTCATTCAGTAGTTCCTCAGGTTTTGTATGAAGCAAGAGATTGTTCTTCATGTGTTACACAATAAGCACAAAAGTGGAGAGAGCAGATCAGTGTTAATTTTAAAAGCCTTTTTATAGACCCTTTAAATATATTTTTTTCATGGTACTACTCTTTTATGCTGTCTTAATGATTTGCATGAGAATTGTGTTTCAGTTTGTGTCCCTTGCCTCTTGTCCTGTCACTGGTCCATCTTCTTTGCACTCACCCTGCAGGTGTCTATATGCATTGATAGGATTCCCCCTGAGTCTTCTCTGGTTTAAAAAAAATCCCAGCCCTCTCAGCCTTTCTTCATAGGGGAGGTGCTCTAGCCCCTTAATCGTCTTTGTGGCACTTTGTTGGACTATCTCCAATACGTCCATTTTTATTTTGTACTGGGGAGCCCAGAACTGGACACTGTACTGTGTGTGGCCTCGCTAGTGCTGAGTAGAGTGGAAGGGTCAAGTCCCTTGACCTTCTGGTGATAATTTGCCTAATGCATCCCAGAATACCGTTAGTCACCCTTTTCAGCAAGGGCATGTTGTTGGATCATGTTCAACTCTGTGTACACTAGGACCCTTAATCCTTTCTACACATCTGCTTTCCAGCTGGGTGGCCTCCAGCATCTATTGATGTGTGGGGTTGTTCCTTCTGAGGTGCACGACTTTGCACTTCCCTCTGTTGAACTTCGTAAGACTGCTGTCAGCTCATTTCTCCAGGTTGTTGAGGTCTCCCTGGATGGCAGCAGCCTCCCCTCTGGATCCCAGCTGAGTTGGCTTATATGCAAAATGCTCAAACTGCTTATGCTTATCCATATGCCTGATTACACTTAGGGATACACCTGTTTCTGATGGTACAAATGGCCCTTCTCTTCACCAGCTCTAGTTTGAGTCACAATAGTTTTACCATCATTGTGGAGATGGGATTGTTAATCCTAGATCTGCGTACTCAAGGGATGGCTGAAGAGGTTTTTGGCTGCGTTGTTTATGAACATCTCTTTGCGGAAAGCCAATGCTATGCCTTTCCAATACAGTAGAAGTACCTTTAAGCTCAGGAGTTTAAATAATGTATAGAGCTTCTACTGACATCCCACAGGAGTCTGACCTTACCAAGCAACAATTTGGAGAGGCAGGCATCTATAAGCCAATTTAAATTGCCATTTTTTAAAAAAGTAAGAACATAGGGATGACAATCTCTCAACCAGACAAGATCTCATGATCTTTCTTATTACCTTCTCAAAGGCTTCCATGTCTGTGAGGCTTTTCACTCTCACCTCAAAAAGTTGAGAGATGAGATTTATTTCCTCCTTGAAGAATGGTTCTTCCTTTAGCAACATCTGACTTATTCCATAAGACTTATCACCCTGAGGAACTGCTGACAGCTGGAGTCTGAGAGAGAACATTTCACTAAGACAAGCCTTTAGTGCCTAGAAAAAAACACAATGTTTTGAAAACCTGGAAGCAGTGGAACACAATTCCTTACAGCTAACTACTGAATAGGGATATTAATGGAGGGGAGGAAGGTGGAGATGGATCAAACAATAGTAGGATATCAAGACAGGTTTTCAATTCTGGAAGCCTATTCTATCCAGAAAAAAAACTTCATTTCTCTCATGGGGATTTGATACAGACTACAAATATGCTGCATAATGTGGTTCATAAAGGGTAGCTTTCTGTGGGGGACTAAAATAACCGTGTGTACATTGGAAATACCCATTATCATTTCATTTTCCCCAAAGGTATCCCCTGTAATACAAAAGTGCACTTCATTGAAGGCTGAATGGAAATGGTTGCATCACATCAAGGTGTTATGGGAAGAACACTGCAGTTCCATTTTTCTTGATCAACAAATCTGTGTCTGGTGTAACTGTGTTCTTTGAGTCAGGACTATGATTATGAAAGCGCATTCTCTGATTCTGCCATGTATTGGCCAGCTGATGGTTAGAATGTGGTTGTCTGTTTTTATCTCCCTAGCTGTCAGTGGAACAAATGGGTATTTCTGAGTTAGTGTTGTTTGTATGCAGGCAGGATATTAAGACATGATCTGGTGGATTTTTCTGTTGTCTTACTGTCTTCAGCTAATGTGAAGCAGTGTTCTTTGAATGTTGACTATGAATCTATCTGTGAACAGCCACTGTGTAACTGTAACAGAATCTGTGACTCTGTAATGGCAGTTCAGGTAATAATTTATATTAAATAACTCTCTTATCTCTTTTTGATTTTTATTATTGGAAGTTGTACAAAGGTGTTAACCCCCCACTTTTAAAACGGAAATATTTTATGAATATTGCTATAATGTAATTACATTTGGAACATATTAACATACCTGATAAAAAAGCTTCAGAAAGAGCGGGTTGGCATCGTGTTTGAGGTCAGCAGCAGTGATATGAGCTAAGCAGTGCACAAGGAGGAGAAGGAAACTTCCTACATAACTCAGGCAATCCCTTAGAACAAATAGTTTGTTCTTTGAATTCTGAGAGAGAACAAATATCCAGAGCTGAGACAAGGGCACAGCAGTAGTCAGCTCAGCTGATGCAACTCTTCCAATGTTTTTTCTCAATTTTATGGAAGCTAAAAGATTCACATTAGAGTGCTGGGGAATATCCATATACACAAGAGAACAGCATTGTTGTAAGACCACTTAATACTCTATGATGTGAATCTAAACATTCTTGAATTCTCTGTTTCTAGACAGTTTTGTATCTATGTATTGTGAACTTCTCAACATCTGAGTTTTAGAAATGAATAATACTAAAGAGTCAGATTCTGTAATTTAATTATAGCACGTAAAATGCTGATATGCTGCTGCTTTCTATAAATCTGACCTACAGAGAATTTGGTAGAAATGGAAGTGGTAGAATTTGGACATGAGAAACTGGGTAATCAGACCTGATTTAATAGATATGCTTTGGGTATGACCCTCATATTAAACATATATTCAAACTCAGTATCCTAGAGTGCTCTGTTAAGTTTGTTCAGATGTATCTGGAGCATACATTTGAGGATTTCTTATGTCGGTATTTTTTCCTAGAAAGCATCAAGCATGTTATGACTTAAAACGTGTGAAACATTTTTGCATTTTACTTCCTAGTCCCAGAACTTAATGGATATGAAAATACTCCATATGCTGGCTAGATGTGAAGTTGACAAACCTGATAAAAGAAAGAGTTTCTGAAAGCACTGCCTGTGGCATTACTAAAAGGTATGCTGGAGGCAATACACAGGTTAATTTCTGGAGCCTGCAAAGAGAAGGAAAAATGCTTCTATAAAAAGTCCATATGCACATCAGATCTGCAAAGAAAGAGGGATTAATGGAATATAAGTTCACTTAAATGTCAGCTTTGATTTGCAGTGGGTATACAGAGCCAACAAATACCACATGAAAATGGAGATTGTTTAAAAAAAACCCTAGCAAATCATAGTAGTTCATCTTGCCAGTTTCCTAATTAAGTAAATGAAAGTGTACTCCAGCCCTGGAGCTCTGGCTGTAGTCACTGTGATTTTTATTATTATTTATTTGATACTGTTATGAAAGACCCTAGAGAGTTTACCTAGACTAAAGCCATAGTGTGCGAAGAACTTCACAAAGAAAATGAGAGAATCCTTGCTTCAAGTTATAAAGGAAATATGTTTTATCATAATATTATGCAGTATGCAGGGATCGGGTAATGCAAGAATTAAGCTATGTGCTCAAGAAAGATGCCACAACAAATATATGAACTGACTGTGGATCTTGTGGCACGGAGGTTTGACTTCAAAACAGTCCTATAACACTGGGGAGAGAACATATATGGAATTCAATTCCTGATGTTTGCGCACTAGTCATTCTCTACCTGATCTTATCTTATAATTGGTAGATGCTTTGCAGCCCATTGGCTGAAGAATTTTTTGGTAACTATCTTCTTTTGGAAGTACTGATTATTAAATATCAGTATCTTAAAAACTTACATCAATGTGAAATCTGAGAAACTGTAGGATGGAGATGCCATACTGATATATGACAAACTCTCTTGTAGAAAGGGTTGCAGGATCAACTACTGTTAGTTCTCCTTCTTGAGTCATCAAGGCATCTTGTATATCCTGAGAAGTACTTGCTGTTTCTGCAAGAACAGTAGCATTTCATTAGACTAATTGGATTCTATTTTCATTTTGTTTGTCCAAGAGGTAACACTTCAATATAAATGTATAACATACTGCATTTCTCACCTCATAATATAATATGGTTGTTCAATATGAAATTAAGCCCTTCTGATGTATTATGAATTCTTTTTAAGAGTCATGAAGTGCTTGATACCCTTAGGCAATGCCCAAAACTTCACTCTTCATGGTGAAATTTCCAATAACTAAGGCCTAGAAAAGTGACATTACTTATGTGCGCCTCAGAGCTGATCAACAGCAAAGCTGAGGGTAATTCTGTGTTCCGAGCCTTTCTCCTTTACTGGTAGAGCACTTCCTCCAAAGAGAAGTGTAACGTTATGATGTCTGTCCAGCAAAATCTTATCACAATAAACACAAAGCTTCACATTACACTCAAGTTCTGACTTCCATATAAGAAAGAATGGAGGTGAGATTTACTTTTGTCCAGCCCTTGGCTTTCTAGTAGTCCAGCTGCTATTGCGTGACTTTGGAGCTCATCGTTCATGTCTCTTAGAAGACCAAGAAGAAAAGAGGTGTTTGTACACTTAGGTTTATCACCACCTGTGTAAACAAATGTGGAAATATTGCTTTTTCTAAACAATCGGTCTCTTACCATATTTTTTTTGAGCAAACACTTCATGCATTGGAATTACGTAGACAAGTAAGGTGAAACAGGTAAATAGTTTTGCTGTTTGGAGCACAGCATTGAAGTCTGGGCAAACATGTTAATGTTGCAGGAAAAAATATCTTTCTCTCCAAAACTCTTTATGTTATCCACTTCACTAGTTTTCTCCTTTTTCATCTATCTCAAATACCGTATCGAAGTCTGTTTAAACAGGAAGACTTGTCTTGGCAGCTTACAGAATACTCATTGTAATTTTTCCGAACAAAGTTTCTTTGTCACCAATGCATTTCTTTATTGATGAGAAAAAAAAATTCTATCTGCCCTCAACTCTATAAATAGTGACTTTCTATCAAAGTGTCAAATTCCATATCTCCTCAGAATTGGTAGGATTTTTTTTCCAGCTAATCAATACAACATTTACCTGTTTAAGTGCCCTAAGCCCAGTCTTCGGTTTATTACAAGGACTACATCATTGCTAATTCACAGCTGTAGGCAAGTTACTTATGCAGGTATCACATGTGGCTCATGTCTTTTGTTGTTAAGCAGACAAAAAGGAGGTAGTTGGCAGGAAGTGTCTTGTGAGATTATTTTGTGCAGCTCTGTTTGTGGGGTAGTAATCAATAAAAGTGACTTAAGGTTTTTACCTTGCAGAGAAGGTGTTGTGAACTGTGGATTCAGAAGAATGATTCTGGATGCCATCAGGTGTTCTGCCTGCTTCAGCACCTTGATATCTGAGAGAACAGTATATACTAGTTAATGACTGCAAATAATTCCAGAGAGGTTTGTGTCCATTCCTCTTGTTATTCCATAAGCTAACCTCGACTTTTCTACATAGTATTCAGGCCTGAGAGAACAGTTTAAAAATCAACTGTTAGGAATAAAAGTTCTGCTTTTTGACTAAATATTTAATTTTGGAAGAGATTTAAAAATGTAGAAGTGTATTGGAATCTCTCCAAGAGGCTAGATAAGGAAATCTTTCTCCAAGGTTCTAATAATTGTGTGATTCTTATACCGTTTTCTATTCAGGAAGCTCTGAGAATTGCTTACAGGGTCATCAGAGAGCAACAAGGCTAATTGGACTGCTTGATGCACTTGATGTGTGCTCTCTTTAATTACCATTTTGCTGCATGAAGGAATTATTTTTCATCTGTTTCAGATAGCACTGTTTCAAATTAAGTTTTCTTTTGCCTTATTTCTTTGTGTTTAGTTGAATTCCAGGATTGTGCTATCCCATTTTATCAAGCTGAGTAAATAAACACCTGTTTACTTCATAGAAAAGGTGCTAGAAAAGACTCTGAAACATGAAGCAATTGATCACACATGATAGCTCACCTAATCCCTGTGAAATCTTTTCAATCCCAAGAAGAAATTCTGCTACTTATCAAGTAGCTGCTGATGTTTCAAGAAAAATCCTACAGACCTGCTAAACCTAAGGATGGAATAAGCTCAGCTCTGCAGATGCACTAAACATCATCTAGGTAAGACATTTAATGATATTCACATCCTAGAAAAGGCAAGCACCAATGTTAGTATCCAGTTTTACACCTGAATTTTGATAATATCCTTTACTTGAAAGGGTAGAAAACTGTTATTTTCTGTGCTGAAAAATGTACTTTTAACCTAAAATCTTCCTGCTCGTTTGCTCAGTTTCTAGGAGTGCTTAGGTGTTCTCCTGCTGATGGTTAGTTCGGAGACTGGCTTTTTTTTCTTCAGAATCATATCATTCTTCCTCGTTTTATACTCTAACTATAGTCTGAGTTCCACCCCACCTTTTCCCTGTTCATCACATTTCCAAAGCATTAATGCCCCCCAGGCAATGCATCAGCATCAAAAAAGAATCATAGGTCACTTGAGTTTCCTATGACAAACCAGACTTACTTATAGTCAAGAACAGTAGGAGTTGGTCATCTGCCTTATGATGTATCCCTGGAACACAGAAAGACTTGGTGATGGATGATAGAGGACTGTTGTTTTGCTGCATCTCTTTTCCTTTTTTTTCTTCTTCTGGTCTCATTACCAGCTTCTGCAAATGTGGATGAAAATCCTTTCCTAAGGAAGCTTTTGTTTCACTGCATTCTTTCATGGAGTTCTACAAGGAAAAGTAAGGAGATGTAAAAGTAAGTACCTATACAAAGCACAATGAAAATTTCACATTTGCTTCTATGTGACCTTTTTTTTACTCCTCCCCTTGTATAAACTTAGAGTCTGTATTTCAGAAAATTCTGCTTCTTCACATTACTCAACTGTCAGAAAAATATTAAGCAGCGAATACAGAGACCTCCAGCAGATTGTCACCTTTCAAAGTGAAATTTTATTTCCCTTTGGAACACTATCTTCTTATTGTCCTTTCCGCTGTTAAATTTCTCAGACTCTATAATGATAAGCACTCTACTAGATAGGGCATTTCTGGAGTACCAGTCCTCACAATCTTTCCATAAGTCTGAAAATCAGAAAATAGCAAAACAGCCCCCAAACAACCCAAAAACTGGAGGGGGGCTGTGTGAAGGGAGGTGGTCATGCAGTACCCTATCATGCTGCTCAGTGTATGCTGTAGAACCAAACCCTGTGGGTTTCATCCTGCTCTTTTGTTCTCCACAGAGTAAACGATCCTGCAGCTTTGCTCTTTCATCTGGTATTTGCCACATGTGAGATTCTTTGAGGTCCAGATGCTTCTCTTGGGAAATCTGCCATAGGTCTTTTCTTTTTTCTGTTGTTTCTTCTGTTTTCAAGGTGGCATTATTGTTCTGTAAAGAAGAAAACTCTGCTAAGCTCTTTTTCTTTGTTCCCTTGTACTTTCACTTGGGGGATAGCTTACTTCTGAAACCTATGCTTCTCCTATCCCTTTCCAGCTTATTAAAGTATTGCGTTCCTAATCTCTACATTCAACCATTTTCTTCATATGTGTTGTGAATCTCAAGATACAGGACATAATCTACACAATATAGATGCAATCATGGTCTCATTAGCATGACACCATTAATCTTGTGTACTGTGCATATTATGCAGCCTGTTCAATTAGAAAACTTTGTGGATTTACTGTTTTCTAACCTTCAATGGATCAAAATTACTTGAAATATTCTTCTTTGTTCTTTTCTTTTCCAGGAAGAGTTCCAGCTGTTCCTCCAGCTTTCTCATCTTCTGCTCTCTGAATTTTTTCAGTTCACTGGCTATTATGTTAGCTTCATCCACAAACTACAGATCGTATATAAGAAAACAAACCACAAGATTCTGGTATTATTCTGGAAAGAGTGATACTTGGAGAACAAAGTCCTTTGCACAGTAACAATAGCAATGCAAATTATTTAGCATTTTCTGAATAGAATTGCTAGGTAATATATTTTTTGTTTTACCTTCTCCTGGATGCAACCCTTTAGGCTTCTGACTGTTTCCTTAAACTGTGCCTCTCTTATTTGTAATAATCTTGCAGTTTGTATAAATTCCAGCACTAACAATATATACTCCGTGCTTTCCTTCAGGAGATGCGAAATGTCCCTGGTGTCGTCATCAGTCGATAACTCCTGAAAGATAAAATGGTCATGTGAAATATAACATGAAATGTGTGAACCTTCTTTTGTTATCTTACTTTCAGTGCAATACATTGAGAACAGATTTAAGAGTTGGAGTTTTTGAAAATGCCATCAAAGGTAGTGGAAGCTAGGTAACAGTATTTTGCAGTCCTATACACCCTTTATTGTTGTTTATAAATACCAAAATAAAAACATAACTATCAAAAATAAATTTAAGGTTCTGAAAGAAGCCTTAAATAAATCTGTGTTAAGAAATGGATCTGAAGTGTCTGATCTTTAGTAGCTAAGCCCAAAATTTTTTCAATTCTTTTAGGCATAAAAAAACCCCAAACAGTATATAGTGATCTGGAGTTTGCTGTCCCAGTGCTATAAACAGACAAAATTCCTGAGAAGTTTGTACATGTTAAAATTTTGTAACAACACACTGAAGGAGTGCGAGATTCCAAACCAAACTATCAAGAGAATTTTACTTCTACAACAAGATGTTCCAGGCCTGTGCCCTCCTCTTGGGACCTCAAGGCAATCTTCTTGAGCTTGTAGCAATCTTGTAGCATAATGACTGTTTGCCGTAGATGTCTTTGAGATAGGATGAAATATGCCACAAGATTCCCAAACTTGTCTCCTTTGGTCTCCTGGATCACTTGCATTTCTTTGGCTTGCATCTGGGAAGAAAACATTAAAAAGTCTTACAGATTACTTGCAGACTTATGAAAGTGTGGAAATGTTCCCATTCTCACTGCAGGTTAGAAAACAGGAATCTAGAGGGGAAAAAATTAACTACACTGAAAAACAATGGAATCCATCAATTTTAAAGGGAACTTCTAAAAGTTTCCCTTGACAGCACGAGTCAAATAGTTGTGAACCATTATAAAACACTGCTGAGCCTAAAATAACATGTCCAGAGATTTTACTAAAGTCTCGTCCCTCTGTATAGCTATTAGCAAATGACAATACTAATGCTTTAGCTGATGTACCTTTTCTTCTGTCTGGGTTTGAAGTTCCAGTCTAAATTGTGCCTGCATGTTTCTCAGCTCAACTTCTGACTCTTCCTTTAAACCTTTAAGCAAATCCCCTTCCTGATGATGCTTCTGGAGAAAAGCCACTGCTCTTGCTACTTGCTGTTTCTCTCTAGTCTGAGCGACCTCTTGAGCTAATTCTTCACCATTATTTTTGTAGTCAAAGCTGTCCAGGATCCTTGTCACGCCCTCTGGGCAAGTCAGAATCTGAAGCAGGTAAACATAGTGATATGAGCAAATGAATTTTGTTTATAGAAATGAACTTGCTTCTGGCATTGGGTTTGTAGTGGGTGTAATAAGCAGGGCTTTTAACGATGGCGTTCTGTTGGGTTGATTTGTGTAGGAGGTTACTGTAACTGCACTTTGCCATGTGCCTGCATATATGCCCCAGCCTGTGTGCCGTGCACATCCTGTAGGTTGTCAGTCAGGATGGATATCTGTGTGCTTAAAGGATTTGTGAATTACTGTGAGGCTCATGCAGGGAGGGGTGAGGCATGAAAAACATGAAATGCTTCTACCTGAAGGTTGCTGTAGAGATCCAGGACTCTGTACAGACATACTTGGCTCAGAGCTTCCAGCTTTACTATCTTCACTGCTGAAACTTGTAGTATTTGAGTTAGAGAGTCTGGTGAATGCTCAACTTCCCAAGAATGTAGTTTCTATTAAGCAAAGGAGAATGAAGGGTAGGAATTTTCCACACCAACAAATAGTACTGTGGTCACCAGAACTAGCGAGGTCCTGTTTCCTACAGAATTGTGATGGGAAGTGTGAGTCAGCTTGGACTACTCTTTCTCTAAGGTTATAGAGGCTCCAAGGGAAACTTTTCCTACCTACTAAGGCATAGGGTCACACTGCAATTTTTCCTCAGAAGACTTTGTAAAGTCTGTATTTCTCTTCTACCTACCTGTTTGTTTTCATAAAATTTGTAAGTGCTTTATTTTTCCAAGTCCTCTATGCCCCTGCAAAGTTAAGTGAAATCAGGAAATGAATTAAAAGTTTGACATTAGGTTAATAAGAGGTAGGCAGATACCTGCTCCCAGAACAGATTACAGTGTTACTCTGCTAGCAAAACCCAGGATACACAGGAGGAAAAACAGCATGTTATACATGTAGATCCACCCTATGTAACAAAATCCTAAAATACTGGAAGCTAGAATGAGGACCATTAAAGCTCCAAAATCCAAAAGACAGGTTGAAACAGGAAAAAGAAAAAACTACATTTAGGCATGTGAGCAAAAGAAATAAATGTGGTGTTTTTCTTTGATAAAGAAAGTGCTTTTCCACCTGTGCTGAGGCAGTAAAATATATAGACCAGTACAAGGAGACACGGAACATTTAAGTTACACCTGTAGCTGCTCTGATAATACAGCCACCCATGCAATGTCTGAAGCTAGCCTGTATGTTTGTATCACACAATGAAGATAACATTCATTCTTGCAAAGCAGTGAGGTGACAATGGCAGGAGTAGCATAAATAAAATGCCTTAAACTCACTTGCTGTTCTGTGAAGTTAGTATCTGGCATTTGTAAGCCAAAAAGACAAGTTGACAACTGATGCGGAATTTCTTCCAGAAAATGTAGGGTCTGTTTGGGCACTGTTAAGTCTGGGCTGAGGCTTGAATGCTTGATTTCTTCCCATTGTTTCTGACGGAGGGCTTGTTCTGCATGGTAGTGATGTTCTGACAGTTCTTTCAGAAGTGAATCCTTTCTGCTGGTTGCTTCTATTCCTTTATTAGGCTTCATCCCCTGAAACTATAGACGTCCCAGCTGAAATATCTTCATGGTCAGGAACATCAAAGGAATGGGAATTGAGTCATACTGAGCCTAAGATCTAAAAAACATAGCCAGAAACTAGATTTCCATATTCACTTAATTAACATAAGTAGCCTGATTTACTGTGGGACTAAGTACCCAAGTTACTGAAAATAAGGCCACTGCTTCTTATACCTTAACGCCGAGAAATGAAAACTAGTTTAGTTTCTGTTTTGCTCTGCAGTAGTCAGAACAGAAAGTTTCTTTCTTCGTTAATAAACTCCTTTTTGCTTCAGTTTCCTTTTCTGAAGTGGTGTGGGAAAATTGAAAGGAATTCAGAAAGGAAATGGAAAACTTTCTTTTCTTGTGTATCAGCTGAGAACTCTAAGCCGTCGCAATGACAACCTTACCCAATTTCCTTTATGGTGTTCCTTTTCCTTAGCCTTGGATGATTCATAAAAGGAAAAGATAGTCCTTATTTCTTCCATCAATAAGGACAGTTCCAGATCTGCCAGTTCACAAGCATGCTTCTCAAAGAAAAACCTACAAACAAATACGCATGAGACAGGACTGAAGCTAGATTACTACTGTTTATACAGTCATTACTATGAGGCACTTGTGACATTCTTACATACATTGCCTGGAGAACAAGCAGTAGACTGTAACAGGTATATTCTGTTGAGCCAGACACAAAACGCAATTATAAGCCTTCTGGGGAGAAAACCTTCCAAATTTGCAAATAACATGTTTTTGTAACTAAAAATGCAGAGGCAATTAAACAAGGCAGAACAAGGATTTCTTACCTTGTCTGGATTTCTTGTTGTACTTGGCTGATCCTTTCTAAATGTGAAGTGGGTAGAACAGGTGATACTATGGAAGTCAAAGCCATTTCCTGACTTGCTTCAGCCCTTAATGCCTCTGAATGAGCAGCAGATGCTTTTAAAGTACTCCTTGATGAGTAGCCTGTTGAAGAAACATGAGAGAATATACTTAACTGCTGAATCATTACATTTTGGGTACAGTCAAACCTTATAATGCACTTCTTAGGATTTTTTTTTTGTTCCTTTAACTCTACATTATTCAATAGTTAAATTCACAGTGCTCCTGGCTCGAAGGAAACGAAAAGACCTTTCAAAAAGTCATTTATCAGTCTGTTCTTGTTACAAAAGAGCGTTTTACCAGTCAAATTTATACTTTTAACAAAAAAGCATGTTTCATCAATAATTCCTTGAGAGTCATCTGGATATGAAAATTCTGAAATCTGTTTGTATTGCTTATTGAGAAAGGAAATCTGGTTTACGCCACTTGTTCCTTTTCAACTGCAAATAAACTTCAACAGCACATAAATTTTAACTCAGTAGAGTCTTCTTGCTGCCTATCTAGACAGTCATTTCCAGTGTAGAATCTGTTTCAAGCATGAATTATTGAATGCTTGGGCGGGGGATTATTTTAGAGGAAAAGAGGTTGAAAGTACACATCTCTCTACTTATGTTCATTTAATTTTTGTTACTAATCACCAATGCTAGTCTACTGGAGGTAAAATAAAACGGACAATTTCCTCCATCTTCTTGTACTGGAAATATTATAATGATAATCTCACCCTTAGTTAGGCTGGAAATTGTTAAGTTGCATGACCTAAAATACTATTACTGAAATGAAAGTGAACACTGCCCCCCTGTCCCCCCCCCAAAAAAGCAGCTATTTAATTCTGTGTGTATCAATTATTTTAATGCAGTCCTGCTGTTTAAATAGTTGAAAGGTTCTAACAACATGTTTTTGAAGGCCAGAATAAATTAAGGTACCTTTATCTTCTCTCTTACCTGATGTGTCAGGGGATACACTACTTATGCTATTTTCTTCCAGCATCTGAATCGTAGACTTGAGTAGTGGGATCAGGTTTTGTTGGATGACCTTGCATGTACTATGTGAGTTACCACTAATGCCATAAAATCTGGTTGTCTGATAGTTTTCAAAACAGTGTTGTGACCCAGAGAAAAGTACCTGAAACAGCACAAAGCAGACAAAGGCCATTTCGTGCCTATCAAAAATATCATTGGAAAAAAGCATCATGCATTCTCATGAAAACCTTATATTTTCAGTTCATAGCTATCCTATGCAAATTGTCCAGTGACTCAATAAGATGCTACAGTACTTTGCCTCAACAGCTTAAAAGCCTTTTGCAATGGTTATAGTCCCACAGCTCTCAGATTTTTCCACATCCTTAAAGCTGATGTAAAAGTTGTAAAATATGATTTGAACTACATTACTTTTATTTAATGTCCTCAGTTTCTCTGGAATCCATTTGTAAGTGCCATACATGTAATAAAATGCTTTCTATTCAACATTATGGTCTAATAATCTTATCTCATTTGGACTAATAAGCTGAAATTTAGTTAATAGTGATGATCTCATGGGAATGGAAGAGCAGAAGAGGACATAGAGACCTCCCAGGGAACTTTAAAGGAAGGACTGAAAAGAGAGGAAGAGGATTAGGGAAGTGCATTGATTTTTAATCTTTTTATTGTAAGTCATCCAAAATTGGAATGTGGAAACCTGTTAATGCAAAGAGTAAGGAGTAGATCCTGAGACAATTGAGTTAATGGAAAGACTGACTGACTCTCTTGTCAGAAGGATTTGGGTCTACAGTTCTTGACACGTTACAGGTTACGGGATTTTAAAGGTCCCTTTGAGAGAGAGGGACTTGTGATCCTCTGTACTCAAGCATTTTTGAAAATCATTTTGCATCCAGAAAAAAATGTTCACAGGAGTTGTGGAATGACTAATATATTGCTTCTTCCCTAGGAACTAGGGAACTAGGAACTTCCCTAGGAACTTCAGGTGTCCAGTTGTTTAAAATCTCTCTGCAAACAAACTGACAAGTTGGCAATTGGACTAGATGATTGTTGATTCCTTTCCAAGTGAACTATGCTAAGCTAGTCTATTCTAACTTTTTTCTAACCCTGCTGATGAAATACTGCCTTTTGAAGTGTAATTTGATTGAATTTCCAACTGTCAAAGCCTTTGATATGTACTTTATAAATGAACTTTAGCAATTCTCATTTAAGATTTTTGTTATTTTACAGGGCTTTGATTTCTTGCAGCAGTATTCTTGGATGGATATTCTCAGAATATGGCAACTGCTTGTGCTTTTGCTAGAAAGTAAGTAACATGATTGCTTTTTATTGGCCTTAAGGTGAAGTCAGTACCTTTGCCTGCTGTGTTTGGATATTTGACAGGTCCCTCAAATATTCCAGTTTGGTGTATGCAGTCTCCACATTAGCTTGTTGTTTCAGTATACGTTCCTGAGACTCAGAGGCTAGGGCAAGTATGACCTGGAAGAAATGATACAAAATATAAGCCTACTTCAAGTGGACTGCAAATCCTGGCTTTCATTTGCTTTCTTACACACTATCTGGCAAGTCAGTAGCTACAAATCTGGTGTAACTGTAATAACTCTAGAGCACTAGTGTCTGGGTAGCCCTTAAAGAACTGTCATGGAAACTGAATATGATGCAAAGAAGGGCCAAAAAAAGTTTCCTGGCAATATATTTCAATAAAGTTTATTTGACATCTGTTCAATCAGTAAAAAGCTTTTTGTTTACTTCAGCTGGTATTGCTTGGAGAAAAATAGATTAATTCTCTGTAGTACTAGGTAAAACTTATTTGGGGAAGTGCTGATGATGGTTTCAAGGGCTGAATATAGATTAGCCTGTGTGGAAGTCTTTTAAGTCTTTAGATGTTTCTTAGTATCCCCTGCAAGAAAGAAGAGTGTACGAAGAGAATTCAGCTATGCAAATGCCCTCCTATCTGAATCGCACCTGTATCCAGCCCTACAGGGAATATGCACTGATTCTTAACAGAGTGGTACTTCCTGATCTCCTAGATCTGTTCCAGCTTTAACAGCTGTGATTTTATATGGTAGGTTGCATTTATTCTCTGTCAGTGTCTGCTCAGCTCCTGACATAATGAATCTTTTCCACTTATGAAAATACAGGAAAGCATAGCATTTTTGTCAGGTCTCCTCTCTAACTCCAAAGGCCAGCCCGTGTCCACTCCTAGCCCAGCCACCATTGTTCTACAGTTCCATTGGATTTCTTTCCTTAATGAAATCCAGCTTCAATTACGCAGTTTAATGAGACATTGCTGTTGCCAAAAGTCTATTATTAAACATCCGAGTGATTGGTGTCTAGGATGACTGGGGTTTTCACCATTTCTTTTTGTTGTTGACGTCTGTCTTTCCACTTTTTGTTTTTCTTCTGGTGTTTGGTTTTTTTTTTCTGATTGGGATTGAGAGAAGGCAGGTGGGAAAGGAGAAACTCTTCACAAATTGCAGTTCCTGGAACTGGAAGTATCACAGTATACTGGATTCAGAGCTGTCATTTTAGAGTGCCTCTGAAAGGTACACCAGAGCATTCTGTGGACTGGGACCGGGATGTTCAGCCCAACCCAGCAGTGACCTCACCTTTCTGAGCTTTGGGTTTGTTACTGTCTCAGTACTTGAGATGTGGCTCCTTTGCTTTTCTCTCTCTATCAGCTGCATGTATAGTCGTTCTTCTTCTAGTTGCATCTTTTCAATGAACTCCATCAGTTTCTCCAGTGCCTGTTTGATCTCCAACAGAACCTGTATTTCCTGTTCTTTTTCATCTCTGTCAGCTATAAACAGCAAATATTAGCAGTAGTACCCATCTAAATAATGTATTGGAAATTCACAGAGCAAATCTGAAGTAATATGCCTTCTCAATGTGCTTCACCACATCTACATTCTTTATCTTTTAGAACAGCCCAATTTTCAGATCCTACCTCTGTATTGTCTTGCTTCAGGAGGATGTAAGTAGTTTGTAAAGCTTAAGCTAACCTGTCAGAGGGAGCAAAGATCACAGAAAATTATGTACGACCCTGCCTCCCTCTTTTCTGGTTGTAGCTACCCTTTTGTACCTTTGAATAGCAAGGATAGTTCGGTGGCCAGCCAGTTACTAAAATATTTTGAGGTTCTTCTCTCAGCTTCCTGCAGAGAGGACCCTTTAAGAAAATCGCACATTTCCTCAATGTTTTTCACTTTTTCCTTGTATTTTATCTGTAAGAAATGGGAGAGAAGAGGGAATTTTAGATAATGTTGCAAACTTGTGAGGTAGTGACATATTGTGATACTCTTTCCTCTGACAGAACAAGAGGTTGTCTGATTTGGTTATTGCTTTTTTGTAGCCTTTTAATTATTCTGATTGTGTAGAAACTGATTACAAATCCCCTATTTATGATACCACTATGAATTGCGTTGTCTTTGCTGTGTATAGACACATACTGAATTTGAACTGTTTGTTACTCTGTTCGGACACCTGACACCTTTCCCTTATGCTGGGAATGGTTGCATTGAAGTAGCAACATCTCCGTTCATTTGAATTTTTGGTTTGCACTGTACTCGGGAGAGAAGTGTCTTGGATCCAGAACACCACCATCCTGGGTGCAGCATCAGTGATATTTGAATTTGATACATACGAACAAGACTTCCTTAAGGAATTTTTAAAGAACTTTCCTGAAGCCAGCTGCAAAAAGAATGCACCATACCTTCTGTGCCTTTCCCTCTTTTGCAGCATCAAGCACATGAAGAAATAGAGAGTTCAGCTTTTGAAGAAGCTCTTCTTCCTTTTTTCTTCTGCAATGCCAATATATATGCCTTGAATTTATTTCCTTTTCTAGAAAGTCCACCTGTAAAGCAATGACCGACATAATAGCTCAGATTTGCAGGAAGCTGAAGGAAGATTATAAACTTAATTGAAGCTAGTGATGAAATATCCATTCAATGCTTTTGATAGCATGTATCCAACTTTGCTGCCACAGGGGATGGATGCTTTGCAATCCTAAGTCTGCATGTTATATTCATGTCCAAATGCAATGTGTATTTCAGGGTAGGGGACGGATATGAAATAGAAGATACAAAGATCAGCAGAAGAAGGTACAGAGAGAAAGGAGAGGAAAAAGCTGATCATGAAAAGAGGAGAGGTAAGTAAAATGAAAAGTGAAATTTCCTCTCAGTAGTGGAAAAGCATCATCAAAGAATTTTCCACAGATATCAAACCTGTAAGTAAAGATAGTTTGCTGGAGCTGTAATTACCAGTTCTGGATCTGAAGCTCTTCTTGGTAAAGCTCCAAGAGACTGAACAGTAGGAATTACACTGCGTGTCCAGGGGTTGGTTTGAGCACCTATAACAGGCCCAATTTCACCTGTAATTGGACTTATTGTTCTGGCACCAATAGTTATAGGGACAAGGCCTGTGGATAAAGAAAAACTAAGTATAATGCTTAGAATTTAGATCACAAATTCCAGCTGCAGCCCTAGTGAGCAGCTTTTAGTAAAGTTCAAAAGGAACTGACATTGATTTCAAATAACTTAATGAAAAACAAACTGAATTTTCCTTAGCTGTAAATGCCATGTACCAAGTATTGGACCAAGGCACTGCAGACTTTCACCTTCAGAGAGCATCTATTTACAGCCCTATCACTGAGAAGAATATCAGAATAGTTCTCCTAAAGAGTATGGTAGATTTTTGAAGGGCTGAAAGCCAGAGTGTGGTTTAGTCTCAGTCCTAGCTCTCCTTCACCATTACTCTGGTATTGTTTGTTTTGAATGTACACACTCTGCAAATTGGTATTTTCCATTCAGTGTTGGGGTAGAAACTGATGTGTTTAGGTAAGGTCATTTCCTTGCTCTGAAAATAACATGCCCTTGTCTCTTATTGTTTACATCATCCAATTCAGTTTCCTGCTCTACCTTTTCCGTTTCTATCTTCCATGGTTCCTGCGAGTGGAGAAGGCTGCCTAGTATTCCAGTCCCAGTCAATTCCCAGAATTGGCACCATCAAACCAGACCCACTGGGATCTGGGATTTTCATTCCAAACACCGCAGGGATCCACATCTCTGTGCCAGGATATTTGATCATACCTAGTTTGTTCAAAAAGATGAGAAACATAAACCATTGAGCAGTTTTGTGATGAAAAGAACTGTTTTCACTTTCAGAGGCTTACAATGCTATCCAAATAATACTTGGCTGAGTTTATCGTAAGATTTGCTAGAGTGGCTATTGTGACAAAAAACTTCCTGGAAGTTTGAAGTGCTGATGTGGTGGCCAAATCCTGTGATGGAAATGGGTGCATTGCTGCAGTCTTCAGTGTAATGACACCTGTTTACTGCTTAAAACAGGCTGGTTGTTTTATACCTACCCAGTTTACCACCATTACTCTTGAGACTTGAAGCTATTTCCTGTTTTTTCTCCAGGCTTTGCAAGCAATGTATTGCATGATAAAACCTAGTGGTGAAAGACTTCTTCATATCTTCTACTGAAGCTTTTAGTACTGCTAGTTTGTCTGCTGCTAGACAGGTATCTTCCAAAACTGATGCCTTAAATTGCTTTAGAGCATTCACCACATGGGTTTGTGATACTAGCCAGTCAGCTTCCAACACTGCTTGGTAACTTCCACTGTGGGGCAGCACCTTGTCCTTCTGGACGTGAGCTCCATGTACTCGGGCGATTTTCCCACTCAGAGGTTCGGTGAAGGAATCTCCAAGAAGCATTAGGTTTCTGGAAGGACCCACCAGCCCACCTAGAGGTATAACTTCTCCTGTAGTCAAGGAAAAGGAAATGACAGTCAGAACATCACCTGGCAACTTGTCATTATGGTCCAGTCCTTCCCGTTTGGAAAAAGGCACAATGATCATTTACTTTACTTTACAAGCAGAAATAGATCTAATGTGACACGAGGGTGGGGAAGTTTGAGGTTGTTTATAAAATAATTTGGCTCACAAAATGTTCTTAAATAAGTCTCCTAGTTTCTACTTTAGAAGAAAATTAAGGCCCCCACTCCTTTTTTGGGGTCTAGTGTATCTTCTAACATGCGTCATAAAGAATATTAGGTATGTAAAAATACTTCCAGAACCTCAACCGCCCAAGCCTCTAAATAATGCATTTCATGCTACTTTTAATATTTTAATAGGACAATTGGACCATTTTTAAGAGTCAAATCAACTTTAGTAGTTTGTGTCATAGTTAATGAATGGTGACCTCAGGTGTCTGTTACAATTTCACTAGATGGTTTTTTTGACCTTTAAAGTGATAAACTGTAAAATGAAACTAGAGAACAGAGAAGGATTACTGTCTGTAAAAGCTAAGTTGCACAACTGTTCCACAGTTCTGTGCCTCGAATCAATCTGTTAGGGGCAGGTTAAATGAACAGTGCATACCACACTTACTGAATAATGAAGAGCATTCACCTACCAGTGTTACTATCCAAACCGACTCCAAGTATTGGAACAATCTTCCTGCCCTCTGGCTCAGTCATAGGACCCCCAATCTCCAGAGGTGTCAACATGCCAGTAAGGGGGTTAAGGTATGTCCCACCAACAGTCAACTTTTGCCCAGTGTGAGGATGGATTGTAACCCCAAGCACCGGAACCTCTATTTCTGTCACCGGATCTAGCATGAGTCCTCCCGTATCAAACATTTTTTCAGGACACAAGACTGGAAGTTTTGTCTTCACGGGTAGGCCAGTGTTGGAACAAACTGGGTAAGGAATGTAGGGAAATATAGGCACTTCAGGCTTATGATGCTTACCTACGTGTAGAACCAGAAGAAATTTAACATTGTTATGCAAACTAATGCTAATGGTAAGGAAGCATTAGAGCTCAGAATGGAAACTATGGAACTTTCAGAGGATGCTGATTTTGTTGTCTTTAGGTCCAGAATTAAATTAATGGATATAAGCCCTTACAATTGTGTGGGTTTTTTTAAATTTAATTTTTGCTTTGACCATTCCCTTAAAGTTGCAAGTTCATCAGCATGTAATTTTTTTTATAGTTTAATTAACAGAGTGGCTGAAATCTGTCAGAAACAAAGAATACCTCAACACTTCCTTACATACAAGCCTTGTAACATCTAATACATCTTATCTACACTAGTAAGTCTTACATCTAGCTGAACAACATTATCTTCTAGTGCCAAGCTAATGAGAAGCTTTCTTGGATTTTCTTTAGATTTTGTTATGGGAAAAGTACATACGAGTATAGCAAGTTGGGGTTTTTTTTTGTTTTGTTTTTTGTTTTGTTTTGTTGTTTCAACAAGTACCCCCACTAGACCTGTACTCCAAAAATAGGCAGTTGGATCAATTGGTTATTGCATTGTGGCACTTACCTGAAGGAGAATCAACAGCACAGACCAGCCTAGATCTGATGGCATCATAACCAACGTTACCAGCTACGTGAAGTACCTTTCCAGTCTTGGGATGCAGAAAATGGTTGCTAGGTACTGGCCCAGGGCACTGACTGGTCAGCAGCACAGTGCAGTGTGGGTAGGGAGTTAATAATCCAGTGACAGGATCCGTGCAGACAACATCAGGTGCTCGGGCAGTGCCATTTGAGTCTAAAAGCATTTTACAATAGATGGGGAGCAGAGATGGGGTGAGAATAAAGAAAATTATCTTTCCACTGCCTTTTACAGAAGTTGCTTGTGGGGAAAAGTCTATAGTACATGGCAATTCAATTATCTCTCTACCATGTCTGCATGAGTTTCGTAACAGTGAGGACACTGGTGTTTCATGAGTGTCCTTTCAGGATTTTAGATCTCATTGCCTCAGTCTGCAACATTCATTTAAACATCCAAGGTCAGTTTGTCCTTTTTTTTACTTCTGTTCCTTTTAGAAGGGTGAAAGAAAGAGGGGTCTTGGTGTCGGGGTACCTTTTACATTCTGTTGTACCAAAACACATGCAACAATATTAGAAAACAAAAAAACATATAGGAGCAAATTAATTGAACTTATTGAGACTTGCCTACAGTAGTTCATTTCCCTCTCTGTTGCTGGGGATAATTAGTAAGTACCCAGTCAAAGATCCTGATGAATACAAATCTGACATTATTCCTAAGAAACAACGTGGAAGAGTTTTTCTGACAACTTTGCTTTCATAACATCCCCCTAATTCGCAAGTTGTTGTTGGGGACTCAGTGAAGACATTGTTTTCTAAATACAGTCTTGTTTGACTTTTCTATTAGTTCTTTGTGACCTATGCTACACCAGCCTGCCTACATTTCCTTACACACTAATGTAATATTCAAGCAAATTTCTAGATGTTGTAGTTACCCACTAGCTCCTGCTTGGTAAGTATCCCAGTTTGAGCTTTGTTAAGGAGGTGAGCTCCCATTCCTTCATCCAGCACTCCCCATGCTTTGAGGCGCCGACTCTCATTTATTATCATGCTTGACATCTTGCTGGTTGCACCCTCTATCTGGGCTAACAGGCTGGAATTCATGAGATAAAGACAGTTACTTGTCATCTGAAGATATGGTACAATAATTTAAAGAGAGCGGAAAAGGAAGAATTGTGATGGACATGCAAATGATACCTGCGCTTTGGCAATTAGAGAGCTTGATGAGTATTTGCTTTGGCAAATGCGGTAAAAAAGACTGCTTTTCTGTTTTTCTGTTTTCTTGTTGTTGGCACTGTTCTGATTCTGACAGTGATAAGACCTGTCAGAGCACGGATGGCACACTGACTAGAACTGGTGTGATATCCCAGAGCCAAATCAGTTAGTAGCGCAAGAAACTACCCACAAATCTTGCTGTCCCCGAAATTATGATGGGAGTCTGATTCAGAGCTTATGTCTCTGTTGGAGGTTTTCTAGGCTTGATTTACATAAATATGAAAATTATGATCTGCATCATCTGATCGTCTGGATCAAGAATCAGTTTTCAGCTTCTAGGTACATGTACTGCCAACCACAAGCCAACCCAGTTGCCTGCCACAAATGCTTTCTAGCTAGCGAGAAGAAAGTTGCAGCGGAATTTTGCATTTGTTTATTACCTTGTGTAGTCTGGCTGAGACAGCGTTGTTTTGTTTCCTTTACAAGCCACCTTATTTGTCACCATCTCTGCCAATCTCACCACCTCTCGCAAGGCAGAATTGAACTTGACACAGTGCTCTTCCTGACATTTCAGATCATGCTGTAATAAGTGCATCTGTTTGTTCAAACTTTCCTCATATTCAGCAGCCAGCTCTTTCCTTTGCTGCATTTCTTCTTCTGCCTAGGTGGGATATAAGATCCAAATATGTTTTATTTGTTTTATCCAAATGTAAACAGAGCTCACAACCTTTCTGCCCTTTATTAAAATGGTAAAGATTAGAAATTTAAAATAATTTTGGTGTGTTCATTTGAATTTGAGCATACATATGCCGAAAACTCTAATATGCTGAGTTACAATTATCTAGCATGTTAAGTGATCATCTGAGCAAGCTAATATCTTAGGGTATCCTTTAAACAAGTGATGTAATAAGTCCCTAAGAAAGAATTGGATTTTGCAACTCCTTACTGTGTAGCATATGCATTTTTCCAAGTGAGACAATGAGGATATTTCTGTTTTCAAGACATGAAATAGTTTCATTCTTAGAACTTTTGTAACAATGTAGACAAATATAATTCTGATGTGGAAAAAGAAGTTGCAACACACACTCAAGCAGATGAATTTATGCTGAAACTTGAACTGAGCTTTACCTGCTGTTTTGCTTTTAAGTAAGCCTCTGTCATTTTGGTCTCATAAGCCTCCATGTCTTCTGGGTTACTCAGTGTTTTTATCCAAAGGTTTTTCAGTGAAGATATTTCACTCGTAAGCTTGCGATATATAGTTTTCACCTGAGGGGGAAAAAAAAAAAGAAAAGAGAAAAAGATTATATTAGGACTGGAAGAGATGATTTAGAGGTGGTGAAGTCTCTCTTCAAAACAGATGCCTCTCTATGTAATTTAAACACATGCTGGTGTCTGAGTTTTCAGTAAAAATACATTAATGTTAGCTTTGTCTCAGATTAGGGTATGGTGATTTCTCCACACTACTCATCTGTTCACTGCATGCTGTAATGCCAGCTCCCTCTACTGTCCTTTAGACCACAAATGAAGTTAGATGAATGAAGTTAGTATTACAGGTAGGTTCATCATTAGGGCTGTGAAATGCTATCCCATTGATTTCATCTGAGAGTTTATTATAAAATTCAAATAACAGAATGATGGTCCATATCTGTGTTACTGTGTATTCGTTTATTCCTTTATTTCTCCTCAATTTAATATGCAGTTCTCAGGTGTTTGGCTAGGAAATCCATATTATTTTCATTTTACAGATGAAAAATTGAAGCTGGAAGATGAAGTTACTTTCCAAAAATGGTATTGGTTCAGTGCAGAACCATAAGAAAAGCAGGATGTTTTGCCTTAAGGTCACTACTCTTCCCACTGTATTACATGGTATTAACAACATGCTTAAGAATATGGGTGCATAATTGTGTTTCGTGTTCTAGAAAGTTGAAATAAAGCATGTAACTAAAAGCCAAAGGCTAATGAAACAATGGTAACAGACAAAGTTACATGTTTTAGGCTCTTTCTACATAAATATGAGTAGCCCCAAAACACAATTTACCTCTTCTTTGAAATGTCCCAGTTTGGTTGTTACAGATAGTGACTGTCTCAGCAAAAGTTCAAAGAAAACATTGGTATTAAATGACTCAAGGTCTATCTGTTCTTCAGGCTCCCAAACATCACCCCTTTTCAGGAAGCAGGCTGAAACATGGATATTCATTTATTAGTATTTTTTTCATTTAAGACTGTTTTTTGAATAAAGAATGCATGTAAAACATGGAAATTAGCAGCCATTGCACATTGCTAAACATGGGATTCTGGCTCCATTATATGCAAGTAACCAGGTAGATGCACTGTTGTTTAGCCTTTTTATTATCTGACCTGTTCCATCAGTGCTGCAATTCATAATTCATACTACCTTTGTGCTGCAGCAAGGGGTGACATTTTTTAATGGGAAAGACTGTTGATATATTGGAGGAATAGCTGTCCAGATTATACTTCAGCTGCTGCCTTCGAAATGGAGGGCAGGTAGTGCCTTTCTGTGACCAGCTGAGTCCCTGACAAAGCAGCTGTAAAACACAACAAAATTAAGCAAGTAAGTTCCTTTTCTTATTTTGACATGGTCTATTAACATGATTCACATGTTATTCACTCAACAAGCAGGATGCATCATCACCTGTTCGGCAAAGACCCTGAGAGTCTGTTTTCTAAATACATCATTAATCTGTTCTGAAACAGAAGAATTAATAATCCCAGCAGATTAAGTCTGAAACCAAGGGGAAGGAAGTATAGTTATCTGGTTTTTGTATCTACTGCATGAATAAATCACATTTTCTATCATTACCTCAGTAGTCTGATTGCAGAAAAAGCCTGTTGGTTTCAGAACATGCTAGAAACGTAAAGGAATGGCTGTTTGGTGGATTAACAGTCTGAAGGACCATCTTGGTTTTTAATTGTGAAACAGCACATCTGATCTCAGGTATGTTGTGGTCGCTGTGACTTTTGTCTGAATAAGGAGTGCAAAACTGAATGTCACATGAATGACCATTGGAGAAACTTATTCATGACTGACAGTTATTTATAATGGCTTTCTAGGACTTAGCTATGTCTTTTTTATTTTGAGGCAGGCTTGGTCAGATGTTAAAGAAAAAATAGTTATAATCTTATTGATGATCTCATTCCTTCCTGAAGAGATGTGAGTTGTGAAGAATTTTATTATTTTCTAATGAATAAGAAAATAGGAATGAAATTCACCTACATCTTGAGTGTCTCTAAGCGGCCTGAGTAACAGGTAAATATACTAGGGCTTTGGTGGTGCTGGATCAATTCATAGGGATGAATTTTACCCCATATATAAAATATGAGGTTGAGCTCCAATTTATTCTAATTTTCAACTTTATAGGTGATGCCTAAGGGAACAAATAGCTTGTAGGTTCATTGTACAAAATCTTGTAATATCCTCTAAAAAAAATTTTTGTGTAACTGTTACTTACTGTTAACGCCACAGAGGCAATAAGCAATATCAGAAGACCTGTGATTATTCCAGTAATTGCTGTCCAGTTGGATTTCAGTAGGAGATCTCGTTTTTTTGCAATGCCCACCTGTACAGCGTATCTGGGTGTTGTGGGGAAGAATGGCCCCTCTTCGTAACACTGTCCTCCAAGCGGCATGACTCTAATGTACTTAATGAAATGAGCATAAATAGAAATGCCAGTTGCATGTCATTGCATCTGATTTAAATACTCATGCTGATTTAAATATGAAGTGTTGTCTGTTACACTGAGTCACAGCTTTGCAGCAGTTGCACCATTTTGCACTCATATACATAGCACACATGCATGCAAGCTCACATATTTATTGCTGTACTCACCTGTACAGTATGATGTACAAAAATGAAAAGCTGCTCACTATTGTTTTTAAATTCTCCTGCATTTCCAAACATTCATATGGAACATGAAATGCTTTGCTAAGAAGGATATTGTAAATGCAAAGACAGAATTCCTTGATACAAACCATTTTTTTGTGCTGATTGCTACTCAGCCGTAGCACATAGGTACCGGGGTACTGGAACCGGAAAAGGAAGAAAAGGAATTTTTGGGAGGCCTCTCTTACTTCCTCTCTGAGGCTTCGAAGGTCTGCCCAGTCAAATTCAGCATTCGTGTTGTACAGGTTGTTTCTGGGAGCAAAAGTACAAAAGTCAGTTCTTGTCACTACCCATTTTTTTGGTGTAGACTCATAATTACAGCCGAGATTCACTAAAGCATAGTTGTCACTCAGGGTTCATCTATACCACTAAATAACTGAGAATCAGTGTGAGTTTAGGCAATGAACGTCTAATTGTCCACACAGCCCCACTGTTGACTCACCCCCTGTTTGGTTTTGGGCCACTCCAATTAGTTCTCCCTAAAAAAAATGGGAATTAGCAGGAATTAACCCTAAGCAGCATGGTGGTTTATTTATTTTTTATTAATCACCACAGATGTGAACATGGAGAACATGGAAACCACACATAGGTTGTGTTATTGATTACATGTAGCTGGTGTTTTTATGCTTTGAAACTGAATGAATGGCAGAAATAAAATCAAAATAGGCTGTAGGGGAAGAAACCCACAAAACCACCCAAACAAATAAAGACCCCAAAAGCAGAACTCCTAAGGCTTTCAGTGCAGTAGGAACTACTTTTTTCCATTTAGGTTAGTTTACTAAAGCTTACACCTTAACTCCAGTAAGATCCTAAAATCAATAGCTAAAAAAAAGGGATGAGAACTTAAGGTCAACTAGAGGGACTATACAGCATAAGTCAGTGAGAAGTCAGGTTGCAAAGAGTGTGAACACATGTCAGAAATAGCATCAGCAAGACATAAGGAACAGTACGTATATATCTAATTTTCCTATTTTAATAAGTGAATGTTATTTTCTTAATGACTTGCATGTTATTTCCTACTGTGCCACAATGTTTTCTCTGTCAAAAAGACACTGAATTATGTTTAATAATGAGATTTCTACTCTTCCTAGTCAACGTTTTCTCTTAATTCTATGTTGAAAAAAGTGAAAACTTCGGCCTTGTTCTCTGTAGTTTAAGGAAAAGTGCATTAGCTAAGTTATTCTATGTTCAGCATTTGTACTTACACATCATAAACTGGGTAATGCTCCTTGGAGACAATGAACATGATGGTAACGTTAACAGTAATGCATGTGGTAGGATTTAAGATGCCAGTGAATATGATTTTTGATGTGGAGTTTGAAGGTGTCAGACTTTGTACCCGGGAAGACCTGCGTTCTTCATGGCTGGACTTAACTGTAAAAGCACAGACCTTTTTAGGTTTGGATCATTACTGATAATTTCCGTCTACAGAACAACTGCAGGATATAGCATTTCCTTTTCATTTTTATGTCTAAGCTTTATACATGCAAATTTGGTTTCTAGAATAAGATTTACTGTCAAGACAGCATGCAAACATGCCACTTGCCTTTTCTTGACATTGGATAATTGTACACCACATTTTCTTGTGTTTTTGCAACAGCTTTGCTGAGGTGCATCCTGGTAAAGATGCAGCACTTCTTGCAAAACTGGCAGCCTTTATAAGGGATTTGTCCTTTTATGTTTAGTCAGATTTGCCTTGTCTATAGATTAGAGGATATCCCTGCAGACTCAAGTCCTGCGCTCTGAGAGGGATGCAAGTGGAAGGAATAATAAGGAAGGGATCTGACATGCCCAAAGCTAAGGAAAGGATAGTGTAGATTAGAACTGAAGAATGAAGCTAAACTGTGGATCAGGACTACTAAAACAAAGGACAGATGTGGGAGGAAACGAGAGAAGTTCAGCTCTGGTAGCTGCTCCTGGGTTCTGCTTTCTCTGCATACCTATGGATGTGGTGGTGGTAGCGGTGGCAGGGGGCTGGTCATGTGTGCCAGGTCACATGCACGCACAGGTGGAGGCCCTCAACAGTAGCTCACACAGCTGTTCCTCATTCCCCCTGGGGAAAAGGCGGGGGGCCAGAGGGAAGCAGTCTGCTGACCAGTGGGTTTGGGCTGTGGCTGCAGAGGCTCTGACTTGCAGTACAGAGAAGGTAAAGCTTTTTGTTTGACTTCGCTATGCTTAGCGTGTACAGTTTCTCCAGGAATTTGAAGATGGTGAAGTCTGTTTGATTTGACTGTTGTTATTTCCTGCTTAGGTTAGCACTGGAGGTGGTTGATAAGCACAATTAAATCTTAGAGAAGCTGTATTAAATATATGCTTTGGAGCTGTACAGAAGAACTTACGTGGATCTGTTGCTGCCGAAGGCCTATTTTTGTGATATGATGAAGCCTCGTTTAGCATGATGAAGTTGTGAAATAGTTGTGGGTTAGGATCGTACACCCCTAAAAATCCTTTCCCTAAAATGAAACGAAAAGTATTGGTTACTTCTGGATTTCAATATGTTGGACTTTGCTTTAGTGAGTATCAGCTAACTAAAGACCCCAAGTAAAATTTGCAAAATCTAAAGCCAAATGGTATACTTTTTAGTACATTCCTGTTATTCTAGGGCAGTGCTTTGAAATGTTTGGGCCTTACTCAAAGCCTTTAGGGTTTGTTTGGTTTTGTAAGACCTGTTCCTTAAGTAGCAACTGGTTTTCCTTGGCTGAAGTAATTGAAACTGTGCAAAGGTACCATGGGCAAATGATTCTATCCTATTGTTATCTCTAAATTTTCACATGGTTGTGCAAATAGTGCTTTTGGCCTATGGCTTGGTTCTGGAATCCTGGGAAAAATGTTCTAATTCTGTTTGGTAAAAGCACATTAAAATCTGAAGCCCAAGAGAAAATCTGTACGGATAAAGCACCTGAGAAAGGAGGCCTTTGGCAGGCAGAGACATCTTTTATCTCTGTTTATCATAATTCAGGGAACTGGGGGGAAATCTCTGAATATCTATCCGTTCCTGTAATTTTGGAAATATACAGATTTCTGATGCGTGTTCTGCGATTGAATAGGATGAATTTTGCATGGAGTGATGAATTCGTATTTGCTGCACACTATCAGGATATAAGTGTCAAGATTTCTTATTGTTTGTGTTATAAATACCATGGAAAGGCTTGTCGTGTATAAAAGCCATTTAATAGCCAGATAATAGTGTAAGTCTTGTATTTCTTTCCCTTACCACTCATTTTCACGATGTATGTTGGATGGGTATATTTGCTTTGTTCTGAAGTGCAGATGTCTTTTAAAAAGAAAGATGGCCTTAGTAGAACTGTTCTTAATTCTTCTAAGAAAACAGCAGTCTAATAGAAAAAGAGTTCAGAAAAATTTTTTACGTGAATTTTTCACACAGTTGCAGTATAAGACCAGGTACAAAAATACGCTATGCATATAATAGAATAGCGTCTGGGGTTTTTGTTTGTTGCTTTCTATAATTTGCTAAGAAAAAAAGGAATGAGGGTGTTATTTGGTTAAAAGATTACTAAAAATCTAAGCAAAAAAGCCTAGCAAAAATAGGTAGATTGTGAAAATGATCGCAACTTTTACCTTACTCCCGTTTCTGAAAGTGATAGAAAGCTGAGTGTTTTCCTCTGTACAAGCGATCTGCAGAGTATCTCTTTGTTGTCTTCTACACTCAGAATTACACACGCTCTCCAGACTGTCAGTTTGACAAATGCAGAGACCAAGAACCTTGTCGTAGCCTTGATAATCTCTGGGGACAGTACAAACCTGCAGGAGGGAATAAAAGGAATTAAATAGCAGTACAACTAATGTCCCAGTGTTCCTTAAGCAAGGAGGGAAATCTGGGCTTCCTATTCCAGGTTGAAGAAGAGGCAAAACCTCCAGTGAAAGCATTAATAACGTTTGGTTGCTATGCTCTTGGTGCCTTCTGAAGGAAGAGCATGGGAGTTTGCTTTTAGGGCAGTTTCTCTATGGATTTAACTAATGCAAAAATTGAAATACCTTCTCTGAGCAATAACGAACCCATCCTTTCTTGGTTAAACACTGTCCTTCCTGATTTCGGGAGGCTGAATCTCGACAAATATCGTATGCTTGTCTGACACAGTCTCTTCCGTCACTTAAGGACCTCCAATAACCTGGAGCACATGTGCAGTGAGCATCACGGGGCTGTAAGAAAAAGCAGGTATTTGTTTAGGAACCTGCAGTCTCATGCAGATACTGTTCTGTACCTTGCTGCATTAAGCATTGCACCTGGTCTGACCAAGGTCAGGTGAAACTTTGATGTCCATACACATATCCTTTACCTTTCAGCAAAGGGGGAGGATTGATGTAGCCCTGAAGAAACTCGGAACGTGTGTAGATCTGGTGTCTGTGTCCCCCTCTCTGTGGATCTGTGTAATTGGACATGAGGTGTAGAACCAAAGGCTGTCAATGCTAAAGAGAGGGGGACTGAATAGGGCAGTGCAGGTGAGGTAAAGAGAATGAAGAACAGAGTGTGAAGTAATACTGATGTGTGTTAAAACTGAACAGCTTTTGGAGGACAGCTCTTGTACCTGAAACACCTGACCTTTCCCAAGACAGGTGCATGTTTCTTGCCCTTCTGCAGGCTGCACTGCCTCTGAGCCACATGGAAGGCACGCTTTTTGGCCGGGCATGGGATTAAAGAAATCCACTGGGCATGTCAAGCATCTGTGCGATATCAGCGCTTCTCCTTCTGAACGAAAAGTTCCTGGGGGACATGGAACTGGTGTGATGCTTCCTTCAGGGCAGAAAAAGCCTTTGAACAACAAGAAAAATTCTTGTCAATTTTTTTTATGTACTGCAGCTGTATTGTGTAGATGGATGAGTTAGTGTCTTTCCAGTTTAAATACTGTAGCTTATTTACGTCATAACACCTAAATCAGTTAAATGAATCCTGCTTCAACAAAAATATTCCCCCATTTCAATATTGTTTTACTATGTAGTACAGAAAGGAAGTCTTCTGATCTGTGAATCTTTTTACAATAAATTTAAATGCTCTATACGTGCTGTTTAAGCTTGCTTAGCTTTTACAATATGAATTTCAGCAAGCCCAATAGATTATCTAAGAGCTCGTGTAGCATTCAGCAAAATTAAAGTCTTGACTGCATTTTTGTTGAGCAATAGATGACTGAGAAGCATTCTAAAAAAGCTAATAGTTTCTGGTAAATTATCTACAAATACCTGCTGGACAAATTGGCAGATTCTTTTCTCTTCTTTTGCAGTAAGTTCCACTTTGACAGTCCTCATCATTTTGAAGTTGTAGTTCCCCGTTGTCACAAGGTAAGCTTGAAAAAATAGAGAAAATGAAGAGGAAGAGTGCCATTTATCTATTGTACTGACTAGCTTGAATTGCCAAATGTGGGTAAGTAACAGAGGCACATAAGGAGAGCTTTCCATTCAGCTACTGAATATTTAATGGTCAGTGGAAGTTAAAACATGCTAATGGATTGGTGTAAAATATTCATGGAAGTTATTTGAGCCTATTGTACTTCCCTACAGGTTATATAACAGAAGCTGTGCTCTGTCCAATCTAAAGAATTTACATTTGATATATGATTGTTGCAGCACAGATAGGTGCTTATTTATGAATGTGGACAATTTGCTACTGTACTTTGTAATCTGAAGTTTTCAGAGTCCCTACAGCAGACATGATTTTTTTCAAAGTCTGTGAATTCTCATTTACCATAAGGGATCATCAGCTAGTATGGGATATGCTGGGTTTTATTTTTGGGACAGGCTGCATAGTTTATAATGAGCATAAAACAAAAAACTGTTAAGCAATTAGTGTCTTTTCAGTGTTTACTATAGAAAATGTAGTTATTCATGCATGGTTTGTCCCCTCTGTTTCTTAAGATCTGTGGCAGATCCTAGAATGCAGTTCAGGGGACCTGGTTTTGAATGCTGACTGCTTTTCAGTTCTTCATGGGGGTTTTAAAGGTGGGAAAACCAGTAAGTGCTCTGACCCTGCTGTCCAGGAGAGCAATGCTTTTGTCCCATTATCTGGATGCCTTTCCCTCAGCAGAGGGCAGCCTGGCTTCTCCTTAGGGCTGTAGAAGCTGCCGTCACCCGCCCAGCATCCCCGCAGTCCTGGCACTCAGCAGCCGCTGACTTGTGCGAGACATCTGCAAGCACAGGGAAGGGAACTGGGCTGGTTCCTTCTCCTTCGGTTTTGTATGAAATGTGTTGTTCTCTTTTCGATGTGGACAAGGTATTGGTAAGCTTCTCAGTGTCACGTAAGAAACAGATTTTTCAAGTGTAATGAGATCTAGGTAAAGGGAGTTAATGTCACATCTTATATTGATGGGCATTTGAGGCGCTTCTGAAACCTTTGCCCTTATAATAAAAGGCAGCTATCCCAGCCTGCATGTGTCATGAAGGAGGTGTCATATATCTGGCAGAGACTTCTGTTTTCTTGTGAAGTATATGATCAAATAATGCAAGAGCATTTCTGGATGACATTTCCCATTGCTATCCTCTGTACCTTCTGTGGCACTAGTAAATGCACATAATGTTTCTTAAAGATCTTTCGCAAGACTACTACTGTAGCTGAGTGAACTTTCTAGGGACAAAATAAATGAGTGTTTTGTAGATATATTTTGAATGGCAGTCGTTGTTCCACTGGTTAGTTAGCCTGGAAAAAAATGGGAAGCAAGAGAGCACATTCAGAGAGAAGAGATACTTATTTATCTTTTAGCAAAAGTTAGGACTGCATCTTAATTGTCAACATGCAGGTTGCCAGAAATTGTTGGTGCCTCTCTGGCAATTCTCTGGTTTTACAGGGAAAGGTTAGTTGGTATACCTTGTTTTTATAATTGGTAATGGCTGGAGTCCCCAGTCAAACATTGTGCTTTACAGGGGAACATGCAATAGAATATCTGCTAAAGAGTTTGGTTCTTAAAGTAGGATTTACTTAGATCTGAATTGCCTGCACTTTAAATTACAATCCAAAACATTCACACTCAGTGGCTGCCTAATGCTGGAAGTGCCTAAACTCACCTCCTTGTTTGAGTTTGCATTCCCCAGCCATAGAGATTTCTGTCTTAGAGCATGCCTGGAATTGCCCCCCATTGGAGAAATCCTGTGCATAGGTCCTGCCTAAAACAGATTGGAATGCAGGAACTAGCTGTGATTCTGCCTATTGTCTTGTCCCCTGCAGGGCTTTGCTTTGGTGCCTAGTCTCAGAGCACACCTAGTAAGTTCTGGTAATTGCCAAATTAAGGGCAGCCATTTCTCCATGTCATATTCTTTGTAGTCTTTTTTTTTTTTTTTTATCATCGCAGATAAAAGACAGAGCCACCTGCCAGCCAACATCCATGGAGCTGGAACACTCACACAGAAATATACTTTCAATTCCCTTCTTTCCCAGAGAGTTTTCAATCTGCATCTCTTGCCTCATAAGCTAGTGCCTTGCTGCCAGTCAGTACCTGTGAGCAGAGGGAGGAGGGCAAAAGGAAGATCACAGAGCCATGAGTGCCTAATCTTGTTACTCTGTTCAGCCAGAGCTGTGCAGCTGCTTATGTCATAGTCTAGAGAAAGCAGTGAGTAGTTCTATGCTTGTGTTCAGCTCCTTACCTCTAGCAGCACATCTTCATTTCAGTGAGCTGGTACAAGGCTCTGGATTCCACTGTAAGTCTAGAACTTCTGGTGCTGGAATATTTTATTTTTTTTCTTTCGATCCTAGGGAAGATGAGGTTGGGTAAGCCTCCTAGTCCTGCATCTGGTAGAGTTCAGCCTTTGGGAATGCAACATGCATAACATTGTGGAAATGACCTCTGAGATTCCCTGAGGCATTAGGTTTCGTAGGCAAAGAGCATGAGATGAAGCCAGTAGCTTTCCTTCATATAGGAAGTATCTTATAGTCATGTATCTGACAGATGTTTTTACACATAGCAGTGTCCAGTGGTGATGGGTCTAGAATAAGGAAATAGCTTGTGATAGCATTTTCCCAGTTAGGTCTTAGGTTAGTGATTGTTTGCTATCCTGAGCAGATACACAACTTCCTTTTTCCACAGAACTGATATACAGTGTTGCTCTGTGCTCAAGCTGTCATTTTCCTGGCAGGGATCAGAGTTTAATAGCCCCATAAAATGTTTTGTGACTGTAATCAGGACAAAGAATGATTGCCTGAGTCATTCTCAAAGGCCTGGCTGACATGGTGACCCTTTAGTCATTACCTATTGAGACTTTTCAGTCCAGCAAAAGGACATAAAAAAAGGGGAGGAAGCCAAGTACAATGAACTGCAGTTTTTCTATTCAATTTTTAAAGAAGATGGAAAAATGAGAAGGCTATTGGATAAATAGCCTCTAAAAGCACCATACTATTGAACACTGAAATTGCAGATTTCACATCTTCTTAAATAGCTCCTGAAGAGAGCAAAGCAATTTCTTGCTGTTCTCTGGTATGGAATTTGTAAAAGCTTCCCTGATGCGCATGCAGTTTTTTAACTCCTGTAATCATTTTGGTTAGGAATGCTATTTTTTCCCCCTTACTGAACTTAATTGCTGGTGTTTTCAGTCTATGCTTTACCAGATTCATGTTACAAACTGCATGTTATTGATAGCTATTTTTCTTCCTGGGCATTAGGATTTGAGAATTAATTGTTATTTTAATTACATGGTATCTGAATAAGTTGGTAGCAATATGTTTGTAAGATCCATATTTAGTAAGGCAGTCAAGCAAAATTTTGGTCTTATTTCTCTGTAAAATTGAATAAGGGTTTCTAAACAAAGGGAGGGCTGTGTTCACGCAGCCACAGGTGGTGTATGTTCTGCAAATATTTGATGAACCTACTCCATAGTTCGACCATTTTTTTTTAATCTTTTTCCACATAAACCCTCTTCTCCAGATAATGTTTACAAGTAGCCTTTGACTCTGCTAAAGAAGGCCAGTTACGTTTAGATGATGCTTTGTTTACAATCATATGGGTTTTCTGAAGAGAAGCTTATGCAAATGCTGAAATAGTTTTAAAGACTTCCAGTGAAAGGCTGGGCTGTGACAGTTGGCACAAAGCCAAGGTAATTTTGATGTTTCTGGTGGCATTACTTGCAAGTGACTCTCGGGGGACTTATTACTCTAAAAACTGCAGCTTACCTTGAACCTTTCCACCTCGCTCCAGGGTGAGGACATTATGACAAACTTCAAGTATTCACTGTGCTCCCTTTCAGTTTCACAGCTGGTTGAATTGAGAGGGGAGGGTGAAGTTAATCTTATGCCCAATCCGAGGAAAAAATTGGAATATTTACCACTTGTTCCTGCAGACCTACTTCCTGTTTGAAGAAGTAGGAGTTGCAACATGTGTTTATTTTCCTATGCTTGGGTTTTCTTTGTTTCGTGGTGGGTTTTGGGTTGGTTATTTATTTTTTTGGGGGGGGGGAGGTGTGTGGGTTTTTTTCGTTCGCTGCTTTTTTTGGGTCTGCAATGTATTTAATCCCTGCAAAAGAGGAAGGAATCTTTTCTCCACATAAAATACAAACACGTGACAGCACAACCTGGAGCCTTGTGGGGTTATTTGCCATCTTCAGAAAAACAAACACTACCCACTAAATTGAAGTGGTGAAACTGATCAAACATGAGGAAGGTTCTCATTCTACTTTCCTTCCTCTTTCCATGCGTTCTCTGATTTACTTCTCATTATTCTTCACTCTTTACTGCTCTTCTAGTTGTTGGAGAATCAAATGAATGTAAGGCTTCTGGCACTTGGGACTCTTGCTGTGTTGGGGAAAAAAACCCCAAACGCTTGAAGACTGGTTATTCTGAGATAAACCTGAAAAGCCATCTGAATCATAATTTAAATTTAAATAAATGAGGATATAGGCCAAAGATTTTTTTCAATTCCCAGGGACAATGCAGAGACTGGAAGTTTTTGGTTTGACTTCGTAGTTGTATTTTTGCAATAGCAATGTTTTATAGCTATATTGTTTAAAACCTTGGAGGATACAAATTAACATCTCTGAAGCTGGGCTCTGATTCTGAGAGAGTAGGTAACGTGGGGAACACAGTGGTGCATGGCTTCATGGATTTCACTTCTTCAGGAAATTAGAAAACAAGGTTTTATTTAAACTGTAAGAGAATGTAGCTGGGTTTTTTGTTTTATAATAGACAAGTACTTTGTTGGAAATAGCCTGCTGTGAACATGGAAAATAAAAATCCAGTATTAAAATGACCTCTATTACATACATAACTGTCATCGAGATGGTCTTTAATAGTGTACATGCTTCACCTTAGCAAACAGTCTATTTGGCTGTGAACTTGAAGCACTGCTGGGTTCTGCAGAAGCTTATCTTTTTTTATATCAGAAAAAGGATTGCCTTTGTTTGTGAGTAATAATTCCAGTGAAATGGAAAGGTCATGTTAACTAGGAGTCAAAACGTGTACACCTGGGAGCTTTAGAGAATGAAATCAGAAGCTGTCCAACTACTTAAAAGTCCTAGTAGATTAATTTCTGTTCACCACTATTTCCTAGAGTCTTTCTAGCAGGTAGATATTTCTTGCTTAATTGAAATGTGATTTCATCATAGCCAGAGTAGAGGTGTAAACATACCTTTTAGTCCTGCTCTCTAAAGAAGCTTTATGGAAGGAGCAGAAAAAGATGCATAGGAATTTGGTGAAGAAAATGAAAACTGAAGTTTTAATGGGGCTGTGCTTTGTGGACTTTAAAATACTTTGCTAAATCTTATGGTTTGTGAGGATGAAAATCTTTACATCTTTTTTGGCCTTTGTGTAGACCTTTGAAGGCAGGTTGTTTTGTGATTCTGTGCCGCTAGCAACCAATTAGCTGTGAATACCTTTCTAGAAGTAATTGTGACGGATTCAAAAACTGGTTACTCATCAGTAGCAAAGGGGTCCAGAGGGTTTTATTTAAAACAAAGCAAACCCATCCAATCTATATTTGAAATCTGCCACCAGATTTTTGTGTTAATTCAAGCTGCATGCTTTCCTTTAGATCTGAAGTGAGTAGTTATTCTGGGTTACACAGTAACCCTCTGGTTACTGAGGTAATGGTGTTATGATTTCTGCATGTACTTATCACACCACACACATTTCAGTATTTGTGTCTGGAGATCTTGTTATGCTCAAAAAAATGAGACTTCTGTAAACTTATTTGGCTAGTGATGATAGATAGAGATAACAAATAGAGATAATTAAGAGCTGGGACCTACCCAGACAGGCTTCTCATGGGTGCAGCAGGGAAGTATGGCCAAGCATGGAGTAGAGCAGTGCCTGGGGCCTTCCTGATATCAACTGGTTAACATCTTCTGTGACTTTTGTACCTGAGAAGTGATGTTTTATCCACTGGAGCCTAAACTCTTGCTGCTAAGCCAAGTGAACCCCAAAACTGTGCCACTGAAGTAAAGGTGAAGTAGCTTCAAAACAGATGACAAAACAAACCCTGTAACCTGGAAACCCAGGGAAGAAGGAATAAGTATTTTTTCCTGGGCATTGCGGGAAGCTCAGCAAGAACACCCTTCCCCTCACCATCTTTCTTCAGGAAAAATGTTACCTGATAACCTCAGTTTAATCTCCTTTCTCCTGCTAGAAACCATGTGGAATGAGGTATGGGCAGAAAAAAAGACAGGAATGTCATAGTGTGGTACTTTGGGGCACAGGTGCCATGTGGCCAGCTCCTCATGGATGTAAGTAACTAGGGCAAGTAGGGACGCCTGAAACTCCAGCCCACTTAGACTGTCTCAAGGCAGACGGGACTTCTTTAGGGCTGATCCTGCAACCTCCAGACGCTAAGCTGCATAGCATGATTATCCTCAGGACAAGTGAAACTTCTGGGTAAACAGACCGATGAAGCATGCGGCAACATTGAACTGCAGCTCCTGGCTTGTGTGTGTGTGTGGCTGGGGCAGTCTGGGTCATAGAGATTGCTGCAGCTTGAGAGCTCTGTTGTCCAGGTTGAGTGGGAGTCCTGTCCTCTTTCCTTTTCTTGCCTCTCCTCAACCGTGATCCCTTTTCAAAGTGCTTGAGACACTCCATTTTTCGGTTAGTGGGTCTCCCTCCTCTAAATTTATTTAATCTGTCCTGTTCAGCACAGCTGCAGAAACATGTCTTGTTTTAAATTGAATCATTTGGTTTCCAAGTTTCTCTAGCCACAAAGCAAGCAGGAAAAATAAAACTTGACGGGTGAGACTGTTCTAAAAGAATCTGAACCAGCCAAGAGCTGAGCCTCTCCCTCTTGCTTGGCTCAGAAACTTGGCTCCTCCAGCTCTGCTTGCAGTTCAGCCTGGGTGTCATCACATGGAGAGAGATGTGGAGTTATGGGAAACAGGATGCAGAGTGGTGTAGAGGAAATGTCAGTGTTTCTTCTTGAATGTCAGCTGTTCATCCATATATCTCAAAGGGCTGTGGAGGGTTTTCTTCAGTGTCCAGCCTCCCCCTGACTCTTTTCTTGGTTCCTCATCTAAAAACTTGGATTCTTTTTGTTTGTGTGTTAGAAGGAATTTTTAAAATGTAATTTCTTTCATGTGTTTTAATTACAATCATGGCATTGTTCTCTATTTAACATTATCTGTTTTAGTGGGCAACAGTTCATATGCTTCTCAGGTAAATTTTTGGGATCTGGGAAGATGGTAGCTTGTTCAAGCAAAAATCCAGCAGCCTTGGTGAGTCTTTGATGCAATAATTGTGGATAGGCAGCAAAGCATGATTTCAAGGACACATTTTGGAGGATAAAAACAAAACAGGAGGTGGATTTTCTGCTGTGGTCAGTCTTGGTGTGGTACTGGGCTGGAGTGGCAGGGTCAGAAAGCAGTTGGATCCCTCCAGATTGGGATACCCTTCTGCCAAACAGAATTTGGGTCCTGTTGTTCCATCTGGCATTCTGCTGCCTGCAGAATTTTATGCCCCTGAAGATCCGGGCCAGAATCTCTCTGCTTTCATTCTTTTATTGTTTCTACTCTTTTAATTTATGTAGCATCTAGAAGAGCTTCCATGTGTCTACCACACAGTTTCTTGTTAATCCATAAAATATCTTCCCTAATCTTTTCATCTTTTGCAATGCCATCTGACACCTCTGCAATTTGTTTAGTGTACATTTCATAGATATAGATGAGCTTCTAGGTGGCAACATTTGTACTTTGTTCTTTCAGAGCATTTTATAGTGGACTTTACTAAGAAGCTGTGTTACTGATAAGTTCTGAAAGCTAGTGGAAATACATGTGTGTGCACCGGAAAAGCTATTCAGTAGAGCTCAATGACTTGGCATTGGAGGCTTTTGTTTTCAGGACTTGCTGCATTCATGACTGTGTAATAGCAGCATCCAAGCATCTGTGACAATGTCCTGTTTTTCTCTGGAACATCAAGATGTTGATTTTGTAGGAGAAAGATCTAATACTCAGCAAAAGTCATAGTGAGGTAACACCTAGGATAGAGTTCCTGATCCTTTGCCTCAGGCTGTTGTAACAGATGTGTTTGTTCATCCCCTTGCTGTAACTTGCAACTTGTCTTCTGGGTAACTTCAGCTTTTAGGTTCCAGCTCATATTTTTTTTTTCAGCCAACTATGAATGACAAGACTTGGCGAGGAAAGCCTAGAAAACTGGTGTGAATGCTGTAGGATCCTGTACATCCATTGAAAACCACAGTTGCTCTGTCATTCACTTTATGTACAGGGTCTGTGGCCTTGTGACTATCACTGGTTGTAAATATGTGCAGTATCCATCAGAAAGCCCTGCTGGGAAAGTAAAGCTTCCATCCTTGCCAGGGCCTTCTGCAACAGATATCTCATGAGTTTCCCCTTTCCTGATTAAAAGCATCACTGAAAACTGCTGGAAGCACCGGATCTGTTCTATTTATTTATTTTTACTTTCTTTGCTGAATTGTTACTAATTCAGTGGCAAATCTTCTACACTACTCTTAGAAATAATTATGCATGCCAGTGCTCATATATCTTCAAAGGAGCAGGCAACCTAAGTAACCATGTAACCCAGTGAACAGCACTCATTTCGTAATACAGGGCGAGGAGCAAGGTAAAGAATGAAAGCAGCTTTTCTAAGTATGGCCTGTGTCACAGGTCAAAGGCATGACTATAGCTTGTGAGAGCACGTGATCTGCTTTAGAATGAATTATCTGTAGGATTCATACTGCAAATACTAGCCTGGTCACCGTAACTGGTACTTAGGTGTCAGAAGCACAGCACTTTGTCCCAGGCATGCCACAGTCTAGCTGTGCACCTTGAATTTTATGCTGCTGCGGCTGCTGCTTTCGAAAAGGGCCCAGGGCTGTGGAGTTTCCAGGTTGATAATGTCAACGCAGCTGAGAATAGGCCTGACCCCTGCTCTGTGCTGGACAGATTTCATCCTGGGGGTGCTTCTGTCGTGCCCTGCGGCAAGTGCAGAATGGTAACTCCTCTCCCTCTGCTATGGGCATGGTAGTAGCCTGTGTGAATAAAGCACAGGACATATCTTGAGGTGAAGAGGTTGCTCCTTAGGCTTCAGTGACCTGAAATCTTGTCAGCACCAGGACTGAATATGGAAGCCAATTTCTGTAATTAATGTGAAAGAGGGTTTAATGGGAACACAGGTGTATTTCCGGAACAGTAGGCTTGTGTTCATGTGTATGTATTAAAAACTTCAGTTTAAAGACCAGTGTGGGCAAATCCTATTCAAATCCCTCTTCTATTCTTTTTTGGTGTATGTAGTTTGTTGCGGTTAGGTACAGTGAATGGCTGAAAAACTACAGCTTTTTCAGCAAGCTCTTGTATTACTTCATTTCCTTAGGTCCATGGGTTATTTTTTCTAATTTGAGACTAGTCAGTTGTAGGCAAAAATTTTAATGCTGAAAAAATGTTGAGAATTAGTTTTATGGTTCATTGAAAAAACAGTTGTCTGGCTCCTAGTTAGAGGTAGTGGGTTAATGGATGTGCCTTGAAAAGAAGGAAGTTTGTTGTTTTGTTTTTTTTTAATTTGTGCTTCTGCACAGGCACTGCTGTACACTTAAAAAAACAAAACAACAAAAAAAAACCCCTTGCATATCTGTCAGCTTTTAAAGTCTGCTTAACTTGGTCTTTTCATGATAGTCACTTCTGTTGTGAGCGTAGTATGACTACACCAGTACATAAAAATCAATAAGTTACATATTGTATACTGCATGAAGTAATATATTTATTGACAGGAAGGAACAATGAAACAATGTAAAGCTTACCAACTAATGTTAATGCAATTAAAGTATAACTTGTAGAATATACTTTACAAGCTAGTTCAGCTTTGAGTATATTGAATAAATGATACAAACTAATAGCTTAAGATTCCTGTCCTTTCATCTGAATGGTTTCCATGTGACTAAAAAACTTGGTTAATATTTTATTCTTATACAATAGTTTTCTACGCTTTTTTTTTTTTGTTTTAAGATATCCTGTAAGCAAATTCATTTTTCTTCACTGAGTATGCTTATTGATGCACTTCTCTGTTCACCATACTGCTTCATTCTTGGTTCTTTGCGTGATGCAGAATTTCTTGATCAGTTTTCACTGAAAATAAGGAGTCTTTAATTTCAATGGGTGTTGGATCTGATCCTTAAACCACACGAATGGAAGCTGGGTAGCCTAGAAGATCCTCATTAATTTTCTTCAAATGAATAAAAAGTTCTGTGAGCACAGATGTGAGTTAAAACGCAAACATGAAGGAAGAATGAGTAGTGATGGGGGGACAGAGAAAAATCATCAGAGGGGAATATATTTGTATTTCCAAGTAAAACCTGGGACAAAGAGGGGAAAAAGAAAATACTTCACATGCTTAAAACATGAGGGACACCTATGAAAGGAGGTGGACGAATATTCCATGTTGTTGTACAACTCATCATGTGAATAATAAATTTATTTATTTTAATAAAATACTTTAAAATTTTTAAGTATCACATCTCATTCAAACTAGATAAAATACAGAAGAGTACTATTTAGCTGTTCAGGACATAAGAGACAGGATGTGACCCAAATCCCAGTGGAATTAACTTAAACACTGTAATTTTTCAGTAAACCATTGTGCAACATAGCTCTTGGAGCTTAACACTTAAGAATATCCAATAAGAGGAAAGTAACCTTTTTTACAAGAAGAAAATGGAAAGGGTTCATTAAAAAATATTCCCCAAACATGCTGAGTACTTAATAGTGGATCCTGCAATTGTTACACATGAAAAATCTCCCATTTACTTCAACAGGAGGTACGTACGTGAGTTGATTGCTGGATCAGTCATTTTGCAGGTTACGTAAATGTGGATTGCTCCATATGTAGCAAACAGGGAAGTTTCATAGAAACCAGCTAATTCACAATCAGAAGTTAAAACAAAATGATACTAAGTCTGGGAAGATAATTTATTTTTTTTTTACAATAATTATCCAATTTACAGGAGTTCTACTGAATATTTGGCTATCTGTCAGCACAGAATAGTTTAAGCTCCTAGTTATCCTTCTAACTTGCAAAATTGTGTAGTATAAAAAATGATCCTTGTAAAGTGTTCTTATGTATTTAAATTTTATAAAGGTGTATTCCTCTGTTAGATTATCCAGAGTGAAAGGAACTGATTCAAAACACTTCCTATCCCAGACTTCACCTATAATCCATTACTGGTGGCAAATTCTGATTGAATAAATAAAGAGCTTGATTTTTGTTGAAAAAACATGCTCAGTAGCAGTGTGTGGGTATGTTTTATTTTGGAGGGATGTTTTTCCCAATAGGACTGCCTTAAAGCGTGGCAACTCCAGCCTTGGACAAATTCAGAGCCAGGCTGCAAAGTATTGAATATAGCCCATCAGATTCTGAGTTCCCATAGCTCATGTTTAAAATTAGATGTTGCCTGAGATTTTCAGCACATCCAAACATCAAGTTCGGACCGTAGAGACTAATCTTACACTGGTACCCTTAAGACTACGCTCTTAATGGCTAAAATCAAAGGGATTTTTTTCTTAAGCTAGGCACCTGCATTAAAAATTTGTCAGAGCTTCAGAATGTAGAACACCTACAACTCAAATGGACGTCAAAAGAGAAGTACAAGCACTCAGCTTTGTGAGAAAATTAAGACCTATTCCTTTACTGGGGTATCTTAACACTGAATGCCTAATACTGTTGAAACCTGGCTCGAGGGTTTCCCCATCGATTAGTTTACTCTTTAATTCTGGGTACTGAGGAGGTATTTTCAACAGTCAGTTCAAGCTGTAATACATTTGAAGACTATTACTGTCTGTTCTCTGTTTATTCTTCAGCAGCAGTTGCAGCACGTGGACCATGAGATGCAGATAATGAGCCTTATCAGCATTTCCCTGGAAGGCAATAAACCAACAAATATTCAGCTCAATCTACATGCTAAGTGTTCCTTCTAATGCCACATATTTATGGCCCTGTTTTCTACTTGGTTTTGGATAAGTAAAGAGTTTTGCAAGCAAAAGAGATTCTGTGCAGAACTCTGGAGTTAATCCAAAGTCTGTTATAAGTCACTGGGCATCTTTTCCATCAGTTCCACATGAACTGATTGATTGTTATGTAGCAATGTAGGGAAGGTACCGGAGCTAGGCACTACATTACAGCTGTTGAGTTACAAACACCACAACTAGGTAAAATCAATTTCCTACCACAAAATACCTTTAAGAATGACGTCAAAGAGATCCAAAGATGACATGGAAAAAAGTTCAGAAGAGTTATTTGGTGACAATGGATTGGGCATTCTTCTTGGAGCATCCAGCAAACTGTACCTCTATAGAGATGAAGAAACCAGAATAGTAAACTTACAGCATTAACAGTGATGCAGGTTTTGTGTCAAAAACGTGTACTGGTTCTGACACACGAAGTCTAGATTCTTCCCTTTACCATAAGATTAGAGAGGGTGGCATGTTTAACAGTTCAGTCAATAATGAGCTGGAAGGAAGTTATTTTTTTCTGCTGTGTTTTATCTCCTACAGAGCATAATTGTTAAGAAGATAGGTTCCAAAATGTGACTTTAATTCTGTATTTCTAATTGAAATTTTATTATATTCTCAGTTTTTGTACATGTACGCTGGTGGTAACTCCTACCTGACAGGGTCAAAAAAGACCTGAGAAAGGTAAAAGGGCTGTCACTTTTAAGCACTGAATATTTGCTTAGTCTTGGACAAGAATACTGGAATCTGTTGCGGATATTGCATTTTTTCAACAGAGCAGAATTTCACCCTAGAAACCTAGTCCTCTGTTAAGCACACAAGCATCTGCTTTTCAGTGTTGGTGTCTTGTCCTGTACCAGAAACTTAGCAAGAGATGCTGATACCCACTGGATAATCTGGTTATCTTTTGACCCACTAATGCAGATTTGGGGTAGTTTTGGTGTTGAATGTGTGTGCTAAGGGACAGAGCAGATGAGCTCTTTCCCTTTTAAGAAGCTGCTGAAGATAACTGAATATAGCCATTATATTGCAGTACTTGGGCCTCGTAGCATTCTTTTATCAGCAGAGGAAGAATTCTCCTGGTGTTGCTTCTGAGATGCCCTTCTCTGGCTTGGTGTGGTGTAAAACGTTGGATATGAAGGCATTGTTGGAGGAGTTTGGATTGGGGACAGGTGTGAGCAATTAAGCTGGCAGCACCTGCATGCAACTGGACTCTAAATTACAGCAAATATAGCAGTCCCTAGTGCTGGGATGGGACCAAGTGTGGTAAGAGCTTGTACAGTGCTTTTTCCCTGAAAAGGGGATTTTCTGCCCTGTGCAAGATAGGGCAAGGCTGGCAGCATCATCTATTGTGTTTACAAGGTGGTACAGCTTGTATTATTGTATTTAGTTTCTTGGGTACAAATGCTAGAGCCTGTGTAAAAGTAGCTATAGATAGTTACCTCTTGAAGAATGTTCTGTCCCGTAGGTTTATGAGTCTGAAGCAAGCACATGAGTTCTGTGTTCTCCTCAATTTTTAAATAGGTAGTGGTAATTTGACATGAATTTAGTACCTGCAAATGACAGCGAAACCTGTGATTGCAAAAGAATAAGAAAACCTAGGGCCACAGTAAACAGCCTGCTGCTGGTCCTCACCTGCAACTCAGGCTTTCCTCCCATTTGTAATAAGCAGTTAATTCCCTCAAGAATTTGATCTTTGCGTAGTCTGAGAAACCTTCCCATGTCAGTATCGATGTCAGTTTTCTGAGATTCCGTAACCAAGACAGTGTGGGCAAGAGCAGCACAGTGTAGTGGTGTTAAACCTGATCAGAACAGACCACAGAAGTCAAACAAATCCAGTGCTTGAACACCTCACTGGAGTAAACCATCCCACACTTGGCTATTCGTAAGGGGATGCCTCTTAAGACTGATTGGCTCTCCTCCTGGATCTTTTATTTTTAAACATGAAATTGAACATTCTTTGGCCTATATAAAATCTGTAGCCTGAAAGTTTTGGAATCTGCACTAAGCATCTATGCAGTTAAGCTTTTCTTCTTACCATAGTTGTCAGTCAGATTCACTTCCAGACACACCCCGTTGTTCTTGCAGTTTTTCAAAACCTGAAATGAAGAAGCCTGAGATTAAGTCCTGATTTTTGGCAGTGCCAAAATAACCCCTCTTCCCACAGCTCCATCGTACTTTAACCACATCAGACCAAAGCTAATTTTCAGGTATGGAAAATTCTTGTATATTTTAAACAAAATATCATGCATTTGTTGTCTTTGCTCTACCTTTGCGTGTGTCTTTGTTCAACATAAATGACCAACTTACCTCTAAAACTCTCAAATAGCCATTCTCTGCACACAGGTGGAGCGGAGTTTTCCCCAAACCGTCCTGTTCATTGACATTAGCTCCTAGGGATATCAGATCACTCACCATCAGATGTTGGTTCTTTTCTGCAGCCAGATGTAATGCAGTCTAAGAAAAGAAGAACAGGAGAAACTCACTGTGAAAGACAAAAATAGTTTTAAAACAACAACGCTTGTTAGAGAATGAGGTGGGGAGTTGGGACTCTGGGTTCTTTTCCCAGTTGTGTTAGTACTTGCTCTATGCAGAACAGATCCCTGTTCCTATTTTCCCCTCTTGCAAGGACAGTAGCCACACCTTGTCCAAAAGGATGTTTGGTGCTTGGCTGGGGTTTGAAAGATGTTTGCACGTGATAGAAAATTACCCTATTCTTGGCAAGTTAGCATCCTACCCGATTCTCTGCATCCTTCTCATTGATCTTATTTAGGAATGCAAATCTCTGTGCAAGTGCATAAGTCAGAGCTCTTCTTCCCTGAGCAACAGCCTTGTGCAGCAGCCTGGAATAGAACACAGTTTTAAACAATTAGAAGATAAAGCAGTGGTTAAAATACTCAAAAGTAACAGTGAGTATTTTAAAGAATGAAATGTTAAGGTTCACAAATTATGAAATCTTGGGATATTTAAGCATTTGATTTATTTAGTCTCTCTATATTAATAATGGGGGTGCTGATTTTGTCTGACACGATTTCTTGGTCCTTCCTTCTAGCTATTTAAAGCATTCCTCTCCTCTCTTGGAGCTACGCCATGATTCCTTTTTGCTAACAATATCTATTTCCTCCTCCTTTTTTAAAGCGTCCTTCATTACAGGGGAAACAGCGTAAGATACCTAAAAATCGAGTTAAGGGAAACCCTCCTCTTGCACTTAAAAGAAAAGAAGTATTTCCAAACTGCAGTTCAGTCCTGTGGAGGAGGAGAGCTCAATTTCTTCTGTGTATTCAGTCTCATTGAACTACTCAAAATAATACAAGTGTTTCTCCTGAATTTCATCCTGAAAAAGACTTTTTTTTTTTCTCTTAAATTTGGGCATGTCTTCCTTTCCTTTTGGAGGAAAAATTAATGCAGGCATTGTTTTTATTTATTTATTTACCCTTTGTCTTGTAGCGTGATATCCTTGAAGATGTCTGAATAACTCTGACACTTACCGCTGTTTCTGTTTGGTTTTTGTCTTTTGGTTGGGGTTTTTTTTTTTGGTGGGTAATTAATATTGCTCACCATTCAGTACAAGTCAGAGTTAGCTTATTTGGTGTGTAGTCCTGCCTTTGTATTGCACTGAAAATCATTATTCTGAATGGAACGTGGTACTTCATGGAAGAGAACAGTGCTGTGTTTAGCTTCCCCTGCATGGGTTATAAATAGTTTAAATTAGGAACAGGATTGTCTATGTGTCACATTGTCTATGTGAATAGGAGTTAATCTCTTTCCCACCACGACTAGGACAGTTTATAAATTATGTCATACTTCATGTCAATCTGATTTGATACCCGCTTCCCCAAACTAGTTGAACTGTATGGAACCTAATACGAGATTTTAAGTTTTTAAAATAAACGGTTATTTTCTCTATAAGCATGCTATACTATGGAAAATGGGATCAGTAAAACCTTTGCTTTCATTTCTAACAAAACAGCCACTCCCAGTTCTTTGGAAGTCTATGCTCTAGATTAGCAGCATATGTATGTTTTCAGTGTAATCCTCCCACCCATTTTTATTACCAACTAATGATACAAGTAATTATTCTGAGAGTGTCTGCAGCATGGAAAAGATCTTTTTTTTTTTTTTGTAGCAATTACTAGTTTTGCTTGATTTTCATTTTCTTTTGGATACCTACGTATACAACTCAGTCTTTAATATTGTTAACGCTCTGAATTTGTTCTGATGTCAGCCGTAGTTTGGCAATACTACTACAAATATAGAATCTCTCTACTTTTACTATCTGCCTAAAGCTGTGTGTACTGAGGCAAATTTTAGCTTCCCCTTGAGGGAGGAAGCCTTTGCTGCAGGTGTGCCCAAAACTAGCAGTTGAAGTTAAAGCAAAGCCTCAGGACAAGTGATGCCCCAGGAAATAGAAATCAATCTATTTCAATAGAAAAATTGGAGACCTGTTGCCATTTTCATCAGGTGCAAGCAGTTTGTCCGCTGGGATATTTCTCAGTAAACTTTCTTCCCTGTGTAGCTGGAACTGGAAGAAAGAGATGGCAGAGTGATCTTGCTGTGTGAAAGAAATTGGGGTAGACTTCAAATGTCCCTCGATGTCTGGAGAGTCTCTATTAGCTTCCAGAAGCACCTCTGAACAGCCTCCTGATGGGTTAGAGTGTGGAGATGTGTTCTGTGAAGAACGCCTCGGGAAATCTTTCTGGGTACTCGTACGTGCATCCTGTATCCACCAGCTACTTTCTTTCTCACTTGTCCTTGAGAATATTCCTGGTGAGTTGGACTCTTGCGTGTTTTTCTGATCATCATGAAAAGAAGTCTCTACCTCTCCCCGTAATACTGAGTTGAAATCTTTAAAACGGCAGTACGAACACAACTTGGTTAAGCTGTGGCATCTTTCCTGCAGGCCACCAGCTGCCTGCTTGTTTCCTCCAGTTTCACACCAAGAGGCTTGCAGATCTGAGGAGAAGCCCTGCCAAAAGCCATCTGGCACAGAATGCAGAGACTCCTTCTTCAACTGGCTTTTGTTCAAATCTTCCTGCAGTACCTCCACCAGGATATCAAGGTCCTCTAAGCCTTTTAGCGTTTGCCCAACGCTCTGCTTGCTCTGAAACAGCAACAAAAACGGTGAGGGTGGAAGATGGGGGAGGGAAATCAGACATGAAGTGTCCTGTTCTCACTCAGTGATATAACATGAAATACGCCTGAGGAGGCTGGCAGCACAGAGTTGAAGGTGTTATGCATACCTGTCTAAGCTGTTTCTCTGTATAAGGGTGAACTCTTCTCTTTTCTGTTGGAAAGAAAGGAAGAAATAAGCTATTTGGGGAGGGAGAGCCGACACATACAGAAGGTATTTGAATTAGAAATTTTTCCACAGATAACACATACATGATGGTGTATGTGTAAAGAAATGTCTAGATGTGGCACTTCAGGGCATGCTCTAGTGGCAGAGATTGTAGGTTGTTTGGTTGGACTCAATGATCTTAAGGGTCCTTTCCAACCATGAAGATTCTGTGATTCTGTGTGATGCACAGCTAGCCTGCTTCTGTAATTTAAGGGGAGCTAGGGACCGGCATGGGTCACTTACCCTGGGAGAGAAGTGATCCAGCTCTTTGTGTACCTAACAGTGATGATTCTACTAGAAAAGGAGGCTCTGTTACTAAGAGAGGAGTTTCCTAACCTGTTTTTCCCAAGGATCCTTTGGTTACCATCTTCATTAATGAGGCTTCCTGAAGAGAAAAAACACACCCAACTCAATTTGAGATGCTTGCACATAAGTGAAGGTGAAACAGTGGCAAATATTGTAACATTAACAAAGTAAATTGTGTCCTGTGCTATGTACTTTGCACAGCAGAGACTGTGGGTGAATAAATTTCCATGAGTGGGTAGTTCCTGGCAGTCTGATAATGATCTTTACAACAGACTAGGTATCTGGGAATCTACCAACTACTTGGGTTGTTTTTGCATGTTATTCAGAAATCTGGGTTGCTAGAGCAAAATTGTTATTGGTTCTTGGGCCATCTTTGGCTTGATTGCATAACGTATAGTATCCAGGGCACAAATGGGTTCTCTTGTCACCGTCTTAGAAATATTCCTAGCACAGGCCCTCAGCCTGGTATATTAATTGGGTGGATGGAAGAGGCAGCAGCTGTAGGTGTAACTTCTCCAGAACAGTGGCGGAGTGGGAGTGTGGTGTGTGTGCACTGGGATGCTACATATCTGGGAAGTAACCTTTCTAAACTCAGTCCTCACCTTGCTGTGAGCTGGGTCCAGGCCTTTGGAAAGCCGAATTTTTCTCAGTAATTCCCGTACTGGCATCTTTACTCTCACACCCATGTAGCGCTTCTGAGGGGGATCAGAGCTAAGTCTGGAGTCTGGAAAAGTCATAACATGATGCTTAAAGTAACATAATTCTCTGAGCTATTATAAAATAGTGGGAGGATGAGGTCACCTTGAGAGACGGCCTGTGATTCTGATATTCATCATCGATTGTGGGAAATGTCCACATCACTCTGCATGTTCTTTAGCTCTGGCCTGCTTCCTGATTAACAATTACTTTAATGTGTTGCTTCTCAGGCTACAGCAGACTGTGCGGCATCACAAAGGGATTTCTTTTCTTAAGAAACAAAACAAAAACAAACCCCAAAGCTGGCTGTGGGATCTTCAGTCTGAGGGCATAAGCAGAGAGCTGTGTTAACCTGCAAATTGCCACATGAAGACCATTGTCAAACTTTAGTGCACAGAGACGGTTTCAGTTTTGAGTGAAGGATGAGGAGAGACTGTCCCAAGGGTCAATGTGCCACCGAAGTTAGAAAAAGAACAATAGGGGCAGGGTAGCAATGCAGAAGGAAATTCGGATAGATGGTTGGGGAAAAAAATGGAAAAGAAGTTGGATATTTCTGGTTTAGAGCTTTTCAGTGGTGCAGAAATAAATGTACTATCTTGAGACTTGGCCTTGGGCAGTTTTTATTGGTGCCTTTCAGTTCAGGGTTGCCATATTGACTTAGAGCACAGATTGCTTTTGGGGAATATGTCAACACTGTTTAGATTACTGTCGCTGTTAGTCATGTTCTAATTTTCATCTGTTGCAGTAAATCTGTCTTTGCAGTTTCCTGTCCTGTGGCTTGTTACATTGGTATCAGTAGAACAATAAGGAACAGAATTGTTTCAGAAATGAGATACTGGTGCTGTGTCCAGTGTCTTTCTCCAATGGTTCTCGGTGTATTTGGAAGTCAATGTGGTGTGATTTAAGGGGAAGCAATGATTTTCTGTAGTGAAATGAAATAGTTATTTGAGAATATATATATTTGTCCAAACAAGCTTGTGTTCATCAAAACAAGCTGCTCTGCAATTGTTTGTGTTAGGTCTTCTTGCACCTCGTACTTGAATCCCCAAGTTTGAAAGACTTGCCCAGATTAAGAGCTTAAATGCATTGTTTTTGAGATACCTTTTATGTAACACTGTGTCCCACCCCTGCCCCCCCTCCCTTGAGCATGATCTTCTTCATATAGAATGCATTCAGTAACGGCTATTGTCATTATATGATGATAGCTTTATTGCATTAGTTCAGGGTCTTACTAATTGGTTAGCACATAAAATACACCATATAGAAGGCCACTGTTCCAAAGAAGCCTGAGTGCTGGGAGTCAGTGTGGGCTACTACGAATAAGGAGTCATCCAGCAGCAATGCTTGCTGGAGCAGAGAGGAGCTTCTCTTCGTAGCGTGAGGAGTGAAAACAGCACTTGTGATTAAAACACACTTATGATTAAACAATGCAGCAGCCTAAAATGAAATAGGTGTATGCAGCTTGGGCAAGCAGTTCCTATTACAGGAGCAGTAGCGTTAAGTAAAACATGAGGTGCCTGTACCAATATTCCTCCTTAACCAAAATCTGTGTTTGTGCCCTGTAGCAGCTGCTGGAGTCCGGCTGGCTAAGTCCTGTGGAGGAGAACTGCAGGACCTCAACAGACGGTAATGGTGCACCTCCCCAAACTCGGGCTGTCTCAGAGCAGGCAATATTGGCGTGGAAACCAGCCACACAAGATGTGGTTTCTAGTTGTGTGATATTGTTTCTCTTCCCTGCTCCAGGCAATGAGAGACTGACATCCCTTCAGCAGGAGGGTCTTGAATCCCAAGTAGTAAATGGTGCATTTTGAATATATATTGAATTGTCATTTTGTGCTAAGGTTTCTGGTGTTTCTGAATGTTTAACCTGTCACTAAATAATTAAAAAATTGGGACCTCAAAAAATATAGTGTATTTCTTAGACTGCTCTAGAAATGGAAATAATTCCTTTTTTAGACTAGTGTTTTGACGATTAATTATTTACTCTTTATAGAGTATTGTAAAGGCCTCTTTAAAAGCTTTATAAAAAAACCCCCAAATTGCTAAGATATTATCTTTCAAGCTATTTACAGTAAAAATGCTGTATGATGGATCAGACCACATGCCCAGATGTATCCCTGAAATTGAAGCACTCCATAAAGGCAATGATTCACCAAACACACTTTCATATGAGTTTTTGTCATTTGTTATGTAATTGTTGTATGTATGTCATTGTTATGTAATGTTATTAACTCTGAGGGTCATATCTATTACCTTACTGTTAGATTTGGAACCAAACATGCTATTCAGAATGCAAATGAGTAGCAAGATGCTAGAGAGAGGCAGAAATGATAGAATATTGATCATCCTTTACAAAACAATAATTTCTGACTTCACCAGCAGACCACGATAAAATAAAAACAAGATATGAGTACGAGAGAACATCTTCAATATTATTGACACAGAAGCTTAATAGGTGCTACTGTTAATACAGCTCTCTGCTAGCACAAAAGGAGTTGCAAGTCATTGTACTTCATTGCTTTGCAAAAGAAGCGTAATAGTGTTGTATAAAATAGAAAATGTGAATAAAGATTTGATCTTACCAGTGGGAGCAGACATCTCTTGAGGCTTACATGAAGGAGGAGGGTAGATCCTGGGACTCGCAACATTAAATTCAGTTAATCCAGAGTCTGGCAATGATGGGCTCTGTTGAAAATAGCTTTTGGGACTGGCAGTTTCTCCAGGCAGTGGAGACCCCTGGCCTGGACTGTAGCCGCAGATTTCATTTTCACTGATGTTTTGATTCCCCAGTAGTTCAGGACTCATGCAGACTGTTTGCAACATTACTACTGTGTGTGTAGAAAAAGATGAAAAAGAAGAGTGGAGGAAAAAAGCTTATTCAGTTGTGTTTAAATAATAACAATAAAAAAATTCAATCCAGTTTCACATTGAGAACATGGTAATTGTATTTAATTCTCCAGTGTAATTAGCCACTACAAGCTGGGTCCAGCTTCTCTCTTCTCTTTTTAGCAGCACGTTATAGCAGTTGCAGAATAAAGCCAGCCTTGCAATCCCAGCAGTCACTGGAAACAGCTTTTGAGAGTTTCTTGGCTGCAGTTCTCTCTTGCTCTTTGTATTCAGGTATGGCTTGAAGGACGTCAGCCTGGGAAGGCCACACCCTCTTTCCTAACAATCTGCAGCAGCTGATGAAGAAATGACTTTTCCCAAGAAGAGCCTGAGTACAACTTGAAAAATACTTTTCCTCAGGTACAAAACAGGAAAATCAAACTCTCATTGATTTACTGCAAATGGTATGAGTAGGGAAAAGCAACCTCTGACTTAACTAGATTAGTTGACAGGAATGTACAAACAAGTAACTGATCTTGAAGTAAATGTTTTGTGAATCCTTCTTTTTTTTTGCTTCATCTTCCCTTAAGCATGAAATTTCAGTTAGGGAAAGACATCCCTTACAATCAGCATAGCATTGAATCTGTGAAAGAGAGTGGTATGTGGTATGTTAAGGATAATATTGTTTCTATTTGTGTGGAGGTTTAGGTTTTTTATTTCTGTGTTTTGTTTTGGTTTTTTTAAGCAGAGAAGGATTCTTAAATATTGTACCAGATGCAACTATTAAAACTCAAGAGGATTAGGAATCTATTTGGATGGGTACTCTTGTTATAGGAAGTCTATTCCCTTGTCACAAGGAGACTTCGGTACAAGATTTAAACTCCATTCTCATGTCCCCGGGAAATATATTTCATTGGACAATCCTACCTATGGGCTATGTTATTTCAACTCAATAAGCAGATATTTCTCTCAAGTACCTAGTTTGAAAGAAGGTTACAGTTCTTATCAAATGCAGCAGCTTCCTTAGTTGTGTCTTGGAAAGCATTCCAGCTTTACTCCCAAGCAGAATCATCTTATATATCAGTCGGAACAGAAAGCATCAGAAGCAAGTTAAAAGAACAGTGTTGTGTATATGTTTTAGTTTAAAGTGTATAGTGACTCCTCTCTACAGACCTGCATGATCCTCTGTCTCCTACTTTCTCTGTACTGAGCGTAATAACTCCAGTTTCAGGGATGTTGAAAGGATTTTTTTAGGTACTGATCAAAGCCAGGATATTTGATGCTTGTAGAACAAGCGTAGAATCAGGAACCAATCTGCATTGCAGAAGCACTAGGGAAGGCTATTACCTGGCTCCCTGCTCCACAGATCTTACTACCTAGTAACATTACTGCATTTGGATCTGAAAAACATGAATGCCTTGGGGAGAGGCATGGCTAATGCATCCACATCTTTGCATGGCTGCCCATGATTTCAACTAACAAGCAATGCAGCACGCTCTTATTCCTGTGAAATTCACAGGTCTCTGTAGGTCGTGTTCAGGAATTGAGGACATGTAGTGAGCCAATATATTCCAATTCCTTCCTTAGTGGATTGTAACCAGTTTGCTTAAGTGAAATGATTTGTTAGAGGATATTTCAGAAGTGAAAAGCTTTTTTTACCTTTCTGATGTTGAGACAGCCGCAAAGAGTGTCTGTTTTTAACCAAGGACGCATTCTGCTCTGCTTTTTTCCTTCTGTTTCACCCACTTTGCCTTGTCCATTATATGAGTGTAGGACAAGCTGGAGCCAGGGTCCAGCTCCTTAGTGACATATGAAGCATTATGTTAATCTGTAAACGGTCGTGTTCAAATCAGTAGGATGAGGCATTGTTTAAGGAACTACTCAACACTTGTATAGGTGGGAGAATTTGGCCTACTGGAAACAGGAAGTTACTGTGGTGAATCATTGCATTTATTGGGCAGTAAATCACACTGGAGATTTCTCATCTTTCTGTTCTCTTCCATACTCTAGCCCATATATTGGATAGTTTTCACTGCTTGTTTATAGTATGCTATTACATTCACAGTGAAAGCAGGAAGTACCCTGTTCTTATGGTACAGAAAGGACCAAAATGCATCCCTGTAGCCATGAAAAGAGAAGCAGATTTCCAAAGCTAGCAACAAAAACCTTGGAATGTGGCCATTACAGGAAACGGTCTCCAAGGCTTTATATCTGTTCAACTGGGAATCTTGTGGTTCTCCTGCTTCCAACTTCAATAAGTACCAGATATTTTAACCAAATACTTTGTTACTCTAATTTCAATTAGCTCTTATGAGCCTCATTCTATATCTTATGAGCCTTATTCTATAAAAAGTACTACTGGAAATGAGCTGTCCATTGACAGCTTCATATCTGTTCAATAACAATTTTAAATTTGGACCCGCTAATAATGCTACATCATGTTCTCCTGTATACATTGTGCCAAGGCAAGTTTCAGCATGCAGAGCAAGCAGAGATTGCAAATATGGCTTTCTAGGATCTCTGGATACTACTTCAGTTAGTACCTCTTGATTCCTACAGCTATGGACAGAACTATTTAGCTTATTACCCAGTGAAGCCTGGACTGGGAAAAGTATTTCCTACCCAGGGGCACAGAATATTTTATTATCTTTCACAGTTTTAGTGATTCCTGCTTTTTCAGCCTACCCTGTACTATCTATTCTAAGAAAGGGAAAAAATGTCAAGCTTTGAAGATGTAAGAAATGAGGATAAAGTATGAACATTTGGATAAAGGTCTCCAGTGACAGTCATCTGGGGAAGGGGATGAAGTCAAAACACAGGTTTGGTCGTAAACAGAGCTGTCTGAACCTTTAGGACGGACTGGTTTGCACTTCCCATCTTCGGCTCACGCTCCCCTGTAGGAAAAATTGTGTGCCAGATCTTTGTGTTGGGGGATTGTTTTTTTCCTTTTAGGTATAGTGTTGTAATTACTGGTATACTGATTTAGGTATTCTGATTACTGATGTAATATTTTCAGCAAAAATGGCTGTCACCATCTGGAAGTTTCTAGTGGATAACTGTAATTAAAGCAATTCCATTCCAACTGATTAGTGATGGGCAGCTCTGCAGATCACTCTCCATGTAAACTTTCAGGTTATGCTGCCAGTGGGTAGAGCTCCTTTTATATCTTTGGATGTAGGATGAATGCTCTCTAACTTCCTTTATCCCTTGTTGCTACATGTTTCTTTAGTGCACACACCCACTTTAACGGCATTTGCTGGGTTAGGTGTTTGTCTGTCTTTCACTTTAGATGCTGTTGTTTTGCCAACTGTTAACTCACCTGACTATGAAATCCTTTGTTGCAAAGGTTTCCTTTATGAATATCCCTTTCACGTATGTAGGGATCAGGAGATGGTGGGCTTAATTTGCACTAATGCAGAAATCAAGCATAAGGCGTTCCCCTGCACGTGCTTACAATGTCTGATTATAGTACAAATAAAATATCAACTGTATGCATATAATTATCTTTAAAGGTGAGCATTGTACTGTGTAAATAGGTCTTGAACTAAATGGATGACTAGTAATTTGAAAGGCAGTCAGTGAACAATGAAGCTGTACAAAATTCATAACTAATGCAGCAGTAGATTTTTCCATCTGAGTATGTCTCCTGGGAAGCAGTGCTCTGTTGCAGAGGTTCTGTTTGCATGCTTTCAACAGAAAGCTTAAATTATGCTGTACTGTATATATGCATACTTCTAACAGCTTGCATACATGCTGGCAGTGAAATGGGGTGGTGACGTTGCTATTGAGTTTGTCTCAAATTTTCATAGTAAAGAGGAATACCTAATTAGCTATGCTGAGACGGGCCATTGGGTAATTGCATCTCTGATGTCTGCTGACAGTGGCCTGTATATGATGCTTCAGAAAGAAACAAACTATAATAACAGATGTCAGTGCTGAGTAGCTCTTAGTCATTTTGATGACTGTGAAGTATGAACTCTACTTACCTCTTGCTGCACTACAAAACTGTTGCAAAACAAAATTAATTTCCCTTGCCAGTCACAGTCATTCAGATCTCCTTAGAATGCCTGGTCTGGTAACTGATGTTCTGCTTGCTGTGGCTTTGAAATCTTTGGATTTTTTAGGCGAAAGATGATGTATTTTCGCTCAGTGGTGATTATTTTCTTTTCAGTAACCGTTTGTGCTCTGCTTTGCCTTTAAATGACAGAAATAGAGCACAGGACATGGACAAGGTCGGTTTTCGTGTTGTGCCTTCTGAATGCATTCCCCCATTCCTTAAGGAGGTTATATGATATCATCCCTTCCAACCCAACACATTCTATGATTCTATGATCTCATCTATGCTTTCTTTCGTAATGACCATCTTTTCTGAGAAGGCAGGGTATCAGAAGGATTCCTGTTTGTTTGCTCAATGCTAACAGAGCTTACCTCTGCCCTGAAGAAATCATGCTGCTTGCTTTGTACAGATGGCTGTGTTTATCCACCCACTTCACATAGCCATGTATCTCAGGGCTGAAGGCATTAGAGCTTGTGAAGTCGTCTGAAGTCTGCAGAACAATCTTCACTGTAGAAGATGAAAATATATAACGAAGGCAGGAAAGTGAGAGTGGGTTGCAGCTGTAATGAAGGTGTAATTGACAATATCATTGTCACTTTTTGCATGATTTTTATTGTAAATTTCCAACAATTGTCTGCTACTGATTCATTTTTAATGATGCTCCATGGTTACTTCTAAATGTTTTCCTTGAATTCGGAGATCCCTGGTGATGACAGAGATGGTATGTTCAGACTATTTTTACCTACGTGAAATACCTTTTATTCAATCATGATGTTTTGCTCGCGTCAGACTGATGGTTTCACTCAGTCCCCCACAGATATGAACCAAGAAATTTCCCAGACTTGTTTGCACCTCTTCAGACCATGACAAGTAATGCTGGTTCTCCTGTGTGACATCAGTGTCTAATGCCACTGTATGTAGTGATCAGATGCACTTAATTGTTGACAGCATTCAGTTTTTTCCTAAGCTGTGTGGTCAGGTCTTGAAGAATTGCAGGCTATCAAGAATGAAGATACTATTTTGATCTGCCCATTTGCAATGCCATAGGGCATCTGGAGATGTGATTTGCTTTCCTCTTTAGTACAGCTCTGAGAAGTATTAGTCTCCACTCAAAAGTATGTAATTGTATGCTTGCTTCTTGGTGTATTTCTGGAAAAGGTAATTAAGGAGAGAAACTTTGAGCTACTACAGAGAAAGTTGTTTGCTAGTGTTCCTCATCTGAACTGTGCTGTTAACCTAAAGCTGGCACATCTGATCCATTCTATGAAGCAACAGTGACCTCCCATGGGCACAGATGAGCCGCCAGTGGCGTATGTTTCTATTTCATTGATTTGACAAATACATTATGGAATTGATCACCTAATCCCAAACATACGCAAGATTTCTCAGCTTTCCAAATAACTAGCCAGGCATGGTATTAAACTTGTTTATTCATCAGTTTTCTGGCATAGATTTTCACCAGTCTATACCTGTCACAAATATCCAGCAAAGCTGAAGGCAAAAGTTTAAACTTAGGGGCCTGATATGCACACAAAAACAAAGGGGAAAAATCTTGTCATTTGTGATGGGTATTCCTTTGTGTGCTTCTACCTTTAACCATTTTTTCAGTAAGAAAGATTTTTATTCAAACAGACCTTGGAAAGATGTTGCAAGAAAAAGTTTCCAGATGTTTCCTCTGGCTTTTGGTTTTTTTCCTCTTATGTTTTCTTTTCCAATGCAAACCTTTAGGAGCTATAGAGAAAGGTTCTGTACTCTAAAGCCTCATTTCCAAGGCTGAAAAGTACTAGCAGATGCTGTTTTGTTAACAGAATATAGTTGTTTTCCCAGAAGGTCTAAAATGGGGACTAGAGAGTAAAATGCATCATAATATGCTGTTACACATAGCTGATGAAGTAAAACATGCTTGTGATCGACAGCAAGCCCGTTGCTGAGCTCTGGAGAAGAATGATTCAGCTTACGTGTTGTTGGAGTGGGCTGACCTAACTTAGCAATAATTGGTCTGCATTTGCAGGCATGAGCAGGTTTGTAGACTCATGTCTTATAGACCAGTTAGACTTACTGTATTTTTAATGCGTTGGGGCCATCCTGACATACTGTGGGACAGGGAGTCAGTTCCTACTCCTCTTCCATTTCCCCTCTATTTTCTTGAACTCTCTGCATTCTTTCCAAATGTCTGAGTCCCTGTGACTGTAGGTGCGGAAGAGCATTTACTCATGCTTGAGGAGGTATGGATGTCTCCAATGATAAAATTGACCTCCTTCCTCCACAACTGCATGCTGTTACTGTTGGAAATTGCAGGGTCAGGCTTTTCATACATGCCCTATTGCCTCACTGTCATTTGGAAATCTGAATATTTAGTGGGCCAAGCAAAATCAGTTTTAGAAACTAGGGAAGGGAACAAAGTGTTTTAAGATATTTCATTTTACTCAGTCCTTGGGCCACGTTCTTGTTATATTTTAATAGGACTGTATAGAGTTACATGTACTGAGAACAGGGTTCCTAAATGTTTGTTCTTGGCGTTATTTTTTATATCTTCAGCATGAGCACTGAAGTCTTCAGAAACAATGTGAATTTAGCTCTTAGGTTCAGACATAAGTGATGACTGAGGAACAATGGGTTATTGTGCCTCAGGTAGGCTGGACTAACTGAATGTATGGAAGGAGAGAAATGGTGTGAACCAAGCCTATGGGGCTTCTGGGGGCTTTGCTTCTAAAATGAAAACCAGACACTTTTGCTTATGTAGCGGGATTGGGACAGGAGGAAAAAAAAAGCCATCCACATACACATCCATTTGTGTGTACATTGAATAGCTCTGAAGTAAATTTTAATATCATATTTGCAAACTGACCGTGCTCTGAAATCCACAGATAATTAATCTTTCAAACAAATAACCGTCAGATTGTGGAATACGAGCATCTAACTGTAGCTAGAGGATACCAGTGCGAAGGGATTCCAAAGTAGGGCTCAGTGCTTTCTATTCCTTGTTAAATGCAGATTTAGGCTGATGAAACTGTTTTGTGACTTTCTGTACAGTTATTTTGGTTGAAGATTGGAGCAGAAAGCACAGGAAAAATGCAAGTACTTAGGTTTTACTTTTTAAGAAACATTTTAAAGTATATTTTCATAAAAGTGAAATTGAATTTTAAGAACACGTTAAAAAAAAAAAATCCGCAAATTCAGTAAAGCATTTAGGCCTGACCCAATGAGCTCTCTTCAGTGACTTCAAAATTCTTCGTGCAACTAGGGAACGAAAACAGTAAGTTGGTCTCAATGTATACTATTTCACTTTTACTCTCTCGCTGAGAATCTGTTTGTATTTATGTCCTGGTTTGAGGTAACCATGACAATTTAATTTTTCATCATCCTTTTAATTTGCAAAACTAAACAAAACGAAGCCAAGAAAACCGAGAGCAGGCAATATAAAATTTTGTTCCTGGTATCCCAAGTTCTGTCACTAGATGGTGCTGTGAATTAGACAGCAGGAAACCCTCACTAGCGAACAAAACATAAGATACAAAGATCAACAAGGAGCAGCATAAAGGGGAATATATGAGTGCATCAAAATCTCGTGTTGAAACAAATCTGATGCACGAGGATTTCCCTGTGTTCCCCAATGTTGTTGCAAAATGTATGTCAGCGAGGAATATGGCAGAAATACCATTTTTATTTCTTTTCCCTCCCTACAAAATTTGTGACTCAAAATTGTCAAATATTTGTGTTAGTTTCTGAACTGGCTGACGGTTTCACTGTGAGCTGTAACTAGGATTCAGGGTGAAAGGGACAGTGCACTTTCAAAAATGCAGCTGGTCTTAGGTACCAAGTCAGAACAGTCCAGGGAGAAGCTCGAGTGAAATTATTAATCTTAAAGGATTCATAGAAGGTAGCATTTAAGTGTGAGTATTGTAGAACACAAGGGACTACATGGTACAGATTCTGTCATGTGATATATGACTTGATTCACGTGCCTAGACGTCTCATTATTTTAGATAATCTGGATGTCCCATGGTCCCTTGAACAGTCCGGGCCATCTGCAAGCGCTGTGTCACACCTGCCAGCTCCCTGCAGATGTCTTGGGTACCCCAAGGCATCTCAGCAAGCAGAAGATGCACATAATAAGGCAGCTGGCTCTCACACTGAATGTCTTTATAATGTTTTGCTATAAATATCATAGCTGCTCCTCCTTTTTTTCTACCATCTCTACATTTCTGAATCTCGAGATTTAACTATTTTGCTTCCTGGCATTCATGCATTTGAAAACGTCCCTTTTTGTCTCCCTGCAGCTTACAGGGATTGTTACTGGGTGTGAATTTAATTTAGACCTGTACATCCATACAAAAACAGCACTTCAGTAAAATAGAGGCCTTTTGCTGGCTCTGCAGAGGATAGACCCAATTTAAGAATGCATGGTTAGGGTTAATACTTTGTGTCTGTGAGCTAGAGCCACAAACATGTATTCTTCTTGAGACTGGGTACTTGAGCAGTCTTCTCTATTTACAGTCTTTTTTTAAAGGATCATTTATTTGCTTAGTTTGCTTAATTACTGAAATACAATGAGATGGCTGGCAGCCAGTCAAAATACTTGGTTTTCTCCAGCTCTTTCACAATATTGCCTCTCTCACCTTTTAGGTCCTGCCCCTGACAGACACAAGCACATGGGATCTGCTGTTCTTCTGTTAGGGGACTGTTGCTACTTGAACAGTTTTGCTTGCTTAGGTTGAGAAGTGAGGTTATTCCATGTGAACAAAAGTGGAGAAGTTGACCCCCAAACCGCTAAATTTTCAGATTATTTTCATACAGTTCTCTTATTTGCAAATCCATTTTCTTCATTCTTGTCCTACCTTGACTGAGATGGCTATAAAAGGCAAAATAATTTCTTTTGCTTCTTTTTCTGCCTAATCTCAGACTTGATGGTGATCTAGAGGAGAACGTCACTTGAGGATACAAGGTTGCTCTCTGCCGTGTTTTATCTTGTAGTTGTCTTTGGTCTCCCTTTTCTGGCAGGGATTCAGTAAAGCACTCCAGTCAGGAAGTTAAGTTCTACCCTGACATTAATCATAAATATGTGCTATCTGAATTGGGACCCTTGCACTTTTTTGTTTACAGTAGTTAAATATTCTATGATGTTCCTTGGTGCATCAATTTTGACATCAAGCTAGGCAAGTCTATAAAGGTATTGAGTTTGTTCTTCAAAGACATGTGATGCCTGGATAACTGAGTACATCTGGCTGCACTTGACATGGACTCAACTCTGGCAAGCACAGAGAAAGTTTGGTGATTCTCCACTGGATCACTTACAGGGCAGCAATCAGTGAGGGGACAAAACACTAAAATGCGAATAGTACAGGCAGCTATGAGATTTTCATGCACATAATGCACTGCACCACTCAAAACTCTTTCAGTAGCTACACGAATTCTATGTGCGAGAAGGTGACGTGGGGACATAATTCCACAGATTAGGAATAATCTCCTATACTCTGTTCTGCCTGGTATGTTTTTGGACTACAAATCTTCTGTGTTTCTGTCTGGGATATCAGATTTGTTTTCAAATGCATCTCTGTATAAAGAGCAAGGGCTGTTTCAAGTCCTGTTTATATTCACTATAGGATGTAAGCTTCAAGGTGCCTGTATTAGAGTAGAACTTCTCACAGTAGACTGTGAGGCAAACAGCACTTCTATTAGCACACAACCCTTTTCCAGTATATTTTAGTGCCTTGATGTTGAATTTTTACTGCCTTTGAAAGGAATTCCAACAACTTCTAACATTCACTGAAGATATTTGCTGGAAACTTTATACTTCCACAACCAAATCCTCAGAGAACCTCTCATCACACAAAAAAAAAATCCACATAAACGATGTTCCTTAATATCTGCATGTCAGGGAGTCTGGAGAGAGAGAGAGAGAGAGCCTATTAGTCATTCAACAAGCTAGAACAGCTGAATGAAAGAATTAAGATGAACCAATTTGCAAATGCTGTCCTATTAACTGTGCAAAGTAGCTATGTAAAAATTTGCTTATTTAGGGTTAATAATTAAAAGTAATACATAAGTGGGGATAAGAAAATAAAGGCCCTAAATCCATTTTTCCCTTCTGAACAAATACATTGAAAGTCATAGACAACAATGGTTTGTTAATCTGGGGTCAAGTTTCAGAGCCCTTTTCCCATACACTGACATTATATTTCACTCCCAATGGCCTTCATCCAAATTCTTTCAGAATCAGGGAGACAACTCCCACTGAGGTCATTTAATGCAGTCCTACCATGGCTACATAAAAAAAGAGAGAAGTGATTTCATACAGAGCTAAAAATGCTGATTACTCTGTGTATGGCTGCGCATGGTTCTGCTTAGACTAAGCAACAAGGGAAGAGCCACTGAGCATGGTGATTTGTACTGTAGGTGGGTCGAGTGTGGGAAAGAACAGGCAAGTGTCACCTATTTGCCCCTGCAGAGATGGGTAGGGTCCGGATCTCGCTTTGCCTTTTGGCAGTTATTTGAAATGCGGTGCAGGGTCTTTACTGATTAGTTTATCTTGAGATTTAATCTCATTTATGGTGGTTGTGTCTGAAAATGTACACGTTTTTCTGGAATAGACTAAAAAAATCCTACCCTGAGCATGCATATAATACTGGGTCTTTACAGCCAACAGTAGGGAAGATAAGAGATGCTGGAGTTATTGTCATTGTTTGTAGTGTTTTCTCACCTTTGCTGAAACAGGAGTAAAAATACTGCTATCCCTTATCCTCAACCTAAAGCAGTCACTTTGGAAATGGGGAAATAATTTTGATTTAAAAAAACCCCAACAAAACAGCCATAAAAAACATTTCCTGTAGAAATGGAAGGCAGGAGTTTAAAAAGATTCTGTCTGGCCTGAGAGAACATAGCAAACAACCCCCTTCCTATCGTGGGTCATCAAGTTCACAATATCCAAAGTTAACACTTAATGATGAAGTTTGATCCAGATATTGCTATGCTAATCTCTGGATAATAACACAATGAATAAGAGCATAACCCTGAAAAACAATTCTGTAAAATTTCCCAGATTACTGAACTAGTTTATTTGTTCAATGTTGTGTGTATTGCTTTTTGGTTTTCTTTAGTAGTTGTGACATCTGGTATTTATCTAAAAATAAGGAAGTCCACCTTGCTAACTGACAAGGTTAAGAAATGTATTCAGCTGCATTCAGTTCCTTTGTAGTAGAATAAACTAATCTCTAGGAGTTTTATGTATGCACAGCTCTGTTGTGACATAGCTTTAATAACCAAGCCTTTATGTTCTATTAAGATTAGGCACAAAGTTTAAGGAGAAGTATCACAGGAAGATGGGGGGATGTAGAGGGTTCTCACAGGGGCCAAAGACTGGTGAGATATACAGGATAGTAAAGTGAACGCTAGCCACAGTTTTTAAGAGGAACTTCAAGAGAACTCTTGCTGATCTTTATGGGGCCTGTTCCTATTGTTACAGCTGAGCATGTGCTTAAACAGTTTTCTGAACTGAGACTTAAGCAGTAAAAGAGTTCGAGGTGTATTTAAAGTGTATTAATTATCGACAATGCTACAGGGGAGAAAATGTGCCAAGCATTCAAATATTGCTTCATCCTTATATTTTAAACTGCATTCTCTTTTCATTGGAGTCAAGGAATGCCTGAAGGTAGCTGGAAATGGTGGCAGTAACCATAGCCTAAGAAAAGGCATGCTGAACGCATGCAAAGTGCATTTGCATGCAGCTTGTAAAGCATTTGGTATCTCTATTTCAAAGTGGATGTGTTGCTTAAGCAGTTGTGTAGCTTTGAACTGTTGAATCCTCACAACAACTATTGAATGGCTACACAGCAATAGCTTTGACATCTGTCCTTAGTTGTTAAATAGGGAGAAACGTGGAGCAGTTGTGTTACAATGCAGAATAGACAAACATGGCACCTCATGCTCATTTCTCCAGTCACCTGTGTTAATACTTTCTTCCCAGAAAATTAAAACCTCTCTGTTGCAGATATGAGCTCCTAAATAAATTTGCCATTTGACGCTAGCTTTTGCAATCTACAATTCCTTGTGTCCAATAAGCTTTATCAAGTAAAGCATGCCACACAGTGCAGATAACGAAAATAACATGTATCTCCTAGCCCTCCAATAACAGCCCGTGAATAAATCTTCATTCTGTGCAGCTGATGTCTCCTGGAAATCTGTCTAAGAGGACAAATAAGAAAATTGCTACTCCTGAGTAGTTATATTTTATGGAAATATATTTATTGGTGTTAGGAGATATTTACTTAGGATTGTTCTTGCTATAGTTCATGTCATTTGCTTGAGCCATGAATGAATAAATGATTGTTACATCAGCTTTTGAGGATCAGACTCTCTGACCAAACCAGTCTAACCTGGCAATTGTTTGGGTTGGTTTCTTGCCACGTATATTTTTTTTCTTGAGCAGTAAGTTCCCATGAAAGTGCCAACATATTCCCTCTTGTTGTGAGTTAATATTTCATTAGCATAAATCATTTAATGTGTTGCGGAGTCTGACCCAGTTTCTCCATGAGTATAAACCTGCATCTAACCCTTTTTTATAATTTATATTGCTGGGTAAATTCCAGTACTACTTCCTTATGCTAGAGCTACTGCTCCTACAATTTCTGCTCTTAAAATATTTCATTCTTTAGTCTCTTATCAGCAGCCCCTTCTTTCACCTAAGGATTACATGGACACAGAAGAAATGGAAACACCAAACAACTCCACAGTGTGATACCTAGGGTTTTTTTAGGGCCACAGTGGTACTCCCTCGGAGAAGAGCAATCAGCTGATGGAAATGCCCACAAGAAAAAATTTTTATTCTCATCAAAAATGTTAATGTGTCTCATTTCAGACCACGGTATTAGTTGCTTTATATTAAGGAAATTCCACCGATTACAGCAAGGCTTTGCTAACTGGGCCAATGCGCACAATGTGGGACGTGGGTGCTGTATTCCTACAATAAACTACATCATGTTCCAAAAAAATAATACTTATCAAGGAACAGAGGTGAATGATGACACAACTTTCTAGGATATGTAAGTGACTGAGGGTAAGTTTGTGTAGGGAAATGAGAAAATGCAAAAATACAGGTATTGCTTGGAATTTGCTCCTTTTTATCCAGGGTTAAGAGGCTAATGGAAGCACAACTCACACAATGAGATCTTGCTTAAGAAAAAAAGAAAAAAGAGAAAAAAAAAGAATTAAATATTTACCTAGTAAAAGAAATACTAGTTGACAGATTAAATATGCAAGTTCTTTGTTATCATTCCAGTAATTCCAGAACAAAAAGTCAGAGCTGAAGGAGGAGCAAATATCTGGTACAAGCCTTACACCTGTGCAAAGCAAGAAGAGACTTGCCACCTGCAGTTCTCTGGAGAACAGTGACCCCCTAGAAACACTGAGATTGTTTCTCAGTCCTCCTGCATCCTTTTCCACCTCAGGTGCATTTTTTTTACCCTTTGCCACTTGTATATTCTAAAGGAATTCATGAAGAGAACCAAGCCATGTAATATGTCAGGGTAATTGAAATAAACCAAGCCAACATAGCTAAATTGATTTTGAGGGACCTAGACAGATTCATGCTGTCCATGATGGTGGTCACTGGTGTAAATGTTCTGTGAACAGACATTTCTGATGCTTTTATTGTTAGCTTTGGCCTGATACAGGAGCTACGTATGTGGGATGTATGCCTAAGAACCACAAAAGTTCAATTTTTTTCCAGTATCAAATGTGCTTGAGCTTCAGTGAGTGTTGGATGCTCTAATTTTTGCACTGAATGAAACATTCTGCAAGTTATCCTGTAGTTCTGGCTCTTCTCAGACCTGTGGCTGTTGCTTCAATCTCTGAGTAACCCACAAGTCTTGTTCTCTAGATGCTTAAATGGACAGAGCCTGGCATTCAGTGAAGTGTCTAGACATGACTCCAAACGTCTTGGTTGTGGGGGTTTTTTTGTGGGTTGTTTTTTTTTTTCCTCATGTAAATGATAATCTCTGCATCCCGCGTTTCTGATGTGGTATGTAGTAATACTACAAGCTCTATACCTCGTATCCCTTCCTACGTGATGGTTTGCACCAACAGTCACAATCAGATCATGGTGACTTAGTGCTGTTAGCTGCGCCATATCACCTGATTGCATGACAGCTTTTCATGACTGTGCAAGCTCAATACATTCATGGAAATAGTCTTTATACAGAAAGTGCTATATGGCTGCACATTTTAATTTGCATTTCTACTTAGTAAACAGCAGGGAAATTATTAAGCCAGCAGAACTCATTGAGTGAATAGCTGTTCCACTCGTAAGTGTCCAAACCTACCCTGTTTTTAAGATTTAAGAGCAGTGTTTCCATAGGCTTTATAGTGTACTGTGCAGGGATGGAAGGTATCCTTTTAAGGGTACCAATAAAATTCATGGACTGGGACTTAACAAGCTGTTTTAGGCTTCTGTAAGGCCTGGGGGTTTAGCTTCCAAGTAGCTCACAGTGTAGTGCTTGTATAAGCATTCTAAATGTTCATAAAAAAACTTGATTTCATTGCTATTATTGGAAAGCCTGAAAGTTAGCCCATGCAGTAGAAATAAATTCTTTAGTCTTGGACTCAGTCCCTCTCTTAGGTTCATCTTAAAACAAATATTTAAATAATCTTTTTAAAGCACCAAAAAGGGATTAATTCTTTATTTTGCCAGTCCCCTGTAGCTTGTTTATAATATTATTTTTTTTTTATATAAATCTGTCAGAAGCACAGGCAGTATTGCGCAAACAAACTGCAGGTGCTCTAGTAGCCCAGTAAACCACAACAGCCAGAGACGCGTGCTGGATGGAATATCCAGGGAACATGCAATATGCATAACAGATGGCATCGGGAGCTTTTCAGTCAGAATAAAAGAACTATTAATCTAGCATCATTAGCTAGACATTCTATGCATCAACATGACAGGGAAAACTTTTGTGCTCAGCAGATTAGACTAGAATCCGCTGAGAAATCCTTTTGAATTCACAAGTTTTGTTGTTCCTTAATATTGTGCGTGCAAATTACTGGCTCCTCCTTTAGTGAAGTTTTGTGGGAAATCAGGTGTCAAACATGGTTTTTACTAGCTTCACTTTTGGCAGGCTGGGCACCTTCATAGCTAGTGGGGAGATGCTTGTTACAGCTGAGGTTACTGGATGTAGTTAGAAATAAGCTAACAACTTCACTTCTTTTCTTTTTCTTTTGCATGCAAATGTCTAGCTGTGGAAGTAAGCGCTCTAGTGTTTTATGGGGCACTAGTGGCAAGCAGGGAGGCTCCAGAGGCCAGAGTGCAAAGTGCCAGTCAAGGCTTAGCCTAAAACCCTGCCTGTAAAATGGGAATGGTACTTATGCCTTTTCTCCATCCTCTTTTGGTTTAGCTTGTAAATTCTTTAGCACAGAAATTCAGTAGCTCAATGTTTATATAGAGCACCCGATAAAACAAGACTGGTGTCTTCTGTGGGGTTTAGGTATCGCTGAGATACAAATTAGTAGCAGCAAACTGTTTGAGAGGGGCAGATTAGCAAATCTTTGGATTTGGCTCCGATACGTGCAATGTGAAGTGTCCTGCCCCACCCTTGATAAAGCCATTCAGATGTGGGAACCAGCCAAGGTATGGTCAGCGATGAACATCTAATTCATTGCAGGACTGAATTTTTTAGAGAGTGACGTGGAAACAAGACTCTTGTTCCCTGATCTGTATGGAGCTGGTGGTGGAAAATTTCTTTCTCCCTTGAAAAAGTATAACTTGAGTCCTAGCTGCATGGGGAATGACTACTTGCATCAGTTTGCGTGGCTCATACCTTCTCTGTTGAGGGTGCAGATGGAGGGCAGATGAATGCCAGTGTGCATGGCAGGCCTTAAGAGGCAGATGATTTTCTGTTAAAACTTAAGGTAGGAGCGTTAGTGTCAGTGAGGCACTGGAGTAACACTACACCTCTCAGTAACAGGGAGCTTCATCCAATACCTCATTGCACTCTGTGGCTTTCTGTACATACGGCTTTCCCTCAGGACAAATTGGTTTTGTTACAGCAAACTGAATGGCAGCTGATATAATCAGTAATGCTTGGAGCAGTAATTCTGTAGGGTTCTAACTTGCATTGGCTGCTGTGTTTGTTCTTCCCAGGGAGAGAAGGGCTTAACAAAGAAATGGACGATGCTGTATATATTGCTCAATAGAATAACTTCTGCGCACATTTTACTGACAGGAAACTGAGCGTATACGATACCATCAAACTGCTTCATTCCAAACCTTCTGCTCCTTAAAATGTCAGATCTCTAACCTTCAGACACTATTCTAAGGATGCTGCTAGGCCCAGCTGTGCTTTAAGGAAATGAGGTTGCTGTTCCCTTGGTCACTCTCTTCTGTGGGAAAAACCCACTAGAGGAGGAATAATGTCTACGTGATGTTCTGCATGCTGCTGAAAACTCTTTTTGTTTAAGTCTTTAGGATTGACCTTTCTTAATTAATTTGAGATATAGTCTTAACCGCTTGATTCCAGGTGCTGGTTCTTTCAGACAAATGTCAAATGTCACAAATTTGAAAACAAATCAAAACAGTTGGAAGGGGAGAAAAAGTGAAAAATCTTGGCACCTCAGACCTGGCAATGAAATACCACAAGAGGTATTTTACTTGCTCATACTATTTCACGCACTTCTCTCAGAGAGTTGCCAATTTGCTCCTGAGAGATTGAGCAAATCTTATTCTTCCTGCAGGACGAGTGGTCGTTTTCAGCATGCGTCAACAACAGTGAGCTGCACTTCATTAGGCTGCTTATGCCTTGAGCCAAATCCAAGCAGTCAGAAAAACGTAATGGTCCCCATAAAACATGTTGCAGTCAGAAAAATGCAGTGGTCACCATAAAACCTGCCTTACTGAGCTTCTAGCGCAAACTTCCTAGCTGCTGAGTGACGTGTTTCTAGGTGGAATGGAAAAGGAGCAATCAAGAAATTTTGGGCAGTGGGTTTCAAGCCTCCTGTAGGAGATGGGCCCGGCTTGATGTGAACGTGAAACCAGCATTAGAGAGTGACCTGATTTATCTCTGCCAAGCATTGAAGACATCCAGTGTGGGGGACATAGGTGGGGTGTTAACCTCAAGTACGGCTGCGTGAAGAGGAACTGTGCTACTATGCTAAACTATCATGACCTGGCCATTCCTCTGTCTGCACACTCTGTTCTTGGCCTCTTCTCCTCCCCCTGTTTTCTGTTGTCAGAAGCTGGGTTTGCTTTGGCTTTTTCCGCCTAGAGATAGCGCGAATACTTTGCATGCTTTGCTGCAGTGGTTTCTGCTTTAGTAATTCTAGAAGCAGAAGTCCCCCAGAGGAGGTCTTCGAGCCAGAGTAGAGACAGGTCCTGGAAACCATGGAGCACACAGCAAGCCTTGTTAGCCTGCATTAATTACCAGCAAGATTCTCATCTGCTAAGGTGATGGATGTTATTGCAATAGATTATTTTGATTATTTTGTGTGGCTCTGGAACCAGTGTAAGTATTATTGGAGGTTTAATTCACTATTCTCCTGCAGAACATACGTGAAACAGCAAAAGACTCCCCTTATTTGGTAGCTGATGCTTGAGAGACGTTCTAGGTAGGAGGAAAGAGACAATAAATGGTACGGTAGAGCTTTTCTCCAGGTCAGGGAGAAGTAAACTAACTTCCTTCTGATTGGACACATTTCCTAGGGCCCAGATGTGCTGGGCTCTCTTTCTTTTTCCAAAGCTTATTTCCCTGAAAAGTGTTCTTCTTTTGTCTTCTCCTAAAGGACAGGACAGGATATAAACCAGAAATTTTTATTGGTTACAGAGGATGGAGAGCAGTACGAGCATACGGAGAGCAGGACTTAAAAGTTATCAGTTACATTCTAATCTGCTAATGGGATTGTCTAATGAGGGTGAGGTTTCTGCAGCTTTCTGCAGGCAGAGCTTTCTGCAATGTTTGTGACATGGTTAAGATTGCATATGGTTAAAATCCCTGCATGACTGCAATCAAATGACTTAAGCCACAACCAGTCATCACCAAAGCATTCACTTAACACTATGGACCAGCGTAGGTTTCCGTCCCAGCTAATATATTGCATACTTGAGATGATGCACAGACTTAATGGTAATGCAATGAAGTATTAACTGCCTTCATCTTCCAGTCTTTCAGTTCCTATAATCATTTAGGGAGGAAAGCGGTAGTGGCTTTTCAAGTTCACGAAGAACTACAAGATGTAATTTGTTGTCAATAGCATTAAAAAGTGCAGTATTGCAAAAAAATGTTACTGTGATGACTGAGATATCTGTGAAAAGGGATCATATATTTCACAGGAACAGTTCAGGCTAGTAAGAGAGTTTTAAAAGGTTTAGGTATTTTTTGGTATATTATTGTTATATGAGTGAATTACTTCAGGGAAATGATTTTTACAAAAAGTGGAATGCTTGCCCCATAATGACTGGGAACCTTTCTGAGAGATGTTAAACTAGATGATAGAAATTTGAAAAAATGCACATCTCTAACAATTTTTAAAAAGCATCTTTCACTAAAAGTGGGAACAGAATGCAGTCCTCCTTGGGACCTTTCCTACCTGAATCCTGAACTTGATGCTCTGTATCTGTTAATTTGTGTTTTGGTTGGATGTGTTGTGATTGGGGTTTTTTTTTGGTTTGGTTAGGTTCCCCCCCCCCCCCCCCCAGTTTCTGAGTATTCAAGTGATCTAATGACAGGGCAGGATTTACTGTTGTGCTTTGGGTCTTTATGCCTCAGTCAAAGGGCTGAAGCGTTCCATTTGTTATGGCTATTAAGAAAATACATTTAGTTTTGACTAAATTGAGTGTTGACAAAGCTTGGAAAGGAAACTGAAAACAATGCTTTTCCTTATATGAAAATATTTAGCATCTCAGTTCATTTGTGTATTTGTTCATTTGTTTCAGATGTTTCATTTATATGTTACAAAGTTAGGAAAAACAAATCAGAATAATTGAGTCATAATATTTTCACAATATTGAGATGTTTAGCTGGGAAAGTCCAAGTTTACCTCACTATAGCAACATATAATTGGAACAGTATGATCTGATTTGTTTTGTTTTTCTCTGATGTTATCAGATAGAACAGAAAACTTTATGCAAATTCTGGAGAGCCTTAAGCACCACCAGCATAACGCAGATATTTGTGCCCTGCACCCTGACCTCGTGGCTTCGAAAGGTTGGTTTCTGCTGTTGGTTGCAGAGAAATTAATTCTTGGTAAAACTACGTAAAGTTCCTTTATTTGTGTCTCAAGCTCCTGTGAGTTTTTCCCTTTTTCATGGCACAGAATTGACAGTGATAATGCACAAAATGTTTTGGGTGGATAGCCAGTGTTCATCTTCCTACCTGTTCCTTTGCAAAGGGCATCTGTGTGAGTGTGTGTGTACCGGATGTGAGCAGAAAGGCTGCAGTAGTCTGTCCACTCAGCTCTGCAGGTGAGCGGCAGTGCTGAGGTGCTGATTTTCACCAAGAGTGGAGAGGAAGACAGGCATAAAAAAATAGGTTGATCTATAGCCAAGTGTTTCCCATAGTTTGCAGGTCAACATTGGCAACTTTTTCCTGAAAGCTGTGAATTTATTCACCTGGCTATAGCGTGCCTGCATTTGGCACGCTTCCATGCGACACACTTAAACTCCAACAGATCCAGGCTGTGTGCTCTCACTACCTGCAATTGTAAAGGAATAAATGTTTTTAACATTGTTTAATGTGTAATCCAAACCATGTAGAGCTCTGTCCAGTATGAAAATTCTGCCCTTCTGTAAACATAAAAGCAACTTAAAATTCTTTCTTTGGAAATCACCTGGCCTTGTCTAATCTGGAAAAAAATCCCATGATTGACTCTTAATATTTGAGTTTAGGTCTCCCACATGGTTACAATTGCAGCTACGGCTAGTGCTGGTGCAAAAGCAGACACATCACACCATAATCCAAAGCAGATTGACAAGAGAGAATCTGTATGCCAGTTGATATCTGATGTTTGAATTGGATGTTGGAACTTTTCAGTGAACTAGGTGCGTGAAGCTGCAAGGCAAAAAAGCCTGAATTTTAATACACACAGAAGTTACTTCCACTTTTGACTATATGCATTGTCATTTCTCCTCGTATTCTTGCCATGCTGATATCCCTGGTAAGTCTGACACATTACAGAGCATGGAAGGACAGAAGTAGGGAAATCCTGCAATTGGTGTTTCTCCACTGTAAGTGACGCTTTCTAGAGGGGGAAAAAATGAAGTAATTTAAACTAGGTTTGTAACAGTCTTGATTTATTTTATTTTTTACTTACTCAGCATTTCACAGACCGATTGTGTGAAGGGAAATCCCCAGATTCTTTCTGCAGAACGTGTGCAAGTGTATTCCACTTTGGATTTATGTTGGCTGGAAGACAAGCTGTTCCTCTGAGCACAGCTTGAATGCATCTCCATTCATTAATCATAAACAATCTTTGTGTGGCCCTTTGCCAGGCAGGGGATACACAGCGATGCATCGCTGAATCACTTGGGCCACACAGATGACTAGGAAGTGTACGGTAGCTATCAGGGGGGAAATGCATCTCCCAGAATCTTTTTATAAGCAGTTTTTTTCCAAGGTGACTTTGGCTAATATTTTCAAAACTAGTTGTGCATTTTACTGTTGCACAGGGATCGCACTCAGAAACATACATTTCTGTCTGTATTTGTCTCTCTATTTTGATAAAATATTAGTCTCAACAAAAAAATAAAACTAAGTGCAAATGAGTTTGTAAAAAAAAAAAAAAAAAAAAACACCAACCAAAACCAACATGAGTATCATGAGTATGTAAAACCTCACAATGCTTGAGGTTTCTATGTCTCGCACTATGAGTGTAATCACTGAAGTTTATCAGATTTTGTCAGGCTTCAGTTGGATCTCCTAAAATGCATGGAAAGTTCCTCTGTAGAATCAAGCTGTAAAAGCTAGATGAAATTGCAGTAACTGTAGCGCCTTACTGAAGAGATGCTGGGTCATACAGTAACTGATTATAGGACTGGAATTAGAGAAGAGAGTATGAGCTGAATGAATTCTGATAGCCGAACCTCACATTACAGGCAAGGATTCCTTAGGCCTGAGTTCCTCGCATGGTAAACTTTCAACATTAGTTTTTCCCTGGCTCAGACTACCTTAAGAGGTGAAATTGTGTGGAAAATAAATTAAACTGTAGAGTGTGCAAAACTATTGACAGGTAAACAAAAGGGAAACAAAGGAGAGAGTTAAATGGAAAATTAAGTGCCTTCATTGGTACTTGCACCAGAATCATCAAGTACAATAATAGCTGGTTTTTGTACCTGCATTTAATACAATAGAAGATAACACAGTGAGAGTTCCAGACTTTGAAAGAGAGGAGCAGGGAGTTTTCACAACTGAGTCCTACAAAAGGAAAGCCCCTAAATTTCCAGGGAACTGTCAATGTTAATCAAATACTTTAGATGCATCTGGAGTGAAAGCAAATACCCTTATCATTCTGCACTGCAATAGATGAGAGACTAATTACTCACAAATATGTAGCATAGATGGTCAGACAGAAGTCAATGCCATATTTTAAATAAGAATATCTGATTTGAGCATTCTTCTCAGATGCATTCTTTGCTGCTGATGTTGTTTACTTGACTTATGCTGATGAAACCTCTAAACATCTGATCTATTTTCAGTCTTCATTTTTTTTAATCAGAGTTAAATAAAAGGTTTACAGACAGAGATGGATACCAGAAAATTCATGTCTGCAAACACTGTTTCTGCTTTATAGCAATGTGCCATAAATCTGCCTAGAGATACAGTGTATTAGCTGCCCGTCCTTAACAAAAATCAGAGCAGAACATCAAACATGTTTGCCTAAGAATGGTGTTGCTCTTACATCTACATTTGGCTAAGCCTGTTGCTGCATAGCTTCCTTTTCAAAATGATGGTTTCAGATTTTTAATGGAGGTACAGACCAGGATCAAGGAAAACAAAAGAAGTTGTCTCAATTATTTTTTTGAGCTTGTTCCCTGATTTTACCATTTAAGTCACAGGAACAGGCCTTATTGTTTCCTTTCCTTACTGTCCTCTTGATGTCCCGAGAGTTTCTGTGCCATGAAGAACGTTCTAGTGAATGCTTTCGTGTGGTGGAAGCTATGCCTTTATGCATATAGAGCTGTAAGCATTGTGTTTCTGTCTGTTCAAGAATTGTTTTGAGCACAGTTCCTTTTTTGCTGCTTTCTTAATCCAAACTTTTGTGTTTTAAAGACATGCGGTATATAGTGTTAAGAGTTGCAGCAGCCATGTTACTTTCCTCATCCTTTCTGGAACAGCAACAAATGTCCTGAAGCACGTGTCATTGCTGTTAACTTTGGTTCCTCTGCTCTGTTTCTGGACAACCATCTTTAATTATCTTTGGAGTGTTCTTTCTGTTACCGACTTAGTGTCAGAAGACCCCAGGAACTTGAGTTGGAGCAGGCTTTTAGGGATTGTGGTCTCTTTCCTTTGGGTAGTTTTACGATTCCTGACTGCAGTGAGTGTCAGAGAGCAGATTGTCAAGGGCTGACCTGCAAGATTTGGTGTCTGTGCATTTGCAAATCTCCTCTTCTTTCTTAGCCTGGTAACTCAACGGCTGAGGCAGCAAGGTGACCAGCAGGTGGCAGTTTCACCCAACTAATACAAATCTGTTCGAACAAAAACATACTTGTATGTAAATACTAACTGCAAAAGTAGATTTCTTTCGTTTTTACCAAAATTATAGCTTTTGCTTGTGCTTCATTGCCCCTTTGAATGCTATTGGTGACAGAGTTTCAGGCCAATGATAACTACCAGTAAGTGATTGACATGGCTCTTGCTGGAGCCATTGGTGCAGTACTGGACTCTAAATCGGTACTGTTTTTTGCATTCAGGAAAGAATTGCTTTGAGCGGTTAGGGACTGATAGACAAGTGAGTCAGATCATTCAAATGTTGATATATACCTCTGCATCCAAAGGCTGGCATATGTTTGAGTATCTTTCTGAATGTGGCAGCTGAAATCTTTCCACTGACTTGCAGAAACTGTAGATCCCACTTTACTAAAACCTGAAAGAGAGCTGCAACATTCTTCTCAAAGTAGTGACTTTTTTAAACACAAAAATGCAGTTTTCCTTCATGACATGAAGCCCTTGTCTCAGTAAGTGTACAAGGGCACAGAAATTTGTCATTCACACTTGCTGATGTGGCCTTTTTTAATTCCAACGGTTTGCTTTTTTGGTCAAAATACAGTTTTGTATTGTCACAGTAGCACCAAAAATGAAAGGGTATATACATGGAGAATAGTGAGTGTAGTATAAAGCATTGCAAGGAGAATAGTGAGTGAGAATGAGTGAGTCTTTGGGACATTATCATCACCACATTCTTCTTTGAGGCTTCCATTGTAATTTGCCTGGATAGTGACACACATAATAACATCCGGGATGCCAAGATCCAGATTCCTGGAGCCTAGTTATTAATAACTTCCAGCTCTCTCAGCTGCCAAATAAATATGCCTTCTCACCACTATGACTATTTCCATCTTCAGAATTTCTCCACTTCTACATATGATGCATTTAAACTAATTAATCTAATCTCAGTGGGGAAATAAAATATTAGTGAAACAAGAGCAGACTTGAGACAAACTCCCTTCAGAATCCTTTTCCCAGAGTGACTGGAAGCACTGCGTTTCAGAACAAGCTAAAGAAACCCTGCACAGGTAGCTTGCCTATGGCAGAGGTTTGAGCTATTGGTTACAGCAAACCTATGATGAGTTCCTGCAGACAATTCAGCATGAGGATGCAGAAAGAATTCAAGCAATCACTCCTACAGTTTTATTTGACTTTAGAACAGACCCAGGTGGTTGTTGCTCCCATGGCAGTGACCAGAAATTGGCATTTCATCTTCTGTTCCTGCTAACCGAAGCCAAAATTCATAATTTCCCTTCCAGTGCAGAGCTTTTGGCTTTGCGCTCTTCTATAGAGCAGGCAGTAATGCTTCCACTTTGTCAAGCTCTTAATTCTGCATTTTAGGCTAGATGATTTTTTTTCCATTCTTTCTAATCAGTTGATGAATAGGCAAGGACCTCAGTGCAAGTTCTCCCTGCAAGCTCTCTGGTGCAACTCTGCAAACTGAAAGTCAGGCTTTCTGAGTGTAGCCTGGCGAGAAACCGGAGCTGATAAGGTAGAGGGGAGGTTTTTAGTTCCTTTTTCCTCATCTGGATGTGAAATCAGTTTGAAAATCTTGTGCTCTCTCTTAAGCATGAGGGCCAAATGAAGATGTAACAGGTCTTGTTTTCTAAATTGGGATCAATGCCTTTAGGAGGGGGAATTGACATTTCTACTACATCTATATTAGTAGCTCTGTACATAGGGTCTACAAACATGTACGTAGGGTCCACAAACCTGTATCCTCGCTGTTGGCGATGAAAAGGGAGGTCTTTGACAGGCAATTCCCCCAAACTTCTCCTGTTCCCCCCTTCCCTTAACTTTCTAATGGAGTCCTTTCCCCTAGACTAATCAGAGAATTAATCTTCTGAATGAAGAGATGAGCTGAGATCTGCAGGTGGTCCTGTAGGCAGTAGGGAGGACTGTCTAACCTCCCATGCTGCTACTCTCCTGGGAAAAGCAAATGTCCTGAGTGTTCAGAACCAGCTGCACCCTTGAGAGTGCATCTGGGGGTTTCCCAGGTGTTTGAAGGAGACCACGGAAAAGTAAATGCTGAATGAAGCAATTGGAACTTCTGTGTAAACTCACAGCTCAGTACAGCGCTATTGTTCTCTGTAGGTCTCTGCCCACTCCTCTGCAGCTGTACATCACTGGTTTCAGGGTAAGGCAGGCATGAGGATGCTGCCAAAGCTGCTGAGTCCTGTTTCTTTATGAAACTCTGGGGGCAAATGTGCTCAGAAAGCGCTCTCAATGTGAATGTTTTCTAGAAGGGACCAGGCACTGGTGACTTGACTTTCTTTGTGACAGTCAGGGCTCAACGATTAATAGGGTAACACGATTCATGTTCTAAACGAACTAGCTAGAAGCAGCCTGACAATGTGGTTTCTGGCAGGAGGTCTGATCTGATAGTAGAATATCTAGCACCTGCTTAAAGAACTTAGCTGGAAGAAATGCTGGTTGCTTAGGTTTTTGAAAGCCTGGGCCAATATCTGAATGTGAAAGGAGGTGTTGAAGTCCCCGGTTTACTCTGCTGAGTTGGGCACTTGCCTTGGCTGAACGTGCCTTTTTCAACCATTAATACTTCTATTTGAGATGGGTTATTTCCACTGTATGAATTGAGCACACAGAGTGTGAGCTCTGACTAAAATGACTTTCTAGGACTTGCCTTAGTGTGCACGCAGTCAAAGGAGATATTCTTATCTGAAATTCATGTCAACAGTAACATGGATCTTGAATGAAACCCACTTCTACAAATGGTGAATATAGGTCGTGAGAAGTATCACTGAATTCATGTTACACAACGTCTTCCTTGTTCTTTAGTTTTGCTTCTGTGAGGAGAAAAAGAAGCTATTAAAAATGCGAGGTAAGAACTCCTTAAAGAAACGCTTTGCTTCAGCAGACTCAACAAAGAGGGACTGAAGTATTTAGTGCAGCATGTTACTGATTTCTATGCAGGACCACTGCAAAAGGAAACCCATTTGAGACTCCAGTGAGAACATGGAACAAACCTTTACGCTGCATTGCTTTCATAACTGATGAAACCCCAAGCTTTCTTGTTGTCTCACACTGCCAACTTCCAAAGCTAGTCATGCGATTTATGTGCGTAACATTCAATGATATTCTTAATCCTGTTTTCTCTTTGTGAATCATTTGAGATCTGCTTTTGATTTCTGCCAATTTCGGGTTTATTTTGGGGGTGGTTCTGTGTGCAGTTTCTCAACAGATAGCTTGGATGGGTGGTTTTTGCTGCACTGGTGCGCACAAACTCTGGAAGCCAGCAAGTCACCAGACTGGTGTGACTGTAGGTGGGGAAGTTACAAAGATGCCCTGCTCCTTTCACCCCTTAACACCATCTGCTTTAGCAGCCACTCTGTGACATATGAAAGGGGAGAGGCTGTGCAACTGCTTCCAGGGCTAGCTCACCCAAGATCATGTCAGCCTTGCAGTCAGAGGCAAGCTTGCAAGATGCACCGGCATACACAAACTAGTTTGAACACCTAACTGCAGAGAGAACCTGCAGTGACAAGGACTTCAGTGTGCATTAGCTACATGGTAGCATGCCTGTGGTCCCAGGCTGGCTTTGAGAGCAAGCACAGAAGCCTAGGCTTGTGGGATCATGGCTGGTTTTGGTCCTCTTGCTGGCTCAGTCAAGGTTAGTTCATGTCTCACTTCTAGCTGCAGTATGGACGCAGACTGGTATGTACTATTGTTCCTGTTGCCTGACTCAGTACCGGAAACTTGAACTAAACGTGACTGCTACTCATTCACAGACAAACACCTGAGTGGCTGAGGAGAATGGGTAGGCTGTAAGCAGACGGTGCTAAACGTGGCATGTGTGTGAGCAGCAGGAAGGGAGAAGCAAGGACAGGGTAGATCTGAGAGTGTGCGTGTGTGTGTGATCACTACAAACAGATTGCGTATTTAGCTTTAAGAATTGCTGGGGTCATTTGGGGGGTTGTTTTGTGTTTTTGGAGGGTAGTAAACCAGTCACATCTTGGATCTCAGGAACAGACCAGATGATCTCATAAAGACTATAAAGTACAAAGAAATCCTGGAAATGTCTGTTCTAGAGCTTAATGTGTGTTAGAAAACATAAGTGCTCTTTCATGGGAAACTCTCATCTCTGTAAGTGCAGACATGATCTCAGTGTGAGAAATATGGTTGGCTTGGGTTTTTTACTTTCTTTTTACTCCAGAACGCAGCACTTTCTTGAGGACGCTGAGAAATTGCTTCACTTAGGCGTCTGTGTGCAGAAGTTCTGAAGGGTTTCATGCTTTCCTTAGTGCCGCATGTTAGGCCTGATCAGTATGGGACATTACTTTGTGTGAAAAAATGTGCAATAACCCTGGAGTGGATGTGGAATGTCCCAGGTTCAGATCTTCACTGTCTGAGAGGTCATAAGGGCTATGGTGATTTACGCTGCCCAAGGATTTAATCTCTAGTGCTGAGCATATATGAAGGCTGCATCATTTGTTCCTTATCAAAGCTGAGGTATGAATCAGAACTTGTTTCAGAGGGCGAAGTGGGAAGGTGTGAGGCTCACATAAAAATTAAAAAAGAAAAAAAATAACTGAGTTTATTGTACCATGCTTGCTTCAACGTTGCTTACAGTATTAAAAAAAAAAAAGTGGTACACTCCTTAGGAAGCATATGATTAGCAAGCAGTCTTGTACACAAGGGTATCCCTGAAAGTTTGGCCTCTGTTCCCAGCACTACTACAGATTTCTTATATGACCTTGAGCAAAGCACTTAAGCTCCTATCAGCTGCCTCAGCCTGTGTTGCATGATGAGATGTGTGTACCACTTATTTCAGCTCTGCTCCTGGCCCTGCCTTGCAGTGTGTATCTCTTTAGAGGGGCAGTATTCTCAAGAACAGAAGAAACCCCCAAACCCACCTAAAACCCACAGGACTATTTATTGATGAGGGGTTGCTGCAAAATTAGTATGTCTCTGTGCTTCTCTGAGCCTGTAACATACAAAGCTGATGGAACAGGCTGTCCCAGTAGGAGATGCCATCTTCTATACCTGTATCAGGCCCTTTCCTGAACGCATGTGAAATCAGAAGCGTGTCCTTTTTTTTTTTTAGGCTGTGTTCAGCAGCGCTTGTAGTAAATTCTGGCATTATTCAGAGAGTCTTTGAGATTTATTCCAGCTGTCATTAAAAGTCTCTCTTGCCCTGCCTGGTAAATGTATCTGATCAGGTTGTTACGATATCCCTCCTGGAGTCCTGGTATCCTTCACACCAGCACCACATTCTGCTGAAAAAGGGGGAAAAAATATTTATTTATTTATTTATCCCCCCACTACCTTGTTGACTGAAGTAAAACTTTTTCTTCAAACATCCTTTAGACGTGTTTGAGGAATTGTTCTCTGGTAAATGGTCTGTAGACAGAGCATGAAAATTCACTCCATATTGTGACACACTATGCAGCTCACTGCCATTGTCCTCTGCCCTTGTTCATAGTAGTTATGTCCCTCATGCTCTCAAGGAGGTCAGCTATCTGCTCACTGTTTGTGACAAGCCGTGGCACATCTCTGCATCTAACAGAGACTTTGACTTTGGGGAAGGGCTTTGGCTTTGAGGTTTTTCAGGCCTTTATTCATCCCACTCTTTTGATGTCTAATCAAACTCTAAAATTAGGAGCCTCATTGTACTAGTCCTGCTGTGTGGTCTACTAAAAGAAATAAGCACCTCCAGCAGGTGATTTGGACTTGGGTGACTCATACCGCTGGAGACAGATACCTGTTGTTGTTTTGGTTCTGCCAATGGAGTTCAGCAAGGTGTAGTATGAGGCTCCTAAGTTAGGCGATGTGATTTACATAAGCTTGCTGGAACGAATCCTGGCCTTGTACTGTGTGGGCTTTGGTTCTGGATTGTTTCTTGCTATGTTTTCACATATAATGTCATGTTACAAAATAAAGATGTGGGTTACAGAATTTGTAAGCTGAAATAGAAAATCTTTTTCAGTCAAATGTCAGATCTTGTTGCCTTAAATGAGGCTCAGCATTTTGTTTCCTCTTATTCTTTCTCTTTCTTGATTAGGAAAGAAGTATGAGAACCTTTTCTAAGCATGGTTGTCTCTTAAACGCTCATTCAAATCTATGAGGTAGAGATCCATTTATTAATTTAGTTATTGTATTCTTAAAGGTAAATGTTTGTGTTTGCAGACCACAAAACTTTCTGAAATATCAAACTACTGCTTATATATTCATACTTCCTATGTTTTATGGCAGAATATAAGTGCTAATATTGACATGTTTAAAAAAAAAAAACAAAACAAAAAAGCCCACCACTATACCAAAAAAAACTCTCCACAACAACAACAAAAAGCAACAGCCAGGACATCTGTCAACAGCATTAATCCACTTACTTATGAGCTTAAATCCTGTCCTGGGAATAAGACATCAAAGAGATTAGGAAGTGAGATAAAGCTCAGGTTCAGTTTGTCAAACATAATATATCCCTATGATTTTATATCACTTATATACTCAAAATTGTTGTAGGGACATGTTCCTACCAGCACTGAGTAGGCTCAGTTCTTGCTTTATTTCCCCCTTAACAGGAGCATCAGGTTTATAGTAGATACCCATTGATGTTTGCAGTGAGCTTAACTGTAAGATTACCAAACAACTGCCTTCTCTCAATCACTTTATCCTGTTCATCTGCATTTCTGTAGTGAGGGGAACCAGTGGCCAGAGGTTTCTTTAGAGGCTGTATGGCTCTCTGCAATTTGCAGTGGATTTTGGTGAATCCACTGCTGCCTACAGACAAGATGGGTGATGGAGGCAGTCTTTGTTGTGTAAAAGTGGAAAGAATGGATTTGTCTGTAATTTCTGTGACTGTTCACATCAAAGTCCTGCCATCTGGTTGGCAGCAGGTGGTTTAGTAGCAGGGGAACTGCAGATTTCTGAACGCTGTGGCTGATGTATTGATTTTCCACCCGTTGTTGTCTGATGAAGTACACATCCCACAGACCTTAATGGAAGGACTGACTCTGGGCATCTCTCTTCCACGCTTGTATCATCTTGGCTGGAAGAAGAGATAAGGCACATGCAGTCTGAGTAGTGCATGCACTTCACTCTTACCATCCTTGCTGAGACCAGCTGCAGGGATCCACCGAGATCTGCTGCAACCCTTGATTGGTTCTTGTGTGTATAGAGCCACCAACCCTGCTTAGGAGAAATGCATCTCACTGTTAGTCTAAAGAGAAGCGTTCCTGCACTGTATACAGTGCATGGGTGCTCTCATGTGCTTTGCAGCTAATTTCAGGTTGTTATTTGAACAGCTGTGTGTGGCGGTCAGACCAAATTATAACGCTGCCTGTGAATCCTTTGGTCTCAGGATATAACTCAAAGTATAGCCACCAGGAACGTGAGAAATTGTACCGTGACTCAGGGCAGAGATGTTCCTTGCCAAACCAAGGTTTGATTGACTCTAACATGTAGCCTGATATAGAGCGTGTTGCTTTGGTCTTATGGTGAACAGGTCAAGGCATGACCGGAGGCAGCTGGATTTGCATCTAGTCATCTAGTGGCAAAGGCTGCAGTTAATTTTCTGAGTGACTCTTAAAGGTACAGCTATGCACAAGCAGCCTTCCTGCTGTCGGTGCTATTTGATCATTTAACAATAGCCTAAGCTCTAGCCATATTTATAGACTATAAACCTGAATCATGATTTGCAAACAGTTGTCAAAGGAAGAGGCAAATATGATACTTGCTAAGTGATGTTTTTCATCTTTCTCTCTGCTTTTGTCTCTTCCTTTGGACGTCATTACTAAAATGGTCCTTAACCAAACTGCATTTTTCTGTAGAATACATGAAATGAGAAGAGGCTTATATTTGACAGAGCTTTCATTTTGCTTGGTATGGTGTGGGGTCACCAAGCTACACATATGTGCTCCTTTATATCTTAATGTATAACTGCGAAGTTACTTTTTGGAGTGTGATTCTTTGTAAATACATCAAAAGGTTATCTGGTAACTGTGTAAAATATGGAAATGGATGATTATCAGCTACCAAAATAGTGCTGGCTGTTTTATCTGTGGAAAACATGCCCTTTTTTGCAACTTCCTCATTTTAGATGTTTATTACAACAAAACTTTTTCTGCCTGGTTTCATCTCTTTAAAGTACTGATATAAAGACCTTCAAACCAGTTTAATCCTGAGTGATTTAATGTTATCCACAGCTTTTGTAAGCACAATTAAAGTATGCTTAAAGGTAAGATGATATGCATATATAGGTTCTTTTAATATGAGTCTGTATATTTACTTTTGTGTATTATGTGGTCTGCCTTCACATACACATATATTCACATCTAAGAGGCGATGTGTACAAATCTCATACTGTGCTTCTGCTACTCTGCAGAGCAGAAATGTACACAGTGTGTGTTCTCATACTTAAAATAAGGTCTTATTCCTGGCAGAAACCTGCCTAAAAACTAAAAACCATGCTGTTTTCCAGCAGCTCTGCGATGTCAGAATTCAGGTATTTCCAGAAGAAAACTGCAACAGAATAGAGTTCTAAAAACTCTCTGACATTGTCTGATGCTGATTCAAGTAAAACTCCAGGAACTTCTCCCAGTATTTCCTGAGATTGCCTTGTGCTGTAAGCTTGAAGAAAATTTAAATATATGATCCGGCCCTGGCTTTCAAAGGACATAATTTGTCAGGAAGAAACTTCCTGTGCATTACAAGCATTTGTCTTAATTCTACAAATTTAAGAGGTTTCTAAAATTAAGTTCCATTAGTTTAAGGAGAAATATAGTAATGCTTTAATGTTGGAGATAGGAGAGTCCACAAATTCTTCCTGCTTCGGTGTAACTGAAATGCTACTGAAGCCAGTTTCAGTATTCTTCCTCTCTTCATCTGGCTATTTTGGGCTATGAGTTCAACCCTAGCTTACCTGTCCATCTATGAAGTATTAGCTAACAGATCGCCTGCTATTACTAAGCACTTCAACAGCACAGAGGATATTATTCTGTGTGGCTGGAAGTAAGCATTAACGCAGATATGCAAAATGTGGCTAAACAATGCCCTCATGCTTGAGAACTGAGGTGGTGGGTGCTATTTTGGAGGGCAGCAACGTGGAGGTACACATTCCTTATTTCTTTTCACTGTGCTTGCTTTGGGATTTGCTTCTTTGTGTTTTTTTTTTGGCAACTCTTTGAACTAGAGGGAATACAATTAAGCATTCATCTTCATTTGATTAATCTGGGGTTTTCCATTAAATATAATGCTAATGGTATGTTGCAAAATGGTTCACAAAATGGACCTACTCCCAAGAGGTATTTGGCATCCCTTAAGGGAGGAAATTCTTTTAATAGACTCCTGGCCAAAGAACTGACCAGATCCTGCCTTGTTGTTATTATGGGAAGAGAAATTTGTGCCATGGCAATTCAGTGATTAAAAACTGAACAGGAAGATAGGAACGCCAGAATCCTAAACTCACTGTGCAGCCTCCACCAAATATTTCTCTGGGAATGAAGCTCCTAAGTCAGTGTTACTTGTGAAAATTCATCATGATGGTCTGATTTTTAGAGGAAAGAATGTTAAGAGGTTATGTTCATGCAATGGTGTGAATAGGTAAGATGTAATGGTGCTGTTATTAATGATAAGAACTTATATGAACGCCTATGGTAAGTATCTCTCAGCCTTCTTTTGGCTTTGCAAGCTATTTTTGAAGGGCTGTCTCTTCTTTAGTAGGAAGTGTTGTATTTTGATAAAAACAAAACAGAAAAAGGGTTTCTTTTTTAAATGAAGGACGTCCTCGTTTAATGAGGCTTGAAGTGTTTACAGGTGTTTCCTCATAAGTTCAAATTTAGTGGCCCCAGGGAGTTGAGATTCTCATAAGGCAGGAGCAAACACTCAAGTTTTGTATTTTAAGTGTTGCACATTTAAAGGGCCAGGCAGACATGGCGTGTGGGCTGGTTCAGTCTAGCTGAAGTGTTTGGAGACAATAGTTAGGCCATCTGGAGCAGCAGAACGCTGTCTTATGTGAAACCAGACCATCATTAGTGCCACAGAAAGTAAAAATCTTACTAAAAGAACCTGTGATTTTTTTCCTGCTTTACGACATTTTGGCCTAATTTTGTAAATCTACGGTAAAAGCTCCTGTGTGTCAGGCTCCAGGTTTGATTGTTTGTTCAAATACATTTTGGTGATATCAAATGCCTTTCTGTGCATAATATCTTCCAGAGTTCAGTGCTCTTGGAGGAACCGTATAGCATTATGAAGAATAACATAGAGCAAGGGAAAATATAGAAGTGGTTGTGGTTGGAGGATGTGATGACATCACAGGGTTCAGCGGGAACATGGGGCTTTTAAAAAGCTGAAAGAAACATCCTGACAGTCAGTTATCACATCCCCGTAAAGGAGTCAAACACACGTTAGCTATTAAAAAGCCAAGCAATCTTCATCAAAGAGAAAAAAGGACTCCGTCCTGACACAGAATATGCACTGGCAAAAATGTAAGTGAGCTCCGATTTGTTTTTCATAACTGCGATAAAAGCTGAAGATTGTAATCTTATTACGCTAAGTAAACATTAGCATAGCATGGGAGGCTACTCATGAAGAGATGCATGGCTCAAGAGAGGCAAATGATAAGGCATGATGCTAATTTTCCAATAGGGATATTAACACGGGGCCGCATTGCTGCTTTGTTGGCATTCATCACTATGAATCAAGTGGAAGACTATGATTCATAAAAACAATAACAGGATGCAGGTATTATATCAAAGGTTACGGTGGTTACATACCAGAAAATTTTCCTTTTTAAAAGTGAAACCTGTGAGAAATCTTATTTCTGTGCCTTTTTTGATACGTAATTTTTTCAACTAATAAAAAAGATAAGGAACAAAGCAGTTGAGGGCAATACAGTTATGACTTTACAGGAAATCAGTTTTCTTGTTTTCAAGATAATTTCACTCCTCTTGGCCCACCTTTGCTCAAATAGTTTACTGATCATAATACAGGTAGGTGTTTGCTTCTTGAAAGATTTTCGTTCTCACTCTTATGGATCTGTAGACGATGCTCATTTTTGCAGCTGTGCTGCCATCCTTCGCATTTCACCATGCTGTTCTGTTAACCTGGAATAATACAATATACCTGAATGGAGGAAGCTAATTTCTTAAACGTTTGCCAGTGACTTATCTCATACAGAACTAACATTAATCTTTTATATAATAGTCTGTAGGTTGCTCAGAGGTTAGTTTTCTATGCATACGCCTTTCTGACCTTAGTAGCAATTAAGTCTGTTTTCTCTGTCACACATTTCTCCGGCTTTTTTTCAGTTGAACACTTTGGAAGCTCAAATTTACATTTGTGAAATCATACTGTAGACTGTAACAAGAAGGTCTGACTGCTTATTAAATCGTGTTTCAATTTGTCTGACAAGTATTAAGCAGCAAGCAAGCTGGAGCAGTGTGGCAACACACCTTCTTTCCCCCTTTATCTTGTGCTGTTTTCAGAATCAGCAGGTATATGATGCGGAGCATACTGCAAGTTGATTAGATTCAAATTTTTAATCTAATCTTCCAGCTCAGAAGTCCACTGATGGTTTGTTTGTTGGGGGTTTTTTTCCCTGCAATGACAAAGCAATACTAACAACCTGATGTTTTAAGTGGAACAAAATGGGTAACCAAACTGGTATTTTTCCTTTGCGTTTTTTCTTTGACACATGCACCGCTTTCAAAGGTAAGCAGGAATTACAAGTCTGTGTGAGAAGAGAACAAAACCTATCTCTTGATGTCCGCCATTCCCTGTTGATAGTTTCTAGACATGACAACTTCTGTCCAATACCTGCCCCTCCATGCCCCCCTGAGCTTCTCAAGATTTGAATCTCCTTGTTAAAACAGTGCTTCCTGGCTGTTCTGAAAGCCTGCATGACACATAGTAACTGCCTTGATTTGACTTCTGTTGCTGAGGAAGTGCTTTTCACACCGGTCAGATGGAATAGCCAGTGGAGTGGCCAGACTTCTCTCTGACTCCTGGTCTGGTTGCCAGAGCAGCCTGGCATTATGCTTACTAAGACATGGAAGGGGCTGAGGGGAAATTTCTGTAGGTGGCTCCTGGCTGAGTCTGTGCTTGCTGTCAGCATTTGCTGTCTTTGTCTGCTGTGTCCTTGCATGGTTAGGGTTCCTTTTTCCAACATGGAACTGTTATCTTATTAACCCTGCTTCTTTTCTACACCATTACAGTAATGAATTATGTACTTTGGCTTTGAAGGTAGACAGGAAGAGTATTCTGATGACTGGGATGCAGGCGTCTTGGGTGCTATTGCCTGCTCTACTGGAGACCCTCTGTACAACTGTAGGTAGGTTCTCAGGTCAGTATAGGTGTTCAGGTGCCAGGTCCCAAAGGCTTCAGTGGAAGTTAGACTTCTTAGTATCTCTGTGAGTCTCCATTTGGTGTCTCTGGTGCACCTATATTTCCTGTTAGTGTGACCAGCTGTGGCCTCAAGTTTCCTGCACCATCTGGTTCAAACCACCGGTGACCATATGGATGTCCCAGTGCCCACATGTGAGTCATTGGCTTGCTCTAAAGTATAAATTGATTCAGAGGCAGTATGGGTGACCAGGGAACTTGGTGTGTGCTTTCATGAGCCCTAGGCTAATGAGAACATAAAAGCCCTGCTCTGCTCTGCTCCTTACCTAGGAAATAGGAGGAGCTTTCCTCTGCCATGCAGAGAGTTTCAGTACAGTTAAAATCAAAATGAGTTACTCTGGTATTCTGGCAAAAGGGCATCCTGGATAGATGGGCAATAAGTCTGTGGGGAGCTTCTGAGGGGTGGGTGAAGCTGTTGCCCAAGTATGGGAGAAAGCATCCCGTATTTGGTGCAGAGACAGATGGCTCTAATTCTGACAAGAGCAACTGTTTTGTTTTGCACACCTGTGGTACTGTGCTGCCAGACAGCTGGGTAATGATACCTAGGCTGACACCTACCCATGCACTCCCAGGAATGGATGTCAGGCTTTGACATTTCTCACCCTGCAGGTAAATTACTTCCCTGTGGTCTAAGCAGTTGTATTATGGAGTAACCAGACTAGAGAGACATATAACCATGTACTGGGGCAAATGTAAAAGAGACCTTTCTCTCGCTTGGGATCTGTCAGAGACAGCAGGGATTCCACAATAACTGAGCCAGAAGGAAGACAAAGGGAGTGCTGGTGAAAGTCAACTGCAGTCAGGCATTTAATTTCCTAAGGCTTCTTTCCAAATTTCATAGTATGGACCTGGTTTCTGGAGGAGACTGGATTAAAAAATAAGACAATTACTAAGTGCAGCTTTACACGCTTAAACAGCAGGATGACTTGGGAATATGAGGATGCAGGTAGATTATGTACCGTTATGTTGATGGAGGAAGCAAAGGGCCCACTGGATGCTAAAGCATTCTTACCTTTCTGGTGCAGTAACTTGCCTTGACTTGCGTTAAAATTGTTTTTTAGCAAAATAGGAGGTTTTAGAAGGAATGGTATCGTTTACATACTTTTTCCACAGCTATAAAAATAAAACCCGACAGCGCTGGAAAAACAACCAAAGAACAAAAAACTCTCCTGAACTGAAATCCCAAGAGTGACACAAGAACGCATTTAAATAGGTGTGACCTCACCAGAGGGCATTTCTCATGGGCACCTCCTGAAGGGTAATTTCCCACTTCTTCAGGGGACCTTTCTGTGGAAAGCCTTGCAGGAACAGAAGGAAAGCTAACAGACCTTGCCCTCAGCTGCTATGGTCAGAGGCTCTTGTCCTCCAGGGAGTCTCGCATGGCTGGCCCCGCGCACTGGAAATCATTCCCTCGGGGTCACAGCACAGTGCATTTCTTTGCAGGAGTGGGGCCCTGAGCTTCCGCTGAGCAAAACCCCAGAGAGTGTCTCAGCCTGAAAGCATCCCCTCCCACGGCAGAAGCAAAGTGACTGATCGGGGCTTCCCGGCTTTTGGCAGGATTCTGCTGAATGGAAGCAGGCCCGCTCTGCAGCCCAGCAGCCCCTCAGGGATGGGAAATTTCTAATGGGCAGCACCAGCTACTTTCCTCTTATGTGTCTTTATCCAGACAGTTACCTCGTGTACGTTGAAAACAAAATGAGCGTACCTTTCATGCAAATGGTTTCTGTTATGAGAGGGTATGCAAGCAGGTTGAAATTCTGCAAGAGTTTCACGTGTAGGTGATGCTTTTGGCTAGGTCAAAATGCTTTGGACACTCAACTCGTGTTGCAGTCCAATGTGACTTCTGCACATAAGGCAGACATTCAGCTATTTAGCTATTTCACAGGCTGCTTGGCTTCCCATGCAACTGAGACGTGAATTTGCACCTTTGAAAACCTCTTCCCGAAGGCTTTTTAAGTGCATAAAGCCTTTTCTACCCACAACAGATGTGGGCCTCTCTACAGCCTTTCTGAAAGTATCAGATAATGAGTCTGAGAGGTGAAACTGCAATATGCTGCACCTTGTGAGTTTTAATTTTGGTAAAGCCCCACTGGGAAAGATGGATAGTATGAAAGTTGAGCCCATCCATGCTTTACAGAGCAGGTGCAAAGCTCTACGAATGACCACATAAGCAATTCAATGGAAAGCTTGCATTACTAAAATGGAAAGAGTATTATGGGCTGGGAGAAATTAGGAGGTGCGGGTGAGACCTATGGTTAAGACACTTTCTGTCTATCTCAGCTTCCCCTTTGTAATAGGGGTTCTCTTGTTCTGAAACATATAATTTTTAGTAGCCCTCGTGGCTACATGGCCAGTGCATCCAACTCTTATTTGGCACTTGGAAACTTTGCTTTTTTTCTTTCTTTTTCTTTTTTTGGTGAGAATAATCAAAGCAGCAAGGATTACTATCCAGCCTTTCATGTTGTTTCCCAAGTGTCTTCAGATCTCCGCTTGATTTTGTTTCTATCCATGTGGAAAAATACTTTGTTTGCCAATCTGCAGTGCCTTCCCAGTGATGGAACAGAATGTAGGTTCTGCACAGTGCTCTCCTAAATTCCACTCATTTAGACCATCTGGAGGTGGGAAGGAGAGCTTTTTTAAAAGGACAGTAGTCAAAAGCATACTGTGTCCCCAAGAATGGCGCAGGCAGGGTACAAGGGCACATGGACCTGCTAGAATCCAAGGCTAATTTGATTCTTGGCAATCTTCCAATGCAGATAAACACCAGAAAATAAAGATACTGGGCATAATTCTGAAATATACTGCTGTCAAACTACTATCTTTCACTGACTTTTGTTGTTATAGTGCTATATAAGAAAGCAGAAAGAGACCTAGTCAAATGCTGCACTGAGTTGTTGGTAAGCAAGCAAAATATGTAGTCTATTGATTTAATTATGCTCAGAACACTCCTGAGTTCATTTCCTTATGCTGAGCAATGAACCATCGCTCGGCTCTTTTGCTCATGCTCTGACTTCTTCTATTTATTGTAGAGCAGATTCTCTGCCCAGATGTTTGCTTAGTGCTTTGCATTTAACTAAATCTTTATTGAAATACCCACCTGTAGTGCGACAAACAGTACAGACAATAATCCACTCCAGTTTTCCTTGTCAGAGTTGTCTACAAAAAATAATGGTCTTCAAAGGAGATTTGGGATGTGTCAAATGCATAAAAAGAGCTGCACATTCAGCCCTTCAAATTGGCCTTGACATGTAAACCTGGGGCCTTGAGACATATCATTTCAGATGGAAAGGCTATTGACAAGATAATGAAGCAAGCAATAGCCAAATGGAATACAGATAAACCTTTTCAGAGTTGTTTCATTATTTATTTGGCAATGCTGTACCCATGATTTTGTGTCTGAGCACATTATGGCAGGTTATTCATTCTTGGCGCCAGCCAGAGAATGTATTACTCAGGTCTGTATTAGTCAGTTTAGGCCAGGTACTAGGGACCTGGTACTTACTAGCCACCCAAGCATGTTACCACCAACACAACTCGCTAAGAGGATCTTGGTAGAAATAGCTGATTTTTTGTTTCTGAGGGCATGAGTTGCAGATGGGTCACTTCGGAGTGTTTCACTTTTGACTGATCGGTTGGATCAGTTATAAAAGGGACGCACCCTGGACGATGCTGAGGGCTAGGGATGAAGTTGAAATGAATAACTTTTCTCCTGAGTGATTCCCTGTCATGTTACTATCTGCGATCTTGGACAGTTAAATGAATTTCAGTGCTTTGTTTCCCTCCCCTTGACTTACCACAAAGCAGAGACACAGAAAGATCACTTTGTTTTTTCACTCTTAGAAACATATTGAGAAAAACTGTGTAAGGACAGAGCTCATCATTTCTGGTCGTGACTGGGGAACCCTCGATCTGCAATGCACTTCAAGCCTCCCACCCAAGCTCCCTATGCTTGAGGGAGCACAGAGACCTGAACAAATATTACACTATTTACTGCCTTGCGTAAATGGGTACTGGTGTTGTGATTACAGTCAAAGCATCCAAGCTCTGGCTGTTGCCATGAGAATGGCTGCAGTTGGATTTCCTTTTCCAGAACCACCTAAATACCTCTGTGGAGACTGGCAGGTTGTTGTCGTAAGAGTGGTACAAACACAAGAAAGCCAAAAGGAATAAGGAGTGTTTTTTCTCCTGGTTGCATAGATTTGTAAAGTTCTGAGTTTTCAAGGGGAATCTAATTGCCTAAGGAATGCAGACCCTCCTTTGCAGGGATTTCTAAAACCACTGAAAAGTGCTTTTGACAGTTCTACTAAAGCATTTATCCTTGGGCAGCTGAATAATTTCAGAGATCTACCAATTCCCTCAACTTTATACAGGGATCCTGGCAGAGCTTAGAATTGGACTTAGATTTCTTCATCTTTCCTTGCTGATCCACTGCTATGAATGGCTGGGTAGACTGGATGTAAATACAAGGGAAGCTGATTAAATAATTCTCATACAAAGAATTGCCTGCCTAGCTGTTAAGAGCTATATTTTATCAATGTGCTTTTCACAGTTATCCATGATGTACTGTGGAGTATTATCAATATCGCAGAAGCAGTCATTTCAGTTCTGATGGCAGCTCTGATCACATGATTCATTTCCAAAGCAGCAACAAACCCAAAATAATTCTACTAGCTTTAATACTTTAAAAAAAAAAAAATTTTTGAAGGGTTCTGTATCTGAAGTCAATGTAAAATGCAGACAACCATTATGAAATATTTAATCCCCTGCTAAATGGACATTGATGTCTTATTGTAAAAAGGATTTTATTAGACTGTAAACATCCAAGTAATGTATACAAAGCTAGGCCACTTTTTTCTTTTTATTAGCCAAAGTTCACTGTGTATAATAAAAATGTTAGCAGCTGCCTAATGTAATTTGGTCTTCAGTATCCAACCCAGAAACTCACTAGTTTGTTAATTCAAATCAAAATTCCTCTTCTTATCCAAGAGTTATTGTTTGCTTTTTGGTGTTACTGCAAATAAGAAAAACTTTTCTATTGTGTTTCTTGTCAATTTTTTATTATACTTGGAGGTGAAAGAGGAAAAGAGAAAAATATTTACACTGTTAATGCTGATCAAGTGATAAGCTTATCACATGCTAGTGTGTGAGCAAAAAAACTAGTAAATCTTCTGAAACAGTGACAAGCATGTCATTTGCTGTTGCAGGCAGGTAGTCGTGCAAACTTAAAGATTAGCAGTGTATTTCAAACTGAAAATTGGCCTGATGGGAAATCGTTCTGACTTGTTTCAAGGGATGAAGGTTTAAACTGATCTGCAGTTCATGTGTGTGTGAAGGTTGGTGGTGCTAATATGAAGTTTAGTGATCTGAAACTTGACACACTTCAATGCTTGCAGTCTTCCAACAGCTGTTTTGCCATTATCTTCCCTCCAATATCTGCAATGGTTAAATAAAAATGTAGCGGAAGATGCATTTTGAAGTTGCTTGGTTTGATTGTTTGGCAATGCCTTGGTATGCTTTCCCTGTCTGATCTTTTACTCAGACCAGCATTTCATGGATGTTATTAAGAAGCAGGCATCTTTAAAAAGATTGTGTCTGCATATAGATACTGTACTGACAAATATCTGGGGATGACAAATACCATGCAGAAATGGGATACTGTTGACTGTTGCACTAGATACTGAGGACATCTCTCAGTTAGGTTCTCCAAAGCACAAACAACTGAAGGCTGGGGTTTATAGGATTACTACCCAACACATTAGTCTGCTCAGCGCTTTGTTCACCTTGGGCAGAGTCGTGTGAAGCGTGTTCCTGAAGCTCTTGTCAGCCTGTGAGCTGGGGTTGGAGCTGCTCCCCAAAAGCCAACAGCAAGATCCCCATTGCCTATGCCTGCTATGTTCAGCACAACTTGGACTCGTACTCAGCAGAAAAAATTATATTTTTTCCTAGGTGTGAACCAATTGGCAGAGGGATAACCAGTGTGGAGAGATGAGTGTGTTGACCTTAACAGCAGCACTAATGGAGTTGTCAAATCTTTATCCAGAGTCCACTGAAATTGGCAACCTTCAACTCTCTCTGTGCAGTCTGGACGCTTTCAGGCTGAGTTGCAAAGTGGTCTGGAATCAAACATCATTATTGACTTTGTTCCGTTGTCACTTCATACTTAGAGTTAGTAGAACTGCTGCATTTGGTACCTTTTTATTAGCTGTAGTGTTATCCAGCCACTTTGAAAGATTACTCAAAAGTCTTCAATGTTTATGCTAGGCTTTTGTCGATATTTAACAAATACAGTAAGTGATAACATTGATGAAAGGAAGCTGAGCGTATACACACATCATGGATTTGTAAGGCTGCCTGACAAAAGTATTGCAATGAGCTAAAATATATTTATGCATAGGAACTATTGCAAAGCTTCCTACAGGTTGGATTAGATTCCTTCTCTTCTTTCTTGGCTTCTGATGCTTCATACGGCTCCAACTTTGGAGAGCTGTTGCAAATCAGGATCCAGTGCCCATTAAGGAACAGCATATGGCTGTTCCACAGTCCTTGAATTGCATGAGACAAGCTGGAACACAGTAGGCACTTGAGCGCTGGAACACACGCACTGCTGTTGCTTTTATTTGTTTGAACGGAATTTGGGCATGCAAACCTTGGTGCATTTGCAGCTCATGAATTAAAAATATAATTGAAACTTGGTCCAAGGCAGGCTTCATAGTTTATTAGGACAACCCTGGTATAAGGAGTTGGAGGCTACTAAATCCAGGTGCTTCCTTTACAAGGATATTTTAATTGTTATTATTTCTCAAAATGCTTTTATTTTTAAATGATCATATTTCTTTTGCTTTATGAGGAATTGTACACTGAAGCCAAAAGTCATTTTGCTGTGGTTCATCTGTAATGCTCAGACCTGGTACACACTTGAACAGTGGAAAAGCAGCTGTGCTATATTATTTTTATTTCTGGAGGTCAGCTTGGGGGAACTGAAATATGTTCTGCAGACTTTGGGTTTTTTTCTTCTTTTTTTTTTTTTTTTGGGGGGGGGTTATTCTGCTTACACCGGAAACTGTGAATAGGTATATTTGTCAGCTTTTACAGTAAATTTCTTCTTTCCCATCCCCCAAACCTGGAGTTAGAAACTGACATCCTTCCCCACCCTAATTCTGCCAGGCGGCCCTTTGAAATCAGTGTGATGACTCGGCGGTAAGATACTACTGGAGAGGTACAGTTCTGTCTCTCATGCAATCTGTAGCAGAGCTCCTATTTGCTTTGGTGGAGTTGATGTTTTCACTCAACATAAAGAACAGCAGCAATGTCTGACTCTGAAGAGCTTTTCAGTGAAGTACAGATAAATAAGTTTCAAATGTAAATAAATATAAGACCAAGAAAGCACCTTTGTGATGGTCTTTATTTTGGACCTCCGGTCTAGCATTCAGCTCCTTTTCAGAGATCTCAGCTCAAACCACAGCACTTTTTACTACTGTCTATTGTTTGCACTCAGATAAATTAATACCAATTACATTTAAAAAGCAAAAGGTGAATTATATTAAAACCCCTGTGGATGCTTGTATGCAGAATTAAAGTGACCTTAATTCTCTGGGTTAACTGCATTTCCAAAGCCACAGGATTCATGAGAATGCAACCCAATTTAAAGTCCCACAAAGAATGTCCACAATGGAAACTTATCAAGTAGCATATTTACAAATCAAAGTGCAGTAAAAAGGGGCAGGTAACCACTACTGCAATCAGTGGCTTTACAAATATCGGGCCTCCACGAGCTTTGATATATCCTATGGTTTTGTTCTGCTATCAATTGCCTCCAAATACTTCATGTAAAATATGGGTTGATAATATTGGCTTCTGAGAAGAACTGTGCTTTCCTCTACTTTCACTTGTCACAAGGCTTTGTGATAGGCCTTTTTAGTTGGCCGTAAGCTTTACTTTTCAAAACGGAGCAGAGTTTATGGGTATAAACTCTGAGACGTGTTGTCAATATAACTGTCTGCAATACTGTGTCATGTCCCAGCTCACCAAGTTATAAACATCCTGGCCAGGCTATGAGCAAAGCTCTGTTTGGAAGAGAAACGTGATTCTGGTCCAGGATGGCACTTAAGTATACCTGCCTGTTCTCAAAAGCTGAGGTATGCATGTCAAACTAGTGATGAGTTAAACGGCTTTCCAAATGAGGATGCTTTTCTAATTTGGGTTGCATTTATAGCTTGTGTCTAAGTACAGAATACAGTGTATTTCTCTGGAATATCTAATCTCTATTTTTTTATATATCTACCGGCCAGCAATTATGTTATGTCATAGGCTGAATATCTACTAACCAATCTGTATTATGTGCCTGTTGGATATACTCGGTCTGATTTGTCCTTCAGGTGGGTGTAAATTGCTGCACTGCAGATCAGTGGCACTGAAGGAACAGAAAGCAGATACACACAAGTGAAGTCAAGAGGAATAAAATAAACACGCTATTTTTGTGAGAAGCCTGGAGAAAACAGAATTTCAGCCTCAGGGATTAAGGAGGAAAAAAAAAGTAGATCACAATTGACACACTGAAACTTCATTGAAGGCAGCAGAATGAAAGGCTTAGTCTAGAGACAGTTTGAGGAGAATCAGCATACTTAGTGCCTCTCTCTGCTTTTGTTTTTTGTCTACCTGGCTGCTAAGTTTTGAAGAGGGAAGCCCTTTTTCGCCTCCCCTCAGAGTGTGTGGCTCACCATAGGGAGGTGGAGGTCTGTTGATAGCTATTGCTTTTAGGAATGGAGTATTATCCTCTGCATAACAGCAGCAACCCCTTTTCCTTGTACTACATCCTCCCTGGCTTTCATAAATGTCTAGAGCAATATGCCTATTTATTCAACAGAACACGTTCATTACGCCCTGTGCCTGACAGGACGTGGCTTCTGCTGTTTATACCTGCCAGAACAGCAGGGAAACCACCAGCTCTGGCTTCCAGACCATCCTGACTGGAAAGCCTGCGGAAGCTCTTGTGCTGTGAATTATCTACGAATGCTCTTTTGAAAAGAAAAAAAAAAAAAAAAAGAAAAAAAAACGTTTCTCAGTATTGCTGCAGCTATTTAACAGCTGGGGGGAATTGCAATCATACTTATTTCAGATTAGGTTGTCCTCGTGATCAATCTGTGTGATCACAGCATCCAAGCAGCAAAGGCAGAGAGAAAGCCTGTGCCATCTGATGTCATGTATGGGCCAAAAGACATCATTAGTTAAGGAACAAAATGTTTATGAGTCCAGGCTCCAGACACGTTGACTAGTAGAGCCTGCAGACAAGCAGGCTGCCACGCAGATTTTGTCTCAGAGCAAATGGCAGGAAAGGAAAATAAATGTCACCTGCATTTTTTTGTTCTCAGCTTCTGCTCCAGAACAGCAGCCACAGCCTCGCCCCTATCAAGGTGTCCGTGTGAAAGAGCCAGTGAAGGAGCTATTGAAAAGGAAACGGGGAAATGTTCATAATGCTGCTGCAACGGCAGCTACAACGGTAGGAGAAAAAACAAACACAGGCAGAAAACTCTTCCTCGGTAGCTAAATGATTGACCAGCCCTGGCACCAGCTGGCAAATACTGGATGTTGCTGGCAAGAAATCCTTGTTTCTCTAAAGCATTTTGTAGGCAATGCAGCCTCATTCTACTTGGAGATACCATTAAATATATCTTTACTTTAGGCGGAGTGCCTTTCGGGTGCGGAGCACCTTCAATCACCATTGATTTAATGGAATTGTGAAAGTGCTTTGCACTTGGCAGGATCTAACTCCTAGGAACAGAAAGTGGCTTGGAAGTTAAGCAGCTTGCTCAAGAGAACAAAAAGCGATCAACCAGAGCCATCCTTGGCTATCTGCTTCTTGGTTTCAGCCTACCTGTATCTGTCCTCCCAGGAGGAAACAGACTGACTGGCTCCTCTCTGAAGAGGAATTCCCTCTGCAGCACAAGTTTAAATACTGTTTAAGGCACCCTTGAGCTGAAGGGACATGTGGACTGTGGCTGGGGTTATGTGTAGTGGCTGCCAGCCTCAGTTCTCCTGGGCCCTCTGTAGAGGCAGGTGGGAACATTCAGGCACCGACATTGAAGTAGTAGCTGATAATCTGCTGAGAATAGCTAATATGTTCTGTCTCTCAGTGCTTCTCAGAGGGGATTGAATTTAATGCTTACGGTCTTAATCCCTGGATGTTTTTCTTCTCTCTTCTAGGTCGTTTTGCCCCATCAGCCGCTTCCTTCCTATTCACCAATGGGTAATGTTTCCCTGACTTTCTAAGTGTTTGTCAGCCCTGCTGCAGGGAAGGCTATGCTGAACCAGGTTTTAATCCTCTCCTGTTTTTTAGGCCAGCCTTGCATTGATACGGATGTTGCTGCCTCTGCCGTGCCTGTCACAGATGAAGGAGCGCTCTGTTCTGGCTGGATCTCCCAGCCCTCTCCCACATCCTTACAGCCTTTAACTCAGTGGACTACTTACCCTGATTATGTGTCTCATGAAGCAGCCAGCTGTCCATACACAGCAGATATGTATGTTCAACCTATGTGTCCCAGTTACACACTGGTTGGACCTTCATCTGTTCTGACTTATACTTCTCAACCGCTGATCACCAATTTTGCAGTAAGTCAAAAATACCTAGGTATAAATGACAGCAAATTCCCCACTTCCTAGGAAGAGCCATAGGGAGTACTGGATGTAATTGGCATATTTTATTTAATTTCTATAATGTTGTGTGTCTTTGCATCCATGCTACGCAGTTGTTCTAGCACTGAACCTGTCTACACTGTGCTGGACATTAGTATGGTTTGAGGAGGACAAAGCGTTGTGGTTGCGCTGAAATCAGGCATGCTTCACTGCCATTTCCCCAGCTCTCTGTGCTCCTCCAGACTTTCCATGTTATTAACTCATATGCTGTTATTTGCTGTTGTCCTGGGAAATGAGTCATCTCTCATCAAGTCATCAGCAGGGCTGCCACTGCCCTGAGTCTGTTCAAGTCTATGAACAGTTATTTACTGTAGGAGAATACTGTTTGCAGCTCAGGGATAATAATGGAGAATGTTACGTTTACTGTTGTCATCACTTCCAACTTGAGGAGCTGTTCTTCAGCTTGGATTTGGAATACCTGAGGAAGCAGAATTAAAGTAGTTCACTGAGTGGATGCACGTTATAGTCAATAAATGCTGTTGTCTAGACAAGTACTTAGGACACAGTCCCACCAGAGATCTGAGCAGTATCCAGGAAGTTCTTCACTTTTTAATTCTAAACTTAAAAAAGAAAAAAAAGTAAATGGGATGCCAGGAAACACATCCACCAGGTGGAGCAGGAAGAATGACTTGGCAATAAATTTCTCAAAAATTGCTATTTGAAGATGGAAGAGCAAGGCCAAAATAGCATGTAAACTGGGCAGAACATTTGGTTTCAGGCTGGACAAAATCTGTTTGGCTGATCCAAGATGATTTTCTCTTCCTTAGAGGAGAAGGGCAGAGAATTCTGTTTCAGTTGAAGTCAAGCAGCTTATTTTCCTTTTAATGTTTCAGTTCAGCTGCTGTAACTGACACACCAAATCAGCAAAGGCCCATGCCTGCATCCTGTGGCCTCACTGGTGAGGAAGGGCTATCATCTCAAATGGGGCTCTGCCTTGGCTGACAGGGGCTGGTCAGGATGGGCTGTCGCAGAGGCCAGAATAAGCTGCCTTCAACCTTGTGGCAGCAAAGTTGTGCCTATGCATTCAGCTTTTGCAAGAGAGACTGTCAAAGACGACAGTTTTCAGCACAGGGTTAACTGTCTCATGGGCTTACAGTGAGGAGGGTGGGAGTGGGAACAGAAATTCAGAGGGAACTTGACATGAGTGTGAGCTACTGGTAGCAAGCACCTGGGACAGCCACAGTCACCGCTCTCATGGGAGCCAGCGTGGGAAAACTCTCACACTAGTATAAAGCTTTACCAGAGAGACAGGAAAAGGGATGTTAAAAGTGAGACTGAGCATCCTTAGTCTGTTGGTTTGTGTCCTCCCCCCGCCCCATGTGGCCAATTGTTTTATCTTGCTTTATTTCTCTTCTATTTTAACAGCCCCGAAGCACCACCCCCGCTGTAGTGCCTCAGCTTGAGGTGACGGATCAGCAGCCACCTCTCACATACTTCCCATGGGCACAGCCCCTCTCTGCACTGCCAGCCTCCACTTTGCAGTACCAGCCGGCCTCTTCCACTCTTTCCGGGCCGCAGTTTGTGCCCTTGCCAATCTCCATTCCTGAACCAGCCCCCCAGGAGCTGGAGGATGCCAGACGAGTCATTGGCACACTGCCCATTGAGAAGCTGCTTCTAGAAGATGAAGACAATGATACGTATGTTTTAAACCATGCTCTCTCTGTTGAAGGTCTTTAGGTTGCACATCTGGGGCCTGATCCTCACCTACTCAATACTCCACCTGGCACCGCAGTGAGTTTTGAGTACAGAGGAAAAGACAGTGGGGTGGGAACTTTACTTGTGATTTCAGTGTCCACCTCTAGCATGCCATGACTTGTGTATTGTGTGAAACTTGCTTTGTCCTGAGGCCCAGCACAAGATTTCTCTGCTGTTACAGTTCCTGCTGCCTCTCCCAGGCAGGCTTTTCATACTGCATAGTTCTTGTGCTCAGCGTCAGCATGAGGTGACTTTCATCCTCAGACACAGGGCATGGTCTCAAATTGACATACTATAGTGTAGCCATGGCCAACTGTAGCATTTGGTGAGGGTACACTTGCCTCTAAATATTGGTAAGACCTAGTTCAGTAGGACTGATTTCTAGAGCTCAGCATAAATGCCTTGTGAGTGTGTCTTTGTTCTGTCTGTGGAGAAACCTCTACCTGACCTAGGCCACTAGAGAACATTTGGAGGGCCTAAACTGACATTTTTCTTTCCTAAATTGAATTGCTCCTTTGGAAAACTCAAGTGTAGTTTTGTTCTACTGGTGCAGGTATCTGCATTAGTCTGAAAACAGACATCCCTATTTACAGACCATCACAAAGTAGCCTAGTTGAAAGGTTTGAGTTCACACAAAGATGTAACTTGAAGGTCTCACCTTGTCTGCCATTGGAAGAGAGCCACGTAGGTGTGGGACAGGAGTTTGGAGTCATGGTCTTTCAGCTGCAGAATATTTTTGGACTCTAAAATATCCACCTTTGAGACGGGGGGCTGATGTTGTGTCTGGCTGCTAATGCTGCATGTTCTACCAATGGACAGATCCTGGTCCCACTGAAGTCACTGGGAGTTTTGCATGAGTCAGGATTGCAAAACATGGCCCTATATCAGGAGATCGTTGAGAAGACAGGGTCTGGACTTCAGTCTAACAAGGAATTCATGTCATTACCATTAGCCAGCAATACTTTCGCTTGTTCTGTAGCATTTGAGTGTGAAGTCGGTGATGTCGTGCTGAGCCAAGGAACCTTAGTGACCTCTCTTGTGCCTTACTGCTATGGAAAGTTTCTCTGTGCTGTAGTCTCCCAGACCCACAGGTGCACACATTTTCTTTATAGCTTTCTGATTTTCTTTCCTGGAGAATGAGTAGCTTTACTTTTTCCTCTGATGCAACTGTAAATATTATTGTTGATGCTCAGGAGTGTCGTGCCACAGTCAAATATACTTGCAGGAGATGCATCCCCTTCTAACTCTGTTTATTGCTTTCTTAATAAACAAGGGGCTCTTGGCTGGTGAACACAATTTCTCTGGGTTTTTCTGCTTTCTAAAGCCCAGCATCCGTAGGTGATTTTATTCTTTGCAAGACTAACTGCAAAATAATTTATTGCACTATTACCTGGTGTCCAGCTCTCCAGTTGTCACCCAGGCAATGTTTTAAGTGACCTTACAGTTTATGCCTGAGTGAAGTTTGCAAGCTCAGGTTGAAAGTTTCAAGGACTTCCAAAGCATATTTTGTTATTTAATATTAACAAATCGGGAATACATAAGCAATAGATCATGTAAGTGATCATAAAGTTGTTTGAAAATAGCAGTAGTTCAGGTGCATTGAAATTAGTGGCTTACATTTGCAGAAAAACCCAGCAAAGAAATTAATTACAAGGAGCTTAGTTCACCACTGCTTACTCCAGTTTTATAAGCACAAAGACATTCAGTAGGTAAAACTGGGATAATGCAGTTGTGAATCGAGCCTGTGGTTGCTAAGATTGCTTTTAAATTTCTTTCACTTCAATGTATGTAAATTCTGTGTGTGAATATCAAACAATGATGAACTGTTTCAGAATTTCTTTCTGGGTTGTTCTGGTTAGAAAAAGACATTCTCTTTCAATAAAGATCTACAGTAACTTTCATATGCCTAAAGTGTTTTATTTCCTATCCAAAATGGTAACCCAGCATTGATTTAGCAATCAATTAGTTCAATAACATATGCACAGGCTAGAACCACAGATGAGCTGTTAGAGTTTCTGCTAATTTTGCTCATTAAGGCAGACTGAGGAGGAACTCCATGATCCAGATAGGGGCTGGAGGCACTGTTTTCTCAAGCAGTCCTTACTCACAGAAGCACTCCTGCAGTTCAGATGTTAGTTCAATCACTATTATCCTCTATTGGCATCCATGGGGATGTGTGGGTGTGCACCCACAGCTAATGCTGAGCTTGACTGCAAATCAGACTAGCTGTAAAATCGCATCTCTACTCTGTGAAATTGCAAGGTGTGGCTCTGGGGTACAAAATTACCTGAGGAAAGAAGGAACTGTCTACCACCACCTGACTAAAAAGTATCAAATGGTGCTGTCTGGAGTGAAACAAACCCAGAGGCTGGTACAACTGCCTGTAGGATGGTCTCCTCCTGCGCAAAGGGAAACTGTAAAGCCACATGTGCATGCCTGGTGCACTTGTAAATAGGACCTGGAGGAATGGAAGTGGCAAGCAGCTCTGTTTAATTCTGTCCAGCTCCTGCCATAGAGCCAGGCAACCAAAGTGAAGTGGTAAAGTGTCTTCCCTGTCGCTAAGGGCCGTGTCACCAGCAAGTCCATAACTGCTATGGGTTGTGACAACTCTTGGTCTTATGCACAAGATAAGGACTTGGTCCCTCTCACTAGTAGTTTTTATAAAGAAGTAGAGCTGAACAGGCTGTTTACAAATACACCATTTTGAACAGGCTGTTTGTTATCCCAGCTGGTGACATATCACCAATGCATACAAGGCCGTATCACTCCAACAAGTGATAAATACACACTATAAGGTACACTGGGCCCCAATGCCAGGCTTTGTGGAGGACTTCAATACCTCCCAGCACAAGGGCAAATCTCACCTGAAAGAAAGTGCTGAAGTGGAAAGGAGAGACAGTATGCCAAAGCTCAAGAGTGCTGAGGGCTCTTGAAAGCTGCAGTTATTTTCAGGTAGGAAGCCCTTTCCATGGGAGTGGGTGCTTGCAAGGTCAAGCCTTTTGGGGCTTATGGCATGGTTTTGTGAAACACTGGGTATTAAACCCCCAAACTGGCTATGCTACTCTGTAAAACTTTGCTCCCAGGGTGGTTCATGGCCAAGCAGTGACCAGTGTCTTTATTTACTGTCTTAGAATTCTACATATTTATGCAGCTAAAGGTATGAGGGCGTATACATTGGCAGCTGCAGAGCGCATGAAATTGCTGCGAAGACTTGATGCCAAGGAACACAGAGGAAAGGTAATATGGACCACTTTCTCTTGCAAACAGCGGTGTTTGGGATGGTTGTGGTCTTTGCATGACTGACAGCCACTGATGCCCTGTAAAACCCAGCTCTGTGTCTCTGTTGCTGCAAAGGAAGCCTTTGGCACTGATATACCTTGCTTAGGTGCCTCTGGCAGGATCCTAAAATTAGAGGGGATGAGATGAGTATGACCACCTTCTCTTTTCAGCCCATGGTTCAGAGAGTGATCTGAAACAACACTGGTCCAGGAGTATACGTATGTGTTGGCAGTAGTGTCTGAGGCCAAAGGTTTTATGAAAACAGATTTATGCTAAGAGGGCTGCACCTGACATAAACAGTGTCTCAAAAATGCCGGACTTGGATTGTCATCCAAATTAGGGCTGAAGAGTACAAGAGGGAGTTTAGCAGGAGCTGGGAAACGCCCCCATCTCCTGACGCTGTGGATACTAATATGTGGGATTCAAAATCTGCCTATGAGCTGTCTTTGGTTTATGCACCACAATCCTTGGGATTCTAGATGCCATTCAGCCCAGACATCCTTTCCCTGTTTCTTGTTTTATGATAGCACCTGCTTCTAGACTCTCACGTTTTATCTGCTGTGCTGCTGTTTTCAGACTCCTCTGCTGGTGGCCGTCACTGCCAGGCAGCCAGCTATTGTCTATGATCTGATCCGGGCAGGAGCAGATGTCAATGCTGTAGACAACAAAGGGCAGTCAGCTTTACATCTTGCTGCAACATACGGGTATACCCAAGTTCTTCAGGTAGGAAAAGCTTTTATGGTTTTAATTGCTAGCAATATAAGCTGACAATAAAATCTCAATATTAGTGTCTTTAAATAACTGTCTCGTAAGACAAGAGGTCAGTAAGCAACAAAGACTGACCAAAGTTTCTTTTTCCATTGTGTTAGGAATCGACTTCCCAGATTATTCCTATTTTAGATCTATACTTGCACCTAACAGCAGCCTCCTGTTACAGAGGAAATGGCTTTAGCATATCTGGGGGGGGGGAGAAATAAATTCTTTCTGCAGATCACAGCTCTAAATCTGCTGATGGCAGGCCAGGCAGAGTGAGCTTGCTCTGGCTTGAGCTGCCAGCCTTGTACTGATGCCTGCATTGGAGGGGGTTCCCCAGAGGCTGCAGGCAGCTGTGGGATGTGAGAAGAGGGAGCAATAATACCAGTGTGAAACCCCCTCCCTGATGTCAGCGTCATCCAGACAGCAGAAATGAATTGTGTCCAGACTCAAGCCAGCTGAAGAGAGAGCAGATGTGACCCATCAGACAGAGACAGCACAGGCACAGCCTTCAAAATTAGACACATTTTTCAGATTTTATGCAAAACCAAGATCCATCAAGAAGATTTTCTAGGGCGTGAGAGACACTAAACATTCCTGTATGGCCAGAATCTACAAAAGCTTTCATGACTTCTATGACCAGATCTTCGCTTCCCTATTGCTTCACGCATCTTTCTGTAGACAGGGTCTACATCTAAGTTGTGTGCAAGCCAGACTGTAACAGTCCTTAAGAGCAAATTAGCACACTAGAAAAGGCACTGTGGGAATTTTTGGAAGGGATTACATAGCAGAGAGAAGCATACTGGAATGTGTCTCTTAAACGCTTAGCTATTGGCCATAAAATTGAATTTTTAAAACATGCCTTCCTTGATTCGTGTCATGACCGAGTATAGGCAGCTTCAACGCAGAGTTGTATTGCAGCAGCATGGCTGCTGCTGAGTTTACCTGAAGGCAGGGCGCAGAGTCCTCTGAGAATGAGGGATGTGTCAATGGAAGTGCCAGGGGGTACCTGGCATGCTGGCAGTCCCTCTCCAGTATTCGTTAACTCTGCCTTGCACACGCCCTGTGTTGAGTCATGAGCAGACAGTTAATGTGTAACATTGCAAGTTCTTTGGAAAACAGGTGTTTTCATTCAGTGAGGAAAAGTGTTTTACATCCAGATGATTCCAACAAAGCTTCACAGAGTGCCTTCTGGTGGTTTGTTTGGTGGTTTTGAGGTTTTTTCCCCCTTGACATAAAAAGGGAAAATGCACTCAGGCTTGCCTTTCAGTGCGGCCAAGGCCATGAAATGCTTTATGGTTGGTTGGTTGGTTTGTTTATTTATTTTATTGCTTTTTCTAGCGGATTAACAATCTAATCTTTAATCATGAGGCAGCTCAGAGCTGCTTGTCAGTATTCGATCTCTATATATTATTTTATTGTTATGAAAAGAGAGCGCAAGCCCTAACTGCTCTGGAAAATCTTTCAGCAAAAGGATTCTGTCCTGTGCCTTGTCTACCTTGAAAAGGTTCTAGATGAGTCACTGCACTGCAAAAGTTCTTAGTCAAGATGTGAACAACTTGCTTTATTCAGTCAAGAGCAAAAAATACACTATCTGTAATAACATAGGCAAGGAGCTACTTGGCTGCATCACATCGAATCTATAATTTTCTTAAGTTAAATAGTTTTAGAATTTTTGCTCTCTGCTAAATCTGAGCGATGCTTATCTCCAGACCACTATTTCATGCCATTTATAGGCTCTGTCTCCTCATTGCTGCAGCCATTGAAACAAACTGTGGTTTTAAACTGTCACAATGCTGCGTATCTGATGCACATTACAAAGAAAAAGTAAATAAATCCAGTCTGAGAATTTCCAATGCAGCAAACTTCTAGGTAATAAAGTTTGGCTGTACCTGTCAAGGAGAGATTGTCATTTATCCTTGCTGAGAATAACTCAGAATAAATACGAATTGGTGTTATTGGTGCCTTTGCTTAATCCAGGGTGAAAGCAAGGAGGCTAGCACTCTTGAGCTTGGTGCAGTGCCTTAATTTTAGTGTTCTGAACTGAGACTCTAATAGGATGCTATACTCAGGAGGGGTTTAGGAAACTAGGTAACACAATCATGTTGTGTAACCCTGAGTGTCCTTGTTAGGAAACAGATTCACAGCACTGAAATCTAGTGTCAGATAAGGGCTTAGTCTGTAGTTAAATGATCATTATCTGATTGTTTGTTTGTTTCTTTTAAAATTTTGTTAGTTTTGACTGATTTTTGGCTTGGATAGTATTCTGCTGATCTGAAGTCTTCTATTTCTCTGTTGCTTCTAGGTTATATTGTCACTAGGTTTCCCTCTTGATTTAGAAATGAAGGATTTTGAAGGTAAAACCCTTTGTACAAATACTGAAATTGTACAAATATGAAAAACTACTGGCTATTTCATTGACTGATGCTCAGCGGTATTTGGTGGTGTGCTAGGAGGCCAGAGTGGCCTCAGAAACTGCCTGGGCATGAGTCATCGTTGGGTGCTCAAATGCCACAGAATTCAGTGGTGCTGATGATCCAATGGTGATTCAGTCAATGGCACAATTGGAACTGTGTGCATGCTGGAGTGCCCCAGAAAGTGCCTACACAGCCATATGGTACCTTTGAAACCAGAGAAGGACTTGTGCCTTAACAACTCATGTGCAGAGATGCATACGCTCTCGTGCCAGCCCTCGCTTCCTCTCTGTACATCAATATCTTCATCAGGACTGTCATTATCTTCCTCCCGTACTTGGTTTTCCAGGCCATACCCCACTCCACTGTGCTGTTCTGGCCCACAATGCCCTGCTCCGGGAGCAGGGTTGCCAGACATTGACGGAGGAGCAGCAGAAAGATCTTCGGCACCAGAGTGAAGAGCTGGAGTCCTGTATCCACCTCCTGGTGCAGACAGGAGCCTCCATCTACAGTCGGGTAAGGGATTGGCTCAGTTGTCCCTATGCTGTGTGTTTGTGTGGGAACTCTCCCCTGCCCTGCCTGATCCTTGTGCTATGCTCAAGCTATAGAATTGGAGAAGGAATGAACGGCTGACAGAAGGACAAAGCCCGTTTCCCTTTTAAGTAACTGCTTGCAGAGTTAGTTGCTGCCTTTTTCTTGCAGCCTCAAGCAAACACTGGACTGTAAGAGGGCCACTGAAGGGGAAGGAGGTGATCCACATCAGCTGCAGACCTGGCCTGGACTTTTCTCTAGTGGGTTTATATAATATCTTCAGGTTGTTCTGCAGAATGTTTCTTACTTTGTTTGTTTTTTCTCTTTTTAAATAGGATGTGAAAAGCAACAAGACAGTTCTTCATTATACGGTCCAGGATGGGAACATCTCCCTGCTAAGATACTTCTTGGAGCTGAATGCTTTCAAGTCCAAGGACTTTGTCAACAACAAGGTGAGTCAGACCATGCGTGGACAGAATTTGTGTGCACATCCACAGGCAGAGCAAATGCCGAGGGCAGTGTGAGACCTGTGCTGCAGTGGGAGGCTGCGTGCAGAGGCATTAGGAGATCTGTGGCGTCCTGCAGAAACCAGTTACCCTCTTCTCACACACGTTTTTTCTGGAGGGGAAGAGCAACAGTTTGAATCTGAATTTTTTTTTCATGAAACTGTATTTTCCAGTAAATAGACACTTCACCTGGAAAACAGTGACTGGCTTGAACTCTGAGTTGTGTAGTGAAGTGCAGGCCCCTCTCCCAGCAGGCAGAAGCTGACAGAATGAGAGAGCGAGATAACCAGGGAAGAGGAAGGACATGGGAGGCAGTTACTTGAGGAGGAACATGAACTTTATTACATTAGGCTGAAGACTGAAAAAAGAGATCTGCAGTGATGCAATGGTTTGCTGTTGGCAGCAACGTAATGCTGAAAGACGGCAGTTTAGGGTAGCCGTGTATGAAGTAATCAAACATGCCATCCATAGGAAGGATGAAGCTTCTATTTCAGTTAAGGGAGACGGTGACTCTTTCTGCCTTAAACATTATTTGCAAGTCTTCTGGCTCTGTTTGCGCCTGGGTACAAAGTGGTTATTGTGATGGCTGCAGGCGAGTTTGAGCCTGGCGTATCAAAATATTCACAGGGTCCACCAAATCCTAGCAGCGGCCAGGAGCAATAACAGAAGACAGACACATGCTACAGACAGTGAAACAGTGGCTCACATTGCCAGGCAGGTGAAGCATGGTGAAACCAGCTCTCTAAAGCCAGGCAGCACCCTTGCTGAGTATGCAGGAGCCTAGGCACTGTGGCAAGTAGACCACCTCTGACTCTGCAGGCTCAAGACCCTGCTTTAGACACTCTATACAGCCCTGCTTACTGAGGTGAAGTTTTGCTCACATTGGTTTCTCAGTGCGGGGTTTCTGGAGGCACAACCATTCCTAGGTTGTATAAAGCAAGCTAGAAACCTTCTCAGTGCTGCTGTTGTGTCACCCATCCCCTTGCTGCCCCATACTTCACCTCCGAGCAGATACCAAGCAGTGACACTATCTTGCAGATATATCAGTTTCACCCATCCTCCTAAGCAAAAATCCTGACATTCCTGTTCCTTAGCTGAGATATCGCTCTGCACCATCAGCCAGAGCTTTGGATCTTGACTAGCTGCCCCCTCTCAGCAAGACCAAGTGGGTGATTCCCATCCCTGGAAGTGTTCAAGGCCAGGCTGGATGAGGCTTTGAACAGCCTGGTCTAGTGGGAGATGTCCCTGCCCATGGCAAGGGCATTGGAACTAGATGATCTTTAAGGTCCCTTCCAACCTGAACCATTCTGTGATTCTGGGTGCTTCTGCAGAAGGGTACCCTTGAGCAACAATGGACAGAGAGGGGAGGACAAGATTAGGGATCCCTGTTTTGAGAGGGTCGGTGCATTAGCTTTTCATTTCAACAGTTTCAGTCTCTTAGCCTTGCTTGTACTCCCTAGAGCATCCACATGCTTGTGTCCATCATAAAGGAATTGAATGTTTTCTATCAACTGAGTTGCTCACTTTGGAAGCAGGTACTGGGTAGCTTCACTTTTTTTTTCCCCCTACAGATGTCTTTTGGACTGGAGGAAACATGTTTTGCTTTGTGTATGTGGGTAATAACACTGAGCTTCTGTCTTTATGTACAGCGAAGGGCCTTATGCTGCCTTTTCACTACATTCTTTCTGTATCTTTTAAGATCCATTAGGCAGGTGCTAGCTTGTCCACAGGAGTCTGCTGTTGTCTCTTGATCACAATACTGTGAGAGCTTCCGGCTGTGATAGGTTCACTTGAAGTTCTTGGTCTTGTTGGTGAGCTGTCTCGAACAGTGAGAAGTACAATGGGAAGGTTGTCTGATACCCATCCTGGCTTTTTCGCTCTTCCGAGCATGCAGATGACAAGAAAACAGGGATGCTGGATTCCACGTTTTCGCTTACGTGGCTCACCCACTGCTTGCTGTCGTTGTCTCATTCTAAATTCATTTCGTTGTGGTTTTTACAACAAGAAGAGCATCGAGGTCTTTGAGGTATTTTTCACCTGAAGGATTCCTAGAGCCCAGATATTGCTGATCTGGACCATTGCCTCGCGTAAGCCCTATTAAAGTCAATGGGAGGCTTCAAGATGAGGCATTGTCAGATTGCCTTGTTTTCTTCGCCCCATGCCTGGATTTGGAAGCTACTAAGTGCTTCTGCCACAAAGATGCAGCAAACAAATGCAGATGTTCCCATTTTAACGAGAAGTCCTATAAAGAGCTTGTAACTATCCCTTGACTCTATGGGATGATAAAATTGACAAGGATCTGCTTGTTCAGGGCTTGTAAAAAATGCCTTGTCTGAGAATAGTTGTTAAAATTTTGCTATTTTGTTTTATGCTTCAGTGTCCCTTATGTCTCAGTGTTAAATAGGACCTGAAACTCATATGTATTCCTTTTAACAACTGGAATACACATTGCAATTTTTGTCCAGTCATTCCAAGTTCAGGACAACGTATGATCATTTCTGAGAGAAAAAATATACAGCTGCCTAAATGAGACTTTCTGCAGACTAAAAATACCTTGCCTTATGCGTTTGCTTATTAGGTTTTTCTCATTTAAAACCGTTACCAGTCATACCTGACTAGGCAGGGACACAGATTTCTATACGGTCTGGTGATACCGGAGCTTTTCTGCAGCAAATTGCAGTAAGCTCTGTCCTGCGCCCCCACGTGGCTTCACAACAAATTTTGTCTATCGTTTCTGTGCAAATCCTGTTACTGAAAAAGCTGGAGTTAATATATGCTTAAGTAGGCTCTTAACCTCAGGACTCTTCTGAATGACAGTGCCATGAAAATAAAGCCAGGCATTACCTTCATCACTCTGGGAAGGAACTAGGAGAAGATTTGGAGCCCGACATTATTTATTTTGTCTGCCGCAGAGCCAAGCCACCTGCAGGCCTGTTTGGTCCACAGTACACAAAGTCACTGAGGGACACGGGCTGCTGGAGTCTGGCTTAGCTGGGCCCCCCGGACAGCTTGGTACCTTTCAAAGCACCTCTTCTTAATGCCAGGACTTTGTTGACCTGGGAGGACTCGCACAAAGATGCCTGGTATCCAAGAGAAGAGTCTGAGCCTCGCATATAACCTATACACTATTGGGTCTGCCTTTCACTTCTGTCAAAGTTTCTTTGCAGCTTTCTGGCACTTGTAAGTGATTGTAAAAGGGAGCAGTGGAGATGTATGGAGCACAAATGGGTCTATTGTTGTTAATGCTTGCATGGCCCGTGTGTGATGGGTAGCACAACATAATGTGCTTTGTGTCCCTTAGTTTGACTTAAATGTTTCCCAGTGTAATAGTTCCTGTTGTTTCTCCTGGGTAAATATGCATGGTACGTTGCCTCTATCCTTCTATTTTTCAAAAACCTCATCAGGTCTCTGCTTACGTGAGGGTGCGATTTAGCAGGGGGTTGCAGACTGATTAGGAAAGTTGCTGATACAGGACTATTTAATAGGTGTACCCAAAGCCCCAAAGCCCCCCAATTTGTAGTGCTCTATCAGAGAGAAAAATCTAAACCTACAAATCTCCTGCATGAACAGCCATACATGGGAGAAACAGAGCAGGGATACTTCCTCACCTCTCGGTAAGTAATGGTGTGAAGCTTCTTCAGCTCTTATTTCACAAATCTCCAATTCTGAGTGGGTAGCACAGCTTATCAGGAGGTTTCTCTTTTCTTTTTTTTTTTTTCTTCTACTACATTAGGCACATGGCAACACAGCTTTGCACATGGCAGCTGCATTGCCTCATGACAAGAATCAGAAAGAAATCGTCCAGTTGCTCCTTGACCACGGGGCAGACCCGAGCATCCGAAACTTAGACAACGATCAGCCAATCCACATGGCTCCTTCTGGAAAAGCTGGGGATCAGGTACATGGTCCACATTGCTGCTGCTTCTGAACACATCTGTGCACACCACAGCTGTCTGTCCTTGCCAGGGGAACAGTGAGGACAAGTCGTGTGACATGGGTCTGATGTTGCAGTGGTGTAGACTTGGGGGTTCCCTGCTTTAGTAAATACATAATTGAGGAACACAAAGCAGGCATTAGCTCATACTCTAAATACATCTGAGGCGGTATCAATGTGTAGTTCTTTCATAATGGCAGCAAATCTCAAGGGATGATCGGGTTTCATGCCTATAGATATGAAAAGGCTTCTGGAGCTCATTGTAGTCTCTGATATGTTTACACGTGTATTTAGTTACACATATACATGTATATAAGTGTGTGTATGTATGTATTAGGGTGTCTGCATGCAGTTTCAGACGGTGCGTTATGAACTACTACATTTTTTTGCAGGTTAGGCATTTGCTGAAGAAAGGGAAAGTTGCATCTGCATTCGTTTCCTGTTGCCGAAATGCCAGATCCTAGGTTGCCTGCAGTTTCTGGAATGGCTTCAACTTCAGCTTGCTAATTGCACAAGGCCTCTTAGAAAAACTGTGAGGGTGATTAACCGACGTCTCCCTGCTCCTAGAGTCTTTCAACCAGGGTGGGATGACAGTGTTTCTCAACCTGTGGACCATGAGTATCATGTAAGATATCAGAAGATGAGCTTTCAAATGGTTGAAAACTTTATTTTGTTATCAAAATATACTAATAAACCCCAAGTATTGCTTGCAAGCAGGGAGGGAAGCAAAGCAAATGGCTGTTACATAAATAAGTAAATGTTCGAAGTACAGCCAGCCTTTGATTTGGTGGCAACTGAGACGCACGGTGGTGACTGAACACAAGATGGTAGTTTGGCTATGAAAGGTTGAGAAATACTGCTCTTAAGACATACTTGAACCCTGCCTCTTGTTAGGCTCTGTAGAGAGGTACCGGTTGAAATACTGACGCCTTTGTGATGCGCAATTACCTCCATTGTTCCTGCTAGCCTGGGAATGCAGGAACCTGAGGGAAGGCAAAAGACTGGATGGAAGAGGTCACATCAGCCTGAGGCGTCATCTGTGGCTGTATTTCACTGAGTGAGTGGATATCTGAACTGAAGAGCTCCAAGCGAGGGTTCCTGCAAGCTGCTGCTACCCTATTTCTTGGCACTTTGTGAAAGAAAGCTGAAGCAGCTGCTGAAGCAGCATTGCCACAGCCTCTCACCCCACCCCAAGAAAAGAAAACAGATGCTTGTAAGAGCAAGTACACGGGGCAGGTTCTCAGCAGCACAGGTTCGTGTGGCTCCTGAGTGCTTCCCAATGAAGGGATTCCTCTTTGAGGCTTCTGATCCAATCCAAGTCTCCAGCTCTGATGGCAAAGAATAGCTCTGGAAGCATGTCAGAGTGGGGAGCTGAACCCTCACCTGAAGTAATGCTTGTATAGGAGACAGAGGCTTCCTTTGGGTCTTCAACAGCTTTTAGGCATGGACAGGGTAGGAAACCTTTGAGCTGTGTGGGCCTGTACACAGCAGGGTCAGAGTGCAATGTGGTAAGTGCTCTCCTATTCCCATTCATATCTAAGGGGGCGTTTTAATAGATTCTTCTTATTCTTTCAGTGAAATGATTTGTGAATTGCTGTGCAATCAACCAGCAACAGTGTCTCTGCTGGGTCAATAGGATTGAAATTAGATGCCTGAAGGGAGTGAGAGCCATGTTTTGACAACCCTTTCACACAGGGTGTCTCATCTTCAGTACACATTCTGAATTATAGTCGCTGATTTCTCAATGTTGCACAAGTTATTATTTTCTAACAGGACTGAACAATAAGATGAAGGGCAGATGTCTTAAATCACTGCAGTAACTTCCTTGATCACCCACTAACTCAAAGGGATGGGGTTTTCTAAAGCACTTGTCTGTCTTATAGACCTGGACTGTTTAAACAACTGTTCAGCAGACTGGAACAAAAGCTCCTAAGAAATACAGAGATCGTCTCAACTTTCTCAGCCCTGCTCTCTGCTGTTTTGCTATTGCTCCTCACTACATCATATCTACAAACCTGTCAACATCCGCTGACAAAAAAGTAGATGTGGATTTGCATGTATTTGCATAAATTTGCATATATCTGGGCATAGGCCAGCAAAAGCATGTGCTTTCTTACTTTGAAGGGATGTTATAACAAGCCTTGAATTGAGTGATAACTGCGTTGGTGAGTTAGTACTGTGTGTCAAGATAATATGGCCAATAAAATATCCATTTGTTGAACTTGCTAGCAACAAAACTGTAAAACTGTGATCAGCATGTGGCATGTGATGCACCAGGAAAAATGTAAAGACTTTTGCCATCTAGAAATGTCTATGAGATAACAGAAGTCCTTTTTGCAGCAAGTGAAAAAAATACATGAGCTGTTTTCTAGGGTAGCTTTATCTCTTTATTTTTTCATCTGCCTGCTGTTGGATAGTTAATACAGAGCAACACCATCAGTGACTTGCAGTCTGTAAGCATCACCATCTCCAGAATATCAGGGAAAATATCAGTCTGGGGAGGGGTAGATGTGGCTTCATTCAAAGCATTGCCCTGGCAGCCTGTGCTACTCAAGAGCTGATAGATGAGATTTGCAGAGGGAAGATCCCATGACCGACCCAGGAAGGATTCATTCTCTCTACAGGCACATCTGTGTTCAGCTTCCCAAAGCTCATACATTAGAGGCCTTCTCTGAAGCCAGACACAATCAACAAGCTGTTCATATTGTCTTTGGACTGGATCCACGAGACAGTTGGAGGCTGCTGCATGTAAAGCACCTTTCCCTGTCAAGCCAGGCAGTTCCTGGCCTGTGTATCAAGAAAATTCCTTTGAAGGCTCAAAGGTGGCCTGAGTGTTAAGTATTCTGTGCTGGGGTGAATTTCATTGATTTGAGCAGTATCTTAGTTCATGGTTAACCCCTCAATTTTTTATGACTATTTCAGGGGAAATGTATCTTTTATAACCTTAGCGGTACTGGCAGTGTGTGATACCCCTTTATTTGCACAGTTTATCTCTTCCTACCTGTGGCTTTGGATAAGTTGTTAATAACAAAGGCTTGTTATCGCCAAACAAATGTTCAGAGTGGCACCATAGAAAAGTCACTAGTCGGTTGGCAAGGAAAACCTTTTGATCAAATACTCTGTGCAACTGGTAGACAATGTGAAAATAAGAACCTTTTATTTTCTCTGTAACTGCGTGTTCGTGGTACTTCTGGAGTTATTCATGGCTTTTGTAAGAATGGGGTGATCCTCACTTTTGTGTAAACATAGGTTTATATAGGCTGGCAGAACTTCACCTGGCAGGGACTGATGAAATGCCAGTGTTTAGTGCAGTGCCCGCACCGTTGGAGTTATGACCCAAGCTACTTTCCTTTAACCCCCGCCTTTTTTTTTTGGGGGGGGGGGCGGGGGAAGGAAGAGAGGAGAGGGGTAAAAGAAGGAAAGATTATGTTCCTCATAGCCAGAAAATGCACAATCAACCTTTGAATAGTCCTCCTCTGTTGTTTTTTTTTTCCTTGCTTGTGTCCACAAGACATCATTGTGTCAACAGTCAGCAAGCTTTTACTTGCATTGCATGTGTCACCTGGAGCTATTGACATGGAGTTGGGGAACGGTGTCTAAAACATGTTTGCAGTCCCTGGCATGGGGGATTGCAAAACAACTGGAGAAAGAGTAGCAGAGAAATAGGAAGAGGCTGCAAGGAATGGAGGACAGCGCTGCTTACTTAATGGACTTACTTAATGGACCCTAACACAGACCCCAGTGCACAGAAACGTTTTGCTGGAAATATTCTTGTCCCAGCAGAGCGGTTGGTAATTTCAGAGCAGCTGGTCCCACGCAGCATGAGGCCAACAGCTGTTAAATATCTGCTGTCTTTGAGAACACACTGCGTGCTCCCATCTCAGGACCTCAGCCACCTGTGAGCCCTGGAGTGTGGAAGCTCAGTGGCAAGACCAGCCCAGCGCTTCAAGAGGCAGTTCCCCCCACTGGAGGGGTGCTTTTTTTTTGCCTGAGTCTGACAACATCCAAGGAACAGGAATAAGAATGGGATGTAGGGTGGTTTGTAGTGCTTGTGCTCACACTGCCATTCCTAAGTGGTCGTGCCTAAACAGCAGCCATAGGTTCAATGATGTGCACAACCCCTCCACAGCACACCAGTGTGCACACAGCAGTCCTCTTTGGAGATGCAGTATAACCACTGATAGCTGTACAGAGCTATGCCACAATATACTGATAAATGTGCAATCTGCTGGTAATGTATTAGATTTATATATCTGCCTGATATGGAGGTGAGAGATATGTTGTTAGACTGTAATACTTGACTTCCTTGCTGGCACTGTTGTGTAGACCAGGATACTACTAACCTTGCTGTAAAATGTGTTAATACGAGCACTCTCCTTGTTGAATGCTTACTTAGCATTTTCACATGCTCTTTCCTTTGCTACATGAGAATACCTCTTCTTGGCTCTGTTAGGCTCAGGCCAACGTTGCCAACCCACGGGGAGGATGTGGTCACCCAATTTCCACTAGAAGCCCCAAATATCTTGCCTCAACCTTATCTTCTTGTGGCTCTTTCATGTTGGTAATAAAGGGCTTTGACACATGGCTGAAGGTGTGCCCATTCCTCAAGCAGGTGGCAGGAGCAGCCAGCACTAAGCAATCTGCAAAGCAGGCTGGGACAGTAGAAGTGTAACCCTCCAGTGAGATAAAACTCTGGGGCTGAAGCACTGCTGAAATGACAGAGTGTCTCTTTGCAGGGGTAATCACAGCTTTAACTGCAGCAAAGACACAGCTGTTATCTCCTGTTTATAAGCTTTCTGTGACTGAAGGCATTTATCACTTGGGCCAACTCTGAGATTAATCAGGTAACAATAGGGGAGAGAGGAAGATATTATTTAAAGTTGTTGAAGTATTTTAAAGCAAATTTTGGCAAAACAGCTGCTGCCTTGCATAAGGTAAAGGAATTGGATGTTGAAAAGGTATGGTTATCTCTGTGTAATCTCCTTGTCTAGCATGACAGAAATGAAACATCCTGTCCAGGGACCTGGATTGGACATGGGGAAAAAAAGCCATTTTTAGCTCATACGGAATTTAAAGTGATGAGAACCCTGTAGGCTGCATGGGATAGAAGGTTGACATAACTGGCATTATATAAAGTCTCATTAAAAAATGTTACCCTTAGTTCTTCATAGATTTCACAGGGTGAAGAAACATTGGTTGTTGGGTTTTGGTTTTTTTTTTGGTAGAATGGAGGAAACCTCTCTGTTTGCCAGCCACATACGTGTGTCTGTTGCATCCTCGGCCATATGGGTAATTTCAGCTCTGGGGAGAAGAAAGCTTTTCAGCTAACTGTAGAAGTGTCTGGAGAAGAAGGTGAGGATACTGCTAGTTAAATTACGTATTTGTCTTTACAGGCGAGTTATTTTTTTCATTTGTGTTGGATTTAATATGGAGAGATGCCTCTTTCTTTCCAGTCTAGGTGCTCAGCTGAGAAACTGGGGTCTTGGCAGTCTCCCTCACCAAGTGGTATTAAAAGGAGGTGAGGGACAGTCTTAGAAAGGTCTGGGTTTATGCAAGAAACAGGGAATACCTCAGGTGTGATAACTGTGAGAAATAAGTTCCGGTCCAAATGAAATAGGCTCAGGCAGAATCCTCTGTGAAGCACACTTTTATTCACGTTCTTGCAAGAGCGGGTGACCTAGCAAGTAGGCACACTTTCAGTTCTTGAAACACACCTTTTTATTTCCTAATCCCGGCCGAATTTTTCCCTCCCCTGTTTCCCATTGGTTGGGTACTCCAGGGTTCACAGTCTGTCCGAGGCGCCTAAAATTCTTCCCGCATGTCCTGCCTCTGTTTACTTCTCTTCATGCTACACCTAAAGGGATTGTCTGACTAGTTTATTTCTTTCCTTTTTGGTAAAAGATTGCTCAATGCCATTAGCCCTGGTTAAATGTTTGACTGCCCTTCTAGACACTAATCCAGTAGGAATCAGTTTGTCCTTTTGTCTGTGTGATAAGAGATGTTCTACAAGCCTTTGCTGGAGCCTCTTTGTCTTGGTCATTCCCTTGTCATGCCACCACTGATGGGAACGGCTTTTCTCCTCTGCAAAAGCAATACCTGCCTTTCTTACATAACTTCCCCATTATCTACTTTAAAAAAATAATCATTTATCTCCTGTTCAGTTGATTATGCTGAAAGGTGGAGAAAACCTGCTATCAACGGACCAAACTATACAAAGGGCTACTGAACTACATCAGCCTCTCACTGAAACTCTGCCTTCACGGGGAAGCTGGTGTTGAGCAGCAGCCAAAGAAGTCTGGCACTGGGTTCACCCTCCGTGCAGGCCCGAGAGGCCTTTCTGGCGCATGGCTCAGGGGCTAAGCCCTGAGCTCGCATGGAAAACAGTGGTTTTCCTTTTCTGCAAGAACCGCTACAGAGTATCATCATGGCAGCCTGAGCAGAAGCAGTGTCTAAGAAGGTGCAGATCCATCTCAGAGCAGGGTGCTGCACAGCTTCCTCTCTGAATAGTGTGCTGCGTGCTGAGATGCAAAAATACTTTTTATCTGCTGGAAATGGTAAGCAAGACCTTTCATACTGCTGAGTAGTTGCTCCTTGTATAGGTTGCTGAGAGTCTCTCTGCCTCACCTTTGTGAGAACAGGGCCAGGATCCTAGATTGTTAGCAGAAGAGAAAAGCACTGACATTTAGCACGTGAGGAATGAAGAGGCTTCAGCATGCATACCAAGTTATTTATTTGTATCAAAAAGAGCTGGTTTAATGACATGTGTTTGGTAAGGCAGTTTAGGATTTTTTAAAAACAACAACAAAAACAAACAGGGGAAAAACCACCCAAACCACCACCACAACAACAAAACACGCCTGACCATACAAGACAGGAGGATTAATGTAGTGAAAACATCATGTCGAAAATATCTGAGTAGTGAAGAATAAACTGGACTGTGTTAGGCAGCGCAACTTTGCATAGTTCATGGGCAATTAATCTGATTTGGATACAGTGGATGTGTAAAACCACAGTCCCCATTAGCTATAGCAGATGTCACAGTTCCTATCCCTTCTGAAGAAGTCGTCGGCCATGGCCATGGGCGGTAGGTAGTCTGTGCAGTCCGTGCTGGGGCAGGGGAAGTACTGCGGGACCCCGTCATCCACATGCTGGGAGCCACAGGCGGTGCAGCAGCAGGCGGAGGTGGTGTATGGGGAGGGGGTATGGCAGGACCACTCCTCTGCAGGGTAGTCATAGGTCTTGGCGTCCAGAGCAGAGGGTGGGCTGTGGGTCAGCGGGGTGAAAGGAGATAGCTGAGGAGGAGAGCAGCTATAGTTTAATGTGCTGGAGAGATCAGCTGAATTGGGGGATCCAGGAGCCTAGAGTTAGAGAGAAGAAAAAAAAAAAAAAGGCAACAAAACCCAGGACGTTTCAGGGTGTCATTTGGGGAAATGTGGACAGCAGCCAAAATTTCCATGCCATTGCCTTTCTCAGGAGGGTCTGGCTACCCAGGGAGATCATTCGGCCCTTGGAAGGCTAAACCCAAGAGGCAGTCCTGTGACATTAGTGTTAATAGGGAACATCTCTTCAAGTTAGACAATCACTAGCAGGAGCTGGGCTATTTTTTGCAGGAAGTCTACAGGGTCTGTAGAAGGGACATTCCCTATTCTGCAGCCTGTCTCTAGGTTTGCCTGGGCCTCCCTGTCCTCTGCTTCCAATGGGAAACCATGCAGAAGTCCACACAAGCAGCCTGCATTGCTGTGGCTGTACCCCATGCCCCTAAAAGCAACCACATTTCCAAATCAATTTGCTGCTGTTCTGACCCAGGATGTGACTCCCTTCCCCATCTTCCCTCAGAGTGCGCCTGTGGCTGTTCCCCTGGGACACAAAGCTTACCAGGCCCTGGTTAAAGCAGAGTGGGACTGGCTGGAAGGCATCTGAGGTGTAGTGTGAGGATGTCTGGAAAGCACTGAAGGCTGGGTCTAAGGGCACATCTGTCTGAAGACAGGAATCTACCAGCTGCTCCAAATAGCTAGGGCTTTCTTCGCAGGAGAGGCAATTCGAAAACTGCCACGATGGACAATAGTTGGGAGCGGAAGAGATGGGTTCTGCATCAAAAGGTGCTAGAAGAGAAGGTAAACCAGACAGTAGCAGATTATTCAGTATCTGATCTCACAAAGGGTGGGTGTTGCCCTAGGTCAGGTTTCAGTACTCTCATGTGTTCAGTAGCCCTGTGGATTTAGACAAGAAAAGATGTCCTTCAAGTTCAGGATGAATTTTCTAGGCAAGCAGACACCAGGAGAGAGAGGCCTAAAAGCATGCAATTAACTTGGGAACTTTAGTCCCCTTGCAAAGCTCCAAAGCTCTTTAAATACTACTGGAAACATTTTGGGCTCCAGCCATTTTGGACAGGGATCCAGCTGGAAACTCCCTCAGGCTCTTGACCCTCTGGCCTCCCTTCAAACGTCAACTGTTTACAGACCTAGAAGCTTGCCATGCAGTGATTTATGCTTCGCAGCTTGTCAGATGGCTTGTGCCTTTGCCTCACCCAGTCTGCAGGTGCAGGGTATCTACATCTGCAGGAAGAAGGGGATAACAGAGGAATAATTTGCTCTGTTATCCCCCAAAGAGACAGATAGGAGACAAACTTCTGAGCTGACAAAATGGAGCAAGTCAGTGACGACACGGCATTGCGTCCACGTAGCATTATTGGCGAAAGTGCAAGTTCCTAGAGAATCTGGCCCTACAGTTTCACCGCGAGTCTGACTTTTCAGAATTATTATCCTTTCATGCTGTGTTCAAATATGGTTAAAAGCAAAAGCCCTGTGCACCTAGAGGGGCACAGGTATGAAGGCAATGGAACTGCACGTGGGTAGAGTCACTTAGTCATCATTGTTTGCAGGTTCAAGGTGGCAGTGTTTAGCTGGATGTGGGGAGGAAGTGAGAAGCACACAAAATACATAAGCAGATGGAGACTTTCCAGACGAAAAAGCTTTGGTATGTCTCATGTTTCTGTATTAACATAAGGAAATTGATTCCTAAATATTGATGATTTAATAATTTCCCTGCCCATACAATGTATATATTCACACCTGTCCAACCTTTTAGGTCTCTCTGCTTTGGCTGCGGAATAATTGAAGGACCTGTGAGCCCAAAGTGCTATTGCCCCCACCCCTTCCCCTGTTCCTTGGATGTTCACATTAGGAGGAAGGAACTCTTTGTATTGTTGAAAACCTGATACTCCTCTCACTCCTACAGATGCTGCCAGGAGAGTCAGAGCAGCCAACTCTGCTGGAGCTCAGCAACGTGCTCCAGAGCGACCTGGCCCTCTAACTCCAATTGGACCCACAGACTGCAGCTTGGAGAAGGTGACGCCAGCAGTGTTGCTCCTTAGGGGATGAGCATCCCTTCCTGAAGGGGATCTTGCTCCTTGCTGTGGGAAAAATAAACTGCACAAATGAGAGCATGTGAGCATGCTCCTGGATGGCGTTATATGTACCCTGCTGGCCTCACGGCATTCTCATCTGCATTTCGTGGGCTCCTTTCAGGTGCTGATTGGCCGCATTGCCAGTTATCTGGCAGTGCCTGCCTCAGCCAAGGGCTGGAAAGACTGTGCGCTGTGGGAAAAAATGGGAAGGGGGTGGGAAGGAACATGTGGATGGGCTTTGTACCAACCTGGGTGAGGAGACACAGACTCTGAAAACTGGATGCTGCTGCCCCAAGAAACCTGACCAAAGAGAAGGGAAGAAAAGGAATTGTATACACTGTAACACAGGGGAGCATTTTTCTGCATGCTAAGGTAAGTCAGGATTTTGCTTCAGCCTATTTATGTAAACCTTATTTACCTCATGGCTGTGACATAGAAAACTTCCCTAGCATTGGCAGAACAAGATTAGCATGCGTAACATGATTTTTCCCTGAGCCTACAACGGCACTGGAGGAGCACAACACCAACCTGGTGTAAAGCCCTTGATACAGCACCTTCTGGTGCGCTCGTCCTACTTCATTATTACTGTTAATTCAGCAGAGATTGTGGCAGCCTTTGAAACATAACAGCTGTTAATTTCTAGGATTATGAATTCCACAGTGAGGGGATCCCAAAGAATTTGTAGGCATAAATATGATTGAGAATGAGTAATTAATAAATTGTAAGCAATAACTCTTGAAACGTGACTAAGACAATTGCAGGTATCCCCATGGCTGGGCATCGGACTGGGTCACCGTGCTTGGTGTTGATGTCACTTGAGAACCAGCTCTGAACATCGCTCCCCACTCTAACACAGCTATGTGCCTCTATGAAAATGGACAGTCTTATTTTCTGAGGGATGCTGGAAGCTGAAGCAGACAGATCAATCTGCTCTAGCAGCCTGACCTGCCGGAGGAGAGAAATCCACCCCAAAAGCAACAGGAGTTTTGATGCTTGTTGTTTGGGACAAGGATTTTTCTCTGCAACTACAAATACTGTTTTTTTTCCTCAGTTTTAATTCATACAGACTTCTTCATTTCCTTTATTCAAAATGCTCTCGAGTTAGTGGATCATTTCCCAAGCAACAACTTCCCACCACGTTCTTGTGCATTTAATTCATTAAATACTGGCTATTCTGGGCTGAAAGAGCCTGTAGGACTACCCCTTTTCTCTTTGGCTGCAGATGTGTAACAAGGCAGACAGAGCCATACCGCCGGCAGCAGAAGTTTTCAGGTTCGGCTTTTTTCAGTGCACAGAGGCAGTTTATCCTGCCGGCCCTGACCTCTGGGGCCTCTCCAGGACAATGCGTACCTTTTGCAGATCACAAAGGTAACCTCCTGCACTGCCACTTTTCACTTTTTCCTGTGTGGGCAAAACAAGCACTGTGTAAACTCTCTGTGGGAAGCGAAAACCAGTTCTGCGCAGCCCTGTGACACCTGGCTGTGATGAAGAGGCTGCTTCCGTTAGGGCTGGAGGGGAGGAGTGACCCAGCGTTTCCAAAGCCCAGCAGTTTTGTGCACTGTCCACCCAGGCCTCCCTGCCCATGGCTTGCAGGCTGAGCAGCTTTTTGTGCAATCAGCTGCAACAAGGAACAGGAGGTGGGAGATGAAATCTGAAAACCATCCAAACCTGTAAAGTCATGAATCAGGAAGAAGTAATGATTTACCAACCTCTTTATGCAAATCCCTAGGGTGGCTGGAGCTAGAGAACTCCTACAAAGACTGGAAGAGTGAGTGAGAGAGAGAGTAGATGTGTGCGTGTACACACACAGAGACCTCTGTCCCCCCCTTTAGAAGGGATGGGGCTAGAAGCTGCCCAGATGACACGAAAAACATTGGAGACCTGAATTCAGTCAAGCACACTTGTATATTATGCTACAGAGCCCTAATGGAGCAGGATGGAGCTCTGCTTAAGGGCTCTTTGCCCACGCCTTGTGTTCTTCCTTTCTGCTAGCCAAAATTTGGGGCTGTTGCTAAGTCCCAAATTCCCAGACACTCTCCACTGCCTGGGAGGTGCTGAAGGCACTGGACCTCTGGTGCCTTCATTTCCTGGACAAGAGAAAGCCTCCAGGGGCAGGGGGGGGACAGCTGGAAGCAGCTTCCTGAGGGGCTGAGACTTGTGGAAAAGGGGGAAGTTAGGGGAGCTTTAGTGTGACAGAGCTTTGCACTGGTTGCTCCTCAAAGCTGCACAGGTCGGGTCGAAGGCACGCCCTGGGGATATCCTTCACCTGATGCTGCAAAAGAGTTTTGTGCATGCTTCAGCCTGGCCAGGCCACGTTTTAAATGGGGGCAGTGACCATGGCCTGCCTTGCTCATCCAGCATAATGATTCTGGAGTTGCTGTGATAACTGTAAGTTGGACTGAAATTTGTCTATGTGATCCTTCCATCCTAGAGCGAGTTACGTTTCTGGACACCAGCTCTGCTTTCGCCCTGTTCTAATGGCTCGGACCGTCACCTGTTTAGATCACTGCTGCAGTTACTGTGGCTGAATGTCCTCCCCCATCCTCACAGCCTGCTACACTCAGACTTTGGCACTCTCCTTGGTCCAGAGACTACAGTCTTAGCAAAAAAAGATGAAGAGAGAAGAGACAAAGCAGACACCAAAAGATTTTTTTACTTACCGCTGCACCAGTTGCTGCTTGTCGTGCTCTCCTCTGCTGCAGTAACTCCTTAACCGTAATCTTTACTCTAACACCTTGATACACCTTGGGCTTTCCTGAAAGAATTTGTGGAAATTTACAAGATGGGAGACTTTCAGAGCGTACAGCAAATCCAGAACGTTTTCAGGCACACTCTACTCAGAGTCTACTTGAGTAAACAGATGATTAACTAGTTCACTGTTAAGTCACTTGTAATCACAGTTTATAGCCCTTTTTAACACTTGCTAGTCAAGCTTGTAACAAGCAGACATTTATGAAAAAGTTGTCATTGATTATATTTAGAAATCATATGTGTTTTATTCTTTACTATCTGCTTCTTCCCTGCCCCTCTCCAGGTGTCCTAATACCAAGCTCCATCTGGTGCTATTGTTGAATTTACTTAAATTCCTACCATATTTGCCACTCTTAGGACCTGAAAATAAATGTGCGGATGAAGACCAGGAATAAAACAATGGAAATATGTGGGCAGTTATTCATAGGGCTGAACAAAACACAAATAAAATGAGTGCTTTCATGAATCACTTCTTGCAAAACCTAGATTATCTCTTTAGTTTGTTCATTCTGTACAACTCCCATTTATTTCAAACAAACATGTAGGATGTCTTTAATCCAACAAAACCAATCAGCAATCATCAGTCACTACCTGATGAGGGATTTTTAGTAGAGGAAATGGTAAAGTATTTACCTATTCTGAAAAATCACTTTCACTTGCTGTACTCACGCTAAAATACTTAAAGCCTCTGGCAGTTCTGTTTCTGACCTAACTTTCTGCTATTATTTTCATCCTACAAACACAAGTGTTGTCTCATGCTGCAGTCAGCTGTTCCCCAGTGGAGGCAGCTGGTTGAAGGTTCCCTGTCCTATTGCTGCTGCATGCAGCAATAAGCAACAGCGCTGGATTAAGGGTTCCACCCGCATATCCAAGAAATCCCACACTGTATGCATTGTCCTTTTCTGCTATAGCGTCTCTCCATTGCTGATGGCTGTACAGCATCTTCAGCCTCCTGTCTGCCCACTCCCAGCCCTCCTGCTGCCCCCTTGGTGCTCTGGTTGAGGATGTGCTGTAACAGGCATAAAGGTTCCTCCAGGGGACCTTGAGAGGTTTGCAGAGCTGTGCTCTCAGCATCTGGGGAATATTCATCTCATACTTTTCTGTTTTGTTTCTATTCAACAAACTGAAGATGGGGAAAATATGGGGAGGGAAGGGTTCAATTTAAAGAAACACCTTGTTACCAGGCCTCCCTATAGCCAGGGAGGGCCCTGAGCTAGCAGCCCCTTCTGCAAGTTTGGGTTCGTGCTGCATACAGCCTCTTAGCTCTGGTCTGCCCAGGTAGCTGGGCAGGGCTAGGGGCTATACTATAAGCAACTTAAAGACAAACTAGCAGGGGAGGTATGGACACATCTATAACCCAGGGGCTGGCTGTCAGGCAGCCAACACTCCCGACTCCCATGGCAGGGCATCGTGCCCCCAGGATCCTGCTTTTCTAGCACCGCGAGACCCCAGCGTGGTCTGGGTGTAGTTGAAGCATCGAGAGCAGGGCTACCGGCGGCCAGCTCTCCTGAACTGGCCGGGCTGTGGGCGGAAGGGGCGGAGTGATGCGTCTGGGGCTGGGGGTCAGTAGCAGGGTGACAAGAGCAGGCAGGGGGTCAGGAGCAGGGTGACGGGGGCAGGCTGGGGGTCACGAAGCGGGGCGGTCAGGGCAAGGCGAGAGCAGCGTGGCGAGGGCAGACTGTGCGGGGAGCGCACGAAGAGGTGGGGAACAAGGCTGGGGGGCGGAAGCGCATCTCCCACCCCGCCGCAGGGGCTCGGGACCGGCAGCGCTCCCGCCGGGAGCCGCGGGGATGGCCGCCGGAGGGCGAGCGGCTCCGGGGCGGGCCGAGCCGGCTCTGCGGCACCCCGGCTCCCCCCGCCGGCCGTCGGCCCCGGGCCGGCCCTGCCCGCTCCCGCTGCGCTCCGCTGCGCCCCGGCCCCGCCGGCGCCCCCGCGGCGGCGCCCCCGCGGCCGGCCGGGGCTGGCACTTGGCGGGCAGGAGCCCTTCCCTTAGTTCCCTTCCCTGTCTCCTCCTTCCCTCCTCCCTGCCCTCCCCGGTTCCTCCTCGCTTGGGAGGCGAGGTTACCTGGCTCGCGAAATGACCCCGACGAACCCCGAAACTGCCCCAAATTGGGGTGGCGAGGGGAAGAAGGGTGGGAGGCGCGGCGGGGCTTACCGGACATCCTGAGCAGCAGCGGGCAGCACCTCACCGGGCACCCGGTGCAGCGGCAGCAGTAGCCCTGGCCCCAGAGCAGGTGAAGGGGGCGAGAGGCGACAGGCTTAAAATTTGGGGGCGAAGGGACCTGCTTGCCTGGTGGCAATGCCAGGTGGATCCTGACAATATTATTGTTTTATCCCTACGGGTATATGTTTGAGTTTTTCTCTCCTAATGCCAAGTATTTAAAACCTCTAGAAACCAATGATTTGACAATCAATGATTGCGCGATACTTTCAATTTGAATATTCAAAGGCTCCACAAAATGGGCTATCTTTTTGTGAAACTGAGCACATCCCCATCTAGCAGAGGGTCTAGGGGAATAAGATTTGGCAGGGCCACCCTTCCCACCCTTTGCTTTTGGGACATTTGCAGGGTTTTATCCATCTTTCCCTGAACGAAGCAGATGCCTCAAAACCAGCTCGGTATTTTCCCCTCAAACACACAGGCTGGGCTCCAGCCCTCTCATATTTCATTTGCTACCTGCAGAGAGGACTCTGCAAGGGACTGAGCTACTTTTTGCACTATTTTTCACATTATAAAGCTAAATACTAAGTTTTTTGAGCCAAAATGGCAGTGGGCGGGTGTGGCGTAACGACGAGGCTGCCCTGGGCACCCAGGTCACTGAAGCTACCCGAACCCCACTTCTTTCCACAACACTCCCTTCCCTCTGCCCAGATGCTGGCCTTATATTGGAGTTTATTTGCGCTTTCCCCTAACTCAGACTATTTGCTCTTGCTGCACAAACTGGCCTCTCTCTTCCTATATGCTTCAGACCTGGCCTGCCCCGTGCGCCGCAGGTGGTGGGGTTTCAGTGTGTGATAGGATGACACAGTTTTTGGATAACTCTCCATCACTATACAATACTGACGTAGCTGGGGTTTTTTTAGGTTGCGTTACAAATTTTCCCTGGGCACCGCAGTCTCTGCCATACCCTAGGAACAACTGACTGAGGCAGAAAGCAGGCCAGGCTGTTAATAATCTACTAGCAGTTCTGTTTGGCTATTGTTGCAGCTGAATCTTTTCTTTTCCTTTAAGTTGAACAAATACACTTGATTTCTGTGGGGAGTGGTCGCAGCGGCGATGCCATTCCTTGCTCTGAAATGTGCCTCTGCAGCTCCTGGTAAGGCCAAGCCTTGCTTGGGGCAGCTCTGCAGGGATGCTCCTCGCAGGCCCCTCTGGAGAGGAGCCCAGATGCAGCAAAATGGAGCATGCTGGGCTGGGGGAGTTGCAGAAGGGGGAGGGTCGCAGGGGAGTACACAGACATGCCCAGGCTTAGCAGTTTGGGAACTGAAGCCCTCGTGTTACTGTGGGTTCCTTTCCGATGAAGCATCGGTGGTGGGTGGGTAGAGCCCAGTGAGGCCGCGGGCGCTGTGCGGGGGAGCCGGCACTCCCGGGAGCTGCGGTAATGTTTACCTCTGTAACCAGAGACCACGGAGCAGAGCGTGCAGGCTGCTCAGCTCCAGTCGTGTCGGAGCTGCACACCTTAAGGAAACACGAAGCACCCGTGTTTGGGGTGTTCCTGCATGTCCGGGGCTTCAGAGCATTTCCAGGCTGACAGAGGCCCTGCCTTGGTTAAGATCCAAATGCCAGAGTGCGTCAAACGCTTACAAGACAGCTAAAAAACTTTCTGTCCCTGCTGCTGCCTCAGAGCCTGGTGGGAATGCAGCCAGACTGAGCCTGGTATCCCTGTCCATGCAAGGTCCTTGAAGAAGGTACAGCTGAGATAGCTGATGGTGACTGCTTTGCCACTTTGCCAAACTGCAGCTACAGACAGCAGTTCAACCTGGTGATGTTCAGTTGTGGTGTGGAATAAGGCTGCAGGCTCATGCAGGCTCAGATTTGGGGGCACAGGGGCTGGGTGCAGGACAAGGAGACCTGCATACACCTCAAGAGGCTCTGGGGCTCCTTGCCTTGGCCTGGCCCGTGGTCGGGGGAGCCCCTCTGGCTGAGCAGGTGCCACTCTGGGATGCTCCACACCTGCCTGTGGCACCCACGGACCAAACGGGGAGGCAGCCAGGCTCACCTCACCCCACGCTTAGCACGTGTGCAGAAGAGCCCTAGCTGCTGGCTCTTTCCCTGGGCTGAGCTTTCCCTCTCTTTCCGGGGCTCAACTAGCAAAAAGAAGGGCCCAGCCCGTGGGTGGGTGGAGGTGAGATTTGAGGCACAGAGGGCCGCTGGAGTTTGCTTTTCAGAGCAGGTCTGAACAAGGCTGGGGAGTCAGGAAGCATCGAGAGGGACCCAAGCCCTGCCAGGACCAGAGCTCGGGGGTCCGGCTACAGACCCCAGTGGTGTAGAAGCAGGGGCTGCAGTGAGCCCCTGAAGACATAACTGAGCTCTGCCAGGCATGTTGCAGCAGCACTGCTGGTGCTCTGGCTCTCACAGCTGCTTCTCAGCTGCGAGGGGTCGGGGGGAGAAGTCTGTCCAGGTGCAGCCCGTGCAGAGCCTTCACTTTTGGGGCAGCTGCCAAGATCCCTGGGAGCATTCGTTCCATCCTTTGATGCCAGAACATACCCTGGATGGTTTGCGGGTGCCTAAACAGCTAGGGAGGTGGTGTCTGCCAGGTGCGGGCTGAGCAAGGGGCTTGTATGGCTGCTGTGTGCACACTGAGGTGCAGGGACAATCCTGGGCTACAGGATTAGGAGTGTCAGGGATAGTGCTAGGTGATACACCTGTAAAAGAAAAGGCTTTGTGTAGAACGACTGGCGTGGTCTGCTTGGCAGCTCTCTGCGGTGTTGCTTACAGGGGCCCCGTATTGCTGCCTGTTTCTCAGTTCAGTGCTGTGTCCCCAGTCCACATGCCCCCGCAGAGAGGTGCCTGCAGGATCCATGGCATGAAACAATGCACTGGTCCCGATCCTGTGACCCTGGTGCCATGTATGATCCCTGGAGGGTGCTGAGAAGGCTCCAAATGCCCCATCAGCCCCAGGATTTGAAGAGAAAAAGCTAGGAGAGGGCCTGAAAGCATCCCGTCACTACACACTCTCAGGGCCTGGAAAGCTACTGTTCTTCCTCAGTGAGGCTTTTCTTGCTGCTTCTGTGGGTGCCAGGCTGGGGGACAGGATGGCACAAAGGGGGCAGCCTCCGCCGGGTATGGAGGCAGCAGGCGGGACTGGCCGCATCTGTGCGGGCTGCACAGGACTCCTGTGTGTGTGTGTTTGTGTGTGCAGAGCTACCTCTAGCGGCCATGGGGCCCGGCCAGGCACTGGGACTTCAAATCAGCCTTGTTCCCAGTTCCAGCCCCAGGAGGGTGCCTCTGGGTACTCTGGCCATAACTGTTGTCCAAGACAATGCCATGTTCACAGCATGTTAGCGTTAGGCACGTACATTTATGCTGCTAGGTAACAGATACCATTATACAGACTCTGTGCTGTTAAGGAGGGCTTCCCCCAGCTCCTCCCTTGCTTCCCAGCCTTCCCAAATCTCTTCTGGTAACGTGCTCTGTAGAGGTAGTTTAAGGTTTAGAGCAACCTGTTTTCTCAGCATCTGAAAAGAAGTACCTGAGATCCTTGTTTGTAGAAAAGGCCCATAGAGTGCAGATATTTTTCAAGCTATTTCACTTGTAGCACAGAGGGACTGTGAGCAATAACTTTCATAAGGCACTAGAAGGCACCACTGTAAGCTTCATGTGTTATTTCCAAGTGATTGTATTTCTAAACAGAGCATAAAGCATTGCATGTTATTAGCATCCTCTGTTTGAAGGACCAACTTCAGGAAAAAAGCATACAAGTAATTAATTTACTTCAATAATGGTCCATTTTTCTTTTCCTCTAGTTCTTATCTCTCATCAGTAAGTTCTCCGCCCTTCGTAAGTCCCCCAGATGGGACTTCCATCCTCTTTTGCCCAGGCAGAGTTATCATGAAGGGGTGGCGTCTCCAAGGACTGCTCTGGTGAGAGCTGGCTCATTCTGGAGGTAAGCTCATTTGCCACAGTCATGAATGGTGAGGAGTAAGATGAGGTGGCAGCGTAGCTGGGGGAGTAGTGGACATCTTCAAGAGGATGCAGAGGCTGGGCTCCGGGGATGGCTGGGGTCCAACCTGTGCTTCGGTATGGGGAAATGCCTCCGGACTCATGTGCAGAGAGGCAGCTGGCGCTGGCAGGCAGTGCTTGCAGAGGGTCTGAGCACGCGCCATCCAACGGGCCGAGACTGTCAGGTGAGGTCTGCTCCCAGGGCTCTCTCTGCGTGGAAGTGGGGAGAGAAGGCAGGAAAGACCCTTAAGAATAAAAGTTTGTCCTGGAGGTAATGGCCTATCTAGCTTGGCTTCACCAAGCCAAGCTATCTCCAGATCCTAGCTGGGAACACTCACAAGGGTTTCTGTTGCTCTGGAGCAGTATTTGGTGCTAAAACCATTGAAAGGAAACATCCATGCTGTCAATAGTGGGGAAGGCCTGGAATAGGTTCCCATGGGACTGATCAGCCGTGACCCTGCATGGCCCAGGAGCTCTACCCTGGGAGGGGGGGTGTGAATGGAGCCAGCAGCAGGGATGGGGACAGGCAACAGCTTGGAGCTGACAAAGGATATTTCTAGAAATTTAAGGACCTTAATGGAGTAGTTTTTTGGGGGAGCAGGGAAGGTTGTTAATTTAGGAGGTTGTCTCCAACAGGAAGAGGGGACAATTAAACAGAGGACAGGAACAAAGAGAAAAACCATTCCCTCTCAGCCCTGCCCCATCTGCTGTGTGCTCTGCTGTGGCTGTCTCCTGTGACAGCCACATCCTTCCCACATGAGTCCCCCTGTCTTAACCCCAGCTTTAAATTGGGTAATCTTTCATTGGGTGGCTGAGAACGGTAGACTCACTCACTAGTAGGAAGTGCGCTGTGTCATTAGGGAAAGATGGCAGGAGAGGGGGCACAGAAGAAGGGCTGAAGAAGGAGCTGGTACCAGCTGTAAGGGGAGTAGCACGGTAATCCCCATGTTGGTCAGTGAGATATGGGTCCAGAAGTGCCGGGTAGCCCTGAGCAGCAGAGGAATCGCACGAGAAGGGCTTGGACCCTAGAGGAGATGGGTAGATGTCACTGACAAACTGCTTTGTGTTGTGGAAATCCAACTCAGTTGTGAAGGATCTCCTGACGCCGTAGTAACCAGCCACGGTAGATGAGCCTGTGGTAGTCAGAAAAAAAAAGGGTTGGCTAAAGGGAAACCATAATAGCAGCACCTGGGGAGCCATGGACAGCTCTGCAGGTGCAAAGTAGAGCCCATTTCTCTTTGTCATCACCCAGGGCAGGAGTCAATCCTGTCTTGAAACAGGTGTGTTAGCCTGAGTGCTTTTAGCACCTTGGGCTGCCCTGATCCAGTTGATGACCTCCATCTGCAGCAAACCCAATGTGCTTTGGGAAGCTTCAAGTGTGAGGCCAGGAGGAGTGAGGTTAGTTTTGCCAGCCTTTGCTTCTTCCTTGCTCTGCTGCAGCCCTTGGGGAGGAGGATGGGCTTACAGTTGCAAAACCACCAGCCTCTGTTGCAGCCTCAGTCCCCTTTCCCTGCCCAAGAGCTCAAGGGACAAAACAGGTCAGCTCCTGGTTTTGTACCTTCTCTCTCCAGCTCCAGGGAAAACTAGAAGACGCAGAGGGAAAAGAAGGGGTTCTGCATGGCACCTCTATCAAGAGAGGTGGGAACTGCTTTCATTTCCTCTCTTTCCTTTCTTTAGGAATTTCATGGAAGATTACAGGGGCCTTTCTTTTATTCTCATTGCTCCTATTTTGACTCTTTTGATTACTTTCCTCCTGGGGTCTCTCTGAGGGGTGGCCCTGCTCCAGTGCTCCTTTGCTCACTTAATGTCCTTTGGTGGAGGAGAGACAGGAGCAGTGTCAACTGGTATTTATCAAAGGTATTTATCAGTGGATGAAAACCTCACCTGGCATTTGGACATATGGTGACTGTGGTGTGCTGGTGCTGCCCTGCAAAAGATAAAGATATGTTAAAAAATGTTTTTTCAAAGCAAGGCAGTTCTCTAAGCATGTAGTTTGGGAAGGTGTTGGCATAATTCAGATGCACAATTTGAGCCTTGGTGCTGTCAGTATGAAGAGCTTAACTACAAGATTTCAAGCCTGGGGCCTCTGAAGTATTAGCAGATGTAGGCTAAGAGATTTTGAAGGTCTTGTGTAGAGCTGATAACAGTAGAAATATCAAGATAACTGGCTCCTTTCTCATTTACTGCAGGGTCCCTTAATGCAGGCATAATGCTGAGCAGTTATTTTGATGTTGGCACAAAACAGGTCTTAACAAGTTGGTATCTAAGCCCTTGGCTGGTGAAAACAGGCAGATTCTGCGCTGTCCGTGTTCTAGCCCAGCCCTCCTGTGCTGTGTCTACCTGCCATGGAGCCGCTTTAGCTGGCTCTTCCTAGCAGAATGAGCAGGCTGTGTGTAGAAGGCAGTTATTTCTATCCCCTCTTTGGGTGCTACAGCAATACTGATAATAGTAATCTTTCTTGGTCCCTAGATAAAGGAAAATTAGCCCTGAGTGAACCTGGTGCTCATGGCGGGAAATTCCTTACAAAGCACTGGGCAAAGGCATCTGTTCTGAGCAGACCTCATACATGGAGTTTCATTGAGTTCTGTCTCTGGACCTCCAAAACTATAGAGCAGAAATACAGTGCCCATGGCTGCATTTACTTCAGCTGTGCTGTCACCCTGGCCAGTGATGGTGGCATGCTATTTTCAGTTTGCATAGCGCAAACAAGAGGTTCCTGCCATAGCAAGCAACCAAATTTAGAGGTTTAGATTTGAATTAAATTTGCCAGTGCTAGGACTTCCTTTTACTGCTGAGGGAGGTTTGCAGCTGCTCCCTGCTCCATCATGAAAATGAGCTCTGAGCCCATGCAAGTCACATGGGCTGCAGGAGTGATAGGAGGTGTTAGGAAGGAGTCCTTTGGCTTGTGGGCAGATGAGAGTGTTCACATTGCAGGGTCAGGGCTGGGGCTTGCACCTGTCTCCAGCTGGGCCATTTCTGGCTGCAGACCTCAGTGAAGATCATAGCCGCTAATGCGCACTGCCCTGCGAAGCTACAGCCTCCACATGCAAATCTGGTCTTAGCAGACACCCCTCTCTCAGCATCCATCTCACTTTGGTAATACCTTCTCCTGCTTCAGGGGTTTTCCCCACCACCTCCTCTCCCTGCCCATGGCTTTTGTACCCTGCAACCAGTTTGTGTCTGCATTCACTGGGGAGGAATCTCTTTGAAAGTAATGGTGCAGGCCTCTGCACTAGTGTTTAGACCCCAGTCTCAACACCCCACTGGGAAGTAGTCTAGTACTATCATCAGGCATCCCTAATGCTGTGTTTGAGGAAAAAGTTGAGTTAGGAGGTACAGGCAGTGCAGATGCTGCCTACAGATCAAAGGGCTGCAGTGATGAAAGCTGGGATGCTTTGCTGGGGAGACAGGAAGGTCCTGGGCACAGCTGCCAGCCCAGCATTTCAAATTACTAGTGCACCTAAGTTCATCTTTGATCCTGTCTGGCTAACAGCCACTGAAACTATCCAACTGTGTGCCATAGGCAGCAGGTCCTCTTGCAAACACCTATGATGGATGGCCACCGAGCTGACATTCGCTGCAAGGGCTTTACCTGCCTTAAGTCAATTGCAAGAGCCTGCAGCAGCCCATCTTTGGCCTTCATCATAGCAGGCACCCACATGCTTGTAGAGACCTACATTTCACTTGTCTCCTGGCTCCTTATTAGGCGATGAATGGCTTGGCTTAATTGAAGCCCATTAGTTCATTTCCTCCCTGCATTATTTCCTTTTAGTGCTGTGGGACTGGGGTAGCTGGATCTCCTGCAACACATCAGTGTGTCTGTTTAGCATCACTTGAGCCCATAGCATATTCAGCTGTTGATAAGCCCGGTCTCAACCTGCCTCGCACGTGACCAGGCAGAGATACCGGCTGTGTTGTTTCACTGCCTTGGTAACCCAGGAGCATTGCTCAGCTACAAGGCTGCATTGGGGGGACTAAATGTAAAGGATCTGGGTCAATATAATGAACTGGTCCTGCAATGGGGACCTATGGTGCCCTTTGACCTTGCTTTGGCTTCAGCATGTCTTCTTTCTGGGCCAAATCTGTAGTACAGCAGCTGAAGTAATAAAAATCAATAAAAGCAAAGGTTAGTCTGGGCAGGGCACCTCACTGGTTTGCTGACAGCAAGATTGCTGAATGATCTATCCCTGGCCTCTGAGTGCTGCTGGGCATAGTGCTTCATCTGCATACCTACCAGTTTCCCCACTTGAGAAAAGAGGGTAATCCTTTTATCATGCAGAGGGTAACTGCTTGTTCATGCCTACATAGTGGACAAGCCAAAGAAAAAAAAGTCAGACCCTTCCTAAAGCCCAGGAGAAAGCCCTTCTGCCCTGCAGCTGATGGGAATTCAGAAGTCGAAATCGTGCGGTTTTCATCACAGTACACACTAGTTTCCTATCATTTGATGTGTGCAGGGCCTGGCTGTCATGAAATTGTTGCTGCCTCAGTAAGCAGCCCAGCAGCTCACCTCTGATGAGCAACGACCTTTCCTTAGCAGCACAGATCTCCTCCATAGACCTCCCCTTGCACAACAAAGGCTTACTGATTTTGGAGAAAAGATCATGTTCAAACAAAAGATGCAGCTAAATCACACTGCATCATAAATATACAAAAGGGTGTTCAGTTATCTGCCGTTTTCTTTGATTCTGGATTATATTATGTCAGATAAACAGAGCTGCATTTACAGCTGTACTTTTCATGATATGTTTGAGGAAATGCGGATGTTTGCCCTGCACAATAATTTTTCATCTCTTGTAGGGAATAAGCAACAGGGCTGATTTTGCATTAGATAGACGCACAACTGCTAAGCTTTGGAATACAAAGCAAAGGGCAATAAGGCAAGCAGCAAGCATTTTACAGTTCCCAGGGCTTTTGATTGCAGCCGTTGAAGCTGCTGCCTCCAGAAGGGGAGCAGATAAAGCATGATAGTCATCAACCAGGAGCTGTTTTCTCAGTGAGTGCAAACACAGCCGTTGCTTCCTGCTGCTCCCCAAAGCAGTTTTCGTAAACGCCTGCCTTGTGGGAGCATGTTTCCCAGTGACTGTCCATGGCTGGGAGGGTGTCTTCTGCCTTTCTGCATTAGCTGAAGGCTGTGAAGAGGTCTATGGCTAGATCTTGCTTTGGTTGGTAATGCCTGTGCTGTTTTTCTGCCTGTTTTGTTACACAAGCATGAAAGTAACAGCAAGAAATATACTTGGAAGTCACTTTGAGGTCTCTTTGTTTTCCTAAAGGCAAAAAGCCTGAGGCGAATGGCTCACGGGGGAAGAAACTCAAAACTACTAATGTGTGTCTTCTGCTGCCAGTAATTCAGGTCTCTGCTCCCACTGTTTCCTTCCAGGACACAGTTTCAACAGCTTGGCTGCATCCCCTCATCTCTCAGGGGCCCCGTTGCTCCCAGTCAGCCTGGAAGTGAAGTGCTGCTGCTCGGTAAAGGTGAGTCTTGGGAGCACACAGGGAATGTCTTATTGTGGCACGGGATGCCACATGCTGGCACCTGCAATATTCTGTCCTCTTCTGGGGACAGCATTGCTTTTTTGGTGAGTAATTGAGAAAAAACAATGTAGTGTACTATAATTTGACTTAGGTGTCCTGTTGCCGTAGAACCACTTTAAGAAGAAATCATCTTTTACAAACTGATGCTTGGCCTCTTTCCAGACCATAACATCACTGCATCTCCCCTGGCACTCTAGTGTGCCAGAGAGGAGCTGAAAGGAGCACAACATTCAGGGAAGAACATCTATTTTTGTGGCACTGAGTTGCTCAAGTGTAGCTAGTGAGAAAGGAATCTGACTTGAAAAGGTGTCATATGCAGGATGTGAAAGGACTGAGAAATTTAGCATTACTGATTTGCTTAAAAAAAATAAGACTTTAATCCTCAAAGATTCAGTGATGTAAAAAATCAAGGAGACACCTGTGATCTTTTAGGGAAAATGTTATTGTTGCAAATGTTTTTGCTATTCCCTGTCAATACTGGAAGTGCCCTGAACTCAACACAAATGCTCTTTAAACCAGAGGATTACATGCCGTGACTTTTCTAGCTTAAAAAAAAAAGGGGGGGTAGGGGGGAAGTGACTTACACTGAAGCGGGAGCCACTGCTCTGCCTGGATCGTTTTTCGGCAAGAAGATCTTTGACTGTGTGTTTCACTCGCACTCCTTGGTACACCCTTTTGCCAAAATCTGTAGGGACTGAGGGAATGAAACGAGCATTAGAGGAGTTCAGTGAAAGTGTAAAGCAGCTAGAAGAGGTTATTACAGAAGAAGGAAATTCATTGCCTCTGTACACCAAGTTTGGAAAGAAGCATATAAGGTTGATATTATTAATACAAAATCATCCCTTAGGAGCCCAACAGTGAGGGCTGCTCATTTGCAGAGAACAAAGACTAAGGTGCCCTACCCTGTATTTTAGCACTGGGTGCCGTGTGGTTTCCTTGCGGCTCCCTCTGTGCCAGATATGGCTGGCTGATGGGTTTTGCCTTTTGTTTTTCCGAAGAGAGCTCTGGGGGATCCTGCATTTCCCCTTTGGGTCAGCAAAATTTGGTTTAACTGTACAGCCCCTAATGCTTTCTGCAGAGATGCTGTGATTTAACCCCTCCTTGCCCTTCTGGAGTTGCTGGCTTTCAGCATGTCCCTCTGTGAGCTTTGATCTCAGTACTGCAAAGGTGGAAGTACCCCAGACGGTTGGAGTGGCTCCTCTGAATGGGGTAGTGAATTACAGTGTAGATCTCGGGAAAGGAAAAGGAGCTGACTGCTCAGTCTGCTTTGTATCCACAGCAAATACAGACAGGTACTTGGGGACTCTGTTGTTTTATCGAGGTTATCGATGAAGGCACAAAGAGGGGTCCAGTGTCTCAGCCATGTCACCCAAGAGGCTGACGGCAGGCCTGGCTCTGTTTTCTTGACCTGCCTGGAATACAGCACAACCTGTCCATAGGGTCTGTGGGACTTGGTGTGAGGCATCTGTCCTCTTCCTCTGCCTGGGTAAAGCTTTGTGAGATCTGTGTCGTGTACAGGTGTTTTGGCACAAGTGAGGGCAGATGGGTAGGAGGTACAATGCCATGGACAGCTCTTTTATCTTGGCCAGCAGGCTGTGCCTGAACAGAGAGCTCACACCTGTGGGGCCAGGGAGGAGTGTCCACATGGGCTTTTATCAAAATCTTCCAGAGAATAACTTAACTTTGAAGCTAATCCCTTGGAAAACAGACAGCTGTGTTTTCCTGAGGGTACACAAACAGCCATTCCACAGCTGATATGTTCGATCTCTAAAATCGTGATTTATATTTTGCCCTTCTGCTTTTCAGGATGTGTCATTTGGCTCCATTTATCACTTTCATTCATGTGGTGTTGTGTCCCCAGGTGCACATACGCATGGAAAGATTAGAAAGGCAAGAGCAGAGGGTTTAAAGAACACAGCATCATAAGTGCTAGCTTGGGATTACCCCAAATGTTTTCTGTTGGGCCATGGCAATTGCAGTTTTGGGCAACTGCAGTTTGGTTTTGGTGTTTGAGTACTAACCAGAGAGACTTCAGCCAAGACTGGGAACAAGGCAAACACATTGCAAGAGACAGTGCCCCCAAAAGCTTATGATCAAAATAGTCAAAATAGAGGTGAATGCCATGTCTGCATATCAACCAGTGGGTATCTGTGGAGAAGCCAGGACACAACCAGAAATGGATATCAACTCTTGCAGCTGAAAGGAAACTGCATACTGAGGCTGGCTCTTTTCCATGGCCCAAGGAAGAAATCTCCCTCACGCAGTTCCTGTTGAGGGCTGTTTTACTGAAAGCAGTTGGAAGTATCTGATGCGCACATGTAGCTGGAGCTCAAAAGCTGTGGCAGAGCAGGTATAACTGGAAGAAACAGCTATACTTTTTGGCATCGGAAACTATGTATCTTTGCATGAGAGTTCCTTTAGAGATAACAGCATTGCAATTTGATGGAAAAGTCTGAACTGTATAGCACAGTTCATTGAGCTCCATCATGGTTTGATACCTGCGATAACTCACGCAGCCTTCGCTAGCTGCATCCAGTTGAAGATTCAGACCTTGATTCAGCACTGAACTTCTGGAGGGACTGAAGCCAAGCAGACAGTCTTATGTTTAATTTTCAGAATGGGCATACTTATAAAATAGCACCACTGTAAAAGCTGTGAGCAGCTTTTATTATTTTATTCTGCAGTCTGATACTGCACAATCCTATAACCTCTTTGTGTTAAATGATCTTATTTCTCTGTGACTGTTTCTAGCAAGTGTCTGATGTTCTGCGCTTCTGCAGTCCTGTTTTCCAAATGCCTTTACTATGGTCTACAGACATTAGAAAAACACTTCCACACCTTCTTACTTTTACACATGGGTGCTGGTGCTATTGAAGTTCACTCGTGTACTCACAGTTATTCCCCTGCTCAAATGCTTATAAGTAAGCAATGTAATGGCTCTCTCCTCTACCCCTCTTTTTAACGTAGCAGTCTAGCCTCACATAACTAAACCTGTTGCTTTCAGTGAGTTATTCAGCAGGATCTGATGATGAGCTATTAAAACTCCAGATAACTCTGCTATTGGCAGCATCAGGGAAGGGAATGCTAATTTAGGCCCGAGTTTATATAATTTTCAAGCAAATTGAATCATATTTCACAGCACTTTGATCTAACTGCCTTTTGGAAAAATATTGCATTGTGAAGGAATATAAATTCAGTCTAGAGAAGGCAGAGCATGCTAATAGATACTGTAAAATTCTCGAGACATTAAAGATGCCACACATTGATTTTAGACAATCCTTTCTGCCTTTTTTTTTTTAATATGCTGAGGACAGCATGGTGTGTTCTTTCCCTGATATTTCCATGAAGATGCATCTTTACGCTTGTGAAAAGTCAAGGTGCTGAAACTCACCTGTTTCCATTGTCGTCACTGCTGACAAGTCCCAGCTCTCAGATTCTGTAGGACTTTGCAGAAGGGCTGTCTGTCATGAGCTTCCAAGACCAGAGTGAAGTCAGGGCTCATACTCCACTGGTGAAGTTCCAGCTGACCTTGACGGAAATGTTTTCTAAAATTTAGTGATGTCTCCACAATAGCTTGTTTGGGATTTGCTTAAATGCAAATCTCTTGATGCATTTTCCACTCCAATTTGCATGGTCAGTGTGGATCATTCCCAAAGAGTCTCTTTCCTGTCTGAGCTGACATTTCATGGATGAAAACTGAGCTGAGGTTTAGGGACAGAAAAATCTTGGGTTAAAGAGAAAGGCTGGTAAGTCTTGCAGTGACGAGCCATCTCCTTACAGGTGAGGAACCTGGCTGAAAAAACAAGGCTTGGGACAAGAGCATCTTCTTGTGTGTAAGTGTGAGATACCCGTGTGCTGTTGAAGATGCACACAGCAGGCCTTACTTGGGGAGTAGTACTGTCTGTTTTCTCAGTGTGTTAAGGAAATCATTTTCACAGCCTAGAGCATTTTTATCTCAGTGCTTTTCCACAGACGCTGTCCCACAGGCAACCTTTTGGGTACCTGGTGCCTGGGTGACCTTCCTCCACCTCCTTCAGGCTGCTCCCTCCTTCCCACGTCATCTCCACTGACCAATGCCTCTGGGACCCCACAGGCTAGCTCGTGCATTGCACAATTAAAACTGGCATCCACTAGCACCTGTGGGGAGAAGAGTAATGCTCAGCCAGGGACAGCAGGCTCATGCGGCTGTCAGGAATATCATTTAGCAAACCCCCATGCTTCTAGGGGGAAAGCCAGGGTTTGGTTCTCTGTTATCAAGCACAGGGTCCCCTTTCTGAAGGTCTCACCTCCAGTGAGGTGCCAGGAGGGGAAAGAGCAGCCAGAAAAGGACGTGTTCTTACACTGCTGCTGGACCCAGATTAAAGGGACCTTTGGCCAGGCCTCCTATAGCCATTCCTCTGTTCCCAGCCTCTGGATGGTAGCAAGCCATTTTCTGCAATATCTGAACCAAGAAGCAGAATTAAGCCTTTCATTCAATTCTTCTTAGCACTGTAGCTTATATCCTAGTTCTGAAACATATCCACATTTGCTCTAAGAGAGCCATTTTCCTGCAACATGGCTAGCAGAACCTGTCAATATGGTGAGGACAGGCTGTGGCGAGGCAGATGATCTCTAGAGTGTTTTGTGTACAAGAAGAGTGGGCTGGTGTGCAGTATTGCTGTGCTCATCTTACATGAGCAGGACAAGACTGGCGCCAATACGTTCTGTAATTAAATATTTCTCCTTTTGTGGAGTCTGCTGCCAGCTTGCGGGTCTATTAGGTAATATCCATCCCTCTTCATAATCCCATGCGCTTTCCCCAGCACTGGCCTGGAGATTAATTTGGCCTGTTACGTGAACTGCTTTCCTGGGGAAGGCTATTGGGTTTTCAAGTGTAATTGTTCTTCAGAAGAAAAATAAAAGACAAAGAGCAGCAGCCGGCAAAGGCTGCATCTGTTCAGGCCATCGAAGCAACTGGGGAAGGCAGTGCTGAAATAACATCCTGAATAATTCCCAACATTCTTAACTTGCGGAACAACTTTGGTATTCTGCCTGCTCAGACACAGAGCTCAGGACCAAGAGGACATCACACAATCAAGCTCATGGAAGACTTCAGCTCCTGTGTACAGAATCTTTCACCACGTATGTAAGCTTTCTTATATAAGACGGGTCTTATTTTGCCCCATCCATTTCTGGCCACCCCCTCCTGGTACCCACAGGTGTCTCGGATTTGGCTGACAGGTAATAGAATGGGCAGGAAGCACCATGTGGGTCAGGGGAGAATGCGCAGATGTAAAGTTGCAACAGAAGAGGGCTGTCTTTGCTTTGTCAGCAATAGGCTTGGTTTGCCACCTGCCTCCTGGCAGGCTTCCCAGGTAGTTTTGTCTCCTGTGCCGGATGTTTATATACTTTGGTCAGGATATACAAGCTAAATCCCAGCCCCATTCAAGCTAATAGCTTTGCACTGTCTAACCAGTCCAGGTGTTTTCTGTACTGATTAAAAAGTAATTGCATTGAAAACAACAGATCCTGCAGAAAACAAACAAACAGAGATAAAAGCTCAGCCAGCCTTCTTTTAGATGAGATCCATCTCTTACTTTACATTTTCATTTGAAAAAGCATCAGGCACAGCTTTTCTGTACGGTTTAGTGAATTTGGGCACGTGCTTTCCATTCACACCAGAGAGGAGAGCCAGTGTGTATGACAGGAGTTACAGAAGCAACGGTGTATTGGCGAGGCATGCTTTGTGGCACATTTTATACAATCCCATTTGGTTTTAGCGTGGCATTTACCTGTGCCAAAGCAAACTTTCTGACAATTGTATCTGTGTTTTGTCTTACAAAAGCCTGGAACAGCAGATGTAGTAGTCAATGTATGTTTGTTTGATTCAATCTGTCTTCTCCTTAGTGAGTAAAGAGAATTATGTTGCATTATCTCACAGCATGAACTGCAATACCGATGGGTTTTGTATCCGACGCTTGGCTGGGATGCCCAGTTGTGTGGCTTTTGACCGCTGCGAGGACTTTCTCGTTTGGGTGAGGGATGATTCTGGAGGCACCAGGAATTGACATATGTGGCAGCAGAAAACCCTGTTCCACCACAGCAAAGCCAGGTCCCGTGCCAAATCTTAACGTAAGAAAGGCGGTACCGGCTCCCGGGAATAGGGATTTCCCCGGACCGCACTCGAGTTATTCCCGCGGGTGTCGGAGAGGGCTGCCCCGGTCTCCTGCCGGTCGGCCCCCAGCGGTATGGGAACCTTTGTGCGCCGGCGCCGCTTCCCGGCGGGCCCGCTCCGCCGCTGCACAGGCGCGGCCTCCTCCTTGCGCGGTGATTGGTCGGCGGTCCGGCGGGGGCGGCTGCTATTGGGCGGGCGCGGTCCGTTGGGTTCCGGCGCCCCCCGGCGGGGCGGGCCGAGGGTGAGTGGGGCCGGGCGCCCGCTTCGCCCCGCTCTGCCTGGCGTTCCCCCATCCTGCCTCGCCGCGGTGGCTCAGCCTCCGGCTTCCCTGCCCTGGCCGAGGCCTGCCGGACAGCGTCCGGGCCGATTTCGGGCAGTTGGGTGGCCGCCACGGTGAGGGAAGCCCCCGGCGTCCGCGGCCGGCCATGCCGCCCGCCAAGGCCGGCGGCAAGGAGGCCTTGGTGCTGCAGTGCGAGTGGCAGGTGTGCACCTACGTGGCCTCGAAGATGGAGGAGTTCTGCGAGCATGTGGCCCAGCACCTGCAGCAGCACCTTCCTGGCGAAGAGCGGGACGAGATGGACCCTCTCGGTAAGGAGCTGCCCTCCCTCCTCTCTGAGGTAGTTCACTGTCAGAGAGTCTTTCTTTCCCAGAGGAGAGCAGCGCAGCCTGTTGCAGGACTGGACTCTCATGAAAAAAGCCGTGGTGTTCCTCTGTCTGGGGGAACCTGAGCTTTAGTTGAAGAGTTTCCATCAGATCGTTATGGCCTGTATACCTCCTGTTTGTGTTGCAGAGGAATACACGTGTTTGTGGCAGGAATGCGGTTTCTGTTCCCCAGAGAGCTCAGCTGACCTCATTCGCCATGTCTATTTCCACTGCTACCACACCAAGCTGAAGCAGTGGGGGCTGCGGGCCCTGCAGAGCCAGTCAGATGTGAGCCATTGCCAGCTGGACTTCCAGAGCCGCAATATCATCCCTGAAATCCAGGAGAACTTTATGTGTCTGTGGGAGTACTGTGAGGTGAGAACAGGGGATCCAGTTTCACTTTCCTATGTGTTATCTGTGATGTGGTGGGAGAGCTGCTTCTGTCCTGCAGCTCACCTGCATGCCTCCCTCTTGGCTGTGTTTGTACCTTTGTGAAAGCTTCTGTTGTGCTATGGCTGAGCTCATGCTGATCTTTTCAGCCTGTTTTGTCTGCCCCTGCTCCCCAACAGAGATCATTTGATAATCCTGAGTGGTTCTATCGGCATGTGGAGGATCACAGCTTCTGTTCGGAGTACAAGGCAGCAGGGAAGGAGAACCATGTGGTTCTCTGTGGCTGGAAAGGTTAGTGGGTGCTTAATATTGAGCTTTTCATTTATATTTAATTGGTACCTAGTAGAAAATGCTGCAGTTTAATTTTTTCAATAATTTTTCTCTGCAGTGATTGCAGGGAGGGGGACCCATGCCAGTTGAACACTAGTGATCTCACCCTGCTGTGACCCTGGTCCATGGGCTTTTTGGAGCAGGGAGTTGATCCTTGCTAGTCAAAACAGAAGCAAGAAGCCTGCCATTTAGTCACGTTGTGGATCATAGCTTATGTGTGAAGGATCTTAATGGCATTCTGTTGTTTCTGTTTAGATTGCGATTGTACCTTCAAGGGACGCTGCAAACTGCGGGAACACTTGCGCAGCCACACGCAGGAGAAGGTGGTGGCCTGTCCTACCTGTGGGGGGATGTTCGCCAACAACACCAAGTTCTTTGACCATATCCGCCGTCAGACTGCGCTGGACCGTAAGCTCCTGCGGGCGTGGGAGGAGTGGGTTGTGAGCAGTCCTCTGGCTGGGACGCTTGGTTTGCTAGAGCTGCCTGTTCTCTGTGAGCAAAGGGCATGAGTGAGCTTGGCAACAGCCTGGCTTCTCTGATGACTGGGAACTCAGACACTGATGAATCTCTGGGAAGTGTCTTGCAGAGGCAGGAGGGTCGGAGGCTGACAAGGTTGCACAGGGCTCACACTGCTGCAGCCAGAGCTGTTCCTTCTGCAGGGACCCAGGACTGAAGTCAAAGGCAGCAGCTGGGCACTTGCAGCAGCACTGGGATTTGCTTGTTGAGTTCCCTTGTGTTGTGCTGGTGATGTGTATGCGTGTGATGGTTGCTCCCCAGTTCCTGCAATGGCAGCACAAGGAGGCTGTGCAAAGGGGAGGCAGGTTGGCCTTTGCGGGTGTTGGGGTTTTTTTTGGCTTTGGAGTCAGTGTCTGGTATCTCTGCGTGGAGAGAAGGGTTCCCAGCTTCACTGTAACTACCTCTTTTTCTCACTTGCTGCTCTTTGCGCTGTTCTCTCTGCTTTGATCTCTTTTCTCACCACCCCCTCCCCTTTCTCCCTGACCCCGATGCTGCAGAGCAGAGGTTTCAGTGTTCTCACTGCTCCAAGAGATTTGCCACCGAGAGGCTGCTCCGTGACCATATGAGGAACCATGGTGAGTAAAGGCTCCTTGTCCCAACTGAGGCTCTGAAGAGTGTGTGCTCTCCCTTGCTTTGTGGTAATGTTTTTTCCATTCTTTCACACAGTGAACCATTACAAGTGCCCTCTGTGTGACATGACCTGCCCGCTGCCCTCCTCCCTGCGCAATCACATTCGATTTCGGCACAGTGAGGAGCGGCCATTCAAATGTGACTACTGTGACTACAGGTGAGGATCAGGGCTTTCCATCTTCTAAGACTGGTGATGGAGAAGCACACGGAGGCACGTGTGTATATGTTCACGTGCATTCAGCTTTGTTCCCTTATAATTTCCTTTTAGCTGCAAGAATCTCATTGACTTGAGGAAACACCTGGACACACACAGCAAAGAGCCAGCCTATCGCTGTGAGTTTGAGGCTTGCAGCTTCACTGCACGTTCCCTCTGCTCCATCAAGCTGCACTACCGGAAAGTCCATGAGGTAGGAAGGGAGCAGAGGGCTATTCTGCTGTGTATTTTCTCCCAACGAGGCTAAGAACTGCTAAGTGCAACATGCTGTAGAGAAACATGAGGAAAAAAGCTAAAGTCATGTGAAGTGCCCCAGGCTGACCAGGGGCGTAGGAATGTGAGGTCAGGTTGCATTCCTTTCTCACTGCTGCAATGATATGTCATGTCAGTCTTCTCAGGGAACCCGATTCCTCCTTCCATGTATGTGTGTGGGTACTAGGCCCTCTCATCAGGCTCGTGGGGTATTCACATCCTTCTTTTTGCCCTTCAGGGTGACTCAGAGCCCCGGTACAAGTGCCATGTCTGTGACAAGTGCTTCACACGTGGAAACAACCTCACTGTCCACCTCAGGAAGAAACACCAGTTCAAATGGCCCTCAGGGCATCCTCGATTCAGGTACTTTCCATCCTTAGCTCCTCGCTACCTGCTCTCTAGTGCAAAAGACAGCTGGAGCTGCATTCTGTGTCTTGCTGGAGCAGAGACCTAGCAGTGACGGGGCTCTGATGTTTGCCTGTAATGGGCTCAAGACCCGTTTCCCAGCGGCTGGGAGGCAGTGGGCTGCAAGCATCTGGTGGGATCTGGCACAGTGACAGAGCAGTGCTGGGTGGCAGCTCCAGCAGTCAGTCAGAGATTAGGGGCAAGGGCAGCTGCATCTGGTGGGATGCTTCTGAGCCTGGCAGGGGCCAGGTCCAGGTGTCCCACTCTAGAGAGAGCTGTTGCAGATCAGTCTCTTGAACGATGCTTCTCCTGCATCCTCTAGGAAAACCCAAAGCATTTCCAGAGCCTAAAAGCTGGTAGGGGAAGAGGATGGACTTCAAATGCTCCCAGCGAAGCAGAGTGGTGGAAGAAGATGGGCTTGGGTTGTGATAGAGGCCTGGCAGAAAGCTCAGAATCTGCCACATAGATGTGCTTTTAGGGGTAGGGGCTGAAGGGTTTTTATTTTACTTGCCTGGTATCATCTATGTAGTGCTGGGCATTGGAACCTAGAATATAGTACCCTTTCCTTGGCTGCTGCTTTGGGCTGCTACCTATGTCTTGGGAGGGGCTTGCATGACCGGCTTCATTACCCCTGCCTATCTTTGCTCAGGTACAAGGAACATGAGGATGGCTACATGAGGCTGCAGCTGGTGCGTTATGAGAGCGTGGAGCTGACAGAGCAGCTACTGAAAGACAGAGAGAAACAAGGGGAGGCACTGGATGGCCCAACTGAGTGTGTGATGCTGTCTGAGGGTGAGGGCAACCTGCAGGGCATTGTTCTGGAGGCCCCGGCAGAGGCTCCCCTGGTAGAGAACAGTGTTGCTGAGCTGCAAGTGGCCCCACTGTGGCCGGCACCTTGCTCTGCAGACAACCCTGAGTCAGCACGGCCGAGTGCCTTCCCAGCTCCGGACCAAGAGCCCAGCACCCCAGCCAATCCCATCATCCATGTGGTGAACCGGACCAACGAGCATGGGGAGAGTGAGACTGTGTATTACGTCATGGCCAGCACATCCTCAGAGGAGCAGGTGGCAGCACCCAGTGGACTGGCTATGGAGCTGGAGGAGAATGTCATGGACCGTCTGCAGAAAACAGCTGAGGAGCTGGGCATCCAGATCGTGTGAGGTGCTCACCTGCCACTCTGCACGTGGAAAACTTGGGGTTCCACAGGTTGTGCTGGTGGGGAAGGTTGGGAAGTGCTTGGGGGCTACGACTGAGCTTGTCTTCACCTACCCGGAGCTGGCTAACTTCCCCCTCTGCTGGCCCAGCCTCACTGGCTGCTGGTTCTGGTCAGCATTGGGGAGGGGGGGAAGGACAGGTCTCTCTCAGTTCTGGGTCAAGTGATCTGAGCTGGAAAGAGCTGTCTGTCTTCTGCTTTTGGGGTAAGGGACTAGCAAGCTTCTCCTACCGTTCCAGGAGGTTTGGCCTTAGCCTGACATAAGCCTTCCCCTCTTGGTTACTCACTGGTGATGTGGTCCCTGCTGCTGTGCAGCTAAGTCGTCAGCCCTTGCTGAGCCTGGTCCTTGGCTAGGATCTCCCCAGGCAGGATGGTATGCTGAACGGATGCTGCGACTGAAGCCTCTTCCCTGGGGAGATGTGTGGCCCTTAGCAGGCTTGTTCTCCCCTATCCATACTTTGGTCTCAAAGGGATGGCATGCTCTACTTCTGCCTTCATCAGCACTTTCCTGTGCGTCATCTTTCCTAGGCCATTCAGCTGGTGCTGTTGGTGGTGTTTACACCACTGATCCTGTTACACTGCACTGATCTCTGTGAGGAGAGGGCTGGAGGTGCTGTCCTTTGCAGGCTACTGCTGCCCTGCAGCACTGGGGGATTGGGAGCTTCTTACTGCTTTTGTCCTTCCCTGGGTTTCCTCCCCACATTGGGGTTTGGGCTCCTGGTTGGGCAAAGTGGACTTTGGCAAGACAAATAAAAGTTAGACTGCCAAGCCAACCAGTGTCTGGTGTCTGTTTCAGCCCCGTCCCTGCCAGCCGTGGCATGTTGTGGTGAGAGGATGAGACTGAGTTGCCTAAACCCTGGAGTGTGGGGAAGTGGGCGCTGAAAAGCCACAGGGATCTCTTGACATGTCCTATGTGCTGCCCCTTGGTGCAGCTGGTGACTTGCCTTGGAGAGTGTGTTGTTCCACATCCCCAGAGGTGTCACTGGAAGGCCAGGATTAGCTCTGGCACTCTTGTTCCCTGCTGTCCTCATGTGGGTTTGATTTTTGCTGCCTTCTTCAGGGCGTGAATGTCAGCTGACTGCAATGTTATTTTTTGAATATAAGCAGTAGCCTGAGCTTGTGAGCAGAGCCAGCTTGGCCTTTGTCGAGTGATTTGGATGAGGATAGCGTGAGGCTGGTGTCCCTGGAACGACACTCAGGCCCTCACCGCCCTGTGTGTGGAGATGATGGGCCCAGATGGAGGCAAGGAGGCTGCTGATCTCCTAGGCTGGACAAGGACTTTTTCCCCTCGCTTCCTTTCTCAAGCAGTTCAGCAAGAGCTGTTGGAATTCCAGGTTAATGAAGGAAATCACTTTATGCTAAATCCTTAGCCATCTGCTCGCTTTCTAATTACAAACACTGTGGGTGTGATTCGTGGCTGTGCCCTTGGGTTGGGGTGATGAGAGCAACCCCTATGCCCTGGGTGAGGGGCTGGAATGAAGGGTGCAGAGCTGCCTGCTGCAGGCTGTGTGGGAAGGTTTCCTGGGGCTTGATCCATGTGTGAAGGCCAATGTGCACCCCTGCCCTCCAAAACTGCTTTCACCAAGGGCATGCATGCAGAGTGCCTCCCATGGGCCAGTGAAACGCATTTAGGGCCATGCACTGGGCGCATTGTTGTTGGGCTGAGGCAGGGTGGGAGGCAGCTGGCTGTCCTAGCAGTCCTGCAAGCATCTGCAGGAGGATGCTTGTGGCCCTGGGGAGGGTATCCCTGGGCTGCCAGCATACAATGTGGCCAGGCCTTGCCCAGCCTTCCCTGCCCATGCCTGGCCCTCGCTCCCTGGTACTTGGCAGAGCTGGGCTGAGGATACCTTCGAGAGAAGGGCCTCCTGCCAGGTTTGCATTCGCAGCACTTCCAGCTTGGCCCTCTTTCCAACAGGCGGGCCTTGGGGGTCTGCTGCCGGAGCCACGGCTGCACCTGCATAATCTCACACTACAGCACTCCTGCACTACAGGAGTGCTAGGTGCTGGGAGCAGAGGTGAGGCTGTGGTGTCTGGGAGGAGTTGTCCCTTTAAACACTGGGTCTAGGGAGGGTAATCTGCCAGAGATTATCTGCTAGGGAGAGGATTGGCATTAAAGGGAACGTCTCCTCCCTTCCCCCATGTCCTACAGCATCCCCTGTCCTGTGTGTATGGAAACCAAGTTCACTTTCTCCTGGGCAAGCAGAGAGGGGGCCTTTGATTTGAGGGGCAAAGGGAGGAGGGCAGTGAGCGCTATGGGAGTGGGCCTCCTCTTCCTCGCCGTGCTGGCCACGCTGGTCTCCTGTGAGAACCTAGAAGGTAACAGAGTGCTTGGGGGAAGAGGGGCTTACAGGATCCCTCAGAACTGCTGGCACCTGGCTGGACCGGTCTTCCCCAGTACCTTTGTCATGTCCCTGTGCCGAGGCTTGGCACAAGGGAAGTGGGAGCTGGTTTGCAGAAGAGCTTGGGGCCACAAGTGGATGTGCTCCTCATGACAGCAGGGGTTGGGGGGTGGGCTGAGACGAGCCTTCGCTGGGGCTTGTACCACCTCTATGTGGGTGTCTGAGGGCTGGGGAGGTGGTGGGAAGGGTGATCCTTGGCCCCCTGCCCCAGCCCTGCTCTGTCTTGCTCCCTGCAACACCAGGAGACCTGGATACTTACTGGTCTGGCACAGCGCCCATCTGCTTGGGGGGCTGCAAGGGGAAGCACAAGGAGCTGAAGAGGAGCCAGTGTGGGAATGGCAGCTGCTGCTGGCTGGGCTACAAGTCCTTCTGCCGAGGTACAGCCGGAGGGGGAAGTTTGCGGAGGGGTGCCCTGGGGATGGCTGCAGGGCTTGGTGCTGCCAGTCTGGGGAGGGCAGGTTTTGTGCCATGCACAAGAGCATGGAGTCTCTCCAGCAGCCTGGTCCTTGGGCCACAAGGGGAAGCAGCCTGGGGTACCCACAGAGCCTGCCCAGCACCCTGGTCCTTGCCCAGGACCCACAACTTGTCTGAGTGCCTCCCTTTGGGCTGCCGTTCTGTCGAGCAGGCTGCACAGAGCAGAGCACTAGCCCCATGTAAACCTCCCTGTCCCCAGTGAACTGCGGGCGACCCGAAGCAGACTTCAACTCGGTGGTGCATGGCAACGACTGGTGGGTTGGCTCAGTGGTGCGGTACAGCTGTCGGCCTGGATTCCTGCTGCTGGGGGACCCGGCCAGTGCCTGCCAGTCCGACGGCCGCTGGACGCCCAAGCCCACCTGCCTCCGTGAGTACTGCTGGGTGTCACGCTGAGCTCGAGGGGACACCCTGCCTGCATGGGGAGCAGGTGGGAGGGCTACAGGCATGCCTCCAATCCCTCTTTGCCCCCAGCCTGCCGCAGGAGGGCTCTAGGGCTGGTGGGCACCCTGTTAAGTGCTCTGGTCCTGCTCTTGCAGGGATCTGCCTGCGAGGTCGGATTGAAATCAGCCAGCGGGATATTACCGGGAGGTGTTCCTCATCTTGCAGCACCCAGGCCCACCTGGGAGCCTTCCTCAACCATGGCTGCATCAAGATCTCAGCCTGTGTCACCAAGCGCTCGGGCTGGGCCCGCTGGTTCCTGCGCTGCGACATCTGCGAGTGCGACTGCCATGTCCCATGTGGTGAGTCCCAGTGGTGGCTGCCCACCTTTTGTGAAGGCCTGCCTCGCTGGTGGGAGGGGCTGGCGCAGAGAGCTGGGGGTTGCCAAAAAGCTTAAAATCTGCTGCTCTTGCTTTCCTTATAGCTTCCTCTGCGTAGAGCTGGGCTGTCCAGGATTGTGGCCGCTGGCCCCAGACCAAGGGAGGCTTCCACCCTGGATGTCTGCTTCCCTTTGCCACATGTTTCCATCACTGTGCTCCTTCCATAAGCTCTGTCCATCCTAAGGCTGTCATCGAAGAGGAGAGGAGATGTTCTGGACTCACTCTCTCACAGGGCTGCCTTCCTGCCTGGCTCCATCCTGTGACTCTCCAGGGGCAGGGGATGCTCTGTGGGCAGTAGGCACTGGGGAGCTGCGTGTGTTTCCTGCAGCTGGGCTTGGGGATGTTGGTGTCTTGGCCTCAGTTTGCCCGGCTGTTTCCTAGAGGAGGCTCGTATCCCCTTTTAGTGGGGGAGGTAGCATTTGTGCCTGCGCCCGTTACAGAAGTATTATCCCATCTGTGCTGCAGGTTGTGATTCCTCCCTGCCAGGTATTTCCTGCAAACAGGCCAGGCTCTGGCCTGAGAGGTAGATCTGCCCTATGTGCTTGCTGCAGCTGTCAGGCAGAGCTGGAGCAATCTTCAGTGGGGTGCGTTCATGCTGATGCTGGTACCCGGCTTCAGCCGGGAAGAGCCTTGCGCTTCCTGAGGACAGCCCTGGCTCCCTCTGAAGCAGCAATGGAAAAAGACAGTGTTTTTATTCCCCCAGGGAAGCAGAAGGTGATCTGAGCACGTGTGATGGGATTGCCAGGGGAGCTGGAGGACCAGCAGTACTGCTGTGGGTAATTAAAAATATGTTTACAGGAAATCACACAGGTTTTCCAGTTATGCAAAGAGATTCTGCTGCCTGCTCTGTCCCCAGAGCCCTGGACATACGTGACAGAGCCAAGATGGGTTCCTTCTGCCACTGATACTGTCCTGGACACATGAGCCACCATAGGAACACTGTTATGGTCAAGGCCACTGTAGGAAGGTCCTAGCTGGGGACCAAATGGATGCCGAATGTGCCCATGGCACTGGCCACTAAGCCTTTCTGGGCACTGGACTCCCATCCCTGCTGGCCTTCCACCTTGAAACAACTCCACAGCAGGGTGCTGCAGCAGCTGCTGATTGCTGTATGGCCACCAACTTGGTCTCGGGAGCTCCCAACCCAGCCTCGAGCAGTTGAGAAGGGAGGGGCTTTAGCATCAAGGTGTTTGACTCCCAGACCCTGCTTGTGCCCACCTGCAGGGAAGCAGGACTAGGCTGAGACCTGCTAACGGTGAGTACCCTGGGGACGGGAGTCAGCATGCTGAACACAGAGCAAACTGGATGGGTCCAGCATGCCTTTTGCTCCACGAGGAGATGGCTTAAGACCTCCATATGGACTTTGTCTCCACAACTACCTCCTTGTGCCCTTCCCCTGCCCAGCCTGTGGGCTGCCCTGCCCCACAGTCTCTCCTGTGGCTGTATCGCACTCTGCCAAGGAACTTCATCACTGCCCTAAGCTCTGTCCCAGCCCAAGGCTGGCTGTGGGAGGGGAAGGCTTTCCTTGGCTCAACAGATGGTTTTTTAATTAATACTCTTGTTAGTGCCACTCATTTCCATATGTCTTTCATGTTTAAGTGCTGTGGTGGGTGAGAGGTGTGAATAACAGCGAGGATGGAGCCAGGCGCGGTGCTGCGGAGGGCGGAGGTGCAGGGGGATGGCAGGTCTCCCACGATGAGCTGCACAGGGGAGTGTGTGCTGGGGGCAAAGCCCTAGGGAGGGAGGGGGCACCCTCCTATCAAGGCCCTTTGTGGTCAGCTTTTACCGCACCAGCCCTAGCTCTTGATGCCTCGTGTGGGCTTCCCAGGCAGTCTGCTGCATTGCAGCCCGAGTTTCACCCAGCTTGTGCCCCCATTGGGGTGTCTGCGTGGTGGGTGGCACCTGTCCCAGGTCAGTGCAGGGCTGAGCGGGAAGCAGGACCCTGGGATGTGCGGCCACTGGGTTGCAGGAGTCCTGGGATGCCCAGGACTCAGGGGCAACCAGATGAGGGAACCCCGGGATGCGGGGGCATTGGGATACAGGAGCCCTGGGATGCGCAGGGGTGCGGCCAGAAGCTTCCCGGTCAGGAGCGGACTTCAGGAGTGTTGTGCCCACAGGGTTTTGGGCTAAGATGGCAACAGAGGGAGCTGCAGCAGGCTCTGCCCCACACGGAACAGCAGCGGGGCGGGGTGCTGGGGGGCTGCGGCAACAGGGCTAGCAAACCCCAGGCTTCTGCGCTGAGGACGCTCAGGGCCTTCTGGCTTGCTGGGCGAGGAAATCGGGCCGGTCCCTTTAAGAGGATTTTTCGCTGCCTGGCACTGCTGCCTGCCTGGGCAGCCCATCCTGCCGCCCCGACAGGCAGAAGCAGCAGCAGGGACAAAGCTGGCGGAGAGGGGCACAGCCGGGCCCGGGGGGCTGCTAGCCACTGCTGGGCTAGGGGTTTAGAGCAACCCTCCCGCCCTGCCCTGCCCAGCCCAGCCCAGCCTAGCCCAGCCCAGCCCTGCGGAGCGATGGGGAGGAGACCCCGGCTGGGGACCCGCGGGGGCAGCGCCCAGCCTGGGTCCCGGCGCTGAGGACCGTCCGGCTGCCGCCGAGCCGCTCCCTGCCCGGCCCGGCCCGGCGCCGGCCCCCGGCCCCCGCCGCGGGCATCGCCCCTTTGTCTGCGGAGGAGGGAGAGGCGGAGGGCGCTGCGGCGGAGGCACGGCCGCAGCCGGCGGGGAGAGGAGCTGCCGCGCCCGCAGCCTGCCAGGTGAGCCTGCGGGAGCCCCTTCCCCGGAGGAGCCCCCTCCCCTGCCCGGGGTGGGGGGGCGCCGGGGGCGGCCGGGGATGGAGGGGGCCGGCGGGGAGCCGGGATGAAGGAAGAACATCCTCGGCAAAGCTGCCTTCCCCGCTCCTCGCCGCGGGGACGGGCTAAGCCGCGGAGAGCGGCTTGTGGGATTTAGCGCTCCTTGTAACGCCCAGCCGAAGGAGTCAAGGTGAGCCCGAGGGCGCTTTGTGCCCGGTGCCCCCCCCCGTTCCCGTGGCCCCGCACCCTGGGGCTGGGTGCCACGGTGTGTCCCAGAGCTCGCGGCTGCTGAGAGGGGGATCTGAGTGCCGGGATCCCGCAGCCCTCCTTCCCACCTCTTCTTCCCCAGGGCTGGGGCTGGCTGCCCTCCAGCCCTGAAAGGGATCTGTCTGCAACGGGGAGAGGGGCTGGGAAGATCTCGGCGCAGCTCCTCGCGAAGCCGGCTTCCCGTTTCAGGGGACTGTGTGTGCATTGCAGCTGTAGCGAGGAGCTGCCTGCAGCCTGCACCTCAGCAAAATGTAGGTTAGCGAAGCATTAGGACCCTAGCCTTGGAGGTGAGATGGCTGCTGGGCCCAGCCTGCTCATGCACAGCTCAGGCTCCTTTTGCTGGTGCTGTGGGGATCCCCAACCTTCTGCCAGTCTGTGGTGCCGCAGGGCGATCTGGGGTTAGGATGCTCCGCACCCTGCTTGGCTCAACATCCCCCCAGCACCGCAGAGTCTTCAAGCCAAGTTGGGGATGCGGGGAGCTTGGCCGTGCTGCAGCAGGCTGTGGGGAGGACTGCAGGCAGAAGACACTGCCTAGCAGGAGAGCATTTGGGTAGATGTCTGTATTAGCATCGTGCAATGGCCCCAGTTAAGTTCTGGCCTGGTCTCTGAGGCTGTGCTGGTAAGAGCCAGGAAGGTGAAACGAGCCAAGGGAGGCAGAGAAGGACTGGCACTAGCGGGGCCCCATCCCTGCTCTATTAAGTCATAGAATCATAGAATCATTTAGGTTGGAAAAGACCCTTGGGATCATCAAGTCCAACCATCAAAGTCTTTCCCAGCGAGCCCATGGGGACTCAGCAGAGGGTCCAATCTAGCCAGGACTGCTCTGCCCCTGGAGCCTGGGTGAAGCACAGCATGCTTTGTCCAAGGAACTGTCTGGGAAGAGTCTGCTTACTTGGCACCCCATACCTGTGTCCCCCGAGCCCTGGCCAGGCCAGGCGGGGGTAATTCCTGGTGAGCCCTTAAGGACATCCAGGTGCAGCTGAGTGTCCCCCACCCCATGAGGGCAAAACATCAGCTCTCTCACCTCTCATCCTGTGCCCACTATGGTGGACAGGAGCAGGGCAGGGAGCCCAGCAGCAGTGGGACTATGGGAGCTGAACAGCCTGACAGCTCTGCTGCCAGAGCTAGACCCAGCCGCAGGAGGTGCATGAATTATTGACTGTGGAGCTGATCAGCTCCTCCTTGCTGTGAGCCCCTTGGTACCGGCTGAGCTGCCCTGGCCAGGTCTATCCTTCCATCCCGGCTGTGGGTGCCAGACCCTGGGCTTGAGAGAGGGGCCCACTGTGAGTCAATCCCCGTGTGTTTCCTACAGAGCAGCAGGATGGCAGAGAAGGGTATGGATCCTGCATGTGTCTCCATTGCCCTGGAGGACACAGTGTGCCACGCCAGCCCCCCAGATGCCCCGCTCCTCACCACCCATTTGAAGAAGGTGGAGAACCACATCACAGAGGCCCAGAGGTTTTCCCACCTCCCGAAGCGCTCGGCTGTCAACATTGAGTTCATCGACCTGTCCTACTCTGTGCGGGAAGGCTCCTGGTGGAGGAAGAGAGGTAGGAGCTGCCAGCTGAGGAAGGGCAGGGGAGGGGACCTGGCAGGGCTACCGCACCCCTCTCCTGTTCCGCATGCCTTGATCTCACCCAGGTCTTCAATGTCTCATTCTGTGCTGGATTCATCACTTCTCTGCCAATTCCTGCTCCAGGCATTCCCAGCCTCTGCAAGCACAGAGTGCCTCAGCTCCCTGCCTGCCGGCAGGAGCTTGCCTCAGTGTGTGGCAGCGGGGCTGCACACCGGGAGCCACAGCAGGAGATGCTGGAGCTGCTTACCCTGCTGTCCCCTGTGGCAGTGGGGGCTGTCTGGGTGGTCGAGCTGTCCAGCTCCGTGGTCTGTCTGAGCGGCAGATCCTGTTTGCAGCCATGCTATGGCTGCCTGCCCTTGCTGGGTGCCCATGGGTGGAGGGCAGGCTTGTGTCCCGCAGAAGCTGCTGCATGCCTCTGCTGTGCAATGCCAGAAGAAAGTAGACCGCATCCCAGGGAAGCCTCTGTCCAGGAACGCACAGGGGAAATGGGGCAGATTTCCTGGTTCGGGGCAGCCAGGAGGGATTAGTTTCCCCAGCACTGTTGATTGGGGTATGATGCCTGTGTGTGACGTGCCAGCAGCAGGAGACCCCAAGGGGTGCCCCAGTTCAGAGCTTGGCAAGGAGAATATGTGTGATTTGCAGGGGATTTCCTCTCTAGCAGCTCCCTGTGCAGCTGAGGCCACAGTTCCCTTTCCTGTCTGTGACTCTGGCCGAGAGCTCAGGGAGGGGAGAGGGGAGGCAGATGGTGGCTGGTGGGTGGTAGTCTGCTTTAATTAGCTCTCTTAGTTAATGGGATACCAATCAGGCAGCCCCATGAGATGGAGGGGGAGCTGATCTGCAGAAGCTGAAGGCAGGCAGGGATAAGCAGGGGCCTGGGGTGAGCAGAGCGAGGGCATGGGGCTGCTCAGTGGGGTGCCCTGCCAGTCAGGAGCACTGTCCCCAGGCAGGCTCTGCAGCTAGGGAAACTGAAGGACTGAAAGACAGTGGGACCAGCCCCTACATCCCCCTGGATGAGGTCTGCCTGTTTGTCTGGGATGCTGAGGAAGCATCCCAGGAGGAGCCATGGTGCAACCATGGGTTCCCCAGGGCAGAGTGTGCTGGACCGGCTGCTTGCTAGGGGGGCAGTGCCCTGTGGGGAGGAAGGGGGAAAGGCTCGGACAGCTGGACCGGAGAGGAGCAAGCCGAGGGGTGCTGGGATCCTGGGGGGGCAATGGGAGGGACTCTCCTCTCCCCCAGGCCAGGTGCAGGTGGAGGAGCAGGTGGGGAGCTCCCGGTGCCTTTGACCGCAGCCCCCAGGATCCGCCGCGCTCTGCTGAAGCAGGAGGTTACTGGCAGTCAATGAACGCAAGTAACCGCTGCGCAAGCTGCAGTGGCGCCGACGTGAGCAGCATGCGCGGTGCCGGAGCTGTGTGCGTGGTGCCAGGATGCGCTGGGGGGGCTGCTGGGCATGCTGGCTCTGCTGATGTCATGCACAGCCCCCTGTCCTCCTCCCCTCCCTGCCCTTGCTGCCCCTCTGCCAGCGGGGCCCACTCCTGGGTGCAGGGTGCCTGGCTCTGAGGGATGCAGAGGAGGAACAGGGAGCTTGCTGTGCCGGACCCCCTGTCCTGGGGATGGACAAAGCCAGAGGGGTCCCTTGTACCCCTAGAGTGGTATGAGGACCATGAACTGGTCTGGCTCTGGGACTCGCCCCAGCCTGTGGGCAGGGGATGGACATGTTGTCCTTGCCCAACACCACCTGCCACCACAGGGCACACGGGGGGCATGTTTCCAGCAGGGACACGCTCAGACGTGGTCCATGGTTCAGCATGGTCTTAGCACCCTGTATACCATTGCTCTCCTGACAGGGCTGTGTTTTGGGGGCAGCTCCTGAGAGCCTGAGGCTGTGCCTGTTCCCTACTCTGAACACATCATGTTCCTTCTGCCAGAAAATGCTAATCAGCTGCATTTAAAGCAGAGATAATTCCAGGTCTGATTAGCAGTGGCTGCTGATGGGTATCACAGCATGAATGCCAATGAAGGCAACAGCCGGGCATCCAGCAGGCTTGGGGACTTTGCCTGCCCTATGCTATCCTGTTTCTTGCTGTCCCTCTCCACTGGCCCTTGGGACTGGGATCTGACAACATGCTCAGGACCAATGTCACAGCCTGGTAATCTGCCTCAGCAGCTACGTGCCCTGACCCAGGGATTTCCATGGTCTTTGCCGTGATCCAGGGCATGTGCCTCTTCTGTGCTGGAAATCAGTGGGGCCAGCCAAGGACTGGGGTCAGGTATCATTCTGGAAATGACAGTTGCTGTGGCTATAGCCCTGGTGATGCTGATGGAGACAGTCTCCAGACACATGCAGGCCCTGGCAGAATGCATGGAGGTCCTGAGGTCCCCCAGGTGCCCCAGTAGCACTGCTGCTCTTGAAAGCTGAACCTGTGCTGCTCTCTCTCCAGGGTACAAGACTCTCCTCAAATGCCTGTCAGGGAAGTTCTGCCAGCGGGAGCTCATTGGGATCATGGGGCCCTCAGGTGCTGGGAAGTCCACACTCATGAACATCCTGGCTGGCTACAGGTGAGGCTGGGGGGGAAGCCAGCAGGTCTGGGGGTGCAGTACTAGGGGTCCTGTGCTACACCCGCACACGCCTCTTTCTTGCAGGGAGACTGGCATGAAGGGGCAGATCCTGGTGAATGGCCGGCCACGGGATCTGCGTACCTTCCGCAAGATGTCCTGCTACATCATGCAGGATGACATGCTCCTGCCGCACCTCACTGTGCTGGAGGCTATGATGGTGAGCGATCCGGGAGCCAGGCAGCATGCTGGGCTCTGTGGGGCATCCTGTGGACTGTGTCCTTGGGCACTGAGCCCACGCTGACATCAGGCATTTCCAAGGGCTCTGGGACACGGGAACAAAATCCTGCTGTTCTTGCTCCCTTCATCCTGAGCCACCACTCCCAGCCCTCACGTGGGCAGGGACGGTGCCATGGTGCAGCTGATTGTGTTCCCTACATCTGACAGTTGTCTCTCCCTGCAGGTCTCCGCTAACCTGAAGCTGAGTGAGAAGCAGGAGGTGAAGAAGGAGCTGGTGAGTGCAGAGGAAGGTGGGCCCAGGCCCCCTTATCTCTCCCCAAGAGAGATACTAGGGGACACTAGGGAAGGGAGTGCCCTGAGGGGACCAGATGATGCCAGGGGCTCCCAGTGGTGGAGGTCTGAAGGGAGGTGGCAGGGATGGGGTGAGGGTCTGTGGGAACCTGTGGTGAATGAGGCTGTCTCACAGGTGAACGAGATCCTGACGGCTCTGGGGCTGCTGGAGTGCTCCTACACCCGCACCATCTCGCTGTCAGGGGGGCAGCGCAAGCGCCTGGCTATTGCCCTGGAGCTGGTGAACAACCCTCCGGTCATGTTCTTCGATGAGCCCACGAGGTGAGGCTGCACGGGCTGGGGGACACCAGGGTGACCAGCACCCTCTGGAGCACAGCTGGGCTGCGAGACCTGAGGGTGGGATGTGACTGTGCCCAGCAGGGGTTCAAGAGGGCTGGGGCGTGGCAGAGCTGGGGCTGCAAAGGGATGCTTTCCTCCATTGACCTGGGAAGAGGGTGCTCACAAGGGGAGACAACTGGGGGCATCTTTAGGATATACTTCTCCCGCTCTCAACTCTCCCCTTCTCTCTCTGCTATCTCTTTCTCCTCCACCCCATCCTGTGTGGCCACAGCGGTCTGGACAGTGCCTCCTGCTTCCAAGTGGTTTCCCTGATGCGGTCCCTGGCACAGGGTGGGCGCACCATCATTTGCACCATCCATCAGCCCAGCGCCAAGCTTTTTGAGATGTTCGACAAGGTTTGAACTGGGCTAGGACACAGGACTCTTTGGGGGCACAGGGTCCCTCTGGCCCCAAGACCCAGGCGAGAGTCTGGGAGGGATGGGCTGCAGGCATTTGACCTGGGGCTTGTGTGGCACACAGCCCTGATGGCCGGGGTCTGGTAAGGGTGCCCTGTGTGTCACCCTAGGACAGGGAGGTGGGTAGGAGCAGGCAACAGTGCTCTTGGCTGCTCTGCACCTGACGTATCCTGGCCTTTTCTTGCAGCTGTACATCCTGAGCCAGGGCCAGTGCATCTTCAAAGGCGTCGTGACCAACCTCATCCCCTACCTGAAGGGTCTCGGCCTCCACTGCCCCACGTACCACAACCCTGCTGATTTCAGTGAGTGCCCCTACCCCAGCTGGGGCTCTGGTGAGGAGCAGAGGGTGACAAGGTCCAAACCCACTGCCAAGCCCTAGGGGCTGCCCAGCATTCCCCTGGGTTGCCCAGGGAGAAGGGCTGCCTGTGCCCTTCCTGTTAAGTGCTGTCTGGGCAGTGCTGCTGTGTGGTGTAGCATTGTGGGTTGGAGGTTGTGCTGGGCTGCCATCTCCCTGCCCCATGGGGTCATGGTCTGGGCAGGCCAAGCAAAGTAATGGCAAGGGCTGGCTCAGCACCTCTCAGGGGTCCTGTCCTCCTCCACAGTTATCGAGGTGGCCTCAGGAGAGTATGGGGACCTCAACCCCGTCCTGTTCCGTGCTGTCCAGAATGGCATGTGCACCATGGCCGAGAAGAAGAGCAGCCCCAACAAGGCAGATCCATCATGCCCGGCACACTGTGTGACGGTGAGTGGGGATGAGAGGAGCCTCCTATGGTGACAGGGAGTGGCAGGTAATGGGGTGCCCACCCAGCGACACCTCTGTTCCCCCTGCCCTACAGTGCACAGATATCCTGTGATGCCTAGAGCCCCTTGGACATGGTGGGGAGCATGGAGGTGTTCAGCCAGCCTCTGCTTGTCTTGAGCAACAGCTCTGTGCTTGCAGCTGTCAGTGCCTCTTTTCACCATGGGTGCTCACAAGGGGCACCCCGGGAGCATTTGGGTGCTATCCTAGTAGGGAGCCCATGTTGTGAACTTGACCCATGTCCCTGACTTGTCTGTGATCTTGCAGGACGTGGACCACATCGAGAGCCACACGTTTGCCACCAGCACTTCAACCCAGTTCTGCATCCTCTTCAAGAGAACCTTTATCTGCATCCTAAGGGACACGGTGAGAGCAGGGAAGGCTGGGCCAGGGCTGAGGGGATGGGGGCCTGTTGGTTGCTAGGGACAGGCGGAGACTGGAATCGAACGGGGAATGGAGTGGGGCTCACCCTTGAGGAACAGGCAGGCTGTCCTCTGCTCCCCTGGGATGCTCATGGGATGCAGCTCTGCCTCTCTGAGTCCCTATACCCTCTCTATCTGCAGGTGCTGACCCACCTGCGGTTCATGTCCCACATCTGCATTGGGGTGCTGATTGGGCTGCTCTATCTGCACATTGGCAACGATGCGGGCAAAGTCTTCAACAACACCGGCTTTCTCTTCTTCTCCATGCTCTTCCTCATGTTTGCTGCGCTGATGCCCACCATCCTCACCTGTAAGGAGCTCCTTCCCCCAACACCCATTCGCTTCTCCCAACCCCTGGGGCAGAGGGAGGTGCCCCAGCTGTGTGGGAGTGTGTCTGCTGGGTGGTGTATGGTGGAGCCAGATGAATTGGGCAAAAGGGGTGAAATAAGAGAGGAGAGGAAAAACATTCAAACAAAAAGGAGGGGGGGAAGTTCTCTTTGGGTATATTGCAGTTTTGCCCTTTATTTAATGCTTGGCTATAATGTACTCACTGGCTTAAAGCAGAATGCTGGCAATATTTTTTTGCTGAGAAAATGTCTGTAAAACTGCATTTTCAACTGCTTCACCTCTCTTTCACTTCCTCAGAAAGTTTGCATAAAAACCCCCAGCCAAGCTGACTTTTCCATGCAGAAAATTCCCACATCGAGCACTGATTTTTTCCCTGGTGAAGATTTGAGCACCTGCTCATGGCACAGGCAGGAGACTGCCTGGTGCTCTGTGCCAGGGCAGCATCACATCTGCCTGCACCAGGGCAGGTGGGAATGGGGGCTGGAGCAGCCCAGGCCAGGGCACTGCTGGCTGCTAACTCCTTGTTTCCATGCAGTCCCCCAGGAGATGTCTGTATTCCTGCGGGAGCACTTGAACTACTGGTACAGCCTGAAAGCCTATTATCTGGCAAAGACCATGGCGGATGTGCCCTTCCAGGTGAGCTTTTGACTGGACTAAAGTGTGGCCCTGATGCTGATGTGCCTTCCTTGGCACAGCCCGGCTACCCCAATGCCATGGCTGGCCTTTGGGGGGTCCCTGTGGCTCTCCATCCCCCAGGGAGGGTCTGTGGGGTGAGGATGGCCATGCGGAGCAGTCTCTTTGCTTGCCTTTCTTCAGGTGATCTGCCCCATTGCGTACTGCAGCATTGTGTACTGGATGACGGGCCAGCCACCCGAAGCCACGCGCTTCCTCCTCTTCTCTGCCCTGGCCACTGCCACAGCCCTGGTGGCCCAGTCCCTCGGGCTTCTCATCGGAGCTGCATCTACTTCCCTACAGGTCAGACAGGACCCTGGCTTTGCCTGTTATGTGGAGACAGGGGGAGAGTTGCAGGGGGTCCCACGACAAGGAGGCGTGGCGGGAAGTGTTGCCCATAGGTGTGCATGTGAGTGCCATAGGTAGTGCGTGCAGGGACAGGGACGTGACACCCAGTGGCCTCTGCTCCCCAGGTGGCCACCTTTGTGGGACCCGTCACTGCTATCCCTGTCCTGCTCTTCTCGGGCTTCTTCGTCAGCTTCAAGACCATCCCCACCTACCTGCAGTGGAGCTCCTACGTCTCCTATGTCAGGTGGGACCCTGTGCTCTGGCTAGAAGCTCCCTGTCCTGAGCTCCCATGGGCTGGGGAGAGAATGGGGCTGCCTGGGGCATGTGGTGACTCTCGTGGTGTGCTCTGCCCTAGGTATGGCTTTGAGGGAGTCATTCTCACCATCTATGCTATGGAGCGTGAGGACCTGGAGTGCCTCGAGGACTTCTGCCCTTTCCAAAAACCCATCAAGATCCTGCAGGAGCTGGATGTGGAGGAGGCTAAACTGTACCTGGACTTCCTCATCCTGGGCATCTTCTTCATCATCCTGCGGCTCCTGGCTTACCTGGTCCTCAGGTACAAAGTCAAGTCAGAGAGATAAAGGGGATGCGGTGCCATTCCTGGGCCTGGCCTGCTGTGAGAGACAGTTCTGCAGATGGACAGAGAGCAGGTCATGGACTGTGCCGGAGGTGTCAGTAGGTGCCAGCCAGGCCTGGCTCAGTCAAGAAGGGTTTGAGACATCTCGGAACTGTTTTAACCTTTCCACACACTCTTCATTGCAAAAGTTTTTTACAGCCCTGGCATGTGCCACCCTCTCCCCCAGGACTGCCAAACCCCACAGAGCCTGGACTCCCTCTTGTCACCCCTGCCCGGCACTGCCCTTCTCCGCCAAACACATTGGGACACCAAGGACAGTCCCGTGGAGGCAGCTGTCTGCTGATCAAGGCCGACAGGAGCCCGCTCTGGGCAGGAGGCCAGCAGCGCCATGGAGCTGATCCTAGGGCTGAAGGTGGGAGGAGACGCCTGCAGAGCATGGATCAGTAGCACAGCACACATAGCCCCATTGCTCGCTCTGGCCAGCAGCGTGTGTGTCAGTGCGAAGAAGAGCCCAGAGATGCAATAGGTCAAGTTGCACAAGGCTTTAGTGTTTCCTGTTCCTATAGCCACAGAAATTGCTGCATCCCCTTTTTCTTTCTGCGTAAATCCCCTCTCTTTCTTTTTTTTTCTTTCTTTTTTTTTTTATAAACCCCACTGCTTCCCAGTCTGCATAGAGGGGAAAGGGAGCCAGCAGGCAGAGAAGGACTTGGGGCTCTGTCTCAGCTTTCTGCTCAGATGCCATGCTCAGAGATGAGATCCTCAAAGCTGGGGATGTGGAAGGGTCTGTGGGAATGGGACAGTATTCTCAGACCTTAGGGAGTTTCACGTTCAGTCCCTGTTGTCTTTGGGGTTTGAGCCAAGAGGATAAAATCAACCCATGTGGAGAGAAGTGACTGGTCCCTTCAAGTGCCACATGGAATGGGGAGGATTTAACGTTCCCACACCCTGCCAGCACCAGGCAGCTGAAAAACAGGGCTGTGCTCAGCTGTGCCACTGCTAGAGCCTCTACTGCAGGAGAAGAGCTGGCCCTGAGCCCTCCCCTTGCACCGTCTTGCTTCTCACTCCTCTTCCTCCGGCAGAGCTGTGGCTGTCTCAGCAGAACAGGGAGGACGAGCCTCGCTCAGCACTGGCTGTGCAAGGCGGGGAATGCCAGCACCAGGGACGCCCGGCCTCAACACAGTGCAAACCTCCCACGGTAACACTGTGCAGAAGGGGGTCCCAGCAGTGCCAGAAATGGAAAGCAGGTGAGATCTCGGAGCGGTTTGTTTGCATTGCGTGACCCTGACACTGGGAAGGGCTTTGCACTTTGTGACTGGTATCAGGAAAAGGTCTCTTTTGACAAGTGTCTCTGGTGGCTCCTCCAAAGTCACCTGCCTCTCCACACACCTTGCAGAGGGAAGGCGTTTTGACACCTTGCTGGCTTTCTAAAGGAACAGAGCTGACACCAGAGCTCGCAGGGCATCTGCACACGCTGTATGTTGTTCCCGGCACAGCATGCTGCTTAGCCACATAGCACAGGCCTGTCTCTGTGGGTGTGCTGGCACTGGTGTCACCAGGCTGCACTGGTCACCCACCCATGTGGGAACCCATTGCTTTTTAGTGAGCATGGACATGGGGAAGGCAGCTCTACCCCATCCTGGCATGCTGGGACCTGGTTCAAGAGCAGTCTGTGAGATGCTGCTGCCGGCACTCTGAGCAGCAGGGGATTGCAATGCAAATGCCAGATTTCAGCACAATCCTTGAGACTGTTCTTTGCTTTTACTGGCTCATGTTGGGACTGCTCCACACAGCAGGATCTGGCTGGCCTGCAGATGGATGGCAGACGTGTGGCAGCACTGATGCTGGGTGCTCAGCAAGGTCAGGTTTCCCCTGCTTGGACAGCATTGCTGAGAGGAACTTGTAGCCATGGGGCTCTCCTGCACAGAGGGTTTGGAAAGAGGGCACGCCCTGATGCCCTTTCCATGTTGAGCACTGGGGTTTTCCCAGGGGCTCTTGTCTGACTTACCGCTGTCCCTCACAAAAATCCCCTCCTCTCCTGGATCTTTGTTCACTGACAGCCCTGTGCCATGCCCTGCGATGGACTCATGCTGGCTTGGGGGGCTGCAGTCTCCTGGGCGTGACACTGCCAACTGCAGAGTGGGGAGTGGTCCCCATGTCTGCTCCGTCACCAGGTGTATGGAGGGGCAGGGAGCCAGGGGAGTGGTGGAGCTGCAGCCTCTCACCCTTCTCCATCTCACTCTCTGTGGGGCTGATGGGACCGGTGCCCCACTTCTCTCCTGCTCTTGGGCTGTGGCTAGTTAAGCCTTGTCCAGCGCAGGGTGCGCACTGCTGGGCTGACAGTTTTCCCCTGGATGGATACCAAGTCAGCAGGAGATGCCAGTGGTGCAGCTTTGCACAGTTCCTGCCTCCCACCTGATGATACCTAGCAGCGGGGGCTCTCGTGGTGGGTCCTGCCTCCTGCACGCTGGAGGCACTGCTGTCCCCAGCACTGTGTCCTGCTGCTGTCTGCACCCAGCACATCGTGCCTCCTGGGACACCCCTGTGCCATCCTAGCCGGCGCCACCACCACTCCCAGAAGGACCAGGATGAGAAGAATTAGCGATGGCCCATGTGTGGAGCAGAGGGGGGTACCAGCAGGTGCCTGTGACTGCCACTGCCCATGTCCCCTACGCAACAGAAGCCTTCACTGGCCAGTCTCTGCTGATTGTGGAGAAACCCCATGGGACAGGCTGCCTGAGTTCAGTGTGGCCAGAAGGAGACTGCCGGGGCAGGCAGCTCCACAGGTGGCTGCTCAGACCAGCCTGCCCAGGATGGGGCAGTTGGCAGCACCCCCAGGATCTCCAGGACAATTCAGCACAGTCCAGGCCTCCTGTGCTGGTGAGTGCACTGGTTGCAGAGTCACAGCTGACCAGATATGTGGCCACTGCAGGGCAGAGGGCCAGGACGAACTCTGGAGATGGGCAAGGGTGCTGGGGAGTGTGGGTCATGGGGGAGGCACCCCTCATCCCTAGGGCTGCTAGGGCAGCAGGAGGCCTGAGGTGCCCTGCAGAAGGGCACTGGCATTCCCAGCAGAGCTGGCAAGTAAACATGTTGGTACAAAGGGGCTGTGATGAGCAAGGGATTTGGGCACCCCATGGCGCAGAGGCAAATGGTGCCCAAGGAGTGAACTGAGCTGAGGCGCCAGAGGGGGCCATCCATTGCCCCTTCCCTCCCAGTGAGGACAATCCCAGAGGCGGTGGAATGCCCAGAGAAATGCAAAGGGACCGAGCTTGTTTGCACTGAGCCCCGCAGGCTGGCATGGCTGGGCCAAGCACTCTGGATTTATTGCCCCTCTGCTGCCTGGGTGGCTGCCTGTCCTGCAGGACAAAGGGGTTGTCTCTGCTCTGGCATGGCAGAGGGATGGGGTGCAGCTGCCCTGCTCTGGGGGGGCCTTAGTGGAGGAACGCTGGACCGCTCCAGCCCACTGTCTAGCAAGCATCTCTCCGGGATGGTCTTTTCAGGGCAAGATAGGCACCGAGCCGGGCTATGGCTGGACCCCTTGGCAATAACACTGGTCGTTTTGTGGTGTGGGGCTGGGCGTGCACAGGCTGGGTCTTGCCTTGTCCTGAGTAGGTGGGAAGCACCGACGTGCTGGGCTGGCATGCAGCAGCGAGGATGCACTTTATCAAAGCAGGGGAGCGGGGCTGTGGGTGCTTCTGTCTGCCAGAATCCCACCAGGGAACGTGTCTGGATAATCATGAGGAGTGTGATGGAGGAGAGCAGGCTTCTTCCCCCACACCTCCTCTCCCCTCCGGCACGCTGCCTTCCCTTCCAATGCACTTTGAATGGATGACGACGTAGTTCAGGCCATGGCTCCAGCTCCCTGGGAGCACCGGTTGAACCTTAACCCATCTAAAACTGCTTCAGCCCCTTAGCCTGTCTCCTTCAGCCCACAGGCATGGCTGTATCAGGTACTGCCTCTCCCACATGTGTGCTGTGAATGCAGGCAGGCAAGCAGGGTTATGGGCTCTCACCTCCACGCATGTCCAGGCCACCCTTTGTCACATGCACAAGAAGAGCCAAATGCATCATCACCCGGCTGGTGCTAGGGTTTGCTGGAGGGGAGACTGGGCGAGTGCACGGAGTGGATGGGGCTTCTCCCAGGATTTCACCTCTCTCAAATTGGGCAATAAAACAGTGTTTCATCCACACCAATTGTCCTGTCCCTCTGCCACGGGAGCTCCTGGTGCCATAGGCAGCTTTGCGTGTGTCCCTGCCACGCTGGACCCGGTGGTTTTTCAGCCTTTGCCTTGTCTGCATGTGCAGAAGAGGTTGTACAGTGGGCTGCACGTGTGATACAGCGTGGGGGTGGACCATGCAGAGAGTTGCATGTGTTGAAACCTGTGCTCCCACACAACCAGAGGTGAGCTGCTTTTTTCCTGGGACCATTTGCCAAAATAAGATGCAGATAGCAGCTCAAAGGGAGTCTGCTCTCGCAGCCGTAGCTCTGCTGTGGTAGCCATGTGTGGGTGGCATTTGCCTGGGTCCTTCTGCCTTGCTGGGGGAAGGATGCAAGTGGGGCCAGGGCACCACTGCCTGCAGCTGCAGCCTGGCAGGAACCAGGCAGGGTAGAGGTGAGCCCCTGGGTTCTGGGGGGAGCACGGGGCTGCTGGCAGGGCCCTGCTGTCTCTACAGGCTGTGCCACACATGCAGGTAAGTGGCTCACAGGGACAGGGTGTCCAGGTCCCTGCTTGCTGCTGGTGCTCCGGAGGGCCTCAGGAGCTGTTGAGCAGGTGAAGATGTTGCGGCTTATTTCAGTCTTTCTGAGATGCCAGCTGTACTTGTTGGATTTCACACATCAATAAAACTTATATTTATAGTGTACTGCCTGCATGCCTCCCCTCCCTGAGCGGCCAGAGGGCATGCACGCGAGGGGAGATGTGCGTGCCTGGGTACACCAACGGGCATCCCTGCATCGGGGTGTGGAGGGTGGGTGCCGGGTGGCAGCACGCAGACAGGTGGCTGCACACATTGCTGGGGACAGGCACCAAGTGTGTGCAAAGGTGTGCAGGGACATGCGTGTTCGTGTGAGCGTGGCCTCCGGGGTTAGCTAGGTGTGAACCCTTGGCCCCAGCACCCCTGGCTCAGCACTGCCTGTGGCTGGCTGGGGTGGGCTGGCGCTTGCCGGGACAGCACCCAGGGACTGAGCAGGGTGCGCACAGCCCTGCAGACACACTGCTGGGCTCTGGTTTCAGCACCACCTTACTGGGTTTCCCGAGCAGATCTGCAAGCGGGGAGAGGGTAGGTATGTATGTCTGTGTGTGTGTGCATGTCCATGAACGTGTGTTACACAGCCAGGGAACACCAGGCAGTGCTGGGCTGTCCGGCCAGCACAGCTTACTCTGGGCTCTTTTCCCTGTTGGGCTGCTGTTGTCCTGCTCCCTGCACCACGCTCTGTGAGGTGGCGGCAGCTGGGCACAGGGGGATTTCACTCCAGAGCAGGGCTTGTCCTTGCGGGATCCTGTTGTACAGCCGGGCACCAGCTGGGCATGCAGAGCCACCAGATGTGTCCGGAGGAAACCCCCCCTTGCAGCACTGCTGGGAAGACCCCAAGACCACCCCCACACCGTGTGTGTCCCTGTGTTTGGGGGTACAGGTGTTGTTCCCTGCCATTGTGCCTGCTGGCCTCTCTGCCACGTCCCTGAAGCGGGGCTGTGGCTGCGCTCCTCACCACGCTCGGCGGAGCTGGCAGCCGCTGTGCGCGGGGCAGGACGGGACAGGACAGCGTTGCAGGAAGTTACGGCTGCAAAACAGCCACCTCCGGAGAGGAGCCTCTTCCCGGGACAGGGATGGAAGGAGGTGGCTGAGCAGCACCGGGCTCTTCTCCGCCGGCCCCACAGGCTCAGCGCCTGGCAGCACGACCACAGGGAGCTGTGGGCTCAGCCTCCCTGGCAAGGACTCCTGCTGGAGGTAACCTGCCACTTATGGCGTGGCCATCACCCTCTCCTTGCTTAGTGCCTGCCTCACCATTGCCCTGGGCTCCAAGTCCCTGCACCGCCAGTGCCTCCGCCACTCTGTCCCTCCGGATACAGAAGCAGGGAGGCGGGAGGCCGCAGTAATGAGAGAGTGAGGACGTGCGTGCCAGGCATGCGGCAGGGCTCCCTGAAGGGGGACTGCAGCAGGCGGGCGGCATGGGGGCCTCCACTCGGCAGCATGCCCTGAGCGGCAGAGGGGGCTGGGAAGGGACCGGGAGCTGGGCATGGGGTGCATCGGGGTTCACTTGCTGCAAAGGCATCAAGATCAGGACACCAAGGTTCAAGGTCAACTCCACTGCCCCCACCCTTGTGCCTCAGTTTCTCCGTTGGGATAATATGATGAGGGACTGCAAAAAGCCCAGGCTCTGGGAGCTGTGGGCAAGCTGTCACTCTGCTCGTCCTCCCCTAGCTAAACGCAGAGAGATTTGCACACTGCTCCTTCCTATCTGTGGGGTTTGCTGACACCCTCCCCCTGTGCCTCAGTTTCTTAGGATGTTGGGAACCATGAACACAATCCGTGCTCCTGAAGGATCACCCTGCTGAGCTGGGGTGGGAACTTGAGTCAGTGCCGGCATAGCCGGTTCTGCCGGACCGGACCATATCAGGGCAGGTAAGGCTGGGCAGGGTGCTGTTGTGCCACATCCCTGGGGAGCAGAGCTGCTCACCTCATCCTGCTCTGCCCCACAGAGCCAAGCCTATGCAGGACAGCTTCTTGGGCACCCCAGACCTGCTAAGCCCCTCATCTACTGCTGTAGATGGGTGCTTTGCCTTGGAAAAATCACACAGTGCAGCCCGGAGGGACCAGCCCCCACAGCCCCCTGACCGCTTGTGTCCTGGCTACCGCTGGCTGCAGCCTTCCTGGCTGCTTAAAATGGGAGGCAGCTGTGCTCAGCATCTCTCCGTGTTGCAGGACGTGGCAAAAGGGCTCAGTGGCTGCTAAGGACATGGCAAGGGCTGCCCGCTGGGGGACAGTGCTGCTCAGCAGGGCAGGCCACCACAGGGCAACCCTGGGGCACACCTGGGGCTTATGTGGGTGTAGGTACAGCCTCAGGCTGCAAAGCTGGGCTGGTACAGGCACCCAGCTTGCCTCGTGGGCTGTCCCCTCTCTTTCAGACAGAGGATGTCACGGGCCATGCAATGCCAGAGCTGCCTGCCCTGGGGCAGCTGGACGCAGCTGCGTCGATCCCTGCCTGGGAGCAGTGGGACCCGGAGTGTGTATCTGTGTGCTGCTTCAGTGCCAGGTGAGCTGGGCTCTGTGCTTGGGGGTCTGTGACCCTGAATCTGTCCTGCGCCCAGGGAAGCCCTGTCCCTAGTGGACATCCCTCCCCAGCTGCACAGTGGAGCCTGTGCAGCCTGTGAATCACCCCAGCAAGATGTCAAGCCAATGAGCTTGGTGGTGTTAGCTTTGCTGGGCTGGAGAAGGCCATCTCTGACCATGTGCATTCTTCTTCCCGCCAGGCACTGCAGGCAGCACCTTCCTCAGGAAGATCCTTCATGCTAGCAGCATCTCCCTCCCCAGGTACAGTGCCACACAGCTGGGGCCTGGTCCATTCTGCCCTGTGGCTGTTCTCCATGGCACCTGGGTGGCTGAGCTGGCTGCCTTGGGACCATCGGGACTCTGCGGGCAGAGACACTGCTTTGCCTCCACCTAGAAAACAACCCAGACCCAACTCCCTGCCCGCTCTGAATTCTACCCAACTTCTCTGCCTTGCCACGGGTTTGCTGGGGATGCACAGCACATGGCTTGCTGACCTATCTTCATTTCCTAGCCGTGTCCTTGCCCTAGCCCTGTGCCCTCCCTTGGTGCAGAGGACAGAAGGGGTGAGCTGGCTCTACTCAGCACTTCCCACAGCACTCACTTGTGATCTGCTTACCCTGCCCAGGCAGGGCTTGGAGCTGCTGGCCCCTGCCCTCCTCCTGACACTCTCCCATCTCTTGCAGGGGCTCTGTTCGCTACCAGGGAGGGTCCCATGAGCGCTCCATCCAGCCCAGATCCTCTGGCCACGGCCTGTCCCAGCTGAGGAATGTGGCCTCTTCTGGTAAGCTTGCAGCCCTGTGCTGAAGAGGATGGACAGTTTTACACAGCAGACTGGGGGCAACTGCAGTCCCGGGCAGTGTGAGGGTCAGCAAGATCTGGGTTCTGTCCTCCTCTCTGCAGCCACCTTGCTGCAGTGGCTTGGGGCAGGCAGCTTTCCCAGTCCCCTGATAATGAGAAGCCCTTGCTTTGTCAAACACCTCTCTCTTCCTAGATGCCATCAAGAAACACCAGAAGAGCCTGTCTGCATGGTTCAGCCACCAGCCCAATGAGGAAAGGCAGTTCGGCCCTTCCTTCTCGCTGGACGCAGTCCATGTGGACCCAGTGATCCGGGAGAGCTCCCTGGAGGAGATTCTGAAGCCCTCGCCTGACCTAACCATCCAGAACCAGCTCCAGCAGCCCTGCAGTCAGGTTATCAGCCTCCAGAACCTTTTTGATGTGGATGCCTGTGGGCGGCAGGTGAAGAACGTGGTGCTGTACGGCACTGTGGGCACAGGAAAGAGCACCCTCATCAAGAAGATGGTGGTGGACTGGTGCCATGGTCTCCTACCCCGCTTCGAACTGGTCATCCCCTTCTCCTGCGAGGACCTGTCCCATAGTCATGCCCCCATCTCCCTGCGACGCCTCATAACCAAGAAGTATCAGCACCTCCGGGATGTGATGCCAATGCTGGGCACTTCCAACCTCAAGGTGCTTTTCATCCTCAATGGCCTGGAGCGCCTCAACTTGGACTTCCGTCTGGCTGGCACAGAGCTGTGCTGTGACCCTAATGAGCCTGTGCCTCCCTCTGCCATTGTGGTCAACTTGCTGCGAAAATACCTCCTGCCAGAGGTCAGTGTTTCTCTCCAGCTCCTTCACGCTGGAGAAAGGCTGGGGGTGAGCCCTGGGGCTTTGCAGGCATGGCCATTGTGCTAATTGTTTGTAGTCCAGCTTGGCAGTGAGCAGACAGGCAGCCTCCCTTCCTGGAGGGACTCACCAAGGTCACCTCATGTCACTGTTACTGATTTGTCTCTGTGAGAGACAAGTCCTGGTAAGGCAAAGAAGGAAGTCTGCTGGTCTGTGGTCTTCCAGACATGATATATGTCTAGCAGGGGATGGGGAAAGCTCTTCTGTACCCTCTGACTGGGCCAGATTTGAACCAACACCCTTTGCATAGCAGCTTCTTGAACCCCAGCCCCTGGGTGGTGTGATCCTTGCGTACGTGTATGTGGGTTACACTCCTGGGACCCTGCTGAGCTTAGATGAGTGCCACAGAGGGAGCAACTCCAAACTCACCTAGCCCTCTGCTTCCAGGCCAGCATCATTGTCACCACGCGCCCATCGGCAGTGCGCCGGATCCCCGGCAAGTATGTGGGCCGCTACGCCGAGATCTGTGGCTTCTCCGACACCAACCTGCAGAAGATGTACTTCCAGATGCGTCTCAGCCAGCCTGGCTGCAGTGGAGAGAACAGTGTTAGTAGCAGCTCAGGTGAGCAGGAAAACTTGGTGGAGATGTTGTCGAGGAACTTGGAGCGCCACAACCAAATAGCTGCTGCCTGCTTCTTGCCTTCTTACTGCTGGCTGGTGTGCACCACGCTGCACTTCCTCTACTTCACCAGGACAGTGCCTCCCAGCCAGACCCTGACTGGCATCTACACCAGCTTCCTGAGGCTCAATTTCAGTGGGGAGGTGCTGGACAGCACTGACCCCACCAACATCTCCATGATGAAGTACGTGGCCAAGATGGTGGGTAAGCTGGCCTACGAAGGGGTGATGTCCCGCAAGACCTGCTTCTCAGAGGATGACCTGCAGCAGTGCTTTGAGGTGGAGATGAAGACTGAAAGTGAGCTCAACCTCCTGGAGGTCTTCCGTAGCGATGTCTTCCGCTTCTTCCTCACTCCATGTGTGCAGCCAGGCAAAGAGCACACCTTTGTCTTTACCATACCTGCTATGCAGGAGTACCTGGCAGCCCTGTATGTGGTACTGGGTGAGAAGAAGACCCTGGCACAGAGGGTGGGGAAGGAGCTGTCAGAGGTCATTGGGAAGGTGAGTGAAGATGTTGCCGTTGTCATGAGTATCATCTCCAAGGTACTGCCCTTGCGCTTTCTGCCAGTGCTCTTCAACCTGCTCAAAATCTTCCCTCGCTACTTCTCCCGGCTGAGCAGTAAGGACCGGGATGCTATTGCCCACACCATGGCAGAGGAGCTGTTCAAAGAGGAGGACTACTACAACGATGATGTCTTGGACCAGATCAATTCCAGCATCCTGGGCATGGAGGGCCCCATGCACCACCCTGATGAGGCTCATGATGACGAGGTCTTTGAGCTCTTCCCCATTTTCATGGGTGGGATACTGTCCCGCCGTAATCGCGCCATCCTGGAGCAGCTGGGCTGCTCCATCAAGAACTTGGCAGCCTTTGAAATCGCCAAGGCCATGAAGAAGACAGTCATCAGGAACAGCCGCAAGGGGCTTCCCCCCTCCGAGCTGATGGACTACCTCTTCTTCCTGCATGAGTTCCAGAATGAGCGTTTCACAGCTGAGGCCATCCGCTCCCTCCGGACAGTCAACCTCTCATCCGTCAGGATGACCCCTCTCAAGTGCTCTGTCCTGGCGTCTGTCATGGGCACCACGTGCCATGAGGTGGAGGAGCTGAACCTGACCTCTTGCAACCTTGACACAAGCAGCTTGAGGATCCTCTTCCCTGTCCTTCTGCGATGCAAAGCTCTCCAGTGAGTACCACCTTCTTCTGCCCTTGGGCAGTGCTCAAAAATTGGGCTCTCCCTCACCTCTGCCCATCACAGGAACACACTAGGAGCCCAAGCATGGCAAAGGCAGGGAAGGGCATGCGTGCCCCTGTTTATCCTCAGTGCAGACATAGGGGACTACAGCTTCCAACATGCAACACTCCTTGAGCAACCCAGCACTGCATGCTGGGATTTGCAGTCCCAACACACCCTCCCGTAGGACTCTGTGGCAGCTCTCTGCATCTGGTACCACAAGCTGGACTGCCAGCTCCCCTGGCTGACCCAGGTCCCTCCCATTGCTTGCCCCACCGGAGCCACCCAGTATTCCCCTGTAGCTAGCTCTGCTGCTGCTAGCTCTGGGCAGGAGATACGCAGCGCAAGGGTGGGAGTCTGGGCTGCGCAAAGGGGTGGGCTGTGTTCCAGTCCATTTGTGGAACTGCAGTCTTCCTGGCGCCCAGGGGGTGGCGAGCCGTGCTCAGCACAGATGGACTCGGCTGTGCAGCGGGGCTGTGCAGCATTTCCTTCCTCCAGATGCTCAGGAGGGCTTGGTGGGGTCCTGATCCCCCCTCAGACCTTCACCCATCCCCTGCAGACCCTGCACCCCCTTCCCCTGCCTTGCTCCTGCTGGCACTGGCTCTGCTGGCTGATGCTACCCAAGCTCTGGTGCAGTTTCAGTATGCATTCTTTTGGAGAGGAAGCCTTGTGTGGCCTTGTCTGGGGAGCCCGGGTAGGATGGTGATAGGGAGGCCCAGGGGAAATGGAGAGAGCAGGGTTGGCAGCCCCACAGGTAACAGCCATTTCGGTCCTGCCACCTCCATGTCTTGCTCTGCATCAGTTTGCAGCTCAACAGCCTGGGCTCTGACGCCTGCAAGGAAATCCGTGACCTGCTCCTGCATGACAAGTGTGTGGTGAGCAAACTGCGGTGAGTACTGCCTCTGTCTTTGCATGCAACTGTTTCTGCTGCTCACCATGTGCCCTGGCCCTGGGCCCCCTGCCTGGCCTCGGCATTGCTGTGAGCTCCTGTGTCCACAGGCTGGCAAATAACCCCGTGGGTGAGCAGGGGGCACAATACCTGGCCGAGGCACTGGCAGGCAACCACTCACTGACCCATTTGTCCCTGCTGCATACCACGCTTGGGGATCGGGGCGCCGAGGTCATTGCTCAGCACCTGGCTGAGAACCAACACCTCCAGGAGCTCAACCTGGGCTACAACTCCCTGACGGACGCAGCTGCTCTGCACGTGGTGGAGGTGGCCAAAAAGCACGCGACGCTGGACAAAGTGCAGTGAGTTCACTGTGCCCCATCTCTTCCATTTTACAGGCAATGCCTCTGAGCCAGCGTCCCTCCCTGTGGCAGTGCACAGGGAGCCCCTGTCTGCCTCTGTGTCTTGCCTCCCAGCCCTCACAGTGTTTCCTACTCCTTTTCTCTCAACCCACAGTCTGTATTTCAATGACATCAGTGAAGACGGCAAGCAGGCTCTCCACAGCCTGCGCATGGACCGGGATGGCGTCAGGGCACTGGTCTTCCTTACAGCAGGCACTGATGTCTCCGACTACTGGTCCCATATCCTGAACGTGGTGCAGAGGAACCTGCCTTTCTGGGACCGCGAGCGGGTTCGGCAGCACCTTGCCCTCATCCTGCAGGACCTGGAGAGCAGCCGGAGACAGACTGCCAACCCCTGGAGGAAAGCGAAGTTCCTACGAGTCGAGAGTGAAGTCAAGAAGATGCTGGGGAAACTGCAGCATGGGACCCTCTGACCTGCTGAGCATCCACCCGGCCAGGGAGGGAGCAGTGCTGCTGGGGAGGAAATATCAGAGTGTGCCCCGGCAGCACACCCCCTGTGCCCTTATCCGCATGGAGATGCCTAGCGGTCGGGTGCTACCAAGGCTGTCAAAGGTGCTGGGTATGTGGGGCTCAGCCCTCACCTGCAGGCAAAGCTGAAGTGTGGGAGAACTGTACAGAGACCAGGCCAGGAGCAAATGTGACTTCTTGTTCTGGGCTTGCAGAGACCCAGCTCCTGCACTCTGGCCACTGCTGGCCTGGCCATGAGCCACAGCAGTGGCAGAGGGGCAGGACTCAGGCTTGCTTGTGAAACCTTTGGTAGCATTAAAGTGCACTTCTTTGTTCCCACTAAAGCACACTAGTGCCAAGACTCAATCTCCTCTGCGGGCCCTTCCTGGGGGCGGAGAGCGGAGGTGCTGCTGCAGCCATCCCTGCAGCAGTTGGAGTGGAGGGCTCTGGCCCTTCCCCATCTCACAGGGCTAGGATGGGGCCCTTGGTGGCAGCTGGAAACTGGGATGCCAGGATCTGTTCCCAAGCTGGGTGTCCCAGGGTGCTGATCCCTGCTCCCAGCTCTGCTGGGCAAGGGCTGGCAGTGCCCCAGGGCTGGGAGGGCAGGGGAGACGTCTGGGCTGTTTAACCATTAAACCTGGGGCGTCTTGGAAGAGGCGGGGACACTTCCCTGCCACTTCATCCTGTACCTTGCTCCCTCCCGCATACCCTGCAGCCATGAAGCAAACAAAAGGTATGTGCCGGGGCAGCGGGGCTTGCAGAGACCCTTCGCCACACGCATGTCTCCAGGCCCTGTTTCCGCAAGGAGCAAGGCAATGTCAGAGCCCAGGCAGGCTATGGAAAGGAGCTAGAGGCATCCAGGAAAATGGGGGTGCTTGGCAGGAATCTCCTCTCCTTGGGCTTGGGGGTCCTTGTGCTGGAAGAGGTGGGGAGGAGTTTTATGGGGAGGTGCACAGGGGAAGGACTCTGTCTCCATCTCCTTGCTCCAGCCAGCTCTCTGGGACCCTGGTGACCCTTCTTATCCCTCACTCAGAAGCTCTGTAAACCCCTAGGACTAAACTCCATCTGCATACTGCTGCCTGGGCCTACTTTGCCCCCAGTGCTGCAGGACCCCGCTGGGCTGAGTGGGTGCCCATTGGACCCCAGCAGCAGGTGTCCTACTGCTTTGAAATGCAATGCAGGCAGAGGGGCTGGTGGGGCTGCGTGGACTTGGCAAACCCACCTCACCTGGTGTGGCATACTCAGCCTGCAAACGGACAAGCCCTGAGTGATCAAGAGCGTGGGGTCTGCTCCTGGCCCACCACCTCCAGCACTGACCTCTCCTCTCCCTCTGCAGGGCTCGAGGGTGACAAGAAGTCCATCATGTAAGTGCTGAGCTCCCTCTGGCCAGGGGCTTCCTGGGGCTCATGGCCACACAACCGGGCTATGCTGGGGTGCATCCTCAGCTGAGGTGGTGTGGGTCACGGCTGCCAATCCCAGCTGCCTGTCCCAAGAAGGTCTTCTCTGAGTTGTTAACTCAGGAGAGATGTGGGGACAGTCCAAGAGGGATATCCCCTCCTGGCTTTCCGCAAGGAAGAGGAGGGACTGGAGCTGTGGCCTCAGCTGGCCCTTTCTGGGAGGAACGGGGCTCCCCACAGCCATGCTACTGCACTAATGCAGCCTCTCCCACCCTTTATCATTGCAGAAAATTTGAATTTAACCCCAAAGATGGGATCGACAACCCTGCCTTGTCGCTGGCTGAGGACACGGGTAAATACCCTCGTCTCTGTCAGCATGGGTTCTGGCAGCTGGGCATCACTGGGGTCCTGGGCTCTCTAACACCACGGAGCTGTGGGGAGGTTAACGTGTAAGACAGCAGAGAAGCGGGGATCCCAGCCTGGGGTGGGGTAGAGAACCTGTGTTAGGATCCTTGCAGGGCCCAGCTCATGGACTGTGCCCTGATGCAGATGGTGAAGGCGTGGGGGAGCCCCGCTTCTACCTCCTGAGCAAGGACAGCACGGAGACCTTTGGCTTCTGCCTCCATGAGGAGCTGGGCTGCCAGGGCCACGTCATCCGGCAGGTTGAGCTGGGGGGGCTGGCCCAGCGCAGGGGACTGCAGGATGGTGACCGGCTCCTCCAGGTCAACGGCCACTTTGTAGACCACATGGACCACCGCACGGTAAGCTGGGAGCACGCGGGGTTGTGGGAACGCCCAGGTCCTCTCTGGCTAGTGTCACAGAGGGTGCGGGACCCTGCTGCCCTCCAGGGCCCTGATCCCATAGGCTGTGGCTGGAGGGGTGCCCTGCCCAGAGTTCACAGCCTGGGTCCTTCCAGGTGGTGCAGAAGATCAAGGCCAGCGGGAACCAGGTCCTACTGGCGGTGCTGGATGGTGGCTCCTATGAAGCAGCCAAAGTCCTGGGCAGGGACCTGTCCCAGATGCTGCCGGCTGACATCCGCCCGCGCCTCTGCCACATCACGCGGGACAGAAGCGGTTTTGGCTTCAGTGTGTCAGGTCCAGAAGGTAAAGCAGGCAGCAGGATGCTGGTGCCGTGAGCCTCCCTGATGCAGCACCCTGGTCACCCCAGACCGCCTCTTCTCCTTCCTGCAGGCGTGAAGGGCACCTTCCAGCTGTCGGTGCGGCAGGATGGGCCAGCGGAGAGGGCAGGGGTGCCACCAGGCTCCTGGCTCCTGGAGCTGAACGGAGCCAGCGTGAGGAGCTACTCACACGCACAGCTCGCCAGAAAGGTATGTGGTCCTGGTGCGGGTGGGTGGGGGAGTGGGGCCAGCAATGTCACTGAGCACCCTGCGTTTCCCATCCAGCTTAAGCAGAGTGGCAACAAGGTGACACTGCTGGTGGCATCCAGTGCCGTGGAGGAGTTTTACCGCCTGCGGGGTCTGCAGATCACAGCTGCCTTGGCGGACACCTCCTGGCTCCCCTTCAAGGTCCGGGAGCTGCACATGGTGAAGGGTCCAGCTGGCTACGGGTTTCTGCTCAAGGAAGATGATTGCATCTCAGGGGCCATAGGTGAGGGGGTTGAGGGGTCTGTACCTGAGCAAGACATGTCAGAGGGTCGGGAATAGCTGCAAGCCTTCTGCCCATGGCAGGACCCTGTCCCCACCTGCACAGGGGGTCTGCAGTAGCAGTTCCCCTCTGGCTGAATGCCTCTGTGAGCATCTCTCCACCCTCCCTCTGTGGCAGGCCAGTTCCTGTGGGATGTGGATGCGGGGCTGCCAGCTGAGCAGGCAGGGATGAAGGAGGGGGACCGTCTCCTGGCTGTGAATGGTGAGAGCATTGAGGGGTTGGACCACCAGCAGACAGTGCTCAGGATCCGTGCCCGTGATGACCAGGTGACGCTGCTGGTCATCGACCCTGCTGGTGATGAGTTCTACCAGTCGGTAGGTTTTGGGGACCCAGCGTGGTCCCACCCTGGTTGGGGACCCATGGGATGCTGCAAAGCTGGATGGTGGGATGCATATCTTGTCCCCAGGCCTGCGCAGTGAGGTCCTCTCTGGGGGATCTGGCTTGCCCTGAAGCACCAGGAGCTGTATGGCAATCACTCTTCTGCTCTTCCAGATTGGGCTGTCCCCTCTGCTGTTCTTTGTGGATGGTGACCCTGCCTCAGGCTCCCGCAGGCCCTCCCTGCCCTCTCCCAGTGTGTCCCCTGGACTCTGTCATGTTGAGGTGGGACAAAAGGGACCTGGGTCCTGGCTGGTGGCTGCTGCCAACAGTATAGAGATCACACAGGTAACCTCTCTTGCCAGTGCTGTTCACAGCCTGGCACTGCTCTGAGTCCTGGCACACTCCTGCCCTGCCTGTCCTAGGATTTCCCTGGCAGGGAGGGGGCTGTGTGGTCCCCTGGCCACAGGGGAAAGGCAGAAAGATCCCTCCAACCTGCCCATGGGGCAAGGGTGGAGTGGGGTGGGGTGGGTGGATGTGTGCTGCCCACAATACTCCCGCTGTGTCTCCACAGAGCCTGCGCCAGGAGGAGCACAGGAGGCTGCACGAGGCATTCTAGCGGCTCAGGACCACCCTGCCTCCGGACAGGCTCTCCCATACAGTGCCTCGACTCAGGCCACATCCAGCCCCATGGTGCCTCCTGCCCGGCTCCCCAGAAAGCACGGTGCTGCTCAGCATGGCTGTTGCTTGCATAGCTGCTGTGTCTCCATGCCCATGATGGGGCTTACAGCTCCCAGAGATTCATCTCCACTGACCAAGGCTGGCTCCAAGCTTTTATTAACCATGGCGATGGCTTCTTGTAACCTGAAGACAGATATGTGTGTCTTTGCCTGCCCAGCTACCTCCAGGGGTATCTAGGGACATTGCACCGAAGCCCTTGCCCATCTCTAGGCTCTGGGAGCTACCAGGAGAGCTGAGGCACTGCCCTCCATGCCATGACCCAGCGGACTGGGTAGCATGAGGCTTGGCTCAGCCCAGGGCTGGCCTTCAGGCCATTGTGTGAAGGGGAAAGGGAGCAGCAGAGGCTGATGGGGCGCTGGAGTAACCCCCCACCTCTCAGCCTGTTGGCTCAGGTCTGCCCCTGCATGAACATCTCTCATGTGTTCCTCCTCTCATTCTCCCTGTGAACCTATGGGCAGTGAGTGCCCACCACCCATCACAGCACTGTTCCTGCATTACCCATTTGGGGTGTGATTAAAGGACAAGTCCACACTGCTGTTCATGTGCTGATGTTATGGAGAGAAATGTGACTTAGCAGTACATCCTAGGGCCAGACAGGACCCATCTTCTCCTACCTAGCCTGGGGACAGCTGGGGAGTTGGGCAGTGGATGTGGGAACCTGACAGGGGGTGTGCTGATGGGGAGGTAGGGGCTGCGAGCCTGTCCTGTCCTGGAAGCCCCAGGGTGCTACATCTCCAGGGGGCTGAGACTGAACTCCTGTAAGCATTCCTTGTGCTCTACAGTGATGGTTGTTCCTACCTCTTCCCAGTCCTGGCTGGCCTCTTCCGTCTTGGCCAGCACAAGGTCCAGGCTACCATGGGAGAAAGTGGATAGTGAGGAGGGGGGACTGTGCTGCCAGGGGGAGTGACCCACAGCCATGTCCCCACTCACATGGAGGATCTTCTCATACTCCCTCTCCATGGCATAGAGCTTGCCCTGCAGCTGGGCGATGGTCCTGTCCCTCTCTGCTAGTGCCTGGCTGGCAGTCTCCTGGGCCTTCTGGCTCACCTGGAGCCTGGTGGCTGTGTGGCACAGGGACAGAAGCAGGGGACACTGAGCATGTCGGCACAGGAGCCTGGCACTGCTGACCAGTGCACAGAGGGTGCGGGCAGTGTGCGGCACAGCCCCTGCCCAATCCCCCTCATCCCCAGGGTGGCAGAAGGCTCCTGGACAGAGGTGGGATCACAGCATCCCCTTTGCAGTCAGCATCTCCCAAGGTTAGGGATGCACTGGGAACAGGGTCAGGCTTTGCCTTCAGCTGCTGCGGTGCTGACAGCACAAGGTGAATGACTCCCATCTCCTCTTGCCCTCCCCCCGCCCCCGCTCCAAGTGCATTTTGCTGCGCTGGAACAAACACCATCCACACCCACCAGTGAGGGGTGGGCATGTCAGGGGACCATACTGAGCTGCTCCTGCAGGCTCTTTACAGAATCACAGAATCTTCATGGTTGGAAGGACCCTTAAGATCATTGAGTCCAACCAAACAACCTACAATCTCTGCCACTAGAGCATGCCCTGAAGCACCACATCTAGCCGTTTCTTAAACACCTCTAGGGATGGTGACTCAGCCACCTCCCTGGGCAGGCTGTTCCAGTGCCTGGCCACTCTTTCAGTAAAGTAATGCTTCCTAATATCTAACCTAAACCTCCGCTGCCGCAACTTCAGACCATTTCCTCTGGTCCTGTCATTATTCACCTGGGAGAAGAGGCCAACCCCCACCTCTCTGCACCCTCCTTTCAGGGAGTTGTAGAGGGCAATGAGGTCTCCCCTCAGCCTCCTCTTCTCCAAGCTGAACATGCCCAGCTCCCGCAGCCTCTCCTCACATGCCCTGGTCTCCAGACCCCTCACCAGCCTGGTAGCTCTCCTCTGGACACGCTCCAGCACTTCCATGTCCCTCTTGTACAGAGGGGCCCAGAACTGAACACAGCGCTCGAGGTCAGGCCTCACCAGTGCCGAGTACAGAGGCACCATCCCTTCCCTGCTCCTGCTGGCCACGCTATTCCTGATACAAGCCAGAATGCTGTTGGCCTTCTTGGCCACCTGGGCACACTGCTGGCTCATGTTAAGCTGGCTGTCCACTGGCACCCCCAGGTCCTTTTCTGCCAGGCAGCTTTCCAGCCACTCTCCCCCAAGCCTGTAGCGTTGCTTGGGGTGGTTATGATCGAAATGCAGGACCCGGCACTTGGCCTTATTAAACCTCACACCATTGGCCTTGGCCCATCGATCCAGCCTGTCCCGGTCCCTCTGTAGAGCCTTCCTACCCTCAAGCAGATCACCTGTCCCACCTAGTTTGGTGTTGTCTGCAAACTTACTGAGGGTGCACTCAATCCCCTCATCCACATCATTGATAAAGATATTAAACAAAACTGGCCCCAAGACTGAGCCCTGAGGGACACCACTGGTGACCGGCTGCCAAGAGGATCTCACCCCATTAATCACAACTCTCTGGGCATGGCCATCCAGCCAGTTTTTAACCCAGCGAAGAGTACACTTGTCTATGTCATGATTCGCCAGCTTCTCCAGGAGAATGCTGTGGGGGATGGTGTCAAAGGCCTTACCAAAGTCCACATAGACAATGTCCACCACCTTCCCTGCATCCAGAAGGCGGGTCACGTGGTCACAGAAAGAGATCAGGTTGGTTAAGCAGGACCTCCCTTTCCTAAACCCATGCTGGCTGGCCCTGATCCCTTGGCTGCCCTGCACTTGCCGTGAGAGCTCACTCAAGATGATCCTCTCCATGATCTTTCCTGGTACCGAGGTCAGGCTGATGGGCCTGTAGTTCGCTGGATTCTCCTTCTGACCCTTCTTGTAGATGGGCGTCACATTAGCCACCCTCCAGTCATCTGGCACCTGCCCTGTTGACGAGGATAGTTGATAAATGATGGAGAGAGGCTTGGTGAGCTCTCCTGCCAGCTCCCTGAGTACTCTTGGGTGAATCCCACACGGCCCCATAGGCTTATGTACGTCTTGGCGCAGAAGCAGATCATTGACTACTTCCTCCTGGATTATGGGTGGGTTGTTCTGCTCTCCATCCTTATCTTCCAGCTCAGGAGGCTGAGCACCCTGGGGATAGCTGGTCTGTCTATTGAAGACTGAAGCAAAGTAGGCATTAAGTATCTCAGCCTTCTCCTCGTCATTGGTTGCAACTTTACCCCCCGCATCCAGTAAGGGATGGAGATTCTCCCTGGCTTTCTTTTTGTTGATGTATTTATAAAAACTTTTTTTGTTGTCCTTAATGTTAGTGGCCAAGTTGAGCTCCAGCTGGGCTTTTGCCTTCCTAATTTTCTCTCTGTATAACCTAACGAGATCTCTGTACTCCCCCTGAGTTGCCTGTCCCTTGTTCCAAAGGTGATAAACACTCCTTTTATTCCTAAGTCCCATGCAAAGTTCCTTATTCATCCAGACTGGCCATTTTCCCCGCCTTTTAGACTTGCAACACTTGGGGACAGCCTGCACTTGGGCCTTTAAGATTTCCTTCTTGAAGAGCGTCCAGCCTTCCTGGACCCCTTTGCCCTTCAGGACTGTCTCCCAAGGGACTCTCTCAACCAGTGTCCTGAACAAGCCAAAGTCTGCCCTCTGGAAGTCCAAGGTGGAGGTTTTGCTAACCCCCCTCCTTACATCGCTACAAATTGAAAACTTGACCATTTCATGATCACCTTCGCCTCCAAGCAGTGGCTGTGGGCTGCTGTCTGCTTCTGCAGCTCCTGGTATTGCCGGGTCATTTCTGGGAGCCAGGGACGGGAGAAGGGAACAAATATGGTGACTATAGGAGGGACAAACAGGTGATGCCTGTGCTTGGATCCCAGCACCTGTGACCAGGCAAGGGCTCCAGGAAGGCCTGACCTGAGGGTTCCCCTTGCAGAGTGATGCATCAGAAGCAGCCGTGTGTGCACCCTCTCCCTGCCAGGCAGGGCTGTGACAGTGCCGGGGTGGGGGGGGCAGGAGGGAGCCCTGGAGGGAAAGTTTTACGTCTCTGTTGAGCGTGGGAGAGTGAAAATGAGCACAGAGTTTGGCATGTGGCAAAGACCGCAAACCTCTGGCTGAGGTTTTACCTCTGCTAAAATCAGCCCCTTCTTGAGCACTAACGGAAATGGCAAGGCAATGGCTGTTGCAGGCTGGGAAGTCTCTGCCTCTGTGGTCTCCTCTGCCTGTGCTGAGTACAGGCATCCGGGGTGCAACAAGTCTATGTCCAGATCCTTTGCATGCTGACAGCACAGGAGGGAACAGGGCTAGCCAACAGCAGGGTGCTGTGGGGCTGAGCAGTCAAGGCCAAAGGGAGAGGTGGGGTAAGCTTGGATGGCTTTCCCCAGCAGCACCAAGGTGCGGCGTCCCTGCATCTGTCCCACTGCCCCCTCCCATCTCTGCCCTCACCTTCACGAAAGTCTCGCTTTTCTTTCCGTGCCTGCTCCAGTGCCTTCTCTCCAGGCCCACAGCCTCCGCTGGAGCACTTCATTGTCAGCTTTTGCCTGCCAGGTCACGTACCTCCAGGAAACTGCAAGCTGGAGACGCACAGGACTGCAATGGGAACAACGTGCTTCCTGGCAGGTGACCCACAACATGAGTACCAGCAAAGGGCACCATCCAAACCATTCTGGGTGGCTATTCCCTGCCCAGTATCTCCTTGGTACATTGACTCAGCAGTGACTTATCCCTAGCCTTTCTCTGCTCCCAAAGCCAGGGGGATGTGGACATTTCCTCAAGCCCATGCCTGGCCCCAAGCCCTGCCTGAACCATAGTGAACGTCATAGCAAGAAACCTCCCCTTCGTTTCCGCCCGGCACTGTGCTAGGGAAGCATTTCCAGGGGGGGTGCCTCACCGCAGCATCCCTACCACCTCCCATCTGCTTTCATCATTATTCCTCTCTTTCTCTGCCATCTTTGCAGGATTGCTGGCTTCTGTAAGCAGCTGCTGCACTGCACACCAGGGACTTTTGTGACAGCTCTGGCTCTCCCCTCCAGCACACCACTCCCCTCAGTGCTGTGAGTCTTGCCCTGGGGACTGTGGCTGGATTTGGATCTTCTTTATAAAATAGGAGAGGAAGGAAGGGAGAGGATTTTAAACTGCTTTTTCTGCTCAGGATGCTATTAACCCCAAATACCTGTGAGTGAGCAGGTGATTCCTGGGTGCCCTGCAGTTCTTCAGCAGCACACAGACCTCATTGTGTGGGCAGGGCAGCGGGAGCAGGGAGCAGGTGTGTGGGGAGGCTGCAGGGCCATCCACTGCCAGGGCAACCCAGGGAGGCCTGGCAGGGACACATGGTCCTGCCGGCGGAGCTGGCAGGGCAGCAGGCTGGGTGTGGAAAGCCAGGCGAGGTGGGCCTGGGCCAGGGACAATGGTGGGAGCCATTCCCCTGTGCAGACATAGAAGCTGGCATGCACCTTGTGCACACCAATGCACAGGCATCTGAAATCTGCAGCCCAGCCATGCAGAGCTGAGCAATCAGGGAGGCATCAGTGTGTGTGTGGGCCTGGCAGCTGGCTGGCAGGCAGTGTGGGGCACACAGAAGGGAAGGGCAACACACACTTATGCCCAGCTATGGCTGGAGCAACCAGCAAGGTACCTAGATGCTGCTCTCACCCACAACCACACATGAGATGCACACAGGCACCTCTCAGCTGCCAGCTGCCAGGCTGGAGGGAAGCGATTTCAAAAGAACCAGCATGATGTGGCTTTCTGGCGCAGCAGTGGTGAGTGGCCACTGTGCTGAGCACGTCCCTGAACCTGGCAGGGTCCTGACGGAGAGAAACACATGGGAGCCCTGCAGAGGGGTGCCGGACTCCTCGTTCCTGCAGGGAGGGAACAGTCCCAAGCAAAAGGTACCTTTGCTTGAAGTCTCACATGTAAATACAGCCACGACTTGGAGTGAATCATGCCCAGAGAAGCAGATAGTTAGGAATGCAATTGCTCAAGCATGTTCCCTGATCTCTTTGGACTGGGGCCATGGTGATTTTTATATTTGGCTCTACAAAGCTGGTGTAACCCTCCCCAGCCCTCTCCCCAGGTACTTGTGGTATCCCAGAGCTGGCCAGGGCACCCTCCAGTGGTCAATCCGGCTTGACTATTAGCCAGAATCCATTAGCATCTAATGGGAAAAGCCTCAGGAACACAGCCTCAATAAATGTTGACATATTTGAGGTCAATATAATCCTTAGGAAAATTTGCCCAGGTAATTAAAGCCAGACAAGGAGCTGCCTGTCCCAGAAATATTTACCAAGCTTTACCAAAGGCAGTAAAATCAAGACAGAGAGTTTTATAACAAATCTATGCAGGGCTCCCTTGCTATATCCAGTGCAGCATGCTGCTTCCTGCTGTCCTGCTCATCTGACACCTCAGCAAGCCATGTACTATGTAGGTACTCATCATGAGCCCTGGTCCCAAGCAGAGACTCGTGGAAGAAAGCAGCGCTGGAGCCAGGGTGGTGTAGAGCAGCACTGTGCTTTGCTGTGGCACAAGCAGGTTGATGTACGATGTCCGTGCGCAGCCAGGGCAGGGATGGGAGGAGAGGGACGGCATGCACAGCCTCGTTGTTGGCAGGACCGCAGCCTGAGCAGAGAGCCCTGCGGCCATGCCCCGGGCTGGCAGGGGCTGAGCAGCAGCAGCAGTGTGGCACATACCTCCTGTGGCAGATCATGTACCAAGGCAGGGGCTTTTCCGCGCTGCTGTGGCTTTGCACACCTGGCACCCCAGGGATCCCAGCTCCCATGCAAGAGTGCCGCACCTGTTGGGTGCTGCAGGGGAAGCAAAGAGGTGAGCTCTCTCATGGGGTTCATCTCCAGTGTGGACGCCAGCTCCCCAGAGGCTGAGGCTGTGCTGTCCAATTTCCAGGTCTGAGCTCTGGGCGATCACGCTCCCCAAAGTGAGACTGGACAAACTGCGGCATTTGCTGGTGGTTTTGTCTTTCCTCCTTGAAGCCTGTGTTGTGAAACTGACTGACCTGTGTACCGGCCTCAGCTGCCTTTTGTGAAAAGGAAGTATTCTGCCTGGGAAAAGAGGCTGAAAAGAGGATCTGAAGGCAGTGAAGAAACAGAACTTACTTTTGAGCCCATGTTGGGCTTCTGAGGGTTTGGTGTTGTCAGCTCTGCCAAAAGACTGACCTGCTCCCTGATCTCCTTTTCTCTCCCTGTTCTTCTGTCTGCTCTCACCCTGTCTGTGTGACCCCCGGGGATCTGTTGGAGCCGGGCTACAAGTAACGCAGACAGCAGCTCCAGTGGGCTTTTCCTTCCCCTGCCTTTGCAGAGGGAGATGCCTCTCCCTCTGCAGCCAGGTGCCTTCCAAATGCACCACAGTGCTACTAGCTGTTCCCATTTTCATCCCTCCGAAGGAGATGTTGGTTCAGCTCCCTGCGGCTGGCTTTGCTCCTGCCTGGCATCTGCCACTGAGCACAGTCCCAGCAGCAGGACCAGTGCCCGGGATGTTCCTGCATCCTCCATCCTGCATCCTGCACCCTTCACCCTGCACCCTGCGTCGCGGGAGTGTGGTCCCGGTGGCTGCGGAGTGGGGTCGGTTTCTCCGCCGCGGGGGCTGGCAGCGCTGCTGCCGGGGGCTCACGTTTGGGGTGCTGTCCCCGCTCCGGGCCGGGCTCAGCCCCCGTCCTGCCGCGGCCCGAGCGGGCGGAGGGCCCGCTTCTGGCTTCCCACGGCCGGGGCGAGGAGGTTTCGCCAGGCCGGTGGGGAGGGCGGAGGAGCCCGCCGGCGGCAGCAGCCGCGGGGGACGGGGCGGAGGCAGAGTCGGCCCGGCAGCCGCGCAGAGCCGTTCCCGGGCCCGCTTCCCCGTTTTCGGGCCGAAAGAAGAAAAGGGAACCCGGCTGCTAGAAAGGGGAAACGATCCTGTTTCGCAACCTGCGAGACCGTGGCCGCGGGGAAGGGCACGGCGAGCGAACCGCCGCCGGGGCCCGGCTCCATCCCTGGAGGGGAGCGGCGGGAGCCGGGCAGCGCGGCCCGGGCACCGCCCTCGCCGTTCCCATGGTGACCCCGCCCCGCCCGCCCGCACCAAACATGGCCGCCGCGCCGCCCTCGCCACCTCCCTGCGCCTGTCCCACGGCGACGGGGCGGGGCCTCCCGGCAGGGCCGCCGCTCGCCCTTCTCCCTCCCCCGCCGACCAATCGGCGCCGGCTCCTCCCCGGCGGAGGGGGCGGTCTCGGGCGTCGCCAGCCAATCGGCGCGCGGCGTGGCCGGGGCGGAAGGCGGAGCGGCGATAGAACCGGGCTCCCCCGCCGCCGCCACCGCCCGCGGCTCCCGCTGCCGCCGCCAGCCCGGCCCTGCCCTGCCCTGCCCGCGGGAGCGCCCCCGCGCCCGGTTGCCCTGCAGGGCTGCGGCCCGGTGCCGGACGGGGGCGACGGGTCGGGCGCGGGTGTGGGCGCGCTCGCGGCTGCCCCCCGCCCCCGCGCCGCCCTCATGTCGGCGCCGCTGAAGAAGGGCCCTGGGGGGCTGATCGGGCTCATGAAGGACGCCTTCCAGCCGCACCATCACCACCTCGGCCCGCACCAGCCCGGCGCCGTGGACAAGAAGATGGTGGAGAAGTGCTGGAAGCTGATGGACAAGGTGGGCCGGCCTGGGCGGGCGGGGAGGGCTGTGGGGCGGCTCCGGGGGGTCGGGCTGGGACGAGAGCAGGCCCTGTGGGTTGGGGTAGGGCCTTAGGCCGGGTAGGGGGCTGGGAGGGGCCGGGGGTTAGGGTAGGGCAGTGAGGGCTAGGGCAGGCAGGGCTGTGCAGGGCTGGGGTAAGGCTGGGCTGAGGAGTTTGGGGCGGTGGGGTGGCTCTGGGGGCAGAGGGGGCTCTGGGGTGGGGTAAGCTTGGAGCTGCAGGGCTTTACAGTGTTGGCTGGCGGGGGAGAGAGCTGTGTGGCTTGGGGTGAAATGTTTGGGTGGGGGCGAGAACTGCGCGGGCGCAGGATAGGGTGGCACAGTTTTTGCGGGGGGAGGACGTGGGAGTCGGTGGAGAGGTGTGCGGTGGAGGAGAGGCCAGAGGCGGGGTAGGATGTGAAGCCTGGAAGGTGTGAGGGGAGAGCAGCAGCTCTGCAAGGGATGAGCTGCGTGCAGGGCTGTGGGGCAAACAGGTTGGAGAAAGAGGGGAAGACTTGGGGCAGAAGGTGCAGACCTGCTCAAGAGGATCCGGAATTTGTACGGTTGTATTCTTGTAGAGGCTGGGGTGGGCAGTGGTGGTGCTGGTGGGGGGAGAGAGGCTGGGTACGGGTAGGGCCTGGTTGGGAGCTGCAGGTGCATCCTGGTGGTGTCAGCAATAAGTCCTACCTGTGTATAACTGCATGAGGGAAGAATTTGGGATTTGTTTGTCTGAAGGTGAGCCTCAGCCTGTGATAGAGACTGGTGTGTGGGTACTGGACGGTGAGCCTGAGCATTTCTATTGTGGCAGTTCAGGTTATTCTTTTCTGAATTAATAGGGACATGTTACCGAGGTCAGCACAAAACCTTTTCCTTAAAACTGGGAGCTAGATAAAGACTGTAAAAGTCTGAATAAAGCCTTCTGCAATAAATGCATGTAGTTACACAAAGATAAGGCATGTGAAATCTAATGTTAAACAATGAAAACCTGTGATGCTGGAGTTGGAAAGGCTATCTTCCAGTCCCACGCCTTTATGCGGGGCACTGCACTCTGGGGTCATTAAGACTCTCTCCCCTCCTCCACCTTCTAAAATGCCAGGAAATAGCTGTTGCCGGGGGCAGACACCAGAAACTTTGGCCTGATGGTGTGTTGGGGTACGGCAGTTGATTTAGTAGCCTGGCTAGGTGTGTTGGTAAATCCATTGTTTTAAGAAATCCTGGTGAGTTGTTAGTGGATGCTAGCATTATTTATAGAATGACCTAGTAAGTGAGCGTAGGCATTCAGAAGTGGGCATAAAATAAAAATCTTCTAACACTTTTCATGGTATTTTGATTGATCCTCTGATGTTATTACTGTTCACCCCTGAGAACTGAGGCTAGGCTTGACGTGTTGGGAGTCTAAAACGTGCAGTGCATTTTATAATGCTGGGTTCAGGGCCCTGAAAGTAGTGCAGAGTAAGAGCATTGCCAAAGTTGCCTGCAGTCCTTGGGGAGTGTCACCTCTTCCCCTCTGGGAGCAGAAGCAGGGCTGATGGGCATACCTCATCCAATTGCCCTGTAGGCTTATGCATTTCAACTTTTCTTTCTCTTTTCCCTGCGTTGTTTATGCATGCAGTGTCTGAGTCTCCTGCAGTAAGTGCTAAAGCAGGCAGAGTAGATGACTTTTTTAAAGACATATTAAATTATGTTCATGCCAAGAAATCACTTTGTGTTGGCTGGCTCGACAAAAGGCATGCTTTATAGTTGTGCCTTGCTGTGCTTGTGATGAGCTTTGATCACTTTCTACAGAGAGAGATTGGGATAAAGAAAAAAGTCTTTTGAGAAGTGCCAATGGCTCTCTTATAAACATTGAGGGCAAGCCTAAGTGCTAATGTGGGAAAAGTAGTTTGAGCATGGAAATGCGATCCTCTTAGAAATAAGTTTAACTTGCAGATACAGCTTGTGAGAATGCACATCTTCATTCATATACATGTGATATAGTTGTGAATGTCAACCTGTGTTTGACCTCATAGCCTGGTCTGTTCAAAGGAAAAGGTTAGCCTGATTACCTTAGCTTTTTGAATTGCAGTGGGATGGGTTTGGGGGGGGGGGTGGGGGGGCATATTTTTGGTTTCAGATCTACATAGCCAGTCTTTGGCGGTATACCCTCTCCACCATAATACCACTTACAGAAAAAACAAGGCTGCTGTTGTATTTGTCACAAGTTAAAGTAACCTCTTTTAAATGTGCACTGACTTCATAGTTTTGCTTGTAGGCAGCATCCAAAAAGCTCATAGGTGTAGGCTTAATTTTTAAAGTCTTAAAGAATTAGTTGGTCAGTCTGAGTTGTACAGGAGGAGAAGCTTGGCTGCGAAAAGCCTTTCAGATTTCGGTTAGACTTTAGTTGTACTTATGCACACTTATGAAAGCATATCTGAATTAAAAAATCTTTTTAGTTGTGTAGCAAATTGCCAGTGCTCGTGAAACTAGTGGTGAGACGGGTTAAGTGGATGGGAGGTATTGAAAATGGGTTAGTCTTCTGGGCCAAGTAAATGAAATTGCAGGTGCAGATAAAAAAAACACCAAAACACTTGTGTGCATGTTTAATAGATTATGTGTTTGCCTTTTAGAAATGTGTGCTCTATCTGTGCATACAGTACATTCACAACCTGATTTGTTACTCTGCTTTGACAACACCAGCTAATTATTTATTCGTGCATCTCTGTTTTCAGATGTGACTGATGAATTTCCTATGCAAGTTGATTCTTGTCCAAATATTTTCCCCATAATGTTCTCCATAAGCTGCCTGATGTATTTCTGTTTTTCAGATTCTTTTGCTTAAAGTTCTGATTTTTCTGTCAGTACTAACTGTTCCTCCTGCAGTTGCATGTGGTCACATATAGTAGGGATGTAAAACAGCCCTTTTCATCAATGTGCAGCAGGATGTTCACCTTCAGCTGAATTAGGTGACGTTTATGCATTTATCTATGGAATAGAAGTTGAATGTGTGTTTGGAAGCTGAATGTGTTGTCAGGCGTCTGGTGAGCCTGCAAGCTTGCAGTGACAAATAGCACAGTAGGCAACATAGCAATTACCTTGCAGTGTCTTGAACCCAGTAAAGTGCATAGATTGGTTCAAGAGGGGGGAACTGCTCTTAATTTGTTTTTATTATGCTTGCTCATCTTATCACTGTCTAGCAAATAAGGCATTGCTTAGTATAAGAAAATGTATG